>NC_138182.1:193135148-194449825 GCF_964194105.1 Spermophilus citellus | reverse complement strand
ACATGTTGACAAACAATATCAAACAACTAATGCTGCTTAACTGCAACTAAACTAAAATTTGTCATATGCTGCTATGCACATTAAATGCCTTTATTTTCTCATATTCTAATAAACACGGATATTATTATTGTTATACTGTTTTCTTCTGTACAAGTGGGAGAATGAAGGTTCAGGAAGAAATTAAGTGATTGGTGAGTAGCGATTTAGTTTGTAAATGGCAGAGCAAAAAAGCAGAGGAGAATTAGTTTAGCCAATAGTTGCTCAGTGGTTTCATATTCTAAGGATGCATTGATTTTCTTGCTGTGGAAGACAAATAATTAAAAAAGCAAGAATTAATATTTTTATCATACAACCCTAGGTAACTATTGAGTGTCTTTGATTCCCCTCTCTTTGGTCTTTCCTATATTAAAAATTTTTTTTTTAGTTATACATGGTCATAATAACTTTATTTTTCGAGGCAAATGCTCTGTCACTGAGCCATAATCCCAGTCCCCTTCCTGGCTCTATAATAAGCAATTTCATCAATTGTATAGCATGCTAAATATTTACAGAATGGTTATATTTGTTATTTAACCTAAAAGGTGAAGCAGTCCATCTAGCGAAACTATCAAGTAAACTTTTGGAGATAGTAACATAGACGTACACACAACTGGAATTGTGATCTAAAATTGCGTAGTTATTGAATGGTTTACCATAAATTATTTTAAGGACTGAAATTTGTTTTTGTTTTTAAAATTCTCTTAAACAAAATTTAATATTTTTTAACCCCTGAAGTTACATTGTCATTTACCTACCTACCTGCCACCACTTTTTATTTCTGCTTGTTTTTGATTTATTGGAAATTCAGGTTGATCTCTTTGGAGGAAGATAAATACATAAAATTAAATACTTTTATAATTAAATTTTGCATTTATTCTCACTTCTCCCCCATCCTTACTTTCTGAGGAGTATAAGCATGAGAAAATTGGAATAAAACATTGTTTTGCAATTGTCACTGAGGCAAAATTACCTCTCTCTGCTGCTCCTTAAGGATTCCTGTGGAAGGTTATTCCATTACTTTGGAGATAGACTATGTGGACACTATCAATTTTTCCAGAATAATAATCAGAAATACCTTACTTAAGGTTATCTGTATATGCAGGGCTCTGATCTTGAAAATCTGATTCCTCAGAATAGGAATGTTATTAATGTTTTTTCAGAAAATAATTATACCTGCAACTTTTCATTTTGTGGGATTCTCAGGAGACCATACAGTAGTTTCAGCTCTGGGATAAAGCTTGCACACCTAGGTTTTATGAACAAAATGACAGTGTAAAATATGGTGCATATATAGAAGCTGCCACCTCAGTTGGGAATTTTACATAATGGAAGATCAGTTTACCTGCAGTCTACAACTATAAAAATGAAGTTACACAAAGAAATTGTCCCCCTAAAATATTATAGTGTCAAGTAAAGTATGTTTGCTCGATATTAATTCTTTTCTTAGCAGACAGATAGATTCTAAACATGTTAGGAAGTTTCACCCCTCACATACTTAAATTTTTGCTGAACAAGAATGTTAAAGACAAGGAAAAATTACAAGATCTGAAACTGCTATATTTTAATTTTCATTTACATACACTGAGATAATATCTTCTGCTCGGGGTTGTTTGGATTAAAAGAATTAACATAAATAACAGTCTCTGGCTTGTAATACAAGTGTTTAGCAAAAATTTCCTTTCCCCACCTTCCCTGATTCCCAAGAAAAGCCATTCAGAGTGGCCTTGAGCAGAAATCAAACAGATTGTTTCTCCCCTGTACCCCATACTTGAGAAATGACAATAGTTTCAGCAATTTGAGAGATTTTACTATATGTAAGTCACTTAATATCTCCACTGGAGAGCCTTTATTTACATTTGAATCTTTCATAGTGTGTTTCTGAATCACCAGTGTAGACATACCTTGTTTGTGTGTATGTATGTTATCCCATTGTTTGATGTACCCTAATTTTCTATAGTTACTTTACTAAAGTTAATGTGGTTGAGAATGTAGACTGGTTGCAAATCCTGACTTAATTTCTTTCTTTTATCCTGTCAAGTTTTGAAATCTTATTGGGCTTAAGTTTTCTTAGGATGGACCTGCTTTATGGGGCTGCAAGGATTAGTCAGTGTAGTCAAGTGCTGAATATACTTCCTAGCCCAGAACAGTAACAAAAAAAAATTAAAAACAAAGTTAACTGCTTTATGTTGTTCTTATAGTTTGTATTTTTTGATGTAGATTCTGAACTTTAGTCATTTGATTTTTATCTTTCCGTGGATAGTGTATTGTGTTTAGTAAATAAAGTGGTTTTAAAACAGCTGTGTTTAAAGCCAGTATACTCTTCCTAAAGGTATTCCTGCTCATGACCATCCTAAGGAGTCTTCCTAGCAGGTTGGGAATGAGTGCAGGTCTTTTTCTTTGCTTCTATTGAGATCTTTTTTGTTAAATGATTACTACCATAATTCACTGATATTCCTGTTCTGTGTTTTGACGGCAAATATTCTTATGAAAGTGAAGATTGTACCATTGTGTGCTCAAAAGTATCAGTGACTTCCTATCAGCTATAATATAAAAACAAATTCAGATGTTTAAGATTCTGTATGTTTCCACCCAACTGTACTACTCACTATACCCAAGTACTTTTTTTTGTTGCCTTCCACATTTCCCTCAGTGAGGAAATGCTTTTTCTACCATCAGCATTCTTTGAAATCCTGGCCATTTGTAAGGCTCAGCTCAAACATTGTGTTCTCTCTGAAGCCTCTTCTAGAAGAGTCTCCTACCTGGGTGTGGTCACTCCCCTTTCCTTTTCAACTTTTGAAACCCCTTTAGCACTTTAAAGCTGCAGGACTAGTTTCTATAAGCTGCTTTATGTTTAATCTCTGAAGACTGAAGGTTCGTACTTTTTCATATATAGCACTGCTACCTATTTGGAAAACAGGTAGAATTGCTCAAAAGTTTTTCTGTCATTATTCTCTTATTATTTACTGCCATTTTGTTGCCTTAACCTTTTATTGTTCGCTGGAGTGAAAAAAAAAAGAAAAAAAAACAGGAGAGTACTGATAATAGATTTATTTTCAATGTGTAATGTCTTTAAAATTGCCCTTAAGTCAATATAACAAAATTTGGTGTTAGAAAAATAGAGCATTTTTTCCTGTATTCTCCCTAAAGTTAATTAGTCTAATAGTAATTTTGAGTCTTTCTCATTAAGAGATTATTTTCACATAGTAACTTAGTTAACAGAACTGTATGTGTGATGACTTTCTGGTGGAAGGTAATTACATTTTTTTTCTGAATCTCATTCCTTATTCTTTGAGCAAAAATAATTTTTGTGCATTATATCTTTTTTAGTAAAGCTTAAGTACTTTAACATCTTAATTCTTCTTGCAGCCTTGTAGACTGTTTTTTGTTGGATGCAGCTCCTCTCAATGTTACTATGTCCCCTACTGGAGACTTTCTAGCCACTTCCCACGTAGATCACCTTGGAATTTATTTATGGTGAGTTTTTTCATACAGTACTGTTTTAGGAGTAGGAGAAGAAAAAGGATAATAGTGATATTGTCAGAATCATGGTTATTAAGTTGCCATTTAGTTGTGTTTTTTTTTAAAATACATGGAAATGTCAATATACTGATAACTCACTGTAAATTTTATGACTGATTCAACATTTGCTTGATAATTTTAACAGCTTTCCTCAAGTGCATATTCTAAATTATATGATCATATTTGGCTTTTTTTTTTTTTTTTTTTTTTGCAGAAAAGGTAAATGGATTTAAAAGGTTAGAAAAGGAATTTAAAAGGTTAGAAAAGTAAAGTTTCCACCCAAGCCCTCACCCTCTTTCTAGTTTCCCACTATGGCTGTATGACTTTAACTAATCCCTTCTGAACATTACCTACTTTATCTATAAAATAAGGCATAATGCTTTCTAACATTGATCCTAGTAGGAAGACTCTACTAACCTTGTAAAGATGATTTATGTTGATCTTCAAATTCTAAGATTGAACTTTAGGCTGTGATTATTCTAGATCCCCTGGGTCTAGAAAAGTGTAATCTTTGTCTTGAGTTCATATATCTAATTCTTTTAACTCTTATTCTTGGGGAAGAGGAAAAAATTGATTCCTTTTCTAATTCTAGTTACATGGTGTTATTACATTTTTAAGATAAAAAGGTAAATTTGATATGTAATGGAAATAGATTTTGGCCATCTTAATAAACAAAATTATTATTTCCCAGAATCAATGAAGCTTCAACCATTAAAATAAAAGGATAATAGTAGCTATGATACCTGCCATAGGAGAATGAACTTCTTTATATAGAACTGATATTAATTAATGTTAATTCAGGACCTGAGAATCTAAATTTTTTACTTCTCATTTGAAATTCATAATATGTGAGTAGAAGAATCTGTTCCTGCTTTGGGATAGATGTCAATATCTTGGTTACAGATCTATGGCTTACCTGCCAGGTCAAGTAGCAGAAACATGGCCACTTAAGTGCACCACTCTAGAAAAGGGAAATCTATGACTTTAGCAGCACCGAGAATTTGGTCAGCATATTCCATCTCTGAGTCCATCTTTCCTTTTATAATTTCCTTAAATGAAGTTGATATTTATTAAAATAATATTATGGAGGTTATTTTACCTTATGAAAGTATTATCTACTTCTGATCTCTTTTAAATGTGTTTCTGTACTACTTTAAAAATAGAGATTCTGTTAATTTCTTATACAGTATTTTTTTGTGATGGCATCTTTGACCTAAATGAATGCATTTTTAATCTTTAAGGTCTTTTCTTAACTACTTGGTGATTGTAGTCTGTGGCCCAATTCAAGATGTAAAGATTATTAGGAGATATTGACATTTCTGTGAAGAAACATAACTTTTAAAATATTGTTTCTGTTTTGATTTCTCAGGTCTAATATTTCCCTGTATTCAGTTGTCTCATTACGGCCACTTCCTACAGATTATGTTCCTTCAGTAGTGATGCTTCCTGGGACTTGTCAAACCCAAGGTAACCACAAAATAGCAAAGTAATTTTGATATTATTTTAAATCTAGTTTAAGGGCTGTTGCTATAGAAGGCAGAGCGCAATACATTTAATAAAAGTTTTTAAACTGTGATATGAAATATTTTAAATGACTAAAATTTATGCAAAAATATAATACACATAATATCTATACGATACTAAATAAAATGCTAGTTGAAAGCATTTTAGTTCTTATGATGTGAGTTGTAGTTAATATGAGAAATAAGGAAATGGGATAAGCAAAGGAAATAAATGAAAAGAGTTTACAAGGCTATATTAACTGAACGTGTTACAGAATATAAATGGATTTGGAATGATTAAATTTGGTTTTTATGATAAAATTCTCATTTCACATTAATTTATTTTACCTTAAAAATATGTATTTTTTAAAGATATAGATATAACAGAAGAAAATGTAGAACCAAGTGATGAAATGATAGAGTATGATTCACCAGAACAGTTGAATGAACAATTGGTGACTCTCTCACTTCTCCCTGAATCACGGTGGAAGAACCTTCTTAATCTTGATGTTATTAAGGTAATGTTATAATACATTTAATATTGAGCTTCAAGCACACATTCCACAGGCAGGGCTTTTGTTTGTTTGCTTGTTTGCAGAATTAACTTCCCCTACATTGAAGGCAATAGGAAGAGATCAGTTAACATAGCAAAAGTAATGCCACTTAATTTAATGCCATTTTATCTATTCTGATTATCCCAAAGTAATCAACATTGATAGTCCTCTGTAGATGTTTGGATGCGGCCTAAATATAATCTATAATCTACAGAGCTATTGGAAGTTGAATTCTTTTTTAAATCCAGTCTAATAAATTACTTTCTAAGCTTCTAAAATGAGAAGGGAAAAAAATTGCTACTATAATTTGTGTATCTACTGATACGTGTTTGGAGGCAAGAAAATTTCACTAATTTTTTAAGCTTTTTAATTAAGCATCTATCATCCTATAACCTACTTTGTTAACTATAAAAAATTTTTTAGAGCTTTTGTGTCAGGGTCACAAACATAAATTAACATGACATAGGTACTAGATAATGTACTGAGACTACAGCAGTTACAGTAAACTGAGGCTCTGTGTCCTTGAGGAATTTAAAATTTCACATGAAAAATGATTATCTGTGGTATATGTTAGTGAAGTGTATTTTTATGGCCCCTAATTGTAAGTCGAAAAAGCAATTGAAAAAAACAGAATAGAGTAGAAAATTCCAAGTTATCTTCTGATGGTACAAATATTGTTTTGTGAAACTTGATTCAATTATGTATGTGTACACACATATACACCATCACTAAGCTTATGTGTGTAGTAAGGCACAACATGAGCTGTGATAAAAAGTTTTAGGAATACTGATTCAGATACCTATAACAAAATGTAGTAATTATTCTAATAATTTAATATCAAGGAACACTGCTACAGGTATCTATAACTTAGAAAAGCCCAGGTTAAGAGTAGCTGTGGTTACGTGACCAATGTAATTCCATATCATATACCACAAAAATGGGAAATTATACTCCATGTACATACGATACTTGTCAAAATACATTCTACTGTCATGTATAACTAAAAAGAACAAATGAAAAAAAAAGAATAGCTGAGGTATTGATCAAATGGATTTTAGCATTCTAATCTGAAAAAGTTCATCTTTTTTACTTTTTGATATTTATGTTTAAATTGATTTGGAATTAAATATTAAATATTAGAATCTGTTGGCAGGATAACAACTTACTAGTCTTTTTTCATTTTTCTCTTAATCAGAAAAAGAATAAACCAAAGGAACCACCCAGAGTACCCAAATCAGCACCATTTTTTATTCCAACGGTCCCTGGCCTTGTACCCAGATATGCTACACCTGAACAAAATAATGATCCCCAGCAGGTAAACACCAAATTGAAACATTATAAGTATATGGGAGACTTCATCTCACCCCAGTCAGAGTGGCAAGAACATAAACAACAGTAAATGTTGGCAAGGATGTGGGGGGAAAAGGTACACTCATACATTGCTGGTGGGAATGCAAATTGGTGCAACCATTAAGAAAGGAGGTATGGAGATTCTTCAGAAAATTTGGAATGGAATCATCATTTGACCCAGCTTCCCACTCCTTGGGGGGGGGGGAATATTACTCACCCTTAAAGAAGAATGAAATTATGGCATTTGCCAGTAAATGTGTGGAGCTGGAGAATATCCTGCTAAGCAAAATAAGCTGATCCCCCAAATCCAAAGGCCAAATGTTTTCTCTGATATGTAGATGCTAATTCACAATAAAGGGTGGGGGGCTAAGGAAGAATAGAGTTACTTTAGGTAGAGGGGAGTGAAGGAAGTAGGGAGGGAATAGGGGTAAAAATGTTAGTGGTATGAATCAGACATTATTACCCTATGTACATATATAACTATAGGACCGATGGGATTCTACATCATGTACAACCAGAAGAGTGAGAAATTATACTCCATCTGTAGATGATGTATCAAAGTGCATTATTCCATTATCATGTATAACTAATTAGAACAAATTTTTTAAAATATGGGGAGTATATGTTTGCATATATTTTGTATCATTCTTTATCAAGATTCAGTTTTGTAAATTATTGATAGTTTGTAATTATCAACATTAATTTTTGGTGATACCTATGTTCTTTGAATAATGTGTGTTTGTTTTTGTTTAAGTCTAAAGTTGTAAATCTTGGGATCTTGGCTCAAAAGTCAGATTTCTGCTTGAGACTTGAAGAAGGACTGGTAAATAATACGTGTAAGTTAAACTATAAAATATTTTAGCAAGTATCTGCAGCTTATTTTATGTGACAAAAAATTGAAGGAAATATTAAATTCCTAAAAGAAAGTAGCTAAAAGGATATAGTAAAAACTAAAAGGATTGAAATTTTAATTCTAATCTGAACTGATTTACCTTTTAAATTATATTAAATGAGTCACACTAAACTCAGGTGATATTGATATTGCAAAAATCCATGGAAAACCCCACATACTTTCTTCATGAAAAATTAGATTTTCTGGACTGAGGTTGTGGCTCAGTGATGGAGTGCTTAAAGGTACACTGACAACTAAAAGAAAATAATTTAAAAAAAAACAACAGATTTTCTGGTTTTTTTTTTTCTTCAATTTGGATAAGGATAAATTTTGACAACTTTTATAATGAGGATCTTGGTGTGTATCAAATATACCGATTTTGTTGTAGGTAATTTTCAAGCTTTTTGTTTTTATTTATATATTTGATTTGGAATGCCATTTTCAGTACAACAGAGACTTGTCTTAAGTAATTTTATATTTCCGTATTATCTTATAGAAATTTTATAATGTATAGAGTTAAATGTGCTAATATATTTAAAATTTGAAGGTGATAGTCTATAGCTAATACTAATGAAACTATTAACTCTAAGCAGTTGTAAAGATCATAAGTAGTCTCCTGAAACATTTGATCTATCCTGTTGGTTTATGATCCTAATGCTTTTGTTTTTATGAAATCCATATGGGCAAAAGTGAAAAGATGCCCTTGAAAGACTTGTGTTTTGGGGTGACAAACAACAAAAACACTATTATTCAAAATATACTGAGTGACATAAAAATAATATTTTTTATAGCCTTTTGTCATCGGTGGTGTTTCAAAAAGCTAAAAGAAGTCATTGCCATTACAGTATCAAATCTCATATAAAATGGTTTGTTGAGTATATTTTTGTAGAGTGCACATGAAACATTTATGAAGTAGGTTTGAAGGATCAGAAGAAGGCCTGGCGCCTTTCCCTTATATATTTTTCTATTGTTACTATTTCTTAGTTATCATGTACTTTTACAATTTTATAATAATAAAATGGAGAAAGCAAAAAAATCTCTACCTTATACCCAGTGGTAATTATTGTTAATAGTTTGTTATGTACCTTGATAGTCTTCATGTGTTAGAATTTGTTCTAATTGATTTGTGAGCACCTTGAAGTGTGTGTCATGAAGCATTAGATTTTATTTAAGAGCAGGAAAGAAAGTTTAAATTACTATAAATTCAGAAAATTTAGTGCTTTCAATATTTTTATTGTATTGATTTTGTTATTTTTGCTGATTTTCACTTATTGGGAGTTTATTCTACTGCTTAACATAAAAAAATTAACATCAAAATTTCTGATGCCATTTAAATATATCTTGTGTGGGGTATGAAAGAAAAACTGTGGCTTCTTAGTGAATGTAGGTAATAATCGGATTCCTTTTAAAATTTAATGTAGATGAAGCCGCTCTCAGCCTTCTGAAAGAAATGGGCCCATCAGGAATTGAAACAGAGCTAAGGAACTTGTCTCCTGACTGTGGTGGATCTATAGAAGTCATGCAGAGTTTCTTGAAAATGATCGAGATGATGTTGGACAGAAAGCGTGATTTTGAGTTAGCCCAGGCATACCTTGCATTGTTTCTAAAA
This sequence comes from Spermophilus citellus, assembly GCF_964194105.1. Lineage (NCBI taxonomy): Eukaryota > Metazoa > Chordata > Mammalia > Rodentia > Sciuridae > Spermophilus > Spermophilus citellus. Next base: position 194,440,360 of record NC_138182.1, on the reverse strand, counting down.
GTAAGTCTAATATTTTCCACCTTCCTTCCTTAGCAGCATTATCTAGTAGAACTTTCTGCAAAGCTGGGAATGCTATACATTCACACTGTCCTATCTGATAGCCATTTGCCTTCTGTGGTTGTTCAATATAGAAAATATGACCAGTGTGACTTAGAAGACTGAATTTTTAATTTTTTAGAGTTTAAATAGTCACATGTGGCTAGGGACTACTGCACTGAAGTAGTTGGATCACATAGTTTGGTAATCTTTACTTTTTATTATAATTTTATTACAATTTTGACTGTACCTTTTAATTTTCCTATGTCGTCATTTGATCCAATATACTAAACCATTAACTTTTTCTAAGTAGTTATATTTTATGTTTTTCTTGATCATAAAGAAAAAGTCAGATTTTATATGTTTTTTCTACTGCTGAAATCAAAATATTCACCTCTATTATAGTTGAAGGAGTTTCAAGTGATTTGACACAACAGTTGCTTTTATGATTAACAGAATAGAGAGAATAGAGAGCTTGTGTTTTGAAGGTCTTCTTTAATAGTCAAATGCATTGAAGGATAGATGATGCTCATTTTTAGTAATACATGATTTTTTATCTGTCTCATTAATTATCTAAAACTTATTTTCACTTGATCTAATTATTTTAAAATTATTAAAAAGCTAGACAGTAACATACAGGGTTGAACAATAGAAGTGCCACAGATTATATTTGTATATTTTTCCACATTTACCAAGTTTAGTTAGAGTTAGTGTTAGAAATAGGACTTTGGTTCAGGACTTTTGTTTGAACAACGATGACCACTTCAGTTCTGCTGAGGGAGTGACAGTCCATCAAGGAAGTCATGATTTAGAAAAAAATAATGAACAAGTGGGAAATCAGAGAGAATAATAAACCAGCATTTAAAGGAAAAAATTAGATAGTATTTCCTTGGGCTCCTTGGTAGGGAAAAAAAAAATCCAAATCAGGTAAAATTTTAATTTTCTTAAATAAAGTATCTATCATTTTTCTTTTCAGTTACACCTTAAAATGCTTCCTACAGAACCAGTACTCCTAGAAGAGATGACAAAGTTGTCATCACAAGTGGAAGAAAGCTGGATTCATTTACAATCACTCTTCAATCAAAGCATGTGTGTTTTAAATTATATCAAAAGTGCTTTGTTATAAAAAAAAAAAAACCTTAAGTGATTAAAGAAAGCAAAGATTTTTATTAGATGGGTTCAGTGTGAAAAAAGTGCAGCACTACATGAATAGTAAATAATTCAATACTTTAAATGCTAAATACTTTCTTGAAATAAAATTTCCCCTACTTTTGTTTGGAAAGCCTTAAGAATCAGATAACTTACTTTGAGTTCCTTCATTTTAGGTACTTATATGGTTTTTTGAATTGTTGTTATCAGCATGTGTTTTTTAATATGTTACATATAAGAGATACTACATATTTAGTGTGAAGTACTGAATTAAGTTAAAGATGTCAGTTGTAAGGGATCTGTAATATAGTCATAAAAATGCCCTTATGAAGAAAAAAGGAGTGTTTCTTTCCTTGATAGTTTTCGATGAAATCATGGCTCTTATTGCTGGAAGGCATTTTGGACATCATCTAGTACTGCCTTCATATGTAGTTGAAGAAGAATCAGTATAAGGTCGCTGGGATCTCAGTGATGAATCTGAATTTCTAATACAGGCCTAGTGCTTTTTCCACTGTTAATCATGAAGGAACTTATTCTTGAATCAGAAGTATGATGGGTACTTGCCCAAGGCAAATTGTTATAGAAAAAGATTGAATGGATACCCATAATAGGAAAGGGGAATTCCAATTTCTATTGAAGGTTATCCTTAAAAGAGATTTTCCTTCTTTACGGATGACTTGCTTTATTTGGGAAGAAACTACTGACTCTTCTTTTCTGTCTCAACTATTGCAAAACCTGGAAGATCTGGCAGTTTTCTCTTTCCTCATCATTTTCCTTTTTATGTTTCAGTACTTGAGCAATACATAAGTTAAAAATAAGCAGTTCTTAAAATTAAAAGCACAGTGTTCTAAAAAACTGCTTTTATTTAGTACACTCAAAAGTAGTGTCATTCCTAAAATGCAGCTGGTTAGATTTAGACACCAATAACATTCTTGTTAAATATTAGAGTTTGTATTACAGACTAATCTCCTCCCAAAAAAGCAGTCCTTAAAAGGAATTGATTAAGAAGGAATTTAATGTTAAAGTGTTTTTATTTAATAATGTAGAATTAGTAAACTAGGGAAGTAAGTTTGTGTTCAGTTTTGGTTATCTTTTAAAAAAATATATATATATCAATTTGTTAAAGCCACTAACTGAAATGTTAATAATGATTTAAGTTCTGCCTTTAAAAACTGACCTGAGGGGCTGGGACTATAGCTCAGTGGTAAAGCACTTGCCTGCCTAGCCTGACGCACTGGGTTCAATTCTCTGCATCACATTAAAAATAAATAAAGTTATTGTCTATCTACAACTAAAAATATATTTTAAAAAAATTTAAAAACTTTCTTGAATATGATTTCCCCTGTTCTCAACATAATTATTGTAGAAATATGGCAAAAATACAGTATATAGTTGTATACCTTATAAAGATTGTAAATAGCTAAAACAAATGATAATAACTATCAACAGAAAACATTTTTTTAACAGATCATGAACTGAATTTTTTTATATTTTCAAATGAGAGTATTGAGTTGAATATGTTATTTTTATTGGAGATATCTTTAGGTAGTATTACCCACATTAGTTTGGCAGGTTATCTTCCAGAAGCTTTTCTATGCATTTACCATCAAAGAGGGAGGGGAAAAGAATATAAAGTATAATTTTGTATATATTTTTTAAAAATCAGTCTGTGTATATTGCTGTATCTTTAAATTTTAAATTAAACATAATAAGTGACTGTATTGTATTTTTAAAAATGTCAGACACATCTTTTTTGACAAATATTCAATCTCTGTATATAACCACAGGAAATAAAATGTATAGTTTTGGTTTTTTACATAAAGATCTTTGCATCATTCTGCAACTTGCTTTTACCACTTGTTTTTTATTTTAGTACATTCTCATTGAACTGATCTTTATTTTGCATCATGTCCCATAATCAGTTTGGCTTAAAATGGACACTTAAGTAGTCCTCCCTTCTAATTCTAAACAGAGCTGGAGTGAACATCATCTTATATGAGTCTTTATGTGCATGTAATAATTTCTCTGTAGTAATTGCTTAGAATTCAAATTGCTGGGCCAGAGGATAAGCATTTTTAATTTAAAGAGATACTTCCATCCAGTTGGCTTCCAAAATGACTATCATGTTTACAGCTCCCCTCAGCTAAGAATGAGCAGCTACTTCCTCTTCTCATGGAACTCTTTAAATCTTTATAATTTTTATTAACCTAATGAGTGAAAAAATTATTTTAATTCAGATGAGCATCTTTTCATGTTTGTTTTAGACCATATTTTTTGGTGAGTAATCTTTTTCTTCTCATTTTTTTATTGAATGATTTGTCTTTTTATCTCATGGATTTGGTTAAGTTTTTATAAAACTTAGATATTGATCTATGTCTGTTTCCAATGTTTTTTCCCAGTTGACTGCTTGTCTTTAACTTTACTTAGCATTTCTTTTTTTTTTTTTTTTTTTAAGATAGGAGAGAGAGAGAGAGAGAGAGAGATTTAATATTTATTTTTCAGTTTTCGGTGGACACATCTTTATTTTTATGTGGTGCTGAGGATGGAACCCAGCGTCCCTCGAATGCCGGGTGAGCGCGTTACTGTTTGAGCCACATCCCCAGCCCAGCATTTCTTTTTTTAATAGAGATTTTATATTTTTATATAGCCAAATTGATCAATTTTGTCTTATTCTAAGATATTAATCATATTTTTTATCTTTTTTATATTTGTTCATTTTGCAGTTGTATTTTTTCCTGCAATGTGCATCTGTGTGAGTTGTTAAATGTCTAGATCTTTATCTGTAATTGGTTTGTGTGATTAAAGTAAAGGTATAGACATGCCTTAATTCAAATGTCTTCAAAAATAATTTATTGAAAAATTAATTCTTTTGTCTCTGATTTGAAATTCTGCTTCATTAAATGTACTAAAATCTTTTATTGAGCTCTTTTATATTTCTAATAAATGTATTACTTTGATGATAGCTGTGGTATGGTTTCAGATTTAGTGGGGTAGAGCCCTAATGTTTTTCAAAAATTTTTTGGCTACTGGTGAGCGTATTTTCTTGAGGTTCTGATTTGGATTGTATTATATTAGTAGGATTGATTTATAGAAAACCATAATACGAGTGTTTTTAGTTAAGCACACTGTTTTTCTTCATTAAATCAAATTACTTGTGGGCAAGCATTTCTTGGTTTCATAGATTTTTAAAATATAGATTTTTTTGACAAATTTATTTCTGGGGTTTTTATTTTTGTTATATTGAAATCTCTTTTTCTAATATATTTTATAAATTGTTATTGCTATTATAAAAGCATTTTGATTTTTATATGGCTCTATTGTGACACTGCCAAATTCTTTTAAGAGTCTGTGGATGTATTCTTAACTTAGAAAATCGAAGAGAATCCCATTCTATGATTGCTGAGATTTTATTTTATTTTATTTTATTTTATTTTATTATTTTTTTTAAGAATATAATTAAGGTCTTTTTTTTTTTTTTAAAGAGAGAGAGAATTTTTTTAATATTTTATTTTAGTTTTCGTCGGACACAACATCTTTGTTTGTACGTGGTGCTGAGGATCGAACCCGGGCCGCACGCATGCCAGGCAAGCGTGCTACCGCTTGAGCCACATCCCCAGCCCTAAGATTTTATTTTTTATCAATTATTCATAGTTCATATAGTTGTTTAGAATCAGGATTGCTTTAGCTGGATCTGGCACAAAATGTCAAATACTGACAAACAGCAGAAGTTTTTGTTTTGTTACTGACTTCAGGGGAAATGCTTGTAAATGTTCTTTCATGAAGGATGACGTGTGCTCTGAGTTTCTGGTAGATATTCTTTGTTAAATTCTAATTCTGTTTCTAACTTGCTGCTCTAAAAATTTAAACTACAGGTATGTATAGAGTTTTGTCAAGTGATTTTTTTCAGCTTATCTTGAAGGATCAAGATCTTTAATTGGTATAATATAATGAATTTTAATCACATATTTCCTATATTGAATCATGTTTAATTCCTGGGATAGTACTATTTCTAATAAAGATATAACTGTCCATTTTTCCATTTCTTAGAATTTTATCTATCTTTGATTTTTTTAAAAATTTTCTACTCAAAGTGGGAAAAGCCCTGCCTAGAGTCTTTATTACATCATGATTTTTTCTATTTGATTTTTTCTGTTTACTTACTATTGAGTTTTTTATCTTTTCTCAAGATAATATTGATTTATGTTTTCCTTACCAATCACAAGATTTACTGGACTTTCCAATATATAGTGTAAATTTATATATAGGTTTATGCCTTTTTTTATTAATTGCTGCTTACAAGTGAAGGAAGCCCAACTCATACATAATAGTGTTTGCAAAATCTAGCAATAAAATTGGCTTCACCTGTTGCTAGATTTACAGGTTCCTTGGAAATCAGTTTCTCCAGTTCCTCTTTTTGCTGTCCTCATTATTAACTAACTGCTCAGTCAAGATTTATTGAGAACCTACTATGTTCCAGAATTTCTTATTAGTACTGGGAATGTATCCTTGATCAGAACTTGAGGCAAGGTAGCTCCCAACAGTTCTGAATTTACATATTCTTCCGAAACTAACTAGAAAAGAGTTATCTTTAAACAAGTCCTAAACAGATTTCAATGTGCCTACTTAAACTTTGAACCTATCACTGTGGCCAGAGAGATTCGGTGCTTTATTAGCTGGGTTTGGTCACATGTGGAACTCTGAAAAGGAGATGGAAACAACCAAGCAGAGCCACCTGAGTTGAGAAGGTAGAATAACTACCCACGGAAATGGGTTCTGTGAGTAGATGAAGGGGAGAGGCAGGCAGAATTGCAAAAATTGCATCTGTCTAAAAATACATTTCTTCCTGGAGAAAGTTTTATACGAGGATCTGGGGAAGCATTTTTAAAACTGTGTGTGTACTTATAAGTTCTATATATTCATTAAATAAAAGCATTGAGTAGAATATTTGAAATACATGCTTTTTTGTTTCGAGGAACTAAATTAGCATTGTCAAATCAGAGAGTACACCAAAATCCAAGGCACTGAGAGAATTTTACTGGTGTGACTGGATTTTTAAATTACATTTTATATCATCTTATTTAGGACTCTTGATTGTAAATTATAGAAAGTTTTAGTGTTTAAGCAGAAAGGAAAATTTATTTTAAGAATTTAAAGGCACCTTCATAAGGGTTAAGTTATTTCATTTTCTGGACCTTTTTGTGACCAGGATTGAAACACTGAGAAACAAAAGAAATATTCTTTCTTCAGCCTTTCTTTGCATGCTTCTTCATTCCTTTCATTTCAACTCACTGATACACACCCACTTCCTAGAGGCCAGGATTAGGTGCTGGGGATTAAGATTCCTCCTTCCCACATACTCAGTATCTCACTTCCCTCTCCAAATACAGGACTGAGAAGGGAAATGGATCCCTTTTCTTTTTCCTTTCCTTTCCCCTTCCCCATCCACTCCCTCCCTTCTCCTTCATGACCTCCCCCCCAAACTTCTCTCCCTATATCTCCTCTCCCTCTCTTCTTCCTTCTTTCCTCTCCCCTCCCCTTCCCTTTCTTTCCTCTTCTCCTCCTTCCCCTCCTCTTCCCCCTCCCACCATCCTCCAAGGATAATGAGAACAAAATAGGGAAGGCTTTTTCCCTCCCACTTTCTATATTCACCTCTCTTGTAGTCCTATTATGCTAAAATGGGGATTACACTTTCAAAGAATAGAAAGGTATCATCTCACTTAAAAATCCTGTTTTGAATGTTTGAAGATGAGTGTTAGCATAGTATTTTACTTTTAAACCCTGAAAACAAAACAAAAATACTGGTCTCCTTTCAAGAAGACAGTTGCTTCACGTTTTCTGGTGACAATTTTAATTGGTGATTTTGTTTTCCCCAAAAATCTAGTGGTGTGGGGACTTAATGATGAAATTTAGTTATAAAAGAACTATAGAGATGTTTTTAGTATCTATGCACTGTATGATGAATCCCAGTTTTAATTATACTAATTTCCAATTTGAACAGAATCTAAATATCTCCAAAAGGGCATGCAAAATATATATTATTTAGTTTTCATCTGTGTTTTATAAGTTATTTGTTGACTTCTACATGTAGAAGATGATTTAATGTTCACTAAAAAAAATAATGGTATAAATCCTAGCATGTAGTTGTTTTTAATTTTTTAGTTCTAGACTGACACAATACCTTTATTTTATTTATTTTTATGTGGTGCTGAGGATCAAACTCAGTACCTCACAGGTCTGAACCATGACCCAAGCCTGTAGCTTTTAGCAATACCATTTATTTGCTAACTATGGCCAAGAATGGATATTTCAGTGCAGGTTTTGCTATCATTTTTATTTTTGTCTGCTATCTCTAACTAAGTTCTATTCTTTTTAGCTCATTTATTTTAGTTCTTTTTCTCATCTGAAATTTCCATGTGGAGCCACTGTCCCATAACTTTGGCTCATTTCCCCCCATTAGAGTAAATATTATGCAAGCCTAGTGGTGAATTAATGGCAAACAAATGGGATGTGGAAGTCTGGACCCACCTTCCTGCATGGATTGAGTCTCTAAGAAGTGTTCACTGTCCCAAGGGCTCAACATCCAGCACATAATGTCATGCTTCTACCCACCTGTCTGACTGCCTGCCTGCCTGCCATCATTGATTTATTCTGTCTTTTGTCAAATACTTAGCACTTGCTCTGTCTTACATGCAGTGGTATGTATTTCAGAAAACAAAACATAAAGACCCTAACCATTCATACATTCATACCCTGGTCTCCATGCCTCTGACCTTCATACATACTCACATCCTATATTATATAGATATATGTAGCTGGCCAGATTTCATTTCTTTCTGGAAGGTGGTCGCTGGAAGCTACCTGAGTCATTGGACCTTTCCTAAAACTCCAGACCATCATTTGATCTGACTACACACTCATTTGGATATAAGCCTGTGACTCTGGTTCTCTGAGAGGAGCGATGGTCTCCAGGTGAGCACTGGGCCCTGTTTTCCTCTCTATGCACCCACTGATATGAATTGGGAGAGCAGATGCAGGGAAATGCCATGAGTCACCAGGAACTCCTCCAGAAAGTGATGGGAAGGGCAGGCTTGGCAGAAGAGATCTTCTCCTAAGCTGTGTGGTACGTGCCTGAGATTTCCCAGAAGTCATGAGGAATGTTGGGTGGAAAGTTTCACTCTCTTTCAGCAATGAACAGAAATAATCCACTTGATTCCATGTGAACTGAATGAAGAAGAGAATATCACATTGGCTTATCTCTAAGCCTTACCAGAGCTCAAAGAAGGAAACTACCACTTCCTTTCCTCCTGGGAAATGGCAGTTACTCTGCAAATATACTACATCTTACATCACTTGAAACCAATCTTATCTCTAAAAACTGCTGATTTTTTAAAGCTCTTAAAATGTTTTATGTAACAAAACTTAAGAACAAATAGCATTGCTCAGAGGCACTTAAGTAAAACTGAGATCACAGGGGAAAATGGCTTCTGCTTCCCTCTCTGGTCACTGCCCCACTGGTCGGGTCCACTGCTTGAGTGTACCTGGATGCTTCTTCTGTTCCCACTGCTCTGCCTCTGCTCATTCTGCCACCCTCAGCTGAATTTCCACATTTTCAATAGAGCTCAATTCAACATATGCACATGACAGGTGTTCCATAAATCCCTAATTAAGCAGTTTTTGAAGAGTAGTCCTGGTCAGCAAATTATTATGAAAAAGTATTTTTGTATGAAGAATAGATTACTTGACTCTTTTTACTCTCAGTGTTTCAAGTACAGGAAATATCAGTAGATATAATCATTTACATGGATTGATGGGTACCTTAATTCATAAGGTCTTGGGGAGTCCTGAATTAAAGGATATTAAGGATCACTTCCCTTTTTGGTTAAAGAAACAGCCTTGCTGGGAGGTGGTGGCATGTGCTATGTGGTACCCAATTCTCATCTTTGAAAATGACTTAAATTTAATGACTTAAAATACTTAAGATATGGAACGTGCATCAGAACTACTCTTAGATCCTGTAAGTGGACCAGTGGTATTAGGGTGGCTTTCATGTATGAAGAACATCAGATTTAGTTGGGATCTGTGGGTTTTGAGTTTAGTTAGGACTAGGTGGTAAACTTTAGGATAACTGATAAATCAAAAATGGTAAATTGTTAATATAATGAAATGTGTCAGTCTGGATGCTAAGAATCAATGTCAGCTATTTTGAGCAAAAAATAAACTTATTAAACAATGATTAGGGATCAGTCTACATCCCTCATAGCCCACATGGCTGTGAAAAAGGTACTTTCATGGCTGATACTGAGTGGGTGTTGGGACCTCTGTCCCTGAGCTCTTGGAAAGCTGAGAGGTACAGCCCCTGCCCTCCCTGGAACAAATGCTACAAAGACCTTCAGAGGACTCAGCTCATGCCTGTATCCAGGGCTGAGAGAGTGAGGTTCTGGGTTCCATAATGAGAATACTAAGACAAAATAGAATTCCCCCAGCATAGGATGAGTATTTGCAGGATATTGGGGGCCAAAAGTAAGTCTTCCTCTTAGCTGCCCAACACAAAACTTTCTTTCACACTGAAACTTCCTGGCAACAGTAACAGCATCAGTAATAAATATTGTCCTACATACAAATAAAAAACACACTTTCCTGTAAAAGGAGAACAATTTTGTATCAGTTAAGTGTATTTTCTAAGACTAAGTAACAAGTAATATTGATTTTTCACAAGAAATTTATTCTTATACATCAAAATATGGAAGTAGGCAGTTGTTCACCATTGGTTCAATTAGTGATACTGCACAAGACAGGCTTTTCCCCCCTTTTTTTCTACTTTCTCTCTTCACTTTTAAGACAAGGTCTTCCGTTCCTCACGTCAGCCATTTTGTAGACTCAAGATGGCTGCCAAAGCTCCAGACCTGAGACCTCATAAAGCTGTCCCAAGCAAGAAATCCAGAGTGATAGGGAAGACATAAAATCAGGGCTCTATGAGAAGCAAAGACAAGGCAGAGCTTACTTCTGTATTACCTATGGACACTGCCTTTTGGTTCATAATGCCCCAGACTCAGTGCTCATTATCTACTAGAGATTGTTTCTGTGTGAGTTTATGGATATACTACAATTTAAACCAAAGAAATTTGGTGTATATTCTATCAATGGTAAAACATTTTAGTATGAAATGAACTAAATGAATAATAAGGGGTGAAAATGGTCAAGATAATCCCAACATTCTTGATTGTAGACCATACCTGAGCAGCATTGATGGATGAGTTCTAGAATTGTCAGCAGTTTGTATCTTAGAAGAGTCTAGGGGGTGACATTTATGACAAAGCCTGACCAGCCCTGTTCTCTTGTAGACTTGATTTCTAACAGTAGCCCAGACTCCAGGCTTCCTCCAATACCAGGTGGTCCCACTGCTCTCCTTGCCCCAACTGCACAGATTGTCAGTAATAAGCATAGCAGCTGCAGAAATGAGTATTAAAGCAATGTAAAGAGAAGTGAGGTTCTGAATTGCTTTGATGCTCTGGTGATTTAGGGTTCAAGCAAGTCCATGCTCTTTCAGCAAGAAGTATTAAAGGCAATCTCAGACCTAGTCCAGGATGTCTGAGGAAAGAACTGGTGAGTCAGCCTCCTCTCTCTCAGTAGCTCAGACTATGGAGATAGAAGATAAAAGAAGGGTTTAACCGAGTGATGACAGACAGCAGGCCCCATCTCTTTCAATTGAATGTGTCAAAGGACCTAATGTTAGAAAGATGGGAAGGTTTTAGAACACTTTTAGAGGGGGTATATTGAATTAAAAATCACCCCAATGTTATCTTCATGAAAAATATGCTACATTCAGATAAAAAGGTTTACTTTTGAAAATAAAAATAGATGTCTAAATGCCACTTTCCATTAAGAAGAAGTGTCAAAAAGGGAAATGACATAGTTTAAAGAAAGAAAAATGCCACATCACTTTCTAGGGACAATTGCTGCTGTGTTTTTAAATGAATTCTGAAGAAAGCAAATATAGACTACAGACTGTAGATTGTTTCATGTATTTCTCATTAAACTTAACACAGCAACTTAAAATGTGTTTCTTTCTTCTTTTCCTTCCTCAAACTGAGTGACCTCTAAAAATGCCTCTTCAAAATCCCACAACATTTGGCACTTTTTCAGCCACCAAAATGTTGTTGGCTTTAGAAAACTGAACTGCCAATCAGAATCAGAATCCCATTGAAAGTAGTTTGTGTTCCACAATTTTTCCAATTTTAAGGGTTGATCCTTGACTTGGATCAATACAAGAAACCTCCTACATGAATGAGGCTAGAAAGCATGTTAAGGATTATGATCTTTATCATATTTATACACATTTCCCTTGGTATCCATGGAGGACTGGCTCCAGGCCCTCCCATGGATATCAAAATCTTTGGATACAAGATCTTTATATAAAATGGATATAACCTACCTTTGCATATAACCGATACACCTTTCCATATACTTTAAATAATCTCTAGTTAGTTATGCCTCATAATACAGTACAGATACAATGTAAATAGTTGTTATACTGTATTAAGTAATAATAACAAGAAAAACATCTGCACAGGTTCAGTACAGATGCAATATTTTTTCAAATATTTCTGATCAACAGTTGGTTAAATTCATGGATGAGTAACCCATAAATATAGAGAGCTGATGTGTGTGTGTGTATGCATGAAAGTTGAGAGGCACAGCCCCTGCTGTGTGTGTGTGTGTGTGTGTGTGTTTCTACACACACATATATGTATATGCAGTTTTGAGTTCACAGCAAGACTGAGAGGAAGGTAATGAGATTTCCCATATACCTCCTCCCCACAAAATGCACACTGCCTCCCTATTATCAGTATTTCCTACCAGGGTGGTCCATTTGTTACAACTGATGAATCTGTACATCATTATTACCCAAATATCCCATGTTAAGGATTTCGATCTTTATCCTTTCAGTATGGAGAAACCATCGATGATCATTGCTCAGCAAGAGGGTGTTATCTTCTGATCTGCTTTTTGAAGAGTTCGATGACTACAAAATGGAGAAGAGATTAGAGGATAGCAGAGTGAGAGAGGGAGCAGGGAGATGGATGAGGAACTAAGGTGAGACAATGGGAGCCTGGATCAGGAGGTAGAACAGTGATGGAGAAGACTGGATACGCTAAGGGGATATTTATGGATTAGACTACAAAAATCCACAACAGACCATTTCCTGTTACAATAAGAATACCTTGCAGTTTTAGTGGAAATAACTAAAAAGATAAAGACAAAATATAATATCATATGTACTTTTCAAGCCATTAAAACATTGTGGATACATAGAAAGTCTAAAGGAACTCTTCCAGAGAACGACAGGTGCCTTGTAGATGAGTGAAGATCAGAGGCCATTACCTTTCCCCAGGGTGGTTGCTAACAGGCCTGGGCAGGTCAGGACTGAGCCTGAGTTAGGCAGAGACTCTTCTGGGGTAAGATGAAATCAGTGAAGTTTTAAATATCTGTGTGTGGGCTGATGAGACCAATTAAAATCTGGAGGAGTTTCAAGGTAAAGTTCATTCTCACTGCCTACAGATTCTCCCTGCCTACCGATTCTCCATGGAGAGATGTGTACTGAGCATGTAGTGGCCCAGGAATCTGGAGCTAGGTGGTAAATCAGAGTAGGAGATCCTGGAAATAAATGGTATTGAGATCCCAAGGTCCTGCCAAAGATGGAAACCGGCAATACACAGCACCTAACCTGCCCTGAAGACTCTGGAAATCAGAAATAACTTGAAACTATTAGAAAGATGTTGAAGAAAATATGAATAAATTGGATGAAGAGATGGACAATTTTAACAGAAAATTGAAATTCCTGAAAATGAGCAAAATGATACCCTGAAAGAGATAGTAAAATATCTGTAGTTAAGAGTCCTTGGATGGGTTTGACAGAAGATATAATATAGAAAATCAGGAAATATGGTGAACTAAATAGTCATGAAAACATGACACACCACATGGTGTGGGGGGCAGCCAAGAAGATATTGAGGAGTTAGAAAGAACAGGCTTGGTAATGGCTGAGAAGACATGGGCAAAGTCAACTCCTGTGTTCCTTTTAGTAACACTGGATGGATGATTCTAGTGAGGATTTCAGGGAGAGAGACAGAAAGACAGAGAGACAGAGACCCCAGAGAGAGGGGGAAGAGGGTGCATATGTAAAACTCACGTGCATGCTTCAAGGTAGTGGAGCATGAGGTGGAGATGAGTTTGAAATGCCCTTGAGGTATCCAGATGGATGTTCTGATTCCTCGGATTTCAGTCTCTCCCTCTCTGCCCCAAGCTAGTCTACTTCTCATCAAGACTGATTTTCTCTTATAGGCAATATTTCCTGACTACCACCCTCACCCCAAGTTGGATTAAATCTTCCTGCTCTGTGTATTCATTAAGCCCCCAAGAATCTGGGTACAGATGTGGTAGCCACTGAGCAATTGCTTCAGCTGTTTCATTCACCCAGGGTGACACATATGTGCTGTTCATGGATTTTATGGATTGATATACAAGTGAAGAGAGCTAGGATAATCATATTTACCAGAGACCTCAAACTATCACATGTATATACGTTATCAAAAAATTAAGGAGGGATATTTTAAGAAATGTTTTGGGGATTACAGGCATGCACCACTGTGCCCAGGTAGGAGTCTATCATTTTAACAGTATTGCAAATCTGCCAACATGTCCATACTTAACAAGGACCCACTATGTAAACATTCATTCCTCATCCTGACACCACCCTTCTTCTGAACAGTAGGAATTTGACTTGACCTGACTCCACCATGCAGGTCATAACTGCTGTTTTGCCCACCAAGCGATGGTGACATGTTTTCCAGACCCTATAGGATAAATGAAGTCATCAAGATAGCCAAGTGCTTCAGCCCCACCAGCATGTTTCTTAATTACATTTAACAACAGGTTTGTTCTGGTTGGCTATGGCCCTTCTTCTGCATTGGGGAGTGGGGAATCTTCCTGTCTTGCTGCCACCCAAGGCCCTCCTCCTCCTCCTCCTCCTCCTCCTTCTTCTTCTTATATTTTTATAGCTATACATAGTAACTGGGTTCCTCTCAACAAAATCATACATGCATAGAATTTGATTTCAGTTCACTATCCTCCCTTTTCCTTCTTGTCCTCCCATTCCCTCCCCTGCTCTCCTTCCTCTACTCTGCAAGACTCCCTTTAGCTTGTCTATTTATTTATTTTTGATTGATTCTTTTTACTTATGCATAAAAAGTGAAATTCCATAAGGTATATATATACCTCCCCCGTTCTTGGATAGAGAGAATCAATATTGTCAAAATGAACGTACTGGCAAAAGCAACACACAGATTCAATGCAACCCCCATCCAAATACCAATGACATTCTTTACAGAATTAGAAAAATCGATTCTTAAATTCATTTGGAAAAATAAGAGGCCCAGAATAGCCAAATCAGTACTGAGCAAGAAAAGTGATTCAGGAGGCATCACAACACCTGATCTGAAGTTATATTATACAGAACTGTAGTAACCAAAACAGCATGGTGTTGGCATCAGTATAGACATGAAGAACAATGGAACAGAGTAGAAGACACAAGAGACAAATCCACATATCTAAGGCCATCTGATACTTGACAAAGGTGCCAAAAAGTAGATTTTGTAGGAATGATAGTTTTTTTTAAACAAATGGTGCTGAGAAAATCGAATGGCTGTAGTAGAAAAATGAGACTAGATCCCTATCTTTCACCGGCACAATAGTCAAATTGAAATGAATCAAAGATCTAGGAATTAGACCAGAAACCTTGCAACTGCTAGAAGAAAACATCTACTCAACACTCCATCATATAGGTGCAAGCATCAACTTCCTCAACAAGACCCCTAAAGCTCAAGAAATAAAACCAAGCATCAATAAATGGGATCCCATCAAATTAAAAAGCTCCTTCACAGCAAATAAAACAAGAGTGTGAAGAGAAAGGCTACAGAATGGGAGAAAAATCTTTGCCCAGTGCTCCTCCAAGACAAATTTCTGTTTCTCTGTATTCATCCACCTCTTTATTCAGTCTCTTGGCACCTTCTGCTCTAGTGGCTCATTTTTGTACACTGAATTTTCCAGAATATGCCATGCCTCAATGGACCATATACCAACACTGTCCTTCACTTCTAAAAAGGAACAGTCCTTCACTTCTAAAAAGGAACAGTCATTAAGGATCATTCAAATGACTAGCTTTTATATTCTTTCCCTAATGCTTACAAGGATTTTTGATCCTTTCTATCATAACTATGATCCCACAGAAGTAAGGAGCCTGATAGGAATGTGGATGACTTACTAAAGGCTCAGTTATGTTTGTTTTTTTTTTGGGGGGGGGTGTACTGGGGATTGAACTCAGGGGCACTCAACCACTGAGCCACATCCCCAGGCCTATTTTGTATTTTATTTAGAGACAAGGTCTCACTGAGTTGCTTAGCACCTTGCCATTGCTGAGGCTGGCTTTGAGCTCACGATCCTCCTGACTCAGTCCCCAAGCCACTGTGATTATAGCCGTGTATTACCACACCTGGCTCAGTTATGTTTCTGAGGAAGTATTTTAGTCAAAAAGAAAATAAAAGTTGTCTTTCCACACATGTGTTGGACATTTAGAGCTCTAAGGGAAAGTTGCAAAAAAAAAATCTTATCTAAGAATTTATATTTATTGACTTCACTCAGTAACTTTAAATAAATTGTCTCATTTAATCCTCCGGTTACTTCCGAGAAGTGAAGTAGTTTGACCAATTAGTAGTAGACAGTCTTTCTGTCCTTCTCTCTCCACAGGCCATCAGGTAGTATAATTAACAATAAACAAGATAATATTTTAACATCCCATCAATGCTGGGGTGTCCTGGGCTGGGGTTATTTAGTAGTACCAAGACCCTCTACCTTGGAGGAAAGGTCTGTACTTGTGCAAATAAACAAAAGAACCTATTAATTTGCTCATCAACTGGAGAACCCTTTCACTGACCTGGTGCCTAGAAGAAGATGACTACAATACTTCACATGTGATTGCCCTCTGGACCTGTTTGGGAACTGCCTCAGAGAAACAACCTGGCTAATGGAGCACAGCACTCATTCATTACTGGGTTTGATCCCCTTCGCTGCCCACCATTGCAGTCCATGCAGAAATATAGAATTTTCTGGAAACTGATTCCTGACTCACCCATTCCTCTGGTGAACCTCATCATGTCCAGTAGGAAAAAAAATGCAGCCAGACAGAAACTGATTATTTGGCCGTAGTTTTCTCTTTCAAGGAGGCAACTGAAACGTCAGAATCCTTGACATAGGGAAGGTACTGGCAAGGCTGTTGGAAAAGTCTGTGATGGCCCTTTCTTTTCCAAGTTTTCTTTTTGAAGTTTATTTTACTTAATTTTTACTCATAGATATCAAATGTTCAGGTCAATAGATTTTGACAATAAACTTACTCATATACGATCCAACAAAGGTATAGAATACGCCCATCATCCAGCATGCCTACTCTTGCCCCTTTGCAGTTAGTTCCCCACCCTTCTACTCACTCTGCAGAAGCAAGTACTGCTTTGGTTTTGATAGTCATATTTCAGTGTTGTAGTTTTTGAATTCCATATCCACACAGTTATGCAATGTATGGTCCCAGGTATAACTTTTTTCATTCAACATAATGCTTTGAGATTCTTCCATGTTTGCTGAGTGCATCAGTATTTTTTTGTTTTTCTTTTTATCACTAAGCTATATGCCTTTCTATAAACCTAGTATGCTTTTAACATTTATTTTTCAATTTATAGATATTTTGGTTGTCTCTAGTCTAGGGTTAACTGATTTTTTTTTTAAGAATTCAGATTATGTAACTGGAGAGATTGAGAAAGAATGTTTGAACAAGAGGAGGGTTTTTCTAACAAAGGTTTTTCTGAAAACAGGATTGAGCTTGTCCTAGAACACAGTGAATTTCAAATGAACTTTCTCAAGCTCTCAACAATAAGATTTGATGGGCGTGGGAATCTTTTCCTAAGGAACATGTGGAATCTCCTTTATTGAACAACCTTGATGATACTCTTTCTGATTGATTTGGGGGTGAGCAGCCACTTCCCCCCCACCCCGCAAGAAACCAGTTCAGTAGCTGCTGTGTCAGGTTGTGCTGTGCTGTCTGAACAGACTGTGCTCATTGGAGAAACGTCAGCTTCCTATAATATACTGAAATCTCAGCCTATGCTTGGTTCATATGTTCATTCACACACTTGTTCATTAACACACCCTGAGCTCCACTGAAGGTTAAAGTTGAAGAAAAAAAAAAAAACACTTCTTTTGAGAATATTTAAGCATGCAGAGACCTCCCATAAGGGCTCAACATAAAAGTATTCTGTGTTATTGTATAGTATAAATTGAGATGCTTGCTTACAGGTAGAAACGTTAACATTGATTATGGCAAAAACCTGGCCTGTTCTTTTCTTGCTTGGAAGGTCACTGGATTTCCTCATAGGGGTTGGATAATCAGACCTGCCCAACTGTGGCAGCAATGTCCTGACATTTAGTCTTCATTTCTGGCCTTTTCTTCCTTCTCACTAACTCTGCTCCAGAAAAGAAGGAATGATGAATCTGGGGGAGAAGTCAGCCTAGCTCCTGCCTATTCTGAGAGTGCTATTGACCACAGCCGTCATAAGTACAAAGTTGCCTGCCCATAGAGTGGAGCCAGCAGGAGGGCTAAAGCTGTTCAGTTAATTACACCAGAGACTGGGAGAGCAAGTGAGTTTAACTCAAGAGTGAAATACCAGCCAAACCACTGGCTTAGCTCTAATGTTCTCTGGACAATTTTCAAGGGAAGTCAGTATATCCTCTCCAAGTATATCATCTTTTTAAAGTTCTGTCATGTCTTACCTTGATTTATTACTAGAATAGGAAAGAGGGATTGTGATAAAATATAGACTCAAAAAAAAAAAAAAAGAAAAAAGAAAGAAAACTCTCATACAAATATTTGAAGAGTCCAAGTGAAAGAGAAAAGGACTGTCAAACAGATTCCAAGAGAATCCAAGAGACTGAAAGAATGTAAAAGACAGCTACAATCAGTTGCTAAGTTAGATATAAACCTGGCTGATATTTTGCCACTAAGAATAATATAATTAATATTTGAGTGAGAGAAAAAGGGCTGTATTGTTAATAAAAAAGCTATTTAATAAAGTTGTAAAGACAAATTTTAATAACAAGTGGAAAGTCTTTTAGCATATTTACACTATAAAAACTTCTCTTCCTTTTTGATTTTTTACATTCCGTGGGGTTTTTCCTTTAAAATTATAATTATTAACACATTTTAATTGTACAGGTTGATTGAATTCACTGAGATATTTTTGTACATGCATACATCATGCATTGGTCACATCCCTTCTAACCCACATTCTTGCCCCAGCACCCTTCCCAGTACCTAAAATCTCCCCTTCCCCCTTTCCCTTCCCTGTCTCTAGAGACCATAATTCCATTATTTACTTCAACAAGTTTCACTTTTGGGTTTCCTTGAATGAGTGAGAACATGTAGCATTTGTGTTTCAGGGTCTGGCTTGTTTCACTCAAAATAATGTTCAGTTGCACACATGTTACTGTAAACAACAGGATTTACTCTTTTTTTTTATGGCTGAGTAGTGTTCCATTGAGTAAATACACATGTCCTTCATCCATTTATCTGCTGAAGGGCATCAGGATTGATTCCATATTTTAATTATTGTGAGCAGTGCTATAATAAACATCGAGGGGCATGCATCTTCTTGGTATAACAATTTCAAATCCTTTGGGTATATGTCCAGTAGTGGAAATTCTGGGCCATTTGGTAGTTCTATTTTTAGTTTTTTTGAGTAATCTCCATATTGATTTTCCTATATTGTATTTACATTTCCATCATTAGTGTGTAAGAGTCCCCCTTTCTACACAACCACACTAGCATTTGTTATTTCTTGTCTTTTTGATAATGACCATTCTCACTGGGATGAAATGAAGATAAATTATTTTTAAAAAGACAAAAAGATAATTCCTGAAGAGCAATACATTTCAAACTTTGGGATATCTTTTCTTCTAGAACGAAAATATGTGCCTTTTTCCTGGGCAAAAAGTTTTGACAACTTATCATTCTTCTATAAAATAACAAACAACTTTGTTGAATTTACTAATCAAAAGTAAATACTCAAAATCATTTTTTCTTACATCATCTGAGGACCCTGTTACACATGAAGTTTCTTAGACATTGCTCTAATGGGCTGGGATGTGCTCGCTGGTAGTCTTTCCTAGCACCCATGAAGCCCTGGGTTTGATGCTCCAGCTTAACTTTGGAAAGGCATGCAGGAATGTTTTCCCCTTATTTTCAGCTTTGGATACTTTTCCCTAACAAATGTTCTTTATCAGGACACCAAAAATTCTTAATGATAGTACTCATTCCATAAAGAATAGAAAAGTAATGCTGGACTAGAATATGATCAACTGAAAGCAACTGTCCCTAACGGGACACCTTCAACACAAACTACATTTGTAAAACTAATCCATATGCTGCAGCATCTCTGTAGTGATTGGATGTGAATAGAAATATTAACTATTCAGATGAATAAGTTGCAAAATATGCCTTCAGAAAGATAAGTAAACTGACTTATATAATGAGGTTATTTACTACCTGAGCTATAGCAACTGTTCATGTAGGTGTTAGTCCCTACTTTTATTGCCCACATGAATACGAGGGGTATCTGAAGTAAACCATGGTTTTATTGGATATCATTAATATTTGGCTCTGATGGCAACAATTGGACCAAAGCTTTCTATTGCTTCTTGAAATCACACTTGGACTGTGATGGTAATTCAAAGCCGCAGAGTCTTCTTGTAAATTTTATAGAATATGTAGTTTAAAAAATTGACTATAGTCTGTTGAATATAAAATTGGTATGAATTTATGAGAAAATGCCAGAAGAAATGCAATGTCCTTTTGAAAATAAGAGAATTATTACATAATGAATTATGCCTGAGAAGACAAATTAAACTCTAGTTAACTCTAATCTATACCTGTGTGGTAAGTTTTTATTTAAATTGATTTTTATATAAAATAAACCAAATCCAAAGCTTGACATTTTCTTCTTCTTATGAATAAGTGTAGAAAGGAAAATTATTACAGTTAAAGCTGACAGAGGGAAGATAAAAAACAAACAAATGGAAAAATTCATGTTGTTAAGCAGCAAAAAAAAAAAAAAAAATGGGGTTGTAGACCATTTTGTGTTGCGATAACAGAATACCAGAGACTGGGAAATTTACAACGAACAGAAATCTATTGGCAGCAAGATGGAGGGAACAGCTCTGGGAGGGCTTTGGCTTTCACGATGCATCATTCCATGGTTGAAGGGCAGAGAGGGCAAAGAAGACACAAAGAGGTCAAACTCACCCTTTTATAAGGAACATACTTCAGAGATACTAAACTCTTGTGGGAAGGACGTTATGACATTCACAAACGCAACCCACTTTTGACCTAATTACCTCTTCAAGATCCCACCTCTGAACACCGTTATGAGGACAATCAACCCTTAACATTAGGTTGGGAGGAGACAAACCTTCGAACCAGAGAAGCTGGTGGCCATTAGGTATGTTATAAAGCACAGAATATTGTGCAAACACAGTGACCAAAGGACCAACCCTAAATATTTATAACATGCTTGAGATACTCAATATTTGTGAGATCTTCAATCAAATGCTGACACCCATTCTAGCCCCACCCATTTTCTGCCAGATTAAAAACGTAGCTGCTCTGCAGGCTGAAGGGTGTGCACCTGGGACCTGCCCCTGGAACTGCATGCCTAAGTGCGTGCTCACTGGTCACCACGCATCCGGGTATTTCCTACACCACACAGGCATTGACAGCATATTTCAAAAGCGTGGAACTCTATCAGGCCTCGGGCAATTCATTTTATTTTTGTATCCCTTTGTAGTTTCTTCATTCTTTTATCAGTCTTGCTCTCCAAATCATTTTGCATAATTCTTCTAATGAGTCATCAATACTTGTGGCATTTATTTTCCCTTCATAGGTTTGGACCTGCAAGATTCTTCTTCACCTATCTATTGTTTTATGAGATTTCCTCCCCCCCCCTTTCCTTCCTCTGCTTTCTCTTTTCCTTTCTCTTTCCTTCTTGCCTCATTTCCTTTCTCTTTTAATTTTCATCCCTCCTCTTTCCCTCTCCATTTATTCTGGCTCTCTTTTATTGCTCCTCCTATATGGCTTCTTTTAAGTGGCTTAATGGGATAAGTGCAGCAAAATATTATTTATGAAAATAAGTGAAAAGTAAAAATGAAACCCTTGGGTGGAGTGATAAGGTAGACCGAAGAATGAGGTTGTTAGGGTAACCATGGAGCCCTTGTTGAAGAGGAGCCACAAACTCCGCCCTAAGCCTCTCATCAAAAAATGTCAAAAAGGGTAACCGGTAAGCCACGTATCCCCAGGTCTTGGGCAGTGCTCATTTGGACAAAACTGGGATTCTGTTAAGAAAGGATAAAAGTTTCTACCACATTTCACCATCCATGCTTGCGCCTCCTCCTGTTGATAGAACACCTTCCCTGACTCCCTCCCAAAGTCACACCATTATCTCAGTCAGCTATTTGAGTCACTCAAAGGCCAGGGTCTTTGTGTGACCTTCTGTCTTTGTCATCGAGTCTTGAGGCACCACCTCATCCTTGGTAATTAATAAGCTGAAGTCTTGAAGAAGTTATATAGGTCTCCATTTGGGAAAAGGGAGAATAGGAACCCAGGTGCCACTGTCCACACATCATATCAGCTCTTGGTTGGGCAGGAACAAGGACTCCTGCTCCAAGGGGGAGTTCAGCAGCTCCTTGGTTGGCTGCACTGAGGAAGGTCCTCTTACTTATTGCTCTCCAAACAAACATCCAAGGGAGCGCTGTAAAGACATCCATCTGTGGAGGCTGCACAGCTTTCCCACATTCACAACTCATTCCCTGTGGGTGAAATGGTGTGTGGGGGGGGGCTCTGTTTCTTCAATGAATTGGTAATTCCATGGTGTTTGACATTTCCTTAGAAGCTCTTTTCCCTCTGAAATTTAATAAGCTTTCAGTGTTTTCAGGTCAATTCCATCTGTGAATAGTCACAGCCAAAGGTCTTATTTGACCATTGAATTAAGGTCTGAGAAATATGGGTTCTTAGTTAACACGCTCATTTCTCATGCCTCTCTCCATTCAGCTTGGTTGTCATGGGCAATGTGAAAGTGTGAATTTGGAGGAAAAGAAAGACCCGTTTCTTCCCTCTTTACCATCAGGTATGCTCTCTAACAGAAACCTGAAGAAAGGTTCCTGTTCCAGCTCCAGGTGAAAGGCTTCAATTTAGGATAGGAAAGCAGTGTGCTTTCTTCTCAAAGCTGGAAGACTAGACCATAGGTGTCTCAGGCAACTTGGTTTGCAGACCAGTTGCTAGAGTGACTGGTTCTAGTGTGAGTTCATCTCTTTCAAGGAGTACTTTGCAAAACACAGCAGTCAGTAACCTACACATTTTAAAATTTTCTTATCAATTCCCCTAATACCACAGCTGCCGTAAACACAGTCTGAACATGAAATCAAATGTTTAGTCAACACATAAGCATTCCCAGCTTGGAGTAGATGAGACCTAACTCTCTACCTTTCAACTCTCTTTACCAGAAAATTCACACCTTAAAATCTTTTGGGTACAACTTTTCATTTCTAGATGACACATCATGCATGAGTGAATAATGCATATGCAAGTAGCAGAAAGTCTGTACTACTGTCTTATCCAGTGGAGTTGTATTACTCTGCTTAGACTACTACCTCTATAGACTGGGTGGTTTAAAAAACAAATTTATTTCTCACAGTTCTGGAGGCTGCAAAGCCCAAGATCAAGGTGTTGGTCAATTTGGTCTTCTAAGATCACTTGCTCTTCTTGTAAGATCACCAATCCCACCAGATTAGAGTGTCACCCTTATTACCTTAATTATTTCCTAATAGCCCTATCTTCAAATATACTCACATTGGAGGGTAGGTCTTGGACATATGAATTCTACAGGTACAAAAACTCAGAACGATGACATGATTTTCTTCATATAAAGATCCAGAAGAAAGGCACCCAGGCCGGGCATAGCAGCTCCATGAAGACAGCACTGTCCCATGTTCCACCTGCCCCTCTGTCTTGCTGTATAAAACATGTGGCTTCTGTTCTAAAGACCACAAAACACCTAGTTTACATCTGCTTGCCTTGATAGAAGAAAGGATGAAAAGAGCTACATGTTTATCAAAAACAAAAATTTCCCCTAGAACTTTCTCCCATACTTACTTACATCCGATTTTAAATATGGAAAATTTTTAAATATGGAAAATGTTGTCATTTCTAATTGAAGAGATGGGATCCAGACATTCAGATTTGCAGCTCAGGATAATGTTGTTTGGTACAGAACTGTGATTCTGTTAGTTAGGATAAAGGACTGAGTGGATTCTGAAGTGGTACTTCAAACAGATCTCAGGGGTTGTTACAGTGTCCCTCCAAATGGGCTGACAATAACACCCAAAGCATAATTCAGTAAATACAAAAAGTGAATGAAGAGGGCTTCTAGTATTGTGGGTTTATAACTCTTTCAAATTTTAGCTTAATCCATGAAAATATTTTTAAAAATATTTATTTTTTAGTTGTAGTTGGACATAAAGGTATTGCACCTTTATTTTTATTTATTTATTTATTTTTATGTGGTGCTGAGGATGAAACCCAGGGCCTCACACGTACTAGGCTAGCACTCTACCATTGAGCCACAACACCAGCCCCTGTCCATGAAAATCTTTTAAAGTTTTCTTCATAAATATTATTTCTGTATTCTTATTCTTCATTTAGTTTTGTATTAAAGCAGTTTGATCTAATACTAACTTCCATATTCAGGCCTGTCATTAGATCTGGGTACCAGTGCTAATATTTACTTACAAGAGCCAAGACTCTTTGGAGGATGGTTGAATCCATGTGTTAGGATTTGAAAAACTATGCCTTTTCTTAAATAAATCACAAGTCCCTTGGGCCCAGATGTTACTGTTCTCAGCGTCTGAGGAGTAAATTGCAATATCACATATGGCCAGTAGATGGCAACATCATCTAACACTTGAAGACTCCTGATCAGCAAACCTTTATTATTTGAGTCCTTGAGTAAGGAGTCATTATTTTCTATTCCCAGTTAATTTGAGTTTCTACTAGTTGATCTTAGAATAAGAAACACATGTTCAAATGGTTACATCAAATACCAGAACTCAGTCACATATTCATCATTTAATAAATGGTAATTAATTCCATTAGAAAGTCATATTCAAGGCAATGGCAATGACTTGTTATACACAATTTTCCAGATGAAAAGACTACCTTATAAAGGAGCCAGAAGAAAACAAATTAGATGAGTTTAACTGTCGTGGCCTCAAAGCCTTAGGGCCTATTTTCAATCTTGTCGGTACATTGGAATCATCTCAGCAGCTAATAAAAAATACTGAGGCCTGCTTCTCATCCCCAAAGGTTCTGACTTAATCAGTCTGGGGTGTGGCCCGACAATCAAACCTTTCAGTAGCTTTTCAACCATGGCTTGAGGCTCCCATTACTGTGTAATATAATCATTTTCTTAAAATGGCCAACATCACCCAAATCCAGAGCAGCTGGTCACATACGGTTTGAAAGAAGACTTTCTCATCCCACAGATTTTTTTCATATAAAGATCCCCCACAGATAAGAAAGTCTTCTTTCCTCCTTAGAGAAAAGCCAGGATATCTGCCCATCTACCATCATGGGTGCATTTCCTCTTTGCAGAGAGAGAATAAAACAAACCACAAACAAGTTATGACATCACACTCCTGGTTTGGTCAACATTGCTGTTGATTTGTTTTACTCCTTGCTTTTCAATTGAGTCTTTGTGGAAAGGGACAGAAGGGAAGAAAGCGTTAGAATTTGATCATCTTGAGAGAGTGAGCAAAGGTTAGGGTTAGGGTTAGGGTTAGGTGTTGAAATCGGGTGAGACAAGTATTTGACATCTTCATTTCACTTGCACTGATTACTCCATTTCTACACTAGGGACGTTACAAAATGGCATGAGACTCCCCTTAGTGCTGCAACATCAGCACTTGAGCAAATGTGTTAGTTACACCCTGAGTTATAACTGATCATGATCACAAATATGACACTTTATGAATGACACAGACATTAGGTACCTCAATGGAGAGTGTGTGGTTGATACTAAATCCAGTCTGATCACTGAACTGAGGTCCAAGAAGTAGGTATGGTGATGGGCTTGGTGACTCACTTTGTGGTGCTGTATGTGCAGAACAGGTCTTTGTGCTAAACTTTAGGAGAATGGTTTTCAGCTGTGACATGAAGACATACTTTTCAACATCAAAAGTAACCTTTCATTGACACCCAAAGGTAGTTATAGGAGTTTCATACTGGGTGCTGGATTTGAGTGACAATCCCACATACCTTGATAGTACCATCCAGTTACTCAAGCTTGGAAAGTCACTGTTAGTACTCTTGTTGGTTCACAGGATGAGACCTATTAAAATGTGAACATCCTTCCCAAGGGGAAAAGTTCACTTTTTGAAATGTTGTCAGTTATTGACTTGGTATGGAGGCCCCTTCCTAGTCAGGTGACCAAGTAGGTATCAAACAAAAAGAAGACTCAAAAGTCCCAGAACATTAACAAAGGGAGGGAAGGATTCTAGGGTCCCAAAGCACAATTCTTCCCTGAGTGCCAGAAAGTCCAATGTCATGGGACTAAGTTCCATTAAGATAGAGTCTCTTCAGGAAGTGACTAAATAGGAATCACCAGATGTCTTCCTATCGGCCTTTCCCAATTGCTATGGTTTGGATAGAAAGTGTCTCCCCAAAGCTCCGGTGTTAATGCAGGAATATTCAGAAATGACATGATGAGCTTGTGAGACTACAACCTCATCAGTCTGTTCTAATCAGAATGGGTTGACTGGGTGGTAATTGTGGGGCATGACTGGAGGGGGTGGGTCACTTGGGGTCTGCCCTGGAACGGTTCTTCTGCACTGTGGGCCCTTTCTCTCTGCTTCTTCCTGATCCCAACATGGAAAGAGAAGTTTTCCTCTGTTATGCCCTTTAGCCACCTTGAACTCAGAGCAATGTAGTTGCCCACCATGGATTAAATCTCTGAAACTGTGAGTCAAATAAACTTTCCCTCCTCTAAGTTGTTCTCATCAGGCCTTTTGGTCACAGCAATGCAAAGTTGACTAACACACCAATCTATTTGTCATCTAGCAGGAAGAGTAGTTTTGATAAAGTGAAAATAGGATCATGCCACTCCTCTGAAATCTTTCAATAGCTCCCAGCTGTCCTTATTATAATTGATTATAACAGTTCTCATTCCTACAAGGCCTACTTAATTTTCTGCCTGTTTTTCAAACCTCTCTTTGTCACTGTGATCTCTAGAGCAAGGGTTCCAGAAGTATTTTTTAGTATTCAATTTTTTGGGGGGGAAAAAAGTGCCTGCATACTTCTGTCTCCTTGGTTGTCTCTCTTCTGTTCTCCTTTTGCAGGACCCATCACTCTGCCTGGCCTCCTGCCGTGACATCTAAACTAGCTTGTTCTAGAAGCTAATCGCTCCTGATCTTGCCTTGTCTTTCATTCCAAAAAAGCACAAATGCAGACAGAGCCTGAAGACCCCAATTCAAAACCCCCCTCCTTCCCTAAACCTGGCCTTTATTTTCTTGTTAAGAATGAAGAAAAGAGATTTACAGGGTTGCTGTGAGAGTTACATGACACAAAATAGAAAGTACCGTGATATCATTGTCACAGTCTTCTTTAAATTTGTTTCTTTCCTTTGTTACCCCAAACCAACCTACCCTGAGTTCCACTCCAGTGTTCATATGATTGTTGAGCATCCAGTCTTCTTTCTGAGAGCAACCTGATTTTCTTTAGGGGGAATTGTCTCTTCTGACAGTCTTGGTGCAGCTGCAAATCAGAAGCTTTATTCTCTGAGTACTTGACCTGAACTAATCCAGTTTTTTTTTCTTCCTAGGCTTACAAAGAGAGATACATAGGAAAATACATGCTGTCTATGTAGCCAGAGCTGCTCCTGCATCTGTTCCGATTCTGCTTTGCACCTAATAAACTTGGTTCTCCAAGTTGGTCTGACCCATAAGCTACTTGCTGTCCTTTTAATACATTCTTTTTTAGCTTAAGTGGCCAGAGTTTTTTTTCTGTTACTTGAAAACCAATAATCTATGTTTTTTAGTTGTAGATGAACACAATACCTTTATTTTATTTTTATTTGTTTGTTTTTTATATGGTGCTAAGGATAGAATACAGTGCCTCACACATGCAAGGCAAGTGCTGTACCATTGAGCCATGACTCCAGCCCCTAAAACCGATAATCTTAACTCATAAGCATTCCTCTGTGAATTTCTAAAGTCTTCCTGCATTTAACTTGCTTTGTTATTTGTGCATTTGCAGAATTAGATGCTGTCTTTGAAGACTTTGCTCACATATTTTTGTTCTTCTGTGAAACTTTCCTTTTTACCTTCAGTTGTAATTAATATTTCCATTATCTGAATTCTATGACTGATGACACTAGTCAGTCATTATTCAAATATAGTTCTCTCATTTTCCCTTCAAGACTTCAGTAGAATTGAATCAGCTTGCTGAATGAGACGACAGATGGCTGATCCAATGAACTAAACTAAATAAATGGACAAGTGCAAAACCCCTACCAGGTAAAAACATCTTAACAAGTAAAAAGTCTTTCATCATGATATGATTTATATCCCCCTAAGTAATGAAATGAGGGAAGTAGAAGATGTGAGGTGGGGAGTGCTTAATGGTATATTTTGGGGAGAAGGGAGGCCAAAGAACACTCTAGATATGTGATAGCTACCCACCTGCATAAATCTTAGCATAAATAATTATATCTGTATCAGAAAAATTATCATAGACATACTTGGTAAGTTTTTTCAGAAGAAGGGACATATTGTATGTGTGTGTGTGTGTGTGTGTGTGTGTGTGTGTGTTTTCAAATTAGGAGGGGGGAGTAAAAGGAAAAGTTGGAATTTTTGAAATTTCTTACCTGTTAATTTGAAAATATTTGATTAAAATTGGTTTTTATATTGTTGGCAGAGTAGACAAGCTTTCTGATTTTGGTAATAAGAATCTGTACTTATCCAGCTGAATGAACTGGATGCTTTATACACAGACTCTTTAGCACTCTGGTTTTATTGTTCCCATCTTGTAGATAAGGTACAGTGGCTCTTGAAGCTTAAATGACTTGGAGTACCATATTCTAAACATATCAAAGGCCCCAATTCCTGTGCTCTTTCCACCTAACCTCATTGAACTATTGATTAATGGTAAGAGGAAACAGAATCTAAGAGGACTCATCATACAGACTGGCATGGTCCAGTTAGTTGTGTTACCTTGGGGAAGTCACTCAATTTATTATAGACCTCAGTTTCCTATTTATATTGGGTTAAAGCCTATAAAGTTGTTGCTTTTGTGGTGTAAAAAGATCAGAGTTCAATACTATGAGCAAAATGAGCCTGTTGAATCACTATAATGACATGACACGTTGTCCATTATTTTCCATGATTATTATTTGCACTACGGTCTTAATGTCCCCCCCAAATTCATATATCGAAACTGAATCACCAATGTGGTAGTATTGAGTGGAGCCTTTAGGAGATGATAAAGTCATGAGGGATGAGTGACCTTACAGAAGGGCTAGGGGAAAGCAGCAAGGTCCTTTATTGCCTTTCTTCTGGAGTCAGCACTAGCCTGGGAATTAGACTTCAGTGCTAGGGTAGGAATGTTTGTCGCTTTTGCCCTTTTCAGCCCTTCTGCACTGTGAGGATGTCACCTTGATTGTGACTTCCCAGCTTCCAGAACAGTAAGAAGTAAATTTGTGTTTTTAGTAATTACCCAATCTTAGGCATTTTGTTATAACAGGACAGGCAGAAAACATATGGATAATCACCATGGTCACCATGAAAATGCTCTGCCATGAACCATGGTAAGGACCTTGCAAGGTCAGAGACACCCTTCTTTTCCCCGGGGAGCTGCATTGCTTAGCATTGGCACAGGATGATGATTCCACCCAAACAGAGGCACAGCGTGGGGATCTTCTGCTGTTCCGTGCCAGGTCAGGGTCTTCACTCTGACATACCAAAGGTGGGGAGGCAGTGAATCCTAGAATAGCACGCTGAAGTCTTACTTCATCTGATCACGTGGCAATTTTAGATTAAGGGCAAACAGGAAGAACCCGAGGGAATTGATCTGAATTTCATTTTCCTCTGGCCTTTTATCCCAATTACAGGATCATTTCCGGGAGAGGCTGTTTCATGGAAAGGCCATGAGTCTCTTTGCTGTAATCAGGACAGGAAGCCTAATGTTTTAGGATTCTGTAATTATCTTTTCCATCAGTGTTTTCTCTGGGGACTGGCTTCCATATGCAGAAAATTCTCCTCAAGGAAATGACACAATGTGAACAGTGTGAACCTCCCCTGGACCCAAACCCTGGCAGTATGGTTAGAATTCTAAGATTAAATCAGGACAGTTCCAGTGAGAGGGAGCTTGCTCCTTGCTGTTTTGGAAAATGCGAAGATTTCAAACTGCCTTGTAGATAATTGCTTCATAGTGGCTAGGGAAGAGATTTAGGCAAAGAAACAGGCAGAGACTCTCTGAGTCTGCTTCTGTTTTCATGTACATAAAAGGCATCTGGATTTCTTGCTAACTGGCATAGAGAGCTCAAAGGGAGGCCAGCAACAAGGCTGTTGTAGAAATTAAAGATGCACTGTTTTCTGTATGCATCAGAATGGTGGGTGTAGTCATTCTAACAGCACATATGTTCCCTGCCTCAGGGTGTTTAAAGTTGACATAGTCGCTCATGTTTATAGGTAATATCATTGTTTTAGGGTAAGGTAAGTGCTAAACTAGACAAAGCCACTGAGTGTTAGTGGATTACAGAAAGAGGCCACTCTTAGAAGCTGCTGGCTAAGTTGAGTCCTGAAAGTTTGAGACTGAGAAAAAAATAGCTAGATAAAAAGAAGGAGCTAAGACACTCAATGCAGAAGGGACAGCAAAGACAATGAGCCCACATTAGGAGAGAGAAACCGAGAGCTCAAACTGAGGTGGTGGTTTTGATTTCAGAGATAGATTAATTTAATCTATCTATTAATTGTATCTTTTAAAGTACAGAAGATACAATTCAATAATTTGTTTGATTTGGAGATTAGGGGAGAAAGAGGAGTCAAGGTGAACCCCAAGGTTTTTCTAACAATACCTCTAAACAGATATTTGTTTAATTGAGTTGGAAAATTTGTGAGTAGCATGTGGGTGTTAGCATAAGGTGAAACACCTGTAAAAATACAATCAATATTACTTTAATGGCTTGCCAAGGATGGAACAATTTTTTCTTTTAAAAACTTTACTTTGATATAACTATGCTTACAGAAATATACTCATATTGATTAATAAAACATAATCTAAGTTTAATTTATCTTATATAATTTCCACCAAAAACTTAGTACATGGTTTAAGATTTTAAAAAGGATTCAAATCTGACATAACTTTCCTATGTACATAAATGAATACACTACAGTGAATCTCAACATCATGTACATCCACAAGACTGGGATCTCCATATTTGTATAAATATGTCAAAATAGATGCTACTGTCAAGAATAACTAAAAAAAAACAAATAAAAAAGAAAATGACTTGCAGTCCGTTTTTTTTTTAAATCTGTTACAAATGTGTAAAAGATCATCCCTCAAAATGCTAGTAAAAAAGGCAACAAGAACCTTGAAAAGGGTTGCCTCAGAAAAATAACACATACTACACTGTAAAAGCTTATCAGACAGGTATAGCAAGACATTGTTACAATGTTACAACGAAGTTGGGAAGCCCCTGGGAGGGAGCCTGTGTACACCTGTACATGGAACTATGGAAGCTATCTGATTCGAAGATGGAACTTTAAATAGGGTCTATCCAGGTCTGTTAAACATCCATACAAGGTCAGCACTCCAGGTTGGCGAGTCTGCTTCTCATTCAGTGACCCAGGTTGCTGATTTGCTCCTCCCTTTCCTAAAGCCTCATCATCATCTGTATGTTTGAGTCTGGGTTTCACAGGCTTCAGATATTGCAAAGAGGAAAAAATAATGGAATATGGAGGAAACAGGTCTAGACATCTTAAGTATCAGCTGGAAGTGATAATTTCTCTTTGGAGGAGAAATTATCAATGTGACCCTAACTAACTTCAAGGATGACTGAGAAATTTTACATGCCAAGGAAGCTTCATACCAGACTGAAATCCTATTTCTGTAGAAGAGGATAATGGATTTTGTTGAACAGTGACCAATCTCTGCAAAAGAAAATGGCTACAGATGTATGTCTAGGAGCTGTTGAACTATGAGAGTAAATGAGGCCAGAAGAGAGTGAGCACAGATCAGAAAAGAACGCAAAGAAAGAAGCACTAACATTTTTAAGAGGAGCCCAGGAAGGAGATCAAGACCTGTACGCAGAGATGGGAGTACAATTTGACTTTTTGGATAAACACTTGTCATTCTTTTAGCCTGACCAGCATTTCTTTCTAAATATAATGAATTCTTCATCTCCCAAATTTTATTAGAAGAATCTATCTTATAGTATAGAGGTTAAATGATGCCTGGTTACTTCTTTCCCAGCTTTACTTTTATTGAGAGGCAAGGATGTGTCTTAGCTCTGCCAGTCAGATGCATCTGACCAATCTGTCAATTGCAAGTTAGTACCTTGAGAGTGAGAAACTATGGGGAATCCACTGGTAGCACTGGTGTTTGCAGGAGATAAAAATGCTTGGGGCAGCCATGGCACTAGTGCTGTGGCCGCGCCTGACATCCTGTGCTGGTGATGTTGACAGAACAAGCTGAATACTTTGTGGTTATGTCAGTAATGGTGGTGGCATTGGCATCTCAGGCAGGACACTTTGGGGGGGGGGTATTTTACATATTGCTCCTGCATGCACAACTTATGAGCACCTTCTCCATCTGTTTTTTTTTTTTCCTGAAATTTTTAGGTCAATGCAAGTATCATTAGAATAAATAATTTTTCTTAAATAACCAAAATCTTTTTATCTTGCTTCCAATTACGAGATACAACAATACATCTTCCTTAACATGCAAATTTTTGGGTTTTCCTTTCCAAGTTAAAGGTCTTTGAAAATGTTTCAGAACGTTATCTAAAAAGAAAAGCACTTTCCCCCCAGAAATTATTAGAGATATAAATTTCTTTAGAAAAATATGCATGTGCATAATGTAGGTCATGAGATGTAGGTTGTGGTAATAATTTATGGTTGGTTACAAGAACTCTTACCATATTCAGGAAGGCAAGCCCAGAAATCATTATGGTTTAGAAAATGTTCTAGGTTTTGTTTTCGGTAACGTAAGGCTGGTGGTTTTTATAAAATGGCACGGACATGGGTTTAGATCCCAAGGGAAGCTGCATGTGTGCTTTGGGCTGTGATTAAGTGATGGAAAGTGCA
Organism: Spermophilus citellus; assembly: GCF_964194105.1. Lineage (NCBI taxonomy): Eukaryota > Metazoa > Chordata > Mammalia > Rodentia > Sciuridae > Spermophilus > Spermophilus citellus. The sequence continues at coordinate 194,407,669 of NC_138182.1, read as the reverse complement.
GAAGAAACTTTAAGCTGCTTGTTCTTTCTTAATGATGTAAATTTCAAACGTGATTTTAATTTTTTTCAGGTCAGTTGATGGTTCTATAAATTAACCTATTCCCATGAGAATAAGTTATATATTTATATAATTAAAGACTTACCATTTCTTTATCTCTAGGCTTAGCTGTAAAGATAAATTCACTTTTTGACTAAAAGGACACAGATTTAAATAGAGATCAAAGATAACTATTAACTTCATCCAAAACCAGGAGTCTTACAGCACTGTTGTGCATTCTAATTATTTTAAAAAATTTGTTCCTTGTACTTCCCACTTCTTATCTTGGTAACCCACTTCTCTGCCTTCCTTTATCAAGAGCTTTGTGACTGAACATCAGCTTCCCTGTTTCACATTCCCACCATCAGTCTTTTCTAACTTATCTAACCATCCTCTTCACTTTTTATTCAAAGAAATGAAATCATATGAGGGTTTCTTGTGTATGCTTATTAACTCATCAAGCCTGTCTTAACTTTGAGGTTGGGGTCTTTACTATGTTTTGATTTTGAATGAACAAGTGACTGACTGAATGAGCAATTTCCAAGCCATGGCTGAGGTCCACCTAGGAAGGACTCTATTCATTAAGGGAAAAAGACATTTCATTTCAGCCAATGTTACCTTATGCCTATGAATTCCAGAGCTGAAATTTAGCCAATTGCTGCTTTCTCATAGGGAAAATGAGAACATTATATTTATGCTCTAGTACTTAAGAATGGAGAAGGGTTTATGCCCCAGGGAGCTGAATCAGTACTTATTATAATTTAATCTGCCTCTGTCCTATCAGTAAGATGAGGTGAGGCTTCAGTCCCCAGAACAACACAGCTCTGAAAAGAGTCGATGCTGCGCACCTATCGCATAGCTTTCCATGTTTCCCAGCAACACTCCACTAGTTTTGTTCTCTCAGCCTTAGAATTGGGTTAGAGCCCGTGGCAACTTTTTGGGATCACATAGGACTAGGTGTTGTTTTGACTCCTTCCAGTCCTTTTCTTTGCCTAAACATTTCTGTATTTTGAGAATTTACCAAATATTTTTTTTATTCTTAACTGTCTTCCAAATACCATCTGCTTTCTAGTTATTTATAATGTTTATTTTTATTATGTGACGATATTTTGAAAGAATTTTTAAAGACAGAAATAGGCTCCCCCTAATTTATTTTTCTATCTTGTTAAAGATTTTTTAAGCTTACCTAGTAACTTGCTGGCAAAATGAGAATATAGATTTGTAAAATTTGCCAAGTCAACATGAAAAAAAAAATGCCATATAATATTGTGACTTTCTTTAAAGACCCATATACAAGTGTCTAACCTAGGGAAGTACGTTGACAGCAACAAAGACTACTCCCTCCTCCAACCTCAGAGCCAGAATCTTGAGATAAGACTGCTGCCTGTCTTTTGTTCTTGCCTGGGTCATTGTTGAAGACACTCAAGAGTCATGATAATGCAGCACTGTTGGAACACCAGGCAGTAAATTTTTATTTTCGAATGAGAAAAGAAATAAATGAAAGACAAGAGCAATCCCCCTTCTCTATATGTTACCCCAAACGTCGGCGTGTAGTAGGCTTCTTCCATAGGCACTCTTATCAATTCACCTACTCTCATTAGAAGACCTCCAAGTCTTGTGTCTGCAGTCCACACTACTTTCTGAACCTTTTGTCCATTGGACAGTGGAACCTAAACACCTAACACTCTCCAAAATCAAATATGGAATAGCACTCATTCTCTATGAAAATGTGCTTCTCTCTTTCATTTATTTTTCCAGTAAATTCTCCCAGCAGCCAAAACAGAAACTCCATCTTCCTCACTTATTCCAGGGCTTATCAATTCTCTTTACAATGTGTCAGGTATGTATATTTACCTTGCATTTCCTGGGCTTCCATTTCTTGCCTAGATGACTTCAGCTGTCTCCTAAGTGCCTTCATTTTCCCACACGTTTCCCATTTGAAAGATCCCTCTTGTCTCAGTGCAAATCTGTTTTGTTAGTTTCCTTCTGAGCATAAAAAATATTCCATGATTTGAACTCAGATGCAGCCAATCCCACTCCTCAGCAGCCACCTCCCCTCCCAGGTTCCATGTTCCAGCTCCACAGAACGTCTTGGGTTTCCCAGCTACCTGCCATTTACCTGAATATGCCACTTAACCCTCTGTCTCAACTTGTGATTAACTCCAACTTACCTTATGAGGAGATAAAGAATAATTTTCTCTGAGAAGATTTTCCTGAATTCTACCTCCACTCCTGTTGAGCTACTGTGCTCCTGAAGAATCCTGTTTGGCTTTTTTCTGGAACTTCTTATGTACTGCTTAGTTATTTATGATTTTAAAATTTTTTAAATGTCACCAAGGCAATACATGCACATGATTTAAATAAGCACTTTCTTTTTTTTTTTAAAGAGAGAGAGAGAGAGAGAGAGAGAGAGAGAGAGAGAGAGAATTTTTTTTAATATTTTTTTTTTTTTTAGTTTCGGTGGACACAACATCTTTGTTTGTATGTGGTGCTGAGGATCCAAACCGGGCCGCACGCATGCCAGGCGAGCGCGCTACCGCTTGAGCCACATCCCCAGCCCTAAATAAGCACTTTCATGAGCCTTTTTATGAAACGTAATGTCCTCCTGCCCAAAGTCAGCTACTTCTCTTTGCATTCTTTTTTACTTCTAATTCAGCATCACCAAGTGACCAGCCTTTACTACTTATACTGTCTTGTCTTAATTTTTCAGTCATGGGCCATTGTCCATCTTTATGCCAGCACCATATTATCTCGACTACTGTTGCTTTATAATAATAAATTATGAGTTTTTCTTTTTTTTAAATAAAAGTTTTGACTACATTCTTTGAATTTCCATATAAATTTAAACTTTATGTCATCTGGATGTATGTTTAACATTATAATAAAAACCTGATGGAATTCTGATTTATATTATATTAAATATGTATCTCACTTTGAATTTATATCTCAACACTGCTTAGTTTTTTTTTTCCATTAGATCTTTATGGTTATACATACTAGTTGGGTTCATCCCAACAAACTCAGACATGCAGGAAAATTGATTTCAGTTTATAATCATCCCTTTTCCCTCCTGTCCAATACTGCTTAGTTTTTAGATCCAAAAGCAATGTATCTCTCCATTTATTTAGGCCTTCTTTAATTTTTCTATCAGAATTTGTAGGTATAAGCATACAGTTTTTGCATATATTTTGTTGTTTATCTCTAAATTTTTAATATTTATAAAATTTTTACTTAAATATAAATACTGTGCAATAACAGCGTGTCTTGAAAGTATACAATCTGAAAAATTTTGACACACACATGTTACCTTTGGAAACATTACTACAATCAATAAATTGCATGTGTTCATTACCCTGAAAGACTCCTTTTGTTATACCATTTCCTGTCTCTCCATCTCTCCATGCCCACGGCTCTGCTCACATTCACCTGCTTTCTCACACTTTTGAGTAATTTGAATTTTCTAGAATTTTATATAAATAGAATCAAACAGTATGTAATTCTTTGGTTCTTTAAACTAATTATTTTGAGAATCATCCAGATTGTTCGTGTATCAATAATCCATTTCTTTTTATTTTGAAAAGTATTTTATTTTGTGCGCATCTACCATTTATCTGTTCATTCATCTGTTGGTGAACATTTGTTTTGTTTCAAGTATTTTATGTGTGTGTGAGTAAATGGATATGAAAAGTTCTATACAAGTTCTTATGATTTTATTTCTCTTGGTAAATACCTAGGAAATGATTGAATTATTAATGTTCAAGGAAACTGTCAAACCATTTTTCTACAAAATTGTGAATATTCCAGTAGCTCAACATCTTTGCCAACATTTGAATAAGTCTTGAAATCAAGTAGTGTTAGTCCTCCAATTTTATTCTTTTTCAAGGCTGTTTATTATTTTGGTTGTTGTTTCTTCTTCTTCTTCACTATTTGCAGTCTTTTTTATTCTTATATGAACTTTTAAATCAGCTTGAAAATTTTTATTTAAAATTCTACAGATATTTTCATGTAGGGTTACCTAGAATATAATCCTAATGTAGTATTGAGTCTTCTGACTGACGTATGCAGTATAGCTCTACTTTGATTTGGGCTATTTTAATTTCTTTTAATAGTATTTTATAGTTTTTGATGTAGGTTTTGCATATATTTTGTCAGATTTATTCTTAATTATTTCATATTTTTATACTATTATAAATGGTGCTTATATTCAATTTTCTGTTGCTAACATATAGAAATACAAATCTAATGCAGTTTATTTTTATTGGTTTTTCTTCTATCTTTCCCCATCCTAAACTCATTTATTATTACTTTAAAAACTTTCTATTTAGTTGTAAGTAGATACTTTTATTTTACTTATTTATTTTTATGTGGTACTGAGAATTGAACCCAGTGCCTCACACATGCTGGGCAAGTGCTCTACCACTGAGCCACATCCCCAGTTCCTTATTATTATTATTATTTTTTCCAGTGCTGATGATTGAACCCAGGGCTTCACATATGATGCCAGGCAAACCCTCTACCACTCAGCTACATCCCCAGCCTTCTAGTTGCTTTCTTAATAGAGTCCATCAGATTTCAAAATAGACAATAAATATAGTGAATAAATAGTCCTAGTTTTTCTTTCCAATTCATGCTTTTTTATTATCCATTTTAAAAGTAGAATTACCTGTACAATGTTGAATAGATGTGGTGAAAATAGATGTCCTTGTCCTGTTCCTCCCTTTAGAGGAAAAGCCATCACACTGAAAAAAGTTTTATTCTCATCTTAATTCTCTGAGTTTTTTTAAAATTAGAATTTTTTTTATTTGTTCTAATTAGTTATATATGACAGTAGAATGCACTTTGACACATCATACATAAATGGAGTATAATTTCTTAGTGATAACTTTGTCAAATATTTTTACAAATCTATTGGCATAATCATATGAATTTCTTTTTTTATGAGTCTATTATTTTGTTAATTAATTTGAATGGTTTTCAAATGTCATTTGTATCCCACATGGTCATGATTATTGTCTTTTAATTTATTGTTGACTTGATTTACTAAAATTTTGCTTATAATTTATGTACATTTGTGCTCATGAGTGATATTGGTCTGTAGTTGTAACTTCTAATGTTGGTAGGGGTATCAGACTGATGCTGACTTCAGACAAGTATTTTCTTTTCTTTAGTATTCTAAAAGAGTTTTGTGTGGAAATCTGATCCCTGGATATTTTGTTGGATAAAAATTTTCCTATGGGTCTTTTGTATTTCTACAAGTCTTCCTGAGAATTTCAAGAATTAAATGCCCTCACTACACTACCTGGACCATTTCTCTGTACTGGCTTGTATTTAAAGCAAGTAATCTCAAGGTACGAGGTTATATCTCCCTCTGAGATAGAGGGAAGACTTCATTACTGCTCACTATAAAAGTAGTGGAATCCCCAAGTTCAGTGTCCTTCAGTTGTAACACAATCTCACTATGGGTGTAGAGTCCATCTGGATCCCTCAGCGTTACACCCATGGGAAGTGAGGCAAGGAGAAATGATCACATATACTAATGCTTAGGGTACTTGTGCTGTGATAAAATAACTTTCTAACACAAAAATCTTTTGTCATCTATCAGAATCCGTAGAACAGGAACAAACTAATTTAATAGTTTGTGAAGTAGGGTCAAATCTGATCTTGGGCCCTATTTACTTTAGGGAAAAATTTTAAACTGCAAACTCAATTTCTTTAATTGACATGACTATTAATGCTTTTTATGAGTGAGCATTACTTGTCTTTGCATATATACATATTAGTAACCATGACTAAACCTCAACCAATAGGAGATAAGTGATATGAGATTCTGCTCGTTCATAAATACAGAATGTTGCAGTTTTGTTTGATACTGCTTTACCTAAGGTTGAATGGTCTTATCTAAGTTAGGATGCTTTGTTAGTATCTCTAAAATGATGTTTAATAGGATTTTCACCTTAGAGATTGCTCATGTGAAGCTCCTTTCTTTCTGTTCTTTTTTTCTACAAATTCTATCTACCTTTTTTTGTCTCTTTTTTTTATTTTATTTTATTTTTTTTATTGGTTGTTCACAACATTACAAAGCTCTTGACATATCATATTTCATACATTAGATTGAAGTGGGTTATGAACCCCCAATTTTACCCCAAATGCAGATTGCAGAATCACCTCGGTTACACATCCACAATTTTACATAATGCCCTATTAGTAATTGATGTATTCTGCTACCTTTCCTATCCCCTACTATCCCCCCTCCCCTCCCCTCCCATCTTCTCTCTCTACCCCCTCTACTGTAATTCATTTCTCTCCTTGTTTATTTTCCCATTCCCCTCACAACCTCTTATATGTAATTTTGTATAGCAATGAGGGTCTCCCTTCATTTCCATGCAATTTCCCTTTTCTCTCCCTTTCCCTCCCATCTCATGTCTGTGTTTAATGTTAATCTTTTCTTCCTGCTCTTCCTCCCTGCTCTGTTCATAGTTGCTCTCATTATATCAAAGAAGACATTTGGTATTTGTTTTTTAGGGATTGGCTAGCTTCACTAAGCATAACCTGCTCTAGTGCCATCCATTTCCCTGCAAATTCTATGATTTTGTCATTTCTTAGTGCTGCATAGTACTCCATTGTGTATAGATGCCACATTTTTTTTATCCATTCATCTATTGAAGGGCATCTGGGTTGGTTCCACAGTCTAGCTATTGTGAATTGTGCTCCTATGAACATCGATGTGGCAGTATCCCTGTAGCATGCTCTTTTAAGGTCTTCAGGGAATAGTCCAAGAAGGGCAATAGCAGGGTCAAATGGTGGTTCCATTCCCATCTTTCCCAGGAATCTCCAAACTGCTTTCCAAATTGGCCGCACCAATTTGCAGTCCCACCAGCAATGTACAAGTGTACCCTTTTCTCCACATCCTCGCCAGCACTTGTTGTTGTTTGACTTCATAGTGGCTGCCAATCTTACTGGAGTGAGATGGTATCTTAGGGTGGTTTTGATTTGCATTTCTCTGACTGCTAGAGATGGTGAGCATTTTTTCATGTACTTGTTGATTGATTGTATATCCTCCTCTGAGAAGTGTCTGTTCAGGTCCTTGGCCCATTTGTTGATTGGGTGATTTGTTATCTTATTGTCTAATTTTTTGAGTTCTTTGTATACTCTGGATATTAGGGCTCTATCTGAAGTGTGAGGAGTAAAAATTTGTTCCCAGGATGTAGGCTCCCTATTTACCTCTCTTATTGTTTCTCTTGCTGAGAAAAAACTTTTTAGTTTAAGTAAGTCCCATTTGCTGATTCTAGTTATTAACTCTTGTGCTATGGGTGTCCTATTGAGGAATTTGGAGCCCGACCCCACAGTATGTAGATCGTAGCCAACTTTTTCTTCTATCAGACGCCGTGTCTCTGATTTGATATCAAGCTCCTTGATCCATTTTGAGTTAACTTTTGTGCATGGCGAGAGAAAGGGATTCAGTTTCATTTTGTTGCATATGGATTTCCAGTTTTCCCAACACCCTTTGTTGAAGATGCTATCCTTCCTCCATTGCATGTTTTTAGCCCCTTTATCAAATGTAAGATAGTTGTAACTTTGTGGATTAGTCTCTGTGTCCTCTATTCTATACCATTGGTCCACCCGCCTGTTTTGGTACCAGTACCATGCTGTTTTTGTCACTATTGCTCTGTAATATAGTTTGAAATCTGGTATCGCTATACCGCCTGATTCACACTTCCTGCTTAGAATTGCTTTTGCTATTCTGGGTCTTTTATTTTTCCATATGAATTTCATGATTGCTTTATCTATTTCTACAAGAAATGCCATTGGGATTTTGATTGGCATTGCATTAAACCTATAGAGAACTTTTGGTAATATCGCCATTTTGATGATGTTAGTTCTGCCTATCCATGAACAGGGTATATTTTTCCATCTTCTAAGATCTTCTTCTACTTCTCTCTTTAGGGTTCTGTAGTTTTCATTGTATAAATCTTTCACCTCTTTTGTTAGGTTGATTCCCAAGTATTTTATTTTTTTTGAGGATATTGTGAATGGAGTGTTTTTCCTCATTTTCGTTTCAGAAGTTTTGTCACTGATATACAGAAATGCCTTTGATTTATGTGTGTTGATTTTATATCCTGCCACTTTGCTGAATTCATTTATTAGTTCTAGTAGTTTCTTTGTAGACCCTTTTGCGTCTTCTAGGTATAGAATCATGTCATCTGCAAATAGTGATAATTTAAGTTCTTCTTTTCCTATTTTTATGCCTTTAATTTCTTTCGTCTGTCTAATTGCTCTGGCCAGTGTTTCGAGAACTATATTGAATAGAAGTGGTGATAGAGGGCATCCCTGTCTTGTTCCAGATTTTAGAGGGAATGCCTTTAACTTTTGTCCATTCAGAATGATGCTAGCCTGAGGCTTAGCATAGATAGCTTTTACAATGTCAAGGTAAGTTCCTGTTATCCCTAGTTTTTCTAATGTTTTGAACATAAAGGGATGCTGTACTTTGTCGAATGTTTTCTCTCCGTCTATTGAGATGATCATATGGTTCTTATCTTTAAGTCTATTGATGTGGTGAATAACATTTATTGATTTCCGTATACTGAACCAGCCTTGCATCCCAGGGATGAATCCTACTTGATCATGGTGCACAATTTTTTTGATGTGTTTTTGTATTCGATTTGCCAGAATTTTATTGAGGGTTTTTGCATCTAGGTTCATTAGAGATATTGGTCTGTAGTTTTCTTTCTTTGAGGTGTCTTTGTCTGGTTTTGGAATCAGGGTGATGTTGGCCTCATAGAATGAATTTGGAAGAGCTCCCTCTTTTTCTATTTCCTGAAATAACTTGAAAAGTATTGGTATTAATTCTTCTTTAAAGATTTTGTAAAACTCCGCTGTATACCCATCTGGTCCTGGGCTTTTCTTGGTTGGTAGTCTTTTGATGGCTTCTTCAATTTCATCCATTGATATTGGTCTGTTCAAATTGTGTGTATCCTCCTGACTCAGTCTGGGCAAATCATATGACTTAAGAAATTTATCGATGTCTTCACTATCTTCTATTTTATTGGAATATAGGTTTTCAAAATAATTTCTAATTGTCTTCTGTATTTCTGTAGCATCTGTTGTGATATTGCCTTTTTCATCCTGTATGTTAGTAATTTGAGTTCTCTCTCTTCTTCTCTTCATTAGCATGGCTAAAGGTCTGTCGATCTTATTTATTTTTTCAAAGAACCAACTTTTACTTTTGTTAATTTTTTCAATAATTTCTTTTATTTCAATTTCATTGATTTCCACTCTGATTTTAATTATTTCTTGCCTTCTGCTACATTTGCTGTTGTTTTGCTCTTCCTTTTCTAGGGCTTTGAGATGAAGTGTGAGCTCATTTATTTGTTGGTTTTTTCTTTTTTTGAGGAATGACCTCCAGGCGATGAATTTTCCTCTTAAAACTGCTTTCATTGTGTCCCTTAGATTCCGATATGTTGTGTCTGTATTTTCATTTATCTCTAAGAATTTTTTGATTTCCTCCTTTATGTCTTCTGTAACCCATTGATCATTCAGTAACATATTGTTCATTTTCCATGTGATGTAGGATTTTTCCTTCCTTCTTTTATCATTGATTTCCAGTTTCATTCCATTATGATCAGATAAAATGCATGGTATTATCTCCACCCCTTTATATTTACTGAGAGTTGCCCTATGGCATAATATATGGTCTATTTTTGAGAAGGATCCATGTGCTGCTGAGAAAAAAGTATATCCATTTGATGATGGTTGATATATTCTATATATGTCAGTTAAGTCTAGGTTATTGATTGTGATATTGAGTTCTATAGTTTCTTTATTCAACTTTTGTTTGGAGGATCTGTCCAATGGTGAGAGAGGTGTGTTGAAGTCACCCATAATTATTGTGTTGTGGTCTATTTGATTCTTGAACTTGAGGAGAATTTGTTTTATGAATGTCGCAGCACCATTATTTGGTGCATAAATATTGATAATTGTTACGTCTTGTTGGTGAATGGTTCCTTTTAACAGTATATAATGTCCTTCTTTATCCCTTTTGATTAACTTAGTCTTGAAGTCGATTTTATTCGATATGAGGATGGCCACCCCTGCTTGCTTACGAGGACCGTGTGCGTGGTATATTTTTTCCCATCCTTTCACCTTCAGCCTGTGTATGTCTTTTCCAATCAGATGTGTCTCCTGGAGGCAGCATATTGTTGGATTTGTTTTTTTAATCCATGATACCAGCCTATGTCGCTTTATTGGAGAGTTTAAGCCATTAACATTCAGAGTTACTATTGATATATGGTTTGTACTTCCACCCATGTTTGATTATTTATCCTTTTTTTATTGATTATTTAAAGCATTACATAGTTCATGATATATCATCTTTCATACATTTGACTCAAATTGTGTTTTGAACTCCCATTTTCACCCCAAATACAGATTGCAGAATCACATCTGTTACATATTCACATTTTTACATAATGCCATATTAGTGACTGTTGTATTCTGCTACCTTCCTATCCCCTACTATCCCCCCTCCCCTCCCCTCCCCTCCCATCTTCCCTCTCTACCTCCCCTGCTGTTGTTCAATTCTCTCCCTCTTTTTCCTTCCCCCTTGCCCCTCATAACCTCTTATAATTTTATGTATCATTGAAGGTCTCCTACCATTTCCATGTGCTTTCCCTTCTCTCCCCGTTTCTCTCCCCCCATTCGTCTTTGTTTACTGTAGTCTTTTCCTCATGCTCTTCCTTCCTGTTCTTAGTTGTTCTCATTATATCAAAGCAGACATTTGGCATTCGTTTTTTAGGGCTTGGCTAGCTTCACTTAGCATAATCTGTTCTAATGCCATCCATTTCCCTGCAAATTCTATGATTTTGTCACTTCTTAGTGCTGCATAATACTCCATTGTGTATATATGCCACATTTTTTTTATCCATTCATCTATTGAGGGGCATCTAGGTTGGTTCCACAGTCTAGCTATTGTGAATTGTGCCGCTATAATCATTGATGCAGCAGTATCCCTATAGAGCGCTCTTTTAAGGTCCTCAGGGAATAGTCCGAGAAGGGCGATAGCTGGGTCAAATGGTGGATCCATTCCCAGCTTTCCCAGGAATCTCCATACTGCTTTCCAAATTGGCCTCACCATTTTGCAGCCCCACCAGCAGTGTACAAGTGTGCCCTTTTCCCCACATCCCCGCCAACACTTATTGTTGTTTGACTTCATAATGGCTGCCAATCTTACTGGAGTGAGATGGTATCTTAGGGTGGTTTTGATTTGCATTTCTCTGATTGCTAGAGATGGTGAGCATTTTTTCATGTACTTGTTGATTGATTGTATGTCCTCCTCTGAGAAGTGTCTGTTCAGGTCCTTGGCCCATTTGTTGATTGGGTTATTTGTTATCTTATTGTTTAATTTTTTGAGTTCTTTGTACATTCTGGATATTAGGGCTTTATCGGAGGTGTGGGGGGTAAAAATTTGTTCCCAGGATGTAGGCTCTCTATTTACCTCTTTTATTGTTTCTCTTGCTGAGAAAAAACTTTTTAGTTTAAGTAAGTCCCATTTGTTTATTCTTGTTGTTAACTCTTGGGCTATGGGTGTCCTATTAAGGAATTTGGAGCCCGACCCCACAATATGTAAATCGTATCCAACTTTTTCTTCTATCAGACGCAGTGTCTCTGATTTGATATCTAGCTCCCTGATCCATTTTGAGTTAATTTTTGTGGATGGCGAGAGAAAGGGATTCAATTTCATTTTGTTGCATATGGATTTCCAATTTTCCCAGCACCATTTGTTAAAGATGCTATCCTTCCGCCATTGCATGTTTTTAGCCCCTTTATCAAATATAAGATAGTTGTAACTTTGTGGATTAGTCTCTGTGTCTTCTATTCTGTACCATTGGTCCACCTGCCTGTTTTGGTACCAGTACCATGCTGTTTTTGTTACTATTGCTTTGTAGTACAGTTTGACCTCCGGTATCGCTATACCTCCAGATTCACACTTCCTGCTTAGAATTGCTTTTGCTATTCTGGGTCTTTTGTTTTTCCATATGAATTTCATGATTGCTTTGTCTATTTCTTCAAGAAATGCCATTGGAATTTTGATTGGCATCGCATTAAACCTATAGAGAACTTTGGGTAATATCGCCATTTTGATGATGTTAGTTCTGCCTATCCATGAACAGGGTACATTTTTCCATCTTCTGAGATCTTCTTCTATCTCTCTCTTTAGGGTTCTGTAGTTTTCATTGTATAAATCTTTCACCTCTTTTGTTAGGTTGATTCCCAAGTATCTTATTTTCTTTGAGGATATGGTGAATGGAGTGGATTTCCTTATTTCCATTTCAGAGGTTTTGTTGCTGATATACAGGAATGCCTTTGATTTATGCGTGTTGATTTTATAACCTGCCACTTTGCTGAATTCATTTATTAACTCTAGCAGCTTCTTTGTAGACTCTTTTGGGTCTGTTAAGTATATTATCATGTCATCCGCAAATAGTGATAGTTTAATTTCTTCTTTTCCTATTTTTATGCCTTTAATTTCTTTCGTCTGTCTAATTGCTCTGGCTAGTACTTTGAGAACTAAATTGAATAGAAGTGGTGATAGAGGGCATCCCTGTCTTGTTCCAGATTTTAGAGGAAATGCCTTCAGTTTTTCTCCGTTCACGATGATGCTAGCCTGAGGTTTAGCATAAATAGCTTTTACAATGTTGAGGTAAGTTCCTGTTATCCCTAGTTTTTCTAATGTTTTGAACATAAAGGGATGCTGTACTTTGTCAAATGCTTTTTCTTCATCCATCGAGATGATCATGTGGTTCTTGTCTTTAAGTCTATTGATGTGGTGAATAGCATGTATTGATTTCCATATATTGAACCATCCTTGCATCCCAGGAATGAATCCTACTTGATCATGGTGCACAAGTTTTCTAATATGTTTTTGTATTCGATTCGCCAGAATTTTATTGAGAATTTTTGCATCCAAGTTCATTAGAGATATTGGTCTGTAGTTTTCTTTCTTTGAAGTATCTTTGTCTGGTTTTGGGATCAAAGTGATGTTGGCCTCATAGAATGAATTTGGAAGAGCTCCTTCTTTTTCTATTTCTTCAAATAGCTTGAAAAGTATTGGTATTAATTCTTCTTTGAAGGTTTTGTAGAACTCCGCTGTATACCCATCTGGTCCAGGGCTTTTCTTGGTTGGTAGTCTTTTGATGGCTTCTTCTATTTCTTCTTTTGTTATTGGTCTGTTTAAATTGTGTGTGTCTTCCTGTCTCAATCTGGGCAAATCATATGCCTTAAGAAATTTATCAATATCTTCATTATCTTCTATTTTATTGGAATATAGGGTTTCAAAATACTTTCTAATTATCTTCTATATTTCTGTAGTGTCTGTTGTGATATTGCCTTTTTCATCCCGTATGTTAGTAATTTGAGTTCTCTCTCTTCTTCTTTTTGTTAGCATGGCTAAAGGCTTGTCTATCTTATTTATTTTTTCAAAGAACCAACTTTTAGTTTTATCAATTTTTTCAATGGTTTCTTTTGTTTCAATTTTGTTGATTTCTGCTCTAATTTTAATTATTTCTTGTCTTCTACTACATTTGCTGTTGTTTTGCTCTTCCTTTTCTAGGTTTTTGAGGTGTTGCGTGAGTTCATTTATTTGTTGGTTTTTTCTTTTTTTGAGGTAAGAACTCCAAGAAATGAATTTCCCTCTTAAAACTGCTTTCATTGTGTCCCATAGATTCCGGTATGTTGTGTCCGTGTTATCATTTGATTCTAAGAATTTTTTCATCTCCTCCTTTATGTCTTCTATAACCCATTGATCATTCAATATCTTATTGTTCATTTTCCATGTTATGTAGGATTTTTCCTTCCTTCTTTTATCATTGATTTCCAATTTCATTCCATTATGATCAGATATGGTGCATGGTATTATCTCCACACCTTTATATTTACTAAGAGTTGCCTTATGGCATAATACATGGTCTATCTTTGAGTAGGATCCATGTGCTGCTGAGAAGAACGTATACTCACTTGATGATGGTTGATATATTCTATATATGTCAGTTAAGTCTAGGTTATTGATTGTGATGTTGAGTTCTATAGTTTCTTTATTCAGCTTTTGTCTAGAGGATCTGTCTAATGGCAAGAGCGGTGTGTTGAAGTCACCCATAATTATTGTGTTGTGGTCTATTTGACTCTTGAACTTGAGGAGAGTTTGTTTTATGAACGTTGCAGCTCCATTGTTTGGTGCATACAAATTGATGATTGTTATGTCTTGTTGGTGGATGGTTCCTTTTAACAGTATATAGTGACCTTCTTTATCCTTCTTGATTAACTTAGGTTTGAAGTTGATTTTATTCGATATGAGTATGGCCACTCCTGCTTGCTTCCGAGGGCCATGTGAGTGGTATGATTTTTCCCAACCTTTTACTTTCAGCCTATGTATGTCTTTTCCTATCATATGAGTCTCCTGAAGGCAGCATATTGTTGGATTTGTTTTCTTGATCCAGGTTACTAGCCTATGTCTCTTAATTGGTGAGTTTAGGCCATTAACATTTAAGGTTACAATTGAGATATGATTTGTACTTCCAGTCATGCTTCTTTATTTATTTATTTTAGTTTGGCTAGTTTTGCTTTTTGGTTATTCTTCTCCCCCTTTACTGAGATACCTCCTGCTGTTAGTTTTGGGCACTATTTTTCCATTCCTCTTCTTGTAGTGTTTTGTTCAAAATGCTTTGCAGAGCTGGTTTTCTTGCTGCAAATTCTTTTAGCTTTTGTTTATCGTGAAAGATTTTAATTTCATTGTCAAATTTGAAGCTCAATTTTGCTGGATATAGTATTCTTGGTTGGAATCCATTATTTTTCAGCGTTTGAAATACATTATTCCAGGATCTTCTCGCTTTCAAAGTTTGTGATGAGAAATCGGTCGTTAACCTAATTGGTTTACCCCTGAACGTAATCTGCCTCTTTTCTCTCGTAGCTTTTAATATTCTCTCCTTGTTCTGTACGTTGGCTATCTTCATAATTATATGTCTTGGAGTTGGTCTATTATGGTTTTGAATGTTTGGGGTCCTGTAGGCTTCCAGGATTTGGCAATCCATTCCATCTTTCATCTCTGGGAAATTTTCTAGAATTATTTCATTTAATATGCTGTCCATTCCTTTGGTTTGAAACTCTGTGCCTTCTTCTATCCCTATGACTCTCAGATTTGGTTTTTTTATGACATCCCATGTTTGATTATTTATCCTTTTTTTAAAAAATTTAGTTTGTTTCTCCATGATTATTTTTCCCCTCACCCTCTGTCTTTACCGAGGCACTTCCTACTGATGGTTTTGGTTATTGTTTTTCATTTCTTCCTCGTGTAGTGTTTTGCTCAAAATGCTTTGCAATGCTGGTTTTCTGGCTGCAAATTCTTTTAACTTTTGTTTATCATGAAAGATTTTTATTTCATTGTCATACCTGAAGCTTAATTTTGCTGGATACAGAATTCTTGGTTGGCATCCATTGTCTTTCAGTGTTTGAAATACATTGTTCCATGACCTTCTTGCTTTCAGTGTCTGTGATGAAAAATCCGTTGTTAACCTTATTGGTTTACCCCTGAATGTAATCTGTCTCCTTTCTCTTGTAGCTTTTAATATTTTCTCTTTGTTCTGTATATTGGATATCTTCATAACAATGTGTCTTGGCGTTGGTCTACTGTGATTTTGTGTGCTCGGTGTCCTGTATGCATCTTCAATTTGTATATCTGTTTCCTTTTTTATTTCTGGAAAGTTTTCTGTAATTATTTCATTCAGCAGGTTACTCATTCCCTTGGTTTGAATCTCTGTACCTTCTTCTATCCCGATGACTCGTAAGTTTGGTTTTTTTATGTTATCCCATAACTCTTGGATGTTTTTCTCATGATTTTTTACCAGCCTTTCTGAGTTGGCTAGACTCTTTTCAAGATGATATATTTTGTCTTCATTATCTGACGTTCTGGTTTCTACTTGCTCCACTCTGTTAGTGATACTCTCAATTGAGTTTTTAATTTGGTTTATCATTTCCTTCATTTTTAGAATTATTGTTTGATTATTTTTTATAATCTCTATCTCCTGATAAAGATGCTTAACTTCTTCTTTTAGCTGTTTATGTAATTCATTCTCAATGTGTTCTTTTGCTGCTTGAATTTGCTGTCTTGTATCCTCTTTAAGGTTCCATTCCATCTGTCTAAGGTGTTCCTTGAGTTCTTTATCTGACCATTTTTCTGATGACTCTAAGTCCTCCTGAATATTTAGGCTGTCCTGCATTGTTTGTACTCCTTTTCTTCCTTGCTTTTTGAAGCTGCTCATGTTATTTCTTGTTCTGTTTGACTGCTGAGTTACTGTTTACTCCTATAAATTTATTAGATGCTTGGGAGGAAAGGTATTAGACAGGAAGGGAAGAAGTCACTAAAGAGAATGAGAGTAAGCAGGTAGAATTCAAGGAAGGGGGGATAAGATAATTGAAAAGAAATGAAAAGACAAAAGAAGAAAAAATAGGAAAGAAAAAAAAGAAAAAAAAAATTTTTAAATAATAAAAAAAATTAAAATTAAAATTAGAAGAAAAAAATTTTAAAAAAAATTGTAAAAAAAATTTTAAAAAAACAACAAGAAAAAAAATGAAAATGAAAGAAAAACCCAAATCAAAAAAAAAAGAGAAAAGAAAAAAAGAAAAAAAAAACTAATAAATGCAGTCTTAGAGTTTGATTAACTTCTCTTCCAGTAGGTGGTGCTGTGCCCACCATGCCAAGTTTCGCCTGTCAATACGCGGGAACCAATCACTGTGCAGCAGCTCCTCCCAGACTGGGCGAGTCTCCAATCCTGAGTGCCTAGGGCCTCCTCTTGTGTCTAGTCACTTCCCACTTTTCCTCTAGCCAGGCCCCTCTCACGGGTGCCGCTCACCACAATACTGGCTACACGCCAGGTCTGCTGCTCCCAGGAGCCCTGTTTTCATGAACGACTGGGCACACTCTTCCAGTTTGCCATTCCCTCAGACCCTAAGTTTGTAGAGCTTGGGGCTGAGAATCCTCAGTGAATTTTACTTTCCCTCTGGTAGCCACGCTCCTGGTAGCTGGTGCAAGAGACCTCAGCTGTCAGCACTGGTGGGAGCGGTAGTTCCCCGCCGCGGGTCCCGCGCCACCACTGATTCCCTCGGTCTGGCTATCATGCTCACGGGAGAGCTGGGAGGGGCCCTTAAGGTTTCCCCAATGTGTGGAGAGGGAAGGCTAGGGAATTACACACCTGTAGGCGCAGGTTTCAATGAAGTTATCTCCTCCGCCGCAGTTTGATGACGTCAGTTCTCTGCCATGGTGGTATCTCTTGCAAATGGCGACAGTTCATTTTCCTATGCCGGGAGACCAATGCAACGGGTGGGTCCTTACTGTCTCTCCCAAGCCCCGTTTCAAACCTGTGGCCACTACCTATGAAGGCTCGGTAGGCATTTACCTCCGTAGGATGAGAAGGGCTGACCAGTTGTTTCAGCCGGATGGATTAGT
Organism: Spermophilus citellus; assembly: GCF_964194105.1. Classification (NCBI taxonomy): domain Eukaryota; kingdom Metazoa; phylum Chordata; class Mammalia; order Rodentia; family Sciuridae; genus Spermophilus; species Spermophilus citellus. The sequence goes on along the minus strand of NC_138182.1, from coordinate 194,390,142 downwards.
GCTGAGACACAGCTGTTTGCCTGTGGGAAGCAGGCGAACGGGAGCTTGAATTCAGCCGATCCGGGCTCAGTGTGTGTTCTGAGAGGCCCAGACTGTTTGCCCCAGATCCATGTCAGCTCAGCATTGCCTAGTGATCCTGAGCAAACAGATTTAGGTTGTTTACGACTCCCTATGCCTGCACAGCTGAAGAGGTCAGAGACTTGATCTCTCTGCGCCTGCCGCCATGTTGGAATCTCCAAATTCTATCTACCTTATCCTTGGAATTAAAACCCTGTCTTTCCAACTCAGCGAGATGACTGGGGGGCCTTTCAAATCCCTCTTCTCTGAAAGGCACATAGGAAATGCTTTTTAACATGAAAGAATTACTTCTTGTTACTCAGATTTTATTCCTCAGACTTATCCTAAATACCCTATAAGTTCTGCACTGCTTGCTTGTAATTCAGATGAAAAGGCTCCTGGTGTCTTTCCTTAAGGGTATAATTTATGAAACATTTTATATGTATTATTACCCTGAATAAATCAGTATTCCCAAATTATTAAAGAATATAATTCTATCCTTTAATTCCTTGAAAGGCTATTGGCCCATATAAGGAGACTATGACTCTTAGACTGGTATAGTTTAACAATATTTAATTTTTTAAATGAGGACTGATAAATCAGGAATACATTCTGATTTTTCAGTTATTAGGCATAGCACTCTTTGCCTCTAAGAGTGTCAAGTGTTCCTGAAAATCCTGTGTAATCCCTTAAGACCTAAGTCTAATGATCATATCTCATCATCTCAGTGTGAGTAGCTTGGGAGAGCAGGTCTGTTCTAAAAGGTTAATGTTCTTTATTCCTCAAAGAACTGTCAACCCCTTGTGAAAAAATCATTGCATTCTCCATATCAATGTGCTTCAATCATAAATACAACCAGTATTTCATCTAGGGAAGATAGAATTTGGCAGGAGCAAATTAATTTGTATAGCATAGCCCAAGAGATCATGAGTAAATAAAATACGTGCCTTTACAAATAAAATACGTGCATTTTAGAGTGTCATATTTTCTTACACTGCAGGTTTTCCCCAAATCAAAATGGCATTAGAATTCAGGAAAGTCACAATTTTAGCATAGCTTAAGTATAGCTGCAAGTACTTCTTCCAAGAACACAATGCCATTGTTTTTTTTAATTTTTAAAATTTTTTTTAGTTGTAGTTGGACACAATGCCTTTATTTATTTATTTATTTTTATGTGGTGCTGAGGATTGAACCCAGAGCCTTGCACATGCTAGACAAGCACTCTACTACTGAGCCACAACCCTAGCCCCACAATGTCACTGTTGACACAGAGCATTAATCCAAGTATGTAAGTCAGTAAAAAGAAAAAATGGATACACCCATGTCATTTCACTGATGTGAAAAAGAGTTATATTATGCAAAGTCTATAAGAACCATTCAATTCAGCTGAGAGGAGCTGGGTGTCATAGGGCCTTTGTCACCAGTTTTCTGAGCGTACATTATTAGATCCAAATCTGGAAAGGTTACCATTTTTCATACTTTTTTGATAGCCCAAAGAGGGCACTGTTATCTTCTTATGAGAGTTTGGAGCATCGATCAAAATGAGGCTAGTAAAGCAGTAGAAACACGTCCATACTTTTCTACACTTTTAAAATATTGAATAATTTTTAATATGTAATAGAGTCACATGATTAAAAATCATAGCAATATAAAAAGATGTGTATTGAATAGTGCTGCTCCCTTCTTCATCTCCATTCACTTTTGCCCTTCCCTCTCTCCTGCATCTTACTTTTTTGTGGTATCTTTTAAATGCAAACATAAGCAGTTGTAAATGAATATTTGTTTTCTTCTCCTTGGAACACAAATGTTAGTGCATATGTGGTGTTCTGAACTTTATATTGTTTTTAACCTAATATTTCCAACCTAATACTTCATATTTTTCTTGATATCTTTTCACCTAAATATTTAGCATCCAGTTGTATTTTTATATATGAATATATTATAATTTAGTAAACCAGTTTACTTTGATGTATACTTAAGTAATTTTTTATCTTTTATCATTTAAAAAGCCTGCAATGAGAAACTTATCCATATTTCATTTGGCATGCATACTAATTCAGCTTCAAGATATATTCTCAGAGTTTTGACTACTAGGTTAAAGAATAAATGCATTTGTAATTTGGACAAATACTTTCAAATTATTTATTTATTTATTTTTTATTGGTTGTTTAAAACTTTCAAATTTTTAAAAAAATTGGCTGTGTAATTTTTTACTCCGAATATAGCGATATTATCAATACTTTTCCATCATAAAATATTATCAAATTTGCATTTTTCACAATATAATAAGTGAGAAATGATATTTTACTATAGCTTCAATTTACATTTCCCCATTTATGAGTCAGGTTAAACAATTTAATACATAAAATAATAATTGGCATTTATTTTCCTGTGAATAATCTATGGTTATCTTTAACCTATTTTTCTATGACTTTATTGATTTTTTCTTATTTATAGTGTACTGAAGAAATATTTATAATTAAAGAGATTGGCTCTTGTGTGTTACAAATGTTTATTCCTAGAGTGTCATTTGTTTTGGGCTTTACTTGTGGTATATATTTGCCTGGAGATTGTTTCTTTTTAAATCAGTAGTTCTTTCATGGATTTTGAATGTTGAGTCTTAGAAAGTATTTTCCAAAACCAAAGTAATAAGAAAATTCTTCCATATATTTTGTTCATATATTTTTCACTTATATGCTTGATTCATTTGGAATTTATTCTGATGTTTAGCTTGAGTTATGGATATTATTTTATTTTTCCATATAAATCTCAGTTACCCAAACATCATGTGTTTAACAGGCCATATTCTTTTGCATTTTGATTTGCAACTTTATAAGCTGATAAATCTGTGAATTTAATTCATTTTTGAACTTTCTATTCTATTCAATTGACAGAATAGAAAGTGGGAAGCAGGAAAAGATTACCACTAATCAATCTGAAACCAAGCAAGATTTGCTACTTGTTATGGAAGATAGAAATATTTTTTAAAACGTCTTTCTAAATAAAACAAAAAGCTAACTTCACAGAGCTTGAGGAAGCATGCAGGTTTAGAATAGGCTGATTTCTAGAATTAAGAGATTTGAAGCACTGGCTAATATTTAACATGGATTTTAGGGAAGAGCTGATTTTCAGAGCAAGGGTACTGAACCAAACTTGTGATTGAATGATTGGAGCTGGTTCAAATCAGTGTTGTGGTTACTTAATTGTAATTTTAGACTAGAGACAAAGAACCATTAAATTTGTAATATAAGGAATTTTCCTTCTTGGTTCTGTTTTCTGTTTAATGTTTCATGTCGTGTGCCAATTCTAACCAGGAATATCATTTTTTAATAACCAGAACTGTCATAGGTCTCTATTAACATTTCATGAGTGAGGTAATTTCATAACCATTTGAGCCACGAATAGCATGCCTAGTTTCTGCACAACCCTGGGTGAATTCTTCACTGTTTTATTTTCATCATCTGTCCCCCACCACTACTACCTTGTTTCTGAGTGTTGTGGGAAGAATAAAGTATTGTCGAATCTTTTGGGCTTTACAAAATCCACATTTTGTACAATGTGTGCCTTAATCCTGTTAATGGGCAAGAATATTACAAACCTGGGAATGAAGTCCTGCACTGTCTCTTGCTGTTAACCATTATGCCAATGTTTGCACATAAATAAGCAGTTTGAAAAGTACATACAATCATTAAAATATTTTAGAATCAATACTTCTTACTGGAAAAAAAATCAAGCTAAATTTCAAAAGAAGCATGTCTAATAGAAAGGATGAGTTATCTTGTCAGCTTTTCCAACACTACAGTAATGACAGATGAACAGAGAGTTCTAATACTGTTGAGCAATGTGGGAATGTTCAAAGTCATCATAGGTTCAGAATATTTCAGATTTACTAAGTTATTCACAGATAATCCACCTGGGTTTCATCTTAATAAATGTTATGGATATAAATTTCTGTTTTCATTCTATTTTTCCACGTAGGTCTATACCTTCAGCTTATTTCATCCTTTACCACCATCTTACTGAGGTTTCAGTTGGAAATGAAGATAAACGCACATATTCATATGCTTTCATCAACTAGAAAGCTGCCCATAGCATTAAAGTTATTATTTTACTCATCTGTCTCTTTGACTAATTTGAATATCCCCTGAGAGAATACCTATGACATTCAATTTTGTAGAATCAGAGCACTAGCCCAAGATAAACCACCATAGGTTCTCACTAGATAATTATTTTAATTAACTTGTACACTGCAAAAAACAGACACAACTGAGAAAAGGGACTTTTTTTGAGGCTTCATTTATAGGGACTTTTCCATCAGAGTGTGTTTGGCTTTAATTGAATTATTTGTATCTGACATGAGGGGCTAGTTTTTCTATTCCGTTCTCATTATGTATTTTAATCAGCTTATTGTCAATATAAGCATCTTGCTTAGATTTTAAATAAGATTAAATCTCACTCAGAAAGAAAAACAGAATATGGCAACAGAGCAAATTGCTGTCATTATATGTCAAGAAAAATAAATCTCATTTTATGATATGTGGCACACTATAATAAATTCCCAGCACTGTCATTGTTTGTTTTCCCAGAAAAAAATGTAAATGTTAAATTTCAAGAACTGCTTTCTATTCAGAAATAGTTGATGAAATGATTAGCTTTTTCTTTTCCTAAAATCAGTGCACTGATGCACTCCCCATATCAAAGTCCAATGTCCATTCATTACAATGGACTGTGCATTGGTCTCCATTCAATGTAGAAAATAAGAAAAACTATGGATGCATACTTATATACAGTTATACTGACATTTATTGAGTTATATGAGCGAGACCCATATGACTTTAAGAATAAAAAAAACTCACCATATTTTCATTTACCACTCAATGCAAAAGTGATACTGTTAGGGAGTGGGGTTGTGGCTTAGTAGTAGAGTGCTTGCCTTGTATGTTGGAGGTGCTGGGTTTGGTCCTCAGCACCATATAAAAATAAATAAATAAATAAATAAATAAAGGTATTGTGTTCAGCTACAGTTAATTTTTTTTTTAAAGTGTTACTGTTAGTAATATTAGAAGTGAATATTACAGCTGTCACAAAGGTGAAAATTTTATGTTGACTTTTAATAAAGCATTACACTCATCACTCCATTGGTTCTGTTTTTCCTCCCTTCTGTACTTTTTCTCCTCCCATACTTTGAAGAGATAAGCTTAATCAATAGTAAGTAACTTGAAGTACAGAGGTGTGCAGTAAAAGTCTCTCTGGCCATCACTGGCCTCTTGTTCCTCCCACTGGCAACTGCTGGGGCAGTCAATTGATTGCTACTCATTCCAGATGTATTCTCTCCTATATACTGGTATACAGGCAGACATTAATTTTCTATTTTTCTCACATATTTGCATATCACATATATTTTTTGAACCTTCTTTTTTGCTTAATAAGGCACCTTAGATTCCACATGAATATCCATGCTGTTTGACAGCAGTGTGCCTGCCATGTCATGGCTATAGCAACCTTTGACATATCCTACTGATGAAAGTGTAGGTTATTTTCACTTCTTTGTTACTACAAAAAATAGGGTGAGGGATTGGGAGGGAGAGCATAGGAGAATTAGGTGAATTCTAGATATGGAAGAGGGGTGGGAGGGAAAAGGAGGGGGCAGGAGATTAGCAAGGATGGCGGAATGTGATGGACATCATTATACAAAGTACATGCATGAAGACTTGAATTAAAGTATGTTGAATTGGGTGTCAACATACTTTATATACAAACAGAGATACAACAATTGTGGTATATATGTGTATTAAGAATTGTAATGCAAAAAAAAAAAAAAAAGAATAGTGTTACCTTAGATTAGGTAGAGGGAAGTGAAAGGAGGGAAAGGCAGGGATGTGGGGATAAGAAAGATAGTAGAATGAAACAGGCATTATTACTTTATGTATGTATGGGACTGTATGACCAATGTGATTCTACAATATGTATAATCATAAAAATGAGATACTATATTCCATCTATGTATGTTACATCAAAGTATATAAGTGCATTCTACTGTCATGTATAACTAATTAAAACAAAAAATTAAAACAAATAGGGTGATATATATCGTACTACACAATTCTTCACATATAAGTACCAAAATCTGTAGAACAAGTTTTCAAATGTCTACTGTTGTAACATAATATATGTGTACTTAATATTTTAACAGACATTTCCAATGTGCCAGTTTATAGTCACTCTGGCAACGTGGATTCTTTGGTTTTCCCTACCCTTATTGAAAAATGGAATCTCATTTTATTTTACATTTATTTCAAATAAATTTCGGCATTTTTTCATGTATTTAAGGTCCACTTGCATTTGACTTCCTGTGATTTGTCTTCTTATTTCATATACCTGTTTTTCCCTTGGGTAAGAAGATCATTTGTACGTGTTTATTACTTTTTTTTTTTTAAAGAGAGAGTGAGAGAGGAGAGAGAGAGAGAGAGAGAGAGAGAGAGAGAGAGAGAGAGAGAATTTTTAATATTTGTTTTTTAGTTCTCGGCGGACACAACATCTTTGTTGGTATGTGGTGCTGAGGATCGAACCGGGCCGCACGCATGCCAGGCGAGCGCGCTACTGCTTGAGCCACATCCCCAGCCCCCGTGTTTATTACTTTACTGGGATTAATTCTTGTTATCTTTTCTGTTGCAAATAACTTTTACCTGATTTTTATTTATTGTTTGTACTAGTTTATGTGAAGCATTTCATTGTTAGGGGTCAATTTATATCTTAATTGTTTCTGGAGTGGGAGACAGAGAGAGAGGGAAAAAATAGGAGAGCACAATAAGTTTCTCATAGTTTCTTTTAGTACTCTCATCTGCCTTATTTTACATTTTTAAAATGCTCTACCTCAGATACATTCTGGTCTAAAACTTGACAAATGAGTCCAACTTTTGTGATGTTGATCATATACTTTGAAAATTCTGTAGTATTTGTAGCATGGTATATGTGTGTTACTAAGTGTAATTTATAATGCAGGACACTTAGTATTGTATTAGAAGACTGATACTCCCCAGGAACAAGCATGAGCTCTTCTGGTATTCTGATCTCCATCAATACATGCTTTTCTAATTAATATAACAGATGTCAAAAATTGTTTTTGCTTTTAAAATAAGTTCTTTTAAAAATAGTTAAATGTTAGCTTGAAAGAAATTAGAAATGGAACCCCATTGATGAAGTTAAAGATATTTAAGATATTTGGATGGTTCACAAATATTTTAGAGATGCCCTATACATATGGCGTGAATAAGGCTTAAGAATCCATTGAAGCCATAGTGCATCCTTAGGGATTGAGCTCAAGTCTTGAATCCCTGAAATAGTTCTGCATCAAGACATTGGTTTAAAATGTTGGCTGAAGCTGATTATATAATGATGCTGATGATATGGGTAACGGAACTGTTTCTCAGAAACTTTGCTAGGTCTTGCTTCATGTGAATCTCTTATGCAAATTAGTGGTGAGAATGGCACCTCAAACTTTGTTCAACTGGGACTTCATCAAGTTTACAAAACAGGTTATGTCTGGGTTATTCTGTGCCATTTGGCATTGATTGTTTGGTGTGTGTGTGAGAGAGAGAGAGAAAGAGGGGAGGCATATGTGTGAGAGAGGAGAGGAGACTTGGAAGCTTGCTTTCTTTTTTAAACAAGGGGATATCTGACATTGTCCATCTGATCAGAGGTTTTTGGTGGCTGTTATTATAAACCCAAATGAAACTGTTCATAACCCTTGTGGGCTTAGGTCAGTTTGTAACAAACTTGGTTCAGTACTGATTTATAGTTCTCATATTCTAATCTCATCTGTTAAGTAATCCGTATTTCCCCACTGATTTGAAATGACATTTCTCACATACTAAATTTTTGTAAATATTTGGGCCTATTTCTGAATTCTTCATTTGGTTTATTTAATCTATGACAGTATCAAACTTTTAATTATTGTAGTCTTATTTTTTAGAAGTTTCTGGATTATTTCTTACAAGTTCATTCTTTTATATAAACTAAGAATCTTGTCTCTATTTACTCCCACCATAGAAATCTATTGGTCATTTCTTCCTTCCTTCCATCCATCCATCTCTTAAACAGTGTTTATCAAACACTATAAAAAGTTAATTCCTTCTCATAACCACTCTAAAAGGTAAGTTCTAATATTATCTCCATGGTATAGATAAAGATATCGAGTCACTGAGAGGTAGAATAATTTAGTTGAGAACATACTTAATTTATAAGCTAATTTAAGAAGTCATCTTTATTATTTAAATTTTCTTAACCAAGGAAAGGCATGGTTTTCTACTTGCTAAAGGTTTATCTTATAGTTTCAGGAGGTTATTTAATATTCTTCTCATAGGTTTTATATCCTTTTAGAGTTCATTTCTTAGTTGGAAGGGGTATTGTTTCCATTCATCACATGATAAAGAATAGTCGCATGTACATCAAAAGGCTTTTGGTTTTCAGTGTTAGTTTTGTATACACCCAGAGTACTATATTCAATTATTATCCTTTCTAGAAAGACAACTTTATGATCTACTAATAATATGTTTTCTTTGTCCTTCCCATTTCTTATAGTTCATCTTTCTGGTATCTAATTATTTCAGCTAGCACTTTCAGAACCATACTTACCATTCTTTGTACAGATGTTCTCACTGCATGATTTTAGGTTCAGAGCACTTAAACAAGGAGACTCTTAAATATTTGAAAAGGCTTCCACTGCAATTTGTATAATCCAATTGCATGGGTTTTGTTTGTTTGTTTTAGCATTGTAACTCCAAAACCTAGTTTAGTCCCTGGCATATAATAGGTCCTCCTCAATTTTTATTGCATACAGAAATCAGCGAATGGATGAACGAATACGAATGGCTTATTTATCCGAGTGAAGTATTTGGCTGTTTTCTTCTTAATCTTCCTGATTACTTTTCTCAATAAGCTTCTTTTGTGGCACACTTTTTGCCCTCAATTTTTTTCTTTTCATGGTTTTTGTGTTTTTCCTGCTGTCTGGAATCTTCACAAACCATTTCCAAATCCTCTGTAGCCTGGTCCAATTTACCTATAGTTTCTACCTTTCTTTAAAATGCTTATAAGTCTCTATGAAGACAATCTCTATTGTTGCATTCCAACTCTCTGGGCTTATTCCAGTTTAGTGTCTTCATTCTGAATTCCCTTTATGGCTTCTCAATATTTTTCACATAGATCTATGTCTATTCAAACTCTTCATACTCTTAAGATCAGTGCCAGCCTGCTCATAAAAATTCCCATTTCTACCAGACTTTATTCATATACATCTTTCAAAATGCCTACATTAATGGAGAATAAAAGATGACTTAATATTAATTACATACTGTTTGTGTTATTGTTCATGATTCATGCTTATCTATTCCACCATCCAAAGGAAATTATAAGTGCCTAGAGGGCAGTGGTATTAGGCTGTTCAGTATCCCCCACAGCATCTCAAACAATGCTTAGTATGGAGGAGTCTGGGAGGTGACAAACTGGTGGCTATAAATAATTAAAGCTCATAAACTTGATTTTATGAGTCAAAAAAGTACTTTAAAAATTGAGCACGAATGCCTTACGTTGTGTTTTCTTCCTTTCATCATAGCTTCTCTATGCTATTGTAATTAGGCTGGGCTTCCCTTCCACATTTATGCTACTTGCCTGGCCTATAACAGGCTTGTTTGTGGTACTGCTCAGTTTCAGTATGGATTGACTAATACCTGCACAAAGGGTAAATGAATGTTAGCGGGATGAGCCTAAAACACAGTTGACTTCTGTCTACAGTCAGAAAATAAAGTTGGAGAATGGGTTTGCCCTGACTCAGCAAAAGAACTTTTGCTTTTATAAATAAGTGACAGAGAGGGTTAACGCTTATACTGTCTGCAAAGGCAGCTGCAAGATTATTATTCACTGGACATGTTCATACTTTGAACAAAGATGGGATCTAAAAAATGACCTCTTTGAGTTACTAGGAAATGACCTCTTCTAGTTGCAATATCAACTGGAAAAACCACTTATTTCATTTCTAACTGCATCAAAACTTTACTGTTCCTTTTCTTCTTTGTATGAATGGAATCATGTGGTATGCATTCATTTGTCTGACTTCATTACTGGATATTGTGAGATTTATTTATATTGTTGAACATAGTTTTACCTAATTTATTATCATTGCATATTGTATTCGATTGTTTGAAAATATTATATATTTTTTTAAAATTTAGCATTTGGGTAGTTTTGATTTCTTTTAAACAGAGTTTCCATAAGCATTCTTCTACATAGCTTTGGTGACGTTATGTATGTATGTTCACTTTTTATGTACCTAAGAGTGAAATTGTTCTGTAGGCATATAGAACATGCCTATGTTCAGCTTTAAGATACTGCTAAATAGTTTTCAAAGTGACAAGTCATTTTTTTCTCTCTCTAGCAGCATTTGAGTGATCTCATTTCCCACATCCTCACTGACATTTGGTATTTTCTGTTTTTTTTTTTTTTTTCTAATTTAGTCAGTCTGATAGATATATGGTGGTATTGCATTGTGGTCTAAATTTAAATTTACATGCCCCTGATTCTTAATGAAGTTGATCTCATTTTTATGTTTACTCACCACTTGAATGGAAGTATCTATCTTTTATCCATATTTCTATTTTGTTGACTGAACCTTTTTTATTGATTTGTAGTATTCATTTAAATTACTGAACATGAGTTGTCCTGACTATGATCTGACCTTTTTAATTCTCTTAACAGTAATACAAAAAGTCATCTATTTTGAATAGAGTTCTATGTATCCACTTTTTTCCTTTTGCTTTTTGTCCCAATTTAAGAAATATTTGCCTAACCTCATAGGCTTAAAAATATTCTCCTATGTATTTCACTACTAGGTTTGCATTATTACTTTTACTTTTAAGTGTATAAAGCATCTGAAATTTATTCTTTCATATGATGTGAGGAGGAAGTCAAAATACATCATTTTTTCATGCTAGGGATATAGTTCAATTGGTAGAGTGATTGCCCAGCATGCACAAGGCCCTGAGTTCAGTCCCCAGCTACACACACACACACACAAAAAAAAAAAAAAAAAAAAAAAAAACATTTTTTCACGTATTCAGTTGACCATATGTTATTTATTGAATAGGCTGGAGTGTCATCTTTGTCAGAAATTAACATGGTTTTTCACTTTCTACTGTATTCCACTGATCTATTCTCTTATCTTTGTTTACCAGTACCATCTTGTTTTAAGCAATATACCTTTTATTAATTTGTTTCAATAATATTTGGTAATTTTGAGTATAAGAATCTTGCCCATTATCTGCTGAAACTTTTCCTAGGTGTTTAGTGGGTGGGTGCTGTTTTTTTTTTCTTCCTACATGTTACCAGTATATAAAAATACAACTAAATTATTTAGATTACACTTCTTTAAAAGAAGTGTTGTAATGTTTACAGGAAGAAATAACATTGAAATCTTGCCAGTGGGCTATGCAGACAATTTATATACATTGCAATGTATTGATGTTAACAGCACTATAACAAAGATTATTAACATTAATCCACCATGTAATCTTAATGAAATTACTTATGGTCTTAGATCCCAGCTCCTTTAATCATAAAACAAAACTATAATACCTAACTCAAAAATTGAAAAGAGGATCATCTATTTAATAAAAATGGTAGTACTTGGCAAAAGTAGGTATTCTAAAAATACTATAATTATTTATTCTAATGTTTGAAGATAGAAAAATTATGTGTGTGTATATATACATCACATACATATATTTCCATTTATAAAGTCTTTTCCCTAATTAGTCTAAAATTATGTTATTTCATACTATAATTTTTATCACCTTATTTTTGTAATTAGTACTAATGGTTGAAAAATATTTTTAAAAATCTTGGAGATTAGGGGCTGGGATTGTGGCTCAGAGGTAGAGTGCTCACCTAGCTCACCGTGTAAGGCCCTGGGTTCGATCCTCAGCACCACATAAAATTAAATAAATAAATAAAGATATCTAAAAAAACAAAAAACTGATTAAAAAAATCTTGGAGATTAAATGCTAACAAAGATTGCAAGACCATAATTTAATAAAAAATTCTAATAGAACATTATAAACAAAGCTCTGAAATAGTTTAAGGTATGAAATAGTTTAAGGCAACTTGAATAAAAGTTTAAGCTATGAAATAGTTTAGGGCAACTTGAATATATTTATGAAACAATCTACTATTTGTAATAAGGCAAAGGAAAACACCACATTTTATATATTCATAAACATGATGTTACAAAAAGTTTAATTATAATTTGAGTCTTTTAGGAGGATTGCATTCTATATGTTGCAGAAATGATAAAAATTAAAATAGCAAATAGTTCATGGGGGTACATGTTACCATTAAGTTGTAGAAGCATAGTATCGATATTTTCGGTTTCTTAGATTTTTACCTCTTGGCTTCACACCTACCCTTCTTCATTCCTCTCTATGATCCTGGGACTAGAACTTTCCATACTGCATTTCTTCCCTGCCACTTATTTTCCTGCCAGAATGGGTCTTAAGAGGCAGAATGCAAAACCTGAGGCAGGGAAATGGACTTGCTTCTTCCTATTTTTTCCCCGCTCCTGAGGTTTCATCACAGCCAGAGTTCTTCATCCTGGGAGCAACAGTTGGCTCCCCACACCCCCAGAGCCAGCCTTATTTGCCCCCTTAGAGGATATGAGCACCAGCTTGCAGGTGCCCACGACAGTCTTCCATAGACTTTGGGGGCTCAGCTACGCAGAATGGCTTCCAAGCTCTCATATACCAACACCAGCTGGTCAGTTTTAACAACCTCAGCCTTTCCCTCCAGCTCTCCAGCTAGGAGCTGCTTCCTGTAATTCCTGTGCCTATTATTTAAGTGCTTCCCTTAGCCTTCTCAGTTGTCCAGTAATTCTTAAACAAATTCCTTAAATTAAATTGGCTCTACTAAAATAACTATGTGGTTTCTGTGTTCACTACTGGACCATGACCAATAGATTCATTACATTTTTAAGACAAGAAAAAAGTTTACACATTTTGTAAGTTTACCCATGAGATAGCAATAAAATATGCAAAATAGAAAAAAGAAATTGAATTGCAATCCTAATTTTGGAAGATTGGAAGAGAAATTTACATTTGAAATAACACTGACGGAAAAAAATTAAAACATGAAATGACTACATTTTGTTTTAGTGAGTTTCTATTGAAGCATAAAGGCCTAATTACTGAAACTTTCAGTTTGTTTTTCATCATTTTTGATAAACTGCATGTTCTCCATTAAAATTTTTTGAGAGATGCTCATAGCTTTTAGTACCAATGATGCTTTACTTGCATTTCTTCACCTCAAGGTGGTCTCTGCAAGGACCCTGGCTGAGACCTCAGGGTGGTAGAGGCCCAAGAGGGCTCCCCACTTGCTGTGTCTCTGGTTAGATTCTCCAAAGACTCCACAATAAACTGTGAGTTATAACCTCAGGGTCTGGCTTTAATTGCATTTTCCCCTAATAAGTCATTTTTATTTTATGAGGTTCAGATGTTCAAGACAGAAAGGAATTAGAAGTACACAAAATCACTGACATTCTCCAAAAAGAGTTTGCTGTAATAGATGCCTCTGAGTTCAAGTACAATTTGTTACAGCACACTTCTAAAGAAAGAACTAAACTGGATGTTTCCACCTACCCATTAATCCAAATAGCATCTTCCTTTGTGAAATATCCATTTTCTCTGCTAAACCATGTGATCTTTCCTCAGTGATATTAATAGGACCATTCCTCTTTTTTTTTTTGTTATTGGAAACATTCTTCAGAAATGTGAACTATAGATAAATTTTGGCAGAGATTTTTATCAGGAGACCTAAATGTTTATGCATCAAACATTAATGTTCTTCTTTCTCTATTTCATTCAAATATTTCTGGAGGTTTTATAAAATATTTATATATACTACATATGTCCAATTCAAGCCCAATTTTTAGGATCATTTTAGTTCCACATTTTTATTGGTGCATTATAGTTGTACATAATGATGGGATTTGTTGTTGCATGTTGGTACATGCACTCAATAGAACAATATCATTTGGCCAGTATCACTCTCCAGCCCTCACCCTCTCTCTCCTGGCCTCCAACCTTTTTGTCCCTTTCCTCTATTAATCTCCCTTGGATTACACCTTTTTTATCCTTTTCTTCTCTAGGCTCCACACATGAGAGAAAACATAGGACTCTTGATTTTCTGAGTTTCGCTTATTTGCCTTAACAAGATGGTCTCTAGTTCTATTTTCTTGCAAATGATATAATTTCATTTTTCTTTATGGCTGAATAAAACTCCATTGTGTACATATACTACATTTTCTTTATCCATTTATCCATCAATGGGCACCTAAGCTGGATTCATAGTTTGTTAAGCCTAATTCATTTCAATACTAGGTAGCTAATAGCAACATTTAAAACCATTATTTAATCCAAGAGTCCCAGGAATATGGTGGGCTATAGATTATCACCCATTGAATCAAGCAAAGCATGTGTTGGGGATAATACATTGAAGCATAGTTCCTTTTTTATTTGAATTAATTAAGGTATTAAGTAATATGTAAAAATATGAATTGTACATATTAGTAGGGTAATATGCAATGTTTGAATATATGCACACATTGTGTATTGTTTAAATCAAGTTAAAAATATCTATTTCCTGAAATATTTATCATTTCTTTTATGGGAAAAACATTCAAATCCTTTATTTTAGCTTTTTGAAACATAGTTTGTAATTGTTGATCTATATTCACCCTACTGTGCAAGAGCACGTCAGAACTTCTTCCTCTCATCTAACTGTAAGTACTCATTAATAAATCTCTCCTGTCCCTTTCCCAGCCACTCTCTCTGGCTTCTGGCCACCATTCTACCCTCAACTTGCATGACATCATCTTTGTCAGAATCCACTTGTGAGTGAGATCATGCCTAACTTATTTAATTTAGAATAATGGTCTCTGGTTCCACCCATGTTGTCACAAAGGACAGTATTTCATCCTTTTTATGGCCAAATAGTATTCCATTGTGTGAATGTATCCTGTTTTCTTTATCTGCTCACCAGCCGCAAGTAGCAACCAGTATTGTATTCTTTGCTTCTGTGCATTTCACTACTAATTAAACTACTAATAATACTACATTATTCTACTTGTAGGAAGTATCTAAATAACCAAAGTTATGGAGGCAGAGACTACAATAGTGGTTGCCTGTGCCTGATGGTTGGGAGAAATCAGGAATTATTTAAAGGATATAAAGTTTCAGTTATATTAGATGAACAACTTTTAGAGATTACTATTGTACAATAATAGTACCTTGAGTCCACAGTGTTGTATTGTGCAATTTAAAATTTGTTAAGAGGGTAAACCTCATGTTAAATGTTCTTACCACAAAAAAATTAAAACAAAGCACACGAGGAAACTTTGAGAAGTGTTGGATACATCTATGACCTTGATCATGTTGATGGTATCATGGGTGTTTGCATATGTCCAAACTCATCAAGTTGTACACATTATATATGTGCAGTTCTTTGCATATCAACAAACCTGCTGTAAGTAAATAAACAAATATAGTTATCACTCTCCAATCACTGTGACAACCAAAAATGGCCCTGAAAATCTACAGAATTCTCACTAGGCTGTAGTAAATCTCTTCTAAAAATTGCTTTTGTAGATTTTAACTATTGGCTTGTTAGCGGCAGACTCAAAGAATGAGAACATTTAGTAATGATCTTAAAGATAGCATAATGATTTTTAATGACCAGCATTCACCAAGCTGTAAGAAGTGAAGCAATCACTAGAGAATAAATAAAAAATCTGAAATTCAGAGATGCAATGATATTCTCATGTAATCCAAACATGACATATCTTAAAAAGAATTTATATATAAAGCTGTAGTCATAGGTTTTTGTGAATAATTTTGTGTACAGATTTCATAAGCAACTTTCTATGTTAGCATTTTACTAAGGCACTATTTCAAAGAAAAACAGGATTGTATAATTCACAGTTCTATTTTCTGTAAAATTCAAGGTTTCTTAATGTGAACTACTCTAGTAACTACTACATATTCAAATCACAACTGAGAGCGACAACAACAAATATATCAGAATAAGTTCAGGGGAAAAAACTGAAGGTAGATAAATCTGGAGGAGGAAAGGAACACAGTAGGGAAATTGTTGACTTTCCTAAGATATGGAAGAAGTAGGGAGAGACCTGAGTTGCAAAGTCAGTCTTGGGGCCACGAGCCACGCGTAGCATTACAGTAGCAAGTGAACCAACTCCTTCAACCTGCAGCAGCAACTGTTCTGAAGGACCTAAGAACACCTGTTTCATACACTCACATAATGAGAGAAAATGACTAATTAGCAAGTGTTTTCCCCAGATATCTACTTCATTAAAAATATCTGATGAATGGCATCAATGATCTAAAAAAGGAATTGCATTCTCTGTTTTGAAACATTTTTCTATTTAGTGAAATCATATGTGCTTTTAAGAGATCATTTTAGTATTTGGTATTGGTGAAGGTATTTCCTTCCATGAGGAAAAACTTCAGAAACAAAGATTTGACCTTGAAGAGTGTCCCAGTATGGAACTATCTGCCCTCGTTATGAATTCCTCCTACAGGCAGAAACTATTGTTGTTGACCTACTTTGTGACTGTAGCATCTACTGGAAAAGAAATTGGGTCAGGAATACCCCTCACAGCGATTCTTTGCCTGTGTTATTTACAGTGGCCTGTCTCCTTGTTGGTCTCTCATTCTCCATTCCCTCATTCCCGACAGCTCTTCTCAGAAAGAAGCTTCTTGTCTATTCAATGGGACTAATTCTTAAACTGACCTGTTAAAATCTCCCTCTATAATTTTTTTTTTGTTATTTTTAGAGTTGAAACAGTTGTCACATTGCATCACTGTGTAGTTTGGTACATTTGAGTATCTGCTTATTACATCTTCAAAAATTGTGCATTCTATCATTACATAATGAATTTTTGTCTGAGGAGTGATGGTATTAGTATAATAAAGTGTACCTTGCTCCATATGTGTTTTCCTCTGATTCTTTATTTTTACATATGCCTGGTAATTATGTCTCTTTTTAATGTCATTTGTAGTTATTGCTTTAGGTATATTTCTTTTTCTTCTTTTCCCTTCTCCCCACCCCCTTCTTTTGGTACTGGGGATTCAACCCAGGGGCTCTATGCCACTAAAGCACATCTCCGGCCTTTTTAATTTATTTTTTGAGACACGTTCTTGCTAAGCTGCTTGGGGCCTAGCTAAATTCCTGAGGCTGGCTTTGAACTTGGGATCCTCCTGACTCAGCCTCCAGATTTGCTGGGATTATAGACGTCCACTGCCACATCCAGCTAGGGATATGGATATATATATATATATATATATATATATATATATATATATATATATATATGGATATAAATATATATTATAAATAACTGTGTTGGGTTTTGTTTTTAAACAGTTCAAACACAATTTCTCACAAATTGCAAAATATGAATTGTTTACTATTTCCATTCAGGACCCTACTAGTTACTTATCTGATTCTCTCCTCCTGCTTTAACCTGAATGCAGAATTTTGGGGAGGTGGAGTTTCTGTAAAAGTATTTCTTTTGACTCGGGACCTCAGCCTGACTAATGATGCACAAGCAGACACTAAGTGGGGTTTTGGGGAAATGACTGTATACTCAGTTGGTATTTCTGTTGCCCTTCAGCTGCTACTTATCGAAAATGTATGTATCATGCCTGGAGGTGGAGCAGTCATCTTGTGGTCAGGATGACAAAAGCCACAAGAAAGGGGACACAGCAGAATGTGGCAGTGCAGGTCCTGTTGATACTCAGGAACTGTGCTGAACTGCCTGCCTCAGAATCGTGGTGTGTGAGGAGAGCAAGTCCCCGTGTAGTCAACAGATCTCACTTGTATGGGCAAACATAATCCTAATGATCACACTGCCCCGAACAAGGCACATCTAATCCCCAGATGTTCCCCACCATTACAGGAATTAGATGAATGTCCTAATTCTCTACTCGCTCCATGCTATGATTGGAATTTTTTTCCCTTAACTCCCTCCTTTTCATTCTCAAAAACAAAACAAAAAACAAAAACAAAAACACATTTTTGGTGAAATTATTTTATGCTTTAGTCCTATACTATTATTTTGTATTATTTTGAAGAATGTAAGTTATGTAAGTTTATTTCAAAGTCCTGCGTTATTTCAAATTGTTCTACACACACACACACACACACGCACACACACACACAGATTTATATTGTTCAGTGCATTTCTTAACTACTTTTTTCTTTCTTATTCACCTTTCTGAATGTTAAGATTTTCATTTGGATTAATTTCTTTGGCTAAAGTTTTTTTTTTTTTCTTTTTCTTTTGGACTATTCTTCTCAGATAAGATGTATGCTGATACTGTCTGAATTCTTGCTGATGGGGTCACAGTTCTTTTCTGTCACAAGCCTGTAAATGCTATTCAAATGCCACCTGGTTTCCAGGATCACAGATAAGAAATCTGATGTCAGTTGGTTTCGTTTTTCTTTTTTAACTAATCCTTCCTTTTGTGACGCTTCTGTTGTTTGTTTTCTTTGAGATTCAAACATTTTACCATGATACATACAGGTGTTTTCTTTTATAAGTCTGGCCTGCTCACCTGCAGCCAGCTCTTTTACTTTACAGAATCAAATCCTTCTTGAAACTACAGAGTTTTCCCCATAGTGTTTAATGACTTTTTTTTTTTTTTTTTGGAAGTTGATCAAATACAAGCATGGCTACCTCCAAAGGAAGACTCTCTCCTCTCCCTTCTCAACTGCAAAGTGTCAGTCTGTTAGATAGAAAGTAGACCCTTTGAGCAAATTATATTCCAGGTCCTGTTCTAAGTCATTTATAAAATTAAATTTTTTTTGTTTTAACTACCATTTAATCTATATACTGTTATCTCCATTTTTGCAAAACAAGAGTAAGAAACCTGCCCAAGCATCCACCACTAGACTGTAACTGTGCTAGAACTTATTAGCCAGGCACTCTTTGGCCTTAGCCACAGTTCTCAAACAATATGCACTTCAGTCACATGTAAGGGTCCCCAGTACTCACACAGGGCAAAGGAGATCCACAGCTTCTCTGGAGAGACGAAGACTTTTATCCAAAACCTCAGGGCTCAGGCACTTGTTTGAGGCCTGTCCACCGCCAGTATCGTGCCCTGTTGTCCTGAAGGGAAAAATATCCTTCAACCCATCTTTCCTTAAGCATTCAGGCAGCGCAGAGTCTTTGCACATATCCAACTGCCTCCTGGTCAAGGAAAAGTGTTTTAAATAAGATGGGGCAGGATGTGCAGTTGTAATGTATAGTCCTGTGAATGTGACCTTCATGAGGTTGGTGACTGCTTTAGGGAACATAGTAGTAGCTCAATAAACATTCACTGAATAGGTCTTTGCCATCTGAGAGCCATCAGCCTAAAGTCCTAAGACCTAGAACTCTGTCCCCAAACTGTGACCCTTAGACAAATCCTCTTCTGAGTTTTTGGAAAGACATCTCTAGGTCGTCATCCTCTTAGAAGATGGAGAAGGAATCTTCTGTTGGTTCTTTTGGTTAAAAGCTTACAACAACAACAACAACAACAACAAAAAGACCTTCATTTCCTACAAAGCAAATAAATGAATAAATATCATGTATATAGAAAAGCTCTCGAAAATTCTTTGTGTGTGTGTGTTAGGGTAGATGAGGAGAAAAGAAGAGAAAGATAAAGCTGATGAAAAGTGAGAATAATATGGCATCCATGCTCCACAGAGAAGAAGGAAATGTTGCTTAGCAACTAGAAGTTTTAGGAAGGAAAATTCTCAATTCCAGTGGGGGGAAAATGCAGGAGGTAGGTAAACATGTATCTAAAGTGAAAGCTTTTGAAGTGATTGTCATGGTGAATAATTTGCTTGGAAAATATGCTCCTTCTTTTGCTCTATATTCATTGAAAATTTGGCCCTGTCTCAAAGCATGACGAGTAAATGGTCAAAATGAATGGAGGGGCCAAACTGGGGACCAGTTTGTCCATCATAAGATGTGTCAAGGACCCAAAAGGAATTGTTTGCTACCTCACTTCTATAATTGTGTTTTTAAAATTTTCTTTTGAATTCCCCTAATACATGAATATATTTTCTCTCCAAAAGATTTTTTTTTAGCTTTACTTTTTTCCTTCAGGATTGCTTTATCTATTTTTTTATTGGTTGTTCACAACATTACAAAGCTCTTGACATATCATATTTCATACATTAGATTGAAGTGGGTTATGAAACCCCAATTTTACCCCAAATGCAGATTGCAGAATCACGTTGGTTACACATCCACAATTTTACATAATGCCCTATTAGTAATTGTTGTATTCTGCTACCTTTCCTATCCCCTACTATCCCCCTCTCCAAAAGATTTTTAAAATACAGAGGTATTCCCGGAAATGCTCCCTGAAGCTCGCCTTTCCTACCTTGCCTTACCTGGCGTACCATTGGTCAAGAGTCTAGAGTCATCCTTCCAGCCCTTCTCAAGCATTTGCATATGTTTACATAAATATTTACATCTCAATTTTTAGCACAAAGGGAATATGCTACTCCTTGGTCTTATAAAAATGTATGACTGAAAAATCTCTCATGGAATATTTGTAGGCAGAACTATTCTTTTCCACATGCCATATATCATATTCCACCCCAGCTTCCCTCCTGATGGGTATCTCAGCATTTCCAATTTTATACTAATACAAATGATAAAGTTAATAAATGGCCTTGAATACACATCGTTGAATACATGTGAATGTATTTCTTGAAAATAGATTGCTAGAGACTAACTTGCCAGGCCAAGAAAATTTAAGATTTCGATATATACTCCCTAATTGCCTTCTCCAAATACTTCATCAAAAAGACCATCTTTTTGCTGTGTTATGAATGTGCCAGTTTCCCCATATTTCACAGATTGACAGTTTATGCCATCTAATAAGTGAAAACCACACACACATGATTGCGGGTAAGAATGAATATCCTCTATATGTTTATTGGCCATTTGTTTCTTTTTTTTTTTTTTTTGAGATTTACCATCTGGCATCCTTTACTTATTTTAATGTCAAGTTGTTTGCCTTTTTGTAAATTATTTATAGCAGTCTTTATAATTCTGGTTATTAATATCTTCTTTGCTAAATGTGTTGTGGTAATTGATCTCTTTTTCCTGCAGTTTATCTTTTCTTTATTTTTCCAATTACACAGGGAATATGCTACTTCTTGGTCTAAGTTCCTTAAGTAAAACCTACTATTTTTACTTTATAGTTTCTATATTGAGGTCTCACTGATGGAGACTTTTGCTTCAGAAAGTATTCTGTACTTTCCTCTAGCACATTTATATTTTTACTTAATGTTTAGTGCTTTAACCATCTGAAGTTTGTTTTAGTAAGTATGAATCATAAATATTATCTTGCTTCAATTTGTTCATATTGATAGTGACTTTTCCTAAAATATAATGATCATACAATTTGCCAACTGATTAACAGACCAAATTAATCACAAATTAAAGTCTTACATATACATGGGTCTCTTACATAAGCTACTCAATTTCATTGATTTATTTCCTTATTTTAAAATATCTAGGTTTAATTATAAAGGCCTGCTAGCATGTACTCATATCTAATTGAAAGTCCTTTCTCATTGATAGTCTTTCAGAAAGGTTTTGTTCTGTTGTGGTATCTTCTCTTTCATGTTTAAGAAGATGTTAAATAGATTTATATATAAGAAGGTAAATAAATACATAGTCTTTTGATTTTTTATTTTATAAGTGTTTTACATTTTTAATGAGATCTATTTTTCTCACTGGATATTATTAATTGGAAAGTATTGACTTTGTTTCTTTGTTTTCTAGATTATGTCTTTCTTTCTCCTAAACCTTATTTATGCTAAATATTGCCATAGTCATGGCTGGTATCTTTTTTGTGTTCTTGTCTTTAATCAAAATCCTTGCCTATTTTCATTTCGTATTTCCTGTAGATTTCACGTAAGCACCCTTATTAAATTGAGAATGTTTTTCTTTGGTCTCTGCTTGCTAATCATTTTTGAATCACTGAAGAACATTGAATATAATTGAATGGATTTTTCTCCTTTGGTGCCCTAATAATGATATATGTGTTAATTTTCTGATGTCTAACCAAGTGTTCTGGGAAATCTTTGGTTACACTCTTTCTTGTAACTGTACATTTCAAGATCCCCCCCCCTTTCCCATTCCTACCAGAGAACAGACAGATAAACTTGACTATTTACTGGTATAAATAAGGTGGCAGAGCAATAGTTGGTTAGGGTCACTGCCAACACAATATACCAGGAGAGATCAGAGAGAGATTGTCCACCTTCCATGAAGTGAGGAAGAAGTGGGCCAATATTAGTTCATACATAAGGGAAGAAAAAAAAGAAACGGAATCATAGAAGAAAAAGCTGACACAAGTGTATGAATTTTGTGAAAGATAGTAAGTAGTTAGTGTAATGATGTTCTAAGTTTCTTAGAGTCCTGAAAGTCTTGCTTCTTTATCATGTATATGCCCAGAGAAGCAAGTCATCTCTGATTTTTGCAAATGTCTAAGACAGAAATAACTTCTACTTGATTATGTTGTATTCTTTCATTTTCTACTGGCTTTAGTATGTTAATATTTACTTTAGAATTTTAATATTCATGTGCCTGGGATGGGATTCAATTTCAATTATTGATCTCTTTTTTGTACATTTTACATCCTTCATTAATAGCTGAGTTTTCTCTTTTCTTTGTGAGAATGGCTCACAAAGCTTTTTATATTTTTTCTGCTCTGGAACACACAGACATATGTATATATATATATATATATATATATATATATATATATATATACACACACACACACACACACACATATATTTACTGTATATATATATAAATATGCTATATACATACATAAAAATATCTCCTGCTTGAAGTTTAATAGAATTCTGTAAAATTATCTGGACCTAAGGTCTTTTGAAAGAGTAGATTTTAATTGCAAACTCATTGCTTCATTTTATACACTTCTTAAATTAGCTGTTATATGCTTTTCTGTGAAGTGATATCCATCTGATTCCCTTATGTGTCAGGGACTAGGGATTGAACTCAGGGACACTCTATCACTGAGCTTCATTCCTAGTCTTTTAAAAAATTGATTTTGAAACAGGATCTTGCTAAGTTGCCCAGGCTGGCCTTGAATTTATGACCCTCCTGCCTCAGCCTCCAGAGTTGCTGAAATTACAGGCAAGCACTTCCTCATCCATCTCCATTTTTTAATAAATGTTACTTTCCCCAAATTTTTCAAACATTTGAGTTATTGCACCTATCAGTGATTTGCCTTCTACGATTTTTCAATCTGAGTTCACCACTAGTGAAATTTTGAACATACTATGCTGTAGCTAGTCTCCGAAGCTGGCCCTGGTTTTACCCCACCCTTTATATACACATCATACTTCTTGTTTCCTCTCCCTTGAATATGGCCTATGTTTGTGATTTCTTCATTCAATCACATATAGTGTAAGTGACGCTGTACTTACTATGCAAGGTGTTGGCTTAGCCCTTAAGTGATCCTGCAGTTTTCACTTCCTCTCTCTGAGAACAGGTCTTGGGATGTTCCCTTTTGGAACTCTCCTATGAGGCTGTTGAAAGCTCATCTTCAGGAACCCTCTTTACCAGTCCCAAGTGATCTTGGAGCTGAAGCCAGCATTAGCTTCTAACGATGTGAATGAGCCCAATTAAGCACCCAGATGACTGCCACCTCAGCACACATTGTTGGAGCTGGAGAGCTACCCCATTGAGCCCAATAAACTCACAGACTTATGAGAGATAATAAAATAGTTATTTTAAGCCAGTAAGCTTTAGAGTTATTCTTTATGCAACAAAATGTAATCATGATATGTTGCCACAGTATTCCAGGAGTTACCATACTCCATCCACTAACCAAAAAAGTGGAATCTTTTTTGTTAGCCAGCTAGTGGGCAATCTGGTTCTAAAATTCTATCCTCAAAATCTGCTTCCCTGGGCCACTTTGCACCAACTGTTCAAAGTAAGGTCCTCTAAGAAATATTTGTTGAGACAGAGAAGACAGAGTACATGCAAAATGTTTATTGAAGCACAAGCAGGAACAACACCTGTGAGGATGGAGGGACAGGGTTGGGCAGAAGGAGGAGATCAAACTGCTGTACATTTGTCCCTGCGGTCTCTATCAGTTCCTCAGGGAGTTCTGGAGATGGGATGAATCTTCAGAGTTGTCTTGAGTTGAGGCAAGGTGTCTGGGATCAGTTATTGAATGTAAGCTGCCCCCAGGTAGAGGGGCTAACTTTGAATAAAGTCATTTTTGATGGCATATCAGCTTCTCATACACTACCATTTTAAATGTTTTATTAGTTTTTTTTCTTTTTTAACCTTCTGCATCTGTCTATCAAACTTTCTTTGTCCTATTTCCTCCTCTTTTACCTTCTTGTTTACAAAATAAAAGTACTTTCTATTTTTATTGTTTTTATCCTATTGAGACAGGTCCAATTAGGTTGTCCAGGATAGCCTTGAACCTGATATCCTCCTGCCTCAACCTCTTGAGTAGCTGGGATTATAGGTGTGCACCACTGTGCACTGCTTAATCCTTACTTTTAAAAAATGTATATTTAGCCTTATGGCTTTCTGTCAATGTCCATGGTTAGTCAGGGTATCTCTTCATCTTCCAGATGGGATGGGATTTGTAACCTATTTCATGTGGGTTTTGTTCTTGACCTCTCTCCTCTGCTCCCTCTCACACACCTAGGCTATATTATAAATACCCACTTTATTATATTATGCATTAACAATTCTTAAACTTTATGTTTTCCTTGCTTGCATGCTTCTTTTTTCTTGTAACTCACAACTCACTTTCTTATACAAATTGCAGATTTTACTGTAGTTCATCACAAAGTGACTATTTCTGAAAGAATGAATTCATTGTAAATGTTAGTTAGCTTGACCATGATTCAAAATGCAGTTTTTCTCCTTTGAACTTTGGAAGCAATTGCTTAGGTATTTGCACATCCCAAGTTACTGATAAGAAATGTTATGGAATTTTGACTCTGATTTCTTTGTAGGCAATCTAGTTTTTCTCCTAAGAAACTTCAGTGTTCTTAAATAGCATATATGTATATCTCCATGTAGAAATTTTTTCCTTTCAGTTTGTTCCTGCAGGATGTCACTTAAATGAAAACAGACAACTTGTATTCTTTTGGGTCTGGCTTCTTTTCATTCAGCTTAATGTTTTTGAGACTCAGATGTTTCCATTCTGAGTATTAACGTTTGATTTTTTTTCTTTTTCAGTTGTTTTGTTACAAATATGTAGAAATACAATTTTATATTGGATTTTGCATATTGACATTGTATTTAGTGACTATATATTCATTAATTTATAATTAAATTATAAATTAATTCATAGAGTTTTTTATATTTTCAACACAAGCAAGCATATCCTCTGTGAATACTGATAGACTCTTCTTTTCAACACTATTCCCTTTAGATATTTTTTTTATTGCTCTTATTGCAAGGATAAGATCTCCTATATGATATTGACTATAATTGGAAGTGGCAATAAAGAGCATGTTTCTATCATTTCTGGTCTCAGAGAGAAATTTTTATTTATTTCACCAGTGTGATTTTTGTTGCAGACTCTGTTCCTAGTTTGTTAAATGTCTTCCACTTATAAATGGGCTTGATTTTTGTAAGTTTTTCTGCCTCTATTGAGGTGACCATATGATTTTTCTTTGGCTTTCTGCTAATGTCGGTAAAATATGTAATTGACTTTGAAGTGTTAAATCAACCTAGAATGAATAGGATAAACCT
This sequence comes from Spermophilus citellus, assembly GCF_964194105.1. NCBI lineage: Eukaryota > Metazoa > Chordata > Mammalia > Rodentia > Sciuridae > Spermophilus > Spermophilus citellus. The sequence goes on along the minus strand of NC_138182.1, from coordinate 194,364,200 downwards.
AACTGGGTCATGATATGGTATAACTTTTATATATTGCTTATTTTTAAATTCAGTTTTTGAGTAATGCTGGTCTGAAAATTTTCTTACTTGCTATAAAATAGCTTCTCCTTGCTCCAAAGAGAAGTGAAGAATTGTTCTCTTTGTAATTCTCTGGGAAAGTTTGTGTAGGACTGATTTGCTCTTTCTTTCCTAAAATGTAGAATTTACAGGTGAAATCTTCAGGTTTGTGTGTGTTTTACAATTAGAGATTCAATTTTTTTAGTAGGACTAGAACTATCCAGATCTTTAGGATTTATTTTTTATTTTTTGTATCAGTTTTATTAAGTGGTATTATTCTAGGAATTTATTCATTTTAATCAAGTTTTTATAATATCCTTTTATGACTCTTAAAATTTATCAAATTTGTGGTAATTGCCCCTGTTTTAAACCTAATATTCCTTACTCATGTCTGTTGCTTTTCTATTGATCTGTTCCTTTGGGAGTTCACCCATTTATGGATCCTTTTAAAGAACAAACTTTTGGCTTTCTGAGTATTTCTATGGTATATTAAGTTTCTATTTCATTGATTTCCCCCCTTTTTATTTCACAGTTTTTCAGTTATAATTTTATTTTCTTTATGTTTCTAGTTTTTTTTTTTTTTTTTGTGTGTGTGTGTGTGTGTGTGTGTGATGCATCATTGCACCTCAAAGCCAGAAAATGTTAGGAAAAAATGAATGAGACAGGAGAAGTTAGATCGGTCTGCTAAAGAAAAAAGCTCTGCAATTATTTGGAAACCTGGTAAATTTAAAAAACTTGGACTCACTCTGTCCTTTGAGAAGTGGAAATTGAAAATAGAATAAGGCAGTCTAATAAGTCTGGAAATGCTATACAATGTTTAAGACACGTCTATATTAGTTTGTTTAAAATTTTAGGCTAGTTTTTTAAAGTACTACTGTAATGACTTTTAGATTAAATCCTAGAAATCTGTAGTGTCAGCTAGCAGACCAGTGCCTGCCTGGGCTGGTGGGGGTGAGGAGTGGGCAGGGAGAGACTGCAGAGGCACACAAGACTAGAGGTTATGGGCCTGTTTATCCTCTGGACTATGGTGGTGACTTTACAGGTAAATGTGTACATCTAAAGTTATCAAATTTTATACTTCCAATATTTGAAATTTCTATTTTGTCAATTAAGCTTCCATAAAACTGTTTAGGAAACATACCAGTATAGAAATAACAGGGAAAACGACCTCACTGCCTTGGTTTCTTCCTTGTCAGACAAAAAGTTTGCTGAGATTATTATCATTTTCCTTTCCATGCAATGTGTCTTTTTCTCTAACTACCTTAAGTTTTTCTCCTTCTCTCTTGTTTGCACAAGACTGAACAGGGCATGCCTAGATGGTATGTTTGTATGTGTATATACACATAACACATATATAATATTTTATGTTTGTCCTTGTTCTTCTCTAAGTTTCTTGGAGCTGTGGTTTAGTGTGTGTTATTAATTTTGGAAAATTCATACACTTATTTCTTCAAATATTTTTCTTGTCCTAATTCTCTCTTCTTTTGGGAGTCCATTTAAGCATTATGTTAGAATAAGATACACTAAGATGGTATCCAAATGACATATTTATTGTATTTAAGATTTTTCCACAACTCTCAGATGCTCTGTTCTGCCTTTCACTTTGGGTAATTTCTCTCTGTCTGTCTTAAGGTTCACAGAATCTTTTCTTGGGTCTGTCATGTCTACTGAGGAGTGAATCAAAGACATTATTCTTTTATGTTACTTTGGGGTTTTTGTTTCTTGAAATTCCATCTGATTTTTTGAATTCTCATCTCTGCTGAAATTCCCCACTAATCTCATATCTTTTCACCTTTTCCGTTAGAATTTTGAACATCCTAATTATAGTTATTTTAAAATCACTTGTCAGATGATTCTAACATCTCTGTCACATCTGAATTGGTTCAGTTTATAGTTTTTTTCTTAGCAATATAATGTTTATTTTTTTTTTTTTTTGGCCAGTTTGTTTGCCTCATAAATTTATGCTGAGCACCATGCATCTTGTGTTGGACAGTGGAAACAGATAATAGACTGTATGCCTGTAAGCACGCAGGGCTTCTCCTCTGCTAGGCTTCTAGTATAGGGGTTTGAGTTAACCTGGTTTGGTTGAATTTTCAGAGCAACACATTCTTTGAATTCTGCACCAATGCTTTTAGTTTAGGGTTTAGTTCAGTTTAGGAAAACTTTTAGTTTTCCTGAGACACTTTCTTTGCTTTACCGTCAGTTTTGGGACTTTTCTTTGCATGTGATGAAAGGGTCAGTCTCCCTGTCTCCTCTCAGCATCCTGCTGTTGACTTGTATTTGAGGCTTGTTGGCTGGTGTTAATGAGCAGGGAATTGTCTTTGTTCTGTTTAAACTTCAGTCTTAGGTAGACCTTGTGTGTTTGGATCTTGGGAACATGACCTCAGAGCTCTTACTTTCTAACATCAGTAGTTCTATCTTCAGCACACTCTTGCTCCTCTCTCCTTGTTCTCTTCCTCCACTTTCAATGGGTTTATGCCAGTGCCTAAAGGTGACATTGCTTGATGCAGACCAAGGTCTCTGATTTATAGGGAGAGAAAGGTCTGGTTTCCTAGTCCCCCACCACAGCTGCTGTTCTCTCCCAGGTCTGCACCACCAGGCAGGCTTTCTAAGGACTCCCATCAGATCTTTCTTGTATGCCCAATAGAGTTTGTGGAGAAATGGTCAACTCCTTCAATGTATATGACTTCCGGAGCCTCTGCATTCTCTTGTAAGCCCACATTCAACAACCCCCATCTTGTAAACTTTTCCAAACAAATTCTAATTGATGTTGGGCTGTGTTTGCCCCAGGTAAGCAAATGCCGTCTTTCCTCTTGGGAAGGCATCTCCTTAGACTTTAAACTGCTTTGTGATTCTATGACCTCACTTCTCTCATGGGTTAGAGAAAACCTTGACCCTGCATTTTTGTTGTTATTGTAAAGGTGGATGTAGTGTTCTTTCTAGCTCTCTATACAGTACGAAGAAACAAAAGATTTTTCATCAGGATTCTTGTTTTCTTTTTATTGATTTCTAAGAATGCTGAATATATTCTGGATATGTAATCTTTGTCAAATATTTGTTTTAAGAATATTTACTTCTACCTTGTGGCTTGTCTTTTCACTTTCTTAATTGTTTCTCCTGCTGTATGGAAGTTTTTTAATTTGGTAACTTTCAATTTTAAAATATTTTAATTTTATGTTTAGAGTATGTTGTATCTTGTCTAAGATATTTTTATCCACTGTAAATTCCTGAACTTATTCTTTAGTGCTTTCTTTTTCGAGTACTACTGCAGTATTAACTTCTACACATAAGTTTATGTTCCATTTTAAATTTATTTTTGTTTTAGATACAAGGAAAATATTGAGGCTAATTTTTCCCATTTAATTCTTAATATTTCTTTCAAACTAATTGGCCACATATGTGATTCTATTTCTGGACTCTCTATTTTGCCCTACAGACTTATTTTTTTCTGTTGTTACATGAGTAGCATACTGTCTTCATTTCTGTACCTTAATAGTACATTTTGAAATAAAATAGAGATCTCCAACTTCATTCTATTTCTGTATTGTTTGGGTACTTCAGTTTTTTGTTTGTTTGTTTTTACATATTTTAGAATAAATATTTCATTTTCTGCAAACAGAGCCTATTAAGATCAGTCTATATATTAATTAGGGGCAGACCTGACATGTTACCAACATTGAATTCTTTAATCAATCAATATGGCATACCTTTCATTTTATTTGGATCTAATTTAAATTCTCACAATATTTGATGCAAAGGATTTGGATAGCTTCTATTAAATTGAACATTAGCTTCTTATCATATAATTAATGGAATGTTTTTATTGAGTTTCTCTATTATTCCTGTTTATTTGTAGAAATACAATTGATTGTTTTATATTGACTTTGTATACTGTGACCTTGCCAAATTCCCTGGTCAATTTTAGGACTCTCAATCAATTTGATAAATGAAAACAATTTAATTTCTTTTTTCAAGTATTTAGGCTTTTAATTTTACCAAAGTTAGAGCATTGGCTATGCCTCTATTGTTATTTAAATTGGCTTTATTGAGGTCAGTTTGCATATAAGAATTCATTTTTAAGCATATAATTTAGAGAGTTTTGACAGATGCATAAAAGTATGTAATCACCACCACCACAATTATGACATAAACCTCTCTATCATTTTGCAAATCCCCTTAAGTCCCTATGCAGTTGATTCCCACCTCACCTTAGCTCTTGAGAGCCACTGATCTTTATTCTATCATTTTAGCTTAGCCTTTTCCTAATATTATGTAGAGGAAGTGATATATAGTATTTCATGTCATTTTCTACCATATATACTCTAAATCACAAAATTCAATTTTATAATTTTTATTTTAAATTGTATTGTCTCTAAATACATTAAAAGAACAAGAAAAACATTCATTTATATTTACACATATTTTTTTACTCCTGCCACTCTTCACCATTTCTGTAAACTGAATTTCCATCTGGTTAATTTCACTTCAGCCTCAAAAAATTTCTTAGCACATCTTATAGTGAGAGCTCCTGGCTATGAATTCTTTCATATTTCATTTATATAAAAATATTTCTGTTTGATTTCAATTTTCAAGAATTTTTACTGGATATAGAATTATACATTTTTTTCAATAATTCATTAATTTCAAGGTTAAATTACTTTGGAGACATTGCTTTGATTTTTGGCCTCCATTATTTTTTATAGGGAGCCATGTGTTATTTGTATCATTACTTTCCTAAATGAGTAATATACCTACTCCCCGGCCTGCCCTCCCCATAAGGATGCTTTCACAATATTTTTCTAAATCTTGACTTTCAAGTGTTTGACTTACATGGGTCTCAGTCTAGGTGTGATTTTATTTCCTGTATTGTTTGGCCTGTTAAAATTTGGGGATCTAAAAACTGATGTAATTTACCAAAATTTTGGGGGAAATGTCAGTCATTATTTTTCCAAATGAACATATGTATAATAGTTGTTTAAAATAATTTTATGTGAATATCAGTCTATGAATCATCTTGGAATTTGTTTTTTATTGATTTTTTTAAATTTACATTTTCCTGTCACATCACATATCCAACAATTTTTATTATTTACTGGATATTGTCAATGATTTCTTGTAGACATTCTGAATTCTGCTACCTTTTTCTTAAAGAGGGTTTAAAATTCTATCCCCTCAAACTACATTGAACTTGATGGGACTTATACTTCAAAGTGGTAACACTTAAAATTTTTTCTCAGCTATTTTAACCTTTCAGTTACTGTTTATTTCTTTATTCTGCTTTCATTAGAGTCTCCCACACACTTTGAGATTAGCCTATGATTGAAGCATAGATTACATTATGGATTTTTGGATTCCCCACTGTGGTTTGTTCTTTCTGGAATTCCCTTCTCAATTTTTAATATCTCCATCAGCCCCAAATTCTACTTTCTGACACCTCAAGCTAATAATACCGAAATTTTCTGCTTGAGTTATAGCTGTCCTGTGCCACCTGCAGAGTGCCCTCGGGGAGAAAAAGCTGAATAAATATTCTTCAGATGAGTTGTTTTCTTCCCTGGGTTACATTATTCTCAGTTATCTGGTTTTGGTTGTTATTCTGTACATTTAGATTACTGATTTACTATTTAATCCAGGAAGCATAATTTTTATATACAGGAGACTTATTCATACCAGCTATTCTGCCATTATATGATAGGAACTTTGTCCATTCATGTGTAAGACATTAAATAGCTTATAGAAACATTGGGTTGCTGAGCCTGTTTAACGGTGGGTGTTACTCCAAGATGATTATAGAAATTAGGATATTGTGCTGGTGGTATCCTAATTGGATACCCAATTATTGGTATCCATAGGCCTCTCTAATCTTGGGTGATTCGATTTTCCTAGTGAAGAATCCTCCAGTTTCTGTATGAATGGAGGCAGGATAGATAGAAGCCAATTTGCCAGCACTCTAGAGCCCATGGGTCTCACTGCTTATTTTACAGAGTTTCACTTAATCTGTTTTTATTTATATCTAATAACCTAAAAAAATTTATCCTACCTTCAGTTAAATCTATTGTATTTTCCAAGAGTTTGGTAGGAGTGTTTTTGGACTATGAATGATCAGGAGAGAGAATCTAGGCTGGAGTTTCATGTTAAAAGTTTCAACCAATGTTTTGTTCTCTGTTCCCCCCCCCCACCTTTAGAACTACCTTGTATTCTAACTTCAGAGTATTTCTTGATTCTGTGTAAAGAATTAGATATTTCTAACTGGATTTTCCCATTACATCGTGTCTTTCCAGTCTTCTAAGTCAATCACCATTTGTCCATATGTTCAAGATTTTAACATTACTTCTCTTTTTTTGAGTTTATACTTCTATTCATTTTCTGGTCATTTTCATTGTGGTTTGGTTAAGAGTAAATTGTATGTTATTTAATCCCTATCCTGTATTAAGATAATATTTATTAATTTACATCCATCCAAAATAAAAGTTTTGTTGTAGGGATTAAATAAAATATAGTAGTTTCCTGCTTATAAGCAGGGCACAGAGTCCAAGGCATCCAATAGATGCCTAAAACCACAGATAGTCCTCAATTCTATATATACTATTTTTTTCCCATACAGACATTATAAGTGACTAATGGGCAGTAGTATATACAGGGAGGCTACACTGGACAAAGGGATGATTTACATCCTGATCAGGACAGAATGGAATGGCATTAAGAGATTATCACATTATATGGAAAAGTGTGAAGTTAAAATTTATGAATTGTTTATCTCTGGAACTTTCCATTGAAGATTTTGAGGTCTCAGTTGACCAAGAGTAATTGATACCATAGAATGAAACTGCAGATAAGGTGGGACCTTCTTTTTAAACCTGAGTGAGTAGCACTTTTACAAGTCATTTATGAAAAGAATAGATGTCAAATGACACAGTGTATGCTGAATGTAAATATCAATTCTATAATCATCTATGTGCCATGAAATGGCTGTTTTTCCATCCATTATTCCCCAGAACAGCAGGAGATAAGAGACTTAATCATGTCTCTCAATGTAACATGCTTGCTTTGGATCTATGTGAGAACAGAATTGCTTATGATGCACAAGCATTTACATGCAGTGCTGCCACTTCTGGACCTTTCTGGAAGAGTTGTGAATAAAAATGGCTTAGCTAACTACTTTATGCCCATCCTTTCACCAAGCCAAGGGAAATTTATTTAGTGAATTTACTTTAGAGAGCTTTATTATCTTGGTTTGCTTATGAGGTTGATTTTCTAACATGAAGGTTAGTAAATTTATTCTTCAGATAATAACATCATGTATTTTCAATCTCTCACCAAATAATCCACTATGTAACAGAATTTGTATGAACTTACATATATTTGACCTTTTAAAGAACATTTGTAAATTGAGCATGTGTCCATCATCATGATATTACCTGTCAGGAAAAGTTACTGTGTTAATTTGCCAGTTTCAATCAACCAGTGTTCACACACTTATCATTACTTGATTGAATTTATCGTTGTTTTTTTTCATCAATATAGTGATAGATATTCAACCAATTCTTAGAACAGCCATGACAGGTGATGGACAGACATAAGAATGTTTCTGATGGGATACATCTCTTGTGAAGAAGAAAACTTTAAATGTAGCATTCTTTACTGCTGTGAATGGTGACAGGTCCTGCCTTAAGGCAGAAGGTTCGACTAGTTTGGGTTCTCCGGGGCCCTTCCAGACCTGTAATTCTCTAAGCCACTTCTGTTGCTGGCCTTCAGACGCTGAGATCCAACTAGACACAGCCAAGCATGTGCCTCTTTAGGAGCTCCAGCAGTGTCAGAGGCAGCAGTGCCACCAGCAGCAACAACAAAATCTATTCCATCTGAAGACTTCACCCAAAGGTGAGTCAAGTTAGCTTAGACCTAGGCCTTTCCCTTTCCTCCAGCTTCCACTGGATGCGAGCACCGGAGCCCTGGAGGACTGAAAGCCACAGGACACCCTCTGCCACCAAAATAAGCTTTGACACAGGGACGAACGAGGGATGGCTGGTTGGCTGGTGCTGGGTGGGAGGGACTCCCTAGGAGACACGCTCGAGGAGGGATGAGTTGCACCAACAATGACCAGGTTCCTTTCGCACCATCCGCTGGGTGCCCGCCACTCCCGGAGCTCTCAGCCCACTGCACGCGGTCTCCTTCCAGGCGGCCGGCTCCCGCGGGAAGGCGTGTGGGATGATGCTCCCTGGTCCTGGTGCCTTCTCCAAGCTCCAGCATCCGGAGCCGCCCTCAGCTGGCACCGCGGCAGCCACAGCCTGGGCGGGAGAAAGGGAAAAGGGAGGGGGGCTGGAAAGGCTCGGCGAGCGGGAGGAGGGGAGGGGGGGAGGGAAGGAGCGAAGGGGAGGGAATCTCTCTGCTCTGCGGTGCCTCCCCCTCGTCTCTCCGGCTGGCGGTGACTCCGGGTTCCCTCTCCACACCCGCTCGCAGTGGCTCACCCCCTTCTCCGCCCACCCTTCCTCCGGAGCGCGCCGGAGGGGAGCCGCAGCCCGCGCGCGGCGGCGGCGGCGGCGGCGGCGGAGCCGGGTGGCGAAGGCGGTGGGTGTGTGCGTGTGTGTGAAGGACGCCACCTCTCTCTCGATCCTGCTTCCTCAGGCGGCGGGCGGCGGGGCTGCAAGCTCCGGCAGCGGCGGTGGCAGCAGCGGCTGCAGCAGCGGCGGCTTCCGGAGTCCCGCCGCGAAGATGCTCAAAGTCACGGTGCCCTCCTGCTCCTCCTCGTCCTGCTCTTCGGTCACCTCCAGTGTGGCCCCCGGGGCTGGGAGCGTCGTCTTGGATTACTGGATCGACGGTTCCAACAGGGATGCTCTGAGCAATTTCTTCGAGGTGGAGTCGGAGCTGGGACGGTAAGGCGGGGCGAGGCAGGTTCCCTGGACCAGGCGGAGCTCTGAGGCGCGGGCTAGGGCTGGGGACGCCTGCAGCGTGCACCCGGTTTGTCCCCTTTACAGTGACTGCTTCCGAGGATGGGGGACTGGCCTCTCTGCCCTTCTATTTTTCGTTGCCTAGTTAGTGACTGGGAGGGAGCTAAGCTTTTCTCAGGTGCGGCTCAGATCTTCCCCGGAGTGCCTAGGCCGGTGGAGTGGCTGGCATCAGCGGTACTCTCCCAAGCTCCCTGCTCGCCGCCGGCTGCCACTTCTCCAGGGTGACAGCTCTCACCACACGTGGGCCCTGCTTTCCCAATTAATGTCTTTGCTCATGGCTATAGCTTGCTAGAGGGTCCTGTTTCTCTAGTTATTTGGGGGAGTGGGGATTGGAGGGTGCCCCTTATATCATGACAAAATTATTAAATTAGATTCCTCCTCTTTCGCCTTATCAAGCTCTCCAAAGCAAGTAGCACTAGGAATTAAACTTAAATACTAGCTTCCCTACAGAGTGTGCTCAGGAGTGAAAGGGGGAATGAATCATTTAAGAGAGTTAAAGGCAGAATAATGAAGTAGTGTGGCTTTAAAGAGGAAGCAGCACATGGGGTGCAGGCACTGTAATTAGTGAAGAGTTCTGCTGATTTATTTAAATTATGTATGTAAAACCCCATCTCCCTAGGGAAGCATAAAAGTCCCTCATCCCTTCCCTGGGGATCCAAACAGGTAGCAGATTTTCTTTGTGAATGATTCCATGTGTTGTAATATTTTTATCCATTGAATTTTTTCTTTCCATCTCCTTTTTTCCCCCTTCTTTCTTTTCTGTTGTCCATAGGTGAGGAGACTTGTTTCAATACTCAGTTTAGATGCAGGGCCCTTTACTATACAGAATCTGAAGATGTAATTTAAACTCTTGACAAATTGCAACTTCTTTGCAATTTTATTTTCCTTTCTCTTTTTGCTGGAAATATTTTAGCTAACAACTGTTTTTAAAATGTAATTAGAGACCAGAATAGAATTCTGAATGTTGGTAGTTGGCCAGAAGGTGTAATTGTCGCTGCTGTACCTGTCTCCAATTTCCTATTACTATTAAGACTCATTGAGAATGGGTGATATGTGAAAATGAAAAACTTCTGAATGAAAACTTAGGAGTTTGTTATGCTTAAAAATGTCTCAAAATACTTTAGCATTGGATAATGTATACAAAACATCCATTTCTGGTCAAGTTTTTCAGTGTCCATCTGAAGATCTGTTACATGTAGATTGATATGAAATAACAGAAATAGGTTTACAAGGTTCAAAACCTAATGATGTGATGTGCTGCATAATTGTGTGTATACAATTGTGTGATGTGCTGTAGTACTGCAGTGTACACTTCTAATTAAGGGGATGGTTTACTTAAAATTGTTTACTTGGTGTTTTAGAAACTGACACATAGTTGAGGAAGTGCTTGATGATGCTACAGGGACTGTCCCAGCAGCAAACCTAACTGCCTTCAGAGTAACAACTTGGCCAGATGCTTCTAATCCATTCTGACTTACCATCAGTACAGCTTGTCTTTAAGAATAAGTTTTGCCATCAGGAAACTTGAGAAATTTCCCTTAATTTGAGGGATGGAAAAGTGAGAAAAAAACAACTGTCAATTGTACATGCGTATGGGATGGTAGACATCACAGGGAATGCCTAAGGAATTTAAAAAAAAATTAAGTTTGGTGTTATGTTGCATAATTTTTGGGTGATAAGACCAAACAAGTTTGCTCTTAAAAACTGATAGTATATTTTGCTCTTAAAAATCACAAAATTATGGGGCTGGGGATGTGGCTCAAGTGGTAGCACGCTCGCCTGGCATGCGTGCAGCCCGGGTTCGATTCTCAGCACCACATACAAACAAAGATGTTGTGTCCGCCAATAACTAAAAAATAAATATTAAAATTCTTTCTCTCTCTTTCTCTCTCTCCCTCTCTCACTCTCTCTTTTAAAAAAAATCACAAAATTAAGATATTTAGGGGCAAAAAAAGCTAAAACTTGTGAACTTCTGTTTTTTTCAGTAGTAATGTGTAATTGTTTAGGTAAGTTTTTTGTAGATGGCAGCATTGGTGAGTTACATGCTTATACTACTTGGTTAAGACTTTGAAAAATATAACTTCATGATACCACTTATTTTTTTTCAACAAAATATACCTGAAACCTACAGCAACTAGTATTCTGAATGTAATTATTAATAATTTATAACCAAAGTTATCACTGTAGATATATGATAAATGATAAAAAGTCCTCTTCCTTCCCACACTAGTGATCAAGTTGAATTTAGTTAATTGGTTTCAAGTCTTTACTCTCACATCTTGGGTCAAATCTGCTCACCAGTTGTGACTCTAAGGCCAAAACATTCAATTCATTAGTACACAGTTGTCAATAACATGCTAAGAAAGCAGTGCTCTGGAGTTGTGTGGTACCACTCAAGAGTGGCAAGCTCCAGAGTGTAGACAAACTCTACAAGATTAAGTTAATTCATGATTTATTGGTTCCTCTGTTACAATTATCTATTATAAATTAGTGACTACTGAATTCAAGAGGATTGGATTTATGACCATTGGGGGCCAACACATGCTGAGGATATTTAGAAACACCAGGAGAGCAAATTTCCAAGGTTAGACCCATCTAAAGCCCTGGATGGTGCTTGTGAAGGCAGCTGCTGGTAGCACTGATTCACATGTAGCCATTTAGAGCAGGGCAGATGCGTTAACTTTCACTATGGGGGTATGGATGTATAGGGATTATTTAGAAGTGTCAGGTGAACTAATTTCTCTAAAATCACATTTGAAATTCTGTATTACTTGCAAAGTTTGTCAAAAAGTTTCTAAAAATCATCATACACTAACAAATTCAATTCTACTCAAAAATATGGAATTGGTCATGATCCCAGTTAGGGCTCCATATCCTAGACAGCAGTTGGTGTTTTGCCCAGTGATTTGAGAAATTGGCATTTTAAATGCTTTTCTAATGCACAAAGGAGCTTGCCTCTGGTTCAGATTCTGCCCAGTGGTTTGGCATAGGGAATGACAAGAATTGATTTGGCCAACTCTGTGGTGGGGATTTGGCCTTGGGCATCTAAACCCATATCCTGTTTTCAGGTATGTCCTACCTTTTGTTTCCTACCTTCTGTTGCAGCAGTTTGAGAGAACATTTATAACAAAGCCAGATGTACTTACAGATGCACAAATCCAAAAAAGAAATGAAGTATAATTAGGACAAAATAAAAAGATTTTCAATTATTTTATATATTTTTTAAAAATTTCCATTCCAGGGGCTGAGGTTGTAGCTCAGTGATAGAGCACTTGCCTAGTATGTGTGAGGTACTGGGTTCCATCCTCAGCACCACATAAAAATAAATAAATAAAATAAAGATATTATGTCTATCTATAACCGAAAAAAAAAAAAGTTAAAGAAAATTTCCATTCCACTTACTATAGTTTCTTTAGGCTGGTGAACTTTAGTACCTGCCTCCCCAACCCAATTCACAATTAAAAGACACATCTATATTGCAGCTTAACTAAAATATAATTATATAGGACTCAAGATAAGAACCAAGTAAATTTAGATAGTGAGGTGTGTATATGTGTGTATGTTTGTGTGTGTGTATAAAACAGAATGATTTGATGATATAATACATATTCTTATTATCAACAGTGGACTCTAATATTTTCTGTTCTATGCTGTTTGATTGTATTCTGTTTTATTAGAAAAATATTGGCTGAACTCATGTGATTTCACATCCCACTAATGGGTTGTGATTCAGTTGGAGAATTCTGTTTTAGGCCATAAATCTGTGCATGCCAGATTGAACTATGAGGCAGAGTCCTTTTAAAAATTGTCTTGCAGACCAGTTGACAGCATTGAATAGTGTCCATTTGGCACAACTCTGTAAGAGAAAAATTCTCCTACTTTTGCCTCCGAGTCATTTTTGGGTTTCCCTTTCCAAGATTTTTGGAAAAACACTGGTGTCTCCTGAAGATCTATTCTACTAGGCAAGTAAGAATCTGGGCTGGCTGAGGGCAAGGGGCTGCACCTGAAGCAGCTTCACTGTGGAGCAGAGGAACTCAGAGGCCTGAGAAGCAGGATGCTCCAGTAGAAATACATAACTGTGGCCCAAGTAACAGTCAGCAAAGGCCTCCTGTAAGGGAACATGAAAAGTGTGTATTTTCAAAGAGAAGGTCTTCAACCTGTGCTCTTGGATTGAATATCTGGGTGTCTTAAACAACAAATCATTTGTTTCTCACAGAGCTGGAGCTGAGAAGTACGAGTTCAAGGTGCTAGCTGATTCATTTCCCCAGTGAGGGCAAGCCCTTTTCCTGTCTTGCAGGTGGCCACTTTCTTGCTGTGTTTTCAGAAGGTAGAGAGAGGAAGGTGGGCCGGAGAGAGGAACCAAGCTTTCAGGTGTCTCCTTCTAATCCATAGCATCATGAGGGCTCCAATCTCATGACTTCATCCTAAACATAATTACTTCCCCTAAATCCCAACCTCCATACCATCGTATTAGGGATTAGGGCTTCAGCATATGAATTTTGAGGGGACGAAGTCAGTCCTCACCATGGCTGGTGAAGGATCAGATTCTTTCTTTTCCCTTCCCCCTTCCTCTTCAGCCCTCTACCTGGGTCATTCTCCTGGCTAATAATTCTCATGCCCCAGCTTTTACCCTTAGACTGTCCTTTAGGCCCCCACAGCCTATCTAGGGTATACTTCTGGCTACTGAATCTTCCGCCACACATACTGCCTTTGAAGCTTACACCCTTTGGGGATGGTATGGTTTTTATCTGACTTGGAATTAAAAATATACCTGTTCAGTCCCTGTCTTGTTCTTTGTGCATGATTCTTTTCTTAGGCAGTGGACATAAGGGCAAGGTGGGATTGCAAGTGGTAGAATAGAAACTGACACTGTGTGGGCTCTTTGCAAGAATACTGACTGTTAGCTTCCGGAGGGCAGAGTCTGTGGGTTTGGCTTATTCACTATTGTGTGTGCATTGTCTAGCATTGAGCATAGTACTTGGCAGGTGTTCAATAAATGATTTTAGGGAGAAATCCTCAAAGGTAATAAAGTGGACTGGGCACAGAAGGTGTTCCTCTTTCCTCTCTTTTTTTGAAATGCTGGTGCCTGTTGGTCTTGATGTTATGATCTCCATTCTTGTGACTTTGGAAAAGTGAAATATTGTAACCTATTTATCTTCTTTGTAAAACTTATGTGACCATGTCCCTCATCTCATTCAGCACTCTTCTCAATGTGAGTATTGATAACCACCACCTCTGTAGCTCATAGGGGCTGGAAATAATGCCATTTTTCTGTTGGCAGTATTCTGTGGTTCTGAAATGAAAGGAATTCAGTTTCACCTTCACTATCACTTTAACCACAGGTGTGTCAGAATTAGGCATTAAATCAAGTTGAACTTAAAGTCATGCAATGCCTCCAAGCTATCCCAACCTCTAAAGTACTTGGAAATGCACTCTTTGTAAAGAGGCTTAAAGTCTATTAAGGACTGTATGATAGGATCACTGCTTTAAGAACACCCTATTTTTCCATGCTTAAATACTGTTACAAGGTTCAAAATAACTTCTGGTTTTGAAAAAAAAAAAAGACTTCTAAACTGTTCTGGAGATATTGAGAGGGTGGGGGAGGGAGAATGCTAACCACAAAATAGCTTCAAAGAACTTTATTGTGAGCACTTAACCCTCAGACATAAATTTGTGGGTTGTGTGTTTGCAGAAATATGTTTGAGACAACTTATTGAGAGTTGACCAAGTAAACTCCTTCAACTACTAGCTGTTATTTGCTTGTTGATTATTTTTCTTCTTTCTTAAATATGGCTGAGAGGTAGTTTTTTATTTTTCTAAAACTCCCTCTTGGGAAAGCTAACATATCTAATAAAACCAATGTTGATCTTTTAAAATTTCAAGGTTAGGTTTATCTGTGAAATATTAATATTTAATTGAGTCAAGGAACCATAACATTCAGGCCAAAGAATAACTTTCCATGAAGATCAGTGACAGCTAGAGTCAAGTTTTTACTCAGATCATATTAATCTTTACCTTGACTATCTTTTTATCTCTTTGTAGTACAGGATCATCTGAAGACTTCATAACTCCAATGGCTTAATTAGGAGATTATGTCCAGATATTGAGGACATAGTGTTAGCACATAAAGGACACAGATCCTTCAATACAGTCCATTTTCTTCATTCTAATTGCAAGTGAAGGGCAAGAGTAGGTAAGGTAAAGTAGAGAAAGGTAAGGATTTTCCTTGGCTTTATCTTATCAATGGCAAAGATCAAATGAGGAAAGGAGCAAGGCCTAGAGAGGGTGATTCACCATGACCGGTCAAGGGTAATACGTGTAGACCTTTCTCTTTTCTCTTACAGTGTGGTCTCTCAGCCTAGGCATCATGGAAATTCAGGCCCAGATAATGCCTTGTGTGGGAGCTCTCCTGTGCATTATAGAACGTTTAGCCATGTCTCTGGCTGTTAGTCCCTAGATACCAACAGCAACCTTCCTCTCAAGTATGAACACTACAGAGTCTCTGGATATGGTCAAATGTATCAAATGTAGTCTCCTTGCCCTACTGACATCCACTATCTTAGAAGCTTGAAGCTAGTCTTTTTCATGACTTTCTTTCAGCTGTATAGACAGTGAACAACAGATTAAGTGCATTTGCTGGATATCTGCTGCAACCAAATATTTCTCCCATTTCTGTATATAACACCAAGATTTCTGTCATAGGTGCATACAATCTGTGCTGTAACTTGCTTAATGTTTTGTTTAAATAACTTTATCTTTATTAACCTAAATTTACTTAGAACAAATGCTTATTTCACTAAATTGAAAACCATAAATAAAACCAAATTGAATATTCATAAATAGAAGCAAATTATAAAAATAAATCACAATGAAAGCATAACATTAATATTAAATTGTAGCTAGAAATGTTTGTCTACTGAAGGCTGCAAGCCTGAGGATTGTTCTCTTTGTTAAGAACAGAGATTATCAAAGATTAGCAGGGTTAAAACCATAGTAGTACAAATTGAGGTTTTCTTCCTGATGTAATCAGAATGACTGAAAAATAATTGAAAGGAGAAAAATGTTCTCATTTTTTGATCACTTGCTATTTAATTCCATGCCTTTGAGCCACCTAAAGTCCACATCTTTACAGATATGACCTTTTGAATAATTATGACCTCAACTGTGTCTGTTGGCAGTATGTGTGTTGTTCAGTGAAGGCCAAAGTATGAATGAATATGATGAATAAAACACTATTTGGCCTCCACATGCATAGTTTACTGATAATAAGTCATCAGCAATACATCTAATAATACAAGATAAATAAATAGGCAAATAAATAAAAATCACTTTTCTAGATGACTTGCCATATTTAATAGGTACACTAAAATTGTGCTGAGAAGCAGGGATTTGGAAATTTCTAATAGATGTGTAGTTAATTTTGTATTTCTGTTGCATGAGGCTCCATGCTGAAGATTCCATAGACTTGCTGTCTGAGTAAAAGAGTGTGGTTCAACTAGGCTTGTTCATGTGTACAGACAGTGATGCTTGTTTGCTGTCTTTGCTGCTCATGCTGTGTTTCAGGATGAACCTAGTTTTCTTACATGTAGAATGAAAGAATCTACTTTTTTTTTATTTTGCAGACCCTTTTCAGAAGGTTAAGAAAAAGTTAAATTGTTTTACTTTGAAAACATTTACCATTTAGAGCCAAGGAGGTTGCTGTTTTGAGTTTAGCATCAATGTGAAAACAAATGCAACTTTGATTTCATGTTTCTTAATGTTCATTCTTATTTTACAAGTGGATGATTAAGTAATTATACACCATAAACAAAGGAACCAAAGTGAACCATATTATGGGTATACTGTCTCTACACACACATTAGGGTGTATTCTGAAAGCAGATCTCATTTACATTTTGCTTCCAAATCTTTTTGTGTAACAGGGATCCAGATTTTATATACACACATATATGTAAATATATATAACATATAAATATTTTATGTATATATATGTGTATATATATGTGTATATGTCATTTTTAATGACAGGATTGTGTATATTTTGAAGTACATATATCTTATTTTTGTAAATTTTATTTATAACAAGAATTGTCAATATGAGAATGTGTATCTTTTATGCAACCAACTTAATAAAGAAGTTGAAAGAAAACAAAAACTAATATGAGACAGAGAAATAAGAACCACGGCAGTCTTTTCAGCAGAGTGATAGTTCCATCTGAGAGGATTGAGGTATCTTCATGGGAGAGTGCTGGACTTTGAAATATGCCAGGATTTTAATAGCTATAGCTCTGGTAAAAGTACTAAAATAACAGAAAAATATAAGACATACATTTTATTTTGCAAAATTTACAAGGCATGAGCCCTGCAATGGCAGATAAGTTGGAAGGGTAAGCTGCAATCAGACCAAAGAGGGCCCGTAATGAAGAAAAAGTGACCCAGTAACTTTGTCAACTGAAAACTGAACACCCAGAGAAAGAGGAATGAAACATTATGAGAAGCCAGGTACCATGGTGTATGACTGATCCAGCTACTCAGGAGGCCGAGGCAGGAAGGTTGCAAGTTCAAGGTCAGCCTGAGCAACATAATGAACACTTGTCTAAAAAAAAAAAATATATATATATATATATATATATATATATATATATATATATATAATTAAATATATATATTTATTAAATATATTATATAATTAAATATATATATTTAATTGTAACTTATGTAATTATATATGAAATTATATTTACACCCAGAAGCAAAAGGTGGCTACAGAAGCAGCATCTGGATCTTCAGCTGAGTTTGTCAGAACTTGTTACTAACCTATAATTAAAATAAAACATGGGAGTGGGTAAGAGAAAACTTATGTTGGTTTAAAAAAAAAATAAAGCGGGGGGGTGGGGTGGAGAACTCTTACAAATCCCATGACTGACTAGATAAGAAGGAAGAAGTGTTGTTGGATTGAGATCTGTTACTTAGACCAGGAAAAGAGTAAACATTTAATATTGTGGATAATACTTGTGTTCAAAAGCATTTTACTGGATGATTACTGGATTAAATAATGATAAGTGGGAACCAAATAAACTTCTTTATTTACATATAAATGCTATTTTACTTTATGAAAATGACTTTAAATCAGATAAATGGATAAAAGTGCGAATAGAAAAGAAATCCCATTACAAGGTGTGTCTTTGTGCAGAAAGGGGAAGTGGGTACATATATGTAGTTGTTATGCATTTTAAAGTTACCTGATGAAAAGTTTTGATAAGAACTTTTGCCATTGCAACCAAAAAAGTCACATAGAGGAAAACAGAAAAAGAGTAAAGAAATACAGATTCTACATCAAGTGGAGGTTTAAATGAATTTTGGGTTCAGTAACAAAGATGGGTGGTCAGAAATATGGTATGGAAGTGAGGAGAGAAGAGGGGTTCTTTGTTTGCCTCAACTTCAGTTTAAATTAATTAACTTACTTCATGGAAAATTTTGCTCACCGCCTACTTAGGAGGCTGAAGGCATCAGCCTGATGTGTGTTTGTGAGCTGTGCTTGGAGAATTGTGGGCTAGTGCCCTGCACTAGTGTGCAGGACGTGAAGTTTCACCTTGTTAACAAGTGCATCATCACCACCTACTGTTGAGTCACACTTCAGGGTGACATTATTGAAAAACCCACCAGGGACAAAGGTATTCCCTAAAAACAAGACAAAACAAAAGAGAGTGGGTTGGACTTGAGACTACCCTCTGAATGGCATGTTCTATGGAAAAGAAAACAGATATGACATGTTCACTCTTTGTTTAGGATAAATTTTCTTTGACTTATGACGATAGACAGAATTGGCTAATATTACACGTCAGACATAAAAGAGAAGGGGGTAGCAGATCTGTAGTTATATTCCCACATTTATTTTTACCTACAATGCAGTATATGAATGATTTCTTCTTACTTCAAATCCTATGTATTGTTCAATAGATATATTTGCTCACATTTTATCCTTTATTGCTCAGATTCTTTCAATTGTGGCTTGGTCTGCCTCACTTGTCATACAGTCTTTTTTTTTTTTTTGTCATACCATCTTATGGGGACAGTTAGTGACCACTTTAACTTAGTAACGAACTACTTTCCATTTGGGATTCTAATAGACATGCAAAGTTGTCATTTAATTGTGACAACTGGTCCAAATTCATTCTTTAGCAAGATGTAAGTATTCTGTTACCCATCCATTCTAGTGGATCCTATATATTTTTTCAAAGCTCCCGGCCAAGACAACCACTGAGAAAATAAGACTGCTATTAAATGAAATTCAAAATATACAATTCAATAAGTAAGCCTTGCCTGAAGTGTTCAGTCATAACAGGCCTCTGGGTATTTCTTTAGTGAGAGGAATTGTTTTTAGTGGCAGTGGCTCTTTTAGAACTCTAGGTCCCTCTCCTTTTTCCTTTAATGTCAGTGTGTGTGTAAGCTAATAAAAATGTTCATTGAGGTAAACGTGTGAGCTCTCCTGAGAGCAACCTATAGCTAAAGGTGAACTAAAACCTAATAAACAAAGCTTGTCATGTATACCACAGTAGTGAAGGGGAAACCCTAGGACATGATCAGGGTAATGTCCAACAAACCAACACACAGCTTTAAGCTATGGAGATGCAAGAAATGGAAGTGAAATGCCAGGACTGAGTCAAAGGCAGTAGAGGAGCATTTGGCAGGGTCTGTTCTGAGCCAGAACACTGGTCCTGGCTTCAGCCGGCAGGTGGTGGGGGCAGGTAGTCCTCAAGGGTGGAGGGGAGTAGTCCTCAAGGAGGACTCTTGGGCAAGGCTGTCACCTGGGTGGCTCTGAGGCTGGAGCACCAAGAAGGTCATTCTGGACAGTTTAGTCAGTGGGAGTAAGAGAAGCACTGCTGAGCAAGACAGAGGCTAAGAAAGGAACATTGCTACCTGGTGGCTGTGCCTCTTTGGGCATAGAACTGAACCTCACTCAGCCTCATTCTTAAAATGAAGACTGGGAGTATGTCACTTTCGGCATTGCTAGGACAATTAAATGAGATCACATATGTAAAACAACACTTAGCTCCGTACCTGGCATATGCACTTAATATCATTCACAGGTCACAAAGTGGAAAGTAGGGAATAATGGTTCTAAATCGGGTATGGACAGAATTAATATCTTACTTGGTCTGGTTTATAGAACCCTTTTAGCAAACTAAGCTGTTCTCGCCAGCCAACCATACCTACTATCATTTCTCTTCCAGATCACCATCATGCAATAGTAACCAGGAACTTGGAATGGTTCTACTGCCTTAAAGTGTACTTCTAATTATTTCAATAATACTACACGATCTTTATCACCACCATTTTACAGAAGAGTAATCTCAGATTTAGAATGAATGGTGAAGCAGGTTGTCCATGCCGTGAAGAAATGGATCCTGTATGATCCTCTTACCTCTATGGCATTGTGCACAAAACTCTCTTAGTCTGAAACGCACTTTTGCTAATCCTCACAAGAGTCATCCTACCCACCCTGGTAGAAAGCTTCTACCACTTCTGTTCACTCATCTCATTTCACAAATGCCCACTTCTAATGTTTGTGGTCTTATGGTAAATGACTTGTGGCCTTCACCACCAAAACATCTGCTCCTTGGACAAAGGAGCTCCATATCTTACCTATCTTTTATCTCCATACCCAGCCCATTCTTCAGCACACAGGTGTTTGTGGAATGCTGGGTGCTGTGATGCATGCCTGTAATCTCAGCAACTCAGAAGATGGAGGCAGGAGAATCACACATTTGAGGCCAGCCTCATCAATTTAGGGAGACCCTCAGCAACTTAGCAAGAACTTGTCTCAAAATCAATTTTTTTAAAAAGGAAGTGTTTGTGGAATATCTTGTGAAAACCCCCCAAATACAAGAATTAGGCAAACAGCTGCAGGAACAGGCAGGAGATTAAATCTCTTTCTCCAGGATGTTTTCCCTACAGCAACCCCCAGCGAATCACATCCAGAAATTACTTTTTCGATACCTGTCTCCCTTTCAAGAGTGTAAGCCACTGAGCATCAAGTCTCTGCCTCCTTATTCACTGCTATGTCCGCTGCACCTAACACAATGCCTAGCATTAAATATTTGTTGAGTCCTGAGTCAGTTACACAAATAGGATTTTTACAATTAAGTTTTCTTAGAATGCAAGGGTCTCTGATTTTTATCTGTGTCTGTATCACTGTCTTAAAGGGCCCTGTCTTTGAAATACTGGTGGTTGTTTTTTGTTTTTGCAATACTAGGAACTGAGCCCAGGGCCTCATACATGGTAGGCAAGTGTTCTACCTCTTACTTACATCTGTGGCTGGAATTATTGGAATAGTGTGCCTTCTGTGATTAGGTCTACCTCTAAGTTCCCTTCTAGGCACAAGATCTGCTTTCTTCCAGTTGAATTCTCAGAGTGATTACCCTCTCTTTACTTGTATTCAGGAGACAGGGCAGCTTCTGGAGTAAGTACTTTTCTAAGCTCCAAAGGCTTTGTAATTGTGTTAGAGGGTAACCGTAGTTGTGTTGAATACTTTTTGTTCTTATTCTGTGCTTTTTAAATGCCTCGCCTTTTTTTTAAGTGTGTAGATTCTCCTTATTTATTAGTGCATATTAATGATATGAAATAATGGATTTCATTTAAAATATTTATATATGCATATAATCTATTTTGATCATTTCCAACCCCTCTCTCCCTTGTCTTCCCTTCTTCTGCCCCCCGATCTCCTACCCCTTCTCTAAGAGTCTTCCTTCTACTTTCATGTCATGTTTCTCCCCCTGTAGTTTATACACATGAGAAGAAACATATCAGACTTGTCTTTCTGAGTCTGGCTTATTTCACTTAACATGAGGATCTCCAGTTCTATCCATTTTCCTGCAAATAACATGATTTTGATTTTCTTTATAGTGTTTCACCTTTTTTTAAAAAAAATGTATTTATTGCTAAATTTGTTTATCTCCACTTCCTTTCGAGGACCCTCAAATGCTGGTAATAATTGTGGATACCTAGGGTAGAATGTAGCAAGAAGGTATCATTGCCTGTTTTCCCTACCCCTTTCAATTTTGTTTTAAAGTGAATTATTCTTAAAAATCTTGACTTTCGATCTGTTTGTTGCTATGTAATCAATTAACAATGTCCTGTCACATGGCCCTGTAGCACATGCCCTGCTTTTACCACAGGAAGAGAAATAGCGGTTAAGGAGAGGGTCATGAAGGAGGTCAGAGCATAGTTTGCTCTGTGCCTATCTTTATTTGGGGATAGTGTTCAAAAGCCAATACTGAGTCCTCAGCTCAAAAGCACCTCTCTCTCATCTTCTGATTTTTTTCTTTATCCCACCAGAGCCTAAGTCCCTTTTATTTTCTGTGTGTCTCCCCTTATTATGGACTGAATGTTTATATCCCTCCAGAATTGACATGTGGAAGCCCAAACCCTGAATGCAATGACGTTTGGAAATGAGTCTTCAGGAGGTAGTTAGGGTTAGATGAGGTGATAAGAGTGGGCCCTCAGGATGGGAATAGTACCTTGTAAGAAGAGGCACCAGCAAGCTGTCCCTGCCTTGTGAGGACATGTTGAGAAGGCAGCCATCTGCAAACTGAGAAGAGAGCCCTCACCAGAGCCATGTGGCGCTCCAGCTCAGACCTCCAGCTTCCAGAACTGTGCGAGGTAATGTCTGTTGTGTAAGCCACCCAGTCTGTGGCGTTTGTTATGGCAGCCTGCGCAGACCGTGAGACTTCTGCTCCTTTTTCCTTTTGGTACCTATTTGTCTCAGAGTTCTAGAAAAGTGATCTGTTCTCCTTCCTAGATGCATGCCATTGTCTTTCTTCCAGGTGTTGGGGAATGGAGATCAGAGACCCTCTTCACAAGGAATGCAGCCTCTGTGTTTTCTTTATTAAAGGATGACTGGGGCTGGCTCTGCATTTTGTTGCTCTTTTTTTTTTTTTTTTTTTTTTTTTTTTTTTAATGAGAGTAGGACTGTCTCCTACACTGCATTCTGCTGGACCCTAGACTGGGCCAATTCTGTGGCCACATCCCCTCTTCCTCTCCTCAGCCTTCCAGGCACTCACACCTTGGTGTCCTACTGCGTATCCGTACCTGTCTGCTTTCCAAGTGCCAGTGCCTGCCAGCTCCTGGTACATTATTTCCTCAGCAGCTGGCACAGGATTTTTCTGTTGCCAACTAGAAGCTCAGCTATTAAAAAATAAAACTTGGCACATCGTGAGTATCATATGTTTCCATCAGGACTTGGATCTGCATTCTGGCATAGCTCACATGATCACTTTGGGCACCTCTGTCAGGACAGAACCCAATGTTCTTTTGGGTCCCTGACCACATTTTCATCCACTTATTCCAAATGTGATTTCCAACGTTGAAAGACATGGGATGCTTATGATACCTTGATGGTTAGTTTACCAATGTTTTTCTTGATGCAGTTGAACTTTTCAACCCATCAGTGTTTCTTCGACACTAGGTCGTCATCTCTTACTGTTAGTGTCAGTTTTGTATCTTGAATTGTAAACTTCCAAGAATAAGGTTCATATTTCTCAAATTGATGAACATCTAGCACATAACACTGCAAGAGGGTGTTTGTTGCATGACTTTATATGATCAAGAGGAAATCCAAGGGAAGAGATGTTGATTGTGGGGATAGTTAAACATTAAAACAAATTAAATGAATACTTTTAAGTTAAAAAAATCTGCAGCCGAGTGCCAATTCAGCCACTTATGAACTGTTTCATTTCAGGCAATTTTTCAATGAGTCTCAGTTTCTTCATATGTAAGAGGAGGTAAAATTGGATGAGGTTAGTGCACACATTATACATAGTAGTGTGCATTAGATATCACTGGTTTAATTCTGGAATGGCTGCTGTAAAGGTGGAGGGTTTGTATGTAATGAGATGGCCAAATCTCTCAGAGATGTCTTTAGATTCCCAGGTTCTATAACTGTGTTGGCAGCAGGGTTTACTAATTTTCTGCTGTTGCTTGCAATTTCCAAACAAGCTCTCTGAGCTCCAAGTTTCCCCTTCCCCCAAGGAAGCACACTGTGCAATTTTTGTAAATATTTGACCACTGTTCCTTGTCTTTCACATATTGAAAAGAATGTATAGTATATCCTTAAGATTTTCCATATCTCTTAATAAAAAAGGTACAGTTTGTGGTTTAAAACAATTGCCATACATTTTTCTTTCTATATGAATTTTACAGCTTCTTTACTTCTAAGAAGAATGTTAAAATTAGAAAATATTATTTTTTGTTTTGCTCTAAGATCTTATTTGTACTAAAGTTTTTTCATAGCTACATTAATCTTTTTATACAGAATAATGCATTCTCCATTGGCAAGTTAAATAACTAGACCTAGGATTACTCATTGTAGCCTACCTGTGATTCAGAAATGAAGAATAGTTAGTTCTCATGCTTTTTTTCACAGGATTACTACAAAGATTGAAAATATCAATTGTGGCTGTATTTATTAAGCAAAAAGTCTGTGTGTATAATGAATTTTTCACTTGAATGTTTTTTTTTTTTTTACTGTTAACACCAGACTTCATTTGGATTTCCCATTTTTCCATTAATGCCCACTTCTCTTCCAGGGTTCAATTTAAGCAATCACATTGCATTTAGTTGCCATGTCTCCCTTGGTCTATGGCAGTGTCTCAGTCCTTTCTTGTTTTTTGTGACCTTGAAAGTCTTGAGCAATGCTAGCCAAGTTTCCTGCACAATATTTCCCACTTTGGATTGACTGTTGTTTTTGTACCTACCTGGAGTAGTAAGTTTTTGCAAAGACAAGAAGTGGAGTGTCCTCCTTGTGGCACCATATCAGAGGAGATTTGATACCAAATGAATCTCCACTTAATTTACCTTCCTCACTGGCTAGTTTCTCCATGTACAGTTACTATTTATCCCTTTCTTTATTCTACTTAATCTTTGGAAATGGGAATTTAGTTTGGCCCACTTTTGGAAGTGGAGAGATTTAACTCTATCTCCCAAAGATGGAGATATCTACATATATTATGATTCCTCTGTAAGGAAGATTTGTGAAATATTATTCTATTATTAATAAATTCTTTTTAATACTAATATATTCCACTTATTAGTCAACATGGAATAGTCAATCATCTTGTTTTACATACATTTCCTTCACAGCAACACACTGACAAAGTCAATGCCTCCATTGTATAGGTAAGGAAACTAATAATGCCTAAAATAATTATTCAAAGTACAAATTCAAGATGTCAGCATCTTACACTAATTACAGTTCATCCAGTAGTAAGCTGGAAGCACTTTGTACTAATTTATAATAACTGACTTAAATTTTTAGGAATTCCAGAAGTCATGGTTAAACAGTCATGATTAAAAATTAAACTATAAATAACAAATTATATTAAAAATGAAAGTAGTTAATTATTCAGAATTCATTTCTTAAGTATTTAATTTTATTTTACTCTTTAGATTATTTCCTCTGTGTGTGTGTGTAATGTATATAGTTAGGATGCAATATATACTACACAAGAGTGTGTAGTGTAGCATCTCTTCCCAACTATGCATTTAGTATCAGTAATAAAGTTTTATACATGTACAAAATAATTAAATGTTTTAAGTTGTTTTCCTTAAAAAGTCTTATACAAAATATATTACTACCAATAAATCATGTAATTGGTCATAAACTAAAGGACCAGAAGCTTTGAGTCTGGTGGGAAAACCTGTGCCTGGAATATTCCACTTAGACAATGGAGAGCATTGGAGATGATGTTTTAAGGGGAGGGCAAAGTCAGAAAGTCTGTTTTGTCTTGATGGAAATAGATCAACTCTAGGCAATCACCAGTCTCTGTATGAGTGGTGCAATTTATGGCAGGAAAAGCGCAGTCCTTGGGCTGTTGCAACTCTTTATTGGAAAGCCAGGGAACTTTGATGCAGGTTAGTTATTTAGAACTGACTCCAGCTTCCACTTCCCCCTAAACAAGGCCACAACAAAATCCACTCTTCTACATGTGTAGCCCATCTCAGTAAAAGTTCCTACCACCACTTATCTTGGCTACCTAGAATGATTGGAGGCACTCTAGAGTTCCCCTTTACTCACACTAATAAGACATACTTCAAACTTAATAAGTGCATGATACAGGGCATCATTTATTAGTCAACATGGAATAGTCAATCATCTTGTTTTACATACGTTATCCTGACTACCCTTGAAAGAGGTATAATAATCACATAGGGATCTTATGAAGATTCAGTGAAATCATACATTATGAAGTTCTTGGTGTAGTGCTCAATACATTGCACAATCCCGTAAAGATTAATAGGAATGATTTCTATCTCTTAAATACATTTGAAATGTGTCCCATGCTCTACATGGCCTTTGGTCCTTTGAGTTGAACTTATTTGGAGCTCTTTTCTAGATTATGGCATCGGTATCTTAAATCTTGTCTCTACTCCCATCCACTTCCCACTCTGCTTGCAAGATGACCTTCCTGAGGCCAAGTCTGATTATGTCATATTTCTGCTGTCTTCAGTCCTATTTAGAGTTGGAAGTCCTTTGAACAGGTAGCAGGTCTTTTCAGAACAGCTCCTCTTGCTCTTCCACTCTCACATCTACAATCTCACCTTGGGCTCCAGCCTTACCTGTTATTTTTCCTCACCAAGAATGTGTCATGCAGTTCCAGGTCAGAGCATGGCTCCTCCCCTGTCCCCTTCTTCATACTGCACCCCTCCTTGTCTATTTGTAAACACCTTTTCCTTCCTTGTTATAGAGCATGTGACATCTCAGGACAGCCCTGCTGGACTCAGAGGCAGCTAAACTTACCTCTGTCTCTGCTGTCTGGAGCACTGCTGCAGGACCTGTCTGCCAGTGTGTCTGGATGGGGAACTCTTCTACGATCTTTTGGTTCCTGTGTGCCTTGATAGTTCCTAGCAGATGTTAAAGAGAAATTTTATTTAATGACAGTTATTAAAACATGTTTGGACTGACTTTATTCAAGACCACTGAGATAAGTTCAGGGACCATAGCAATAAGGTCTCGCTGTGAAGAAGAGAAATTGGGCTGAACTTCATATACAGTATAAGCAAGTGAGAATTTGTACCCAAGAAGCAGGGACAGTAGACAGAAAGTTATTAAGAGGGACCATCAGGAATGAGGGGGATTTTGGCTCAACCAGTCTGGCAGGACTGTTGCTGAAGACAGCAAGGGTGATCAGACATAACATGGAGAACAGTGGAGGAGGGTGAACCAAGCAGATATTAAGGATGATTGGAAATTGAGGGTGGGGTTTTTTGGTAAACTAAGCAAAAATCCATATTTACAAGGAGGTACACAAGTGGACCTGGGAGAAGGTTTGATAACCTGACTAAAGTTTGGCCAATTGAAGAATCTTTGTCACAAAGGGTGAAATCATACATTATGAAGTTCTTGGTGTAGTGCGTTCTCTCTCTCTCTATATATATATATCTATATATATATATTTTTTAGTTGTAGATGGATATAACAACTTTATTTATTTTTGTATGTGGTGCTGAATATCAAATCCAGTTCCTCATGTGTGCTAGGCAAGTGCTCTACCACTGAGCCACAATCCTAGCCCACAAAGGGTATATATTTAAAATGACAAGTACCTGCTAGGTAATAGGTAATATCATGACAGTTATTAACCTAACTGGAAATTTTGCTGTCCCCTATTCTCCTGTCAAAGAGGATAAAGCAAGATTCAGACAAATATCTGGGAAAGAAGCATAGACAATGGTTTTCTCCTGTGCTCAAAAACGTGTACTTCTTGAAGTAGGTTAAGCCTCAAATTTAAAGTCTCTGAAGGTGTCATGACTGTACCTTGTTCCTGTATTCACATGTTGGACAAGCCGTATGTCCTCAGCTGAGAGCTGAGCAGAACCTGAGACATCACCCTGTGCAGTGTTTTATTAGACTGGTGAAGAAACTAAAGCAGAGAGAGGTTGTGCATCTTTCTTAGCACTCAAACAGTTGGGAGTAAAAAGAGGACCAGAACCATGGTCTTTTGCACTTGGACTCTGTGACATACCTCCTCTTCTCACGAGTGCCATTTTCAGAGACCTGGGTTTGAGCCAGTCCCGGTTCTTCCTCCTACAGCTTTCCTGAATTATTTCAGAATGCAAGATTTCTTATCTCCAAGAAGCTGTTACAGATTCTACATTTAATCTTACACTGTTTTATATCTTGGGTATTGTGTTTACATTTGGGGGAGCAGAGGATATATCCTTAAAAATTAATATGTAACAAAAAATATTAAACATTTTACACTTGACTTCTTTCTCATTTTGGATAGTGCTCACCTTATAAAAAACCTTTGTCTCATGTGTGTTGAAATTACATCTAAGAATCCTGGCCTGCTTGTTACTTCTCATTCTGTTTCTATCTGTGAGTGACTTGGGAGTTGAGGTACTCATTCTTACACAACTTATTAAAGAAATATCAAATATGCAAATGTCTTACCCATTTTTAAAAGCCTACCTAAATTAAAATATAACATCAAATAAGTCTCCTTTTCATTATTCTTCCTGACTCTAGGAAAATTGAATGTTTGAGCAAGTAGATTGATTAATATATTACTACAATATTTAGCACAACATAACTAGAAAAATCACACAAGGTAGTACTTTCATGGACGGGCCTTGCACATGTAATGAGACCAAGATTATTTTCTTATAGCTGGGGACATGTTGATTCTCCAACTATATTATTTATAAGAGAAATATATTGTTTATATTTATTCTTAAGCTTAATTAAGTCTGTTAGCACCTGACTTGCATTAAGTATATACTATTTTTCTTCCTGATTGTAGCAACAGTAAAGTTTTAAGTTACTTTAACTGATAAGAGAAATTGTTTTTATTTATTGTTGATAGAAATGGCAGAAGTTTTCATTATCAATAACAGGAAAAATCACAATGTCATTTTTATTTTGTTTGCATGTCTGTATCTAAACTTGTGCCTAACAAATGCATATTCTAATTTATGCGTTATATAGCATATGATATAAATAGCCCTCTCTTTTTCTCCTCCCCTGGCTTACCTCATCTGACACAAGTCAATACTACCATATTGTATTTCTTTCAAAAAACTTCTACTTTGTTTTCTTCTGTCTGGTTGTTATGCTCATAATTTCATTATAAAGTGGCAGTTGAGTTCCACTTGGTTTCCACCTTTCAAATTTAATTCTCCAACATAATTTTTTAAACCTCTCCACTGCCTGTGAATCTATCAATAATCAATATTCCCTTTTTAAAAGTGATAGGATGGTTGTGCCCTGTGTGCCATGGAATGCTGAGCACTCAGGGACAATGTTTACTGTCATAAATGAAACCTACACAGACCTTGTTGAGTGTGCGCATCATAATCAGGTGAACAGTTATCAGTCTCAGGAGTGAATGGTTCTCCCCAATGACTATAATTTGTAGAAAACTGGTCTTCAGTCAAAGTATGTTTGTATTTTTATTCTTCTGTATCTATAACAAGCATCATTAATAACCCTGTGACCATGTATATCATGTGTTTTTTTTTAAGTTAGAACATTATAGTTACACTTAATTGTTGGGTTCATTTTAACAAAATTATACATGCTTGGAATTTCATTTACTCCATTTCAGTCTCCGTCTTCCTCCCTTTCTCTCTCCCTCCTCCCTTTCCCTATTCTTCCTCTAATGATTTATTTATTTATTTTTGATTAGTGCTTCATACATATACATAAAGGTGGAATTAACTGTGGTATATTTATATATGCACATAATGTGATTTTGTAAATTAATCCTGCATTCCGTCCTTATTTCATCCTACATTCCTGTCCGTAGCCCCCCCCCAATCTCCTTCTCCTATTCCACTAATATTCTCTATATTTTCATGCTATTTGGTCCCTCTTCTTTTTCCCTTATTCTGCTCTGGCTTCTGAATATGAGAGTAAACATTCAATCCCTTGATTTTCTGAGTCTGGATTATTACACTTAGAATGATGATCTCCGGTTCCATTCATTTGCCAGCAAATGCCATAATTTCATTATTCTTTGTGACTGAGTAAAACTCCATTGTGTCCATATATCACATTTCTTAATTCATTCATCTACTGATAAGCACCTGGCCTGGTTCCATAACTTAGCTATTGTGAGTTATGTATAGTATAGCAGGGTTTTCTAACTATGATCCATAAGCCTCTGTGCCTAGATTAAGTTTTATATTTGTGGAAGTATTTTAAGCATTTTTCTGACGAGAGTGACCACAGTGCTCATCAAATTCTCTAAGATGTTAAAAAGTGCTGATATTTGAGATTCATCAATATACACATTTTCTTACAAGAATAGCTGGGGAGCTCGAGGCCTGTGTTGACGAACTCATTTAGCGAACTTTTTATTTCCCTCTTCTGGGTCTCTTCCCAGTCCATCTATCCCAAGAAGTGCTTTCTATATTCATATACTCCTATTTTTGACCTCTTCTCTATTCCCTTTGTCGGTCAGGATGTTTTATGTGCAAATGTCAGTTAGAAAATATGTACAGAGGCATCAAAAGAAACCCAGCTCAAGTCTGGGGTTGTGGCTCAATGGAAAAGCACTTGCCTAGCATGTGTGAGGCACTAGGTTTGACCCTCAGCACCACATAAAAAATAAATAAAATAAAGGTACTGTGTCCATCTACAACTAAAGAAAAATAGGAAGAAACTCAGCTCAGATCACCTTAAATAATGGAATAGATTTACTGGCTCATTTAAGTGAAGTCCAGAGGTTGTTTAGGTTTTGTGTGGGGTTTGTCACGGAGTACAGGTTTAGTTTTCTGCACTTCTTTGTCCTAAGTGCATGGGCTCTGTCCTTGTACCACTTTTCTCTTATGGTAGCAAAATATAGCAGTTTGAGTGCTAATACTGGCAATGGACCATCACACTCAGGACAGTAGGAGTTTTTACTTCCCTATTTAATAAACCAGAAATCTAGGCTGCTGGACAGGGAGATGGCCGTGAACTAGCGGACACCATACCTCAACAGAGGCAAAAGGGATGTGATGATATTGTTGGTTTATGTGAGACAGTGTCTACTTTTAGGACTTTGGCAGTCCCAACTTTCGTGTGGGTGTTTGACTATCGACAGGCAAAATGCTGAGCAGTAAGTAACAATATTTATTAATACCTTGAATTAAGTGAGTCTGGACACATAGCTCCTGCTATCTGAGTATAATTGTGCTGTGGAAAACAGGATGTAAGATAGGAATTTATGGTGTTTCTTAAAGAGAGTTATATGATATATTAGTTCCTTGGCCTAAGTAGATATGTTTAGATAAATAAATGATTATTAAGTCTTGGGTTAATGATCTTCCTGTTTGCTCAGAGTCATCACTTTTCCTTGCCAGAAATTAAATTGTCACAGCTTAAAAATATCAGCTGCTTCTTTGGAAGTTTTCTCAAGGTGGGTAATTAGTCAGGGAGATAAGCAGGACCTCTGATCTGAGCCTCACAATTCTCGTCTTACTACTTTTTCTGTTTTAATGTGATAGACTATAACTTTGTTCCACTTAAGAAATTATTTAAATCCAGAGAAAATGAGACAGAACAGGTTGAGTTCGTGAAAGTGAGTCTGGTCTGGCTTGTTTTGTTTTGTATTATTCTCACAATATCCAGCACATTGCTTTACTCTCCATGGAGTTTAGCAGTGTGTTGTGCTTGACACTTAGAAGAGATAAATATTTCCTCTGAACTCTGTTCAATCCCCTCTTGTAATTACATATTATAGGATCAAAAAGAGCTCTCCTATACCTGGTAGTACTAGAGTCCTGGCCAAAGACTATGAGCAGTAATCTAGTTGTGCATAGATCCATGCTCCTGGAAGGGAAACCAGTGTGGTTGTCACCAGTAACCCCCCAACCTCCAACCTGGCCAGCTGTATTTGGATTACTACCAAATTCTCCCAGCTAGTTTTGCCTTTTGGGGGACCACTGTAACGTGTCTGTGTGGGTGTTGTGACCATGGGTTTGAAAAACAAGTCAAACTTTAAAATTAGTTGCAATTGGGCAGGTACTGGTAGAATCTGAAGAGATTATTATTTTAAAATTACCTAGTTTGACTGAATTGAACAGATTACCTAAAAGCCAGTTTGTATGTATAGTCATAAAAACTGTATATTGGTTTCTTGTTTCTTTCAAGAAGAATGAATAACAAGCCTTTGTTCAATGAGTTAGGATAAACCCCAATTTTGTAAAACCTAAAAGTTTTCTCATCCCAAGAACAGAATGAGCATGAAATCATCCTCTCTACTTGAGACAATTATCTGAAAACTGTAAAGGGCTAGTTCTAAAACCTTTTTTATTTTCAGAAGATTATAAAATTAACAAACTAAATATTTCAAATATTATCCTGTTTTATGTATAACATATATCTCTATTTAAATAATGTTAATATATTCAAATACATTAAATGTCTAAGTAACCTAGATTTTTATAAAATCATATTTTTTTCTGAGGGTAGACATTTTGGAAATGGTAAACAAAAGGCAGACAGCAAAAATTAGTTTTAATTCTTTTAACTAGAAGTGGTCACTATTTACATTATTCTTGATTTTGCTTGCATTTATATATACATGGGTGATTTTTTTCCACTTAATTGTGGCTTTAAGGTTAACATTTCTACAAATTTGAGAAAATATTTATAGTTGACCGTCTTTAAAATGTGGTTTATATAATTTGACTAAAACATAAAACATATTTCATGTATTTTTTCATTGAGTATCTAAAATCAATAACACAATACAATGATAGCAGCTAACATATAACAGGTGTGCACTGGGCATGTCCCCCCCCCCCCACACACACACACCAATTCTCACTGTAACCTGCAAGGTAGGTATTATTAACCAGAAGTTGTAAAGGTCTGGGAGAACAATCACCTGACCATGATACAGGTGTAGGAAGTGCCTTAGCTCAGATTGCCTGATTATTGTTCTGAGTCCAAGATGTACACTCTTAAAACTGTCATATTGCCTCTTTTGCAGTGAATTCCATGTAAATTTAATATCTCCCACAGAAGATATCTGAAATATGGTGAAATTAAATTATGGGCAAATTGGCTATGCACACAAATTTGATGCTCAGAACTCAACAGAGTTGACTCTGAGTGCTTTTGTATTTCAGAGGGAGGAAAGAAAGCACCATTAGGCAGCTGCAAGTATCCAGGGGAGATGGTCCTATTGCCTAGTCCTATCTGATAAAAGGCATGATGCAGTTCTTCAAAGAAGGAAGATTTTCTCCATAGACTTTTATTTAAAATAGGATTTATTCCTGAGAATGGACTCAAAATAGTATTGGAAAATCTGAATCGGGTGCTTTGAGGTTACCTGATAACACATATTTTGCTGACCCATTATCAATATATCTATTGCTCATTATGTGCAGACTTTATTTCTAAGCTGCTCCAGATTGAAGGTGCAACTCCACTAGCCAGTATACTGCCTGTCCTTCATGGAGTGTCTCCAACCTTGCAATGCTCATTTTTCATCCTTTTTATTATTCCCTGGATTCCATTTCACCACCTATCTCTTCTTCCTTTTCTCCTTTGATTTTCCATTTCCTGTCACAGATATATTCTATCCAGACTTCCAATTCTGAGCCCTATCTGTAAGTTTTTTCATGTTTTTCTTATTTTTTCCCAGCACATATCAGCAATTCAATGTGTGTGACTTTTGTCCAGTATCACAGCTGCCTTCACTTTGTAAATGCTTTCACATTCTTTGTGATAACTTACTGCACTTAGATAAAACTTTAGTTTAATGCAGGAGGGCACTTTTCTCTCTTTAAGAAAGGCCCTATTGACTAACTGCATTTCATATTATCTACTCCTTTTAACTACTGCACTTTGATGAAGTCATTATTCTGTGACTAGTGGAAAGACTCTTGGGTTGTGAATAATCTGATTACATTTTACTCTTCCACAATCAGTTGTGCTCTGCACAAAGGCTTTTGACCCACATAATGACATCTGGTCCCTTCTGCACTGACCAAGCCACTTAATTCTCTCTCTAGGGGTATTTACATTTAGCAGTGGCCTTGTTTACACCGGAGTCCAGGTTGATCTTAGAAATACACAAATGCACTGACAGTAATAGCTTGGAAAATCTCCAAGGCCTTCACAGAAAGGAACTAACTAACAAGACATGTTCAGCATGTTTACTTGCCTGCTGCATTACAAGGAAGAAAGGAAGGCAGGGCTGGTTCTTTTGTACTCTTCTCCATTAAATTTCTTTTTCAAATAAAAAACAAATACCCGAAATATTCAGTTTGAGAGAGCTTTCATTTCTTTCTGTGAGTCTGCTTTTCCTTAACCCTCTCCCTTTGCTCTTTATTTTTTCTCTTCCTGCTTAGTTTCCCCTTCCCTTTAAATGCTTCTAAATATCAAATCTAAATATGTAAGAATGTCATACAGAGCTGTGATGGAAGAAAATTTCACTATGTATTCACTAATGCAAGTTTCCTGTTACATAAGCTCACTGAAGAAGCCCAGGCTCTTTCAGTTGTCTTGTTTGGTAAGGGACTGTATGGCATTGAGTGTGGAGTTCATTGACTTGCTCCTTACTAGGTCTTTAGCATTCATGACTGGTTGCTACTAGTGAACTCAAGACAGATTTGATGAAGATGGCAGAAAACTCATGCAGCCCTCTTCCTTATCTTTTTCTTTGTTTGTGATACTTCTGAGTTGTGTTAGTGTAACAGAAAGCATCTGGGATGGGGCGGGGTTGTAGGGTGCCAAGACATAGGCATAGTTACAGGATGCCAAGGCACAGTCATATTCATTGCAACTTTGGGAATTACCCCCAAGTCTGTAGTCACACTTTCCAAGAATGGATCTATTTGGAGAGGTATTTTAAACCTTGCCAGAGTCATTTGTCTTGGCTTCTTCCACTGATGTATGTGGGGGCTCTGATTGTTGGCTGCTGCAGTGTAATATGCAGTAAATAATATGACATACCATAAACCATGAAGGGTGAGTGACTTCTTTAGTATGGAGAAATATGGAACTTGTTTAGTATGGAGAAATATGGAACAACACAAATAAGTCTGCCCCTTATTTGAATCTTCATTATATATTTAAGACTAGTGGATTTTTAAAATATATATTTTCTCTGTTTCACCATTTAACCAACTTTAAATTGGAAAACATTTTTGTGGAACTGGTGGTTACTAATGGAGTTAATACAACCAAAGTCCAATAGCCTTACTTATAGGTTCCAAAAGAACCCAAACATAATTTCGAATTTTAAGAATCTACAATGGCATTATAGGCTAATAACTAACAATTAATTATTCATATACTAATAAATAATATGCTAATAACAATAATGTGATTATAAGTTAATTATAATGTAATTTAACAAAAAAAATTTAGGAAAAACCTTGACTAATTATTTTTCACTCACTACATTTTTTTTCCTTGAGACATTCTTTGGTCTACTGATTTTCAAAATAAAGGCAAAATAAGAAATGTGCCCCTGGCATAATGGTAATTATTACTATGGCATTAGATGTACTAGAATAATAATTTCAGTAGTATAAAAGTTTTATTCGATCTGACAATTACTTAGGTTAAGAAATGAGGCTACTTCTACTGGTGACAGGTCTATATAGATGATGCATAAAGAGATACAGGGATCAGATTGTTGATTGTATATTTGTGTTTGTCTTGGTTTTCTTATTTTAGTCAAGCCTCATTTTCTGTGTATAGAGATTTTTTTCTTAGGTCATTGGGACACATGTATGTGCATGTGCATGAACACACATGCACATGCATGAGTACACACACACACACACACACACACGCATTGGTAGAGTTCCATTCTTAGATTTTAAGGGGGATAATAACTTCTGCGTGGGTGATAATTCAATGCACCTTTCCAGTCCTTCTATTCCTGCCTTTCATCTTTCTCCAAAACACCTTTGGTTTCTGGCGGCTGCACCATGAGAAGCCTTGGAGCCACGTGCTGAGCTTCTTTTCCGGGCAGACCTCTCAAACCAACAGCAGGTGCTGTCCACCCTTCTTGCCCCTTAGAGCATGGAAGATGAGGCAGTTCAGTTCTGGACAGAGTTGGGCTGTGCTGCTGTAGTAGATGGTCAGCTTTTAGTTTCCTCAGTCCTGTCTCCTGGGGAACTCTAGTGTTGTCTTATGTTCTGTTATTTACTTTTCATTCAGAGAGAAGCCAAAAGAGGAACACAATGCAATATTAAAAGAGCCAGCAACTTCAGTGTTGACAAGGGTGAAAGACAATATTTTTTTTTAAGGGAGAGAAATGAAGACGGCACATGTGTTAAGATGCATAACTACAGTTCTAGAATCTCAACTTCATTCCATTTTATGGAAGATTGAAAAGATTATCTGTTGATAGATTGTTGATTAGATTGCATATATGTATTTTCACTTTTCAACAGTAAGTTTGACAGAAATTTCCATTTTACTTTTTCAGCTTGATATGCATATTTATACACACACACACTGATATTTCTTCATATTATACAAGACTGTCATTATAAGCTTCATTTGGTTACACAATAATCAACCCATTTTTAAAATTCTTTCCAATAAATTTCAGTCATTTAAGGTATGAATTGCTTTTTATGTTAAA
The DNA here is from genome assembly GCF_964194105.1 of Spermophilus citellus. Lineage (NCBI taxonomy): Eukaryota > Metazoa > Chordata > Mammalia > Rodentia > Sciuridae > Spermophilus > Spermophilus citellus. The sequence continues at coordinate 194,327,603 of NC_138182.1, read as the reverse complement.
TTTGAGCATTTTCTTTTCACCCAGAAAACAGTTCAGAAATTCTGTGTTTAGATATAAAATGCTGATAAAAATACTGCATTTTAAGATTTGAACATTGAATCTAGCCAATGGAAAATAGAGGTCCAGAATAAATTATCTTCCTTTGGATTATTGCTGTACATGGAGGTAACAGTGACTCAAATTTTTGTTCTTGATATAACCAAAATCTGTTTGGAAGTGAGGCCAAGGGCTTTAGATCTGTCTTCCATATGGTCAGCTGTAGAAATGGTTGTGCTGCTGCTTCATGAATATTTCTGAGTTTGATACAGAGAGAAGCTGGGAGGAAATGGGTTCCGGTGGAGGCACTGAGGTCCAAAGGGAGGTCATTATACACAAATCTTCCTGGAAACTGGCAGAGATTGCTGCCATATGGTCATTGCAGTGGACTGTGAGATGATCCCAGGTCTCTGTACAGAATTCTTTTCCTAGATATGAGCAGAATTGACACCCTTGAAGAAACAAAGGGAATAGACCAGTTAACCTCCTTCAACTTCTTCCACTGTGTAATGACATGAACTGCATTCATATCAAAATGCAAATTTTAAAGTATGACAGAGATAATGTTCATGTAAGATGTGAAAAAATTAATGCATTGGAAAAAACCCCTGATAAACCAAGAGATCTGTTACTCTCAGCATTCACACAGAAACCTCTTTACATAAACGTATCTTCTCTTCCCATCTCCAAATGATTGCATAGATTTCTCACCTTACTTCGCTAGCACTTCTGTGCTAATCCTTCATCACTGTATCTTGCACAGACCCCTAAGTCACTAGGAACCTACATTCTTTTGGATGATGGTGATAATAATGGTACTGCTTTGAGCCCCAGGTTTTCCCTGGGGGTTTGCCATGGTTCTTGGAAGCTATTTTCATACCCTGTGAAATTGCTTGTGCTGACCTTGATGAGGCTGATGTGCCATCAGAAGTGCACTCTATGGTAATAGTATTTGCAGTGAGCTCGGTGGCTACAAGGGTTCAGTTAAGTCCCAATGTCTTTTAAGCTAAAGTTTGTCTAGCTTCTATTTAGAACTTTTGTAAAATAAAAGAGTTGTTTCATGTGGCTTTAGAGTCTTTTAAACTGGAGCTAACTATTGGAATTCTTCGGTGTGACTGAGTTATATTTCTGATGGACATTATTTGAAGATCTGAAATCATGGCTGAGTTTTATCTGTACTGCTATTCACAGTCAGGCAGTCTTGACTCCTGTGTGTTACAAATAGCAGGTCGGCCCACTCTATGCCACCATCACCCCGTTGGATCTGCTCACTTTGGTGAGCTATGAATGGAAAAGTTCTTCCCACGTTCCAAGCAGCTACATTTCCCCTTACAAATAGAAAATGTTTGCAGCAGTCTTTATTATCATCTGAGTGGGTTTTCTTGGATTCATGCCCAGAAAGTTTATTTTTGTGGAGAGTAGGCTGATTTTCTAATTTTCTGTACATTTCTTGGTAGAGTTTACCAAACTGTTTATCTTCACTAATAACTTTGACTAGGTCAGGGTTTGTGTAAATTCAGTGCAGCCTTAAGAAAACCATTACCTAAAGTTCCCGAAGATCTTTCCTGGTGGCTTTTAGAGTAACAATTTCTGTACCATCTTAGTTGAATCTGTCTTGGGAAGGGAAACAACAGGAGGATTGTGTTTGTATTTCCAAAGCCCCAAACTGTGGTGGTAAAGGCTCTGTTACTTGTCTTTGTAGACAAGAATCCTGTCATTTATGGCTCCATCATATCATCAACTTATGATCATTTGGAGCCTCTGATGGTATTCTAATTCAATGTACATTTCCTAACTACTATAACGTTGTTTTACAATGCTTAACATGACAAACTTTCCCAGTGTAATTTTTGGATATAATGGATAATGGGTTGGAATCAGCAATGTTGTAGAAAATGTGAATTAAAGGCTAATGGTATAAAAATTAAGACATTTCCTCAAGGTAAGTAGGTAAGTTTCCTCATATTTAGAACACACACAAAACATTACTGTTTACATTTTAGTATCAATTAGTTGCTCACAGCATCTAGCTAGATGTCTTATTAAAAAGAAGTGAGTTTTACATCTACACCAGAGCTGTTACTCAGCCATAAAAATCAGAAAATTATTGATACACAAAGTAGTTTGGATGGACCACTATGAGGGCCATATTCCAGTGAAAAAAGTCAGGGAAAATTCAATTTCAAAAGGTGTGATTTCATTAGAAGTGTCTCAAAATGACAGACTTACAGAGGTAGAGAACAGATTAGTTATTGATGGAGTTAGGAATGGTGGTGGTAGGGTGTTGGATTGGGTGTGACCAAAAAGGGGAAAGGGAAAAGCATTTGTCATACTGTAATAATTTTGTGTCTTGATTATGGTGGCAGGTGGATGAGTCAAGACATATAAGATGCACAGAACTAGACACACATTGTCCCAATGTCAATTTCCTGGTTGTTATGTTGTACTAAAAGTATTTAATATGGCCATTAGTGAAGAATATACAGTATCCCTTTATCTTGTCTGCATCCTGCACAGGCAATAGGAATGGAGTTCCCCTTGGTAGAACGGGCTGGCTGCAAAATAAAAGCTAAGAAAGATAGAATGACGAAAAAACCACAGGACACAGAAAATAGTTTCTGAAAGTGGAGGCAGGACGAGCTAGCCGATCATATGGAGTGAGCTTCTACAATAAAAAGCAAAATAGAGCCCGTGCTTGCTTTATTTATATTGGAGTACATCAAAGGCCTTCCATATTGAATGTTCATCACCAAAAAAGTTATAGGTTGGCTGTCCAGTTCCCAATGTGTTACGCCCTAACCCCAGTAGAGCAGAGAGAAAGATCTTGTGCCTTGGGCAATCTATTGAGTGGGAGAGCCACAGTTAGTTCTCAAGGTTAAATCTAAAATCTCCCTGGCTACCATACCAAGAGAAGAACCTCAGGTAATTCACAGGTGGCTTCCCGCACCTTTATACCATTTTTATAGCTTCCTATAAGTCTATAATTATTTCAAAATTTTTTTTTCTGAATGAGCTAGTACTTATAAATCAGCCCAAGGAAAACAAACCTTTCCTTATCAGTTTTGGTAATAAATTCAGTAATTGATTCTCAGAGCTATAAAGACTTAATAATATTCACACATAAACGCCAGAATAATGTTGCCATCCTAGCCTTTTAATTTTCTTAGCTCTTTATAGCTTCTCTTCTTGGCAGCAGTCTTATTATTTTTTATAATTTATTAACTACCACAGACACACTAGTAAAGTGATGTTCATTAGCTGGAAACAATATGCTTGCTCTTCCATATTTTAAGTCTATCACCTATTGGGATACAAAAGTTGTGCCAGCAACATTCCCACAGTCCATAAGTCAAATCCATTTTATTTTTAAAAAGATATGTCTTAGCTGGACGTTACAATAGTGCCTACTCTGAATTTTCCTATAACAGTTTTATTGAGATATCATTGACATAAAAATTGTGTAAATTTTATATGTACATTTTGATATTTTGACACATATCTGCATTATGAAATAAGCGCCACAGTGATGCTAAGTTAGGGTATCTGTTTACCTCTTCATAGTTATTGTGCTTGAATGTGTGCAGTTTTTGCCTTTTTGTTGTGAAATGTTGATGTCATCATGAAACTTATGTATTTTCTGCTTAACACTTTAGGAAAAATTAAAAATGTATGCAAGCCTTGAAGCTGGCTAACAATGCATAAATCTCAAGCTACGTATGTCAAAGAGAACGTAAGAAAAACCCTTAAGAAAATAAATCTCAACATATGGTATGAGATTTATGTAAAACTGTCAGCCCCAAATCCAGGGACAAAAAAGGGAGGAAGTTTATACTTTATTGCTTGTCCCAATTTTTCAAGTGACAACTCATTTAGGGAACATGCTATGTGTACCTTTCTAAACTGTTCTCCCATTCTTCTAATGCAGTGAAAAGACACGTAGTCATAGAATAAGAACCTACCAAATGTGACAGAAAGAGTATGGTTTCTTCATCCTTCTTAAAAATGGAGTATATGCTTCTTAGAGGTAACACACTTTATATTAATCTTTACCTCTCACTCCCATACCTCAATTTTTGTCACAAAGTTTAATATTTACCTACTAGAAACTAAAGGGTCCTAAATAACTGGGAACTGAATTTTAAAAAAAAAGCTGTGCATAGTCCAGGGAAAAGTTGCAGCAATTATTAAAAAATGAATGAATTATCTTAGTATAATTTGATTGGAAATATAGGAAAGAAAGAAAAAATGATTTTAACCCAAGTTTTTCATATTGAACTCATGATATCCCTGGAAAGAATAGAACTCAGGCAAGTTTCCAACAGTTCCTTTGAAACAATAGGGGCCTATTGTCTCTGGAGAGTGGAACGTGGGCAAATGTGTGCTATACTATACTGATGCTCCTCCCCACCTGAGATGGCAGCCCACATGCATTGTTCCCAGTGATTAGAAAATGGTGTCATTTTTTTTTTTCAAATGCCATATTCAAATGGGTCATCTAATTGTTCTGGTGTGAATTAAGAAAATGAGTTTCACAGAAAAAAATTCACTTTGCAAAACTAATTAAAAGTATAACAAAAGAACTTTTCATATTAACAAAGAATTTCCTGTGACATTCATTTAACAGTGAACTCCTTTGGGGTGTGAAAGTGGAATTTTATAGATCATTAACAACCTGACAGGTTCTGAGAGTAGAAAAATATAAAACCAATGTGTTAGGAAGCAATGCCAATTGAAGATCAATCAAAAGTGACATAGAGTATTCTCGAAAGCTTCATGAATTAGCCAGAAAATAACTCAATTTATAAGCCCTTTTGCAAGAACATATCAATTATACACACTTGTGTAATATCTGTAAATTCTTTTCATGTCATCATAAATAATAGCTGAAAAGAACTGATTGTTCCTTTTCTTCCCTTTATGACTAGCAGTCCTGAAGGACTAGTCGGCCCACATGCTCGCTCCCAGTCTTGATCTCTCTTTGTCTTCTCTTTGAAGGCCAATATTAATTCTGTCTCACGACGTCACTGAAGCTACTAACAGTAAGATCTCCTTTTAATGGCCAAATTCAAAAAGAATATTTTTTCAGTTCCTGTATTAGTTGACTGTTTGCTAGCATTTATAGTCTTAATCATCTTAATCATCCAAAAGTTTCTAAGTTCTTTCCTTTGGCTCCACCTACACTATCTGCTGGTAAAACTTCTCTGACCCCTTTGGCCTTCTTCACTGGCTTCTCTTTCCTGAGGTACCCATAGATGTGGGCTTTGCCCAGGGTTCACCCTCAGCCTCCTTGTCATTCTTTAAGTTTTGATATAGCCCAGTATTCTTATCTCAAATATATATCTACGGCCCATAACTACTCTCTTCTAAACTTATAGGCCTTGTTTTCTAACCCAAATATTTTCTTGTTCTCTAAAACAACAACAACAACAACCCCTTCTTTTCTACTTTCTCAGTTCCCAATCCTAAATAATCCTTAAATTCACAACCTTCTTTATGTCCCTTCAGCTACTATGTTTGCTGAAACCCTAGCCTTTCTCACTTATGCAGTGGTAACAATTTCATCCAAATGGATTCTACTGTGATGTATAACTAAAACAACCAATGAAATTAAATTTAAAAAATATGTGTCCTGGTCTCTAATTTCTCCCCCTTACTATCTCTCTTCCTCAACGATGTCAGAATTATTTAACTAAAATCTAATCCTTTCACTCATGGCTCTTAAGACATTTTGCATTCTGATCCAACCTTACCTTTCTGAATATATAAATAGGCTGTGATTCCAACACTCAGTTTAATTTTTGAGACTTTCATCTTAAAATGGATTGTCACTCTTCTTAGAATGCCCTTTCTCAGATCTTGTCCATCTGGTGAGCTCTACATCATCCTTTACGATGTGGTTTGGATATAGTTCACAGTGAAGTGTTCCCTGATTATTCCTAAGCCCAACTATTGCTTTTACTCAGAGTTATTTTTACACTCCTGCTGTCATTTTAACACTATTTATTTGCAAAATGGTGGACCCCCTAGGATTTACAGACCCTGTTTTAGCCCTCTTAGTAGCTCTAACAACACAATATCATTACCCAGTCAAACCAATCTGGGAGTGTAGCTGCTTTATTTTATTTTCTGTCATTAATAACAATATAACAAACTGGGTAAGTTATAGAAAGATTAATTCTGGCTTATGGTTCTGGTCCAAGGTCAAGGGGCTGAATCTGTTGATAGCCTTCTTTTTTAAAAATTTTTTTTTGTTTTAATTAGTTATACATGACAGTAGAACGCATTTATGCATTTTGATATATCATACATAGATGGGATATAACTGCTCGTTTTTCTGAGTTGTAGAATCACTGTAGAATTACATTGGTCATGTAGTCATATATATACATAAAGTAATAATGTATATATATTCTACTATCCTTCCTATCCTGACATACTTCCCTTCCCCTCCCTTCACTTCCCTCTACCTAATTTAAGGTAACTCTATTCTTCTCTAGTGCCCCATCCCCTTATTGTGAATTAGTATCTACGTATTAGAGAAAACATTCAGCCTTTGGTTTTGTTTTTTTTTGGAATTGGCTTATTTTGCTTAGCATGATATTTTCTAACTCCATCCACTTACTGGCAAATGCCATAATTTCTTTCTTCTTTAAATCTGAGAAATATTCCATTGAATATATATACCACATTTTCTTTATCCATTCATCTATTGAAAGACACCTTGGTTGGTTCCATAGTTTAGCTATTGTGAATTGAACTGCTACAAACGTTGATGTGGCTGTGTCACTATAGTATACTAATTTTAAGTCCTTTGGATATAAACCAAGGAGTGGGATATCTAGGTCAAATGGTGGTTCCATTCCAAGTTTTCTGAGGAATCTCCATAGTGCTTTCCATATTGGTTGTACCAGTTTGCAGTCCCACCAGCAATGTATGAGTGTACCTTTCCCCCCACGTCCTCGCCAACATTTATTGTTGCCTGTATTGTTAATGATTGCCATTCTGACTGGAGTGAGATGAAATCTTAGTGTATTTTTGATTTGCATTTCTCTAAATACTAGAGATGTTGAACACTTTTTTCATATATTTGTTGATCAATTGTATTTCTTCTTTTGTGTACTGTCTGTTCAGTTCCTTAGCCCATTTATTAATTGGGTTATTTGGGTGTGTTTTTTTGAGTACTTTATATATCCTATATATTAATGTTTATTGGAGGTGCATGTGGTAAAGATTTTCTTCCAATCTGTAGGTTCTCTCTTCACATTATTGATTATTTTCTTTGCTGAGAAGAAGCTTTTTCATTTGAATCCATCCCATTTATTAATCCTTGATTTTACTTATTGCAATTTAGGGGTCTTGTTAAGGAAGTCAGATCCTAGACCAACATGGTGAAGATTTGGGCCTACTTTTTCTTCTGTTAGGCACAGTGGCTCTGTTCTAGTGCCTAAAACTTTGATCTACTTCAAGTTGATTTTTGTGCAGGGTGAGGGATAGAGATTTAATTTCATTTTGCTATGTATGAATTTCCAGTTTTGCCAGCACCGTTTGTTCAATAGGCTATCTTTTGTCCAGTGAATGTTTTTTGCACCTTTCTCTAGTATGAGATTACCATACTTATGTGGGTTTGTCTCTGTGTCCTCTATTCTGTACCATTGGTCTACAAGTCTATTTTGGTGCTAATACCATGCCATTTTTGTTACTATAGCCCTGTAGTATAGCTTAAGTTCTGGTATTATGATGCCTCCTATTTCACTTTTCTTGCTAAGGATTGCTTTGGCTACTCTGGGCCTCTTATTTTTCCAAATAAAATTTATGATTGCATTTTCTATTTCTATGAAGAATGTCATTGGGATTTTAATAGGAATTGCATTAAATCTGTATAACTCTTTTGGTAGTATGGCCATTTTGACAATATTAATTCTGCCTATCCAGGAACATGGCAGATCGTTCTATCTTCAGAGGTTTTCTTCAATTTCTTTCTTTAGTGTTCTGTAGTTTTCATTGTAGAAGTCTTTCACCTCTTTTGTTAGATTGATTTCCAGGTATTTTATTTTATTTGAGACTTTTGTGAATGGGTAGTTTTCTTAATTTCTCTTTCAGTAGATTCATCAGTGATGTATAGGAATGCATTTGATTTATGGGTGTTGATTTTATATCCTGCTACTTTGCTGATTTCATTTATTAGCTCTAGAAATTTTCTGATGAAATTTTTTGGATCTTCTAGATATAGAATCATGTCATCAGCAAATAGTGATAGATGCAACCTTTACCTATTTATATTCCTTTAGTTTCTTTCTTCTCTCTACTTGCTCTGGCTGAAGTTTCAAGGATGATGTTGAATAGAAATGGTGAAAGAGGACATTCTTGCCTAGTTCCAGTTTTTAGAGGAGATGCTTTCAATTTTTCTCCATTTAGAATGATGCTGGCCTTAGGTTTACCATATATAGCTTTACAATGTTGAGGTATGTTCCCACTATCCCTAGTTTTTCTAGTGATGATAGCCTTCTTGTTGGCAGAGTCTCAAAGCTGTGGAGAACATCACATGGAGATAATGGTAGGAGGAATGCCCTAGCCAAATAGGTTTTTGTAGGAGACCCACTCTGGAGATAATCCATTCACCCACCAATACATTAACCACACAAAGAGATTAATAAATTTCTAAGGGCAGAGCCCAATCACCTCTAAAGGCCCACCTGGTCCCACATGTAAGATCTTATGATGGAGTGATTTCAACCTGAGTTTCAAAGGAAATAAACAATATTCAAGCCATGGCAGTAGGTACCACGTCATTGTAACTTTGGAGATTTTAGGGTAGCCTCTTGTAATCACAGCCATAACAGTAGTTGATTTGATCCAACTCATCTCATTATTCTTATGATTTTCTCTTCTGCCTCTAAACAGTTCCCTTTTAGATCACCACAGCTGGGCCTCTTTTGTGCTTCTGACATTAAAGGAGAGTCACTCTTTAATCACCTGTATCCTACAGGAGTTGGTGAGAGCACACTCCACTCCCCCACTGTTGCTTTCTCTTCCAGTGTGTGCATTGCTCACAGGCAGAATTTGCCTTTCGTCTCTCCAGGAATAAGACCCTACACATGACTCTCCGTTCCCATATCCCTCTGCTCTTATGAACCAGCTTAGGCTCTTTAAGTCTGGAATATATGAGTGACTGGAACTGCTCACCTTAAAACTATTTTTTTTTCCTGGGCTATGTGGGTAGTTCATTGTAGAGTGCTTGCCTAGCATGCATAGGGCCTTGAGTTTGATTCCCAGCACCACCAACAGAACAACAACAACAAAAAAAGTCTTTTTTCTTTCTCTCTCCTCCACACATTTAACCATTGTTCATAGGCAAAATATTTCCAATGAGCCTCCTCTTTTTTTCCTCCCCCAAGGTATACAACATGGGGCATTAAGGAGAAGTCCATATCCCTGAGTTGAACAGTTTGAGGATGGTAAAGCTGCAGTTATACTTATATTCATTCATTAGCACCTGGGCCTCTTCCTCCACCAACATATCTTCACTGGCAGGGGAGACTCAGTTTAGGTCCTCCTACTGAAATTTCGATGTTTGTCAGAAAATCTGTACAGATAAGTTAAACAGGCAAGATTTTATTTAAGAATATTGCATTAGGGGAGAGAGATCAAACTCTACTCCACTGTAAAAGAGATAGGAGAGTTTTTAAGCACTAGGGAACTGGTGGGAAAGTCTTGGAGGAGTTAGTAGAGTGTTTGTTGATCAATGTGATTAGGCCATTCATTTTGGCTAATTGGTGTGTATTGATGTTAGGCTCCTACCCTCCTACAGAGCCCCAGGGGAAGAGATCCTATTTTCTTCGTGATTAAATTTCAAAAGAGGTGACTCCTAGGTCCTTGAGAAAGTCCTTCTTGGGTTGTAGAAGATTTGCATTTCAAAGAGGCAGAGAATGAATTCATAATGGTAAGTTTTCTAAAGTAAATGCTGTAAGAAAAAAAAGGAGAGGGAGTATTCAGAGGCTTCAGGAAGAAGTCTGTCTGAGCAGTCAAGCTGAATGAATTTTCTGGCCATCCTGGCCAGATGCATAGGAATAGCCTAAAATGTAAATAATTATCCACTTTAACTTGCTCTCAGGTGACTTTTTGTATTCCACCATAACAATGAAATGGGTCATACAAAAATACAGTTGTTGCTATTAATGAAATTTATACATGTTTAGAATTTAATAATCTGCTACAACTGTGAACAATTTCCCTCTTAGATTATGTCCTTTTTGAAGAAAAATGAAGAAACCCTTCAAAATAAATACTTTGTAATTATTACTGCTTTCTTTCTTTGACTATTTATTAGCGGTGAAAGCATTCCTCAAACAGGCAAATACTTTGGTTTGATCTATAGTGTTGCTTTCTTTTTACCTAGAAACATCCATTAGGGTGAGTCTTTCAGGAACAGAAAACGATGATTTAACACCCTAGCTGAGCTGTTTCTAATATAAGTGAATCATATGAAGCCAGAGGGCAGATACGTTAAAGAGAAAAGAAGTAGTCAGTAACACGGCATAGAGAGATCATAGTTCATGTCACCATTCTTCTAAATGGAGCGACTTCAGCATAGATCTTACTCTAGCAGGTAATTTTTCTTTTTTCGCTTTGTGGAAAAGATTCATTTGCAATACCTATTATGTGAAATACATTTCATAAACACAGCTAGTGATATCAAGGCAGTACTGAAATTTTCATTGTATCACATACATCATAATTGTTACTGTGACCTGGCCTTTTAGATGGAGTTGTTGAAATAGGGAAAATCAAGTAAAGACGGTAGTTGGTTAGGGCACTGAAAGAGGGTCAGTGAAGGCTATTAGCACATGACAATACCTTGAGTTCTTTGGGAAGTAGTGTTATTTAATTCAGACTCTGGAGATTACTGGCTTTTGAGAGCCACTGTTAGGGGTTTGTGAGGTAGGACAGAAGAAATAAGTAATATAAAGGAGACATAAAGTGTAATTTTGTTGTAGCATATATTGACATATTTATTTGATACTCCATTTCTTGTCAGTTGTACGGCTCCCTCCGTGGTCCACTTTGAAACTCCACCATCATTGCTATGTCCATTCCTATCAGATAGATTACTGAAGTGATCTCTTTATTGGACATCCTACTACAATCCATTCATTACATAGAGTAAGCATCAGTCTACCTTGTTCTGTTTAGGTATAAGACATGGCCATAGCTTTCCAGTGTACTCAGAATAAGATTAAAGTATCATGGAAGAAGAGATGTCTCCAAAGCAGGGGCCTAGAAATTCCTGGAGAGAAGGGGAACCCAATTCAGGACCAGTGAGGTTCTTGGCCCATGTTATGGAAAATAATCTGTCAGTCAGAGGCATAGACAGAGGCTTATTTTAGAAAGTAGACACATATTCAAGGGAGAATGAGGACAATTTCAAGGGAAAGACATCTTTGTGAGTAACGCAAGGACTACACATTCAAATAAGAATGCAGGTCATCTTGAGAGTTAGAGAGGCAGCTTTAGGGTTCCCAGATGTTCTTTCAAAGGAAAATTGGTGAGGAGTGGGTATAGAAAGGTATGTAGGATGGTAGAAAGGTATAGAAAGGTATGTAGGATCTCACATTGAGTTCTGGTGGTCTGGTTAATCTCAGGATCCTCAGGTTGATGTGATCATCATTATCTAATTAGTAGATAACAGTGAAACGTCCTCTAAATTATGGATTTCTTGAAATACTGTCTCTCTCTTTACTTAATTGATTTATTGGGGTTTTAATTAATAGGGCACAGGTAGATTTACAGATTTCCCAGGAATTTGGGAGTAACAGGCCTGGAAAAGTATGTGAAACTTCTGAATGATAATTCTATTTTCTTATCCTTCCTTTATGTCTCCTTTTTATTTATTACTTATTTCTTATGTCCTACCCCACAAACCCCTAAAAGTGGCTCTCAAAACCCAATAGTCTCCAGAGTCTGACTACCCTTCAACCACCTCATCTCTTACCATTCTTCCCTGGTTCATGGACTCCCAGGCACACCATCTTTTATGTCCCTTAAAATTGCCAAGCTTATTTCTGCTTTGAAGGTCTTTGCATTTACCCCTCTCCCCAGAGAGCTTTCAACTAGTTTCTTTCCTGTGGCTGACTGTCCTGCATTCATCTCTTAGCACCAGTGTTCCCTCATCAGTGAGGATTCCCTGACCACCCAATGCATATCATTTTCTTCTCCCCAGTCACCTGTTATAACTGCTTCCGGTTTTGTTTTGTTTATAATACTTATAGGTATAATTATATTCAATTATCTTTATTTGTTTTGCTTGCCCACCATCATTAGAATATAAGTCCCATGAGGGAAATGATCTTGCCTATCATATACTTTGTTATAACCCAAGCACCAAAAATACTCCCTGATAGATGGATATGCCTAGTAAATATTTAAGTGAAGTCATTAATAAATTTAATAAATAAATATCACTTAATGTGCTATTATCTGCCAGGTCTAATTCAACATTACCTTGAGAATCAAAGGTGAATGTGGCCTGGTTTTATGCTTCTTGTACCTTACTATCTGGCTACTACCTTTATCTGGACATCTCATTAGCAAACCATCTTTTAGGATTTAAATTTAAATTCTGTTTGGGGAATCAAAGTGAATTGATATTTCAGCACATTCATAGATAGTCAGATACTTTGGTTCACTAACTATACTTTCCAGTAAATTCTAAAAATTAGCGTATCTCATTTTATACCTATTATTTTTTCACTTTAATAAGGTCTTATCCAGGGCTGGGGTTGTGGCTCACTGGTAGTACACTTGCCTCACATGTGTGAGGAACTGGGTTTGATTCTTAGCATTGCATATAAATAAGTGAATAAAATAAAGGTCCATCAACTAATATATATATATATTCTTATCCAGCATGTACCAGATTCAAGGCTTTGTACTGCTCACTATGAGATATACACTTGAGGCCAAGATATCTATCCTGTCTTAAGGGAATGTGAAATTTAATGGAGACAAACTCTGTGTTCTGGTAAATATGAAATACACCTGTATCTTATAAATTCCATAAAGGAAGCACAGTGGATTTAGAAGGATCCAGAGAAGGGAGTAATCCCACAGTGTTGGATGAACAGGAAATGGTTCCTTATGAGATTAGCTTTATCTTGGACTGTAAAAATCATTTTGACAGGTGCAGGAAATGTCAGATATAGAAGAAATGGCAAGGAAGAAAATGAGTTTTCCAGTTGAGCAATAGTATCAACACAAAGGTTTAGAAAGGAATTCTATTAAGGAGGGCTTTGAATTTCTTTTGTAGTTGCTGGGAGCCATTGAGGTTTTGTCATAGGACTGACATTAGCACAGTAATTCTTTACAGAGAGAAGTTGAGGCATCTTTTGGCTGAATGAATTGGAGTGAAGGCAACCAGGAAGCAGAGAGACCAACCAATTACCAACCTTTGTGATATAGCAGTCCTGATAGAACAGAATAAGGGTTTGAAATGTAGGATGGAAGTCTTCCTAAAGAAATTCAAGGTGAATACATATATACATATATATATATATATATATATATATAGAGAGAGAGAGAGAGAGAGAGAGACAACTGTCTACCCATAATGGACTTTTTCACTTACTACATTTATCCTGAACTTCTTCATTCTTTAAACCCAGGACTTCTTACCTTCGTACTCACAAATTAGTTCTTTATGTAGGCTGCAATTTTATTAACAGGTTTTTATGTATACTTTAGTCTTCTCTTATATCCAAAAACATTTTTAAGACCTATATGAATCCTCAAAATTCCAAATTTCCAGTGCAGTTGAAACATCAAGATTTAAATTTAGACACCAATTCTCTCTTTATTTTGTGGAGTCTCCTTTTGACATTTATTAGTCTTTCTTAACAGATTAAGACAGTAGACTGAATTTTCTTACCTCTCCCCCACCCCGCTGCCCCAACACACACATGCCCCAAATTGAATTGTACTTATTACAGAGGTGCCTAGCCCCTGTGGTATTTAGTTTCTAACAGATATTTTTGTTGAGTTATATTTTTAAGCTCCAGCTAAGGGTGCCAAAGTACTAACTCCATTAGGTGTGTTTCAAACCTCACCTTATTTGAATTCTTAGCAATATTTGATAGTAATGAACATTCCCTCCTCGAAACACTATTTTCCCTGGGTTTCCATAATAGCCACTTTGATTTCTTTTCCCTTTGCCTCTCAGTCTATTTCTTCTCTACTTTCTCTAACTGGTTATTAAATATCAACATTTTCCAAGGGTGGGTCCTCCTCTGTTCTAATTTTGCATGTACTCCAGCTGTTGCATTCACATCTTTCCTCAGCAGAAACCTCTTCAAGTTGGCTCTAGAATTTTTTTTTTCTTTCAATGCTGGGGACCTAACTCAGGGCATGCTAGGCAAGCCCTCTACCACTGAGTCATATCACTAGTCTTCCTGATCTTGTGTTATGACCCTGGTAGTCTCTGATAGCTTTCTTGCTATCTAGGTGGCTAACATATGCTAAGCTTATTTGTATATGTCCTACCCTATACCTGCAACTAACCATTTCTTAAGAAGTCTTTGTCTTCTTAGTGAAAAGTAGTTTCAGTACCACAATTTGGGCCTCAGAGGTGTTTATTGTGACAAGATTTCTCATTGGTTCCAGACATTTCCATTACATATACACAAGTTAGCATTAAGAACTTGGTTTTAAAAACACAAGGGATGTTAGAATCAGGAATAGCTCACATTATAAAGACAAGCACAACAGTCGCAGAATAATGATTCTAATGCTGTTACCACCAGTATGATTTATGTACTGCTTTTGATTTAGAAAATTAGTGAGATTGCTTATAAACATGTTATATACATATTCTAATTGATTTAAAGTTATAGACCTCTATATTATATATTTTCTTGTGTAGAAAATAATGCTGCTACTTGGAAAGATTCATCCTCAGTATGCTCTTCTCTGTACATGAGTTTCTCCGTGGTTTCCAAGAGGAGTCTACTGAGAATTCCATTGGACAGGCAGATTGTTATAATTAGGCCCAGGGCAATTCACAGCGAGGAGGTGCCTGGTGGAGCCCTGAGGTAGACCCTCTATCACTCATTATTTTTTATTCCTTTTCCAGTAAAAGAAACTTCCACACTCATGAAACTTTAGAAGTATTGGAAATCAACAATTCTCCCTTTATATGCTTTCTTCCAATTAATGATTTTCTGTTTCCTGCTACTGTTAATGGCCAATCTTTTTGAAAGTAACTTTAAGAAGATGTTTAATTATTCAAATAAGAATAGAGGTTTGTCTTTTTTTTTAATGACAGAACCAGTATAGAAAAGGCATTTAATGAATTAATTTTGGACAACATGTATGTTCATGCTTTTGGAGGAAAAGCTAAGCTGAAGTAGATTTCAATGGGAATAAGGAAACACTGGAGTTTTTACGTTGGTGAGCACCTTGAGACGAAGAATGTTTTCCACTTACTTTCAGTGTTTAAATGTTATTTCATTTAAAGTAATCTTAATATCCTCAGGAAGTTAGTGGGAAAAAATAAATGGAAAGCCTTTTTAACCTATGTGCAAACTCAAATCTAATTCTGAAAATAATAAGGCGAAATGAGAGAAAAATGATAGTGGAAATCATATTACATATATTTATGAGAGGATTAATCGCTGGAAAATATGATGCATGGTGTGTGATATAGCAAAGATAATTTCTTTCTGCTTTATTTTATTTTATTTTTTTTATTTTTTAATTGGATGTTCACAACTTTACAAAGCTCATGACCAATCATATTTCATAAAATAGAATCAATTGGGTTATGAACTCCCATTTTTTCCCCAAATACAGATTGCAGAATCACATTGGTTACACATCACATTTTTACATACTGCCATATTAGTGACTGTTGTATTCTGCTACCTTTCCTATCCTCTACTATCCCCCCTCCCCTCCCCTCCCATCTTCTCTCTCTACCCCATCTACTGTAATTCATTTCCCTCCATGTTTGTTATCCCATTCCCCTAGTAAACTCTTAAATGTAATTTTGTATAACAATGGGGGTCTCCCTCCATTTACATGTGATTTCCCTTTTTTTCTCCCTTTCCCTCCCGCCTCATGTCTCTGTTTAATGCTAGTCTTTTCTTCCTGCTCATCCTCCCTGTTCCGTTCTTAGTTGCTCTCATTATATCAAGGAAGACATTTGGTATTTGTTTTTTAGGGATTGGCTAGCTTCACTAAGCATAATCTGCTCTAGTGCCATCCATTTCCCTGCAAATTCCGTGATTTTGTCATTTTTTAGTGCTGCGTAATATTCCATGGTGTATAAATGCCACATTTTTTTTATCCATTCATCTATTGAAGGGCATCTGGGTTGGTTCCACAGTCTAGCAATTGTGAATTGTGCTGCTATGAACATCGATGTGGCAGTATCCCTGTAGTGTGCTCTTTTAAGGTCTTCAGGAAATAGTCCGAGTAGGGCAATAGCTGGGTCAAATGGTGGTTCCATTCCCAGCTTTCCCAGGAATCTCCATACTGCTTTCCAAATTGGCCGCACCCGTTTGCAGTCCCACCAGCAGTGAACAAGAGTACCCTTTTCCCCACATCCTCGCCAGCACTTGTTGTTGTTTGACTTCATCATGGCTGCCAATCTTACTGGGGTGAGGTGGTATCTTAGGGTGGTTTTGATTTGCATTTCCTTGACTGCTAGAGATGGTGAGCATTTTTTCATGTACTTGTTGATTGATTGTATGTCCTCCTCTGTGAAGTGTTTGTTCATATCCTTGGCCCATTTGTTGATTGGGTTATTTGTTTTCCTATTGTCTAATTTTTTGAGTTCTCTGTATACTCTGGATATTAGGGCTCTATCTGAAGTGTGAGGAGTAAAAATTTGTTCCCAGGATGTAGGCTCCCTATTTACCTCTCTTATTGTTTCTCTTGCTGAGAAAAAACTTTTCAGTTTAAGAAAGTCCCATTTGTTGATTCTTGTTATTAACTCTTGTGCTATGGGTGTCCTATTAAGGAATTTTGAGCCCGTCCCCACAATCTGTAGATTGGAGCCAACTTTTTCTTCTATCAGACGGAGAGTCTCTGATTTGATATCTAGCTCCTTTATCCACTTTGAGTTGACTTTTGTGCATGGCGAGAGGAGGGGATTCAGTTTCATTTTGTTGCATATGGATTTCCAGTTTTCCCAACACCATTTGTTGAAGATGCTATCCTTTCTCCATTGCATGTTTTTAGCTCCTTTATCAAGTATAAGATAGTTGTAGCTTTGTGGGTTAGTCTCTGTGTCCTCTATTCTGTACCATTGGTCCACCCGCCTGTTCTGGTACCAGTACCATGCTGTTTTTATTACTATTGCTCTGTAATAAAGTTTGAAATCTGGTATCGCTATACCACCTGATTCACACTTCCTGCTTAGAATTGTTTTTGCTATTCTGGGTCTTTTATTTTTCCATATGAATTTCATGATTGCTTTATCTATTTCTACAAGAAATGCCATTGGGATTTTGATTGGCATTGCATTGAACCTATAGAGAACTTTCGGTAAAATCGCCATTTTGATGATGTTAGTTCTGCCTATCCATGAACAGGGTATATTTTTCCATCTTCTAAGATCCTCTTCTATTTCTTTCTTTAGGGTTCTGTAGTTTTCATTGTATAGGTCTTTCACCTCTTTTGTTAGGTTGATTCCCAAGTATTTTATTTTTCTTGAGGTTATTGTGAATGGAGTGTTTTTCCTCATTTCCGTTTCAGAAGTTTTGTCACTGATATACAGAAATGCCTTTGATTTATGTGTGTTAATTTTATATCCTGCCACTTTGCTGAATTCATTAATTAGTTCTAGTAGTTTTTTTGTAGACCGTTTTGGGTCTTCTAGGTATAGAATCATGTCATCCGCAAATAGTGATAATTTAAGTTCTTCTTTTCCTATTTTTATGCCTTTAATTTCTTTCGTCTGTCTAATTGCTCTGGCCAGTGTTTCGAGAACTATATTGAATAGAAGTGGTGATAGGGGGCATCCCTGTCTTGTTCCAGATTTTAGAGGGAATGCCTTCAATTTTTCTCCATTCAGAATGATGCTAGCCTGAGGCTTAGCATAGATAGCTTTTACAATGTCGAGGTAAGTTCCTGTTATCCCTATTTTTTCTAATGTTTTGAACATAAAGGGATGCTGTACTTTGTCAAATGCTTTCTCTGCGTCTATCGAGATGATCATATGGTTCTTATCTTTAAGCCTATTGATGTGGTGGATAACATTTATTGATTTCCGTATATTGAACCATCCTTGCATCCCAGGGATGAATCCTACTTGATCATGGTGCACAATTTTTTTGATATGTCTTTGTATCCGATTCGCCAGAATTTTATTGAGGATTTTTGCATCTAGGTTCATTAGAGATATTGGTCTGTAGTTTTCTTTCTTTGAGGTGTCTTTGTCTGGTTTCGGAATCAGGGTGATGTTGGCCTCATAGAATGAATTTGGAAGAGCTCCCTCTTTTTCTATTTCCTGAAATAACTTGAAAAGTATTGGTATTAATTCTTCTTTAAAGGTTTTGTAGAACTCCGCTGTATACCCATCCGGTCCTGGACTTTTCTTGGTTGGAAGTTTTTTGATTGCTTCTTCTATTTCATCTATTGATATTGGTCTGTTTAAGTTGTGAGTTTCCTCCTGACTCAGTCTGGGCAAATCATATGACTTAAGGAATTTATCGATGTCTTCACTTTCTTCTATCTTATTGGAATATAGGTTTTCAAAATAATTTCTAATTGTTTTCTGTATTTCTGAAGCGTCTGTTGTAATATTGCCTTTTTCATCCCGTATGTTAGTGATTTGAGTTCTCTCTCTTCTTCTCTTCGTTAGTATGGCTAGGGGTCTGTCGATCTTATTTATTTTTTCAAAGAACCAACTTTTTGTTTTGTTAATTTTTTCAATAGTTTCTTTTGTTTCAATTTCATTGATTTCTGCTCTGATTTTAATTAGCTCTTGCCTTCTGCTACATTTGCTATTGTTTTGCTCTTCCTTTTCTAGGGCTTTGAGATGAAGTGTGAGCTCATTTATTTGTTGGTTTTTCCTTTTTTTGAGGAATGACCTCCAGGCAATGAATTTCCCTCTTAAAACTGCTTTCATTGTGTCCCATAGATTCCGATATGTTGTTTCTGTATTTTCATTTATCTCTAAGAATTTTTTGATTTCCTCCTTTATGTCTTCTGTAACCCATTGATCATTCAGTAACATATTGTTCATTGTCCATGTGAAGTAGGATTTTTCCTTCCTTCTTTTATCATTGATTTCCAGTTTCATTCCATTATGATCTGATAGAGTGCATGGTATTATCTCAACCCCTTTGTATTTACTGAGGGTTGCCCTATGGCATAATATATGGTCTATTTTTGAGAAGGTTCCATGTGCTGCTGAGAAAAAAGTATATCCACTTGATGATGGTTGATATATTCTATATATGTCAGTTAAGTCTAGGTTATTGATAGTGATATTGAGGTCAATAGTTTCTTTATTCAACTTTTGTTTGGAGGATCTGTCCAATGGTGAGAGAGGTGTGTTGAAGTCACCCATGATTATTGTGTTGTGGTCTATTTGATTCTTGAACTTGAGGAGAGTTTGTTTTATGAACGTCGCAGCGCCATTATTTGGTGCATAAATATTGATAATTGTTATGTCTTGTTGGTGAATGGTTCCTTTTAACAGTATATAATGTCCTTCCTTATCCCTTTTGATTAACTTAGTCTTGAAGTCGATTTTATTCGATATGAGAATGGCCACGCCTGCTTGCTTACGAGGACCGTGTGCTTGGTATATTTTTTCCCAACCTTTTACCTTGAGTCTGTGTATGTCTTTTCCAATCAGATGTGTCTCCTGGATGCAACATATTGTTGGGTTTGTTTTTTTAATCCATGTTACCAGCCTATGTCGCTTTATTGGAGAGTTTAAGCCATTAACGTTTAGAGTTACTATTGATATATGGTTTGTACTTCCTGCCATGTTTGATTATTTATCTTTTTTTTTTTTTCACCCTAATTTAGTTTGTTTCTCCATGATTAGCTTTCCCCCCTTCCTCTGTCTTTACCGAGGCACTTCCCGCTGATGGTTTTGGTTATTGTTTTCCATTTCTTCCTCGTGTAGAGTTTTGCTCAAGACGCTTTGCAATGCTGGTTTTCTGGCTACAAATTCTTTTAGCTTTTGTTTATCATGAAAGATTTTTATTTCGTTGTCGTATCTGAAGCTTAATTTTGCTGGATACAGAATTCTTGGTTGGCATCCATTGTCTTTCAGTGTTTGAAATACGTTGTTCCAGGATCTTCTCGCTTTCAGCGTCTGTGATGAAAAATCCGTTGTCAACCTTATTGGTTTACCCCTAAATGTAATCTGTCTCTTTTCTCTTGTAGCTTTTAATATTTTCTCCTTGTTCTGTATATTGGATAGCTTCATAACAATGTGTCTTGGCGTTGGTCTACTGTGATTTTGTGTGCTCGGTGTCCTGTATGCATCTACAATTTGTATATCTGTTTCCTTTTTTATTTCTGGAAAGTTTTCTGTAATTATCTCATTCAGCAGGTTATTCATTCCCTTGGCATGAATCTCTGTGCCTTCCTCTACCCCGATGACTCGTAAGTTTGGTTTTTTTAAGTTATCCAAAATCTCTTGGATGTTTTTCTCGTGATTTTTTACCAGCCTATCTGAGTTGGCTAGACTCTTTTCAAGTTGATATATTTTGTCTTCATTATCTGACGTTCTGGCTTCTACTTGCTCCACTCTGTTAGTGATAGTCTCGATTGAGTTTTTAATTTGGTTTATCGTTTCCTTCATTTCTAGAATTATTGTTTGATTTTTTTTAATAATCTCTATCTCCTGATAAAGATTCTTAACTTCTTCTTTTATCTGTTTTTGTAATTCCTTTTCAATGTGATCTTTAAGGTTCCTTTCCATCTGTCTAAGGTGTTCCTTGAGTTCTTTATATGGCCATTTTTCTGATGACTCCAGGTCCTCCTGAATATTTAGGCTGTCCTGCATTGTTTGTACTCCTTTTCTTCCTTGCTTTTTTATGCTCATGATACTTCTTGTTCTGTTTGACTGCTGAGTTACTGTTTACTCTTATAAATTTATTTGATGCTTGGGAGGAGAGGTATTAGAGGGGAAGGGAAGAAGTCACTAAAGAGAGTGAGTGTAGGCAGGTGGGGTTCAAGAGAGGGGGAATAAGAAAGTTGAAAAGAAATGAATAGACAAAAGAGAAAAGTGAGATGAAAGAGAGAAAAAACGAAAAAATAAAAATTTAAAACAAACAAACAAAAAATTATAATGGTATTAAAAAATGGAAATTGAAGTTTAAAAAAAGAATAGTAATAATAATAGAATAAAAAGAATTAAAAAAAATTGAAACCATTGATAAGAAAGTTAAAGAACAACAACAACGTCAACTACAAAAAGTGAAAATAAAAAAAATACTAATAATAATCATTAAAAAAAAAAGAATAATAATAATAATAATAAATGCAGTCATAGAGCTTGATTAACTTCTCTTCCAGTAGGTGGAGCTATGCCCGCTGGGCCAGGCTTCTCCTCTTGATAGGTGGAAACCGATCACTGTGCCTCAGCTCTTCTTCCCATACTGTGCGAGTCTCCAGTCCTGAGTGCTTAGGTCCTTCTCTTGTGGTTCCTCAATCCAGGCCCCACTCGCCTGTGATGCTTACCACATTACTGGCCACACGCCAGGTCTGCTGCTCCTGGGAGCCCTGTTTTCCAGGATGCCTGGGCACACCCTTTCTGTTTTCCTCCCTCGGACCCCCAGGGCTTGGGGCTGAGGACCCCCAGCGAGTTTGTTTGCCCTCAGGTAGCAACTCCCCTGGTAGCTGGTGCAAGGGACCTCTGTTGTCAGTCCTGGTGGGAGCGATAACCGCGTTTTTGGGCACCGCGCTGGTCCACGACCTTAGCAGCGCCGCCGCGGTCTCCGCTGCTCCTCGGCCCGGTGCCTAGCTCCTGGGGCCCAAGCGGCTGCCGCTGCGGCTCTCCAACCCCCTCCTCCGGAGCACGGGTCCCCTCGCAGGGGGATGCCCAACGACCCCAGAGCAGGCTCTGCCCCAAGGTGCAGCAGGGAACAGGCGACCGAGGCGCTTGAGGCCGTGGTCCAGCCTTCAGAGGACAGGGCTCGGCATGCAGCCCAATTCCAGTCTCTAGATGTGGCTGCTGGACCGTGTAGACAAGGCCATCAAGGCAGCATGCCGAAAGCAAATGGCGGCTCCCGCGGAGTGGGTTTTCGGCCCCGAAACCCCAGCCCAGCCAACAATTTCAGACCACTAACTCTCCCTGTATAGACATTATTCAAAAAAAAAAAAAAAAAAAAAAAAAAAGGGCGGGGTGTACTGAGCTTTCTTTGCCTCAGGTACTTAAGATCCACTGCTGATTACCCATTCAGCTTCTCCGCAGGGGGCGAAGTGAAAGAGGAAGCATATGGGCGCAAAGCGCCCGTGGCTCTGAACAGGAAAGCGTCCGGGAGCCAAGCGTCTCTTTTTCAATCTCTTTGTTTTTTCTGCTGCTTGTTCGGGTGGTCCACTACAGACTAATGGTGAAAGGAGCTCTAACAAGCTGCGCAAAGTCTCTATTAAAGCCGCTACTCTGAGCACCAGTTTCAGCACTTCAGCAACCCCCGTATGCAGCCCAGTTCGCTATTTCATAAAGGCTTGGTTAGATTCCCTTCACGTCGCCTCCTGCGCTGGGTGGGTGGGGGGCTGTTTGGCGTGCGGGCGGGGACCCTTATCGCCGTGCTGGGCCCGGCCGCCTGGGGCTGTTTGCAGAACCGGGCAGGCGGCGCCGGAGGCGCCGTTTGGCGGCGGCTGGCAGTGAGACTGAACCCCTGCACCGCGTGGCCAAGATTCACTCGTCTAGGACAAACTGTCACCTCTGATAAACTTACTGATTCCCGGCAGGTCTCCTTTCCACGGAATTTTGCTAGAAGTCCCTCCGTAGGTAGATTCTAGGTGTATTAATGGGTCTTTCTGAACGCGTTACTGTGGAGATACTGAAAATACTGCTTCTTCGCCGGCCGCCATGTTGGGTCCCTTTCTGCTTTATTTTAAAGAGACATCAGCAACCCAACATTTTTTTCTAGGTACTTCTATGCCTGAAAAGTATTAAACATTTTGAAAACATTAAATAGGTTAGGAAAAATTTGGCTCCAAGAACATGAAAATTTATTGAAAAGATGATGGAAGATAAATACGTACAACATGAATTATATGAGTTTAAGAAAGGATAAAACTTACAAATAATGAAAAGTGGCAAAAAATAAGTGACTCTAAAACAGGAAAGATTTGTTTGGTGATGTATAGGTATATGACTAGAAGGGATAAAATGAAATCCAGGTACGGGAAGTTTAGTGTTAAAATAAGTTTTTACTAATTATGGTAACTTGGAAGGAATACTTTTATAGCATTTTGCATTAAAACTGTAAATTTGCACAGTGCATGTATATTTACCAAGAAAAATGGAGGTACCCAATGTTCTATATGAAAACTGATCTTCTGCAATGGGTAGTGGGGTTTGTTAAGGGTCAATCTTAAACTTGACATATTATGTTATCATACTGTCTTCTGATTTCAGTAACCTATTGTGGATAGCTTGGTTCTTTCTTTTGTATTTCTTCCTCTTCCCCTTTTCTTCTCCCAAGTGGCATTTGATTGTTTAGAAGAATAGTGCTTCCATGAATTCTTGGGATGGATTCCTGGAGGTCACATAACCAGTCTATATCTTCTGGAGTTCCCAGGTCCTTGCTGTGTGGTAACTGGTTTAGTTTGCTTTTCAGGATTGGTGGCTGTTGATGTCCACATAGCCATGACCTGCACTTTGAGTACCAGTGACCCTGGTTTGAGTTATTTGCCTCAAACCTTGCTTATTTTGTCTCACTTCCAGCCCTGTTAGCATCCCTTCACCTTCCTCAGAGGCTTATGGGAACCCCTGTATTCCCTGCATACTCTACTAGAGAGTATGGGGAGCCTGGAGGTTTAACTCAGCTACCACTGAGCCCCCTTCTCCTTCCTGTACTTCTGCTGTAGGCCTTGCATGGTCATGAGCACTTCCTCCAACCACAGACAGGGAGGAGTGCCAAATTACTTTCACCTAACTACAGAGTAGTTCCACATCTGAAACTATTGAACCCTTATATTCCAGTCTTGAACCACTAACTCTCCTACTCTCTGTTCAGCTTTCTGATGTGATCACTGTCAAAACAAGATTTCTACTTTAGTCTTTGGATCCTCTGTCCCTGGGTTGCCTATCTGTTTCCTCCTGTCCTTTTCCTTTTTCCTTCTGCTTAAATTACATGAAACACATCTTCCATATTTTTTTTGAAACTATACTCATCATTATTCATTTCACCAGCCTGACAAAAATCTCAATTTGGATCAGTCAATTTCAATTTCTTCACCCTGAAACCTAGACTCCCAAGGGCCAGGCATAGAGTGTAGCATGTAGTAAATCTCTAACATTTACTGAATGAATAAAAATCAATGAAATGCATA
This sequence comes from Spermophilus citellus, assembly GCF_964194105.1. Taxonomy (NCBI): domain Eukaryota; kingdom Metazoa; phylum Chordata; class Mammalia; order Rodentia; family Sciuridae; genus Spermophilus; species Spermophilus citellus. The sequence continues at coordinate 194,303,045 of NC_138182.1, read as the reverse complement.
CTGGGCAAATTTAAGATAATCAAATTAGGATAAGCATATATACATTTTGAACTGTGGGATTTTGGGTATGTTAATGAAACTTGAGTTCTGGTTTCTTTACCATAAAGATAAAAAATAACAATAGTCCATATGTAGGATTCAAAGCATGTGAAAGTAAACCATTTGGCAAGCGGCTAGATCGTGGCATTTCAAGGCATGTTAGCCAATGTGTAGTACTGGGAGCAGAATGACACAAACACTGATATTTTTACTATGGCTTGAGTTCCTCTACCACACTGCTTTACTAGTTCAAATAACCAGGACTGGATTGGCTAGTGGGAGGAGACAGGAGCAAGGACTAGGAGGCATCAGCTCTCAGGTAATAAAATGATCTCAGTCATTCAGCGACAGTGTTTCTTGCTCAGTGCCTGGTTTTCTGTATAAATTCTTACCATTACTATTATAAGGGAAGTGAATTCATTGCAAAGTGTAGAATTATTCTAATTTTTGACAAGATTACATCTGAGATTTCACCTGGGTTTACACTTTGTCCTTGGATTTCCCCTTCTCTTAGTCACCATTCTTCCCTCTCTTGTTCAGTCCTCAGGCTTTCCTTCCAGGACACAGGTCCTCTAAGTATGTCATGAGTTTCCTTTATGCTTTGCATTCAGGATTTCAGGAAAGATAGAGAACAAAATGGATACTATCACACAGGTCATTGACATCTCTTTACAGCTCATTTAATAGAATGTCATCTCTGTCCCCCTATTCTTCAATAGTGCTTTTAGATATCTGGGAAGTCTTCCCTGAGTAACTTACAACCCACACCCTTAAAGAGGTGGGATATCTTTTCCTCTCTGGTACTGGTGCCAATCATGGTGTGTGGCCTCTAGACTAGACAGCCCTCTGTGTGTGTGTGTGTGTGTGCGCGCGCGCGCACGCACGCATGCATGTGCGTGCATGCACATGCTTGTGCACATGTGTAAGCATGATTATGAACTTAAAAATAGATAATTTTCCATGAAGGCTCAATATCCATCTAGGTGTGATGAACATTTTTGTTCCAATTTTTGAAATCTTTTCTCTGCTTTAATCTTGCCAAAGTGTTCACTAGTCAAATCTTTCATTAAGTTTTTCAAAAATACTTTATAGGCCACTGTTGCTTTCTTCCTTCCATTCTTCCTCATTTCCTTCTATAGCATACTATAGGAGAGAGAACCAATGTGAAAATGCCAATAATGTGTTAAATATTTTTATGTATTAAGTAATTTGATTACCACAGTAATAAACCAAGGTGGATTTTTATCTACCCAATTTTCAGGTGAAAAAACTGAAGTGCAACGGGGTTAAACAAATGGCCCAAGCTATTAAGTGGCAAGAACCTATATTGGAACATATATTTTAGAACCATGATCTTAAGAGACTACAGCTTACATAAACTCCCATAAAATATAAACTTGATTTAACATGTTTGTGTTCACGTAGGATGCTGTTGATTGCAAATTAGAAACTAGCTAATGTTACATATTTGACTTTTTATAATTAAGATAATTACTTGGAAATATTGTAAATAAAATTATTCAAGTATTTCAACAAAGTTGCAAAGCATCTCAGTGCCAGTTGGAAGGAACTAAAATATGTGTAAACCCAGGTGAAATCTCAGATGTGATCTTGTGTTGGGAGGGTATCTCTGTTAGGAAGAGGGAGTCACCAGTATTTCTAGAGTATATAGAACACTTAAAGAATCAATGATTTCTAAAATGTTTTACATCACTTCTCTGAAAAATCCTCTGTCTATATCTAATAGTTTTTATAAAACTATTTGGCAGTAAGAAATTTAATTTGCTATGGCTATCCATGCCCAATCACTGGATCATGTACGTCACTTTTTCCTGCTCTGACACATTTGGGTATGACTTCAAGGACCACAGTGCCAACTTAACCATCAGTACCTATCTAAAGCATTGCCTTTCCAAGAAGGCACATGAGTACCATGTTTATATCTGTGCTTCCCTGAGTCAGGAATCCTTGGAAAGGGCTGCCTGACTCTGAGTCACTTTTCTGCAAGTCTAGAAATTTTGTCAGAGTGGACACATTACCTTTTATCCCTTCACCAGTAGTCACTTGTGATTTTAGTTGCAATTGCTCATTCATCACTATCATATTTGTTTCCATCTCCTGCTGAGGGCCCAACCCCAAATGCATTGATATGATATTTATATGTAAATATATAAATTTATGTTTATATACTTTTATCAAAATACATAAGTAATATTGTACTCAAACAACAATACTAAGGTAGATATAATTGTCCAGAAAAAGGCAGTCTGCATGGGTAGTTATCATGCTTAAATACCGTTTATATAGAAACATAAGATTTCATAGAATTCACCTAGAGAAGAATATAATTTTATATACCAGTCTTTAAGTATACAAAAGTTTTCTGGATGTTTAAAGATGATCTTTATTTTTCTCAAATTTTTAATTTAACAACACATATTCATTCTTATCATAAATAAATTTTGAAGTATATAGATAGATTTACCAAAATCTCTCATGACCACTTTTCTCCATTCCAGACAAATTAATATTTTTTCTTTGTAATATATTATTCACTTTTTGAAAAATGTGTTTATACAACATTTCAGCTTTGTAAATTTTTTTTTCTCATGGTACTGGGGATTGAATCCTGAGCTGTATGCACATTAGGAAAGTGTTCTACCACTGAGACGCACCCCCAGCCCCCATATCTGTTTTAAATATGAAATGTTTTAATACGTGGGCATTGTTCTGCAACTTTTTTGTTAATCTGCATGCCCTGCATACTCTCCATACTTGGGAATATATGCTGATATTATTAATTTTAATAGTGGCATTGTATCTTAGAGATTTAGAAAAAAGTCCAAGGTCCTTCCCTGATCAGATACATAGATTATGGCCACCTATCTCATTCTCTATTTATTCCTTCCTCATCCCACTGGCTATCCCTTAATATTGCTAGAATGCACCAAACAGTGCCAACTCCATCTCCTTGTCTGAAAGCTCTATTCCTCCATATTTTCTTGGCTGATTCCCTGGTTTTATTGTCTCTACTCAAATATAGCCTCATCAGAAGCCCCAGATGTTCCTATCCATCTTCTGCATCTTCCCATCCCGTCCCCCTCTTTCTTTCTACTTACCTTAAATTGCTTTATTTTTTTCCACAACATGTTGCTAACCAGCATGTAAAAAATGTATTGCATCCTTGTCTGTCTTCCTTCCCTAGAATGTAGAGTTTGTCTTTTAGAATTTGTCCACTGATACATTTTTAGGGTCTAGAAGAATGGCAGGCACACAATAAATCTTTGTGAATAAAGGGATGACTAATATGAAATTTTATGTAGTTCATTGAAGGATTATTTTTCTGATGGATAGTTGTTTCTAAATTTATACTATTACAATGTGATGAGGAATATCCTCTTACATGTCTACATTCATTTTACATGCATAGATAGAGATGTGTTTAGCGTGGACTCTGATAAGAGAAACCCTTGGATTAGTGTGTATGCCCTTTTAAAATTATAATGGACAAGAAAAATAGTCCTCCAAAAAGGATACACCAATTAATACCCTCCAATACGGGAGTGCCTGTCTCCTTACATTTGGGTGTTTGTATGTGCTTGATTTTGCAGTGCTGGGGATTGAACCCAGGGCCCTGCACGTGCTAAGCAAGGGTCCTACTACTGAGCCACTTCCCAAACCATTGTTTCCTTACATTCTTACCAATATTATGTGTGAAGTAAATTGTTAATTTTTGTCTATCTGTTGGCAAAATCTGAAGTCTGTTATGAACACCCCCCCCCAAAAAAAAAAGCAAAAATTACGATTGGGTTGTCAACTCTCAGTTTCTACCTGTAAATTTGTTCATTTTCCTTTACAAGTTATGTTACTTTTTTTTCTGGATTTATAAGTCAACTTGATGAAAAAGTACAATATTGTATAATAGAAGAGATGGGGTATTCTTTTCTTATAGCTAGCTTTAGTTTTCACCAATCAATATGTGTTACTCTTGATTACTTTTTCCCTTTATTTTATTTTTAATTGACAAGTAATAATTATATGCATTTATGGGTTACATTGTGATGTTATGACACATGTGTACACTGTGGAGTGATGAGTCAGGCTCATTAACACACCTATAATCTCACAGACTTATATCTGTGCAGTAAGGACATTTAAAACTGACTGTAGGCAGTTTTGAGATACATATACATTATTACTCACTGTTGTCACCGTACTGTATTTCTTTTAGCTATCATTTATTGGTCAAGAATGCTTTCTAATTTGCTGTGTATTTTTAGTATGTTATGAGTTGAATTCTAATCATAAATGGGTGTTGGATTTTTGGCTAGAGATTCTGCTGCCCATTTCCCCCTCCTTTTCTCAATTATTGTAGTGAGTTGTATTGAGACATCATTGCATTCCTGAAATAAATGACCTACTTGTCGTTATAAAATCAATTAGCCACCACCATTTTTGTTTAAAAATTTTACAATGTATATGTAAGACTTTTTGTCTTCTTGTTGCTCTATCTATAATATATGAGTTATTTTAGAATTATAGAGTGACTTCAATAAACTTCTCATTTTTTTTCAGATAACATGGTATAATTTATACAATTTGTAAATTATCTCCTCCTTGAAGAGCTGTAGAAATTCACTCTAAACTATTTTACAAGCTAGTTTTCATGTTGAGAGGGAAGATATTTTCATCTCTTCTTTTGCTATGGAATTTTTAATGTTTCTGATGTATTTTGTGTCAATTTTGATGTTTCCTAAAGAGCTTTTTAACCTAGATTTTCAAATTTATTGTATAAAGCTTCTCACAATGTTCTTCTCTAATCTTTTTAAAAATACCTTCACTACTTTAATAATATCCCCTTTTTTATACCTATTTCCTCTTAAAAATTAGGTATGTCAAACCATCTGGATTTTATGTCAATAGTCCTATTTTTAAGTGTTGGCAACTTAATTTGATTAAAGAAGAAAAGTCAGTAAATTGACCTGGAAGAACATTGGCACTGGTCAAATTTGAATGTTCTCCCTTTCTATTCTTCTGATGCAAAACTTTCAATTTTAATGAATATTTAAACTAATATTTCATTTTCAGTAATGAGAGATGTTCAGTAGTTACATTCTCCCCAGAACAAGACCAGAACCCTAGAACATTTTAATTTCCTTTTCCCTTACTTTCTTTGATGTTTCTCATGTTGATAGCACTTGTGACTTAAATTCTAAATTGTTATTGCAATTTTTAAATGTAACAACTCATACCATGCACTAACCACACATCCTTCTATTTTCTTTAGCACTATGTGTGTTTGCTTTTCCTCTTACATTCATTTTTTCATGTTACTTTAGTTACTCCTGCAATGATTCTTTCAGTGTCTGAGAGTGAATTTAGAATCTCGTATACCTGAAAATGTCCTCGTTTTGCTTCATTCATTTATTTTTTTGTTTATTTATTTATTTATTCATTTATTTTCGGGGGGGGGGAGGTACCAGGGATTGAACCCAGGGATACTCTGTCACTGAGCCACATCCCTAACCCTTTCTTATATTTTAGTTAGAGACAGGGTCTCACTGAGTTGTTTAGCACCTTGCCATTGCCAAGGCTGGCTTTGAACTTGCGATCCTCCTGTCTCAGCTTCCCGAGCCACTGGGATTACAGGTGTGCACCACCAGGCCTTCTTCTGCTTTTAAATGTGAAATTATAGGTTGGGAGCATAGAGTTTCAAGTTCAAAGTCGTATATCTCTTAACTTTAAAGACATAGTTGCACTGTTCTCTTGTATTACGGGCTAAGTATTCGGTTCAATTCTGATATGAATGATCTGTATTGCTTATCTTCCTCTAAAGGTTCCCATCCTTTGATTGTGAGAGCCAATACATCCATTGAGATTTAAGATACATTCTGTGATAATTTGTTAAAGTCTTTCCTTCAATCTGCTGTATCTATTCTGTTTCAAGAATTACTATTAAATAAATGTTTAAAAATTTATGTTTATCCTCTAGGTCTCTGTTTTTCTTTCAAGCTCTTTTGCTTCCTTTTCTTTTGTTTCTGGCTCATTCTGGTTAAAAACTGGGCTGCCTCCACACCTCTGATCAGCAGTGTAACCCCTAAAGCTTGTGGCTCTCTTGGGACTGCCTCTTATTTATTTACTTACTCAGTATTTTGTGTATCGTCATCTAAATATTTCTTTGACATGAGTTTGAGGACGGATGGATGCTTCCTTGAGTTCCTATTCTGTCATCTTGTTCCCATCCCTTCCTTAGTGAGTTGTAACAGCGGTAACTTTTCTATCATAAACAGTTAAACATCAGAAGTCTGAAGGAATGAAGAATCCTTTTCAAAATATTCTACAAGTATGATTCTTGGCCATCTTCCCATTAGCATCACTTGTGATCTTTCCCAATCATAAAAGTTTAGCTCCTTTTCACCTTCAAAGGCTATAAGCAATTTGATCTTATTAAGCATGTGTTTTGCTATTCCTTTGCTAGAGACAGTATTTAGCTAGACTTAAATTGGTAATTTTAAACGAAAACCTCCACTTGACTGAATTTCCATTTCTCAGGGGATGTGTTCACATAGCCAAAATTTATTACTGGGAAAGTTACTCTTAGTTTGCATTTTCATTAAGATTTTAATACACAGATAATAAATCTTGAAAAACTAGATGTTATCAATGAAAGACATGAAGCTCATGAGTAGCAGAAGTATTTGAATCCTGAAGATGTTGGCTGTGTTTTGGGAGGCTATTGACTTTCAACCACTTAAGCTAGAGTCTAGTAGAAGCTGGAGTTTGTCCTTAACTTGATCTTGTAGCAGTTGGCAGAAAAGTATCCATTGAATTAAGCAGTGGCATGTGGGTTTACCATGTCATAAGGCATTAGGAGCACAATATATCACAGAGACTCTGCCACTGAATTTCTGGGATTAAAAGTAATGTTAAACACCATCAATTGCTTGTTACAATTTCAACATGCTTAAGCCATTTTATATTTTTACCTCCCTCTCAAAGTTTCCCATAATAAGATGGCAGTGATTTTAATTTGGGTAAGGGATGTTAATTTTTGCATCTCTAAAAGAGTAAAAATAGTTAATATTACCTTGCAATTAATACAGTTTTTAGATGTTAAAACAATAATGAAGTGTGAATTTTAAAATACTGGTCATGAAACTCAGTCATGTTTTGTGCAAATTATTATAAACTGCTTATTCATAGTGAGAATTTAGATTGTGGTAAAAGGATAAGTTGGTACATGAAAGCTGCAAACCCAGTAATTTTAGATTTAGTAATGCCAAAGGTAATATTAAATTTTTTCTCAGGAGGAGATAATAATCATTTAATAATTTTTGAATGCATGTAACTTGGAAAAGAGAAACTGAGATGCATCACATTACTTTATGTTTCATTAACTATATCATTAGGACATTCTTCTGTATGTTTTATTTCTACTGAGATTATAAAGTTCCTAAGGGCAAAAGTTTTTCTTTTAACTCCATTCTGTATAAATAATTCCAGTGATTTGCAGAGTGCTAAGTGAAGAGAATATTTTGTACCATTCAAGTCATTGCATACCTCTGAACACTTTGGCATGCCTGCCTTGTGTTAGAGATGGACACTGACTGAAACGCATGTAATGGTGGTAATTTTTAGATCTATGCAATTATGAGTTTCAATATGAAATCAAGAGGAACAGGCTTGTCCACTTAAAAATTTTTTTTTAGTTGTAGTTAGACACAATACCTTTATTTTACTTATTTATTTTTATGTGGTGCTGAGGATCGAACCCAGTGCCTCCCATGTGCTAGGAGAATACTCTACCACTGAGCCACAACCCCAGCCCCAGGTTTGTCCATTTTTTACAGCTTAAGTAATTTAGTATAATTTGGGAAAGACCATTGACAATTATGAAAGTATTTAACCTAATGAGAAGCTTAAAACAAATGCATTTTTGTAACACTGAATTATAACTGTATATTGCATTATAGTATAATATTATAATCATAGACCCTGGTTATAATATGTAAATAACTGAATAGTTGAGAGACCTAAGTATACAAACATTTATGCAATGCATCAGGTGGTGTAAACAGTTTACAGGAAATCCTGGTCTTAAGAAGCTCCCAGTCTAATATGGTAATATTTTCATTTAGCAATTCAGTTTGTCACAGTGAATCTGAAGGGATGTTATAATTACCTTTTTTTTTTTTTTTTAGAAAAGCTTACCAGACATCTTAAAACTAGGTCTTTGTCTCATACAAAAAAAAAAATTTATTCAGTTCTTTCCTTTCCAAAGAACTAAGGAGGCTGGGGGAATGATTGGTTTCAGTGATTACAGGGAAAAAAATCTATATATCTTTATCTATAATCTACATAGTAACCCTGGAGAGTCATAGAAAGGACTGTAAAGCCTTAAGATTGGTTGACACTAAGTCAGTGGCAGTAGGGTACCTCAGTATGAACTTTCTAACTCTGTGAACAATCCTAAAGTGTTCTAGTGAATGATGCTTCCTAGCACACAGCCTTGGTAAATGGCACCCCTTGGAATTTTGCAAAAAAAGGCCCTGCTCAGAGAAAAGGACTGTATCATTCATCTGAAATAAGTCCACCCTGTACCTTAAATTCCCCTTTTCTAAAGCGGATTAAGCTGTAGACTTGAATAATGTGTATTCACTTAAGAACTCGGGTAGAATAACAGATAATACTGAGGAAAGAAGTGAGGCCAGGTTAGGGTTCAGAGGGACTTGGGTTCTCAGCCCAGTAACTCTTGCTCATTATGAGAAACCCTGACTGAGCCACTTGGAAGAATGAGCCCTGTCACCATAGCAACACTGGGACCACTTTTCCAGATCTTCGCTATCTCTGCCAATCAGCTCCGGCCCTGAGCCATCAAATCCATTTACAAAAAATGCCAGATGCTACATACTCAAAGATGCACAAACCATCACAGATATGCCAGAGGGAGAGGGAAAATAAAATTTTCTCCGAAAGTGATCTTTTTCCTTAATGTGGCAGATAGAATCAACAATTATAGACACAACTATTCTATTTTGTGTCAAAGGACAGTTAATTCAACAAATCCTGACTCCCATGGCTAATTAATTGCCTTGGTGCACCTACATGTGAGTGTGTTCACATATGTGAGCATGTGCATGGTGTGCATATATTTGTTTGTGTGTGTAGTGTGTATTCTCCAATAGATTTGAATGATAAAAGGGCAGGAACTGTGAACTGTGTGGTATTCATCCTTTGTGCTTACCTCTAGGATCTGGTATTTAGTTAGGCAAACCATAAATGCTGTTTGCATTGTTCAATGCATTTAGGAATGATTAAGTTTAATGAATGATGGAACCACTCTCGACTAGCGATCATTGGATGGGTAGATTGGGGAACAGTCATTTATTTGGAAGAAGGGAGTGTAACAGAGTAATAATTCAGAGCAGCATCAAGGTCAGAAGGTATTGAAACAGAGCTGTGGATTTGACATAGTTTGTAAGCAAAGGCTTTAGGAAACTGTTTTCATAAAGGGTACCTGAATGCCTCCCAAAATGTCTGAGTTCATATAACTGGTGGTGGTTTGTTAATGGAATAAGAATATCCCCTAGCCATTTTAATTTGGAACAAGATTTTAAATTATTCTTCTATTAGAAGTATCAGATAATAATTTGTCAGATAATAATGATAATATCTTAATTTTATAAATCAGCTCTAACAAATTACAGGCTTGACATGAAAAAGCATTCTAAAGACACTGGACAAGGATTATTATATCTTAAAAGGCAGAAAATAAATGTAATACTTCAAATTCTTTTATTTTTATTTTTTTCTTGAGACTCAAGTAAGTCTGCCTTAATAACCTAGTTTTTAGTTAGGTTCTAGGTGACCTACCAAAAGTGTTGCCATTAATACCCATGCTTCTTCCACCCTCTCATGTTGTCTTATTATGATTAAAATATAAATATGTGCAGATGATCAAAAACTTGGTAAAGAAAACGAACACTCCAAAATTCGAAACAGTTATTTCCATAGGAAAGCCAACTGTTCTGTTAAAATTCTAGGCGGACTGACCTAGATCTCTAAACTGAAAGGTTTGCTGAGACACGTGCAGCCGTGTAAATCTCTGAGATGTGGGTTATTTAAACAGATGGTAACTGTGACACAGTGAGCTCTACATGCAAATTGGCAGAGATCAGAACTCAAAAGGAAACAGGCTAGAGAGGAAACATAATCTCACTGTGGACCTCTGAGAATTTTAATTAAAACACAGAAGAAAATTGAGAGTGCTTGGATATACTTCCTCAGAATATTAATTGAATATGAGTATTGGTTGGATTGTTGCTATGATACCAACAGTGGGGAGAGCTGGGTAGTTTTTAGAATCATCTTTATGTTTTGCTAAGTTTCTGGATGTGATTTGGCCCTGCCATTTATATGTTCTCAAATAAAATCTGTAAGAAAAAAGTGAGGAGGGGGGCAGTGTTTCTGCTGTGTTATTGATGTTGGCAAGTCAATTGTGGAGAAGTTTTGTTTCTTTGTTTTCTGTAACAGTGTTCTATAGCCAAGGCACCAGTTTGGTAGGTGTCAAAAGACAATTACAGCAGAGACACAGGTGGTTTCCAGATCCACAAATATTCCTGATGATGGACAGTTCTGTGGTCTCGTTGTGGAACCCACTTCTGGGACCTTAGGTGAAGCCTGCTGCTCCCAAGCTTCCGTGATTCTGTAAACTCCTACTTTCCTGTGTTGATTTTTTAACTTAAAATACCTAGAATATTAATTTTGTTCTCTCCTATAACCCAGTCTTCACTGATACTTGTCATAGAATAAAAGATGGCTGTTTCCTGCACATCTCTTCTCCCGTAATCTGTGGTGAATCTTACATAATCCTTTCCATGCTGAATTATAAAGCACAAATCTCATGCATCTATCAGTAGGAGAAAGAGTAGAATAATATTTCAGGAAAAAGGAGTTAAGCCTGTTCATTACATAACACACAGAGACCAGTTTGGAAAATGAGAAGATTATCAAGAGAGATACGAATAAAGCATTCAATCCAAGAAGCAAAGTTTATAAGGGTTTAAAGCCATGTCTGTAACTTACATATATCAAAATAGAAGTTGAAAAAAAATGGCTTCTTCTTAAAAAAAAGCTGCTGTCTAAAATTAAGAAGAGATTTCCTGGAATTAGGGCAATGAAGTCCTAATTTATTGCATCCTTCTTCACTGCATTCTTTCTTCAAAGACAAAATCAAAGGACAAGGCAAAATCAGGGCTATTTGGCTAATACTGCTGGATCACTCTGATAGATGCACAGTCAAATTGATGTTTTATTATTATATCTGACATTTAAAATACAAACATGTGCAATTCTTTAATGCTATTCTACTTTAAAAATTTCGAAGGCTGAGGTGGAAAATGAGCAAGTTTCAATTAGAAAATTAAAAAGATTGGCAGTCCCATTAATCACTAGTAATTAACTACTGAGTAATGTTTATATGTATAGTATTGTTTGGGTTAATTTTCCAGGGATATTGTTCCTTAAAAAATATCAGAAATGTAAGACTATATTTCCCAGTTTCAAAGAATGTTATGAATGATTCAGTTAAATCACATTGTTCTATGACTCTTAATTCTACCCTCTTACCTCCTCCTGGTCAAACTTCACTTCTATAATTAATTTCAGATGTTTCTCTTCACTTTATTTTTAATATTTTGATGTCTGTGTATATGTAGCCACAAAAATATACATTATTTTAGGTGAGTTCTATCTATATGATTGGAATCATGCTGTATGTATATTTCTGTAACCTCCTATTTTCTTTTTTTTAATCAGTTTTGATGGACCTTTATTTTATTCATTTATTTATATGCATTGTTGAGAATTGAACCCAATGTTTCACACATGCTGGGTAAGTGCTCTACCACTGAGCCACAATTCCAGCCCTCCTATTTTCCTTTAACAATATGCTTTTGAGATTTATTCTTGTATGTACCTATAGATCTAAAATATTTGACTCATCAGTATTTTGTATTCACTAAGATAGGAAAAAACATTGCCAATTAAGCTGATATTCTTATTAAAGTATTCTTTTCAACTTTTTCAGATGCAGATTTTTACCACTTATTACTCTATGTATATAGAAAGGAAAACATGAGAAAAATTAATTAAGATATTCCTAAAACCTCTTCACTTTCAGAAGTAAAGTATTCTTGAATCACTGCTTGATTCAATCATTGATGCTTGTCCTTTTCCAAAGAGTATTGTCTTCTCTGCCATAAAAAGTATTGATGAATGAGCACTTCTTTAATGAATGCTCCAGTAATTTCTTCCAGGCTTCTGATACACATTGTATCAGTCTGGGGCTCTCACTTTCTTGATTTGTCTAGAGGTATGAATAGATGGTTTTCAGATAACAATCAGAATTCATACCTATTCTTCATAGAGTTCTATATGATTTGTTGAATGCAGTGTTACAGGGCTGTAGTCACCCAAGCGAACCATCAGGAATAATAATCAATTTTTGCACTCTTAATTGGGACAGAAGCATGCACTAATTGCAAAGAGAAATCCCATTTCTTGTAATAAAATGGAAAAAAGTACCTTGGAATTGGTGAAATCTAGCAGTTTATTCATTTTAATCAACATATTGTATTCTCGTTAAAAATACAACATTTTAGTCATCAATTCCTATTCTCGTGGGCATTTAGGTTGTTTCTTTGTTTTGCTGGTAATTTCGTTTGAAAATCTTTTTGTATGTGAATTGTGTCATAAAGTTTACAATAAGTAAATTGTGAGTAGATGGAACATTTTAAATATGGCTGAACTTTACTATGTAATCAAAACAAATCACTAAATTAATAACAAGGTAGCTGTTAAGTAAAAATTGTAGTCTCTTCCCTTTAAACATGTTATTTCCACAATAAATTATTTAAACAATGTACTTTGCATCTCAATTATAACACTGTTAGCCTGAAGATTTTTTATAGTTATTTTTAAAATTAGTGAAAGTGCATAATGGTGACATTCACTGTGATACAGTCATAGGAAAGTTAGGTCAGATTCATTCCACTGTTCTTCATTTATCCTGTTCCTCTTCCCTCCCCCTTTAGGCTCCTTCCCCTATTCTGTTGATCTTTCCTCCATGTTGATGGAATTCCCTCTACTCCCTTTTCTTTTCCTTTTTTTCTCCTTATTTTGTACCAACCTCCACATATCAGATAAAGCATCTGAACTTTGACTTTCTGAAGTTCAAAAATTTTTAATACCTACAATTATAGAAAGTTATTATGAAAGCACCACACATTTCATATTTGGCTTTGGCATATTTTTTAACTTATATGTAACTGTGGATTTGTCAAATTTGATATATTTGATCAAAAGATGATAATGCAAGGCCCTATGTTGGGAATTATGTAAAATATAAAGATGAACCAGCAAGAAACCAGAAAGTGTTCCATTCTATATCATGGCCCTTGTGCAGAATATCCTCCCCTCTTCTCACTGTCACTTCAGGTTGGATTCTTCTGACTTTGAGGGTTGACTTGTATATGTTGTACCAGAACATCTGGAGGGCTGTCTGGATGCAAGTAAAACACCCATCTCAGATATCCCCTCTTGCTCAATGTCCCCATACTCCATCTAAGAGGGAAACCAGGGAAGTTTCAAGACTGGTGAATAGGCAAAAGGGTCACATCTTTTTTCCTGATGTTATTTTTGCTAATTAGAAAAGTTAAACGTATTAGTGCCTTTTCAGTATCTCTGGTCTGGATTGGAAATAAGCAAAAGTTTAGTCATATTTTTGTTGCCCAACTAACTTACGTTTTCTTTTGTTTCTGATTTCTTTTTTTAAACCATAAAAAAGAGATCTCCTCCAAAAAAATTATGAAAAATTCAATTTCTTACAAAATTACATCTGGAACATAATTATATATCAGTAGAAGCCATTATTATGTCATATGTTACATAGCCTGGAAATTATAAATGATTTCAAATTTCTTAACATGTTTGTCACTAAAATAATGGTATCACATAGTGTTCTTTTGGCTGGAAAATAAAAATAGAGCCACACTCCAAGGAATTGAAATAAATGAAAATCATCTTAAAATGATCATGGAACATCAGAGAGAGAAAAACTATACAGAATATGTGTATAAAAATATATAAAAAATTATACACACACAAAACACACACCTGAGATATCCAGGTTATCTCTCTGTGCATTATGAATCCTACTAAATTTACACTTTTTAACAGCTTTTGATATACTTAAATAATTCACAGGTTGCCAATGTTATTTCAATGAAAATCAGAATGCTGTGGTACTTTAGCAATTTAACTGTGCAATAACATAATGTGTCATATGCCATTAGCAAGATGACACCTATTAGCTTTTCTAAATCTTTTTCTATAAACACTTAAGAGCACTGCCAAAACTGAGGTTTCTGTGCATACTGATGTCACCCACTGTGCTGTGAGCATGGCTCTAAGGGGTGTAATTTCTTAATTTATTCAAAATCCATGCTTGTGCATGTAGATAATTTCCCCTGTCTTCTCTTTGTCTCTGTCTCCCTCTCCCTTTCCCTCTATCTTGATTGCTGTTGTGACTCTACTGTGCTGTTAGAGAGAGCAGCATGTTTACCTGCTTTTGTGGTCATCCCCTTACTGGTGGGCTGCCTGTGTTCCTTGTCAATATTATTATGGTCAAATAAAAAAAAAACTATTGTTATTTGCTGTCAGGTGAATTTCTGCTCCTTAGTCATATAGGTCCCCCTATGATAGCAAGGCAGTCTTAGGAGAACTGCCTTTGGTATTTGCATGCGATCATCCATTTTCTGTTACTTTAAAACCATAATAGGAGTTTCAGCAGTCTTTGAGGGGCATCCTTTATCACCCACAGTCTCGTTATCTGTATTTACTATTATACTGCCATCTCCCAAGCCTGGGATGGATAAAATATTAACCAGGATCTGTCCTGGCCTGTGTTGGTATACAGCCAAAATACAAAGTGTATATTATCAAGCTGGGGACACACTCCCATTAGAAAACAATGGAGGAAAGTAAAATTCAATGAATCCCACATTCCTGTGGGGATAGTAACGTCTAAAACATTAGAGGGTTCTAAGTTTTATAGAGATTAGCTTATGTATATCATCTCATTTAATCATCATAACCACTCTTTTGGGGTAATTTTTAGCAAATTCTCTTCTTTAAGATGGAGATTCTGGGCTCAAGTGAGTAAAGCCTTGGTCTAGAATCACCTAGCTGAGCCATTTGGGATCTCCCAATATCATATAAATTTTGCTTGATAACCTATAGTTGGCATATTTTTGCCATACATATATCCATATTCTATGAATAGAAAGTATGAAGTTAAGTTAGAACAACAAAGGTGAACATTGACAGAGTCCAAGTGTGAATCGCACTGCAGTTTTTACATACCTTCTTCTAACAGCCCTTTGCAGCCCTCATCACAAATGAGGCTCACAATGTTCAGCGTATCCAATATCATGTGGCTGTTTTCAAAGCTACAACTCATACCTAGTTCCTCTGGTTCCAAATTGCATGCCATTTGATATGTATCTAATGACTTTTATGTGAATTTTGTGTTATAAAGACTTTGTGGACTGGGGGTGTAGTTCAGTGATAGAGCACTTACCTGGCATGTGCAAGGCCCTCATTCTATTTCTAGCACTGAAAAAAAAAGGACTGTTAAACCATTACGATTATGAAGTTTTTTTAAAATTAGTATTTCTAATACTCATGTATTTGAATATACAACACTAAAATCCTAAAATTCAATCTAATCCTGTTAGTAGATTGTGAGTTGATGTACATTACGAAAAATAAGAAGACGACAAAAATCCGCAACTAATGCTACTAAAATAAATATTTGATTCCTTAAGGGGTGAACTTCTTTGAAGTAAAGTTTCTGGTGTTTTTAGACAGTTCATTCCTTCCCAACATTTATCATTTTGTAGGTTTGTTAGCCTTTCTCTCTCTCTCTGACCCTTTCTTTCTTTCCCCTCATTCCACATTCAGTAAAATTATTTATCCTTAAAGTGCATTTCTGAGAGTTTTTAAATTACAATCTGTGTTAATTCAATCTTTGTTAAATTATTGCTGATTGGTGGAGATACTAGTACATTTTCATAAGAATGTTCTTCCTGAACCATTTTTAACTATAATTTTTTCTTTATGTCAGGTACCTAGGAGTCCCTGCAGACTGAAAGCTAACTTCCTTTCTCTCTTTCCAAAAGTGTAAATAGGCCATTAGAAAAGCTCCTGAGTACTGCTCAGAGTACTCAGTCCACACTACAGAGGGTAGAGAGATGGAGCGTGGCAGATGACATTATAGGAACAAAATTCCAGATACAGTAACATGGAACTGGGAGATTGTACTAGTGGATATTCTTAAAGTTTGGAAGAGATCGACAAAAAAGCTTTCATTAATATTTCAACATAAAATTCAATTTTCATATTACAGTTGATAAGAAATCTTTAAATTTATTTATTTTTTTGGTACCAGGGATTAAACCCAGGGAAGCTCAACCAATGAGTCACATTCCCAGCCCTTTTTCTATTTTATTTTGAGACAGGGTCTTCTAAGTTGCTTGGGGCCTCTCTAAATTGCTGGGGCTGGCTTTGAATTTGCAATTCTCCTGCCTCAGCTTCCTGAGTTGCTGGGATTACAGATGTGCTCCATTATGCCTGGTGATAAGAAATCCTGAATGATTTATATTTCATTTATTCTGTTTAGATTTTCAATACTGTCAATGGTAATGGAAAGTATCATTAGATATTAAGAAAAGTTTACAAACATAATATTTTCTATTATCAAGTCATATTTTTTGACGTTTTTTCCAAAATGTCAAAATATTTTTGCATTCTATTTTGTATTTTAATACTTTTAAAATTATGGAAGTAAGGGTTACATGCTTATTCAATAGAACTTCTATAGCATTTCCTCATGTGACTGTTAGAGATAATGTAATATTTAAACAAGTGGGCATCTCATACAAAAAGCAAATTAAAAATTACATTTAACCTTTATTATTGAAAAAACCCTACAGGTATAGAAAATTATATAAGATATAGATTTCGTCTCTAATGAAATTATAAAGTAAAACCAACCACCCAGGAGAAGTAATGGGAATCAGCACTCCAGATGCTTCTGGCAGGCCTTTTTCTAATCACACACTTCACTTTTTATGATAATCAATTTCCTTGCTTTGCTTTGTATTTTTACCAGTAAGGATACAGTCCTAAATAATACAGTTTAGTTTTGTCTGTTTTAAATTTTATATGAATGTTGGTCTCTTTCTTTTGCCCAAATTAAGTTTTTAATATTTATTCATGTTTTGAGCATAGTTTGTAGTTCTTTATTTTCATTGCTATATGGTATTCTATTGTAAAAAAGATAGACTATTATTTATTTTTTTCATTTGTTCATGAACAGTTGGATTGTTTCTGGATTTGGGCTGATATAAGTTTGATACACTGAATATCTTGATTTGCATCTTGATGCATATGTGCAAGAGTTTCTCTAGGGTAGATATTTGGAAATGAAGTTGGTGCTCTTAGGGGCTACATACATCAACTTTATTAGATAATGTGTTTTTTCTCAAAGAGGATACATCTATTTACAGTCCCACCAATACCATATAAGAGTCTTCATTATTTGGCATTTACTAAATCACATTATTTTAAGACTTTGTCTGACTCATTTTAATTTAAATTGTTCTGATTGCTAACAGTTGAGCAATCTTTCATGTTTTTTTTTCAATTGCCTGTCAAGATTTATCTTTTATGAAGCCTCTATTTAGACCTTCTGCTAATTTTTCAATTTTTTTATCTATCTTTTTGTTGGTTTATGAAGACTATTTACATATTCCGGTAACAATCTTTGTTATGCTTCTTTCCCCTTAAAGCAGAGTATGAGGAAGAGGGTTTAAATCCCTAGAGACAGGAGTAAATTGTGAGGGGAGTGAAGCAGAAAGCAGGGAGGGCTGGTAAAAAGATGCACTACTGAGCAGGGCACTGCTCATTGCAACTGATTGTTCAAACTCAGAGAATTGTTCTGTATAAGCAATAACCTGCCTCTGAAGATACTGTAGGAAAGAAAAGAGAAATATTTATCTGCCAACTCCTGCCTGCTATTGGTCATAGGCACATCCACAGGATGTTCCCTACCCCACACCTCTGGGTTTCATTTGTGTAGGTGCCGAGTGGAGTCTGTTCGTTTGGCATCCTGAGGGAGGCACGAGGTAAAGTATCTTGCTTTCATAATGGGACCAGTTTTTGAGGATACAAGCTGTCCTCATCATGTCTAATTATCACAGTAGCCTCCATCAGAGCAGTGGTCTGTCATAATCTCTCAATAGAATTAAGAGGGGTAGTGAGACAAATAATCATCTTTATTATTGTAGGCACTCTCATGGCTGTAGTTGATGGTCACTGTAAATTTCTCTCACCATTCATTCAAGATTTTCTTAGTTTTGGTCAGCAATTGCACCAAGCTTGGTGGCTTGCTTTCTGGATAGTTCCATTTCTTTATCCCTGAGAAGAATGAACCTTCAGATGCCTTGTTTTTGTTGACCAGTGGCTGCGGCAGTTGCTGGTTCACCATTATAACAGGTAAATCAAGAGAAATCCAGTGACTCACCCTCCTTTCACACTCCTCCACATCCTCACTGTACATCAGAGACTCCTGCTTCAGTCAATGGTCAGGATTGACTGCCCCTCCCAGGAATCAGAGGATAGCAATTCATTTCTTTGCTTCTTGGTCCCTAAGCATGAGATCTCTAAAATTTAGTTAGAGCAGTCCTATATCCCCTGGTGAAAACAGCGTCTTCCTGAGAACACAATTTTCTACTCTGGCAGAATCTAACATTATGGGGGCAGTAAGTACAAGTTCCACAAGTGGATCATTTTGAGTATTAGTGAGAAGGGTCAGTTTTACTTCTGTCACTAAGTCCCCAGACCCAAGCAGTTTAGACCTGTACAGTATTCATTATATATATGCTATTGGTGCAATACATGAATCTGATTTTGGAGAATAGACACACACCTCCCAACCCCAAAGAATTTCCCTGAGCTGCTACCCAAGATGATCTTAGAACTGCCTGTTTCACTGTGTGATTAGTTCAACTGTTTCTAATGGTAGAAGACTGGAAGGCCAGTGGTTCCCATGATTGTGAAAACATTTTTATACCTTCTTGCCACCAAATGCTCCCCAGCATTTCAAAAACCTGAGAAAAAAATTCTTATGAGCTATCACATAACTAGGGAATTAAATCCCAGGAACTGGGAGTGAGGGAAGAAAAATGAAATAGAAAATGAAGGAGGGCCAATATGAAATTGTGTTATTGAGCCATTGAGCACCAAGCATTACTGATTGTTGGCTTTCATGCGACTGTGGCTTGGTAGGCCTTATAAAATGCTGCTTGGGAGTACTCATCAGAGGCAGAGATCAGGGCAGAACAAAGAGGAATTTTTGTCTGGTGGCTCTTTAGTTGGTCACTGAAATGTATTAAGGAGTATTAACTTTCCCACATGTGTAGGTTACACATGTGTGGGTACATGTTGGTGGTCAGTGGTGGTACCAGAAAGGAAATGCCATGGTAGGAAGTAGGAGACCTGCTGAGGAGGTATGAGGTAGGTGCCCTTCAATTCTAAAATCATGCCTCTCTAAGATTTATATACAAGTGAATATGTAAAATGCAAGGAACTGCACATGCAGACTTGGATTCCATCATGAAACTTAGGCTTATATTGTCCAAATGTCACTTAAATTAAGAAAATGCCACCTGGCTCCTTATGTTACCACAAGAAATTCTAAGGAAAGAATAGCAGAAACAATGTTCCTGTGATTTGTGTATTTATAAGATTGAAGATTGGAAATGAAGTAAGTGCCAACTTTTTAAGAATTGCTTATCTTTATGCCACAGTACCTAGTATAGATATGAATTTAACTTATTTAACAGAAGATATATTCACTATTTGTTCAAAAATGATGACAGTTTGAGGAATCCTAGTGTTAACAATGACTATTTCCAGGGAAGAGTCTTAGTGTTAACAATGGCTATTTCTAGTGCTTAAAGTTTTTTCTCCTATATACTTTCATGTATTCCTTAAATATTTCATAAGAAACATGCATTACGTTTTTTATTAGAAAAAATATAATAAATGCATATTAAAAATTAAATAATTGCAAAATGATGAGAAATGACTGTTTCTTTTTCCCATGTAAAACCAAAGTTTCTTCCTTGGTATCTATAGACATACTGCATCACTTTTCAAGTTAACCAAAGCAGGTAGTAGAAATTCTTATTCATTCTTATGTCTTTGTAGTACCTAGCTCCTTGGTGACTTATATTATCTGATATTTCTCTTAAGACTTTAACTAACCTGTATTTTTAAACTTCTATGTAGAGCTTTTACTTTCTTACATCTTCCCCTCATCTACATTTGAAGTTATATTTATATATATATATATATATTCATTTATATATGCGTATTCAAACATATTCATATATTGTTTTAGATATTTAGTTTCTCTTAAAAATGTGCTATTTTGTAAGAATAACATTTCAATATCAAACAAAATGTGTTAAAATAATGTACAGCCTCTTAATAAAAGAAAATATAAAAGCTACAGTGGATATATATTTTTATTTCTAACATTCTGCACAAAAATCTGTGGTCTGCTGGGTATAAACATGCATGCTTACAGTGATTTTGTTTCCATGAAACCATAAATGTAACGTCGGTCATGCTAACACAGGGTGGGCACATTCATTGGTCTGACAGTAGCAACAAGGACACTGTTTCCTCACAGTTATCTCCATGTCACCCTCAAAAGTTATTATGTGTCTGAAACAGGTTGGCTTTCAGTAATCTTCTGAATCACAATCATGTTTGAATTCACCTATATTCCTTTAAAATATATTTTCAAACTACATACTATCAGCAAGAAAATTACTTAATGAAGTGAAATATTGCTATGTAAGGTATGTATGTGTATGTATGTAAAAAAGATAATAAATGTAGCAAAAGTGCACCTTATTATTTTAATGATACAAAAAGACTATAATTTGAGAAAAATATGTATTTTTCTCTCCTTAATAGTATTGTGTGAAAATGCCAATTCCTTTCTTAGACATTAAATAATCATAAATTTGAATCATTAAAATATATTTTAAATATCTTTTTGAATTAATTCTTATGGAATTTAATGCTTGAAAGCAGCATTTTGGGCATTAACTACCTATAGGCTGAGCATGAGGGCACTCCCAGCTACTTGAAGAGGCTAACGTAGGAGAACTGTAAGTTTGAAATCAACCCTGGGCAACTTAGCGACACCCAGTCTCAAAACAAAACATAAAAAGGGCTGAGGATGTAGTTCAGTGATGGAGCATCCCTGGGTTCAACCCCCAACACACACACACACACAAAAAAAAAAAAAAAAAAAAAAAAAGAAGAAGAAGGAGAAGGAGAAGAAGAAAGAAAAACAAACTTCATGCTATGTTTTCTTTTCTGGAAGAGTTGACAGAGCAAGATTTTGATTTTTGTTAAAGCAAATGTAAATAATTTTTAAAATAATATGACCAGTGTTCTCCTTTAATTGGAAAGTCAGTAAAGGACACATAATTGATGCTCACTTATCCTTTTCTGCCGCAAACCTGTGTGCAGAAGAAAAACATGTCTTGTGTTGTTCTGGATCTTGGGATACCCAGAAGACCAAGATGCAAAGTTTACTGATTGACAGAACACCTTTAGTTAGTTGTTGAGTAGTCTTCCCTGTGAAAATATTAGTTATGAGGCTTTCTGGACTTTTCAAATTAAGCTTATATGTAAATTTAAGTTCCTGGGGGAAATGCTATACTTTCAAAAGCTTAGATTATATTGGCAGTCCTTACAGTATTATGATATTTTGAGTGAGTTTCTTTCTTAGAAAATGGTAGAAAATTCATTGGTTTGTGTTTCTACATTTATTTACTTCCCCATTTGTTCATGTGTTTGTTCAAACAAGAATATATAGGGCTTTGTTCATGCTTGTCTTGATGTCATGAATGAAATGGCAGCCTGTTCCACTAGCAGAAAAGTTAAGAACTGTACAGATGATTCATGGGCTTATAAAACCTCAAATATGTACAATGGTAAGCATGTTATTTATACATGTAAATTGGGGGGAATGCCCCGAATTCCATAGTATCTTCTAGTTGTTTTACATATACATACGTGCATAATTTTAAATAACTTAATTAGGGGCACAAGTATTTTTTGTATTTTGCTTTTTTTAAACTAAATAAACGTGATATTCCAGTAGTTTTATTAACATAATAAAACCAGTGATAAATTAACATGAAAGTATTTTTGAATGGAAAAAATATGTCAATTTTCTATGGCAAGATTTGTGCCAATGCTCCATTAAAGAAAATCCACTGTGACTCTTCATCTTACTTGATGTAAAATTTTCTTTATCTAATTATATATTAATGAATAATCCTGTAACTACTTTGGATCACAGAAAATGTGAAGACAGCTTCAGACTCTTTGCCCTGCAAATACCGCATGTGTTCGTACATAGATAAATAGGTGCATGCCATTTCAAAAATTTCACAGAATTAAAAATCTTATATGGGTTCTCTGCCTCAAGCTATGAAGAAATGGTGTATTTTTTTAAACTAAGAAAAAAGGGAAAAAGAAAAGGATCAAAAGATTAAATGTGCATATTCTACCTCTTTTTTTTTTTCATCCTAGGATTTCCAGAGTCACGACTGAGATTTATATTATTCATGTTCAAAAGCAAGATTGTGATTTCTTATAAATAAATACCAGCACCATCTAAAGGTTACATAAACACAAAAACCATTCTGTTGCAAATTTTGCTGATTCCTAGTATTTTGGAGAGAATCCAATGGGGACTCAGGAAAACATGAATCTGAGTGACATGAATAAACCCTGTGGCAAGTCCCTTGGTGTTTGAGTTTATGTCCCCAAATGAGTGGACTTTTTCTCCCCTCTTTTTTAAAGCAGGTTGTATTCTTAAGAAGATTATAGAACATCAAGCTATTTTTATCTTAAATAATTGTGAAATTGCTGCAGATGCTATGTGTAGTACATGAAAATATTATATTTTTCATTTTAAATAGGGAAAGTTTAAAAAGCTGATTACCTTAAATTCTGATATCCTTACAGAGAGGTAATTTTTTACACACAACATTGAAGCAAACTTTGTTTTAGAAATATGTGAAAAAATCTTACAGATTTAAATTCCAAATTAAAAACATATTGCAAGCTACTATGGTTTAGTAGGGCTTATTTGCAGTTGTTCTGGCTTTCAAATTTAACTCTTCATGATAATTCTCTCTTAAATTGACTTTCCTCTTTTTCTCCTATTTAAAAGTCTAAAATAGAAAAAAAAGAAGTCAGAATATCTACAGATGAGTAGCACTGTGTGAAAGGGAGCGAGTAACAGTAAACAAAGAATATCTTTTAAAATGCAACTGTTGTCTACATCCTTCCATATTGAAAAATTTCTCATTTAAATGCATCATCATGCTCACTTCCCAATCTAAAAATAATGATATCAGTATTCTATTACTGTCATACTGAGAGGGAAGTGTATGGGGATTTCAGTTCAAGAACTCTAGACCTAAAATGATTCCTAAGAAGTGTACGTTTATTCTGTAGCCTCCAACTTGATGTCCATGAAAACCATAATTAACACTGGCGAGCAAGATGATGTCAGCCCAGATCTGTGTTTGCAAATGCTCTCTGTAATAAGGCAGCTATGTTTTGGAGAAACGGTCTCATGGAACACATGGGAAAGGATGCGGTTTTTTGTTTGTTTGTTTGTTTGTTGCTCCAAAGTCTATCTTAGAAAGTACTTTCTGGGGGAAACCTATAATATTCTACAATATTCAGATGCTGGACGACTCCTTCTCTCAAGTGTTAGGGGAACATAAGGACTAGAGAATGAGAGAGGAGCAAGGACAATTTGTATTTTGTCATATCATTTTTAACAATGGGGTTAAGTATATGACTAAAATTAGGGTTTATGGGTTGTCTTTGAGTTCTGCACCTATTATCAGCCTTCATTTATTATTTAGTTGACCATGGGGCAAGGGGACTTTTCTCAGGAGGGAATTTTTATTGTATTTACAATGATGATGTTATGTCCTTACAGCTGTTTTTATTTGGAAAGATACAACTTATGCATTCTTTTAGGAAATTCAACTGCTAAAACCAAAATCATATAAGAGTCCATATGCCATTCTTTAGAAAATTAGCAGGATTTTTTTGTTTTGTTTTGTTTTTTGCCACCCTCTCAACATCCCACCTATACCCCTTCGGAATACAGCAAATATGAACATGTTCATTGTGCATGTTGGAGAAAGAAGCGTCTGACAGCTCAACCTAAGCTTCCTCTGAAAGAAGTCAGCCTTCCTTCCCTTCAGGACACATGGAAGCACTAAAACCAAGGAACACAATTCCATTATAACCATGCCTGCATTTTGTCCCTCAGGAAAACAGGAATGATGCCATGGATGGATGGCCTTTTGTATAAAAGTCCTCATCAAAAATTCCTAGTTCAGCAACATTTTTTAAAGGGGGCAGATGGCAAACTCTAAGCTTTGCTATTAATTGCTTTTTTCCTTTGTTTATTTGTTTTCACATTTGCATTCTCTGACTGATTTATTAAATAAATATCTTGAACCTAAAATAATTTATCATTTATACATATGCATAAGACAAGTCTGCAAATTAGTGTATATATATATGAATAACCCATGGATGGAGAGGAGCTAGGCTGGCATGAGAAATTAGTAGTAATCAAATGAGCAGGAATTTAAACAAAAACAGATGAAACCCCCAGGAGATGGGGTTCATTATGATATTGTTGCAAATTTTGGAGAACTTCTGTTCAATGATGAGCCTAATGCCTCCAAAGATAGACATTTCTGATTCGGTAGCAGCAATTCTGGATCTGTGCACAATACTGAATCAGTTATGGGATATTCAGTTCTGAATCCATATATTTCAGACACATAACGAAATGAACCAAAAAAAAGGTTCTATTCAGTGAAATTGGTATTGACTAAAACCTTTATGAATTATAAAAGAGAAAACTGTAATGATCCCTTCTTATAATTATTTAAGATTGGCCAGAAACAAACAAACAAACAAATAAATGCATTGAGTTGCTTTGGCTGGTGGCTCATCTAACTTGCTTGTAAGTGTCTTTAATTATGAAAGCTCAGACATTTATAATTAAAACACAAATTAAAATTTCAATTTCTTAAAACTTTGCTCAGACTTCCATTGCTACAATGAGTTATTTCTAGCACCATTTAAAAATTGAATTTAGAAAAATACACTTTAAGATCCAACAGTGAAAATAATAAACTTTCTCCTCTTTTTCCAGAAATATTCAACACCTGTATGGACACCATGCAATTAATTTGATTGTGTAGGTGAATCAACTTATTCATAACTTCTAAAAATTCTCCTGAGGCAGTGTGGCATTCCAAAGTCAAGCTAAAATGTGGAAAAAATAGCTCAATGTGCTCTGTCAAACCCATTTGAAATAGATTTTAACTCACCTCCAATTAAGATGTTAGTGGTTCTCGGTACCCTGCCAAGTTATATTGGAGCTTATGGCAAAAACAAAACAAAACAAAACAACAACAAAAAGAAATTCAGCTATACTGATTCTATTTTTAGTTAAAATTGCATTTTGTTTAGCATGCATTTTCTGCATTGGCTGGGAGTTATATAATTTTGATGATTAATGTTTTATTCCCCCTTAAATTTTATATAAAGATGAGTCACCTGGGGCTGGGATTGTGGCTCAGCGGTAGAGCACTCGCCTAGCACAGGCGGGACCCAGGTTCGATCCTCAGCACCACATAAAAATAAAGGCATTGTGTTGTGTCTATCTATACCTTAAAAAAATAATAAATTAATTTTTTAAAGAAGGTGAGTGACTTACCTCTCCCACCTGGCTTTGGCCCTAATGATTTTGATAAATAGAGCTGTAAAATATATCTAATGTTTTTTATGTGCCAATACAAGAATTTCTTTTTTGATACTGGTAATTAAACCTATGGGAAATCTGCCATTGAACTACAGCCCCAATCCTTTTTATTTTTTAATTTAAGACAGGGTCTCACCAAGTTGCTTAGGTCCTCACTAAGTTTCTGAGGCTGGTCTTGAACTTGTTGTGATCCTCCTGCTTCAGCCTCCCAAGTCGCTGTTATTATAGGCATGCACCACCATGCCTGGCAATACAAGCATTTTAACATTGCAATTGTCATACATCATCTATTGGCACTAACTCTTCTAGGCTTGAAAAACCATCCCCAGGACCATGAACACATGGCTAATTGAAACTGTGACCTCTCATCTGTAGTTGTTAGCACCTGTAAAACATGCTGAATTTCATCAATAATTTGACACATAGGTTTTGCATGTTTTAACCTCTCTGAAATTAGGATATGTGTTACAATAAATGCAGCATCCTATAATTGTACTTCACAACTCTTTTTTCCCTTTTGTTATGTTTTACAATTGGTGGTATTTCCAAATTTATGAAATCAAGTGCTCACCAAAGCAACTAATGTAGGAATATATTGCTTAATTTTATTCTAAGCTTCTCCATACTGAAACATTTTACAATTGGGTAATAGCTTACATTTCTGTAGGCTTTTATTTTTAGAATTCATTACTGGCCACTTAAAAGTTATATACATATATATCAAATCTCTAAATAAATATGAATTATAAACATGCATTATCAAATTGGAGTTCATATTAACAATAGTAAAAGTATTTGTTTGAAATAAAACAAGTATATCTTTCATTGAAATATAACTAATGTAAAATACTTAGATTATTTTGAATGATCTCCTTTGCAGAATTATAATAAAAGCTAGGGAACTCAGCTATGATTTATTCTATCCAGAAAAACAATTAAACTGCCCTTTTCTCCTTCCATTCCATCTTGCTATCATTCATAGATCCCAGCTGAGCAGGTAGAAATATTATCTTTGGAAGTACGGTGAGGACAGGAGCCCCAAAGCCACACAGAGGAAAGTAGGGTTCAGCTGAGGCATGCATGTTAGCTTACACGGGTTGAAAAAGTGTCCAAATTATTATCCAGGTAATGCCAAGACTGTAGCTAGGGGAATGCTCTCCAAAAGAGAAACCCAAAGGAGGCCAAAGTAGGTAGATAAAAGGGTCTACAGACCATGGAACCAGTGGGAAAACTGGGCTGTAGAGTGCAGTCCAGCATGAAAAAGTGAAAGCAAGACTGCTGGAGCCCCACTTTGACATTCTGCCCAACCTCTTGTGCTTGGGAAGGGCAGTGAGAAAGGAGTACTAAAACCCCAGCTTCCTAATAAACTGTATTGACAAGTTGGTTTTACTTCTCAATTTCCATTTACTTCTCATTCCTCTACTGCCCCCTTTTCCATCTCCAGTATTCCAGGAAAACCACCTCATTGAATCAGCAGTGACTTTGTAAGTGACCAGAGAGAGCAATGAGCAGATTTTAGACCATGGCACTTGACATTATTGACCCTTTCCTCTCTATGTGTGTTGAGATTTAAGATGAAATGTGTGTGTGATTGACTCCTGAAGAGAACGCTAGTAGGACTGGCTAAGGAGAACAGGACTTGAGCCAGCTTTCATCACCTCTTCCAAGTCAGTTTTATGGTTTGTGGCTAGCATTCATCTTGTGCAGAACGTGTCCTTCTGTCTACCAGCAACATTTGAACACAGAAACCACAGTTTGAATAGCAATTTCAAGGAGAAAGAAAAAGAGGGCATTGAAGAAAAGGAATACATGTCAGAAGAACAAAACAGATGAGGTCTGACAGGTACAAAAGGTGTATATGAGGCCAGTTGAGAAAATACCACCTGTTATGCTTAGGGGTTACTATACAGACAGACTCTGACTTTCCACAGTTCAATTAATGATGTTTTGAATTACCTTTGACTCTGCAATGGCACCAACATGATTTACATTCTATAGAAACTGTACTTTGAATTTTGTTCTTTTCTTGGGATAGTAATATACAATACACTCTGGATAGAAGCAGCAGCCGCAGCCGCCACCAGCATCCACAGCTCCCAGTCAGCCTGCAAACATGAAGGGAAATAACTGACATTCAACAGCATATCATATTGCCAAACGATACTTGTTTTGTACGTGAGGTATATTAAATGCATTTTTGACATATGATATTTTCGGCTTACAACGGGGTTATTGAGATGTAATCTTATCTAAAGTAAAAAAGTTTTGAACTTCTCTAAGATATTATAAAATGTCTCAGGTATTTCCTGAAGGAAGACAAGGAAATTACAGAGAAATTTGTGTATAGAGTTTGCTTTATGAGAACTTTTTTTTTTTAAGGAATGCGCCATGCTATTTTGTGTTTAAGTATAAGCCAGTTCAGAATTAAAAGGAAAAAGTTAACTGTGTAAATAACTTTTTGTTTACTCAATGTGCAGTGTATCTTATGAATGCAAGCAACTGTGTTAAGCAAAAGGCTTGGGAGAACAAAGAAGGGAAAAATCTGGAAGTGGAGTGTTTCTGGGAAGCTCTGAGGAGGAATGAAATATTAGGGATGATTTTGAAGATGGGTGTAGAAACCCAAAAGGTGAGAGGATGGGAGAAGGGGCTTGAGGCAGCAGTTGAAAGAATTAATTAAATAATCAGCAAGTCTTCTAGGTATAGTGGTAACACGTCATTATCTGGTTCCCTGAAAAATCAGTTGTGAAATGCAAATTCCATAGTGACAGCAGTACGGTCAGAATTCTTCCTGAAGTTTAAGACTTGGGCTGTCCAATGTGCTGGCCAGCCATGTGTGGCTACAAGCAACTGAAAAGTGGCTTGCTAGAAATGAGGTATGCTGTAAGTGTGAAATACACGTAATGTATATAAATACATGAATACAAGAAAAGAATGTAAAGTATCTCACTAGAAATTTTATATTGGTTACATATTACCCTGACCATCTTTTGGATATATACAACATACATTAGATACATTTTGGAAAATTCATGATGTGTTGATTATATTGAAATATTATTGAATTAATTGCACCTGTTTATTTTTTACATTTTAAAATGTAGTACTAGAAATTCTTAGTTGTCTATGTGGTCAGCATTTATAGCCAGCACTTTACTTTTGGAAGCAGGTGGTTTCCTCCCATTCATGTGTTTTTAAAACTTTTTATAACTTCTAATCATATGCCCATATTTGACATAGTACAGGTTTTTCTTTTTGGTTGCTTAATTTACTTGTTGCACAATATCTTCAAATTGCATCTATTATGCAGAGCTTCTCATGGGGAAAACATACTGAGCAAGCCTGCATATAGCCTCTCCTCCTCACAGGAGGCAGCTAAAGTTGGACTCTGACCCAGGCTCCTTCTCTATGCACACTTGCCTTCATTGTCATTTTCATCTATTATGTCTATCAGCTGAAGAAAATAAGAGAGGGTGTAAAATGAGGCAAAGCACGAGGCAATGAAGTTAAACAAAATTATAGAAATCATAGAGCAATTGTATGCTAATGTCTGAGTCATGCGGCTGCTTTGCTCCTGAGACTGTGAAACAAAATAGAATTGCTACCGCTAATAAAACTGAAAAATGTGAGAGTGGAAGGGCACACTCAGAAAGACTGCAGGTTAAGACACTTCCATTTTTCCTCCTCAGTAGTCTGCAACTTTCCTTTGTCTGGGAGTATGACTTGCTTTTTCCTCAAGTTAAAATTATTTTAAAATTCTAGAACTGTCCTTTTGAAGAAAGTTCCTAGTGATAGGTACTGTTTTAGTAAAAATGAAATCACTGACAGTGTTTCAGTCTGTTTTCTTCTCAAAGAGAAAGGTTAAAATAAATATAAGATATAAAATAAATATAAAATTAATATTTGCCCCTTTTTGTGGAAATATTTACTCACTCCTGGCTGTTGGTAGTACAATGATAGATGAACTAGATAAGTAGCTGAATAAAATATTGTAACAAACTTTTAAATTTAAATAAAAAATGGTCCCTCATACAAAAAACATAAAAGATGTATATATGAATGGATAACATGATGTTTCAATATACATATACATTGTATATACTATGTAAATCAGGCTAAACATATCTATTTTCCCAAACATTTGTCTTTTTTTTTTAATGATGAAAGCTTTCAAAATCTTTTATTCTGGCTTTTTGAAATGTAATAGCTTATATATAGTCATCTTATTGTGAAAATAGCACACTAAGACTTCTTAGTCCTATCTAATTGAGCCTTGATACTTATTAATCAACCTTTTCCAATGCCACCCCATTCTCCTCAGCCTCTGGTAACCTCCATTCTGCTTTCGACTTCTATATGTTCAACTTTTCTGATTCTGCATATGAATGAGATCGTGCAGTACTTGATTTTCTGTGCTTGGCTTATTTCACTTAACATAATGATCCCCAGTTCTATTCTTCTATTCATGTTGTTGAGAGATAGAGGATTCATTCTTTTTTTTTTTTTTACAGAGAATAGTATTCCATGTTGTATATGTACCATATTTTCTTTATCCATTCATCAGTTGATGGATACTCAGGTTGTTTCTATGTCTTGGCTATTGTGAATGGTGCTTCAGTAAACATGGGAGTGCATATGTCTGATGTATTCCTTTCTTTTTCTTTGGATACATACCCAGTAAGGATCACTAAATCATGTAGCAGTTCTATTTTAATTTTTTGAGGAAGTACCATACTGACTTTTATGTCTATATTAGTCTACCTTCCCGCCAATAGTTTTCAAGGGTTCCCTTTTCTCCACATCCCAGTCAGCACCTGTTCTCTTTAGTTGTTTTGATAATAACCATTCTCACTGGGGCAAGGTGATATTTCATTATAGTTTTGCTTTGTATAATACTGATATTGAGCATTTTCTAGGTATCTGTTGGCCTTTTGTAATTGTTGAGTTGAGAAATGTCTGTTGACATTTCTATTGCCCATTTAAAAAATCAGATAGTTTGTTACTATGTTATGTTACTGAATTTGTGGAATTTCTTAAATATTCTGGATAGCAAAAATGGGTTGTTTGCAAATATGATTTCCCATCCTGTGTGTTGTTTCTGCATTCTTTTTGTTTCCTCTGGTATGCAGAAGATTTTTAGTTTGATTTAATTCAATTTGTCTATTTCTGGTTTTGTTTTCTGTACTTGAGGAATCTTGTACAAAAAAAAAAAATCCTTGCTTATTCCAATATTCTGATTCATTTCCCCCATGTTTTCTTCGAGTAGTCAAATAGTTTCATATCTTACATTTTAATCTTTAATCTGTTTTGAGATAATTTTTGTAATTCATGAGAACTAAGGGCTCTCTTCTTTTGCAAGTGGATATATATATTTTTTCAGAACCATTTATTGAAGAATCTGTTCTTTCTTCAATGTGTATCTTAGCACCTTTGACAAAAATCAGTTGGTGGTACACGTGTGGGTTTATTTCTAGGCTCTCTATTCTGTTCCACTGTCTGTGTCTGTGTTTATGCCAAGACCATGCTGTTCTGACAAATACAGCTTTGTAGTATATTTTGAAGTAAGGTGGTATAATGCCTC
Source organism: Spermophilus citellus (assembly GCF_964194105.1). Taxonomy (NCBI): domain Eukaryota; kingdom Metazoa; phylum Chordata; class Mammalia; order Rodentia; family Sciuridae; genus Spermophilus; species Spermophilus citellus. The sequence goes on along the minus strand of NC_138182.1, from coordinate 194,271,402 downwards.
CTTTTTTTTTTTCTTTTCCTTTCTTTCTTTTTTTTCTTTTCCTTTTGCTCAAGATGGCTATGGCTCTCTCTCTCTCTCTCTCTCTCTCTCTCTCTCTCTCTATATATATATATATATATATATATATATATATATATATATATATTGTGTGTGTGTGTGTGTGTGTGTGTGTGTGTGTGTGTATGTGTGTGTCTGGTTCCATACAAATCTTAGAATTTCTTTTTCTAGTTCTGTGAAGAATGCATTGATATTTTGATAGGAATTGGGCATATTCCGTATGTCACTTGAATTGTATGGATGTTATAATAATATTAATTCTTCCTATCCATGAACACAGAATATCTTCCCGTTTTTTGTTTGTTTTTAATTTTTTTTCATCAGCATATTATAATTGTCATTGTGGAGAAATCTTTCACCTCTGTGGTTAAATGTATTTTTAGGTGTTTTTTTTTTTTTGTAGTATCTGTAACTCATATTGCTTTCTTGATTTCTGTTGCAGAAAATCACAACTAGCACATGACAATGTTGCTAGTTTTTGTATGTTGATTTTGTAGCCTGCAATTTTTCTGAAATTATTAGTTCTAATAGCTTTTTTTGGTGGAGTCTTTGGACTTTTCTATATATAGGATTATGTAATCTGTAAACAGTGGTGGTTTGACTTCCCAATTTCCAAATTCTATGCCCTTTATTTTTTGTCTTGTTGATTGTTCAGTTTAGGTCTTCCAGTACAATGTTGAATGAAAGTGTTCAAAGAAGGCATACATATCTTGTTGCAGATTTTAGAAAGCTTTCACCTTTTCTCCATTCAGTATAAAGTTAGCTGTTGGTTTATTATAAGTGGCATTTATTATGTTTAGGTATGTTCTTTCCATATATAATTTGTTTTTTTATAATGATGAGATATTGAACATTATCACATGCTTTTTCTGCATCTATTGAAGTGGTCAGATGGTTGTTTTCCTTTCCCCTGTTGATACAGTATATCAGTTATTGATTAATATATGATGAATTACCTGTACTCTAAGGTGAATCCCACTTGATCATGATGAGTACTCTTTATTTATTATTTTAATTTTTTAAAATTCTAATTTGTTATATATGACAGGAGAATGCATTACAATTCATATTACACACATAGAGCACAATTTTTCATATCTCCAATCGTATTCTTTATAATGTGTGTTACATTCAGTTTCCTAATGTTTTGTTGAGGATTTTTGCATCTAGGGTCATCAGATTATTGCCCTGTAATTTTTCTATTTTTGATGTGTCCTTATCTACTTTTGGTTTCAGGATAATGTTAGTCTTAGACTGTAAGGCTAATGTTATTTATTCTCTTAGACTGTAACAATATCTTCTTCATCTTTTTGTTTTTTCTTTTTTAGAATAACTTAAGAAAAAAAATTTATATCAGTTTTTTTTTTTAAATGTTTGGTAGGATTCTACAGTGAAGTCATCTAGTTCTGGGCTTTTCTTTGATGGGAGACATTTTTATTACTTTTTCAATCTTGCTGTTCTGTCCAGGTTTTATATTTATTCATGATTCAGTTTGATAATAAGAGTTTGCTATTTTGTTTCTTTTTAAAGAACTAGCTCTTTGTTTCATGTGTGTTTGTGTGTGGGTGTGTGTGTGTGTGTGTGTGACCTCTATTTCCATTCTGATCTTTGTTATTTCTTTACTTATGCTAATTTGGAATTTGTTTTTTTTTTTCCCCCAGCTTCTTGAGATGAGGTCCTAAGTTGTTTATTTGGGAACTTTCAGATGCAGCAGTACTTTGTTGAAGATCTTTTTACTTTTTCCAATATGCTGACTTTTTAATGAATAAATAAGGGGGATTTTTCCCCTTTGGCATTTCATAGAAACTGACAAACTTCAACACATCACATCACTTTACAGTTGATTCACTTCAACTTTTGTAACTTTTTAAAAATAAGCTTGAGAAAGAGGCTATGAAAAATATGGAATTATAAATTTTGAAATCAGAAGCAAATGTGGCTATTTTAATATCATTTTTTAAACATGCTCCTGGTAAGAATTTGAACTGCATTTTTAAATTAGATTTAGTTGAATGAATATGCATAACAATTAGCAGTTAATTTAAAAAAATATCTTTAATTGTAGATGAACACAATACCTTTATTTATTTATTTTTATGTGGTACTGAGGATCAAACCCAGGGCCTCATATGTGTGAGGCAAGTGCTCTACCACTGAGCCACAACCCCAACCCAGAAGTTAATTTTGAGGAGCCAAATAGGTTCAGAAAAATAATAGATTAAAAACTTTTCAACCTATGTGTTCATAAACTCAGTGACCATAATTTTAGATATAGACTTTTATTTTTTGAAAGGGAAATTTGTAATTTGCAAATTACAATTTACAATTGCAATGTGAACTGACCTATAATTGAAATCTACACACTGGAAGAAGTTTTAATGACTTCGTCTTACTCCTTTTTAAAAAAAATCCGGCTTATTCAGGTGCCATTTGTAGACATCCTGACTGCAACTGCTATTTTTAAACATATGTATGTTTCAAACATATGTATGTTTCAGGCAACATCTTTTCCTATCCATAATTGAAAAGATTATTTACTAGAAAATGGCAACAAATAGCTTTTTCAAGAACACCTCAGCACATTTTATAGAATGATTAGCATATATCAAAGCTAAATAGTCATAATGAATATAAATATGTACATTTACTTGTCATCAAATGATAGGAATTAACAAAGAATGATTCTGGTGATAAGTGCTGACCTGTTCTCACATGGATGGTGGTAGCACTCAGACGGGATGACTGAAGGAACTCGGTCTTGATCTTACTTAAAACTCTTCCTGGGATTGACATGTCTGGCAGGGATCCCTCAGTACATTTAAAGCATTATCGGTCTCTTAAATCGGGAATGGGAGAGGACCAAGGGAGGAAGATGGATTTTTCTTGGTAAATGTAACCCTCAAAAGGTTACCTGGGTCTGAAGATGATAAAATAACCAATGAATTGAATTTTCCAATTCAGAGGAGAACTGTTCCCTATTGGTAAGACAGTCTTCTCATACCGTCCCCTCCACCATCATATTGAGATTCCTGTTTCAACTGGATTCTGAAACTTATCTATGCATAAACTTGATTTCATTTAGAGATTCAGATTCATGTTTTAGGATTGTACTAAAGTATAAACCATTGTGTTTTTTTGCGTATTGATTCTTCCATCATTTATTTCCTCTAAAATTCACTTGAAAAAAGATTAAATTTCAGCTGCTTTTCATATAAGAAAAATGTCTCTTTGTTTAAGGAACATTTATTCTGAAGAGATTTTGGCATGATTATCCACCTGGCACTTGAATTAGGTGACAATACTTAAAGAATTTTATATTTACAGGATATAAATATTCTCTCAGTATTCAAGTTATTAACTGGTTATGAATTAAAACATTTGGGGAAACTGCCTAAAATCCTTAGGGTCCCAGAGTTACCTTGTAAATGCATCAAAACTGGTTATTATTTTTAAAAGTATCTTATTTATTAATAAAATATAGGTATGCCTTAATTTTGAAAACCCAAGGTTTAAAAATCCAAATATACAGATATATAAGATGGGCAGTGGTAATAAGGATTATATAAGAATATTTTGCTTATGAGAGAACTTATCAATATTCCCTTTTAAAATATTAGCTTCCTTTACTGTACTTATCATGATTTATTTATAGATATTTGCCTACAGACCACAAAGTGTGCTGATAAAATTTAAAACTTAATTTCAGGAACAATCCTCTTTAAGGATTAATCTGACTGACAGCAAAATATCTCTGGTATTGAAATTTAATATAATGGGGAAATAGGATATGATTCAGAGATGTTCAATTAGTGACTCATGTTTTAGAAAAGCCAATTATGTAAAATACTCCTAATATTATTTATGCAATAGCTTATTATCTGGATTTTAGCACTATATATTGAACTCATTAGAAATATTTTTGTAATCTTACAATGAAATCCCATTATTTATTTGAGAGGAAAAATTAAATACCTAGTGATTTTTAAAGTAATGTTAATTATAGGTGAGAAATAAAACAATTGAGATGTAATTTGCCTTCCTCTTGCACATGAGGTTTATCTATACTGTGGTTACATTTGCTTTATTTTATTGCTGATTCCTTTATACCATAAACATGTAATGAATTTCTTCTAGGATCCAGGGTCTATGATCCATGCTGGAGACATGAATGAATCAGGTGTGGTTCTTTGATCTTGTGGGTTCAGAAAAAGAAGCACACACAAAAGTGCAACATGGTTTCACAGGTTCAGGAATCCTGAGGGCATAGAGGTCAAGAATTCCAGGGAGTTATAACTTCAGGGCATTAAGTTGTCAGGCATCCATACCAAGCCATCCCACCTGAATGGTCACATCAGTTTTGCTGGGGCTGAGGGTGTAGGTGAGGAAAGTCTTTGTACCAGGTCTTGGGTCTTGGGTGGTTGGGAGTAAACAGCAGAGAAGGCAGTGTGATCAGTCTTGCAGGTTAGCAATCAACACCTCATTCCCTCTCTGGGGGCCCTGTCCACCCTTGGGTAGAATGTATGCCTGTGCTGAAGTCTCATTGAAGCTGAAGTTCTACCATCTAAAGCCAAATTCATGAATGAGTTTGCATTTCCCTGGTTCTGAGCCATTTATTGCCTACCTAGTTGTGATATTTGACCTTCCTCTGGGTGGACAGAGGCATAGCTGTTTCTTCAGTTTCAACTTGTTCCTCCTGAGTTCAATTTTTCACTTCTGGATCCTGGCAGAGGTGTCCACCTATCACCACCTTAATTTCCAGCATCTCTTCAAAATGTCTGTTCTCTAAAGCTTAGCTCATTTTAAAAAGAGAAATTAAAGCCAGGACTGGTGTTGCATACCTGGAAGCCCTGTGACTTGGAAAGCTGAGGCAGGAAGACGCTACGTTTGAAACCAACCTCAGCAACTTAGCAAGCCTCCATCTCAAAAAAAAAAAATAAATAAAATTAAAAAAGGGGTTGGGGTTTAGCTCCAGGATAGAGTGCTTACCTATCATGAACAAGGCCATGAGTTTAATCCCAGCACCACCACCACCACACAAAAGTTTTGTTCTGTGTGTATCATGATGTACATAATGGTATTGTGCTGCATAGCGAGATTCCAAGGGGTTGCCGGAAGTTCAATAAGGCTTGATGTTGTTACGGAGTCTGTGGGCAAAGTAAGACATGAGCCAATCTATAGATGGTCTTAGATGTCATGCTAAGGAATTTGATTTTTATCCATTGGCAACAGAGGGTTATTGAAAAGTTTTAAAAAGAAGATGACAAAATCAGCTTTAAGGCTCAAACTTACTCTGACAGCAGTGTGGAAGATGGCTTGGAGCAGTGTAGATATAAATGCAAAGCCTGGCACTTAGTACATTGAAACTCCACAACAATTATAGCTAGTATTGTTTTTCATGCTCCAGGAATCCCTGTCCTATGGAATGTAGTATAGTTTTAAGATTAAGAATATATTCTGACACATTTCTTTAAGGAAAATTGCAGTGAATTATAAAAGTGTATTGGTGTTCTTTTTTTATTGTTAGTTGAACAAGTGATTGTAAATATGTTTCTTTTCTATCACATAAGACATTTATTTGTGTTCAATTGAAATGCTTTGTCCAGTTTTCTGGCCTGCGATTATGGTGAGCCCCTGCAGCTCTGTTCATCTGACAGCAGCACTGAGCTCCATTCTCACAGCCATAGGACAGATCTTGCACATACCCATTCTAAGAATGACAGTATAATACAGTCGGATTTAAATAGTGGGATTTATGTGCAGAGAAGAAGTTATTAAAGAATCTGATATCATTCATCTTTCTGTAGTCAGACCACTGATGGTAAATGTGAAAACTTCAGACCCCCCCATAACCTCCTTCCACCCCTTTCTTATTCCAAGGCAATGTGGCTTCAGTTTAGCTGGCATAAGGTTATAATCATGTCCAAGGAAAAAAGGAAAAAAGAACTTAGATCCTCTTCCTCAGATTTTCTAAACTTGGCTGGTGGAGGGTGCAGCTCGCGCCGCGTGGCAGTCACCACCTGCATAGCTGCGGGGTTTGGGGAAGACTTCCTGAGCGAGGGCGCTGGGATTAGAACATTGTGCTGCTTGCCTTGCGTCTCTGCGATATCTGGTTTAAGGATTATTGATCTTGTCTTTCCTTTTCATATGAAAAAAATTCTAAAATACATGCTGTGCCAATGGAACCTATATTCTTTTTGGAAGGAAAAGGGGCTCAGGAGAGGGTGCAAATTTTACATAATCACTCTGACACAGTGTGTTCTGGACAGTTGTGACCTCCCAAAGATTGCCTGGAAGTATTCGGGCTGCATGGAGCTAGCCTTACACATTCTGTTCATGTGCAGAGTTGTCATACAAAGCAAAATTGAAGGACTCTGCTTTCATTGAGAAGTTTTACAAAGCCTGACAATCATAAATATTATATAAAAACGTGTTTCTGTCGTTGGTGTCATTCCAGTAGAGAATGAGTTTGGATAATTTGTAGGTCTTCTCAAGCTTCATTAACACTGAGGTGAGATTGTGTTGTTGCAGTATGGTTTTGATTTTGTTTCTTTAGTATTCTTTTTCTTTAATCTGCCAACTCTTGGTATATGTAGAGAGCCACTTTAAAAGTTATAGCAATTTAGCCTGGCATGGTGGTTCACACTACTTGTAATCCCAGCAGCTCAGGAGACTGAGGCAGGAGGATCATAAGTTCAAAGCCAATCTCAGCAATTTAGCAAGGCTCTAAGCAACTCAGTGAGACCCTGTCTCTAAATAAAATACAAAAAAGGGGTGGGGATATGGCTCAGTGGTTAAATGCCCCTGAGTTCAATCCCTGGTACCACACACACAAAAAAAAGTTACAGCGATTTTTAGAAAAGTCAAGGAGGCACAAATAGGATATGGTTTTCTTGTTCATTACAGGAAATATCTTTATTTCATGGTGATGGACCCTGCAACACGGCACAAGGGCTTCTTGTGCTCCTGGATGCCAGAACCTGAAGACCAGAGTGAACTGCTCATAGATACCCAGAGGATCTGGGCTAAAGGATCACTAAATAAGCCAGATGTTATAGTGGTTATAGGTATAGGCTCAAACACCAGAGAAAAATGGATTCAAGTTCCAAATTCACCTCCTACTAATTGTTCAGCCTTGAATAATTATATAATTATAACTTATTCTTTTCATCTATACAATGGAAATTAAAGTACCTAGCTGATAAAGTTGTTCTGAAAGTTAAATGACATAATGTATGTGATAAGTGTAATACAATGCCTGGTCTAGAGTAACTGCTTATTAAATGTCAGTTGTTTCTGTGTTCCAAGAGACCTGGTTTGCCCACATTTTTCATGATTCTAGCAGTCTTAATCAAAGCAGTAGAGGCTTTCTTAAATGAAATATTTCCTTATAAAATATTTCAGAGTTTCTAGTGGAAATCAGAAATCTCAGAACACAAATAGAAGATTTTAAAAATATTTTATCAAGGAAAAAAGAATGAAATGAGAAAATGATCTTACAAACAGGTTTCATACTGTGGCTTCACATGGCTATTTCTGTTTGAGACACTTTACTTCCTGATAAATGTTTGACTATCTTATTCATTGATGAATGGTCTGGGAAATTATTTTGTACTGTATTTGGAATTTATATGCATTTGGGTGAGATTTTGGCCAGAGTTCTTCATGAAGAAAACTGTTAATTGACCTCAAAATTGATCAGCAAAAGAAGAGTTCACTTTGCACAGATGAAACTTTTGCTAGCATTAGTTGTTTTCAATTGATTAGTGAGAGAATAGTGAACTATTTTTAATTTTATGTAGCCTTTGGCTCATGTAGTTCAATGATATTGGTTAATTCAGATTAATTTGAGACATTGATATTGTAGGTGGTGAATCTAACTGGAACAAGTTTGTTAATGAGTCATTGTCTATCTGATTAGGTTAGTCTTTGCTTGGAATTTTGAAGTCAGATAAAGTAAGGAAGACTAAAGGAAGCTAAAATTCACTCAGTTCCATTTATGTGCCTGCCATTGTGCTGGAAATTTTCATGTAAATCATCTCATTTAATTCTCATGACAATTTTAGTTGTTAAAGACTATGGTCTATATTTTTTTGGATATAAAGAAACTCTCAATCTCATTCTTGTCTTTCCTCTTAGACTTAAACTCACTAATCTTTTTTTTTTTTCTTTCCCTCAAGGTGCATAGGAGGAGATAAATAAAAGCTTGGGGAAAAGTGATTTTCTGTTTGGTAATGTTTAGACAATTTTTACCATGTTTTGTTGAATAGGCTCTTTCTCAGTTTTTCCCAGTCTACAGCCAGTGGCAGCTTCTTCTGCTAGATGGTTTGATTGACACCTAAAAGATTGCAAAGAGCTGCAATGTCATAACCAGAATCCTTTTAGTCTGTGTAAATTACACATGCCTCTGTTTTCTTCAGAAGGCAGGTCAGTCATCCAGGATTGAATTTAAAGAGGGCATTGAAAAGCTTTTTGATATCATTTATTGGACTCATTAGGCAATAATTCGATGCATTTCTAATTAATGTAGGAACCAGAATATACCGCTCCCTTTATCTCTTGCACCTTTTTAGACAACTCAAATTATTTCATGGCCTTCAGCAAGCATTCCTAATAATGAAGAGAAAATTGACATTTCTCCAAGGATTTCCAATACTTTCTAATCACATCAAAGCCCTGGCTTGTGGCCCAGGAGTCTAATCCTTTTCTACCAGCTGCCTTTAGCTACTGCCACCCAACAGTAAAAGGACAGGGGATATCACCAGTGCCCTAGGGGAGGTAAAGGATCAGCTCAGTTCCTTTTTTATGGGCAGCATTTGGGCCTTCAGTTTGGGGTACTTGTGATGGCCACTGTACTGCTTAGGAGTTTTCAACCATTTAGTCCCACCCCAAAGCCCTTTGCCCCGGAGGCTTACTCTGACATCTGGAAACACACTTTTCCTTCTCTTTTTCTTTGAAGATTAGAGCACCCAAGATGACTTTTTCTTTTAACTCTGAGACTCTGAGAGATGTTGGCTTATCTTCCTCCACCTCTGAGGACTAAACCTTTAGCTTTAAATGGATGTTGCAGTAGGACCAGTAAAGAGCATGAAGACCTGCAGAGAAGTCTCCTTCTCACTGTCACGGGGAGAGTGTTTGACCTGAGAACTCCATTCATGATAGGATTTCTTGTTTAACAAACAAATAAACAATAAACAGGTTTTCTTATGTTAGATTATAGTTTTTATTTTGTTTTTTGTTTGTTTGTTTTGTGGTGCTGGCAAAGGAACCCAGAATCAGGACTGTACCACTGAGTGATGTCCCTAGCCCCCAAGTTATAAGAGGAAAGGGACAATCTCTCAATGTTTTGCCTGCATTGATAAAGCACTAAGGAAAAGGAATCTATAATTTCAATTAATAGCACATTTTCAGTGATAGGAATGGTGACACTGTACAGTTTCACTGGTCTTTAAATATTCTCTGGAAAAAGCTGGTGAGAACAAAACCAGAACAAAAAGTGAAGATATTGTACCTCCACCATAAAATTTAAGGATTTTTGTAATTGGATTCTGATTTGTTTTGAGGATAAAGAGCAGATTGGAAATACACTTTGAAATTTCTAAATAGTTTAAATCTCTTTTCTTTGCTTTTGACTCAAAAGTCAAACGCAGGAAAATAACTGAAGAGGCATTAAAACAAACAAACAAACAAGAACCATAAACTTCTTCCCACAGGGAACAAAATCCTGCCCCAAAGACCCAAGAGCTCAGAAATGAAGAGACCTCAGGCTTCCCTCTTCATAAACACTGACATCAGCAAGATGGAATAAATCTGCCTCTGCTGTTGATAAGAGATTGTGAGGGAATGGGAAAATAAACAAGGAGAGAAATGAATTACAGTAGATGGGGTAGAGAGAGAAGCTGGGAGGGGAGGGGAGGGGGGATAGTAGGGGATAGGAAAGATAGCAGAATACAACAATTACCAATAGGACATTATGTAAAAATGTGGAGGTGTAACCGATGTGACTCTGCAAGCTGCATTTGGGGTAAAATTGGGGGTTCATAACCCACTTCAGTCCAATGTATGAAGTGGGTTATGTCAAGAGCTTTGTAATGTTGTGAACAACCAATAAAAAAAAAAAAAAAAGAAAAAAAAAAAAAAAAAGAAAATGTATACGAAAATTTTCTACCTGGAAACTGAGCGGGGAAGGGGATGCTTGTGAAACTGGAGGCAGGTCAATGCAGGGACTAAATGTACCCCCACACCCCACACACACACAAAGTAAAACTTCAGGGTTAAATTACGTGGGAATTTGAAACAGTTTAGGTTTGTTTTAAAGCATCCCACTTGTGCTAGGTAGCTCTCTTTAGTAGACCCTTGTTCCAATAGATATGTTATTGTCCATCTCCCAATTGGTATAAAATCATGGTAAACTTGTAGTTCTAAGAAAGACTTTGTGTTTTCACAGGGGAATAAGCAATGCTCATTCACAACAATCTTGACCCTTAGGAATGTTTTATTATATTTGTTAAATAAATGAAAAAGATCATACACCTCAAACAATAATTGTAACAAAGACACATATTTATAAAGCATTTTCAAGCCTACAGAGAGTCCAAACTTATCTTTGGATTCATTACACTGACTCCATGAGGTGAATTTGGCAATGTGGTTATGCCACTTTTGCAGGGGAGCAATCTGAGGTTCATGGAGGCCAAATGGTTTACCTCTGGTCAGGGCCAGCTTCATGGACATGTGAACTGTATAGTCCCCTCAGGTTTCTGTGTAGGGAGGGCTCTGAACTTGGTTTAATGCTCTGCTGTGGCCAAGTTGAAATTCTCAATAAATTTTGAAAATGGACTCTCTATTGTCTGAATGCAAAGTTTACATTTTCTTTTCAAATAAACTTGGAATCTAGTATCCTAAAAAAGAATGGAGTTACATGTTTTTTGAAAAGTATTAAATATATTGATAAAATGTCTTTTAGTACAGTGCATGAAGACAGGTTGCTAAGAAAGAGGGGGCAGATTTGTGTTACATGCAGAGAGAACTGCATTTACACAAATTACTTAAACCTTTATATCTTGGCCTTTTATTTATGGAAAGAAGGTATTTATAAAAATTAATAAATAGTTTATGTAAGTACATTACTTAAGTAAATGCATTAGGTGGAAGTATACTATCTATTACACAAAATGACTCACTAAGTAATATCTTAAAATGTGACTAGCTGAATCAGTTCTTCGTGGTCCACTTGGCTGTTTAGTGGACCATGTGCCAGTCCTAGAAATTGTCAGATAATAAAATCCTAAAGATGATTTCTTTTTTCTGGGTGGAGTAAAATGAGGCTCCTTGAATGGTGTTTATAAGCATAAGATTCTCTTAGGGCTGCTGCTTTAACATAACTGTGCAGAACAGTTCTTTCATTCTCAGATCAAATTTGTTACCTCAGGGGAGGGGGAAAGAAGACAATATGGCTGTTCAGTGGTGGGGGGCATCAATAAACTGGAAACACCAAGCTCTGCTATCAGCTCATGGCTATTCAATTCAGACAACACTGTCCAGAGAAGCATTGTCATTTCTAATTGTAAGACTGACTCTTAAATTTTGATATAATGGAACAAATCTCCTGGCCTCAATGAAAGAAACAGGCAATTATATTAACATCAGGGAGTTGTGCTGTGGCCTAATGGAAACAAATATCTAAACGGATAAATGATGATGGTGTAGGTAATACCTTACATCCCAAATAGGTTAGAAATAACATGATTTTATCAGTTTAATCATGACAAATACTGTAAATAGATGGAAAATAGTAAATAGGTATAAGTGCAATTTGTGCTATATTTTTCTTCTTTGAAAATAATATTCTTCCTCCCTCCCTTCCACCCTTCCTCCTTTTTTTCCTTCTTCCCTTCATGTAAGATTTAAACTCTTATAACAGAAATAGTGAAGAATAGAGAATTATTCATTCAATTTTTTTTTTAAATTCTCCCATTCAGTATTGCAGGTCTACATGAAATGCACCAGGTAGCTGGGCACAGGTGTTCATCTTGAAGTCACACTGTACACTTCAATACCTACATTTCCTCATGCTGGTCTATTATGATTAGCATACCAGAGTACTTATTTTGATCTTTAAAATATTTCCTGAACTCTAGTTCTATGTGCCAGGCATAGATAGATCAGTAAGATGCTTCCTGAATACAGAGAATTCCCAGTCTATACTAGTAGGTGTGAATTCCAGTGCTTGCCGAGGCCACACTTGTATTGTAAATGACTGAAACCAGGGGACTTGTGCCTTGCCTGACACATGTAGACAGCATGTCAATCTCAATGAGGCAGGCCAGCCAGCGTCAGCTGATCATGGTTCTACAGGAATATCAGCCCCATATTTCTACACTTAGTTTCCTTAAAATTTGAAATGACCCTACTTTTAATGTTGACATCCAATTAAAAGTTCTCTAAATATTTCATAGGCAAAATGAAGCTGTGAAGCATAGAATCAACTTAAGAGATGGCTATTTGCAAGCTCTGCTCTAGAAAGGCCTGCATGCACATAGACCATGGGCAAAAATTAACTCTAAAAGTGGGTCAAGCTGCTTCCTGGGAGTCCAGCATGGAGTAGAAAGACTGTGATAAGGATGCCATGGAACATATTTCTTTCGTTTTTATTGGTTCTTTTTAGGGAGGTATTTCTTTTTTTTCCTTTTTTTTTTTTAAAAAAAAAAATATCTTTATTGCATTTTTATGTGGTGCTGAGGATTGAACCCAGTGCCTCATGCATGCTAAGTGAGTCTCTACCAATGAGTCACCATCCCAGGCCCTAGGTAGGTATTTCTTAATGGATGAAAATTGAGCTGAATTAAAGAAAAATGAAAAACTTGTTCACTAGCAAGTTGAAGGAGGTGATTCAGGCCAAAAGATGGCATGGTCTAAGACCCCATGAATTTGGTACTAAGGAGATCAAGCCAGAAAAGAGAAGGGTAAGATGTAAATGATCTCATATGACATGCTAAAGAATCAGTCATTCTCATTGTCACAGGAATATGAACATAGGGATAGTCATGGTCAGATTTCTATCGTAGAAAGATCTTTCCAAGAGTAGAATGGAGAAGGACCAAAGGAAAACAATACTAGAGACCTGCAGCCTGTTTAAGAGGCTACAGAGGAATAGAAATTACAAACTGAAAGTGATTTCCAACCTAGGAAGCAGTAATGTGTGGTACTATTCATATACAACATTACCATTATTAGCTGATATTAAAATTTGCAATTTTCATATTTTAACACCTCTGCAATCAGGATTTGTCCTCAATCCATGGAATGTCGATGTTAATATGTAATGTTAACGTAAAGTTAATGTCAATGTCAACTTTTATATTGGTCATGGTATAATGACTCCTCTTAATATCCATGGTGTCTTTGTTTTAGAGAACTGGAATGATAATCATAGAACTCCTAAACACTAAACTGGATTAATTATATCGTAATGCAGAGATGTGGAATGAGTTCTCTTAATTGATAATCCCACCTACTCTGGAAAGGAGACTTTAGACATTTCTCTGTTTTGCTTACCAGCTCTCCCACTTCATGAGGTCAGGGAAGGCAAATGTGTAGGGCAACAAGAGCTGGGAGGGTGGTGAGATCATGTGTGGAAGGGTTAAGAGCAATATAAGCACCCCCCCCCCCCCGGAAATAGACAGTCCCTTTACTGGTCTCACCACCTGCTGTTGGACACAGGGTTAACATTACCAAATTCAAGAGAAGCGGAAAATCTGAGTCTTTTATGAAATATCACAAATTTTTAATGTTAGCAAGATATTTGACTTTTCAACACACCCTGTTGGCCAAACAAAACATATCTGCATGCTAAATAAGCCAATAGCCTTGTCTCTGCTAGTCTTCTTGTTGAAGGCATGAGCTTACTGACTTCTAATCCGTACAGTTGCTTAATATTAAATGCTGGATGTTGCTGAATTTCAGTGAAAGCCTAAGTCACAGCTGGGAGAGAGGAAATCTTTTTCTTGTCTAGATTGGCCATCTGGCAGAGCTTTCTCAGCCACATAAATCCTTCAGAAGTAGCAGTGGGGGTTGTCTCAAGGCCTGTGATATAAAATGGGTTAGTTATTTTGTCCTAAAATATGTATTCTTGATCATCTCTTCAACAGGAAAAATTGGGGGGCACAGTGTTTTGACATAATATAATTATATCTCATGCCTCAAAATTCCTTTCTTCTCCAGAAGCAATAACAGATGCTGTAGATGTTGGAAAAGCTGCCTGGAGTGCCCCAGGGAATTTGTTGATTCTTCTCTCAGAGATGTATCATTTGCTAATCTCCTTCAATCACAGGTTTTATCAGCATTGGTAATATACTCTTAACAAATGCATGAAGAGTAAACATTTTTCTCTTTTGTAACAATAATATTCAATTCAAACTCAATGAGGTAATAAAAGTTAAGACTGTGAGGGAGGAGTTCTGCTTCTGGTAGTGATGGAGTAGCAGGACAGACACTTGGAACTCTGGTACAAACAACCTGGACACAGTGCAAGAGACATTGTCTTCTTGTTCTGAACTATGGGGAGAACCACATTCACTTTGGCTCTTTAGCTGGGAACAACGTACAAGGAAGCTTTATGAGACTAAGAGAAACAACTGTGGAGGGGCTGAGAGCTAAGCAGAGACGTTAAATACTCAAGGGTGATTGGAAGACATTAGATCCTTGGCCAAGCCAGGGTGGAGAAACAGCACTCAGAACCTCATATATTTGATTAAGACCTCAAAAGGATCACACTTAAGAGTAAGAATCACACCCTGGATCAAGGACCATAACATAGGATCAAGGTCAGAACTCAAGTTGATCTATCCTAACAACAAATAAAGCTAAGTTTGACAAGATCAAAAGAAGTTTTTAGATTTTAACTGCCTGATACTGAAAAACATTCAACTCTATTGAAAATAAGTTGTTATCCAGACTCACTAATGTGTCATTTAAAATATCTATCATTAATTATAACAAAAAAATACTACACGTTCAAAGAAGCAGGAAACGGATCTATAATCAGTGGGATGGGGCTGGGGGAAGCAGTCAGTAGATTTGAAAGCCAGGTGTGGTGGTGCACACCTGTAATCCCAGCACTGAGGAGGCTGACGCAGGAGGATGGCAAGTTTGAAGCCAGCTTCAGCAGCTTAGGAAGACCCTGTGTCAAAATGAAAAATAAAAAGGGCTGGGGATGTAGCTCAGTGATAGAGTGTCCCTATACCCCCCCCCCCAAAAAAAAAAGGCTTGGAGATGACCCATATTTTGAATTTAACAGATGAAGACTGTTTTGTAAATCAACTATTACAAAAACATGAAAGAACATAAAGAAAAATATAGGTGTAATGAGTAACTTATATATCCACAAAGAAATGGGAAAAGTTTATTTGGGGGCTCACAGTTTCAGAGGACTCAGTCCATAGAGGGCTGGTTCCATTCTTGGGGCCTGAGATGAGGCAGAACATCATGGTGGAAGAGTATGGTGGAGGAAAGTACCTCAGATATCAGGCCAGGAGCAGAAGAGAGAGAGCACTATGCTCAACAGGATAAAATACATACTCCAAGGCACACCCCCAGGGACCTACCTCCTCCAGCCACGCCCTATCTGCCTACAGTTACCACTCATTTACATCCTACCAGGGAATTAACTCACTGATATGACTAAGGCTCTTATAACCCAATCATTTCACCTCTGAATTTTCTTGCATTGCCTGACACATGATTAGACACCTAGTATCTAAACCGTAACACCTCTTCATTCGGAGAAAACATAACATTGTTTTAAAAAATCTTCAGGATTCTACCAAAAACCAAAAACCTAGTAGACTAGAGAATTAATCTGGCAAGGTTAGGACAAAAGGTCATCATATAAAAGTTAATTGTATTTACTTATACTAAAACTATGGTAAAAGGAAATTCTAAAACATCATTATAATTGTCAAATATAAAACAATAAGAACTGACTTTAGCAAAAAATGAGACACATTTTTTTCTTTAATTTATTTTAGTTTTACATCACATCAGGATTCATTTTTACATAATTATATAATTTGTTCTAATTCAGTTTTATAGTGCTTCCCTTTTCCTGCCCTTCTGTCCTCTCCTTGTTCCCTTCTCTCTATTCTACTGATCTTTCTGCTATTTCTTTATAGCATTTTTCCTTTAGTGACTTGTGGATATACATAATGGTGAGATTCACTATGGTATATTCATATATGCACATAGGAAAGTTAGTCAGACTCAATCCACTGTCTTTCCCTCTTCCATCCTTCTCTCTTCCCTTCATTCACTTTTGTTTACTCCATTGATCTTTCTTCTAATTTTTGTCCCCCCTCTCACTACCTTATTTTGGATTAACTTCTGCACGTCAAAGAAAACGTTCAACCTTTGATTTGGGGGGAACTGCCTTGTTTCATGTAGCACAAAAATCTCCAGACCCATCGATTTACCTGCAAATGCCATAAAGTCATTCTTCCTTGTGGCTGAATAATATTCTATTGTGTATATATACCATATTTTTTAATCTATTCGTCTGTTGAAGAACACCTAGGTTTGCTCCATAGATTAGCTACTGTGAATTGTGCTGCTATAAACATTGATGTGGCTGCATCAGTGTACTATGCTGATTTCAGACTTTTTGGATATATACCAAGGAGCAGAATTGCTGGGTCATACGGTGGTTACATTTCTACTTTTTTGAGGAAACTCCATACTGCCTTCCAGAGTGGTTGCACAAACTTGCAATCCCACACATAATATATGAGTGTATCTTTTTCCCCACATTCTCGCCAACATTTATTGTTTCTTGTATTCTTTTTTTTCTTTTTTTTATTGGTTGTTCACAACATTACAAAGCTCTTGACATATCATATTTCATACATTAGATAATTGCATTCTGACTGGAGTGAGATGAGATTTCATTTATATTTTCTTTATCGTGGAAGGTTTTAATTTCATCTTCCATCTTGAAGCTCAATTTTGCTGGATACACAATTCTTGGTTGGAACCCATTTTCTTTCAGTGTTTGAAATATGTTATTCCAGGATCTTCTAGCTTTCAAAGTCTGTGTTGAGAGATCAGCTGTTATCCTGATTGGTTTACCCCTAAATGTAATCTGTTTCCTTTCTCTTGTAGCTTTTAAAATTCTCTCCTTATTCTGTATGTTGGGCATCTTCATTATAATGTGTCTAGGTGTGGATCTCTTATGATTATGCACATTTGGCGACCTGTAGGCTTCTAGGATTTGGGATTCTGTCTCATTCTTCAAGTCTTGGAAGTTTTCTCGTATTATTTCATTGAATAGATTGTTTATTCCTTTGGTATGGACCTCCATGCCTTCCTGTATCCCAATGACTCTTAAGTTTGGTCTCTTTATGTTATCCCATATCTCTTGGATGTTCTGCTCATGGTTTCTTAACTGTCTTGCTGAGCTGTCTATGTTCTTTTCAAGTTGAAATACTTTGTCTTCATTGTCTGATGTTCTATCTTCTAAGTGTTCTACTCTGCTGGTAGTATTCTCAATTGAGTTTTTAAGTTGGTTTATTGCTTCCTGCCTTTCTAGGATTTCTGTTTGTTTGTTTTTTATAACTTCTATCTCCCTGTATAGTTGGTCTTTTGCTTCCTGGATTTGTTTATGTATTTCATTGTTGAAGAGATCTTTCATTGTCTGATTTTGCTGTCTAATGTCTTCCTTGAGACTCCAGATCATCTGAAGCATGTATCTCCTGAATTCTTTATCTGACATTCCATCTGCTGCAGATATTACCTCTTCTAACGTTGAGTTGACCTGCATTGCTTGTGGTCCTTTCTTTCCTTGTCTCTTCATCCTGTTCGCGTTTCTTTCTGCTTACTGAGACTGTTGTGTTGTTGAATTTTCCCCCTATATATTTGTATTACTCTTGTATAGTTGCAAAGTCTCCTGCGCAGGCGCGGGCAGGGGCTCTGCTCCTCCTCCAATTGGGGCACTGTGCCTACCACCTTGGCAGGCCGCTGGGCCTGTTCTGCTGGTTGGTAGCAGGTGCGCCTACCTTCCAGGCGCGTGGGGGCGGCTCTGCCACTCCCAGGTTGCTGGGCCTGACCTGCTGGTGGGTTGCAGGTCCGGCTACCTTGCAGGCATGGGGGGAGGGCGCACACCTATTTGATTTAGACGGTTACGCGAAATGGAGGACGTAATGCTTGGGGATGAAAGTTGGGGGGGAAGGGGAAGGTAGGTGCTCTTGAAAAGAAAGAAGGAGAGGGAGATAGATAGCATAGAGGAGAATGGAAACAGCAGTAAAACTTGGAAGGGGAGAGAGAGAGGGAAAAGGGAGAGAAAAAATTAAAATGAAATAGGAAATAAAATTAGGTCTTAGAGATCCATTTTCTTCTCTTCCCGTAGGCAAAGCTGTGCCCCCCGGGCTGAGTTTTGCCCTCAATGTGTCAACAGCAATCCCTGTAAGGCGGTTCCTGGGAGTCTCTCAATCCTGTTGGTCCAGAGCCGTTTCACTTCTACGGCCCCTCCTCCCCTTCCTCCTGCCAGCCAGCCAGGTCCTGCTCACCGGAGGCAGTTCCCCAAGGATTTGGTTACACTTTCAGCCCCACCGAGTGCTCTATTTCCCTAACTACTGAGCACTCTCGCTGTCATTCATCTAAGCCCCAGTGCTGTGGAGCTGTGGTCTGGGAGTCAATTGTTTAATTTTTCCGGACCCCTTTGGTGGGCACACCTTCGGAGTCTGGCAGCTAAGACCATTGGTGTCGCTGCTGGTGGTAATAGGAGTTGGGGGTTGAGGATCCCCTCTACTTCCCTCAGCCCCTACAGTCACAACCACACTGCTGGCGGTAGGAGGAGTTGGGGGTCTGGAGTGTCCTCTGTTTCCCTCCGCCCCTACCGTCACACCCTCTCAGTTCGCGGTTGGGGGATTTGGGGGTGGGGAGTCTTCTCTGCTTCCCTCTGCCCCTACAGTCACGCCCTCGTCACTGGCAGTAGGGGGAGTTGGGGGTCGAGAGTCCTTTGGCCCTTACGGTCATGCCCACGGAGAGATTTTGAAGTTTCCCGGTTGTTTGTATCTGGTGTGGGTGGGAGTCACACACCTGCTAAAGTAGATTCTGCTGGGAAGGAATCTCTTTGGCCGAACTTTGGTGACTTCCCCTCTCTGCTATGGCGGGCCCCTGGCTCCTTGCCGGAGTGTCCGAAGGGAGGGGTGGAACTGGCTTGTCTCTGGTCTGACACAATCTCTGGTTTTAGTTCCCAGTTCGCTATTTCGTAAAGGGTTGGTTAGATTCCCTTCACGCTGTCTCAGGGGGGGAGCCGTTCGCCGGGTGGGCGCGGCTGTTAGTAGAGCCGGGAGGGCACGGGCTGTCTGCTGGACCCGGCGGGACACTTCTCGCTGCGCCGGGCCTCCGCCGCGTGGCTAAGATCCGGGCGGGTGGAGTGGCCGTTTGCTGAGCGAGAACGGGGCCTCTTGGGACAGCGAGATGGCGGGTGCCGTCTGAGGGTTCGGGCGGACCGCGCCGCTTGGGGCCTCCGGCCGCTTTCTGAAGTGGCTGGTGGCTGCGGGACTAGACCTCCACGCCCGCGTGACCGGCCAAGATCCACTTGTCTGAGACAAACTGACACTTCTAATAAACCTACCAATTCCCAGCAGGTCCCCTCTTAACGGAATTTTGCTAGAAGTTCCTCAGTAGGTAGACTGCCACTGTTCCAATGGGTCTTTCTGATCCCGTTAATGTGGAGACATTGGAATCGCTGCTACCTCACCGGCGGCCATGTTGGATCCTTGCCTCATTTATATTTTCTTAATTGCTAGAGATGTTGAAAATTTTTTCATATATTTATTGGCCATTGTATCTCTTCTTTTGAGAAGTAAGTGTCTGTTTAGTTGCTTTGCCCATTTATTGATTTTGTGTGTGTCTGTTAAGTTTTTTGAGTTCTTTGTATATTTTGGATAATAATACCCTATCTGAACAATAGATGACAAAGATTTTCTCCCATTCCATAGATTCTCTTTTCACATTCTGGATTCCTTTTCTGTTAAGAAACTTTTTAATTTGTTGCCACTCCACTTATTGACTTTTTATTTTAAACCTCTTGCACTTTAGGAATCTTGTTAAGGAAGTGAGTTCCTGAACCTTATGTTAGAGTGTTGGACCTACAGTTTCTTCTGGCAGATGCAGGTCTTCTGGTTTAATTCCTAGGTCAATCATCCACATTGAGTTGAATTTTGTGCAGGGTGAGAGAGGGGTTAAATTTTCATTCTACTACATATGGATTTACAGTTTTCCCAGCACCACTTGTTAAAGAGACTATCTTTTCTCTGATTTATGTTTATGGTGCCTTTGTCTAATATGAGATAACTATATTTATGTGAGTTTATCTCTGTGTCCTCTATTCTATTCCATTGATCTTCATGCCTATTTTGGTGCCAGTGCCATGCTGGTTTTGTTATTATAGTTCTGTAACATAATTTTAGGTCCAGTACCATGATGCCTCCTGCTTCACTTTTCTTGCTAAGGATTGCTTTGGCTATACTGGGTCTCCTATTTTTCCAAATTAATTTCATGGCTACTTTTTTACTTTTGTGAAAAGTATCATTTTGGAATTTTGATGGAAAGTGCGTTGAATCTGTATAGCGCTTTTGGTAGTATGGCCGTTTTGACAATATTAATTCTGCATCCAAGAACATGGGAGATCTCTCCATGTTCTAAGGTCTTCTTCATTTTCTTTCTTTAATGTGCTATAGTTTTTATTGTAGACATCATTAGATTATTTCCCAAGTTTTTTTATTTTATTTTATTGTGAGGCTATTTTAAATGGGATCATGTTTCTAATTTCTTTTTCAGCAAATTCATCATTGGAGTACAGGAACATAATTGATTTATGGCTGTTGATTTTGTATTCTGCTACTTTGCTAAATTCATTTATGAGTTCTTGAAGTCTTCTGGTGGAGTTTTGGGGTTTTAAAAGTATAGGATCATGTCATTGGCAAACAGAGATAATTTGAGCTCCTTTTCCTATTCACGTTCCTTTAATTTCCTTCTTTTGCCTGATTGCTCTGACTAGTTTCAAGGACTGTGTTGAATAGGAACGGTGAAAGTGGGCATCTTTGTTCCTGTTTTTAGAAGAAATGCTTTCAGTTTTTCTCCATTCAAAATAATGTTGATCTTGGGTTTATCATATATAGCCTTTACTTTGTTGAGTAAATCCCTAGTATTTCAAGTGTTTTAAACATGAATGGGTATTATACTTTGTCAAATGCTTTTTCTGCATCTATTGAGATAATCATGTGATTCTTGTCCTTAAGTCTGTTTATTTGGTGAGTTGCATATATTGATTTCTATATGTTGAACAAAACTTGCATCCCTAGGATGAAACTCACTTGGTAATGGTGCACTATCTTTTTAATGTGTTTTTATAAGCAGTTTGCCAATATTTTAATAAGATTTTTTGCATCTATGTGAATCAAGGATATTGGTCTGATATTTTCTTTCCTTGATGTGTCTTTGTCTGCATCAGGATGATACTAACTTTGTAGATTGAATTTGTCAGTGTTCTCCCCTTTTCTATCTCATGGAATAATTTGAGAAGCATTGGTATTAGTTTTTCTTTAAAGATCTAGTAGAATTTAGCTGAGAACCTATGCAAGTTTTTTTTCTTTTGTTTGTTGGAAGACTTGATGCTGCTTCAACTTTATTACCATATTTATCTGTTTAATTTTTCTATATCCTTCAATTTGGGGAGATCACATGTCTCTAGAAATTTGTTAATATCTTAAAGATTGTGTAGTTTATTGGAGTATAAATTTTCAATATAGTTTTTGATGAACCCTGGGTTTCAGTATTATCTGTGGTGATATTTTCTTTTTCATTCTAGGCTTTGTTAATATGCATTTTTTTTCTCTCTTTCTTTTGATTAGTTTGGTTAAGGGTTTATCAATTTTGTTTATCCTTTCAAAAAGCCAATTTTTTGTTTGATTACTCTTTTGTATTTTTTTTAACGTCAGTTTCATTGATTTTGGCTCTGATTTCAGATTTCAGTTATGTTCTGTCTTATACTGATTTTGGTGTTGGTTTGTTCTTCTATATCTAGGGCCTTGAAATATAAAGTTAGATTATTTATTTGTTACTTTTCTATTCTTTTAGTGTATGAGCTCAATGCTATGAACTTTCCTCGTAGAAATGCATTCATATTGTTCCAGAGATTTTGATATGTTGTGCCACTATTTTCATTTACTTCTAAGAATTTTCTTTTATTTTTTCCCCTAATTTCTTCTGCTATCCATTCATCTTTCAAAAGTGCATTATTAATCTCCAGGTGTTTGAGTAGTTTCTGTTTTTAATCTTATCATTTATTTCTAATTTCCCATTATGATCTAGTAGAATGCAAGGTATTATCTCTATTTTTTAAAATATTGCTAAGATTTCTTTTGTGACCTAAAGTATGGTTTATTTTATAAAATGTTCCATTTGCTGCTGAGAGGAAAGTGAACTCAATCATTGATGGATGAAATATTTTATAGATATTTGTTAGGTCCATATTATTAATTGTATTTTTTAGTTCTGTAGAATCTTTATGTTTGGATGATCTAACAGTGATGAGAGAGGCATGTTAAAGTAACCCCATATTACTGTTTTGTATTCTGTTTGATTCTTAATATTGAGAAGGGTTTATTTCATGTATATAGATGTATTGTTGTTTGGGGCATAAATATTTACAATCATCATATCATATCTTGTTGATGTATGAATTCCTTAAGCAGAATGAAATGAACTTTTTTTTTTGTCTCTTCTGATAAATCTTGGCTTGAAATTCACTTGGTCTAATGTTAAAATAACTACATCTGTCTGTTTATGAGTCCTATGCGAATGGCATTTTCCCCCATCCTTTCGTCTTCAGTCTATGGATGAGTTTGCCTGTGAGGCGAGTCTATTTCAGACAGGATATTAGGGTTTTTTTTTTAATTCATTCTGCCAACCTATGTCTTTTGATTGAAGGGTTAGACTACTTACATTCAATATTATTGTTGAGAGATTATTTAATTTCTTGCCATGTTTATTTACTTCTAATGTTTAAATCAGACTTGATTCTTCATTACTTGATTATTCTTCTAGTCTAATTTCTCTCCATGCTGGTTTTTACATTTTTATTTTTATTTCTTCTTCATGAAATATCTTACTTAGTATATTTTATAGTGCAGGCTTTCTGCTTATTAATTCTTTTAGCCTCTGTTTATCATGAAGGTCTTTATTTCATCTTTAGTTCTGAAGCTTAATTTTGCTGGGTATAGTATTCTTGGTTGGCATCCATTTTCTTTCAGAACTTGATAAGTATTATTCAAGCCCTCCTGGATTTTAGGGTCTGGGTTGAGAAATCAGTTGAAATCTGGATTGTTTTACCTCTAAATGTAACCAGTCATTTCCCCCTAGCAGCTTTTAAAATTCTGTTCTTATTCTATATATTAGGCATTTTCATTATCGTGTGTCTTATAGTGAATCTTTTTTGATTTTTTAAATTTGAAGTTCTATATGCCTCTTTATTTGAATTTCCATCTCATTCTTAAGGTTTGGAAATTTTCTGCTATTATCTCATTGAAAAGATTGTGCATCCCTTTAGCTTGTGTTTCATAGCCTTCATCTACCCCAATGAATCTTAAATTTGGCCTTGTAATGTTATCCCAGATTTCTTGAATATTTTGTTCATGGTCTCTTAACATGTTTTCTTTATGGTTGACTTTATTTTCCAGATTATGTGCCTTGTCTTCAAGGCCTAAAAATCTATCTTCAAAGTGGTCTGATCTACTGATGATGCTTTTCATTGAGTTTTTTTTTAAGATTTTTAAAAGTTGTAGATGGACACAATACCTTTATTTTATTTATTTATTTTCATGTGGTGCCGAAGGTCAGTGCCAGTGCCTCACGTGTGCTAGGTAAGCACTCTATCCCTAAGCCACAACCTGAGCCCCTCCATTGCATTTTAAACTTGGTTTATTTATTCTTTCATTTCCAGGATTTTTTTTTCAGACTCTCTGTCTCTTTTTTTTGAAGTGATCTTTTACTTTCTATATTTTCTGTCTGATTTCATTTCCTCATCTTCCTGTAGCTCATAAGCCATTTTAACTAAGAACTTTCTAAATATCTTTTCTGACATTTCCTTCAGTGGTGTTGATAAAGTCAGTTGTTGAAGCATTATGGGTGTTTGGGGATGATTAGTTTCCTGCTTTTTCATATTGTTTGAATGTCTGCCCACCTATTGGTGTAGTTCTCACTTCTTTTAAGTGAAGGACTATTATGAGATCTTCTTTCTCTTAAGAGCCCTAGGTTGGGTGAATATCCAGATAATAATATTTTAAGTCAATGTGTGAGCTCTGCCAATCCCAATATCAGCACCACTTTAAGAGATACCACTGAATCTTATTTACCATAATCATTTCAGATTCAAGCTTCACTCTAGCCAACCTTATAAGAAACAAAAACTGGTTTATTATTGTTCTCCATAGTTCCTTAAATCCAGGTATAAATTTGTAATACAGTCCTGGAATAGGTCAAAAGAATTCATTTTTAATTTAAATAAACTTTCTGTAACCTTAAATGAAGGCTAAAGGGGGAGAGGAAGAAAGATTGGGCAAAAAGGAGAGAGGAGGGAAAGAGAGAATATGTAAAATAATAATTTACACCAAAGTAGAAAGAAGAAACAGATGAATTATGGTTATTTGAGGTAGTAAATAATGCAAGAGGATGAACAGGGTGTTAAGAGGAGCAAGTATAAACTAGAGCTAGGAAAACAAAGATAGGAAGATTGATTCCAATCAGTGCTTTAAATCGTTAGATGAAATGTATTCAAATGGGTTGAATCTACAACACTGGCTATTGGGGTAACAATTATCATTCAAGTTAAAGAGTTATTTGTCTGATCAATTTTGATATTATAGTTATAGTAAATCATGAATAGGTGAAGAAAATTCTTGTTGAATCTTGGTTTGTATTTCATTGGGGTTTGGATATTTGTCAGATGTCCATCAGTCTTTGGCTACAGATCTCTTCAGAGTTGCATGGGCTCAGGAGCCAATTCCTACCAGGGGCTTCTGGTTTGTCAGCTCAGGGGCCTTCAGGTAACTGCTTAGCGGGTGCAGTATTGAGGCTTGGCTCTTTCAGTTCTGGGTAGGAGTTCAGTATTCAGGCTCTGGAATGTCCCTGTGTTTTCTGTGAGTCCCCCTGTGCCTGCTTCCCTCTATAGGATCCCTTTTGTGGTAGTGAAGATCCTGGTGGCTATGAGTTCAGAAACTCTGGTTATGGGTTTCTGTGGGTGTTGTGTGATGCAGAAGCATTCCCCCAGCTGATGCTGCTCTCTGGGACACTGTCTGAAGGGACTCAGGTGGTTCATCTAGACTCTAGTTTTTACTACCACAGGTTGTGAATGGTGGCACTGGTTCCCTGTTTATTGAGTCTGATGCAAGTTCCCACAAGTATCCAAACAGTGCCCTTTCACTCAACAGTTGTGATCACATGTCAGGCTGTGCATCACTTAAGGCTGGGAACAGCCTTTTCCTGTTGCCTAGGCTCTGTTAATTTTCTGCCTTAACTGATCTCCCTCAGGCTATCTTTGTGGGTGCCTTTAGCTTAAATTACCTGGGGTATTCACAGAACTTATCCTAGCAGCCTTCTGTCTGTGGCTGCCACCATCCACAAACCAGCTTTCTATGTCATTCGGTATTCAGGCAGCTTCCCTCCGGTAAGCCTTGTGATCCTGGGAACTGTCCCTAGGTTCCCACTGTGCCTCCCCCTAATGTCAGTGGTGAATCTGCTTTCCTCTGTTCAGGGCCAAAGCTGCTTCATTGCTGTCTCTGTGATTGCTGCAAAAAGCTTTCTGCACTGTAGAGGCTAGGTGAGTTAGGCGTACTTCCTAGCACAGAAAGGGGAAGGGAGAGGGGGTTTCAGCAATTTTCAGCTAGTAGTGGTCCTTCTAGAAGTTCTTTCTGGCCTCATTCTTAAGAGGTCCCACTGCAGGGAACTTCTCTCAGGTTTGATTCACAGCTGTCTGGGTGTGGGAAGAAGCCCTGTTGATGGAAGGGGGTGACTGGTTGACTGAGGGCTCCACAAGATGGCTGCAGACCTCTGGCTCAGTTTTCTTTTCATGATTTGGATATAAGTTGTTGACACAGTTTTAAGGACCTGCTGTTACTGTCGCATTTTAAATTTTGCCTGTCTTTCCAAATGTTTTTAAGTGGGTGAGCTTAGAGATTTTCTGCTCCCCTCTTTCTTTCTCTCTCTGTTGCTCCCCCTGCCTTCCCATACCTTGGTTTGGGTGCAGGGTTAGGAAACTCTGAGTTTATTTTCTACTTTGGTAACCTATCTTCTAGTCTCTCCAGGTCTCAGACTTTGGTATATTGTGTTTCAGAGCATTTATTTTATCACCCACCTCTCAATTCTGCTCTCAATTCTGTGTTGTGAGGAGACAGAACTTCTACTCAGCTCACTTCTGCTGTCTCCCCCCACCATCATTGACATGAAACATTTTTTATTATGAAAAATATAAAATACTGCTGAGAGAAGTCTAAGAAAGCCTAAGTGGAGTGATATAACCTGTAAACGGATTGAATGAATTAATAGCATTCACATGTCAGTTCTCTCCAAATTGATCTGAAGATTCATACAATCCTAGTTAACTTTTGATAAACATTAATAAATAGATTCTAGAACTTGTAAGAAGCAGTAAAGTGCCTAGAGTAGGCCAAAAATCTTTTAAAAATTACATCACAGTTAAAAATTTACCCTGTTTTCAAAAATTACATAGAACTGTAGTAGTCAGCATAGCAGGGTATACACAAAACAATAGAGAGATGGAGACACACCAAGACTGGGTCCCAGACACAGATCCTTAGATACATAGCCAACTGATTATTTGGCAAAGATAATGAGGCAATGCAATGGGGTAGGGAAGTCTTTTCAACCTAAGGTGATAGAACAACTAGCTAAACACATGGGAAAATGTTCTTTAATACATACATTGAAGCACAAATATAGAGCTAATGAGAGTGTATTATATACAATATCAGAAAAACTAAAATCAGAAAAATGATAGAAGAAAACTAGGGTATTTTCACCCATTCAGAATGAACAATGATTTCTTAAGACAAAAAAATAATTTATTATAAAAGAAAAAATGATACATTGAACTTCAAAATTAAAACCTTATCATTATTAAAAGACATCATTAAAATCTATGACATGACAAATGTTGACTGGGAGAAATTTTACAATATATATAACAAACAAAGTTGTGTCAAAGTTGAGTGATCCATGGTGTCCCCAGATATTTAGCTAAATATTATTATTTCTGGGTGCATCTGTGAGAGTTTTTCTGGCTAGGATTAACATTTGGATCAGTAGACTGATTAAAATAGCTTGTCCTGAGTGAGTTTCACCTAATCAATTGAAAGCCTATTAGAAAAATGACTAGGAAAGAATTTCTTCTCTCTCCATCTATCTTCATACTAGAACACTGGTCTTCTCGTGGCTTTGGACTCAGAATTGGACTGGAACTCATACCATCACTGCTTCTGCTTCTCAGTTCCTTGGACTCAGACTGGAACTTTTATATTATCAGTCCTTCTCAGTCTTGACTTCTCAACCACCATAACCTACATAAAATACTTCTTTAGAATAAATAAATAAGTTATGTATGTGTATATACACACATCCTATTGTTTCTGCCTCTCTGGAGAACTAATATACAGATAGAATACCACTGAGCAATAAAAAATGAACTCCTCATGCAACAAGATGAATTTTAAGCATTATGTTGAGCAATGAAAACTGAACAAAGAGTATATACTGTGTGATTCCGTTTATACGAAGTTCAAGTACAGTCCAATCTAAACCTTAATTACAGATCAGAATAGTTGTTTCTACAGAATTGATGATTGACTGGAAGAGACATTAGGAACATTCTATGGAAACAGAAATATTCTCAACTTGAATGAGTTGGTTGTTCACAGGGGTGTGCATGTGCCAAACTCATTATATTGAATTCTGAAGAACTGTACGTTTTATACCATATAAATTCTACCTTGATTTTGAAAACCATGAGATAATAAGAGAAGAAATAAGTAATAAATCAAATCTGAGGCTCTCCAAGGAAGTTTATCAAAAAACAAAAACAAATTTCAAAAAAGAGGGGGACATCTTCAGATAAATTTATACCATAAAGATTTCCTTGATGAAGGAGGTGATGACCATGAAAGTCCTAAGGATTGTGTAAAACCTGTAGTATAGTTGTTAGAAACACATTGTTGTTATATCAGAGATGAAAATATTAACCACCTGATATTTGTGCTTTATTGTTGACTTTTAAAGGAGAAGCAGATTATGCAATAACAGAAGTCATGGGATATAAACATGTCATTTACAATAATGATATTATGAATGAAACTAATGGTCTCATTCTGATTTATTTTCTGCATGCTTCTTTGGAGAAGCTTGACTAAGACAGAAATAATTGTGTTTTACATTTTGCTCTGAAGGTATCCATGTCTCCCAGAAAGGAATATTCAACATTGTTCAAACTATACTATGCTTATGTCAGAATAGTATCATCTGTGAGGAATGAGATAGCATCAGGTAAATTATTTTTCTTCATTTAAGAAAAAAGGATTTGCAAACATTGGAGATGACTAAATCTTTTTAAAAAGATTTTTTATTAGTGCACTATAGTTGTACTTAATATCAAGGAACATTTTGATATAATCATATATGAATAGAATACAATTCGCTCAATTTCAGTCCCCCATACTACCTATATCCTTCCCTTTCTTCTTCTTCTATTCTACTGGTTTTCCTTCTATTCATTTTTTATTTGGTGCTGATTAGATGTACATAAATGTGGAATTCTCATATGTATACATAGCATAAATTCATCAATTTCATTCCATAGTTCCTCCCTTTTCCCATTCCTCATGTCCCCCTCTATCCCCTACCTCTACTCCACTGATCTCCCTACTTTTTACATGGGATCCCCCACTATTGTGAATTGTGCTGATATAAACATTAATGTGGCTGTATCACTCTAGTATGCTGATTTTAGTTCTTTTGGATAAATACTAAGGAGTTGGAGAGCTGGGTTTTTAATTGCTGTAGAGTCAAAAACTAATTTATTTGACTCCATTCTACATGCCAGATAGTTATCTAAAATACTTTTCTAGTTCCTCACCCCATTCTCCAGCTCAGAAGTTTTTAATATACCTCTTTATATATAGATTAAAGCTTTGAATTCCGTAGTCTCATGTGTGTAGTCTTTCAAAACAGTTTTGCTATTCCAACAAAATATTCCACTATATATTCTTCCACATTTCCCAGACAAAGAGGCCTGTTAGAGGTATAATACTCCTTGAACTCTCCCATGTCCCTTGAGGCTGCAGTAGGTCATGTACTTAGAACACCTGCAGGTCTATTCTCTTGCTCTTATTAGTCTCTATTAACTTCAAAGATAAATTTAAATTTGCCTCTCTACAGGAAGTCTCCCAGCTCTCTCCTTCTTAGTCCTCAACAACAATGAGACTAAAGGTTCCAATGTGCTGAAGATAGTTCTGATTTATGTGTAGGTTTTCGACATAATGCATTAATGTCTCTCCATCCCACTCTCAAAATCATTCTGGCTTGGACAATAATTATAAAGTCATGCTACCCAAAGTCCCATAATCTAATCTTTCTTAGTATTTGCCTGCTTTTAAAAATTACATTTTTACATGTTCTTTTCTTGTTTCCATATTATTTCAGAAGTCCATTAAGGACCCAAACCATCCTTATCATCTCCCAAATTGCCCTGTACAGGGCTTCATATATCTTTACTGAATTAATTCAGTTCCACTTTGAGGAAAAAAAAAACCCAGTGATTTCAGATTCTTTTGAAGATGTGAACAAATCTTGCTAGCACCCACACAACTTAAGCTTTTAAAAATTCTATTATTTATTTATTTATTTATTTTGCAGTGCTGGGGATATAACTCAGGGTGCTAGGCAAGTGCTCTCCAACTGAGCTATGTCCCTAGTTTTATGTATTCTTTTTTTTATAGTTCTTAACAGCCTCATCCTTATAATGCAGTTAACTACAATGAAGTCATTTTCCTTCAAAATTAATCATATTTTATCCTTGGTCCTATTTGTAATGCAACCATAATGTTACAGGGCAAGATTTCTAAATGATTACATATTCTTGTTGGGCTGACCTAGTACATTTTTATGGTGTGCTTTACTTCAGGGATTACAACATTGGGGCTCTTACTTAATAAATCAAAAGATTTGTCTTGTACAAAGGAAAGAATATAGGCCTACTAGGAAGTTAGAAATAAATTGTGGAGAAACTGCTATAAAATATCCATTACATTTTTTATTGAAGTTGCTAAAATGCTAAATGTCCATCAAAGCCACATTGAATATATAAAATATGAGTGGTAAAAAAGGACTTATTTAGATCTATATTAATCAGCATTGCAGATCTCTGAACATTATTTTCAGTGGAAAACATGCAACTTGAGGGCTTAGATAAATGGTAAAACTAATACTTCTATAAGTTATGATAAATAAGTATATAAAACAATGGTACATATTGCTTATTTATATAAATAAGCTTATGTGAAGGTGTGAAAGTTGGATTGGACAGATATACATTAAATATATTACAATATATAGTATGGAATAGCAGGAAACAGAATTGAGAATGGAGGGTTAAGGTGAAAAAAGAGCTGTAGTTATTCTCATAATGTATTAAGACATTAAATGGTCGATCAAAAATTTAATTTGTGTGTGCTGTGCACATGTGCACATACACTCTCACTGATAAAAGAAAAGTATTCACCAAAAGTTTGGTTAATTGATACCAATGATTAACAATGTGAGACATTAAACATTTTGAAGAAAACAAAGAGAAGGACTCATGAGTATTATGACCCTTTACTCCACAGTTTTTGCTATTATATTACTTTGTGATTGGGAACAAATAACTTAAACTAACCTGATGATTTGAGGCTGCTTTTGCTTTTATTTTGTAGTAGCTAAAATTCAGCATTTTAATTCCAAAGCTTTGAAGCTTTTACCTTATCAAAGGACAGAGTCATTTTAAAGTCAATCTTTGCAGAGATTCCAGCCTTAGGACCAAAGTCACAATTAGATGCTGAGAGGCAACAACTGAAGGAATCTGTTAGGCAGGCAAGGAAGGCTTTGAGAAAGTGGAGCCACACAAAGATAATGGTTCATGGCTCAAGTTGGCCATCAGAGTGGAAGAGTTAAGTGGTTGCCAGAGTAAGGTCTTTTAGAAAGGAGTGTGGGTCAGGAGTTAGACCTATAACACAGTGTATGTGGAGTAAGCTGACATCAGGATGAAACAACAAATAAGGAATCTGTCACAGAGACAGTCAAAACAGTCAAAACGCCAAGTAGACCATGGGATGACATGGAATGAGGTGCTCACCCTTCCAACACGATTCAGCATATTAATGAAATGGAAAAGGGAGAGTATATTTATGGATGGACTCTGACCCTTAGTTTATTAAAATACTTGGCTTGGACAGTTTTTAAGGTCTGGGGCTCAGTATCATTCTTTGACATGATATTTTTGAGATTTACTTTAGGACTGTAATTTTAACTGCTTCAATGTCTAATAGCAACTTCTAAATTCTAAAGGTTAGCCATTTTTCAAGTCTCACATTGAAAATGCCAAATCAGTAATTAAATCAATTGAGAAGTTTTCTTCCTGATCTTTGTTGATTTAAGGTTCAAATTTGGAGTGTGGGGGGGGTGTTCTTTGATGACTTTAGAACACCGTGAAGCATCCTAGTGTTAAAGAGCATGGAGGAGTTCCTGGCTGACGGAGATGGAGAATAAAACAATGAAAAACTGTCACTGGAAATGGAGCAAGATGTATGCTGACATTAAACACTGAGAGAATTTGTCTTTTTTTTTTTTTTTGGATTTGTGTTCCTTCATGTGACTCTACTTTCACACCTAAGAAGAGTTAAATTTTAGTAATTCATCCAATCTAAAAATCAACGAAAAGAATAGGCTTGTGAATAGCAAGTCAGTCACTCAGGAGAAATGCGATGGATGTAGCGTTGCACACGTTATATTTTCAAGTTTGATTGACAGTTTTTAGAAGTCACAGATTTGCTTTTAGACCTTTTCAGAAAGTGCATTTAGAAGATCTTTTCTGCCAGTACACACACACACACACACACACACACACACACAAGGAATATTTAAAAATCTAAAAATCAAATACAGAAACAAACAATATTAAATGCTTTGAAATGTTTAAGAATGGTTAATAGGGGGCTGGGGTTGTGGCTCAGTGGCAGAGCGCTTGCCTTGCACCTACGAGGCACTGGGATTGATCTTAAGCACCACATAAAAGATAAATAAATAAAATACAAGGATTGTGTCCATCTACAACTAAAAAAAATTTAAAAGAGTGATTAATATTTTGACATAAATATACTTTAACCAAGCACCTTCAACATTAGAAAAAAGATGAAAATGATTTTTGCTTCCATTTCAAGGGGAAAAAAACAAAACTCTAGTAATTTATGAGACCTAATAACCTTAGCAAAGACAATTTTACATGGCCATGAAGTGTATCATTGCAGAGACACAGCTGAAACCAAAAAACAAAGGTGCCAACAGTTCCTCCAGGCTAGTACATTTTAGAATATTCTGTGTCTGAAGTTTTCTTCCATTTCCAAAGAGCAAGGAAAGAAGCCAAGCTTTGTTACTGTGACTCAAAGGATCACAAATGTCCCATTAGATCCTCCCAGAGAAAGCCAATCTCTGATTTAAAACCTCCCTTGATGGGAGAAGGACTTTACTGCTAAAATGCCTTACTTAATATTGTACAATCTCATCAAAATTCCCCAAAGTATTAATGTGAATCCAGACTTAGGAATTTCTGCTTCCATTTTGAATCATATTTACTCTGTATTTGACCTTTGAATGCATTTGGGTCTCTGTCTCTGAACTAGTGGATGGGTGGTTATGTCAAAACACCTGGATTTCATTTGGAGTAAAATATAAAATTAAATCAGTTTTTCTTTCTTTAAAGCAACAAGAAGAGCAAAGGGATGAGATAATAATAATAAAAAAATAAAGAGGAAAAGCATGTATCCAGACATAGTTGCAAAAGGTTTTGATAATTGTCCTTAAGTATTGAATATGAGGAATATGTAGATGAAGTACAGGATAAAGAGCCCCTTTTTATGCTACATAGTTGTAAATGTGGCAGTAAAGGACTGTATACTTTAAACATCTTGAGGCCAATAAATAATTACATCTAGAGCTTTTCCCCACACCCATAAGTTCCACACAGTGCCAGATGCCAACATCAGGTGTTTCTTAATAGCTTTAATGAAATAATAGTTGTGCGTGTGTGTGTGTGTGTGTGTGTGTGTGTGTGTGAGAGAGAGAGAGAGAGAGAGAGAGAGAGAGAGAGAGAGAGGTACACTATACTCTGTAAATATGTTATGATTTGTACACAGTATTATAATCATTACACTATACACAGTTTTAGAAACATTACAGGTTGAACTACATTCTCTTCTTTCTGTTTGATGAAAAACGTGGTGGTCTGTGTTTTTAACCTTTTGCCTTAAGATGTTTTTAAAAATATCCAGCCATTTGATGAGGATAGAGCTTGGAAATAACTTCCCTAACATTTCTGTTAAAGAAAACCAATTTGAAAATAAAAGTCAAACTTCAAGAGTATTGATTTCCTTTCTTTGTCATAAAAATCATAGCAGAAAAAGATCTAACTGGAATAATTTTTATACTCCTGGTCTTTTTGTTAAAGAACATGCTATAAATGAATAGACATGAAAAGTGAAGCATTATTTTTTAGCTGAATAACCCCATAAAATAATATCTTCTATTCTATAATCTCTTGCTTCTTTTGGATCTCAGATAATTTTTTGATAATTCTCTCTACATAATATATTTTTAAATGAGGATGCAAAATGTACAATATGTCCCATCTATATTAAAAGTTAACTGTTAATATGTTTTATGTAAAAACACTATTTTATATAAATATACTGAAAACATGATTCCATTTCTATATTTACAAACTTGAGCAACCATTTAATTTCAACAAAGAATATAGGCTATGTTTTTGAGAAATTACTAAAATGTTATTTTCATATAAATCTATTTAGGTTATTCTTTTAACTTATTACTTTCAGTCTTTAAAATGTTATTTCTAGTATACTTGTGTCTTGAGAGTTTGTTAATTTTTTAAAAAAGGTTTTGCTAAAATAAGAATTGATATACTGAAAATTTTATTGATGAGGTAATTTAATGAGATTAGGAAATTAAGCAATATATGCCTTATAATATATTTTCTTTTACATGAATTATTGAGTAATATTAACTTTTCAATTGCTAACTTTTTCAATTATTCATAAAAATGAAAATTAGATTTTGGTTTTACTTCAAATGTTTGCAAGTCACATTTTCTTAAATTTTTTCTCTCTAAGATTTCATCAGTTACCTATTGTTAAGTGAAAATAGAATGGAATGAATACTGTAGGCTATATTTTGGTAATTTGGTTTTTGCCCTTGCCTTTGAACAATATGGTTTTTCTAGAACAATGTTTTACTTACTTTTATTAAGATATAATTTAAATTATGGTAAATTTCACCTTATTACACAATTATGCCTTTTTGACAAGTGAATATATTTGTGCAAACACCAACACAAAAAAGATATAGAGCAATTCTCTCATGAGAAAAGAAAAAGTCTCCATGTTTACTTGAAGTCAATATCTCCCCAACTTCTGAGCCCCTAAAAATCACTGATATATTTTCCATCCCTATAATTTTGTCTTTAAAATATTATACAAATTGGGTTATATAGTATATTGCCTTTTGAAATGATGTTCTTTCACTTGGGATATTGTGTAGAGACTCATCCAGGTTGTTAAGAGCACCCTAGTTTATTCCCTTTCCTTTCTAGGTAGAATTTCATTGTATGAATATACTGTAGATTGTTGATCTGTTTCACAGTTGGATGTTGGAGCATTTCTAGATTTTGATGAATACTAATAAAGTTGCTCCAAAGATACGTGTTCAAGTTTGTAAATGAACACAGTTTTTATATCATTTGGATAAATATCTGCCAGTGAGACAGATGGGTCCCGGGATATGTTTAACTTCAGCAGAAGCTGCCAAGCTCCTCTCCAAAGTGGCTGCACCATTCTTCATTCCCACCAGCAAAGCATGAGAGTGTTAGTTGCTCTGCATCCTTGCTAGTCTTTTTATTTTAAGACATTCAAATAGGTGTGTAGTTGCCATTTTCTTATGGTTTTAATTTGTATTTCCCTAATGAATAATGTAGTTGAGCGTCTTTCCATGTTCTTATTTGCTATCCATATATTTTCTTTGGTGAGATATATGTTCAAGACTCTCATTTATTTATTTTTAATGTTTTTATTAGTGCATTATAGTTATAAATAATAATTGAGTTCATAGAGACATAACCATAATGCATGGGATTTATTTACTCCATTTCGGTCCCTCGTGGCCCCCTCTTTCCCTCTCAACTTCTCTCCCTTTTTCTCCTTTCTCTACTTTACTCATTTATTTATTCATTTTAAATTGGTGTTTTATAGATATGCATAAAGGTGGAATTCACTGTGGCATATTTATATGTTCACATAGCATAATTTTGTCAAATTCCTTCTGCATTTCCTCCTGTTTCCTGTTCTTCCTTTCTTCCCATCAATCTCCTTCTTCAGCTCCACTGAACTTCCCTATATCTTTATGATATCTGCCCCCAACTCTTCTTTACCCCCTTACTTTGCTCTAGCTTCTGCATATGAGAGAAAACATTTAATCCTTGAGTTTCTGAGTCTTGCTTATTTTACTTAACATGATGTTCTCTATTTCCATCCACTGACTGGAAAATTCCACAATTTTATTCTTCTTTATGGCCGAGTAAAACTCCATTGTGTATATATACCACATTTTCTTAATCCATTCAGCTACTGATGGGCACCAGGGCTAGTTCCATAACTTGGCTATTGTAAATTGCACTGCTATAAACTTGGATGTGGCTGATTTTAGTTCTGAGGAGTAGGATAGCTGGGTCCATTTTTTTTTTTTTTGAGGATTCTTCACACACTTTCCAGAGTGATAGCATTAATTTGAAGTCCCACCAACAATGTGTAAGTGTATCTTTTCTCCCACACTCTCACCAGCATTTATCATTATTTATATTCTTGATAATTGCCATTCTTACTGGAGTCAATTGAAATCTCAATATAATTTTGATAAAATCTTTTGTTTATAATTAAAAATTATACATTCTTATGGCATAAAATATGATGTTTTGAGATGTGTATACACTGTGATATGACTAACTCAATCTAATTAACATATGCACTGCTCCCTTAGTGATTTTCAAGATATAATACATCGTTCTTGTCTCCTTTGAGCAACAACCCCCAAATCCCTGACCATTCTTCTTTCAGTTTCTATGAGTTCACATTTTCTAGATTCTACATATAAGTGAAATCATGCAATATTTGTCTGTGTCTGACTTGTTTCATTACTGTCCTCCACCTTCATCCAAGTGGTTGAAAATAGCAAGAATTTCTTGTTTTAAAGACTTAGTAGTATTCCAGTGTGTATATATAACACATTTTCTTTAGTCATTCATCTATTAATGGACACTTAGGTTGACTCCATGTCTTGGCTATTATGAGTAATGCTACAATGATCGAGAGAGAATGAGCTCTTTGGCATGCTGATTTCATTCTCTGAATATATAGCCAGTAATGGGATTTCTGGATCATAAGTTCTACCACAGTTTTATTTTTTAAATCTTTTGAGTAACTTCCATACTGTTTTCTACAATGACTACACTAATTTACACTCTTACCAACACTGTGCAAGGGTTTCCTTTTGTCTACACCCTCAACAACACTTGGGATTGTTCACCTTTTTTGATAACAGCCAAATTAAAAGGTAGAAAAATGAAACCTCATTGTGGTTTTGATTTGCATTTTTGATTATTTGCATTTTAGGTTTATTATTGACTTTTCTTTTAAATAATTATTTTAGCCATTGTGCGAGGTCATATAATACCAACCTATAGTTAATCAGAATCTATCTTTAAATAATATCATGCACCTCACACAGAGAGACTTCACTGCAGTATTTTACCAACTTCTATTTTTCTATTCTTCATTTATTGTCATTCATTTTACTTTTACATATGCTTTGAATGCAATGTGTTGTTAATATTTTTCTTTAATTGGGCTGGGATTGTGGCTCAGCAGTAGAGCGCTCACCTAGCATGTGCAAGGCTGGGTGATCGCTCTACTGGGTTCAATCCTCAGCACCACATAAAAATAAATAAAATAAAGATATTAAAAATATATTTTCTTTAGTTATCTTTTAAAGTAGGAAAATGTTAAAAAAAAGTAAATTTCATATTTATTGTCACTTATTTTATTTCTAGAACACTTTATTTTGTGTATATGTCCTTTCTTACCAAAGATCTTTAAAAATAGTAACACTTTTCTTGGCCATTGGTAAATAGAACCCACTAGAACCGACTTCTCTTGGCTATATTAAAAGTTTATTGTGCTTAGATAGCTAGATATGTGTTTGATTTTTATAAACCTTTGTGCCCACCTAGAATTTCAGAACCATAGGACTGAATATATCACAAGAGGGCCTTTGGCTTGCTCTTCAAAGTCTGAGAGGTTTACTTCAAGCTGATCTTATTTTAAGATACTTCCAGATATTCTCCTTCTGAAGTTGAAACTTTAGCCTGTTTGGTCTGTACTTCTCTTTTTGTCTGTTTCTCTTACTCTCTTGCTTTGTGTGTGGAGTGGGAACGTTTGTACCACACTGTCCTGCTTTTTAATGCTCTTTTTTTAGCAACCTTACAAACATAGGAAGATAGCTGTTACATTCTTCCCTATCATTCTCCTTAATAGGTTAAAACAAAAAAAAAGAGCAAGGGGTTGGGGGTTCTCCAGCTCCCTTGCCAAGTAGCAGAAATGCACTGTTAGGACACTTACAAAAGTCCTGAACTGAAACCCCTCCCTGAAGTCATACAGCTTATTTTACTCAACAGGTACCTTTAGGCACTCTAGGATTCTGATTTGGATGGGTGTTCTTCAAAAATTATGTTTACCGGAGGACGTGATTTACTTTCGTGCCTACTGAATGAAGCAGCCCTGTTGTTTGTTACTGGTGTAGAAAAGGGGTGAGAGGAAAAGAGGGTCTAAAAAGAGCAGTCTAAAAACCTAGAATTTTCTAAACAAAATGTATTCAATTGTGGGGAAAAAAAGTACTCTTGACATATAGGGCCCGTGTATAGTGGAACTTATAAACACTTGTCGTTTGAGAGGGTAACTGTAAGAGACACTTATTTTCAAACTTATCCCTTTAATTCATGTCCAAAGCATAACATTTTCTTTTTGTCTTTTTCCCCCTCAAGGGGTGCTACATCCATTGTGTACAGATGCAAACAGAAGGGGACCCAGAAGCCTTATGCTCTCAAAGTGTTAAAGAAAACAGTAAGTTTATTTCATTATATAATAGCATCTCTGGGGGACCTGTGACCTGGAGCAGTCAGGAACCTGACTCAAAGGACTAAGGGGCCAGGGAGCTGCTATGTGCAGCTGACGGGTGTGACTCCTGAAGGGGAGAGAGCAAGCCAAGTTGATCCTGGTCTGATGGAATCCTCATGGCTCTCTGAAAGCCATGGGATGTTGCAGCGAATGTGGTCTGTGGGGAGAACTGTGCCAAGGAGATGCATGAGAGCTGGTAGGGAAGCCTGGCTTTCTATACCAGCCGTGGTCTGGGAGATGTATATACATAGATGGCACATTTTAACATTTCCATATTAGAGTCACACTTTGATATCCTAGAGAAGCTTGGCATTTATAAGAAGCTGAAATGAAACACAGATATCTGTGTTTGTGAAAGGAGTCATCAGCTTCTAATTTGTCTTAACTTTCAATGGCTGGGTTTGTATTTGGAAAAGAAAGAAGGATTTGTTTGAGTTTATTCTCAAATGATAGGCAAGCTGGAAGAGGCAAAGTGTCTCAGGTTGTTCATCGCTAATAAGTAAGAAATGTAGCAGGTGAGATTCCAAAATAAGTGCAGGCACCTGTGTAATAGTCTGTCCCCAAGAGAGAAGTGTGTAGATTTAATCCTTCATTTACACTCTCTATCCTTAAGTAGTTTCTACTCAAAAATCCATAAAGGACAAGGTACTCTTTACAACCACATTCTTCCTTATTCAAATTTTATGTGGACAAATATGTGAACTATGTATACATACACATTATATATATTTCTGAAAACTTATTCACAAAGTTTACTGAGGAGAGAAATGTCATATATTTTGAAGTCAAATATTACCTTTTTTTTAGGCCAAGAAATTTTTTCCTTTAAAGGCAGCTTAGTATCACCAGCTGTTTATATATTGTCCAGCACAGGGAAATTTTAGAACTTCGTATAATGAATAGCATAATGGCATAGGATTTCCAGTCAAGTGGAAATAGAATAACATTTTGAAACAATCTGTTAGAATTTAAAGCCATATCAAAATAACAACAAAAAAAACCCCTAGTTTAAT
Organism: Spermophilus citellus; assembly: GCF_964194105.1. Taxonomy (NCBI): domain Eukaryota; kingdom Metazoa; phylum Chordata; class Mammalia; order Rodentia; family Sciuridae; genus Spermophilus; species Spermophilus citellus. The sequence goes on along the minus strand of NC_138182.1, from coordinate 194,231,720 downwards.
CAAAGTAGGTAATAATTCACAGGCAATTGCTACTAGTAAACTCTATGTTATGAAAATTCTGTTTGGAGTAGATAATTATACAAGTTAATATTTACAAGGTTTGGAATTTTCCTTTAGTTATATAATTTATCTGAGTGAAAGATTATTTAAAAATTTATGGAAAAGAATGTCCTATTAAATATCTACTTGTTATGAAAACAAATTGTGCTTTATCAGTAGTTTATACAAAATATCATTAAACTGAGTTCTATCTTTTGTTGATCAAAAACATTGTTGGTAAAATTTGTGTGTGTGTGTTGTTTTGTGTTTTACTTTTTTAGCTGAAAACATTTTATGAAGGGATAGATATTTGAAAGTCAAGGAAATAAACACCAGAAATTACTTGTGAATGCTCAAGAATCCCAAAGAACAAAAAGGCTGGTTTAGAGAATAGTGATTTATGTCAACAACCTTTGGAGTAAGAGATAGGTAAAGATGTTTGGTAAGCTCCTGACTCATATTAATTGAAAAAATACAGCCGTGGTTCACCCTTACTTTCCTTCTTTCCACATCTGTTGTGAAAATATCTTCCTCAAAAGACAAGCAGGAAGAGAATGTGGACGGGAACCAAGTGTCAGATGGAGCTGTAAGGCAGATGTTGTCAAACACAGTTACTGCTGTGCCAAATGGAATGAGAAAAAAAAAATCTCCTGGAGGAACCTTAGCTCTGAATGTAAATGAGATGGAATCCCCAGTATTGTCTTCTAGGATAAACTGTGCACAGCGATGTGCAAATGAGAGAGCAGGCAAAACCTTGCCCAGCGATTGCCTCTAGTGTTTAATTCTATATGGGACATGGAGACGGAAACTTCCTTAGCTAAATGAAATGAATGGACTCTGAAAAGCTATTTATAGAGGGAAAGTCATGCAGGGGAAATATTTTCCTAGACAATTCCACAATGGGTTTGCTGCTGAAGATGAAAAGGGGTTTGGGGAAACTTGAATTATTTATGTATCCATCTATTGAGTTGAATATAATACAGTTTTGTCTATTAGTTCATTTTTGCCCTATGAAAATGGCTTATATATTTGCATATTATATATTTATATATAATATCTATTTTATATGTAATATATAAATATATATTATTTTCTCATTAATTTTATATATTATATAAATATTTAAACATATTTATATATCCATATAATATTATACATATATGTATATTTAGTTGTAGTTGGACATAGTTATCTTTATTTATTTATTTATTTATTTATTTATTTATTTGTTTGTTTATTTTTTATGTGGTGCTGAGGATTGAACCCAGTGCTAGCTAGGCGAGCACTCTACTACTGAGCCACAATCCCAGCCCCGAAAATAGCAATTTTATGTGATTCACTTAAAACTAATAGGTCTACTATATTATTTAAGTCTAGGTTCTGAAGAACTCAGTTTATGCCTACACCTAAACCTAATAGGCCGGAATCTTAATCTTAGTCTGCCTTCCTCCATCTGCTATCTCTCTCTCTCTCTCTCTCTCTCTCTCTCTCTCTCTCTCTCTATATATATATATATATATATATATATATATATATATATATATCTTAGTTTCCCAAGGGTAGCATAACAAAAAAACTACAAACAATATGAATGTATCCTCTCAGTTCTGGATGCTAGAAATCCAAAGCCAAAGTGTTGGTAGGGTTCATTTCTTGTTCCATGTCCCTCACCTAGCTTCTGAAGAGAGATAGCAATCCTTGGTATTCCATCAGTCTGATCTCTGCCTCCCTCCCCTATCATGTGGCCATCTTCTTTCTATGTGTCTTCCTCTGAATGTCTGTGTCCAAATCTTGCTTTTCTTATAAGGTACCTGTACAATTGAGTTAGAGACCTATTCTATTCCAGCATGACCCTATCTCAACAAATTACATCTACAATAACACAATTTCCAAGTAAGTTCACACTCAGAGGTACTGGCAGTTAAGGTGATATATATTTTTGAGGCAGAAACAATTCTACCCATAGTACTATCCTTCAAGCAGGACCTCTAAGGTGAATTTCAAAATGTTACATTCAATATGTTATATGGAGATGAGTAAAACACATCATATTCAAAAGTTAATTAACCTGAGAAATCTCATCCCATTTGTGGTAATAAAGTTAATGTAAAAGTTTTCCTCCCTCTTCCCTTCTCCCTATATTGGGGATCAAACCTAGGACCTCTTGCATGCTAGGCAAGTGCTCTTCCACTAAGTTACACCCCCACCCCTCCTATCTTTTTAAAAGTTAATTCTTTGATAATGTTAATTGCCTTTCTCGGGATCTATTTAAGTACTTTTTTAATGAGAGTTAACCTAAATTTTGATAAATTTACCAATATTAAATTTCTTTCTCACAGCTTAATATTTTAGGAAGTTTTGGGTTACACTAGCAATAATGGACTTATTTTCCATTTGAAAAAAAGAGAACTCATCTTTGAGAATCAGTTAGTCTCTCAAATGTCTAGGTGACAGAAAATGCCATGACTTATCTATAAGAATATAAATCAATGCACTGGTTTCACATGGAAAATCATGTTATTGATTCTTTCCTGAGAAGAAGCTTTTTAGTTTGAATCCATCCCATTTATTGTTTCTTGATTTTACTTGCGTTTTAGGAGTCTTGCTAAGGAAGTCAGTTCCTAAGTCTACGGAGGTGAAGATTTGGGCCAAATTTTTCTTCTTTTAGTCATAGGGTCTATGTTCTAATGTCTAAGATTTTGATCCAGTTGAGGTTGAGTTTTATCCTCATTTATATGCAAAGATTTAACTTCATCATCAGGGGAATGAAAATCAAAACCACTATGAGATGTCACTTTACTCTTGTTAGGGCAGCTATTATCCAAAAGAAAGTTGCAAGGTAATTATTTAAGATAGGACACATGCATTGGTGGTCAGGTACAGGATGGAGTTAATACTGATAATAAACATGAATCAATTCTCATGTTAGACGACTGGGCATTTTCACTAAAAAAAAAAAAAAAAAACCAAACAATCCTTGTGAGAAATTAACATGTAAAAGCAATAAGAAAAACATGTTTATGTTAATATTTATTTTATATATGGATATTACATGATGTACTTTATATATAGATACATTTGAAAGAATTAGAATACATTAAAATACATGTGCATCATATGATTTGCTTTCAAATTATTCAACAACAAAAAGTATGTTATGTATGAGTGTGGGAACATATGGGAAGATGAAAAGGGAAAACAAATGTGGCAAATTATTTAATATAGGACAGTGTAATTTTAACATTTCAGTATGTATGAACATTCTCATAATGAAAAGTATGGAGAAAAACAACAGACTTAACAGTGAGATCATCTTCAAATAACTGAACATTTTTGAACATTCTTTTTTTTTTGCCATTCAGGAATAATTTCAAGATCTTGCAGCCTCTTAATGTTATGATAAATATCAGTGACTATTATAGATTTATTAAAGTGCCAGAAAATAGAAAATGAAAGGTAACCATTATTTTATTATACTGGAAAGCCTGGACATTTCCTGTAACAATACCCATTTGTCTCATTGCATCATCGGTGTGAATAATTTTGAAAGTTGTTAAGTTAAACAAGAGAGGAAAATAGATTGAAGTGCTCTTTTGGTTGGTTGGTTATTTTCCCACTTAAAGACTTATAGTGAGGAAGTTGCCAACTCACAAGTGTGTGGCACTGAATATCTCCTGCACAAAGATGGCCTGTTTTTCCACTTTTTACATTGAAATATTACAGATTCACAGGAAGTGCCATTTTTGTTGCTCATATATAACTTCATTGTCTCAGACATATGACCAATGGGCTTGCAATTAATTATCAGTGGAATTTTTACTATGCACTTTGTAAACTGTGAATCAAGTGTGAAGGAAACAGAGCTATCTTTTCTCCTTCGTGCATAAGTTTTGTCTTCATTTAATATGATGTTTAGAAGACACTAGCATTCAGTCTACAGCAATTGCCAACCTGCCAAGCACAGACAGCCTTAATGATATAGGAACAAGTACCATCAGTGAGGGAAACCATCAGCCCCTGTCTTACAAATTGACAATAAATGGCCAACAGATATTTATGCAAAAATTTAAATTCACCAATCATCAGGAGAATGGAAATCAAAACCATTATGAGATGTCACCTTGTTAGGGCAGCTATTATCCAAAAGTCAAAAGACACCAAGGGCTGTAGGGGATGTGGAGAAAAGGAAAGCATTAGTCAGGAATGTAAATTGTCACAGTCATTACAGAAAACAACATGGAGATTCCTCAAAAAATTAAAAACAGTTTCCATATGATCCATCAATACCAAATCTAAAGGAAACAAAATCAATACATGAAGAGGTACTTGCCCTCCTATGTCCACTATAGAATGGTTCACAAAAACTAAGATCTAGAGACAACGTAGTCTGTGGACTGATGAATGAATAGAGAAAATGTGGCATATATAATGGAATCTACAGTCTTAAAAAGGAAGGATATCCTGCCTTTTTCAACAGCCCCAGAAAGCATTATGCTAAGTGAAATATGCTAGGCACAGAGAGGCAAATACTGCATGATCTCACTTACATATGCAATCTAAAAAGCTTGAACTCATAGAAAAGGAGAGTAGAAGACTACGGAAGGGAGAGAGAGACATTACCCAAAATGTCCAGACTTTCATTTGTAAGATGAATTCAAGACCTCATCGATAACATAGTGTCCAGAGTAAATAGTAATATATATTTGATATTTGCTCTAAGAATGGATATTAAATATTCTTTCCACCATAAAAAAGTACTTATGTGAGGTGATAGATATGTTAATTAGCTTGATTGTGATAACCATTTCACAATGTATATGCAAATATCACATTGTATACCGTAAATATACATAATTTAAAAAATTAATTTATTCATTTATTTGAATTAGGTACATATGCCATCAAAATGCATCTTGATTCATTGTACACAATTGCAGCACAACTTTTCATTTCTCTGGTCATACACAATGTAGTGTCACACCATATGTGCAGTCATACATGTACACAGGATAATTATGTTCATCTCATCCCACCATCTTTCCTGACCCCATGCATCCTCCCAACCCTCCCTCCCCTTTGCCCAATCAAAGTTCCTCCATTTTTCCCATGCCCTCCCCCAATATTATGGATCAGCATCCAATTATCAGAGAAAACATTCGGCCTTTGGTTTTTTGGGATTGGCTTACTTCACTTAGCATTATATTCTCCAGTCCATTCATTTACCTTCAAATGCCATGATTTTATTCTCTTTTAATTCAGAATAATATTCCATTGTGTATATATACCACATTTTCTTTATCCATTTATCTATTGAAGGGTATCTAGATTGGTTCCACAATTTAGCTATTGTGAATTGTGCTGCTATAAATATTGATGTGGCTATGTTACTATAGTATGCTAACTTTAAGTCCTTTGGGTATAGACCAAGGAGTGGGATAGCTGGGTCAAATGGTGGTTCCATTCCAAGTTTTCTAAGGAATCTCCACACTGCTTTCCAGAGTGGTTGTACCAATTTGCATTCCCACTAGCAATGTATGAGTGTGCCTCCCCACTGCCCCATCCTTACTAACATTTATTGTTGTCTGTATTCTTGATAACTGTAATTCTGACTGGTGTGAGATGAAATCTTACAGTAGTTTTGAATTTCACTTCTCTAATCACTATAAATGTTGGACATTTTTCATATATTTGTTGATTGATTGTATGTCTTCTTCTGAGAAGAGTCTGTTCAGCTCCTTAGCCCATTTACTGACTGTGGTTTTTTTTTTTTTTTTGGTGTTAAGTTTTTTGGAGTTCTTTATATATTATACTGGAGATAAGTACTCTATCTGATATATGTGTGGCAAAAATTTGCTCCCAAAATATAGGCTCTTTCTTCACCTCATTGATTGTTACTTTTGCTGAGAAGTTTTTAGTTTGAATCTATCTCATTTATTGATTATTGATTTTATTGCTTGTGACTTCGGAGTCTTGTTAAGGAAGTCGGGGCCCAATCTGATGTAATGAGGATTTGGGCCTACTTTTTCCTCTATTAGGCACAGAGTCTCTGGTCTAATTCCTCGGTTCTTGGTCCACTTTGAGTTGAGTTTTATGTATGGTGAGAGATAGGGGTTTAGTTTCATTTTGCTGTATGTGGTTTTCCAGTTTTCCCAGCACCATTTGTTGAAGAGGCTATCTTTTCTCCAATATATGTTTTTGGTGCCTTTGTCTAGTATAAGATAACTGTATTTATGTGTGTTTGTCTCTGTGTCTTCTATTCTGTACCATTGGTCTACATGTCTATTTTGGTTTCAATACCATGCCATTTTTGTTACTATAGCTTTGTAGTATACTAGAGTAAAGTCTGGTATTGTGATGCCTCCTGCTTCACTCTTTTTGCTAAGAATTGCTTTGGCCATTCTGAGTGTCTTATTTTTCCAACTGAATTTCATGATTGCTTCTTTCTATTTCTAAAAGGAATGATGTTGGGATTTTAATTGGAATCACATTGAATCTGTATAGCACTTTGAGTAGTATGGCCATTTTGACAATATTAATTCTGCATATCCAAAAGCATGGGAGATCTTTCCATCTTCTAAGGTCTTCTTCAATTTCTTTCTTTAGTGTTGTGTAATTTTTATTGTAGAAGTCTTTCACCTGTCAGATTGATTCCCAAGTATTTAATTCTTTTGAGGCTATGTGAATGGGTAGTTTTCCTAAATTCTCTTTCAGAGAATTCATCACTGATGTATAGAAATGTATTTGATTTATGGGTGTTGATTTTGAATTCATTCATTAATTCTAGAAGTTTTCTGGTGGAGTTTTTTGGGTCTTCTAAGTACAGAATCATATCATCAGCAAATAATGATAGTTTGAGTTCTTCTTTTCCTTTTCATATCCCTTTATTTTCTTTCATCTGTCTAATTGTTCTGGCTAGAATTTCAAGGACTCTGTTGAATAGAAGTGGTAAAAAAAAGGCATCCCTGTCTTGTTCCAGTTTTTAGAGGGAATGCTTCCAATTATTCTCCATTTAGAATGATGTTGGGCTTGGGTTTAGCATAGATAGCTTTTACAATGTTGAGGTATGTTCCTACTCTCCCTAGTTTTTCCAGGATTTTGAACATGAAAGGGTGCTATATTTTGTCAACTGCTTTCTCTGCATCCATTGATATAATCATATGATTCTTATTTTTAAGTCTATTGATGTGATGTATTACATTTATTGATTTTCGTGTTGAACCATCCTTGTATTCCTGGAATGAACCCCACTTGATCATGGTGCACTATTTTTTAAATATGTTTTTGTATGCAATTTGCCAGAATTTTATTAAGAATTTTTACATCAATGTTCATCAGAGATATTGGTCTGAAATTTTCTTTTCTTGATGTGTCTGTGCCTGGTTTTGGTATCAGGATGCTACTAGCTTCACAGAATGAGTTTGGAAGGGTTCTCTCCTTTTCTATTTCATGGCATAATTTGAGGAGTATTGGTATTAATTCTTCTTTGTAGGTCTTGTAGAACTCAGCTGTGAATCCATTTGGTCCCAGGCTTTTCTTGGTTGGTAGACTTTTGATGACATCTTCTATTTCCTTGCTTAAAAAATGATCTGTTTAAATTGTGTATGTCCTCTTTTTTTTTTTTTGAGAGAGAGAGAGAGAGAGAGAGAGAGAGAGAATTTTAATATTTATTTTTTTAGTTTTCGGCAGACAACATCTTTGTTTGTATGTGGTGCTGAGGATTGAACCCGGGCCGCACGCATGCCAGGCGAGCGCACTACCACTTGAGCCACATCCCCAGCCCCTGTGTATGTCCTCTTGACTCAGTTTGGGTTGATCATATGCCTCTAGAAATTTGTTGGTATCTTTGAGTTTTTCTATTTTACTGGAGTATAAACTTTCAAAATAGTTTCTAATTGTCTTCCATATTTCAATAGTGTTCTGTCATGATATTTTTTTTTCATCATGGATTTTAGTAATTTGAGTTTTCTCTCTCCTTCTTTTCATTAGGGTGGCTAAGGGTTTGTCGATTTTATTTATTTTTTCAAAGAACAAGCTTTTCATTTTGTCAATTTTTTGAATTGCCTCTTTTGTTTCAATTTCATTTATTTCTGCCCTGATTTTAATTATTTCCTGTCTTCCATTACTTTTGGTGTTGGTTTGCTCTTCTTTTTCTAGGGCTTTGAGATGTAATATCAGGTGGTTTATTCATTGACTTTTTCTTCTTTTAATGAATGAGCTTAATGCAATGAACTTTCCTCTTAGCACTGTCTTCATAGTGTCCCAGAGATTGTGGTAGGTTGTATTGGAGTTCTAATTTACCTCTAAGAATTTTATCTCTTCTCTAATGTCTTCTGTTATCCATGTGTCATTCAATAGCATATTGTTTAATCTCTAGGTGTTGGAGTAGCCTCTATTTTTTATTTTATTGTTGATTTCTAATTTCATTCCATTGCAGGGTAGTATCTCTTGTTTTGTATTGCTAAGTGTTGCTTTGTGGCATAGCATATGGTTTATTTTGGAGAAGGATTCATATGCTGCTGAGAAGCAAGTGTATTCACTTGTTGATGAATGGAATATTCTATATACATTTGTTAAGTCTAAATTATTGATTGTGTTATTGAGTTCTACAGTTTTTTTTAGTTTTTCTTGTGTTGTATTATTGTGTTGTGGTCTATTTGGTTCTTGTAGTTGAGAATGGTTTGTTTGATATACATAGGTGCCCCATTGTTTGGGGCATAGATATTTATGATTGTTATGTCTTATTGATGTATGAATCCCTTAAGCAATATGAAATGCTAGCTTTGGTCTGAAGTCCACTTTATCAGATATGAGGATGGAAACCCCTGCTTGTTTACGTGGTCCATATGAGTGGTATTTTTTTTCATCCTTTCACCTTCAGTCTGTGGATGTCTTTTCCTGTGAGATGAGACTCTTGAAGGCAGGGTATTGTTGGGTCTTTTTTTTTTTTTAATTCAATCTGTCAGTCTATATCATTTAAGTGGTGAGTTTAGGCCATTCACTTTCAGAGTTATTATTGAAATATGATATGTATTCCCAGACATTTTGGTTTATTTTTGGTTTTAACTTGACTTGGTTTCTCCTTTGATTGGCCTTTCCTTTAGTGTAGTTCCTCCCTTTGCTGATTTTTATTGTTGTTTTTTCATTTCCTCCTTCTGGAATATTTTGCTAAGAATGCTCTGTAGTGCAGGATTTCTCACTGTAAATTCTTTTAACTTTTGTTTATTATGAAAGGGTTTTATTTTGTCATAAAATATGAATTTTAATTTGCTGGATATAAAATTTTTGGTTGGCATCTATTTTCTTTCAGAGCTTGGTATATGTTGTTCCAGGATCTCCTGGCTTTGAGGGTCTATGTTGAAAAATCTGCTGAAATTTGCTGAGACCTTACAATGGCTTTGGGATGCCTGATTGGAGATCCCCCTATATGTGATCTGATTCTTCTCTCTTGCAGCCTTTAAGATTCTGTATGCTAAGCATTTTCATTATAATGTGCCTTGGTATATATCTGTTGTAATTTTGTACATTTGATGTACTGTAAGCTTCTTGTATTTGATTTTCCAGTTCATTCTCATGTTTGGGAAATTTTCTGATATTATTTTATTGAAGAGATTGTGCATTCCTTTGGTTTGAATCCCCGTGCCTTCTTCTATCCCAATCAATCTTATATTTGGTCTTTTGATGCTATCCCATAATTCTTGGATATTCTGTTCATGGTTTCTTACCATCTTCACTGTGTGGTTAACTTCATTTTCAAAAATGTATATTTTGTCCTCATTATCTGATGTTCTGTCTTCCAAGTCATCTAGTCTGTTGGTGATGCTTTCTTTTGAGGTTTTTGTGTTTTTTTTTTTTAGTTTGGTTATTGTTTTCTTCATTTCAAGAATTTCTGATTTTTTTTCAGAATCTCTATCTCTTTCTTGAAGTAATCTTTTGATACCTGTATTTGCTCCTTTATCTCTTTGTTGGTGTGATCAATAGGGGCCTATATTTGCTCTCCTATCTCTTTGTTGGAGTGATCAAGTATTGCCTATAGTTGCCCACTTAGGTCATTCTTTAACTCACAGATCATTTTAACTATTTACATTCTTAACTCTTTCTGTGACATTTAATTGACTGCACTTTCCATGGATTCTATTACTGTATTATCTTGGTTTGTTTGGGGCACTTTTTCCCTTGTTTTTTTTTTTTTTTTCATGTTGTCTATGTGTCTTCCTTTCTTGCCGTACAGATCTGAGGTTTACAGTTTCTACCCTATAATCTTGTAGTGTCCCTGTATATTACCTGTACCTCACCTTGGTGTTGGGCTTCCCATGCCAAGGTGGTGTCTCATAATGGATGCTACTACAACTAAATGTGGTAGCGGCAAGAGTGGAGGTAACTCAAAATAGTAGGGGTGTCCCAAGATAGATGCAGCCACTTTCAAAGATGAGACTGAAAGAGTGGACTTTACAATGTCTTTGGAATATCTGATTAGAGATGCAACTGCCTCCAGGCCCTGTCTGTTATGCCAAGATGGAGGCTACTGTGTGGGGAGAGTTATGGCGATGGCTGCAGTATCCCAAAATAGAGGTGGGTTAGGCCTGGGCTCCTGGGTGGGTTTGTGGGGCAGTGCAGGGCCTGACCTGGGCCTGGGCCCCACCACAGGTCAGCAGGGATGATACTAGGCCTGGGCCTGTACTCCAGCGTGGGTCTGCTGCTCAGTGGGGCAATATACATAATTTTTATTTGTCAACTATACCTCAATAAATGCTGTAAAATTTTAAAATAAATACATAAGTTACAAAATAAATTGGACTCCTTCTGAGTGAGAAGAGGAAGTGTATCTACTCTCTAGCTTTGTGCGTAGGAACCTCCAACCTCCTTAGGGAGAGCCTCTATACTTCATCACTAACCCTCAACTGCACAGATTTAAGAGATGGAGATGGAGGTTTTCTCTCTTTCTGCCTAACCTTTGGTAAGACAGAAAACTGGACATGAATCATTCATTTTGTACATATGAGAGATGGATGCTTCAATCTGTTTAAAGATATGCTTCTATTATATACTGCAGTTAGCTACTTTCAACCACTTGTTTGCGTGCTCTGGAAGTACAGACAAAGTCACTTTGGTCAATGATAGACAGGAGAATAATAAATCACCAGCTCAAATAGATTTTTGGGGGCCCATTTGAGATCTCAGAACACATTAAGGAAAGTAGCTTGCCGATAACAAGTGAAGTGTAACTTCTTCAAGCGTTTATCAGTTGGAACCTATTGGTTTTCATAGGGACTATTGAGCCAGGTTTCCTGGAAGAGGAACAGGGATATTTTTGTTCAGTTTGTAACAAGTATACGTCTATTAAAGGGAGAAGGTGGCAGAGTAGCATATTTAAATATTGGCCTGATTTGTATGCTTTACCTTCTGATGGTCCACTTAGAAGTCTGGACATTCTTGTAGATAGCTCATTGTTATGAGTTTGTTTGCTTTTTTGTTTTTGATGTAAACATTGCTGGAATGTATTATAATCTTGCTTGCTTATCCATTTTCTCATATATTGAACCCTCATATTTCATTGCTGCTGCCTTTAAAAAAAATAAATAAACACTGTAATCCAGAGGCAAGCTGATGGGGTGGGGGGAGGGATCAAACAGTTCTTTGTGCTATTGAACAAAAGATAAACACATGTGAAAAGTGAACACATTTGGCTGAAACCATCTGTTTGAATTACCACATTTAACTCCTGGTACTTTGACAAGCCATGTGTGGTTGGCTCTAAAATGATCTCCACCATCTAATGAAGTCAAAGAAGCAGAAAAAGGACATGTGTAATCAGAGGGAGAAACTTCTCAGGGAGCTGAGTAGGAAAATGGCTTGTGCCCAAAGGGAGAGCCCAGGGCAGTGGGAAGGTAGATAGGAACTCAGGGTCATGACATGAGAACTTGGAGTGCTGCACAGTGAGCCACAACCCGCAATGCTGGGAGATAAAGTAGGAAGGGACCTGTCAGTCTCAATATTCACAGCTTAGTGAGCAGCGGGAAAGCTATAATCCTAGTGTTAGCAGAGAAAAATATTTTAAGAAATTTTGAGTTATATATTTCTTTATAATACAGAGATAAATGGTAGTAAGAGCTATACCCATCCACACAATAAAAGAAAAGAGAAGGAAGGTTAAGAAGAGGTCAAGTCATGAAACTTCAAAGCCATTAATTTGCTAAAGGAGGAAAAAATAATGAGTATGTACCAAGGGATATTAATTAGAAGATATCCAAATAGTTTTCAAGATTGAATTAATTTTCAATTCTTTTTTAATTAAGCATTCTCAAATAGCCATATGTCACTTCAGTAGTTTCAACAGTAAAGAAGTATAATGCTAAATAAGAATAAAGCCCACATTAATTAGTAAGCCCAGTATACTATCCTCTTTCACATTAGTGCAGAATTCTCTGGGGTAGTATTTTATTTATGGGAATTTTAGGAAACTGACTCTCCAAAGTGCACATGGCATTTAGAATGGAACTCAAGTCTTGTGAGTCTCCGAACTGGTCCTTTCTTATTTATGCCATGAAGGCCCTTAGTGGGAAAAAGATGTCAGGAATAATCTTGACCCAAGATTTGGAGCTGCAACTAGTTGTTGCTCCTTGCCAAGCTGATAAATCATGATAAGCCTTTATTGACACAGACTTAGGGAAGCCAAACTCAGCTTCTATGCCCCACTGTGAAACAAGGGCAAATAATATTTTCTATGGGCCAAGAATACAAGCAACATATTTTTTTCTCCAAATTCTGTAAGAACTTTAGTTTAATGAGTCTTCTCATACAGTATTAACTGTGATAGTTTGGATATCATTTGTCCTCAATGGCTCACATGATAAAATCTTGGTTCCTAATGCTACAGGGTAGTTGTGAGGGGTGGGAGCTATAGGAGATGATTAGGTCATGGAGACACCATCATTGACTGGGATTAATGTAGCTCCCACAGAACCAAGTTAGTTGTCTCCAGAGTAGGCTGTTATAAAATGAGGCTACCCCACACACTTGGTATTTATATGTAAAAAATAAAATACCTGTGTGCTTGTGGAAAAAAAGCTTTATCTTATTTCCTACTTTTTCTGGACAATTAGGACCTTCTTCCAATACCCTGGTAATTATTGCACAAGGATATGAAAAACTTTCTTTTAAAAATGGGGTATTTAAAATGGGGTTCCATTTCCACTTTTCTACCATGTTGACATCACCCAGAAGCCCTAACCAGGATTCTGGCACCATGCCTTTTGGACCTTCCAATTCCCAGAATCATGAGCCAAATAAATTTCTTTACTTTATGAAGTACTCGGTTTCAGGTGTTCTGTTATAGCAACACAAAATGAACAAATTAACAAATTTTATAAATTAACAAATGAAATAACAACAACAGGGTACCATGAGATATACAAATTTCACACAGGTATTGATATGAGTCCCTTAACTCTTTGTCTTAATAGTAGATAGTATGCAGTTATGTCCACAGGCTGTGTACATCAGGGTTCAATTTCCCCTCTGTAGAAAATGTCTAACATAGGGTAAATTCAGCTAATGTTGCTTATATTTATCTCTACTTCAGAAGTCTGAAAAATGTATCAAATGGATATTTATATCCATTTATTTTTTCTCACACCATACCAAGCTGACACTTGTAATATTTTTTCCGAGATTTGGGGATCAGAATAGTCTAGAACTGTTTCTTCCATCATGGTATCAGAGCATATTGAGTGTTCTCATCAATTTCAAGGTGCAGTATACGTAATAAAGTACTATGTTGTAAGTGGCACCTTTTATTGATAAGTAAAAGTATATGCAAGATTACTACTTTTAAATTTTTCTCATATTTTTAAGGGGGAACGTGGGTGAGTAACAAGTCAAAACTAAACTTCCATCTAAACACATAAAAAAGGCAAAAGTATACTGTATTTATTATGACAATTAAAATTGGGGGGTCTAGGGAAGAATAGGTAGAAGAGAGTGAAGGGAGGGCAGGGAATATGGGCAAAGAAAGGCTAGTAGAAGGAATCAGGCATTATTACCCTATGCAATATATGACTACAAGACTAGTGTGATTCTACATCATGTACAACCAGAAGAATGAGAAATTATACTCCTGTATGTATAATGTATCAGAGTACATTCTACTATCTTGTATAATTAACTGAACAAATTATAAAAAGGAAATGGCAAAGAATTTGAAATATATATATCTTCCTGAACCTGGTACCCCTGAGAATCTTGGGGGGAAATACTTCAAATTTCTAGTCAAAGATTTCTTAGTTTCTTCTGGTTCAAATGTAATTCTTTAGGGTAAATATTGAGTCTAAGTTCTCTCTAAAAGCTGTGTCTCCATTGCCCTGTTCTTCAATGGCCTGTGGATTCAGAAAAAGTCTTAGGGCCTGGAGTGTATTCTCCTTAAAGAGGCCCCACACCAGGACTGTCACCAGAGGACACCTGTAGCTACAGATTGCTCAGCACAGATCAGAGGCTTCACCAGCTGTGTGAGAAAGGCAAAAAAAAAAAAAAAAAAAAAAAAAAAAAAAAAACCCTGATACACACTCCAGCACCAAACCATCCTAGCAGCACAAAATCAGAGATCAGACCAGTTATATGTATTACAGGCCCCTTGGCCTCTGCCTCCTCGAATCCTGATGGTCTACAAAAGTATGAGAAAGGGAGAAGTGATGGGGTATTAACATGAAATGTGTGCATACCTACCCAAACACTTACATGAAACTTTTAAACCTTGAGTCCTGTAATGCAGAGGAGATTAAGGATGTGCTAATGAGAGCATTTGAGGGTATGCATATCATTGCATGGAAAAAGATGCTGAGAAGTACTGAGCTGGCGCACTTTCATTTCTGATTTCTGGAAGTAACTGGCCTTTTCAAGAATACTCAAACTTTGGTATTTACTCAAGGTTTTGATGCCTACTCAGCAAGGAAGGCAAATCCAGACTTTCACAGCTAGGAAGAACATATGACTATGGAATAATGTTGTCAATGAATTTTTGCCCTCAAACCTTAAATCCTTAAAAATCTCTCTAGAGATCTCTTTCTGACTCCAGCCCTGAAGAATGATTATATACTTTTCATTCAGCATTGTTTGCTTGTGTATTTTCTGGTAATGAATAGCTCTAGAAGAATCACTTAAAATCCCTTTTTCTTCAATAGCCCATTTTTAAAAGGAAGTTTTTCATATCCTTGTGCAATAATTACCAGGATATTGGAAGAAGGTTTTAATTGCCCAGAAAAAGTAGGAAATAAGCTAAAACTTGTTTTCCACAAGCACACAAGTATTTTATTTTTTACATATAAATACTCTTGGTAAATAATTTAATCCTAAAATGAAATTGAAGAATCTTAAAATGCTAATAATTCCAGGCATATTCTTTATTTTTATTATTTAATAGGTTATAAAGTCATAAGCTTTTTGAATATAATTAATTACTTTGTTTTATAACTAATAGCTAATTACTTGGTTTGAAGAATCAATAAAAAGATCAAAAGGATATCTCAGGGCTGTCAGGAGTGTAAAGTTCTCTCTCTTACTTCAGATACATTGGGAATCATGCAACTGAATCATCATTTGACTGAAGAATATAAAATGGAAACTAAATTGTGTGGTATGCATGACTTCCTGATAATTTGAGAAGCATTTTGAAAAGTATTGTCTTGACCATATGAAAATTACTGGAAGGTACTAAGAAGAAAGGATGGTTCTGTTAGAACCAGAATTTAACCACAGCAAAGCTGATATCCTGATTCATAATCAACAGAAGAGTGATTTTGGTGGTCAGTGATAACCAGAAAACATAAAAAAATGGTCTTAAAGCGTTCCTGAAAATTAAACAAAACAATGCAACATTTATCCCACTCTTCAGAAAAGGTGAGGGAAGGTAGTTACTTAATGCAAATGGCATCTGTTTCTCTGTTTGATTACCATCAGTCTAGAAGATTCTGTTGGTCTATAGTTTAGGATTTTGATTCAGTTATCTTCTACTTTGTGGTGGCTTCTTTGGCATGGAATAGGAAACTGGAAACAGAACATGCTTACCTTTTAAATGCCATCTGAGGTAAGGCACTGACATATTCTTATCATCTACATGGACCAGGAAATTTCACACATGTGCTCATTTAATCCTTATAACGATAACAGTAGATGGTTGTAATTAGAATCCTTATTTTACATATGATGAAGTTGAAGTAATCTTTACATAGATTAAGGGAACTTATAAAGAACTCTTAATAGCCAGCCATAGAATTGAATATTTAAAAATATACACCCAAGGATGTTTGTTACAGAATTATTCATATTAATAACAAATTGAAAAGAATCATAAATGTCCGACATTTGGGTTAGGCATTGATGCCACTGAATCCCCCAGAAACTCTCAGGTAATCTGCTTATAAATATTAAGTATCCATAAAGTTTTATGATGTGTTTTGTGAAAAAGTAGGAAATCACATTTTCCTTTTAAAGTTTTAAAAGCTGGAAGGAAATAAAACACTGATGATCAGCTGTGTTACAATGGTGGATATGCTTCTCATTTTTATGTATTTATTTACTTATTTTTATTTTATGGACATGATACCTTTATCTTATTTATTTTTATGTGATGTTAAGGATCTAACCTAGTGCCTTACATGTTCTAGGCAAGTGCTCTACCACTGAGCCACACCCTAGCCCATCATTTTATTTTAAAAACATGCTATCATATATACATACATATATGACTCATATGTAGGTTATGTATACATGGATGATAGGTTTGTTTTCTTCCAGCTCTGACAACATAAGACTTAAGAAATAATTTGAAGGCTTAATATCACTTCTCCTTTGCTCACAGGATATATATGTCCTTTTTGAGATGATCTGACCATGCTGGTGCTGGCATCTTCTTGGGAGATATGAAGAGTTGGTACCCAGCAAAGCTCTGTGCCCCTGCAAGACACAGAGACAAAACAAAGAATCCATAGCTGCATCCCTAGAACTCTCTACTTACTGAGGACACAGAGCTTCTTTAGGGAGGGATAATACATTCTAATTCTGTTACAACTTTCTTTTCTCTATAATTTCATTTTAATTTAATCACTTGTGGGTTGTTTTTGATGCAAACATGATCACTCTAAGTGAAGACCATATAAGTTGTTCCAAGAAAAAGAGTAGGACTCCTTTCTGGCAACAATAAAAGTTCTACATTCTGCAATGAGTGAGGACAACAGGCAGGAATTTCAGTATCTACTCCAATTGATTTACAAAATCAGAAACTTCACGTGAGAGTCTATGAATTGCATTCTTAGGATGCCCCTCACTTACCTTGGGAGAACTCAAATGTAGATAAGTAGTGGAGTAACTCTTTGAGCTTCATAATTTGGAAACCATAAGCAACTCAGGTTCCAGATAGATATTCAGTTCTGGCTGCAAGATAGGCATTCTCCACTTCATCAGTGTCAATGGCATGAAAAAAATGTCAGATAGTCCCCAAATGACAGGATGAGAACTGAATAACAAATTTTGATTTCATCTAACTAAAGTTCTATGTTGTACCAGGATATCTTTTTTTTTTTTTTGAACCACTAACCTTTTGCATCTAACCACGATTTCCCTTACATTATTCCTCCATTCAACAAATTACTATACACTGAGATTGGGTAAATAATGCTGGAGATTCCAATGTGTAAAAATAGATAAGACTCTGTCATAAAGCTTATACTCTGGTGGGAGCAAAATATAATGAAATAGTAATTAAATGACAACATAGAGTTTTCTAAATGTTTAAATAAAACAAATGGTATGGGTCATGGCTTATGAGTGCAGCTACTTTTGATGGATGGCCAGGAAAGGCAACTCAGTGAACTGAGTGCAGAAGAAAAACTGGAGAAACAGGAAATAGCCAGTGCAATGGCATTGAAACCTGGTCTAGGAGTTGAATTGCCTGTGTAGGGAGGAAAATGACATCAGACCCATAGAGTGAGACCAAGCCAGCCTGCATTTAATAGCACATGGTAGTGTTTAAATTTATTCTAAGCACAGTGGGACACCCACTGTGACATGATCTGATTTACATTTTAAAGACATCATTCGGGCTGCTGTGGCAGAGGGACTGATTCTAAAGGGTAACAATCAAAGTAGAGAAACAAGAAATATTATAGAGCTGCTGCAGCCTTTAAAATATAAGAAAGCCAGACCAGAATAGTGATATGAGAATAAGCAATTTTATTTCTTTCACTCCCAAGTGAGAAAGTGGAGAAAGAATGCTTCATTTTTATTGGAGGGGAACTGACACATGCTTTGGACGCAGAAGGGAATGATGAGGGATTGAGAAAGGAGGTCTTTTTAAAATGAGAAACATAGATCAGGGTTACCTCCATGTATTCTCAATTCACGGGAGAGATGCAGAGACAAAAGAAGCTAGAGAAAGGGGTGCTGTGTAAATACCTGAAGGCCTTTTCTCTTTCTATATCAGGTTTCCTTTCTTTTCTTCCTCCCTTTGCTAAGCAAACCTGATTCTAGTAAGTCTAGCGTCATCCAGATCTTTTGTATAATCTTGGTTCTGCCTGTTCTCTCCCAGGAAGCTTAAGGCTGTTTCATTCACTGTCAAATAAAAGACTCTTCCCTGTGAAGAGGCTGTCCAGCATCTGTAAGCATGAGGGTTTATACTGAGGATCTAAGTAAGAAGGAGCAGAGGTGACTTCCTTTGGAGGAGTTGCCCTGCTCTGCAGCTGCCTGTATTACAGAGGCTTCAAGTTCTCAAATACGGATGCTTTTCTTTCTGGTTGCAATTCTAGTTCAATCCTTGGCTTGTTCCTCTGCTTTTCTTCTTTGGGTTTTCCTAATGTCTTAGAGTCTGCAGAGAGTAGGAGGTGGTTAGTAACAGAAGTATCAAAAAACATTAAATTTCACAATTTTCAAAGCCAAGATTACTTGATTGAAATGCTTTTTTAGAGTCTGTCTTCTCATACTGATCACAACAAAGTTTTCTTCATGCTAGACAGTGATAAATGTAAAATAGGGTACTGGTTTCCCTTACAACCTACGCCTACCTCCTGCCCCTGTCAATCTACCTACCTCTAAGCCATCACCTCTTCTGTGTAGCTGCATCTTCTTCCCAAACTCACACGGAAAGGTATGGGAGACGAAAGACCGAAAGACGACTAAATGCAAAGTGGAAGACCACAAGAGGAAATTCTCCTGGTTTCTTCAAAGATGGTCAGTGAGCTGGAACAAAAGAAGAGGAAGAACAGCAGCAGAGTTTGGTACAATGCACTCCTCCCCAATCTTCCTCCCATTTATCAGACCAAAACCTTTATACTTCTCTTTCTCTTACATCCCATAGATGACCCATCTTTTAATTCTATGACTCTTCCTTAAAAAAATGTCCATTCATCAACCTAGATGCCCTCCAATATATGAATGGATAAAGAAACTGTGGTGTATATATACACAATGGAATATTACTCATCATTAAAAGAGAATAAAATCAGGGCATTTGCAGGTAAATGGATGGAGTTGGAGAATACCATGCTAAATGAAGTAAGCCAATCCCAAAAAAACAAAGGCCAATTATTCTCTAAAATAAATGGATGCTGATCCATAATGGGGGCAGGGCATGGTAAAAATGGAAGAAATTTGATTGGGCAAAGGGGAGGGTGAGGGGATATGGGAGCAGAAAAGATGGTGGAATGAGATGAACATTATTACCCTAGGTACATGTATGATTGCCCAAATGATGTAACGCTACATCATGGACAACCAGAGAAATGAAAAGTTGTGCTGCAGTTGTGTACCATGAATCAAAATGCATTATGCTGTCATATATACCTAATTAAAATAAATTAATTAATTTGAAAAAAATTAGGAACATGAAAAAAAAATGTCCCTCATTGCCTCTACCTGGGCTTGCCCAGACTCCCTTCATCTCTCCCCTGAATAACTTCCACAGCCTACTGTTGTCTCCTTGAATTTACTCTCGTCATCAGATGACCTCACCTCTATAAGGGTTGGAGTATCCTTTTAAAACTTAAGATCATATAATTCTTCTCTCCAAACTTCTGACTGTGCCTGACTCCTCTCATACTAAAATACAGATTTCTAACCATGGTCAACATGGTGTTTTATGCCCATGAAGAGCCTCTGCTATCATCTGCTACTTCCCTCCTCCAGCACTTTGCCCTGGCTAAACTGACCTAGCTGTCAGTGGCTCCAGGCCCTAGTCATAGCTAAGAGCCTTTCTTACAGTTTTTGTTTCTCTATCTCTACCCATATAGCTGTCACATGTTACTTTATCAGAAAGAGATTCACTGACTCTCCAACTCAGGTGGTACCTTTCACTACTCTGTTTCCTTTACCTTGCCTTGTTTTGTTTCCTTTCTATATAGTACTTACCAACTTTGGATTTTTCATTTATTTATTTGTTCAGGGCCAGAAGTCTATTTTATTCTCATGCCCAAAATAGCATCTGTACATGATGGGTGCTCAAAATTATTTGTTAAATAAATTGATAAAACCAATAGAATACAGTGCATATAGATTGACAAATGATTGATGAGAAAATAATGTTTTCCCTGGATTGTTTATACCCTCTCAGTGATTTGGAAGCAAGAGCATGAGAGGGGGATGAAAGGATAAGGGCGTTCCAAAAGTTGGAGAAGAGAAGGTAAAAAATGTTCTATTGCAGAGTGCTGGAGCTAAGGGCCCCTTAAGACTTGAGGTCATAAATTTAAAATGGTACCATCCAACATGATTACCACATTTTCTTTCAGCCACTGCAGCTCAGGCCCAGACATAGAGTAAAAGTGGAGTTTAACCAAATCAGGGGATTTGTATGGGAAGTATAACAGAGAGAAAAGGCAGAGAAGTTGGGGTATGTGAAGAGCAGTGCTTATACTAATGAACCATGGAATCTAAGCTAAGTAAGAGCTGCTAAGATAGGAAGTAGAAATCAGAATGTGTAATGTTTGCAGTCAAGAATTTTGAGATGGTTCAGTTGATGGTAATCATGAAATTTGAGATGTGACCAAGGAAATAGGTTGCTAAGGGAAATCAGAGGTAGATAGACCTAAGAGGAATCAAGTAAGTGGTAAAGAAACTGAGGCAAGAATGTCCAGTGAATCATCACATGGTGGTTGAGGTTATTGAGAATGATGATAGTAATTGTTGGGATAGAGATATATGGGATAAAATCCTCAATGTAGGTATGGGTGACATGAACATAGCAATATGACTACAACAGGGAGAAGATGATGAAGGTCTTATTGGCTGATTGTAGACATATTTTAAAAATGTTATTTTTACAGGGAGAAGGGAGTAGAAATGATTGGGACATAGCGACAATGAGCAAGAAGGACATTTATTGGATACTTCCAGATACTGTGGTATATTTCCTACTGGGACAAAAAGAGATCAGTTCTTGAGATGGTGTAAGAAGTAACACAGTCATGACCTGCCCAGATTGCTATTAGACCAAGAAGATGAAGGGAATAATCAGGCTTGGTTAGAATTCTGTAGTTACTGAAGGTACTTATTTCATATAAGAAAACTTATTTGTATGTGTTCCACATTTGGTTTTTACATTTTCAAACAGCAATTCTAAGTTTTCAAATCCTTGTAGACTAGAACTGTCAGTCTTGAATCGAACACAACTTCAGTTGTCAAGTCTTTTCACCAAGCATATTAGCGTCAACATATGCTTGTTGAGTGTCAAAATCAGGGAGCTAAATTAAGCAGAATCTATGCAGAAGAAAATCATTGTGAAAGCTGAAAGACTAGATTGTTTATTTAACCATTAGTAATTTATGTTCTGCCTGGTCTCATAAAGGATGTGAGAAGCACAATTCTGTACTTCCCATCACGTTCCCTGTGCATCATTCAAACCAAAAACAAGCCAAAGGAGGAGGATGGACAGATATGGTCCCAGATCCTTCAGGGAAAATTAAATGAGGCTAGGATTTTATGCAGAAGTGCTGCTGTATTTGACTGAAACATTTCAAGCAAGAACAAAGGCTGAGAATGTAGAAGCTCAGTGCGCTTGCCAGGCGTGCAGGAGGCCCAGGATTTGATCTCCAGAATTTGGGCGGGGGCGGGGGGCCGGGGCAGGGAGAAGAAGAACAACAGCAGCCCTAGTGACATAGGTCATCCCAACTTGTCAAAAGGATTTTAAGTTAAGGAGCTTACATCAAGGCTGCATTTAAGAAAGCCAATGTCATTGGCTTGGTGGCACATGCCTATAATCCCAAGAGCTCAGGAGGCTGAGGCAGAAAGATGTCAAGTTTAAAGCCAGACTCAGCAAGTTAGTGAGGTCCTAAGCAACTTAGCAAGACCCTATCTAAAACTAAAAAATAATAATAAAAAGGGCTGGTGACGTGTCTCAGTGGTTAAGTACCTCTGGGTTAAATCTCAAATAAATAAATAATATATGCCAAATGGCTCAAGTGCTGCCTAAATCTGGTGTTATATTTATATTCCTCCTTTTCTCCAGTTCATTCATCACTCTCTACAGCCAGCATTCCCACCATACAAATAAAGGTTTTCCTTTTTTCTTATTTAAGTTCTAAGTTGTTTCTTCTTTACATATTTTTCAATCCTTCCTCTTCTTTTCAATAATCTCAGCACCAGCACAACAATGCATTAACTGTGAATCTTTTTGGGGGGGAGATACCAGGGGTTGAACTCAGGGGCACTTGACTGCCAAGCTACATCCCCAGCCCTATTCGTATTTTATTCAGAGACAGTGTCTCACTGAATTGCTTAGTGCCTTGCTTTTGCTGAGGCTAGCTTTGAATTCGTGATCCTCTTGCCTCAGCCTAGGATTACAGGTGTGCAACACCACACATGGCTTCATTAACAGTGAATCTTAATGAAGGGTTCATATCTGATAAGCCCCATTCAATGATGGAAACTTTTTTGTAGTTTTATTCTAAGATTATATTTTTTATCCACTTCTTTCTATTTCACCTCTACTATCAGAATAGATACAAAATTGGGATTTCTTTCAGTATTAACAAATCTTGAGTTCCATAAAGTTTTGAAACTGTATAAATCTGTATAATTTCCTTTATTAATTTTTCCTTGTACAATCTTCAAAAAGTATGTTTAATATTAAAAGTATATCAGAAATGCTAAGTGAAGTTAGCCAATCCTAAAAAAAAAATGCCGAATGTTTTCTCTGATATAAGGAGGCGGATTCATAATGGAGTAGGGAGGGGGACCATGGGAGGAATAGATGAATTCTAGATAGGGAAGAAGGGTGGGAGGGAAAGGCAGGGGGCAGGGGATTAGCAAGGATGGTGGAATGTGATGGACATCATTATCCAAAGTACATGTATGAAGACATGAATTGAGTGTCAACATACTTTATATATAAACAGATATGAAAAATTGTGGTATATATGTGTAATAAGAATTGTAATGTATTCTGCCATTTATTTTTTTAGAAAAATCAATTTAAAAAAGAAAAAAAGAAATAAAAGTATTGTGTCCAACTACAGCTATGAAATAAATATTTAAAAAAAGTATATCAGAAACCCTTAATATTGGCTGTTTCAACAGTGACTTTACAACAATGAAAGAAGATATTTCTTTGAATTCTTAAGGTAGTTTAAGTAGAGGAGCTAAAATAAATCACTGTAGAAAAATCCCA
This sequence comes from Spermophilus citellus, assembly GCF_964194105.1. Taxonomy (NCBI): domain Eukaryota; kingdom Metazoa; phylum Chordata; class Mammalia; order Rodentia; family Sciuridae; genus Spermophilus; species Spermophilus citellus. Next base: position 194,208,040 of record NC_138182.1, on the reverse strand, counting down.
TGTGCCCAAGTTACTTGATGATTATTAATTTCATGTTGGCAATTAGAGCAACGACAAAGAATGTCAGCGGGAGACAAAACTCCTTCTGATAAGCAGTAAAACATTATAAATTAGAAAAGCATTAGGGCAGTGCCACTGCTGTCAATCTACTTTATCTGGTATCAAAAGCTCCAGAATGCTCTGTGATTGGACAAAATTATTATGGGCCTCCTCAGAGTCTGCCCACCTGCTACCCAAGCTGGTAGATGGGGCTGGGGTGAAGGAGGGCAAGAACCGCCTTTGAGCACTTCAGGCACCAAGACACACCTGAAATTTCTGGATCTTCCAGCCTCTTTTGGATTTGACTGAGACTGCCAAAGAAAAATGCGTATGCACCCCAGGAGTATGGAAAAGTTAACCTGTGAGTCCAAATTTCACCAGTTGGAAATAGGAGGAGGTTCTTGGGCAGTTAAGCTCCTTTCCCTTCCTCCTTCTCATGGGCTGCTTTAAAGGATGGTGGCATGGGACAGCTCTGTGGTGAAGAGCTGTGTGCTAATTGGATATTATTGCCTGATAACCTGTAGGATATCTTTACAACTCATTGTGACACAGTAACCACTATGCTGACTACATTTTGGTACCTCCTACCTTTGGGCACTTCCATTTTTCCTCTCACTGAAAATGGGTTTGTACCTCTCAAATATAACATTGGAATGTTGCCCCATGTCTGTTTTCTTGGGAACCTGTTCTATATATCCCCTAAGTTTTAGTAAAATTTTTGTAAAATTCATTTTTAGAATTGAAATTTATTAGTAACAAAATAAATCTAACATTCTTCAAGGTATTGTGAAGATACTGATGGTATGTCTTTTGGGTTTCAATATTTTTGTCATGTTGGTTTGTTTAAGCTATCTGTTGATGTTTCTCAAGATGCTAATTATGGTGGCACTTGGATGCTAATTTCAAGTGGCATTAATGACTCTTCAGATAGTAGTCCATGGACTTTTGTGGTTTGCTTGACAATTGTTTTCTACAAACTACTATTCATTTTGAATGTGAGAGCAGTGTGAGAGCTCACACTCTACTGGGATCCCCAGGAGTTCAGAAGAGGAATTCAGCAGTAGGAGGAAGAGAAGAGGAATGTGGATAAAGTTGAGAAGTGATGGCTGACAAGATCCACTCCTAAGTGACCTCCTAGATAGAACATCTTTGGAGAGAACTGGCCCCCAATGGAGGGCTATATAGCAAGCTTTGAGATGTCCTTTCAAAAGGACCATAAGTGGTTCTCTGCTTAGCTTTCTGGGAAGTATTTCCCAGCCTCAGTCGGGTCTTGGTCTTGGCTTCACAGTCTGATCTGTTTGCCTTTTATCCTTCTCCCTCTCAACTTTGTCCTTGATTGTTTTCTTGGCCATCACCACTCTTTCTTCTTTAGGTTGATGGTGTTTTTTCTAAGTTCCTTCTTCTAAAATCCTTATTTGCTTCAACCTTCTCAGCCTCTCCTTAAGTCATGACCTGCACATTATTCAACCGCAACTCCAGCCTTCAAGGAAAACAAATGAGCCTGTATTCACATTTTTCTTTCATTTAAATTGCTGTTACCAGAATTTTTCTTTTCTTTATTTTTATTCTATTTCCAAATATTGCAGTTATAGGAGTCATAGTCCTCAAACTTTGGTGAGGTTAGGAATGTTTTATACTCATAAAAGTATTAAGCACCCCAAATAGATACAGATATTTACTGTATAAGATATTAAAACTGAGGAAGTTTTAAATGATAATTAATTTTTAAAAATAAACTATAATAATTTAACATAAATAATATTTGTAATAAAATATTTTCATTGTAATGAAAATAATAATTTCATTATTTTGAAATAATATAGCCATACTAATATATAATATAGTATAGTTATATTTGTAACAATACTATCCAAAATTAAAAATGCTTAGTGAAAAAAGTAGCATTGTTTTACTAATTTCTTTATTATCTGGCTTAATCCAAGACAAATTGACTTCAGCTGTTTCTGCATTTCAATTTCTTGTGATTCATTGTTTTGTTTGTCCCATATGACACAATCTGAACTTACTTAGATACGAAATTGGAAAGGGGAGAATTTCACAGTTCCTAGAAGGTCCTTCCAGGCCCCTGAGACCACATTTTGAGTTGAGAAACAATAGTATAAAGTATACTGGGAAAGTAAATACCCTTTTCAAAATTTTAGTTTTTAAAGAAAAGTTAACTCTGAATTCAAAACAAGTGATTATACTAGAAGATTGCTATTCTAGACATTTTGCAATCCAACCTATTCTGAATATTTCTGGAATTCATATAATTTAACTCTCAGAGAATTAAAAGAGAAAGTCATGCTAATATGTAATATATTCTACATAACATTAAAATAAAAATGAAATTTATATTTGTATTGGAAAAATATTTATTGAACATAAAAAAAATCTTGTGAAAAATTTCAAGGTTCCCTCTGTTATCATTTACATTCTTCAGAAATATATGACAATAAGAGGGACAACCTTAAATTTCATAATCCCTAAATGTACAGGCAGAAAAATAGATCCTAGTACCAAAAATCACCATCAACCTGAAGAGACAATTAGATAAAAATAATTTGCATCACAGAGTTAAACATTTTGGAGATTTAAAGTACAACATGATCATTACAGGTAGCAAAAATGTACTGTATATGGGATTCATGCTACAGAAGTAAATTTTAGCTGCTAAGGCCACAAAAACAACAAAAAAATGGATAATTATGTAAATGATTCATGTATTAATTTGCTTCGCTTTAATAACTTTTGTACTATATCTTATAATGTCATGCTGTATACTTTAAATATACACTAAGATTTTTCAAAAATAATAATCTGTATCAGAATTTTCTTCAACAGCATCTGCCAAAATTGAAACAAAAAGTGAGGCAAGAGTTCTTTGGAAGAGATTTATTAATGTGATCCGGGTTTTTTGTCAATGCTTCTGTTATTCAAAGATCTCTCCTTTATACAAGTGGAACATCTATTTATCAGTGGAAATTTTTCACCATTTTTTTTTTTTTTGCTCACAAAGTCAGTGAGCTTTCACAGTCTTGTTCTATCATTTGGCTCCCTCCTGGACCATGCTGTCCTGTGGATTGGGCTATCTGATGTCACTCATTGGCTATCAGCAGCCCACATATCACACAATCCCCGTGCAGGCTCTCAACAGTTCAGTCTTCATTTCATATTGACAACAGTGTGGATTTTAAATGGATAGTGATGTCAAAGTCTTTTAGAATAAACCTCCTTTAAATATTAGCAATTCATAGAAAATGATCTTCCACTGAACAATGCAATTTTTAAAGCAAAACAGTCTTTCTTTACTATCTTTCACTACCTTCAGATGGCATTATGTAGATAAGTCTTATCTCACAAATGAGATTGTAACATTTCTGTGGGAGAGACCTTATTTGGTTTGTTTGTTTTCATATATCCCACAGAGTATAAAATGGAGGTGCAGATAAAACCTATATGAAACTCTTACTATGCACCATGTGTTCCTTACAGACACATTTTAAAAAGTTCATTTGGGGTAAAATTGGGAGTTCATAACCCACTTCAATCTAATGTATGAAATATGATGTCAAGAGCTTTGTAATGTTGTGAACAACCAATAAAAAAAAAAGTGAATTCAGAGATCCTTGACTCCTCCAGTTACATGGACCACATTTTCTAGTCTTTTTCTTTTTGTTTTTTCTTGTTTGTTTGTTTTTGTGGTGCTGGAGACCAAACCCAGGGTCTTGTGCATGTGAGGTGAGCACCTATCAACTGAGCTATATCCCCAGCCCTATTTTCCTGTTTTTAAATAGGTCACTTTTTTTTCTGTTTCAAGTTTTGAGAATATGACAAAAACTGTGGATTGTCTTCTGTTCCCCAAAGCATACAGCTTCAGGAACTGCTTCATCCAAATTTCAGCTCCAACCTTTCACATTGGCTAGAGTCATCATTTTTCTAGATTGCTTTAGTTTCCTCCAATTTATATCACCAGTAACATCAAAATAGTTGACAAAGTTACTGCCCAGAAGTAGAGAATAACCCATTGGACTCCAGGTACAGATGCTCCATAATCTGCTAGGTTCATTCAGCAGCTATGCAATTGCCTTAAATCAGTTTTTTCAGTATGGATTAAAAAATGTTTCTGGGAACAAAATCCTAGATCACTTTTGTAACCCCATGTGGATTACTGCTAAATGGTCAAACAATGGAATATTAAATCTACTGATTTTAGTGCTTATTATAACTTAAGTATTAATAATTTATTTATTAACCTGGGAAATGGAAGAATAGGTAATACTTCAGGATTTTCTGCAAATGTAAAAGAGAGGGATCAAATATTGAAAGCAATCAATAAGGGAGCATTCATTGCTTGCCAACATCCATTTTTCCTGAGTATCAACCCTCCCCATCCCTCTCCATTCTGCTCAAAGGGGAGAGCCCATGACCTATGCTCAGTCTTCTCATAGTTACACATTTCCTAGGAGTAGGCATAGAAAACAAGCAAGGCCAATGAGAATACTACTTGACATTAGCATATAGATGTAGAAAGAGAGGCTTCTCTTCCCTTTAATATGAGACTGAAGAATATAGACTTGGAACTTCTGTGGTCACATTTCCTACTATTTAGAAAAAAAGAGGAAGACACACAAGACACCAATATAGGGTGGGTGGCAAGAAGAGATACACCAAACCAGAACCTCTGGATCTAACCGTACCTTTTTATATCTTTAGATAATTGTATATGAGTGTCCCAATAAGTCACCTTTTAGCTTAAGCAAATTCAAACTTAAGTATTAGTTACTTGCCACTGAAAAATTTTTAATCAATGTATAGTCTGTCTGAATCCTATAGTATGAGCTGTCCAGAAAAGTAGCTACACTTTAGTATCTGGGGAAGACTGGTGAAACAGCTTCCAAAGTTTTTGAGTCTCAGAGTACTGGATGTATCAAAATATGTGTCTTCCTATATTTCTTCATTATGAAAGCCCAGAACATGTCAATGTGAGGTACAGTCATTTGAGTTAGGTTATTTCTTACCAACTTGTTTTTCTCTACTCATAGTGAATCTGTCCTCACATGTAACTGTCTAGATTAGTTGTCAAGTATTAAAATGGACAGATCATATCTTCCTTCCCTCTTTTCAGTCAGAATTTATATCTGATGCTGCATTTTTATATGGGTTGTTCATGCACATTTTAAGAAGTATGTTAGATTGCACAGACTGGCATCCATTTTACATAAGTAGAATACATTTTGTTTTGTTTACAAATAAATTATAAATTTAATTTTAGTCTAATTTTCTCAGGCATGAACATGTTAGAATACCCCGAGCTTGCCTGGTATGGTGGTGCACACTTATAATTCCAGCGGCTCCAGAGGCTGAGGCAGGAGAATCAAAAGTTCAATGCCAAACTCAGCAAAAGTGAGGCATTAAGGAACTCAATGAGACCCTGTCTCTAAATAAAATACAAAATGTAGAGCTGGGGATGTGGCTTAGTGGCCAAGTACTCCTGAATGCAATCCCTGGTATCCCCCCAAAAAGAATACCCTGAGTTTCCTAAATGATCACATTAATGATCAAGACTTTTTTTTTAATAGTTTAAGAGGCTTTACCAAGACTATCAACTGAGGAAAAAAACACATGAAACTTATAACACCCCTTTGAATATTTTTATTTATTTTCAAATAATGTGTCCATTTGTGTTAATATTTTCATTAGAGAACAAAATTGAATTAATAGGTGTTATTCGTCCTCTTGAAAGTTGTGATTAATTGTCACCACTGAAATGGGATTGGGTTTCTATTCAAGCCCACCATTTCTTCCTCAGAAGAAGTAACTTAATGGGTAGAACCCATTCTTCAGTAGGCTGTTGGATATACTCACAGTTTGGCTAACATTGCACATAAATTTCTTCACACTCATTTCTAAACCATGTGATCTCTGCCAATCCAATATGGACAGCTCATATTGCAGAAACCACAGAAAGGGTATAGGATATGTGTAAATGTGTGTGTATGTGTGTGTATTTGTATATTTAGGATTTTTGCTGGGAGAAGAGTATGCTCAACCCTTCTGTCTGCATATGACTTTTAGAGAACCGAAATACTCATTGTGATGAAGAAAAGTTAATCACGGACCTAGAGAGGGGAAAACATTCCTAATTTTGAATATCGTAAATTAAATGGTCATTATCCCCAACACTGAGATCAAATGGTAAACCATCTATTTTCAGCAATAGAAACTGAAAATCATAAAAAAGGAAATTTAGTGGCTCATATAATTAGAAAGTTCAAAGGACAAACTATAAATGAACACTAGGAATTACATTATATGAAGAGTACTCTTTCTTCACATCTCATCAAACTTTCTTTTTTCCTTGTCGGCTTCATGTTCAATGCAGTGAACTCCATATGATGTAAAAAATGGTCATGATAGATGCACAGTCCATCCTCTTTGGTCCCATCATTTCAGAGAGAAAGAGAATACCTCATTCTTGATTATTTAAGCACAATTTCTGGATAGGACCTTCTGGAATGACTTGGGCCAGCTGAATGTCTTTGATGCCATCACCACATGGCCAGGGAACAGAGTTTCTGGTTGGCTAGGTGTGAATATGTGCCACCTTTGTATGAGGAACGCAGAAGTGATTGACAGTTCCTTTAGGTCTGAGCCAGAAACATCTATGAATGAAAAAGGAAGAGAAGGAGGAGGGATAGGTTGAGAGGAACTTATGCCATACGGTAATAGTGATGATGACAACTTTTAACAAGAAAGGCAGGAAGATGACAAGAAAGAGGTCTGACAAGTTGTGGTCCCTGTTAGTCACCAGCTCTAATTTACGTCTGAAGCAGAAAGGTGGGACATGCAGCTGAAAAAGAAAGGGAGGAAAGAGACATAAGCAAAATCCCTAGGGATTAACTTCTCCCCTTATCTGATTCACCCAGGGGGTTAATGCTGTTTCTGATCTCTGTTACAATGAAGATTTTTCTAAGGTGGGACTTTCTTCAGTTTCTCTCTTTTTATTTTGCCTTTTAGGTGGACAAAAAAATCGTAAGAACTGAGATAGGAGTTCTTCTTCGCCTTTCACATCCAAACATTGTAAGTGGCTTTTAACCTATTATTTCCAATACTTTCAAGCTACAGAAAGGGATTGTTGTTTTTCACTGTCCATGTTAATAATGAGAAAGGGCTTCTTCCACCTCTGGGGGACACTGGGTCTAGCTCTTATCCTTGTCTCATCACATTTTCCATTTTTGGTCTGAATCAACCCTGCAAATGCATTCATTCATTTCCAAAGTAATATATACAACCTTTATTTCCATGCATACAAGCATAGAATTTGGGAAGTTTTATTTCACTCTCATAAAACCCTGGCTTTCTCAGTCTTGTGTGCCTATCTTATTGATATGCCATTGCCCACAGGGCCAGTGATGAAGTGCATTGCTTTCAAGAGTCCTTTCTGTCTCCTTTGAGAGAGTATCTGCTTCAGAAACAATGTGAAGATGCAAATAGATGATGTACTTGAATGGGGAAAATAAAATGTCCTCAGAATCTCTGCTTCCATCTATGTCCAGACAAAGCCTCTGAGAGAAATGCCTAGTGAAAAGCTTTCTTGAACCAATGAAGTGAAAAAGAACAAAATCACTTTCTAAGCCATAACTTGTTTTTATGAATTAAGCCATCTACTTTTAAAAAATGTATTTCACCCACTTCTCTGAGAAATTTGTGCTCTCTGAGGGGATGAACTGCAATGCTGAGGCTCAAAGCAAAGTGCTTACAACTTAATGTCTGAATTAGGAATGCATTTAGCCACAAATCAGCAAATGCTTTTCTCATAAGAATCAGAAGTCAGGGGCTGGTGTTGTAGCTCAGTGGTAGAGCACTTGCCTAACATATGAGGCACTGGGTTCAATCCTCAGCACCACATAAAAAGAAATTAATTAAATAAAGGTATTGTGTCCATCTACAACTAAAAATCAAAAACAATTAAAACAAATAATCAGAAGTAAGAAAGTTTTCAGCATTGATTCACCTCACTGACACCATCCAGGACCCAGATGCCACCCATGCTTGGTCTTACCCTCCTCTGTGCATTGACTTTCACCTTCATGCTTTCCCTTCATGGTCCCAAATTGATTGCTGCACAGTTTTCACAAGTCCTCAGGTTTGTATTCAAGGGAGAAGGTCTCACCAGCTGAGTCAGATGAGAAAAGTTTTCTCAGGAACTGCTATAGCAGAATTCTTTTCAAATTTCCTTGGCTAAAGCTGTCACAAAATCATGGATGCTATTAGACTGGACAATGGGATTGTCATAAATCATTTAGACCAGTTGTGATCCACAAAACAGAACAAAATCATGATCTTATTCAAGGAAGCTTAGGCATCCTGCTTTCCTGAACAAAATCAGGGTTCTGTTTGCAATAAAGTAGGGGGAAAAGGGCTTTGGGAAAGCAATATAAAAATCTGCCATACCCAATCACTACTTTTATAGTTTCTCTTTTCTCTTCAAAGAGAGGCCAATGTGGAATTTTCTTCAAATGTGGATCAGTACTGGACACTAGATTCTCAGATGTATGTAGAAAAACATAAAAAGCAGTTTGGATTATCTGAATGTAACGAAAATACTGGTGTGGTCCATGAAATCTTTACCACCACTCATTCTTTTTTTTTTTTTTTTTTTTGTACTGGGTATTGAAGTCAGGGACACTTGACCACTGGGCCACATCCCCAACACTATTTTGTATTTTATTTAGAGACAGGGTCTCACTGAGTTGCTGAGCACCTCGCCTGGCCATGGCTGAGGCTGGCTTTGAACTTGCAATTCTCTTATCTCAACCTCCCGAGCTGCTAGGATTATAGGTGTGCGCCACTGCGCCTGGCCCACCACTCATTCTTAAGGACCTCCTTTGCCCACTAGCAACTGTTAAGCTGTTGAGGATATTATTCACATACAGGCTTTAATGGGTTCTATGCTGACTCCGGCCCCTAATTCAGAGTCCTTTCTTTCCAAGAGAAAGAAGCATTTTACATCTCCAGCAACCATGATGTTATCCAACTGATATAGGAAATTGGGTTTTATTTTTTATTCTAATGATATTCAGAAGTTGGAATATTTTAGCAAAATTCAGGCAGATATTCTTCAATTGCCAAAATGAAAAGTGTCAAAACTTAATAGAACCTTTGAAAAAGATGATGTAACTGACAAAATCAACAACCCAAAAGGAGAGTGACAAATATCTACCTGATACTGGAAAGAGGGACTTTTACTAACAATGATCCAATACTACTTATTGGAGAGAATGTTATTTTAGCCATAATCTTAGATTGTTTCAAGGAAGATTAAAATAAAGAACTTGTGAAATCATTGACATATGTGTATATCTTTCCCCAGATAAAACTTAAAGAAATATTTGAAACTCCTGCAGAAATCAGTCTGGTCCTAGAACTCGTCACAGGAGGAGAACTATTTGACAGGTAAGGTAGACCTAGATATCTAACCACAGGAATGCTTGCTTTTGGCCCCAAAATACAATCTAAGGGAAATTCTCCTGAAATTGAATAAATAAAAGAGCATAATAAAAGAGCATTCTACTTGATAAATTTCCCTGAAATAAATATTAAGAAGGATGTTGAAAAAAGGTGGATAGTAGTTAATCAGATAGGGGTAGATGAAAACTTGGAATAAATAAATAGAGAACCACTATAATATCTTTTTAACTTTGCAAACATAACACAATAAAAAATAGAATTTGGAAAATCATATTAATTTAAATAGTAATATTTATGAAAATAATTTGAAAAAATATTTGCAGAAAACCATAAGAATTTAAACCTATACTCTAATAGTGTTCTTTATAATAATCCCCAAACTTATAGAAACCAATACTTTTCCAATGATTATTTTTAAATCTACTTTTCTGTAAAGAGTTCCATGTTTCAGGGTAAAACATTTTCTGTTTTTGGCAGTTATTGCCAATTTCAGTTGTCTGCTCATAGTTCATCTCTCAAAGGAATGGTTTGAGAATGCAGGAGGGAAGGATGCCTTTCAATCTGGCAGAACAGACAGGCAAACAAGCTTTATGTTTCTATAGTTTTTCCACCTTCCCCATCACTCAGGAAAATTCCCTGTTTGCACTGTTGGGCTCTTGGGAGTCTTCTGCTATGTTCAAGATGGAATTGGAAGAAGGTAAAGAGACTAAGTAGGTTACACACTAGAAATGGTAAGAAGCTTTCACTGGTGGAGTGTGCCTGCAGTGAGGGAGAATTGGGCTATGGTTTGAGGGGAAGACAAAGGAGAGACTGGGTGCCTGGGTCATGGTAAATGCTCCATAAATATTTGCTGAGTGAATGACTAAGTAACTGCTACAATGAGTGGACTCTGAGGAGAACAATATCTAAAGGGGATTAGTTTTGATTGTGTAGAGAGAGAAACCCTTCTCCCTCCTACTATGGCCTTAATGTTTGTGTTGCCCCAAAGTCACATATTGAAACCCTCACCACCAAGGTGAGGGTTTGTGAGGTGACTAGGCCAGTGCCTTGATGAATTGGATTAGTGCCCTATACAAGAGGCTCAAGAGTGATACCTCCCCCTTCCTCCGTGTGTGGGACTTAGTGAAAAGGCTCAGTGAGGAAGCCAGCACTTGCCCAGACCCTGAATCTGCTGATTCCTTCAGCATGGACTTCCCAACCTCCAAAACTGTGAGAAAGAAACCATGGTGGTTTATCATCACCCAGTTAATGACATTTGGTTATAGCAGCTGAAATAAACTGAGATACCTCCTTCCCATCCTTACTCCACCCAGTTGAATTTGCTGCCTCTTCAAAAGTGTCCCAAAGTGTTTGGATTGTCTTTTCAACTGTTCTGTCTTTTATTTTGAACCTTACCCAGTAAGGATTTGAATCTTTAGGTGGGAAGGAACAAAATGGGCCACCTGGATTGTAACTACATATGTATCTTTAACAGAAATCTAATTTTGTTTGTATGTATGTTGAAGTTTCCTTAGAACAGGTGGATTTTTAAAAATTTTTTACTCTTTTCATATTTTCATATTTTTACTCTTTTCATATTTTCAATAATGAGTCCACTACAGAAAGTGGGCATGGGTAGCCTTCTGGTGTTGGTTATTTGTTTGTTAGATTCACAGTTCTGAATCCAGACTGTACCACTCAAGGGTGAATAACTAACTTAGAGTAATTTACTTAACTTCTCTGAACCTCGGGACAAATTTAAAGCTGTTCTATATTGTGAAGAGAACTTAACAACTTGAATACACTTTAAGAATATATAATCTTATTCTAAAACTATCAAGTTCCCATGTGTTCCTCTGAACTATTTGGCTATTGCCAAAAGTTGCCTATTAAGGCTTCATTTTTCACACCCCCTTTTGCTGACTCTTTTCTGTGCACATATTATTTAGGTACATTAGTAGAGTTAGTTTATAGGCAGATCCCACTGGCTTTGGAGCCATGAGTTTTCTCTGAGCAGACCTTGCATATTTCTCTGCTAATTATGGTTTATTGGAGAGAAATTTTACACTCTTTAATAGTAAATAATTGCAGTTAGGAATGACATACTGAAGCTCTCATCTACTAATAGCACTATTTACCTTCCTGCCTCTGTTTATTTGAATTAATTTGGAGTCAAAAGTCTCTATGTATCACCGTGTCCCAAGCTTTCTTCCATGAAAGAATTTGGAGTAGAATTTAATTCAGTTCTAGGAAAAAATAAAAAACTAAGTGCTATTGATAAATTTCATTTGCAGAAGTAAATGGATAAAATATTCATATTTAACAGAAGACATCCCAAAAGATGGCAGATAGCCAGTAAAGCACTCAACCACTCCCAAGCTGTTAGTGGTTTTGAAAGATAGACTTTTTCCGCTAAACATTGTCCACATCATTGACATAGCTGAGATGAATTTGGCATCTCCATTAAGTTACTTATTTCTACAATTATCTTTAAATTACATCACACTGAAAATATATCCTGCTTTATTAATATAATCTATTGAGGGTTTTTTTCCTTTGAAAGTAAAGAAATCATAATATGATCTCTTCCTGTACTTAAGTCAAACTCAAATTTATTTAGTTGTGATAATGAGAATTCATTCCTTGTCTAATGATGACTCTAATAGCACCTAATGAATGAACTAATGGAGCAATTGAGGAAGAGACAATTATGTTAGTTCATTATAGTCAAACTAGTTGTATTTTATTAGCAGAAAATCTATTCTATGATGCTTGTATGTAAAAAATTAAACATAGTCATACTCCAGGTGGAATCTGCTATTTCATATAGAAGTTAAATAATGAGTTACATAGGATAAATTATGATGGATTTTGGGATACAAGCAATGCTTTTGATGTTCAAGAAAAAGATTAAAATCTATTTATCTATATAAGTGTATTATGCCATCAGTTGAAAAAGAAAGTACCCAAAGTTATTGTTCAATCCTTCCCAATCTGATGGTAATTCTTAAAACCCCAACATCATTTTCATTGCACCTTTTAAGTGGAGAAGGTATTTGCTTTAAGATGTAAATTTTCAAGTTTTTTTTCCAGAAAATTATCATAGTTACCACAATTAATTTAGCAATATCCTTTGTGTTCTGATTAAACCAAAAGCATTTTTCCTGATTCTTGTCTGGTAACTCCATTATCCAAACACCTTGTAAATTTCTTTTCTTGCCTTTTCTGCTTTCTTCTTATACTTTTGCTTGCCAATGCCAAATATTATATATGAAAGGTTTTAGAATTTGAAGCTTTGAATGCTGTTTCCTTCCACAAGAACAGGTTTTCTTTTATTCTGACAAGCACTTAAGGTACAAAAGAGATCACTCTGATGCAATCAGGTATTGGGCTGATTCAAAGCTGGGCTTCCTAAGGGCTCCTCTATTTCATGTCAATTCTTATTCATAGGGCTCTGCTCTTTAAGGGTCTCAACTTTAAGCCAGGGGATTTTACTGGGGTTCTTCTTCCATGGCAAAACTCAGATCCTGCCTTCCGTCCCCTCAGTTCTGTGAGATGGCCAGAAGCTTTTCCATCTTCTCAGCTCTCAGCTGCTTCTTTAGAATGGGTTCATGCCTTCAGAGGGAAAGCAGAGGCAAGCAATGGCAGCTTTGCTCAGCTGGGTTTTCCTTCCTAGATCTAGGTTGATGAAGCCTTCACTTCCTTGGTAACTCTCTAATGTCTTCAAATAGATTTTTTTTTTTTAAATATCAGTCTTATAGTTTTCTATTTCAGCATTTCTGGGCTTCTAACTCATGATGAAAACCAGTTGACTTTTCAGAACATTGCCATTAGGAAGATGTTCCAAAAATAGGACTTAGGCTATTTCTTGCCCCAGTCTTAGGGTTGTGTGGTGGTTGATATTCCGATTAACCAAATTCAAGGAAAGTCTAGATTTGTGTTGTGTTAAATATTAACCATTAATATGTCTGAAGTGAAGTTCTACAATATTTGATTATCCAGAAATGGTAATTGGTCACTATGTGTGGGCTGTATTTGAATTCCTACTGGAAACCTTGTGGTGTGCAAGACATTTTACTACCATCATCTCATTTCCTTCTCACAGCAATATGTATGCAAAGTCGGCCCTGCTACCTAGGCAAGGCCTGCTATCCGTGCAAGATAACTGAGGATCATAGACTTCCAATAACTTTTTATCAATAAGTCACTTAGCTTATAGATTCTAATAACAACAGTAATGAAGTAAGATTGGACTCAAGTATATCACATTTCAAAGTGTGTGAATTTTCCATCACATCATGCAAATGTTGATATGTGTATATCTAAAAATAAAACTTCTATACTGGGGATATAGTTCCATGGTAGGGTACTTGCCTAGCATGTGCAAGGCACTGGGTTTTAACCCAGGCACCCCTAAATAAATAAATAAATAAAACTTCAGATTAGTAGTCTAACATTTTGTCCAATGTGAGTGTTGGGTCAAATTTATGCATTAATATGCAGAGTTGTTTTTCGATCATGGATATCTCTTTGTGTGGCTTTATATGGCCATATGTGAAGAAAACATACTTTGAAAAAGATGTATGGTCCTGGGTTTTTTTTTTTTTTTTTGTTGTTGTTGTTGTTGTTTTGGGGGATGGGGTGTTGTTTTGTTTTTTGTTGTTGTTATTGTTGTTTTTGAAAGCTTGGCTATAAAGGAATAGATAGAGGTGAGGTAGTTGAAGGGGACCCAGGATAAATGGAAACTGGTTATTTTAAGATGGAGCACTAAGGACACATGGATTTTCTTGGGGAAGAAGCCCACAAGGAGAAGCATGAAAGGTCTGTGTGAAAGGGACTTATATTTGGAGTTAGCCAATCCCCCCAAAACAAATGCTGAATGTTTTCTCTGATATAAGAGGGGTGACTCATAGTGGGGTAGGGAGGGAGAACATGGGAGGATTAGATGAACTCTAGAGAGGGCAGAGGGAATGCTGGTGGGAGGGAAAGAGGGGGAAGGGGATTAGCAAGGATGGTGGAATGTGATGGTCATCCTTATACAAAATCCATGTATGAAGATTTGAATTTGGGGCCAATATATCTTATATACAAACAGAGATATGAAAAATTATGGTATATATGTATATTAAAAATTGTAATACAAAAAAGGAGTACATGTATAATGGCATAAGTTGGCGTGAACATACTTTATGTATAGAGATACGAAAGACTGTGCTCTATATGTGTAATAAGGATTGTAATGTATTCCACTGTTATCATGTATTTTAAAAATAAATAAATAAGAAAGGGACTTATATTTGGAACATTTCAGAGGGAAAGAGATCTAGAGTCATATAAAGGAATTTGTTCAGCATAGAAAAAGTGTCCTTCTTCCTCAGAAGCAGAAAGAAAGAGATAATATGCCAAAGAATCAAAGACCTAGATTAGTCAAAACAACTTTGAAGTACAGAGCTGGAAGAATAATTGTTTGAGCTGAAATATAATTTTATCTTACTTATCAGCTACTAAATTAGCCTTTTAGTCTTTTATGGATGCTGACATGACATCTGAGGCTCCTGGGTGAGAGAAAAGGACTTTATTTCTCATAGCCCAGCAAACATTGTGGGCATCAGCAAGTTTATGTTCTTTGAGTTTCAGTGTGTATTCCTGCATGTAGAGTGGGGCATGTAGAGAGGAAATAATTCAAATGTCATCAACTGGTGAATGAACAAACAAAATGTATAATGCAATACCATTCCATATTAACAGGAATGCTATTGATGCATACTGTAGCATGGATGAACCTTAAAAATGCAAGGCTAAGAAAAAAAAAAGCCAAAACATGGAAGATTTCATATACATATATAAGAAATATGGGGCATTGGGAGATGAAAGTGTTAAAGTATCAAAGTGGAAATGTTAGAGCACACAATGGCAAAAATAAAAACTTCTGAGGAGCACCAAATGTCTGCTGAAGCTGAGGACCATAGATTTTAGAGACACATATCTCCAAAGATGTGTAGTCTTCAGCAACTGACACACATCTGGTCTATGTCATCTTGTGTCATGGGACTACACCTCTCCCTATCTCCCATGCAGTTTTTGACAGCTTCTGTTTCCCTTGATTTTTATCTGACTTTCCAGTTGTCTCCTTCCTGGTCTCCGTCCTATTTCCTCTCCGCCTTTCCATCTCCTAGTGGTCCACATTTCCCTGAACCGTCTTCCTGCATTCTCTGCAGGTCAATCTGACATGTGCCTGTGGCCTGGGCCACACTGGTGACAGCCTTCTCAGCAGAGATGAAGCTGTGCTATCAACAATCCACCAGGCATTTTTACCAAAATGCTCCTTTGGCATTTGTAAATTAATATGTCCTCAAATGAACCCAACATCCTTCTTCAACTCTTAATCTTGTTTCCCTTCCCTACCCTTGTGAACTGATTCACCAGCTAAACTAATCAGCATGGATTTCTCCCTCTTCCTTTTACTTCCTTCTGCCCATAATTCTTCCTGTGAGAGCCTTTCAAAGTTGTCCCTTTCCTGCATTTCCATTGCTTCTGCCCTTGGAGCCTTCACATTCCCTCTCATAGCAGTAGAATTCTAACTAAAGGTAATTTCACTCCCTTCCACATTTAAAACATGGATTCCATCAGGTCAGTCCAGAAGACCACTCCTTCCTTGCCATTCAAGTCCATAATTTAAAAAAAAAAAATGTAAACAAAACCACTTACAAACTGTACTCAGCCCAGTGTTCTAACTTCTAACTTTGGAATGGACCTAAGGGATTCATAGTCCAATTCTCTCATACTATAAATGAAAAGCCTGACCCAAAGACTTTAACTTCACTACCCACTTTATTCTTGTCTTACTACCATGTTAACCAGAGTACATTATCATCACCCTCAAGGAACTCAAGGTCTAGAAAAGAGAAAAGAACTCTGTGTTATGGATTCTAATGTTTTTAATATTGCCATAAACTTTCAAAAATGTGTATTGGGCCTTATGCAGACAGCTATAATATCAAAAGATAAAAATAAAATAAATGAGGGCTGGGGACCCAAAAGAGAAAATAAAGATAAAAATCAATACCCAAAGGATATATCATAATGTACTTTGCATTTGCTGGTGCTTGGCCCCAGGTTTGGCTCCAAATATTCATGTGGGGCTGATCATTGCTCTAATTGAGATATAGAAACTGTGCATGGAGTCTGAAATGGCTTCAGAGAGGAGTAGAATCTTTTGAACTAAATCTTACATGAGAAACTGAAAATTAGCAGCTAGAAGGTAGAATGACAAATCTTCCGGAGCAAAGTGATATCCAAAAGCATAACACGCTGGCCAGGGTAAGGATGGTTTTTCAATCCCCATTTCAAATGTTGGGCTAGGCAGAAAGCAAGCAGTTGTGAGATATTTGTCAAGTGAATGATTGAATAAACAGACGGCTCTTCAGCAATTTATATAAAGTCTTTGGGTCAGCCTTTTCATTTATAGTATGAGAGAATTGGACTAGGAATCCCTTAGGCCCATTCCAAGGTCTACAATTCGATTTGGTTTCCTATTTCTCCTGTACAGCAACTCTCTAGCCAGCACACACATTGATCCACCATCCCTGACTCCCTCCCTAGCTTTCAATATAACAGGTACAAGCAGCACCTTTGAAACATAATTTTTTAAAAAACATATATGAGTTTAGCACTCCATGAGAAAGTTTCTTAGATAAAAAAAGCAAAACAAAAATACTATCAATGAAATGAGAAAAAGCATTAACTGAAACTTATAGAGGAGTGGGTAGACTTATACAGGTACTGCTGAATTAATTAAGTATAATTTTGTATGTGGCAACATTATAGTGTAGTGGCAGCCTTAAGACTTGTTTTCTGAAACTTATACTTCGGGGCTTCTCTCCTCTGACATTTGGTCCTGAGTACACATTCTCATCAGACCAAGTCTTTCTCACTTAAGCCTACAATCATGTAATAACGCAGCCATTTGGGCAAACACTTGCGATTAGGGGACAGAGCAGTACACTTCCTAATCTGCATGCCAGGAAGTCTGGGGGCCTCAGGATATGATCAGATTAGAGCTTCTCAGCTGCAGGGCCTGTGCTGACTGCCTGGATGGAGATGTGCTCAATTCAATTTGCGGCAATTAGTGTGTCGAAGCAAATGCACAAGAGTCACGTATTAAAGCAGACCCTTGGAGAGAAACAGGCATTACCCATACATGTTTTCTTATCTTACAAGTTTAAAATGATGAGAAGGAAAACAGACCAACTGAGGAGAAGAGACTTGTGTGGCAAGCAGTAAAAGTAAAAGGCACAGTACCAGAGAAAAAAGGCCTGTGGAGGCCAGAGGATTGCAGTGAGAGGCTAGGAAAATGTGCTGTCCCCACAGAACCTGTGGAAGACTGCAGAATGGGGCTCCCCAGACAGCTTTTAGGGTCAGTTTTTTTTTCTTTTCTTTTTAAATATACATGAATGACAGTAGGGTGTAATTTGACATATTGTACCTACATGGAATATAACTTATTCTAATTAGGATCCCGTTCTTGTGGTTGTACATGATGTGGAGTTTCACTGGTTGTGTATTTATGTATGAACATAGGAAAGGTAAGTCTGATTCATCCCACTGTCTTTCTTATTCCCATCCCATCCCTTCTCTTCATTCCCCTTTGTCTAATCCAGTGAACTTTTATTCTTCCCTCCCTCCCGCTTATTGTGTGTTAACATATCAGAGAGAACATTAGGCCTTTGGGTTTTGGGGATTGGCTTATTTCACTTAGCAGATAGTCTCCAGTTTCATCTGCAAATGCCATAATTTCATTTTTCTTTATGGCTTAGTAATATTTAATTATGTGTTTGTGTATGTATGTATATATGTGTGTGTGTGTGTGTGTGTGTATATATATATATATATATAAAATCACATTTTTTAAATGCATTCATCTCTTGAAGGGCAACTAGGCTGGTTCCATAACTTAGCAATTGTGAACTGGGCTGCTATAAACATTGATGTAGCTGTATCACCATAGTATGCTGACTTTAAGACATTTGGGTATGGGTCAGTGTCTTTATTAAAATCCTGGAAGACATTTGCTTTAACACTGAGCCTTCTAGATCAGCCCACAGTGGAAAGCTGTGGAACTCTGTGGCATAGAGGTAAATTACATGACCCTGGGCATTTGAAATTGATCTTAAGATGCTGGTATCATCTTAACTGCTTTTGTACTATTTTACAAATCATGAAGAGGAAATGAAGATAAATATAGAAATTACTATGTTTAAATAGAAAAAAATAAAAATACCAACCAAAATTATCTCCCTATTTTTATAGCTTTAAAAATCCCTACAATGATTGCATACCTTCATTGTTTCTAAAAATCAGTTACTAGTATCTTTCATATAAGGTTATAAATCCTTGACCATCTATCCATGGTTCAATTTAATTGACAATTTTTTAAAATGCCAGCCAAATTGTGTGAAGGAATTATTGTGTTACTTTTACAACATAAATACTCTATTTTGCTGAATTTAATCCCTTTGATCTAATTTACTTTGAGTTTTGAAAAAGATGCATGTTATTATAGTAATATCTAAAACTCTAGAGCTGAGTTTATATTGAAGTCCTGAAATAACCCTTCTGCTTTCTGCACTCAACTTCTGGAAGCATGGATGTTGCTGTTCTCCCTTGGGAGCCACAGCCAAGGCACTTGTGATGGTGATTACTTCCAAGTCTAGTGCTTTTGTTCTGCCATGTTAAGGAATTAGGTAAAGAATTGTCCAGAGGGGCTGGGGATGTGGCTCAAGCGGTAGTGCGCTCGCCTGGCATGCGTGCGGCCCGGGTTCAATCCTCAGCACCACATACAAACAAAGATGTTGTGTCCACCAAAAATTAAAAGAATAAATAAATATTAAAAAATTCTCTCTCTCTCTCTCTCTCTCTCTCTCTTAAAAAAAAAAAAAGAATTGTCCAGATGTTTATGGTCTGAAATGTTTCTGACATCCATTCATTTGGTGGTTAGTATTGATGCACAAGTATTTATTGACTGTTTACCATGAGCAAGGCTTACAGCGAGGATCTGCTGAGTGATCCAAGCAAAGGTCTTTCTTTTATTATTATTATATTTTTTGGTTGTAGTTGGACACAATACCTTTTTATTTTTATTTATTTGTTTTTATGTGGTGCTGAGGGTCAAACCCAGGGCCTTGCATATGCTAGGTGAGCGCCCTACCACTGAGCCACAACCCCAGCCCCCAAGCAATGGTCTTTTGCAAAGACCGAGAATGTTACTTAGCATCCTGCCGAAGGTATTGAACAAACATACCTGCTATGTATCATGTGACCTAAATGGACACAAAAGGATTGTAAGAATTTATTTTCCTTTGCTCGGTCACTAGTATCTTCACTTATAGTCATAGTTCTAAGTTATAAACTTATGTTGGTGAATTGAGAAGTTCACTTCTATTGATCTTTCTAGTCACCCTCCAATGACCTATGTGTATGGAGTGTGCACTGAGATAAAGTCAGGAAGGTGTTCAATTTGGTGTCCTTGCTCCACATACCTGCTTTAGGGATGTTGTTTCTCACTACAGAATCAACCAATGCCTGCTCCAAACCCACTGCACAAACACAATTATAACCTGTATCATATCGGTGATAATGTTTTGTTGTTGTTGTTTATAACTTTACTTTCTTTACATTTTGTGGTCTCACCTG
This sequence comes from Spermophilus citellus, assembly GCF_964194105.1. Lineage (NCBI taxonomy): Eukaryota > Metazoa > Chordata > Mammalia > Rodentia > Sciuridae > Spermophilus > Spermophilus citellus. The sequence goes on along the minus strand of NC_138182.1, from coordinate 194,187,856 downwards.
GGCGAAGAGCCAAATCTTTTTATATCCAGCAAGTACCTGGCTCACATTAGACAGTCCAAAATATTGATGAATGTTGACACCCTACCTTCATGCTTGAACTCTCACTGTAATTTTCTTCTCTTTTATTTTTTTTTTTCAAAACAATTTTCCTCCTGCCTGATCTCATGCTTCTCTTCCTCACCTGTTCCCAGCCTCACTTTCCATTCTTCCCATATCTGGGAAACTTCTATACACTTCAGGCCAGAACTGAGCAATCTCTAGAATTCTTCATCCACCCTAGGAGGCCTCCAGAAGATTACTGCCTCTTCTCAGCTCTTAAGCTGTTCCCTAATGCTTCTGTCACAGCATTTAGCACACCGTGTTGATTGTTGTCTACCCACTTATACCAGGAGAAACCCCAGGAGTGAAGAGACCATATCTTATTCACAACTGAGTACCCAGTGCATAATAGTCACTCCATAATATTTATTGAATACAATAATGAATGGGCATGACTGTTGGAGTGCATCTTCTTTATAATTAGACAAATTATTTTATGAATTTAGCACATTTTGAGGGAAATTAGTGAAATTTCCAGTAACTATTTTTATATACTTATTCTTCCCTCCATTCTACCTGAAAACAACTCCCAAGAAAATTCATTCCTACATCCAGCCCATCCCTAGGCATTCACTCAAGAGCATGTTCTAGAATAAAGGTCTTCATTCGTTAATGTTGTTGTAACACAATTCCTCAAACTGGGTGACTTATAAACAACAGAAGTTTATTTCTCACAATTCTGAGGCCAGGAAGTCTAAGATCAAGGTGCCATCAAATTCAATATCTGGTGAAAGGATGCTTTCTGGTTAATAAATGATGCTTTCCTCATGTGTTCCCACATGATGTATAGAGGAAGGTAGCACTCTGAGGCCTCTTTTATTTTATTTTTTTTTATTGGTTGTTCACAACATTACAAAGCTCTTGACATATCATATTTCATACATTAGAATCAAGTGGGTTATGAACTCCCATTTTTACCCCAAATACAGATTGCAGAATCACATCAGTTACACATCACATTTTTACATACTGCCATATTAGTGACTGTTGTATTCTGCTACCTTTCCTATCCCCTACTATCCCCCCTCCCCTCCCCTCCCATCTTCTCTCTCTACCCCATCTACTGTAATTCATTTCCCTCCATGTTTGTTATCCCATTCCCCTCATAACCTCTTATATGTAATTTTGTATAACAATGAGGGTCTCCCTCCATTTCCATGTGATTTCCCTTTTTTTCTCCCTTTCGCTCCCACCTCATGTCTCTGTTTAATGTTAATCTTTTCTTCCTGCTCTTCCTCCCTGTTCTGTTCTTAGTTGCTCTCATTATATCAAAGAAGACATTTGGTATTTGTTTTTTAGGGATTGGCTAGCTTCACTAAGCATAATCTGCTCTAGTGCCATCCATTTCCCTGCAAATTCTGTGATTTTGTCATTTTTTAGTGCTGAGTAATACTCCATGGTGTATAAATGCCACATTTCTTTTATCCATTCATCTATTGAAGGGCATCTGGGGCCTCTTTTAGAAGTGCACTATTTCCACTCGTGAGGGCCCCACCTTCATGACCTACTCACCTCTGTTACTAGTGCTTAGTGCATTCGTGATCAGGTTTCAATATATGATGTTCGGGGTCACAGAAACATTTAGTCTATAATAGATATTTAGCCCTAAATTATAGCCAAATAAACATACACAAATACCACATCTAAGCCAAAGCTTAAGACTTTATAATAAACCAAAATATAGAGAGAAATTTCTACTGAATGAAGCATCGCCTCTACAAATGACATTTATGCCCACAAAGAACTGTTCGTTTAATAGAAAATGTGGGGAAATGACTCATGGTTCTGCAAATTGGCTCTGTTAACTCCAAGATGTGCCATTTGCATAGACTAAGACATGAGCATTACCCCAGGATGTAGCAGTTGTTGTAAAGCTCTAGCCTGGGTAAGTGACTATGGGAAAAATCCACACTCTTCTTCTGCAGGCTTGGAAATAAACAATTTTATCTTCTGGAGAGAAGGAATGTTTGAAAAGGAAGTTAACCATCAGTCAGCCTTTTCCATCATTTTTATAAAAATTCCTCTCCTTTAACAAGACTACAGAAAGCCAAGCTCCCAAGGCTGCAGGTCTAGTGCACAGAGGAGATGCTAATTGCACTTGTGCTAGTTGATGGATGTATCACAAAGTCTACATTTAGAGCAAAATGCAGAACATGATGTAATGGCAGAGTACTCCACTTACTCTGTCACAATAGTCTTTCTTTTTCTTTTCTTTCATACTTAATTTTTAAATGTTCAGAAAGTATAGTTCAAGATGTTATTTCAATTAAAGTTTTAGTGAATAGACTAACCTAATCATGAATTAGCAAATTTGCAGATTTGTAAGAAAAATATCATACAGACAGGATTTTCAGGCAACCACTTAATAACCATCCCCTGAATATTATAGTCCACATTCTCACTTTATTTGACCTTATGCATAACAGTGTCCAAAAGTAAATAAATAAAAAGATGAGGAGGGATATTTTGTCTCTCAACCTTTAAAAAAGATGATGTCAGTGTTTCTTGCCAATGTTCTAAATAACTGGATTGGAAAATTAAATAATTGAATTTTTTGCATCATCTTTTCAAAGAATAAGAGGGAATATCCCTTCCCATCTTTGTACTTTTTTGGATGATGTTGGTACATTAGGTTAAATAAAGTTAGAAACTAGATTATAATAATAATATTCAGGAGATGATTATTAAGTGGTTCTTGAAAATCCTGTCTATATGATATTTTTGTTACAAGACTATAAATTTTCCAATTCATGATTAGACTAGTTAGTCTACTCACTAAAGCTTCATTTGAAACTTAAAATACTGCATATTTGATAATATTAAGGAATTATAACTTATGGGTATGATATTTTCATTATGATCGTGACTTTAAAATATCTCATCTTTTAAAGATACCTCAAATATTTAGGAATAAAGTTATATGATGAGTCTGACCTTTTCTTTGAAATAATAAAGGAGGATGCAAAATAAAATAGATATTTATTTAAGCCAACAGATAAAACAAGACTGCCTTGAATTAATCATTGTTAAAGCTGTGTGACAATTACCTTGGAATGTTTCATCTTATAGTATCAACTTGGAATGTTTAAAATTCACCATATAATGTTTAAACAAGATGGACTTTTTTTTTCCTCCTCAAATAGGATAACAGTTTAAGCTGAGGCAAAATAAATGTTTTTCATTTTCCTAAGCAAAGTAAAATGTTTAGAGTGCCAGTTTATGGGTCTCTCTCTCCCTGGTGTTACAGTAGCTTGTAGCAATTGTTTAGATGTATCTTCTTTGACACTGATTTAATTAACTTCTCTTAACATCTATTCAACTAAATGTATGTGTCTGAGAAGCATTTCGTGTGTTTTTTAGGATTGTGGAAAAGGGATATTATAGTGAGCGAGACGCTGCAAATGCCGTCAAACAGATCCTGGAGGCAGTCGCTGTAAGTAAGAAATAACAGCAACCCCGTGCTTGGCTCTTCATCACCTCTTTGTTTTACAGAATCGTCAGTTAAGAAACACAGACTGTAATAAGCTTCCCCATTTCTTGAGTTTGTTTCCTTCTTGTTTCATCATTTTTTAATTTGGTGTGGAAGTGGAGAAAGGTTGGATGAGATAAATATAGACCCTGGAGCATAGAGATGATTGATTTTTCATCAAGATGAGAAATGACTGAATTGGGAAGAAAAAAATTGTGGCAATTTTATTTTTTTCCAAGGAAGACATACAAATTAAAAATTTACACTGGATATGAATTTTACAAAGTTATGATAGAAACAAATAAATACACATTTACATATATGTAATTTTGAGAAGCTTGTTTGGATATCGGGAAATATTTGCCTAGATAAAACAGACTACGCTGGTTAAAACCTTCCCATATGTTTAATGGTGTCTAACACATGCTAGGACACCTTGGTGATTCATTTACTGAGTATGAACCCAAAACAACTTTTTTTTTTTTTCTGAACAAAGAGAACAGAGCCCAAGGGAGGATGGATATCATAGTCATTTAAAAAGCCAAATATATAAAATATGGCCAGAATCAAAATATAGGATATTATTCAGAGTTAATTATCTAACTAAAATTCAAATCAGCCAGTGATACAAGCACATGTCCTATTATACCCACAGCAAAAACCAAGGGAGCAAAGAAAGGAGAAAGGAAGTAAGGCAAAGAGAAACAGAGAGTAGGAGGGAGGAGGGGACCAAGGAGGGACCCTGATATCTAACTAGCTTACACACCAATCATGAAAAGAAGAATCAAGTTTCACAATATTTGCATAGAGCCATAGAAATTACCAGTGTATATGTTCTAACCAAATCCATTATTGAACTATCAACACCAGGTTTAACTTACTTTATAGCTCAGTCTTTCCAAATAACACCTTCCTGTAAAAGTATTAGGTCTTTTTGCAATAGTGAGGAATAAAAAAGTTTGAAATAAGAGTAAACAACACGGGAAAGGATGCCACAAATTTTTACATTTGAAGGAACAACACAGCTCCTAATTATATGAGTATCTAATATCAAGTTCATATTCTCACTATGCCACTTCATTCCAGGTTTTTTTTTTTTTATCACCCTGGTTTCCTAGACTTGCAAACTTGTGAATAATTTCAACTCTTCCATTCCCTTCTTTTCTCCCATTTACCTTTCCAACTTCATTTGAATCTTCCTTCAAACGTCCATAAACCTAATCCTACTCCTCATCATGCTATGAATGTTTCTGGCATATAATTAAAAAAAAAACACTTCTATTTGCTTCCAATTTCTATTCTTAAATATGTAAGTCTAGAATCATCTCTTGCAATCCCTATTTTTATTTTGTCACTTCTTATTTCAACAGTGGTAGTTCATGTACCTCTTAAATACCTATTTTAAAACTACACTTTTCCCTACCATTATTCACCATAGCTTATCTATTCAAATAAACAAATGGCTATGACCCACATCACTTTGTCCAAATCTGGCAGGCAGCCATTAAGGGTACTTTGAGAGTCAAACAGAACTGAGTTCAATCTATAGACATATGTGCATGGACACATCACTAAATACCCTTGAGCCTCAAATTCCTCTTATAAAATATGCACAAACATTCAACCTAACAGTGTTGTGGAAAAGATTAATTGAGACAATGTAAGGAAGTCACAGAAATGTTTCAATAAAGAGGGCAAAATAGGTGAAGAATTTTCAGATTCAGAATATTCATTTAAAGATTTAACTGATATTGTAAATCTATTCAAATATTCCTATTTCCTAAGTACTAAAATAAATAAAAACAATTGTGTGATAGTGTGTTCCATGATCTGGGTGCTGATTGCACAGATAAGTGCAGTTGTGAAAAGTCAGTAGGCTTTGTTTACTGACCTCTATATATATTATACCAATACAAAGCTTTTTTAAAAAAAAAGTGTGCTGAAAACTTTGTATGAATATAAAGTTATAACAGGTCATCAATGCTCGAGTCAATATGCCATGTATGTGTATTTGCAATTTACCTGACGAGTCATGTACTTGAATATGTTTTAAATTTTATCACATACTATTTTTCAGACAGATTATTTTTCTTCCTGGGACAAAAGTGTGTTATGCTCTGATACTACATGAGACAGTGATCAAGGAATGTGATAGGAGAGGGACAGTTGCCCCTCAGGCTGCCACCCTCCTCCCCATATGACATTCTACTGACAAGATATTTCAGGATGGGGTAATCTTCAGAATAATTGTTCTGAGCGCTTCTAGTGTGCCTGTCAGTGTACTTAACAACAGCATGCAGACAATCAGGTGGGGGTTATTGTAAAGACACAGAGTTATGTGAAGAATCCTGGCCAGGCAGCATGGACTGTAGTAAGGACTCTCTTCTCCCATTGCTGTTTGTTTGTTTGTTTTTCTCATTATCTGCTTTCCTCTTCTCTCTTCCAACCAACTTTCCCTTCTCAGACTCACAAAGTGACATATGGTCAACTTAACATTCCTGTGTTAGCATATTACAATAAAACTCAAAATGGATGTAAATATTATTTGATCCTAACTCCAAATTTCAAGACAAAAGCTACATTTGGATTTACTCAACTCTATCCAAGCATCCTTCCCTCATCCAACCAATTGTAAACAGGATGGGAATTTTGTAATAAAAGTGGCCAATGGAACCAGCCTGGGATGGGGAAGAAGGGGCTGTTCAAAGGGAAAGGCTGGTTGTCTAGTGGTTAGGATTTGGCGCTCTCAGAGGGAAAAGGGCAGTTATTTCTTGTGAGTGAGTCTGACACATTAAACATACCTTTTGCTACTATCTCTTCTAGTATTTTTTTTGCTGCTACTAATTATTCATGTTCCTCTCCATTCCTGATTTTTCACTGCATTCTAAAACGGTTGGTAATAATACATATCTCTCTGTAATAATACTGCATGTAAATGGTCTCAACTCTTTAATTAGAAGTCAGGCTGGCATTGGTGGATTAAAAAACAACGTCCAACCATATGTTGTTTGCAAAAGACTCATATTACAAGCAAAGAAATCCACTAGCCAAGAGTGAAAGGATGGAAAGAATATTCTATATAAATGAAGACCAACAGTAAGCAGGTATAGCTGCTTTCATATCTAACAAAGCAAACTTTGAAGGTCTCTTGAAACAAAGAGGGTCACTTCATGGTGGTAAAGGGAACAATCTAACAAGATGATATAATGATAATAAATATTTATGCCCTAAATGTTGGTGCATGTAATTACATAAAACAAATACTACTCAATATAAAGACTCAGAAACTCCAGTATAATAATATTGAGTCATTTCAACATACTTCTCTCACCAATAGTTACATCACCCAAATACAAAATCATTGAAGACTCTTCAGAACTAAATAAATATAAATCACATGATCCTAACAGATATCTATAGGATATTTCACCCAAAGACAGCTGAATTTTCCTTCTTCTCTGCTGCCTATGGAACCTTCTCCAAAACATACCATATTTTAGGACACAAATCAACTCTCAATAAATGTAAAAAAATCAATATGATTCCTTACATCTTATCAAAGCATAATGGAATGAAATTAGAAATTAACAGCAATAAAAACATAGAAATTACATACATACATAGAGATTGAATAAAGCAAATTTGAACAAAGAAGGGACAATGAAGGTAATTAAGGGAGAAATATAAAAATTCTTAGAATCAAATGAGAGTAGAGATATGCCAGAATCTGTGGGAAACAATGAATGTAATTCTAAGAGGAAAGGTCATAGCTATTAGTACCTGTGTTAAAAAAATCAACAAATAAACAACCTAACAATACATCTCAAAGTTATAGAAAAACAAGGAAAAATTATTTCTAAAATCAGTAGAAGGAAGGAAATAATTAAGATAAATGCTAAATTAATGAAATAGAAAATTTTAAAAAATAATACAGAGAATCAATGAAGCAAAATTTTAATTCTTTGAAAAGATAATAAGATTGATAAACTCTTAGCCAAAATAACCATTAGAGAGAGAAAACTCAAATCTAGAAAAGAGATGAAAAAGGAGATATCACCACAGATATGCCTGAAATCCTAAGATCATTAGGGACTACTTTGATAACTTCTATACCAATAAAATGAAAGACATAGAAAAAACAATGGATAGATTTCTGAACACATATGGCCTACAAAATTGAATCAGGAGGATACAGAAAAACTAAACAGATCAATAATAAGCAATGAGATAGAAGCAATAATAAAAAGGCTTATAACAGTGAAAATTCTGGGACTGCAATGATTCCCCAATGAATTCTACCAGACCTTTAAAGAAGAACTAATGCCAATTCCCCTCAAATTATTGCATGAAATAGAAAAGGGGACACTACCAAATTCATTCTAGGTGCATTTTTGAATAATAGTATGTTGTTAGCCATAAAAACATTTGAGGTATGATTTCATTTTGGCAGAAGCCCTAATTATTTATCATGTAAGAACTAACCTTTCTGTGAACAACTAAGTCATTCCCCACATTCTCATACTTCCATATTCTTTATAAGTCAAACTGTTTTACAGTAGACGTATGTAATTATTTTCTCATTCACTGATACAAGCATAGAACTTTTACAATGTTCTTTCAATCTCTTTCATCTTGGTGAATGTTGCTATCATGCAACAATTGTTGGCTAAAATTCTAGAATTCACTCTCCATTTGTTTACCTCACATCCCAATAATCTACAATTCACAACATAAATTTGACCATTTTTTCCTCATCTTTACTAACCCTTGGTTTTAGTCCCCATCATCTCCTGTTCATAATGCTACAAAACCTTCTAATTGGTCAACTTACATCCATTAACTAAAGCCCATTCCCCTTGTATCATTCAGAGTTATTATTTAAATCACAAATCTGCCAAACATGGTGGCACACACCTATAATCCCAGTGGGTCAGGAGGACAAGACAGAAAGATTGCAAGTTTGAAGTTAGTCCCAATAACTCCCTGCCCAAAATCATAAATCAACTGGACCATTTCCATGCTTTTACCACCAATAGCATACCATCAAAAAGAGAGCAGGCATGGTGGTGCACACCTGTAATCCCAGCAGCTTGGGAGGTGGAGGCAGGACCATCGTGAGTTCAAATCCAGCCTCAGCAAAAGCGATACACTAAGCAATTCAGTGAGACCCTGTCTCTAAATAAAGTACAAAATAGGGATGGGGATGTGGCTCAGTAGTCTAGTGCCGCTGAGTTCAATCCCCAGCCTCCCCACCCCTGAAAATAAAAATAGAATAAAATCAGAATTTCTTAACATATCTTGGATTATCCACATTCAGGTTTCTTTCTGCCATTTCAATCTCACTGCAAACAATTTTCACTTTCCTTTTCTGTGCTTGAGTCACACTGGCTTTTGTTTTTGTTTGTTTGTTTGTTTCTTGAGTTTTATGTTTTGTTTTGCTTTGCTTTTTTTCTGACCCTCAGAGAAATCAAAATTCATCCTTGTCTCAAGGTACTTGTTTCTGGGCCTGCAATCACCTTTGATTACATATTTTTTAACTTGCTTGCTTATTTCTTTCTGCTCTTTACTGAAGTGTCACATCTCTAGAATGGTGTTCCCTGACCACTCTAACATAGTGCCTACCACTACCTCCAAGCCACCCTCAATTCTTTTACCATGATTTATTGTCACTGACACAATTATTTGAAGGTATACGTTATTTTGTCCATGTTTGGTGCTCCGTATCTAACTCCATAAAGTAGGAATTTTGTGTAGTTCTCTCATATATCCAGTCACTAAAAGAGTACCTGAGGACAGTAAATGCTCAATAAATATTTACTGAGCAAGTAAATGAAAATAATCAAAGCACTCCAAGATAGCTACCATCTAGCTTATCTTCCTAGATGATGACACATAGATTGAATCTCTACTATCGCATTCCTATTCACTTTATATAAAGCAAAGTGTTATAACTTGTTCCCAACTCGTGAAATTATTTTTCTGCTCCCGTATTATCATTTCATTCTTTTCCTGTAAGTCAAAACTCACCTTCTTCAGTATGTTTGTGCTGGTTGCCTCCATTCACTTAGATCAGCTCTTGACTCTTTTGATTATCACGGTGAGCATTCTTTAATTTGGGATCCCTCAGGCAGCTAACAGAGAAAACTCTATTCCCATTCAGTAAACAAGACATGCATGTTTTCAGCATCAGATTTTCCACCTCTCAGAGTTACACCAATTAAGAAAAAAAATGCATAAGCAAAAATGCTCCAGATAGGAGTGTTCCACATAGAACAGAGGAACCTATTCCAGGTCTGCAAAGATAAATGGATTAATCTTCTGCCAATTCCTATATTTTTAAATGTTATTTTACCTATTCACAAAGCTCCTATTTAGAAACTAGGCTATCACATTTAAGGCAAGCAGTCTTTGAAAAAAGCTTTAGAAAAATCAAATTTTCTCTAGTTACTGCAACTAATGGTTAATTTTTTTAAATTAAAATAATATCTCCAAGAATTTCACAGGTAGAAAGCAAGGCAATTTTAAACTTGTGAGAAATGGCTGACATTTATAAAACAGTTTATTGTCAACTACAAAGCTATAGATAGCTCTAAAAAATGGGACAGTTGGGAACTCAAAGTAATCAGTGATACATCTCACATTTTTCCAAATCACACAGTTATAAGGCTGTATCTAGGCTGGTTGTTGAAAGCACAGAAGCAGAAAGCTTAAAGATTGAAAAGGTTTGGTAGAAGTATGTTGCAGGTATAATTATGCCCCTTCTGCAACATATCTCACAATCTACCCCTCACTCCCCACTCCATCCCAGTTCTTGCCCTGTGTATTTTACGGTATTTATCCAACATAACCTTGCTACTTCTGATTTGCGGGCTTTCAATAGTATTTGCAGAAGTTTATAAAGTGAATTTAAAAGGCGATTTCCCCTTTGGATCTGAATTCATTCTATTAGCCTTTCAAGGCAGATTCTTAAGCCTTCTTGCGTATTATTTCTTGAAATGAATTCCTGTAGTCCCAAGTCAGTCCAGGTCACTCTGGACATTCTGGAAGGGTCATCTTGCCCTAACACAATGTCATAGTTTTCCAAAGACTTGTAGCAATAACTGGAAATCTCCTCTGACATCTCTTGCTGCTGCTTCTACCTCCAGTCCTTGCCTTGCCACCACTAATATCTTGCTCTGCCTCTGTACCCCAGATGTCCTCATCCCTCTCACTTTCCCACCAATGGTACAACTTTTCTTCTCTCTGTTTTAGTTACAATTCTCTTCGGGATGTCTTGATTTTAAAGGCAAGAGTTTGAAGCCCGGAGAAACTTGTACATATGGACTATAGTAATAAATGTTTTTTTAAGAAATAGAAGTAAGTAGCTGGGCGCAATGGTCTACACCTGTAATCCCAGCACCTCGGGAGGCTGAGGCAAGAGGATCACAAGTTCAAGGCCAGCCTCAGCAACTTAGCAAGGCCCTAAGCAACTTGGCAAGACTCTGTCTCAACATAAAAAATAAAAAGGTCTGGGAATGTGGCTCAGTGGTTAAGCACCCCTGGGTTCAATCCCCAGGACCAATAAATAAATAAACATATACATATGTACAAACAGTATAAGGGAGTAATTGAGGAGAACTATTAAATATTTCTTCTATCACATCACATAGATTTTTGGTTAGAATAGTGTTAGCCTTGTGATATGGCGGTGAAGAGTTGCAAACAGAAGCACTGAACAGAAGCACTGAACCCTTTAAAATTATAAAAAAATGATATGATATTTGAACATCAAAGAAAAGCAGGAAATGAATATGATATAAGGAATCAGGAAAAGATGAAATAGCAAAAGATCTTTGGGTAAAAAATGTTTTTAGTCTATAACTCTTCCCCTAAGAAACAAACAGATTTCACTTCTTAGAGAATGGATGGATATTGAGCTGGATATTGAAGAACTGAAAGGGCAAAAGGGGATCTCTAAACTATTGTAGAAGTGGCAGTGGCAGGAAACAGCCCCCCTCGTTCTGGGGAAACCAAACAAAGAGGTTGAAAATATTAAAACTGACAAGACTGAAGGAGATGTTCTGTGGAGCTATGATGAGGACTCACTCTGGGGTGCTGGTGTCAGTGAGCTCACAAGAATTCCTGAGCCTGGAACGCAGATCTCTGAGGACGATGCCCCCCACCCCCAGCCAATGGAGCCGTGTTACTGAGGAAGGGCACTGATATTGTCCCGATGAGCCTTGGAGAAAAACACAAACTAGAATCAACAGCAGCCACAGAAGGACCTGCCACTGCAAGGTGAAGGAGTGTTTTAGAGTCACATGGGAATAACCAGCAGAAAAACAGACTCCAAAAAGCAAACAGAAAGGAGAAATTCCTTTCATCCCTCTCCAGCCTCCCACCCTTTCTCCCTCACGCCCTCTTGTGACAGATCAAACAGGGAATCAGCAGGTAAGGAAAATGTGACTTGGGTTTCAAATCTCAGCATCATAAAGTGGATGATAAAGGGGTGACTTTAGTCAGGCACAATGGTGAGCATCTATCATCCAACAACTCCAGCAACTCCAGAGACTGAAGCCGGAGGACCTCAAGTTCAAGGTCAACCTGAGGAACTTAGCGAGACCCTATCTCAAAAGAAAAAAAAAAAAAAAAAGCTTGAGGATATGGCTCAGTGTAGAGTGTACCTGGGTTCAATCCTCAGTATGGGAAAAAGACAAAAACAAAAAACGTGAGTTTAAAAGTGAGAGACAATAGCTTAACAAATTCTACAGGAAGTTATTAAAATACAAAAATAAATTGTCAAAGTTCTTATTTTTATTAAAAGAGTTTTCTAAAATGTTCCTTATCTACTAAAGTACATGAGATGGTTCTATAAGTCAATGAAAATCAAAGTAAGAGAAGCAACACTAATATAAATTACCATCTGTATTTAGTACTCAGTATTGTGCTTGGTAACATTTACACATTTAAGAAGCATTGTATTATTGAGCTTTATGTGATTTAACAGGTTAAAGCCATCTCCCATTCTGACTTCTTATTCCTTGTCAGGGGAGCTCTTATAGAAAGATGGAAAATGCCAGAACTCCATTTCCCAGACTGTCTTGCCTCTAGGGCATGGGCAACGACTGATGCTGCCTGGTGAATTCTGAGGGGTAGGCTGTTTATGAATTTGGGAGAAAACTTACCATGAGAACCCAGAGAGAGAGACTATTCAGCTCATGATGCTGGAAATTTATTTCGCTATCTCATAATTACAAGGAGCAATATAACTCGTGTTGAAGAAGGCAGAGAAAAAAGGAAAATGACACCCCTGAAATTTTCCTCCCATTTGATATCTTGTAGAAGATAATAATATTTCCTCAATATTTTGGTGACCTTAAGTTGTATACCCTATTACTTGAAACAATAAGATACTGAACTCCTTCTGGATAAACTTTTGAGTATATCCTAATAACGATTCTGTGGTATAATTTTCCATTCATCGGAGCATATTGAAAAGGGCATACTCCTAGATAAAAAGATTCTCGTCCCACAAATTTCCAAAAATTCAATTTCACTGAATCTCTAGCACCAGCACATTGCTAAATCAGGATTAAGTATGATGTGAAGGGACAATAAGGTTTAAGGATATTAAAACTAAGTTTGCTTCTGACACTTGTTCTTTGTTTCTGTGACTATCATTCTTGCTTTGTCTGCTGTCAATAAAAAGGTTCTGAAAGTTCAGTCAAGCAATGAGAGGCTAAAACAAAAAAAATGTAAGATTTTTCCATTATTTGTTTTAAATCTGTCAGTTCCTATGTTATTTGCATCTTTTTTTTCTGGGGAAATTTGATATCTTGTTACTCAAATTTGAACACTAGCTTCTAGAGAATAGATTTTAATTAATGCAAGGCTCAAAGCATTGAATCACTATAATGAAAATTTTACCAGTAAAACATAAACATTGTTATACATTTTACTAAGAATTTGAGAGATCATAGTTAGCAGAAAATAAATAACAAAATTTCTATTCATAGTCTAGTATTTTAGTTTATAAACATAGTAGACTAGTGCTTAATAAAGCATAGATATTTTATCAGACAGAAAGTTTAGATCAGAAATATGATCTATGTTCTGAATTATAGGTCAATATTTGGAAATTAGAGAGCTAAGAAAAATTCAGGGGTTGGAAAGAAGAGTATCTTTCTCCTTAAATGTTTCTGAACATAATTGTTAGAATTGGATGAACTTTTGAGATCATTATTATAATTGCTATCTATGTGGCCTCTTTTGTTTCCCAAGAGAGTCACAATGAATTCTAGCCCACATATCTGGGAATTTTCCAATTATTGTGCACAAAATATTATGTTGCTGATTACATTCTAAATACCTTTTGTTGTTTCAGGGCTTTGTAAATGTCGGATGATGTCAACAGGTCTGTTCAACCATTCCTCATTCTCTGGGTTGTGCCAGACTCTGTTCTGGGCCCTAGGACACAGAAATCAAGAAGCTCACCAATATAATGGGCAGGCAGACACACAGACACAAGGCTCTAAGAGGGTATCAGTGCACCAAGTGACCCAAAAGTACCAGAAAGGAGAAAGCTATTCTGTATGTCTAGAGAGAAACTAATTCAGAAAAATCTTGCCAGAGGAAGTTGTAACTGAATTGGGGTTTTAAAGAAAAATTGTCAGACAGCCAGTATGAAAATTCTGGAATAGTCCTTTTCTATCACAAGTATTTATGGTATCTAATGGAGTAAAAATGGTATTACTAGAAAACAAAGCACATATGGGGAGGCCTGGGGCTTGAGGAAGAGGAAGAAGGAGCCTTGTCCTGAGGGGCTTAGGTGACTTGCTAAAGAGATCATGTGATTCTGTCAAGGAGGAGATCTGGAGGAAACTTTTGTTGGCAGACCATCACCCTGTGGGCTGCATAGGATCAAAAATTAGTGAGGCAAAGTAAGAGGGTATTAAAATATCTAGTCAAGAATTTCCATGTGCTACTGAGGAGAAAGTGTGTTCCCACGTTGAAGGATGAAATATTCTATATATGTCAGTTAAGTCTAAGTTATTGACTGATTATTGAGTACCATAGTTTCTTTGTTTAGTTTTTGTTTGGGAGATCTATCCAGTGGTTAAAGAGTTGTGTTAAAGTCACCCAGAAGTATTGAGTTGTGGTCTATTTGACTCTTGAACTTGAGAAGAGTTTGTTTGATGAACGTAGACACTTCATTGTTTGGGGCATATATATTTCTTATTGTTATATCTTGTTGATGAATGTTTCCCATAACCAGTATGAAATATCCTTCTTTATCCCTTTTGATTAACTCTGGCTTGAAGTCTACTTTATTTGATATGAGGATGGAAACCCCTGCTTGCTTCCACAGTCCATGGGAGTGATATGATATTTCTCAACCTTTCACCTGTAGTCTATGGATGTCTTTTCCTGTGAGATGAATCTCTTGGTGGCAGCATATTGATGGGTCTTTTTTTAAATCCAATCTGCAAGTCTATGTCTTTTGACTGGAGAGTTTAGACCATTAACATTCAGGGTTATTATTGAGACATAATTTGTATTCCTGGCCATTTTTGTTTATTTTTGGTTATTAACTTGACTTCGTTTCTCCTCTGATTAGTTTTTCATTTAGTGTAATACCTCCCTTTGCTGAATTTCATTGCTGTTTTTAACTTCCTCTTCATGGAATATTTTGCTGGGGATGTTCTCTAGTGCAGGCTTTCTAGTTGTAAATTCTTTTAACTTTTGTTTATCATGGAGGGTTTTTATTTCACCATCAAATCTAAAGCTTAATTTTGCTGGATAGAAGATTCTTGGTTGGCATCCATTTTCTTTCAGAGGTTGGATCTCCTGGCTTTGAGAGTCTGGGTTGAAAAATCTGCTGAGATATGAATTGGTCTCCCCCTATATGTGATCTGATTCCTCTTTCTCTCTCATGGTCTTTAAGATTCTATCATTATTCTGAATTATTCTGTATGCTAGGCATTTTCATTATAATGTGCCTTGGTGTAGATCTATTGTAATTTTGTACATTTGGTGTCCTGGAAGCCTCTTGTATTTGATTTTCCAATTCATTCTTCATGTTTGGAAATTTTTCTGATATCATCTCATCGAAGAGATTGTGCCTTCTTTTGGTTTGAAACTCTGTGTGTGCCTTCTTTTGGTTTGAAACTCTGTGCTTTCCTCTATAACTGACATATATAGAATATTTCATCCTTTGACAAGCAAATACACATTCTTCTCATCAGCACATGGATCCTTCTCTAAAAAAAGATCATATATTATGCCACAAAACAACTCCCAGCAAATATAAAAAAAAGGAGAGATACTACCCTACATTCTATCAGAACATAATGGAATGAAATTAAAAATCAATGATAAAATAAAAATAAAAGCTACTCCAACACCTGGATACTAAAAAATATGTTACTGAATGAACAATGGGTTGCAAAAGACATCAAGGTGGAGATTAAAAAATTCTTAGAGGTGAATGAGAATACAGATACAACATATCCAAATCTCTGAGACACTATGAAGGCAGTAGTAAGAGAAAAATTCATTGCATGGAGTTTATTCCTAAAAAGAATGAAAAGCTAACAAATGAATGACTTAATATTCATCTCAAAGCCCTAGTAAAACAAGAAGAAATCAAGACCAAAATCATATATGATAGAGCTGAAATCAATGAAGTTGAAACAAAAGAAACAATTGAAAAAACTGACAAAAAAGTTGGTCCTTTGAAAAAAAAATAAAATTGACAGACTCTTAGCCATGCTAATGAAGAGAAAGAGAGAGAAAACTCAAATTACTAACATATGAAATGAAAAAGGAAATATCACAACAGACACTACAAAAATACAAAAGATACTTAGAAATTATCTTGAAAACTTATATTACAATAAATAGAAAATATCAAAGGCATCAACAAATTTCTAGAGGCATATGATTTGCCCAAATTGAATCAGGATGATATATACAATTTAAAAAGATCAATTACAAGTGATGAGATGGAAGATGCCATCAGAAGCCTACCAACCAAGAAAATCCCAGGACTGAATGGATACACAGCTCAGTTCTACAAGCCCTTTAAAGAAGAACTAATACCAATACTCTTCAATTTATTTCAGGAAATAGAAAAAGAGGGAGCACTTCCAAAGTCATTCTATGAGGCCAGTATCACCCTGATTCCAAAACCAGGAAAAGACACATCAAAGAAAGAAAACTTCATATCAATATCTCTAACAAACATAGATGCAAAAATTCTCAGTAAAATTCTGGCAAATCGAATACAAAGACGTATCAAAAAGATTGTGCACCATGATCAAGTGGGATTCATCCCAAGGATGCAAGGTTGGTTCAACATATGGAAATCAATTAAGGTAATTCATCACATCAATAGACTTAAAGATAAGAACTATATGATCATCTCAATAGATGCAGAAAAAGCATTTGACAAAATATATCACCCTTCATGTTCAAAACACTAGAAAAACTAGGGATAACAGGAACATATATCAACATTGTAAAAGCTATCTATTCTAAGTCCCAGGCCAATATCATTCTAAATGGAGAAAAATTGAAAACATTCCCTCTAAAAACTGGAACAAGACAGGGATGCCATTTTTCACCACTTCTATTTAACATAGTTCTTGAAACACTGGCCAGAGCAATTAGAAATCAAAGGGATACAGATAGGAAAAGAAGAACTCAAATTAGCACTATTTGCCAAAAATATGATTTTATACCTAGAAGACCCAAAAAAATTCCACAAGAAAACTTCTAGAACTAGTAAATGAATTCAGCAAAGGATACAAAATCAACACCCATAAATCAAAGGCATTTCTGTATATCAGTAACAAATCCTTTGAAAAGGAAATGAGGAAACTACCCCATTAACTATAGCCTCAAAAAAATAAAATACTTGAGAATCAACTTAACAAAAGAGGTGAAAGACAAAACTACAACAAAAACTACAGAACACTAAAGAAAGAAATTAAAGTAGACCTTAGAAGATGGAAAGATCTAGTTTGTTCTTAGATAGGCAGAATTAATATTGTCAAAATGACCATACTACCAAAAGCACTATACAGATTTAATATAATTCCAATCAAAATCCTAATGACATTCCTCATAGAAATAGAAAAAGCAGCCATGAAATTCATCTGGAAAAATAAAGAGACCCAGAATAGCTGAAGCAATCCTTTTCAAGAAGAGTGAAATGGTTGGCATCACTATACTAGACTTTAAAGCAATAGTAACAAAACAGCATGATATTGGCACCAAAATAGACTTGTAGACCAATGGTACAGAATAGAGGACACAGAGACTAACCCACAAAACTACAGTTATTTTATATTTAGACAAAGGCACCAAAATGCACGTAGGAGAAAAGATAGCCTCTTCAACAAATGGTGCTAGGAAAACTGGAAATCCATATGCAACAAAATGAAATTAAACCCCTATCTCTCATCATGCACAAAACTTAAAGTGGATCAAGACCTAGGAATTAAACCAGAAACACAGCGTCTATTAGAAGAAAAAGTAGGCCCAAATCCCCATCATGTCAGATTAGACCTCAGCTTCCTTAATAAGACTCCTATAGTGCAAGTATTAATATCAAGAGTCAATAAATTGGATGGATTCAGACTAAAAAGCTTCTTTTCAGCAAAAGAAATGATCAGTGAGGTGAAAAGAGAGCCTACAATTTGGGGGAAAAAATTACCACAATCACGTCAGATAGAGCACTACTCTCTAGGATATATAAAGAACTAAAAAATATTAACACCAAAAAAACAAATAACCCAATCAATAAATGGGTCAAGGAACTGAACAGACACTTCTCAGAAAAAGATAGACAATCAATCAACAAACATATGAGAGAATATTCAATATCTCTAGCAGCTAGAGAACTGCAAATCAAAACTACTCTAAGATTTCATCTCACTCCAGTCAGAATGGCAGCTATCAAGAATACAAATAACAATAAGTTTTGGTGAGGATGTGAGTAAAAAGGCACACTCATACATTGCTGATGGGACTGCAAATTGGTACAGGTGATATGGAAAGCAGTGGAGAATCCTTGGAAGACTGTAAATGGAATCTCCATTTGACCCAGTTATCCCACTCCTTGGTCTATACCCAAAGGACTTAAAAACAGCATACTACAGGGATATAGCCACATCAGTGTTTATAGCAAAACACTTCACAATAGCTAAACTGTGAAACCAACTTAGATGCCCTTGAGTAGATGAATGGATAAAGAAAAAATGTGGCATAAACACAATGAAATTTTACTCAGCAATAAAAGAGAATAAAATCATGGCATTTGCAGGTAAATGGATGGAGTTGGAGAATATAATGTTAAATAAAGTTAGCCAATCCCAAAGAAACCAAGTACTGAATGTTTTCTCTGATTTAAGGATGCTGATTCATAATGTGGTGGTGGTGGAGCATGAGAAGATTAGATGAACTCTAGATAAGGCCAAAGGGAAAAGGGGAGGAAGGGGAATGGAGGGGGCATGGGAGTAGGAAAGACAGTGGAATGAAATGGACATCATCACCCTAAGTGCAAGTATGAAGACACTAATGGTGTGACTCTACTTTGTGTATTACCAGAATATGAGAAAATGTGTGCTTTGTGTGTAATATGAATTGTAAAGCATTCTGCTGTCTTATATAACAAATTAAAAATTTTTTAAAAAGAATCTCACTTACCTTTATTGGAACAGAAGCTGTGAGATTGAGATGAGTATCTTTACTTTTACAAAAACCCATTAACATGTCATCAACGTGCAGTTACTGAATGGATATGACCTCATTCTTGATT
The DNA here is from genome assembly GCF_964194105.1 of Spermophilus citellus. Taxonomy (NCBI): domain Eukaryota; kingdom Metazoa; phylum Chordata; class Mammalia; order Rodentia; family Sciuridae; genus Spermophilus; species Spermophilus citellus. The sequence continues at coordinate 194,168,486 of NC_138182.1, read as the reverse complement.
GATGTCCTTGGATTATGGTCTTCAGAAGTTCTTTCTTATCTTTTCTTATCTGCCAGGTTTTAGTTGATTAGGGAATGAAAGTCATAGAATTATCAACTTTGGAGAAAGACAGTTGGGTAACCCAAGTGAGGATAAGACATACTGTATAGTTAATGGCAGCATGAAAGAAGAGGAAATAACATAAACACTCACAGTGTCATTGAGGTCAGGAAAGGCATGCATTGTTTCTATGTCCATTGATCTATATGATTTTTAGCAATAAAATAAGGGGGAAAGGTAGAAAATCAAGCTATAAGAAAATAATATTTTAAGGGTACACATTTAATTACATCTTAAAGCTGCTAAGCACAAGTACATAGTCCAGGAAAGAGGATTTTATCACAATACCATTTTTCCCCCTAGTCTGAGTGTTGAACCCAGGGCCTCCTAGATACTAAGCAAGTGCTCTACCACTGAGCTATACCCTATAATACCTTTTTAAAAAAATAAATCTCACCCTAATTGATAATTGTGTCTATTTTCTTTCCTTTGACATTGTACTGCACAAAAACATAGCCTGTAATTTTGATATTGAATTGTCTGAAAAACTGAACTCCTATGCAAAGAATTTTGCCATCCACAATGGGCTCTCCAAGAGGACAGTTTCTTCTTTGCACATATACAGTTTGTGTGGGATAGCTTCTACCTACCTACTTCCAGTCACAAGGAAACGGCTCCTAGCTGGCAAGATTCCTTTGACAATGATCCTCTTTTAAGAAAGAGTTACTGTTGTTTGAAGGGAATCAGTGATTCTTTCTCTTTATGTGTATTTCTCTCCTAGGATGGTAAATGGGAAAAAGATTAACCTCTGGTTAATTATTTTTATATTGTTTTTTATTGATTATATATTGGAGGATGAGGATGGGGCCATGATACTTATTTCCTAACTCTCTGGCAATAGTTACTTGACAAAAAATATGAAAAGTTTCCTGTCTTGAGGACATAAGCCCTATTGTGTATTACATGGAATGATGTAAATCTGGTATTTTCAATGTCTTTGACCATAAAGGAATGAATTTTTATTTTGGGAATGGCTAATTCAGGAATGGTGTTGAAAACAATCAATAGTTCTCTGAAATAATCAGGTAGAATATATTGTATTTCTGGGTCAGAATGAGAACTCTCAAGAAATATAATATTCTGTTGTTAATGAAAGTTGAGTTTTATTATGATTAAATAATAGCCTCACACTTTTTAGGTATGGTAGTAATATGCAAAATGGAGGTGTTAGCATTTCTAAGTTAAGGATGAGTTTACTTATTGATGCTTTACTTTCTTTTCTCACAATTTTTATTGTGTATAATGAAAACACACAAAAATAATTTCACAGTTTCAACAGTGGGCACAAGAAGTATTTGTTGACAAGCTTCCAAACTGTAAAAGGGATCACCATGGAGTAAAGTGAAGATAGATACTAAGACAAGATAGAGGAAAAAGCGGGAGTTGACTAGGGCGCTCTCACCAGACTGAGACCTGTTATGACATGTAGCTAGCATATCATCTGACTTTATGGGAATTATTTTTTCAGAGAGTCAATTCCGACTTCTTTATTTTCCCAGTAAATAAGCTCGAACTTCAAGTCTCACAAATGTGAAAAAGTAGACTAAGAAAAAGCTTGAAATGTGAAAAGCAGTTGGATCTTTGGAAGTATTACCTTGAAGAACTGTTGACCCTCATGTGATGTTCTCCTCAAGAGAAGATAGCAGATCACTCCAAGTAACTATTCAGGAATAAATTCCTCATACTCAAGTAGTCAAACCATGACTGAGAAAATTGCTAGAGAATAGAAATGTGACTAGAGTAGCTTTATAGGACCTTCAGCATAGAATTAAGAGGTAGATGGTTATAATTAGTCACAAAAGGAAATCTATTTGTCTCATCTGTTGATAGACACTGGAGTTGGATCATCCCCTTTTTAAATAACTTTAAGCAAAGAAGAAAAGCAATAATGAACACACTAAAATATTGCAAAATGCAAAAGCAGAGAGAAATGTCTTCAAGACATACAAGTTACTGCATACTTTTAGGAAAACATTAAAATGGTATGAAGAGAGGTCTTTTAAAAGCATATACTTTGTTTATTCAAAAGTTGCATGTACTTTGACACTGAAGCCAGTTTGATGTTGAAAAAGTTATCAACAAATAACAAAGTTGAAATAAAAGTGAAGCTTTGTATAGGTATTTGCATAAATGATGAGGATGCTTGACAATAACATAAGGTTACAAGAATCAAATAAAATATTAAAATTTGAATTAAAAACATTAAAGTACAAGAATTGAAGTCATGCATAATTGAGTGATTGCATGGCCCATTTCTTAAACAAATTCTGAAAGGAGTTACTCTCCATCTGAAGTCCAACCCACATCTTTCTCACTGTGATAAATTCTGAAGGTAAATGCATGCACTTGTTTTTTGATTTTATCTTTTTCATTTCCTAAGAGATTTAAGTTCCAGATTTCAAGAAATTTTCTCCTCTGAGATTCCATGGCACTTTGTACCATTCAGCTTCTAGCACTCATCCTATTATATTATGATTAATTGTCCATAGTTCTCTCTTAGGATAGTTGGGGTTGTTGCTAGACAGGAATGATGACTTATTCATCTGTATCTGTCATCATTTCCCCTATCATCCACACCCTCCATATGCCTCTTTGTATTTGTACTTGGAACAGGAACAATATATCATTCATTGACTGAAACCCCTTGTTATTTATAAATACATTTTTAGGGTCCTAGCAGTTTGTGTGCTGAAAATATTTTTGTGCTAGACTTAAATGCATACGTTTTGTTTTGTTTATCTTCTTGTTTCGGGGAAGACTGGGAATTGAACCTAGGGGCACTCTGCCAGTAAACTATATCCCCAGGACTTTATTTATTTATTTATTTATTATGAAATTTTTAGCTGTAAATGGACATAATATCTTTATTTTATTTATTTATTTTTATGTGGTGCTGAGTATTGAGCCCAGTGACTCACATATACCAGATGAGCGCTCTACCACTAAACTACAACCCCAGCCCTCAAGCCTTTTTATTTTGAGGCAGGATCTTGCTAAGTTGCTGAGAGTAGCCTCAAGCTTGTGATCATCCTGCCTCAGCCTCCTGAGCTGCTAGAATTACAATTAGTTTTTAAAACAAAATTGGACCCCAAATATGTTCAATAATTCAAGAAAATGTTTAATCATGTTATTTCTAAAAAATATAATACCAATCCAAGGGAACTTTTCATGGAATACAATTGCTTCTAAAAGTCTAAGCAGAGACATGGCATATTCCCCCACATTTTGGAAAAGGCATCTAATTTCATAGAACTTGACATGGTAAATACAAGGAGAAGTCCACATTGAAAAACATGATTTTTCACTTTGCATTCTAATCTTGGTTTCTACTTCTCAAAATTTAACCTCAAAACACTTAAATGTCTATGATTAATATGTTGAACAAGCTATCAGTTCTGACCATCTGTGCAATTTACCCTTTGAAATGTTTCCTTGAATATAGGAACTGATCCAGAGCCATGCTATCTAACTTTTAAATCATCCTCCTAACTTTGTCAGTGAAATTGTTTTACAGAAACTTAGCCATACACAAGTTTTAATGGCTCTGGATTTTGTAGAATTCTAGAAATACTACCTTATTGTAATTTGAATATCCCTGAGGAGGAGCCTTTTTACCTATTTACAACGTTCAGACCTTCTGTTTACTCACAGAATGGGCCGTTTGGCATAGGGGCTAAATGGTCTGCTCTACTGAAAATAACTGAAGGTAGATAGAGTAGATAGAGTCCTGGAGGAATATTCAGTGGGAACCCATGTGACAAAGACCTAACAATAACAATCTCAGTAACAACTAATCTTAGCTGTTGCTACTATGAGTTATTAGCTACTCGTATGGCACAAACCTTAGCTAAAAGCTTTATGGGCATCATTTCACAGAATTGTCACACCTTCAAGGCCACCAGATCCATTTTAGAAGTTGATTTCACATATGAGGAAATTGAGACAGAGATTTAGTACATTTTCCAAGACAGAAAAAATTTAGAATTTTTTTTTCATTCTTTTTGTGAGAATCAGGCTTTGAACACAGAATAAAAGATGCCTTCATAGTTTATGCCATTAATCCTTCTGCTATCTTCTTCCCACTACCATACCCTGCTATAGACTGTTGGGCCAAAAGCCATAGAAACAGATGAGCAGACAGAGGACTAAGCATGGCAGGAATCCAGGGGCCAAGACTGAAACCAGACATGTAGGATCCATCTAAAATATCATGCAATGTAGAAAAGTCACACGTTTTTCTAAAGACAGGTGCATCGCCACAGCAGGTGTGCCTATTTATATTTTCCTTTGCTTTTTTTATTCTTGGATTCGGTTCTAGGAAACTACATATTTGACACAACAAGAGAGAATCACTTTTCTTGCTATAATTAAAAAATTAAATCTGTCTCAAATAAATTAAGAATATGTGCAAATGCAAATTCTATTTTTTAGGGCAGGAGTAGGTAGGAATACTAATAGCTCCACAGGTATAACTCTTTCAGATGCACTTAGCTCTGTTTTAGTTTGCTCAATATCTAAAATGGTGGAAAAATCAAAAGCTGAAATCTCTGATGTGAGTTAGTAATAAAAGATGGTGTAGAAGAGGTATTCATATATTTGTAACCAAATTCAACTTCCAATTATTGTATTTCCTCACAAGTAGTTGCCCATCAATGCCTATTTTGTAGGATCATAAAATACAGTACAGCCCCTGTGACTTTTTAGGTTGTTGTTACCTGGCACAGGTGGCTCTAGAGCCTGATGTTGACTGTAGCTCTATGTGCTTTCAAATGCAAGTACCTACCAGCTCCTCCTCCAACATTTTATAAAATAAATCTTTTTTAAGACTAACTACAAATAAACTAGGAACACACAGAATTCAGGACTTTCTTCATTTGTTCACTCAACTACTGAGAATGATGAGATAGGCTAAAAGGAATTAGTATGATTTTTTTATGATAGATATAGTCAACTTAGTAGATATATATTCATTTGGTACTGAAGAGTGTATTCAAAAAATCATGAACTTTGCATATAAATAAATCTTATTTCATATTAAAAAACATAAAACAATTATGTTCACACAGAATTTCTATGAAATGAAAATATTGAGATGCCTCAAATTTGGCTTCAAAATGACATTTCTACCTTATTATTTAATGACTCAGAAATTTTAACTCTGAACCTCTTCATATGAGTTCTAACAGATTAGATTGTTTTACAATGTCATTTAACTGGAATTGGCAACACTACACAATGTAAAGAATAGTGCAGTGTTCACTCAGCAGAATGACTAAACTCTTTGTATTTTTGACCCTTGTGTTCCCAAGAGATGAGTAGACAAACAAAGCTTAAAAACAAGCCTCAAAAGAATCCAACTATTTCCAAGAAATGTAACTTAATTACATCAAAACCAAAATTTTAAAATGCCATATCCAGCTCCCAACAAGATAAAATTCACACTGTTTATTCTCCAGTCAAAAATTAGAAGGCATGCAAAGGGGCAGGAAAGAAGTCAACCAATCAAATAGAAACAAACATAAAAGTGACACATACAAAAAAATAGCAGACAGAACTCTATTCTACATATTAAAGAAGGTGGAGGAAAAGCTGAGCATGTTGAGCAGATTTATAGAAGATGTGTTTTAAAAAGACTGAAATCAAACATCTAAAGATGAAAATTATAATACAACTATAATTTCCAAGATGAAAAATATACTGGACAGAAGTAACAGCAAGTTAGATACTTAAGAAACAAAAGAATAGTGGACTTGAAGACAAATTTCCAATCAGAAATGGTGCAGGAAGAGATAGTGGAATGAGATCATCAATGTACTATAAGAAAAGAAAAATGGGTATCTGATATTCTAACCTCAATGAAAATAGCTTTCAAAACTAAAGGGAAAATGACTTCATCTGACATACACAATCTGATGCAATTCATCACTACCTGCAATACTAGAGGGAATTTGGTTGTACATTGCAAAATAGAACTGATCAATTCATATTGCATTTTACTTCTCAGACTGGTGACCCAAAGCAGGTATTGATAATGCCCAAACAAAGAGCAAGATGAGTTGAGTTTCTGAAGTCTTGTGAGCACAGAGCTATACAATTTTGTAAGGGGGATGGAGAGAGAACATCTATCCTGATCAATACATATTAGGAGTTGTCCTGTCCCATCTCAGGTAGTCCTGCCATTTCAGTTATTCAGTAAATATTTGCTAGTGAAAACATGTGCTAGACTTCTAAGAAAATTGTTGTTATTCCTGAGTATTTCATGTATCTTTGTTCTGTCTGTCATAGAAGCTCATTTAGTCCATAATTCTGATCCTTCACTCTTTTTTTTTTTCATGCCTTATTTTTCTAAAAATTTATCAAAAACCTACTATATACCAGCCCTTGTGCCTACAGTCCATGGGTACAAAGGTGAATAAGATAAATCCTGCTCTCAAGAAATATCTTTCATTTTGATAGACAAGCACATATTTAACTATGATAACATCAAAGTATTATATTGTGGATGTAAAGAAAATGCTGCAGGAGGCAGACAAAATGATTCATTTTTCTGTAGGGTTGGAGGAAGATTTCACAAAGGATATGGTATTGATCTGGGTTATTAAATGTTCCAAATACTATTGCTATATATAAAAATATCCTCACAGCCACTTAACATGCTCATGAATTCTCTGGGTTAGGACTTTAAACAGGACACAGTGGGAATGATATTTATCTCTGCTGCATAATGTTTGAGGTCTTAGTGGAGAAGACTCAAATGTTTGGGAGCTTCATGGATGGAAATCACCTAGAGTTGTCTCCTCTAATATCTCTGAGAGTTGATTATGTCTGTTACCTGAGACTTCATACCTTTCATGTGACAGCTTAGGGATCCAATAGTGAGTATAAAGTGAAAAGGTAGAAGCTGCACTGACTTTTACTATCTAAACTCAGAAGTCACTATTACCTCCCCTGCATTCTATTAGACACCAGGAAGTTACAATCCTGCCCAGATCCAAGGGAAGGAGAATTAGATTCCATCTCTAGATGGAGGAGTAGCAAATTCTGGAAGAACATGGGAGATGAGTAGTACTATTTCCAGAAGAATCTTTAGAAAATAGCACATGAAAAATTATTATCTGGAAACCTAGTGAGAATACATTTAGCATTACAGGAATGAAAGGTTGTGTGAGAATTGCCCCAGGATGGTGCATAACCAAAAATTAGGTGTGAATTTTAGAGGGCTTTTAATTTTTATCCTGAGGTGATTAGACTTTAGTTTATAGGCAATGAGGGTTTACTAAAGTGACTTGTTCTTGTTTTCAAATCAAACATTTAAATGAGTAAAATATGTGATTTACAAAAATACCTAAATGTATTGGATACATAGGGGTGGCTTAAAGACAAATATAATAATATCCATAGGCAACATGGTGGGCTCTACCAAGCAGTTGACAATGTAAATTGAAAGAACAAATGAAATGAACAGATATGAATGGAATTATATCACTAATCTTGATTGGTGAAGATTAGTGAGGGAGAAGGAGGCAATGGAGGATGACCCTCAAAGAGGTAAGAATGCCTACAAGACCCAGAGCTTGGCCACCTTGCCTGAAGTGGATTCCTCTGGACCTAGGATGCATTAAAGATCAAGGCTTACCACAGATCCCACCGCCAGACAAACCTAACCAGACCTGTGAATCTAGTCACGGGCTCTCATCTACTCTGTGGACATCATAGAGTAGGCGTCAAGGATGAAGAAAATAAGAGTGGCAGATCTCCAAAGCAGATATGACACAACACTGGAGAGTATTCACTCTGAAATTCTTACTTAAATTCTTGTATATTGATTCTAAATTTTCTGAGTTATAGAAAAAAAATTCATGCAGTTTAAATTTTCTTCCTCATAGAAAAACTGTAGCCAGAATACTGTTTTCTTTTTTTAATGACTGGTTCTTCCTTGTCCTGTTAGATTTTTAAAGAAATTCAAACTTCCTCCTACCAACTCCTGAGACATTATCAATTAACTACACACAGCCCATCGAACACAGCATAGTGGTAATTAAACTAAATTACTATGTAGTAGCTTTCATTACACAATGACACAGTTTTTGTTAGGACCATAGAGAGAGTTTAATTACATGTCTAGACACCCCCTGAATTCAGAGCAGCCGTATTATCTTTGTCTCTTTAAAAAGGAATTTGAGCTTTTGATTATTGCCTTTTTAAAAAGACTAAATGGCAAGTTAGATTTGGGGTTTTTCCCTTTTTTTCCTTTCTTATCCTATATTATGCCTTAACATACACTTGACTTAGGAAATACATCTGTAAATGTGTTTGTTTTTCAATGCAAATGTACAAATTTTCACCCTTTCTCATGTTTGATATACCTTTCACTTGCATCCAAAAGTGTTTTCTTTTTCTAATACATCCCAAATACCCACTCTAATTTTTTAATATGTAAAGCATATTCCATAGTCTAAAGCACAGTCATCTTTAATAACATTACTTCCAGCTTCCTCACCTTTGTGAAGAAACTAACTCTCTAACAATGAAGTGATTTCTTCATTAACCCTGAGTGCTGCCCAGTTAGCTTCTCTGGGCAATGTGAAGAGCTCATGCTCTCTATGGGGCCAAACTCAAGATCTCTGGGCCCTGCATGGCCAAACTCTGCAGACTCAGGAGCTCTCCTCATTTCTTTTGTACTCAAACATGGTCTCTTCTTTTCCATTACAAATATTTGCTTGCTGTTTCTTTCTCTGCATTACAAGTCATTTTTGTGCCTTTTCCAAAGCTATACATTATTTCCTGAATACCACCTCCATTTAATTATACAAAACTTTCTGTAGCCTCCAGTACTAAATTCTCATTTTTTCTGGGACATTTATCAAATACATTTCAAATGTGTTTCCTCTTTAACCATTCTCAAAGTCCCCTTGGATTGTTGCCTCCCAATATGCATTTGCTCTAATCTTATATTCAAATAACTTTTGTACACCAATTTATTTGTTGACTATATGTACATTGCTTCTGTTTTCTTTATATACATGTGTTCAGTCAGCATGAGCCCTGCTTGTTTAAATTAGGACATACAGCTTTTTTTATTGCTTTGTGTGTGTGTGTGTGTGTGTGTGTGTGTGTGTGTGTATGTGGGCCTGAAGCCTAATTTAAAATAACCATTCACTTAATAATGATTTTTACTGAAATCAAACATAAGTGCTTCATTAAAACCTAAAATGAATGAATGTCTTAGTTTCTTTAGTTGAATTTTAGGAAAAGAGTATAGATCAAATGGTATTTTCCACCAGGTTCATATAGCTCTTTCTTATAAATATGCATTTGATAAAATTTTTATCCCATGCACATATTGAAATAGGAAAATGAATTTCCAACATGTTGAAGGTATCCATTTTCCTCCAAGCTGATTTAGTAAACCAGGAGACTCTCACCACAAGCAGAAACAAGTATTGGAGTCTGAGTGTTCCTGACCTCTTCCGTTGACTGCTCTAACCTGACACTCCAAATTTCCCTATTCAGTAGCATTCCTAATTTCCTCTCTGCCAACATCATCTTCCCTTTCCCCATGACACTGCTACCCCAGTAAGCATTTCCAGCAACATTTTACTTTCTTCAGACACTCTTAGGCTACACTAGTCCTAGAGCTGCAAGGGACCCATACAAACCCTACCTGCAAGGTCAGTAACTGGACTCCATCAGGCTCCTTCATCTACAAATGGAGGCCTTTTAGCTTGCCCACTGCTTTCTAGGATATTACAGCTGGTCACATCAATACGCCTCTAGCCACTTGACACTTAAGTCCCTTCCATATCACTTCCATTTTATTGCATTGGCAAGCACAATTACATGAGTGTTTCAGACATAAAATAGAGGGAAGAGGAAACAAGATGAATTTTCAAATTTCTCCAAACTTCTGAGGCATACAGTGTACTGGATATTCTGATCAACTTCAAAGGATGTAAAGAAATTAACCCAGCCATAACTACCAACTTGGCGCCACTATAGGATAAAAACTAATTATATAATTATTCAAAATGTCACTTACAAGATGAAACTCTTCTGCTGGATCTTACAGTTAAAGTGTTCTTCCTGGTTTTGTGCTCTTCTCAAAGGGACAATGTCAATCTCATCTAATATTCAGCAAACACCTTTGAGGTGACTAAGTACCATTACCTAACAAGAATACCATGTTTTATAAACATACAGATGCTAAAAGCCTTACTTTAGCTAAATATATCAAAGTAATGTTGCTATGGAAATATATTGCCACAATGTAAGCAAAAAAATTTTTACTTAACAACTTCAACTTCCATTACAAACAAAAAAAAAATGGAAAATGAATACAAGGTTCAGATTACCATCATTCTTTGACTATCTATGTTAGTCACTAAAAATTAAAACAACATTCACTTCCATAGGAAAAGTTAGTTACTTGTGAATCATTCAAAACCACTTACTGAGCACAAACTTAGAGCCAGGCACTGTGAAGGAAACCAAGTGTCTGGGGAACTTTTCCCATCTTCATGGAGTTTTCTAGTCTATTGAAAGAGACATCCTGAATGGAAAGGCTGCCAAGAAATCTACATGCTGTGAAGAGAATCAGAAAGCATCCCAAGTAGACATAACAGTGAGCACTTGCATTAGTTTAGAAGGACAGGTACAGTCTCCCTGAGGAGGTGACATTCATTCCAATTGATTTCTGAGAATGCAGAGCACTGGCCAGGTGACAAAGGATGAGGAAGCATTCAAGGCAGACAGAGCAGCCAGTGATGATAGTTTCCTTTTTGTTTCTTTCTTTCTTTTTTTTTTTTTTTTTTTTGGTACTGGGGATAGAACCCAGGGGAGCTTAACCACAGAGCCATATTATCAGACCTTTTTATTTTGAAATAGGGTCTCATTAAGTTGTTTAGGTCCTTGCTAAGTTGCTAAGACTACCTTTGCGATCCTCCTGCCTTAGCCTCCTGAGTTGCTGGAATTACAGCCATGAGCCACTATGCTTGGCTCTTGTTTCTTTTTGATGACCAAAGCATATAGAATGTATTTATATGATGAAAGCTAAGAAAGAGATTTCAGAGAGGGAGAGAAGTGAAGAGAAGTTTAGAATGTGTGGCCAGTGCCTCTCAGGAAGTAGGAGGGTGTGGGATGAGATCCAAGTAGCCCTGCGGCTGGCTCTTGAAGAACTGCCAAGAATCCTGGGAGAATCCAGCAAAAACAAATTAACAGGGTTTGAAATATGACTGTTTATCAATGACAAATACTGTGTCTTAGAACTTTGTTTTGTAATTAATAAAATCATAACAAGAATGTTTCAAATCCTGATTGCCACAAACTGTTCCTTTTCTGACTTCCAAACATTCTTACCATAAATTATAAGTATATATAACAAATTCAGTACATATTTCACTTAGGGCTATTTCAAAAGGGAAGAATGGAAACCTAATCTATGATATATTTTATATACTTATAAATTAAATTGAGTCTTTGGGGTGGAGGTCTGTGGTAAATCAAATGAAAAAGGCATATTCAAGCAGAAAAAGGAATAATAAGCAAGTAAAGGAAGGGAGATGTAATTGCACACAAACTAGGTTAGTTATTGTAATTGAAGCTTTTTTTCACCGAGTTTTTAAGTAATAAACAGAAGGGATAAGTATGATGAACTACAAAGAAGGTATTTTCTGATCAAAGTAACCTATGACTCTCCAGGAAAGAGCAAGTTTTCCAAAACTTTCCAAATGTGTTTTTTTGTTTGTTTGTTTTGTTTTGTTTTTGTTTTTGTTTTTAACAAGGTACATGAAACAACAACAACAGAATCCTAATAGCTTCACAAATAGACCATTTATGAAGTGGGATATACACAACAAGCTCACAATGCACTATTCCTTCACAACTCGTCTCTGATTCTCACTGCCACCTGCCAAGGGTGCAATGCAGATGATAGCGCCAAGAGGTAGAGGGTAGATGAATTATTTAGGGTCATATGGCTAATAAATTATACGCCTGGGTGCATTGCCCTGAGTACCACTCATGAATTGTTCTTTAAAACTTGCTTCAAAAATGCTAAAGAAATCTTAATATGCATACTTCTTATATCAAAACTTCATCAAGACTGAAGGCATGACATTGAAATGAAATTAATCAAATGTATGCCTTTAGCACACATAACATTAAATTTACTAATATAAAATCCTTAAGCATATGTCTGTTTCCTATCTTGACTTCACTTCAGATAAACTTTTATTTGTCTTCATATAATGTTTTTTTCCCCCTAATACTTCACTTTAAATATTTGAGCCAGGAAATTGTGCTTTCCTGCTTCTGACTGCACCCCCACTGCTATCTCCCCCCACACACTTATTTTTTTATTTTTTAAGATTTTAATTGATTTGTGCACACTTGGTTATTTTTTCTTCTGATTTATTTTTTAAAGGTTATAATTTGTCAAGCATTAGTAGTTAGACGATACAATTGTTGGATTTATTTTTTCTCTCTAACTAAATTGACAGACTAATATAAATGTTATAAACCTCTCAAATTGTTATAGGTTTTTATTCTGATTTCTTGTCTTTGGTTTACTTTAATTATTACTACTTTAGATGCTTGGCTTATTTTATAGTATCCAGTTATTATGTTTGTTTTTCTCTAGTGCTTTTATCTAATAATGTTGAATCCTCATGATTCAAAATATCTAAAATCAACATGTTGAAAAGATATTATATGTCCATAATCAGATATTACCTAGTTGTACTATGTCATTAATACAATATTATAAATTACCTGTGCATAATTTCCCATAACCATACAATTTTGAGGAGCATTTAAAATTAGTGCTACATGAAATTTGAGGTCTATACTTCATAAAACCTAGTTTGAAAATAAAAGGAAGCATGCTTATTATTCAACTCTTAAACTTCTTTTTATGTCTTTAAGTGCTCTAAGAAGTTTTCAAAATATAATCTAGAGGACTTTTTTAAAAAAAATCTAAAACTGTCTTATCATAGTGCAAAGACATTTCTTCTTTCTTGTTAAGGGTGTGGTGGAATTTCCCAGAGGCTATATGTGTGATTTTACAATAGACCTGGCATAGAAGTAGACATGACAATCCAGCTGTCTTATATTAAGCCAGAGATTAATGAAATTTGCAAAGCTGTGAAAGAATATCATTCCACTCACTAATTTTTGTCCTAGAAAAAGACTAAATTTTAGTCAGGCATGGTGGTGCACGCCAGTAATCCTAGCAGCTTGGGAGACTGAGGCAAGGAGGATCGCCAGTTCAAAGCCAGCTTCTGCAACAATGAGGCACGAAGCAACTCACTGAGAACCTGTCTCTAAATAAAATACAAAATAGGGCTTAGGATGTGGCTCAGTGGTTGAATGCCTCTGAATTCAATCTCCAGTACCAAAAAAGAAAGAAAGAAAGAAAGAAAGAAAGAAAGAAAGAAAGAAAGAAAGAAAGAAAGAAAGAAAATTTTAAAATTATTTTAAACTTTTAATTTCTCAGTTTAAACCATTATTGCAATGAACAATGCTGTATGTAACTTATAGAAGCAAAGGCTCTTTTTAACCCTAAGGAATATAGACATTTCTTGAGAACTTATACTCCAAGAGTGATGCTGTTCCTGATACTTTTATCCTGAGGGAAGATAAAAGATCATACTCCACATTTTCCTCATTCTTAGCTTCCTCATTTCATATAATGTAAAGTTTAGAAATTCTATGGGCCTACTTGTAAACTAAATAAAATAGTGAATGCCATTTTTTTTCGGTCAAAAACATATAAATGCCTCTCCCCACATGCGAAAATCATTGCAGCATACCTTTTGGTAACCTTTCTACACAAGTAATTTATAGCAAATTATCCTAGGTCTGTTTAAAAGCCAAAATTAAGATCTTTAACTTTCCATTGCTTTCTTTTTCTGAGTTTGTTCCTCTGGTAGTACTTAGCTCCTAACTCTATATTTTCCTCTAAAACATTCCTTCTTGTTATCCACTCTAGCTCCCCTTATAGAGTCCCATATTCTCTTTCCTTTTGTTTGTTGTTATTTGTTTGTCTGTTTCATTTGCACCTGGAATACAACCATGGTTTCTCTTCAAGAAAACCAGAACAATATTTCATGAGAATCTTCATCTAATCCCCTCCCAACCCAGCTGGTATCAAGATATGATATTTTCCTTGTTAAGAATGTGGCATATGGGGCTGGGGTTGTAGTTAAGTGGCAGAGCACTTGCCTAGCATGTGTGAGGCACTGGGTTTGATCCTCAGTACCATATAAAAATAAATAATAGAATAAAGGTATTGTGTTCAACTACAACTAAAAGCATTCTTTTTCAAAAAAAAAAAAAAAAAGAATGTGGCCAACTTTCTCTGGTTATCATACAAGGCCAACCATGGTCTTCTATCATTTCCTCATTTCACATTTCTCCTCCCTCTCTCATTACCTTTCCTCTCCATTATTCTGCCCTCTTCTTCTCTCATCCCTTCCCCTGAAGCAATCAATTTTCTGCCCAGTACCTTAGGAATCACATAATAGGCAAGGGTGTGAGCTCTGCTGCCAAATGCCTGAATGAATCCCAACCACAATGTCTAGTTGTGACATTGTACAAATCTCTTGGCCTCTTTGTGCTTCAGTTTCTTCATTTGCAGAACAAACGTTAGGTGACTTAATTCATAGAGCTGTTGTGAGGATAAAGTAAGTTAATAAGCTATTAATAATAGTGCTTGGATAACAATAAGAGCTTACGACATGTAAGATATTATCTATATGTGATAATTACTTAATATAATGTGTGAGCTAAACCTAGTGAGACTTTATGTTTCTTACTGTTGTTCTGGAAAATCCACTCTGCAAATTCATCTCCTGGCTCTGGTGATAAATAAAACTTCAGGCCATTCCCGTAGCTTTCCCAATCACTTCTGAGTGAGGAAAAGGCCAAAATTTTAGATTTACATCCAATTTTAAACTTCTACAGTAGAACTTAGAGATCTATAATTTGTAAATATGGAGGATAAGTATACTTGATAATTCTCTTTGCATTTTCTTGCTCTTCTTTGAACAGCTAGCTGCTGTTTGTGGTCCTTTCAGGGTTGAGATGTGAGGGTGTTGAAGGGGAAGAGGAGTCCAAAGGTAAAGATAGATTTTACCCGACTGGTACAATTGTGGTCCGGCATCAGTGATCCTTGGGTTTGGTAGGTTACTAGTGCCTGTTACTTTTTCCACTTTGAAACACATTGATGGCTTCTGTTGTAGGGCATTTCTCTCAGCCCAGTTTCTCTGAGTAGTCAATGAATGGCTCCTCATCTGCCTACTGTCACTTTTGTCACTACTCTCCCATTCTGTTTCCTGTGAGGCTCAGGTGGTATTTCCTACAGGGAACACATCCCATGCAGGGCTTCTTCAAGGAGGCTCAAGTCTGGTTCCTTTCTTCAGAGTATATATATTTAAATTATTTTAAACTTTTAATTTCTCAGTTTAAACCATTACTTCAGTGAACAATGCTGTATGTAACTTATATAAGCAAAGGCATATATATATATATATATATATATATATATATATACACACATATATATATAATTACTGGCTCATGCATGAAAAACTGATAATATTATAATATTATATTATAATAATTTTATATATTTATATAATTATAATATTATAATATAATATTATATAATAATATAATGATATTATAATATTATCAGTTTTTCATGCATGAGCCAGTAAATATATATATATATGATTATATAATCATATATATATAATATAAATAAAATGAGTATAGCAATAAAATGAGTATAGCTGCTAGAAGTAATTATATATAAATATATATATATTGGGCTGGGGATGTGGCTCAAGCGGTAGCGCACTCGCCTGGCATGCGTGCGGCCCGGGTTCAATCCTCAGCACCACATACCAACAAAGATGTTGTGTCTGCCGAGAACTAAAAAAAATAAATATTAAAAATTCTCTCTCTCTCTCTCCTCTCTCTCTCTCTCTCTCTCTTTAAAAAAAAATAATTAAATAAATATATATATATATATATATATATATATAATTACTGGCTCATGCATGAAAAACTGATGATATTATAATATTATAACATTATAATATTACAATATTATATTATAATAATTATATATATTTTATAATATATATAATTATATTATAATATTATATTATGTAATGATATTATAATATTATCAGTTTTTCATGCATGAGCCAGTAATTATATATATATATATGTTTATATATATAATTATATATATATATATATACACATATATATAAGCCTTTGCTTATATATATGTTCACTTTGTTCACTGCAGTAATGGTTTAAACTGAGAAATTAAAAGTTTAAAATAATTTAAATATATATATATAATATATATATATATAGAGAGAGAGAGAGACTCTGCAGAAAGGAACCAGACCTGATATATACATATATATATGAATTCACATATATATATATGTGTGTGTATATATATATACACACACACACACATACATAACTGTTTTGTGAGTGAAAACTGATGGTGTCTTTTAGGAGAGTGATTTTTCAGTGTATATTAAAATAAAAACTCCGTGTAACTTTGGCCCAATTACCAAACCTGTCCTAAAAAAAATGCCAGCAGAACTACCCAAATATGCAAATGCTCAAATGTTTATCATTGCATTTCTTGGAATTTTTTTAAAAATCAAAATAAACTTGAGTGTCCATCAAAAAGGAATAACAAAATTAATCATGATGCATCCATCATAGTGGGTATAAAAGTTAAATAAAAAAAGCTGAAGTGCTAAGTGGATGTTTCAAAGATGTATTAAGTAGGGGAAAAGGTAGTATAAAAATAATATAAATGATACATTTGAGTAAGAAAATTGAGAAAACCAGGTATATTTCCTTGTATGTATGCATCTATTTACATTTATAAATGCATAGAAAAAAGTTCAAACCAATGTTATGAAAAATAGTTTAAATTGATGAGTGGTTCTGTTTGAAGAAAGGACTAGAAATGGAGAGCAGAGGTCAGGTAGGACTTTAGCATTTACAATGAGAATATGCTACATGTGTGATTATACAGAATTTTACGAACATTTTAATTGCAATAAAATGAGTATAGCTGCTAGAAGTAATCTTTACGATTCATCTCAAATGTAACTTTCAATTTCCATATTAATAGATCTCCTAATTCTCAGAAGAGTTTATGAGAATATTCATCATCATGGAGTAATATTTATCCTACTAAAGAGAGTCCTAAATAATAGCTACTCACTTCTAAAAGTCTGGCAAACAATAATTATGATATCTTTGCTATGGGTGTGAGTTTCTAAGGTCACACATGCAACTATGCTTTTCAGATATAAACTAGACAAATTTCAATTCACAGCACCTTGATTTTATTACAATAATAATAAAACAATTCCCATTGATATAGTACTATGCCTAAAGAGAGTGATGATATTCTCTGAGGAGCAAATATTTATTTATTTATTTATTTATTTATTTTGACAGCGCTGGAAATTGAACCCAGGGCCTCAAGCAAGCATCTACCACTGAGCTATAACCCTAAGCTCTCTTAAGTTATTTGTTAATGTATATAGTTTAAAACAATATCACTTTGTGATATTTATTTTGAAATCATAATGTGTTGTTGAATTACAAACATAAAATTATGATAGTTCTTAAAAGATTAAGTATTATGTTGAAAACATAAATAGAATTATGTGAATGTACTTTGTATTTTCCCTATGCAGTACCTACATGAAAATGGGATTGTACATCGTGATCTCAAACCAGAAAATCTTCTCTATGCAACACCAGCCCCAGATGCACCACTCAAAATCGGTGAGAATATTTCCTGATGTTTCATGACCCCTTTACCCAGAGCAGAAGAAATTTGTTCTGTGAAATTTTAAAACATTGTTCTATCCCTAATTTGAATTTTGGAGGAATATGCATTGTTTTAGAAGTTCATGCTTTATCCTGGAATGTTAATCCAGAAATCAGTGCTAGAAGTTGGTGCTTCTTTGTTAGAGACACAAAGAAATTTTGGTCCTTACCAATAACATACCTGAGGAGATGACCTTGTGTTTTGTAGATAAGTTTATGGGGGGGGGTGATAGATTTAATGCTTCCTTTGATTATTGACTCCTATTTTACAAGTTATTTGGAGTCTAATTTTAGATAATCAAAAACTTTGATTCAAAATACTTGGTACATATTGATGAATCTGGCCTCTGAGACACTTGTTTATATAACCAGATATAAATTAAGGTCTGTATTTCCCAAAATGTACTTCATAGAACTCTGGTGCCTAGGCAAGGTAAATAAAAGTGAATAAGACCTTTTTGTTGGAGTGTGTGGGTTTGAGTGGTTTGCAGAAGTGCTATGGTTGGTCAAATAAGTTAGAAAATGACAACTTAAACTTAAGCAGGCTTTGTATTTCTGCAGCACTTCCAAGAACCTTAAAAAATATTAATGAATAGACTGACATATTATATAGTGCACTACAAGGATTTCCCCAAAGTTTGTTGACTCTTTTTTTTTTCCCAAATAAACATTTTGGAGGAATACAAAGATGAACTTTGAGAAATTCTGATCTACCCAAAGAAAAATTTAAATCAGTGTATTAGGAAATGATGTATTAAATGCTATTTTCCACAGAACTTCCTAATCATCATTTCCAAAAATTTTTAAAAACTTTACATGAATTCTCCTTAGCAGAATTTGTACTAAAACCTCTGAAAGGCATTGTATTTCTGGTGCCGTCTGTCACAGCGTTGAGCTGACGTGTTCACTGCATTCACCAGCGTTACCAACTTTGAAAATCAAGCTGTTCTATGAGGGAAGAGCCTAGACAACAGAATGTGCCTTATGAATGCAAGAACCTAAAGAAAAAAATCCTGAAAGTCCTGCTGGCAGTAAGCTTGTTCTCATAATCACTCCTGAAAGGCAGCAGACAGCAGGGGGTTTCCATTTCCTTTGACATCCCTTTCAAAGATTTGATCCTTCAAGAAATTTCTTTAAATGGATGGATAGATACTAATTTAGGCAGGAGAGCCTTTCTTTCTGAAGGGCTTCCTGCTGCTTTCACTGATAAGGATCAGGCACCTCCCTGGAAATGTGGGTTTATCTTTGAAGTCTAAAATGGCCTCAGTTCTGCACCTGCCTCTCTTGAAGAGTGGCCTTGAGCAGCTTCCTGATGTTTCCTGGGAGAGAGATGTAGCCCAGCAAGAGATCACAATGGTGGCACCTGTTACTTAGGTAATACTTTGTGGATTAAGTAAAAAGGATTTTTGCATTAAAAAGACATTTGTCATATGAAAGTAAATTATTATCTGTCAAATATAATAGGTCAGACATTATTTCTCTTCAGTCAGAAAATGTCTTGATATTTCTGTTTATTTCCACGACATTTATGAAAATCTAATTTTTTAAATCTTCAACAACGGAAGATTCTGAATGATACCACTAAGTCTATATCATCTCTTATAGTTACTGTCACATAAATCTCAGAATTAATACCAAGAGACAAAATATCACAACTATTAATTAATAGTTGCTTAAGAAAATAGCTTATTTGGTAAAAGCTTGGAATTTTTTAGAAGAATGAGGGTTAAATATGAACTTATTTGCAAATGTATTTGGGGAGTCATATTTTTCTCCTACTTAAATAAAGACTTTTTCCTTAGCTTCCTCTCAGGTGGCTTGTCCCCCACACATGTGTACCCCATCATCAAATACAAAAGCAAACAAATAAGTAGTTATTTTTGTAAAAAGAAAAAGTATTTATAAAAACTGAAAAAAGATTTGCTTCATTAATTTTTTTTCTTGTGTTAATAGCTGATTTTGGACTCTCTAAAATTGTGGAACATCAAGTGCTCATGAAGACAGTATGTGGAACCCCAGGGTACTGCGGTATGATCTTTGATACTGATATTTTACCTTTATTGAAATATATTTTTATTTAATGACCCAATTTTTATTTTTAACACCTAATATCTCTATTTATAAATGGCTAAAACTGGTGTGAGTCTCCATGACCACCCCCTGTTCCTCCTGAGGGGTTCAAAATGATGTTTGTTTTAGGACATCTCTGTTAAAATGTCTTTTGGGCAGGAGCTACTCTTGGACTCACTCAAGAATAGAAAAGCAATCCCCAGGAATAGGACAGGGAAGTAGCAGAGTTTATGGTTGGCCAAGAGCCTTCTGTCATTTTCTTATTTGCTCTTCCTTAGGAGGGTATTTTAGGAAACAGGGTGAATTTATTCAGATGGTATACTGGATAACATGAAAATGGTGTAATCTTTAGGTTTCATTCATGTCGATGGCCTAGCTACCCCTGCCCCCCAAGACAAAGACTTCAGGTGCAAGAAAGTTCCTCCAATCCTGCAGGTGAACCATGCTAAGATCCTCATATCCTCTTGCCTGATCTCCCAGAACGGGCTGGAGGTACCCTATGTATAGTCTATGATCAACCCAGAAACAGAACAAAATCTTTTTGTCCATCCTAGCATGAAAGTAGTGGTTTGTTTTCTTCCTGATGGCTGTGTTAATCCAACAATAACCTAAAAACCCAATAAAGCTTGCCAAAATTAGCTAGAATTCATATAATTTTGGTGATTAATGAATATGCCACAAATCAATTAAAATCCTAATGTAGATGAAAAGGAAAAGAGATAAAATTGTATGTCATCAGTCACAAGGTTATCAGTCATCGACTTTTCCTCCCAAGATCTAACTTTTTACATAAATCTTTATCTCACTCATTTCTTCAGCAAACCTAAATTAATCGGCACTATATAGTGAGTCCACTGCATGGCACCAGGGTGATACATCCTACACTAACCCCACTTCAGGGGGTGAGAACCTACAGAACAGACATGCAAACCCCCAACTTACAGCACCTTGAGAAATACCAGGTTATGTGTTTGGAAGGGTCATTATGAAAACACAGGGAAAGAGGGGCATTTGGAGTTACTGGACTTGTTCTTCTAAATCATACCTTAGAAACAGAGAAGAACTATCTAACTAACTCATTTTAACAACTTTTGGATATGTAGAAATCAGATTTGAGAAGGGCAATAAAATATTCTTTGAAACAAATATATGATTAAATTGGGCTGGGGTTGTAGCTCAGTGGTAGAGCACTTGCCTAACACATGTGAGGCACTGGGTTCAGACCCTCAGCACCACATAAGAATAAAAAATAAATAAAATAAAGGTATTGTGTGCATCTACAACTAAAAAATAAATAATAAAAATATGATTAAATCTACAGAATTAGATGTTGGAAGGAACCCTGAGTTTATTAACATTCTCATTTTACAAAGGTCTAGAGAGTTTAAGTGACTTCCCCAAAATTCCACATCTAGTTATTAGTGGCCAGGGTTTGAAACTCCAGGTATTGAAGGACCTAGAAATGCACAGAATTTCCCCTTTAAAAATCAACATAGATAAGTCAGTATATTATTCCTTTTATTTTAAAATATCTTCTATTTAGTTATTTAAACCTCAGAAGTATTACTTGCAAAAGTAATTGCAAAAAGAGTAAAAATCAAAACATGTAGTCAATATTAATGGTACTATGTACCTTCTTCTATACCTCTCCTTATGACTCCAGGTTCATGTAAGCATTTTATATTTTTGCTTTTAATGAGTTAGTTTCCCTGGTGAATTTTGCACACTATTTTCTTCCAACTTAATTTTTCATAAATCCAATAACTGTGTAGATTTAGGTGTATCTGTCTTTCTGTTAAATCTTTACATTGTGCCAAGTGTTCTTGTCTGGATCCTAACCTCTTTGAGGCCAAGAGTAACATGTCAGTTAGTAGTAAGTTCAGAAAACCCCAATTGTGTGGCTTAGACAAGGTAGAAGTTTCTCTTATGTTAGAAGTCTAGAGATATACAGTCTTTGTGGCTTCCATTGCAATGGCTCTGCAGGTACTATGGATCTCAGCATCAAGGACCCAGTCTCTCTCACAATCCAAAATGGCTGTTTGAAATCAGTCATTACATCAGCAGAAATTTTAAAAGATGGAAAAAAGATGTACTTTCTTGTAATTAAACAGACTTGCTGAAGCCCCATGTCACTTCCACTTATATCTTAATAGCCATACTTAGTCACAGTCTCTACTCTGTCTGGGAAGCTAGCAATGTTTCTTTTGGTTGGACATGCTGCTATCCTAAGTTAATTCAGTGTTCTGTTACTAAGTGTCTTAGTTCATTCAGGCTGCTATAACAAAATACTTTAGATGGGATAACTTATAAACAACAAAAATGTATTGAGTTGATGGTTTCTCTTGAGTTTTTTCTGTAAGGGCACTAATTGCATTCACGAGGGCTCCACCCTCATGATCTGATCACCTTTCAGAGGACTTATCTCCTATTATCCACCACCTTGGGAGATGTTAGGACTTCATCATCTGAATGTTGAGATGGCACAAACATTTAGACCACAGCATTAAGAATGAGGTTGAGGGATTTGGGGGGTGGCTTAGTGGTAGAGGCTAGAATGAATAAGACCTTGGGCTTTATCCATAGCACCTAAAAACATTTTTTTAAATGAGTTTGGATTACATAATTCATCATAGACTTACAAGATAAGATTCCATGCCTGGGGGGGGGAGTGAAAACCATTTTATTCTACCATGTTTGCTATAGGCATTCTTTTATTTTATTTTAATGCTTTTCATTTTCCTTAGAACTGACCTCTGTCAATCCCTCTATGGCCCTTCCCTCCTAGTAATGCCATACATACTTTCCCTGTCTCTGAGTCATGTATCCTTATTTGTCCTTCTGTATTTCTTTCATGTGTCCAGGTATCTAAAGCTGTGGAGATGGAGTTAAATTAGTACCATGTGCCAAACAAAACTGTCCACTTAGCCCGGTATGGTGGCATACACCTATAATCCCAGTAATTTGGGAGGCTGAGGAAAGATGATTGCAAGTGTAAGACTAACCTCAGCAAAACTAAAATAAAAAGGGCTGGGGATATATATAGATCAGTGATGGAAACCCTTAGTTTAAATCCCCAGTAAATTCCCAGTATCAAAAAACAAAAACAAACAAATCCTTGCATTTATCATTGCTAATGTTGACCAATTGATAGGAGGATTGAAAGAGAATTGAGAAAAGAACAATAAAACAAATTAAGGATTCCCCATAAGAAGAAAGCTGATGGACAATTTAATAATCATCCAATTCTAAACATTCAATATTCCCCGAAGGTGGGTAGGTTGCAACAAATTTCCGAGAACTGAGCAGATCTGAAATGGGAGGATCAGAAAGAGGATCAACTAGTGTTGTCTCAGAATCCCTTTTGTGACTGTGAACAAGCAGTACCCTTTCAGGGACTAGTGATGAGTGCAGTTCTTTCTTATAGCATTACAGAGTGTCCATTCTGCAAGAGAGGCTGATTCACTCAGGGATAAAACAAACACTGAATGTCTAATAGACTCCATGTTAACTTCTGAGGTTACAAGGATAAACACAATGTGGTCTTGCTCTTTAAAGATTTCACAGTCTATAAAAGAAGAAAGGCCCTTACATAGTAAATCAGATAAGTCAAGATTTATCAGAGCCAAAGTCTCAGGAAAACAGAAGGAAGTGAACTATTGATCCTGGTTGAAGAGGTCTTCTAAAGGAGGGGCATTTGAACTGAACATTGAAGGATAAATAGAAGTACAACAAGTGGGGCTGCAGGACATTCCTTTGTCAGTGGTCACAGGGAAAGTGAAGTTATGGGGAAGCGGCAACACCTGGCAAGTTCAGAGGCTGTTTGTCACTTTGTCACTTTGTAAGACTAGAACACAGAGTTCTTGATCAAAGGTATAGATAGATTTGGAAAGGTAGGATGAGCTATATTTTTTAAAAATCTGCACTTCAGGCTAAGGAATTTGATGATTTGTTAGGTAATGATGACTCAAAAAGTTTTTGAATCAAGACAGTGTTTTGATTTTTTTTGTTGTTGTTTTTCCTTTTTGAAGAGATGAACCCAGGGTCACTTAACCACTGAACCCCATCCCCAGACCTTTTCATTTTTTATTTTGAGACAGGGTCTACTAAATTGCTTAGGGCCTTGCTAAATTGCTGAGGCTGTTCTTGAACTTTTGATCCTTCTGCCTCAGCCTCCCAAGTCGCTGGGGTTACTGGCATGCACTACCATGCCTGGCCAGGACAGTATTTTGAAATCAAGAGAGTGTTTATGTATACCATTTGTCATTTTATAAATATCTGGATTGTGACACAACAGATGGATTTGAAAGGGAAAGAGAAAGAAAACTGACAAATTACAAAGCTGTTTTAAATGCTCTTTCATGCTTTTTCTAATGGGAGAAATGTATACACGTGCTCTCACTCCTAAAATACCATCTCCAGGGATAACACATTTGCTCTACTCCTAAATCCAGTCAGATTTTAAATACAATATGATTGTAAACACAAACAAACAAAAAAACCCACTATTTTATTATCTTGTCCTTGACATAAATATACTCATTTTATAGATAATGTCATCTTATCTTGGAGGTTTGTTTTCTGTTGATTATTTTTGTCACCCTTGAGGCTATAGAACAGGAAAAGAGGAAGCTGAGTGGCTGAAAGGGCTTACGCTAATCCTTCTGTTCTGCTCTAGGTAGTGGTTTGCCCGGAAGGAGTTATTTTCCATAATGTAAGGAGGGGAGAGGCCTGCAGTGTAGATAGCTCTGCTGTCCTCAGGGAAATGTTCTGGGAATTGAGAGGGAAAATAAAAATGCTCTGTGCACTCTAAACATACCTATGGGATTACTATCATTTATATAGGATGGAGCAGACTTGGAAGTAAATAATGATTAAGGTTGATATGTTTATATACAAAAGCAAGGTTCAAATTGTATATAAATAAATACATATTTATTCATACAAATTCTTGGCTCAAAGGAAAGACATGGATATATTTCAAAATGGGAGTAGAGACAAAGCTGGATTTTTGTGTTATATAAGCATATATAATATAAATAAATAAATAAATAAATATATATATATATATATATATACACACACACATATATAATTAGTTTATTATAGATAGACATAATATTGGGGTTTAAGAGGAAGCAGGATTTTAAGGGTTCACTTCTGTAAAGGAAACAATGGAAAACCCGAAGCCATAGGAACACCAGGCACAAAATCACATGTCCCTGGACCATAAACAAGATCCAGGCTTTAAACAGAACAAGAATTTTAATGTGAAAATGAATATTTATATTTTTCCATCTTATAAAATAATTAGATCATTTTCAGGTAAGATTAAGCTTTGAGGGGCTGGGGTTGTGGCTCAGCGGTAGAGCACTTGCCTTGCACGTGAGACACTGGGTTCTATCTTCAGCACCACATAAAATAAACAAAATAAAGGTATTGTGTCCATCTAAACTAAATTTTTTTTAATTAAAAAAAAAAAAACCTTTGACAACCACCCTCAATTCTGGCCCCTTCTCTCCTCACCACATATAAGTACAATCATCAGTCTAGTATGTCTTCCAAGAATAAGTAGCTGGAGAGGAAACTGTCCATCTATAAGGAGAGCTGGGAGGAATCACATGCAACACTGGCAGGAATCACTATTCTGCTGTGGAAAGCCTGACTTTACCCTGAGAGGGCCTGGTATCCTTTTAAGATATAATCTGGTGGGCATGGCCACCAGAGACAGAGAAGAGGCTCAGGAAAAGAAAGAAATTTATTACACTCTCAGGTCTTAAAAACAGGAGGCACAGCATACCATTCAGGGCCACGTGGGAAAGGCACCAGGGTAGTCTGGAGGCAGAAGATAGGAACCAGGGAAGGTTTGGGTTAAGGTCTTTATTGGGATTTCTGAGTGAAAGAAAGTGGTAGCTTGAGCATTTTAGGATTGGCTTGTTTGAATAATTTTGATGGGCTATAAGCTACAGGATTGTCCCAGTTACTTCCTTCCGGAGGGGAGGTGATCAAAGCAGAGAATATTGCCTCCTGGAACATAACAGCCAGCTAGGAAAGGCTGTGGATTGGCTGGTTAGCTTGTGTATAAAAAGCAGAGGTGCCTCAAAAAGGGCCCTTTGTTGTCTTTAAGAATTAACTAGCCTCCAAAGGGGCAGTTTTTTTGCAACCAGAAAGGGTTTTTTGTTTGTTAGTTTTATGTCAAAACCATCAAAATATACAGAAAAGTTTTTAAATGTTTATAATACAGAAACTTTACACTTAACTTGGAAAAAGGTCTGAGACCCATATAATTGACAGAGGAAAGGTGTGAACTTTATCTATTGCTTGTAAGGTTGGTTACATCCAAGGTCAATTATTCTTACATACACTGTGTCTAGTTTCTACTCTTAATGGAAGGCTTTCCAAATTACATCTTCTGAGAGAGTGTTTATGTATATCATTTGTCATTGTCAGGAAATAAAAAAAAGGAAAAGCTACCCATTAGGTCTCTTTCATAGAACCATTGCCCCAGGCTATTAATAAGAGAGGGTTCACTTATAAATGAATCACAAAATAAAAATCACAGATGCTTCATGTTTCAGCAAACACACATTATTTCCTAGGAAATATACATAGTCAAAACCAAATTCCAGACTAGAAAATTAAAATCTATGGCCCAGATAAATGAAATCAATGATTAGTTTTCTAAAGCAGACCACAAAATATTCAGCATTGAAGAGATTCTTAACACCTTGTCCTCAGGAAAGAGAGAGGAAGGAAGGAAGGAAAGAAGGAAGGAAGGAAGGAAGGAAGGAAGGAAGGGAAGAAGGAAGGAAGGAAGGATCCATCCACTGACTCTTAGTGACGTGCTACAATGTAACTATGAGTATTAATTGCAATGGGAATCACAGAACAGAATTAAATATTGTTAAAGTAGAAAAGAAACCAACATGGTAATGAGTTAAGTAAAAGAATATTTCTGTCTAATGCCAATTACCTAATATTCATAAGTTTAGTTAATTAAACTATGTATGCTCATATTTCATATTTGTACTTTTATTCAAATTCTATCTTCAGAGTCCAGAGCTGTTAATAATTTATTTTCTTTTGACATTTGCCAAGGTCTCATTATTTCCTGAGACAGTTCTATTGACATAACTCAGATGAAATATTAATAAAAAAAATATCCCATGTTCTAGGCCCCTAAGCATGACAGTGTTTGCTATTGGTGGGTTTTAGCAATGGCAAGTATATGTTGTGCTTCTACATAAACCAGAATGAAAGCTAATTATTCAACAGTTGAAGAATGAGCTGCCACTATATGCAAAGATCTCTGCACTTAGAGGCCACAGGTACCTATTCCTACAAGTAATATTCTGGGAGTTTCCATATAGAGAGGAATACATATACTCTGTATGTTCAGACTACTGCTGGCTTGTTTTAAAAACCAATGCTGCCTAATTAACCAATGAATTCTGCCATAATAGAGGTGTATAGTAAAAAAAAATGATGGCTAAAGGTAGAACATTAACTTTTGGCATGGTATTTTAATCAGCTTTTTTTGATGCTATAACTAAAAGACCCAACCAGAACAATTGTAGAAGAGGAAAAGTATATTTGGGGGCTCAGGGTTTCAGAGTTCTCAGTTGATAGGCTCTTGGCTTCAGTCCTCAGGGCTCAAGGTGAGGCAGAACATTATGGCAGAAGAGTGTGACAGAGGGAAGCAGCTCACGTCAGGATCAGACTGCAGAGAGACTCACCAGATACAAAATATATAGCCCAAAGCTAAATCTTCAATACCTACCTCCTCCAGCCACACCATACCCACCTTCAGTTACCACTCAGTTAATCCCTGAATAAGGGGATTATTCATTGATTGAGGTAAGGCTCTCATAACCCAATCATATCTCCTCTAAACCTTCTTGCATTGTCTCATACATGAGCTTTTGGGGGACATCTCACATCCACGCCATAACAGCATGTGAAGGCAAGATAAAAAAAAGCATGGGATAGAAGAGAGACAACCTCACCATCTTGCTCTGAAAATATTCCAGAATGATACCTCCTAAAGAATGAGCAAATAGTGATAGACTCAGAAAAGTGACTTTCTTGGACCTGATGTTCAATATTAAAATCATATCTACTCCCCATCCGCACTAAGGCACAATAGGTGTCTTTCTCAATTCACCTTCACCACAGAGCATGAGGGTGGCTAGTGGTGTGGGCTGTCCACGTTTTGTTTTTCTGCTGATCAGGTGGATGTTCTCTGTGTTTTCACTTTACTAGGCTTAGGAGTTTTATGCCTAATGCATTAGCAAAAATATCTAAATCTTATCTAAATACTCAGCTATACAATGAAAATAATAATGCTTCTTTCATAGGACTATGATAACAAGCAAATAAGATAGTATATGCAAAGTTTTTTAACTAGAACACATAATAAATGTAGGCATGATAAAAGTAATTATAGTAATGATTAGGGTTATCATAATCATTTTTATTATTACTATTAAAATATATTAGTTTATTTGGTTGGTCCCTTTCATTTTACAAGTCCTAATGTTTGGGGAATTGGGTTTGAAGTCTTTGAAATGACATCATCTCTGCCCAGTTTTTTGTTTTAATAAAAGACTTACTTTTAAAAATTTCCCCACAGATTTAACCCACACTGATAGTTTCTGAACTTTTTTATGGTTTTATGACAACTTTTAAAATATTTTTCTAGGTTTTTAAACTCTCTGAAAATCAATAATGGTTCCTAAAACTGGAGAGTAGATTTTTTAAAAAGTTAACCATAAGAAATAGTAAATAAATTAGATCCAAACCTTTTAAAGACCAGGTTGATTTTTCAAGTAACAGTTTTGTTGATATTTTTTTTCAGTTGCACAAAAAAAAAAAAATATTTCTTACAAAATTAGAAATATTAGGATTTTTAAAAAGAATATGAATGAAATTGGAAAGGTGCTGAAGTTCAGTAAGTCAGTTTTAGCATCTAATCTGCCAGTACCCCTTATATATTTGGGATTCATTGCTGTGTATTTATTTATGCGGGCAATGAGCTTTTCAGAGTACACAGACTATCAAGGGAATTAAAGTTCATTTGAATTATTTATTTGTTGGGAGTATGGGTTTCTAATATTTTTATAGTCAGAAGGAAAAAAACATTAAAATTTAGTTAATGTTTTAGTAGCTAATAAAGAAGAATAATTCAGTCTCTCCCTACCATAGATACACACATACACATATGTACACACACATACACATGCACACAGAGTACAGAGTCATTTTAAAGCATCCAGAAACTGAAAACTTCTCAATAAGAAAAATTTCTTAAGAAGCTTACTGCAGTATGTTAGGTGGACCCAAAACTCAACATTTCATGTGAATATTATTACTTAAAATATTTCTTTAAATACTACTAACAAAACATCTCTCCAAGTCTTATCTTTCATTAGTGCCAGTTACAGAAATTATGGTTACAGAAATTATGCCACAAAGTTGCCACATTGTTACTTTTTAAACATCTTTAATTACATGTGTATTTTTTTCCACATTTTTATTGGTGTGCTATTGTTGTAATGATAAAATTTGTTACATACTGGTACACTATAGCATCATAATTTGGCCAATATAATTTCTTTGTACTTTCCCTTTCCCTCCCCTTGTTGTTATTTTTTAAAGAAAATAACTCATTAGGTTACTTCTGCCAAAATTTAAGACAAATTTTAAATAGTTTACAGTTGAACAGAGGAAAGTTTGGTTCAATGCTCAACAAAAAGGTTAACTTGACCCATAAGCTACATTTTCTGTAACAAAAAAATATAGGAAAATTTAAATGGAATAAAAGAAGTAAATTGAATAATCTAAAATAGAAGCTTTCAGTATAGTTTTATAAAAGAACATTTATGTTCATTTCTAAAAGAATAAATAGCTAACATAAAAATATAAATGAATCAAATGTTGCTGGTAATCTAACCAAGTAAGGAATAATCTCACTCAAGAATTAAATACTCCTTCTCCCTCTCCTTCTTTCTCCCTGATGTAAGGAGAAAGCCATCATCTCCCTAAGCCATCATCTGTCGTAGGCATGTTTGCTACATCTGAGTTAGACCAGGTGGAGGAAGGGTGGAGCTGTGAACACCCAAAGGGTGGTGAGAAAAGGTCATCAATAGCTCACCTTGTTCTTGACCTTGGAGAGGACAGGGCCTCTGAAGGTTGGGTGCAAGCTTGTATTAAGTGGTTTCTGGGAAGTTTGATATTTGAAGAAAATGAATCTTTTTGTGTCTTTTTATTGGCTTGGTGCTTCCCTACATGATGTATTCTGAAGAATTTTCTTTATGCAGACATTTAGTCCTTTTCTCATTTACTAAAATATTTATGGAGCTTCTGTGAGATTTGGTGCTAGAAATATAGCAAACAACTAAACAGAAGAAAATAAAGCAAAAACTCTTCTTTAGGGATCATACATTTTATTGGGAGAAGACAAATAAAATAAATAGATAAGTTACACAGAGGTGATCATCTCTGTGGAGTAATTTTATATAAAGCTGGGAAAGGAGCCTGTATTGTAGTTTAAAATGGGTGACCATAGAACTCTTCATGGGAAAAATGGAAAATATGAACAAAAACTTGAACAATATGAGGGAGAGAGAAAGCCACATGGATAACTCGGAAAGGAATATTCCTATAGAGGGGACAGCAGGAATATACCTGGGTGTCTGTGAGATCCGTCAAGGAGACAGGTTGGTTGGAGGAGAGGGGAGAGCTAATGACCAGGAGAACAGAGTTAACATTTACTGAAATGGGACTGACCCTTGGAGAAACAGGTCTGGGATTGTTAATTTTGAGATGTCTGTTAGGTATCTAAGTGGAGAGAACCTGTGGGCAGAAGGGTGTGTATCCGAAGTTCAAGGGCAAGAACTCAGCTGTTGATACAGATGTAGTGTTATCAACATACGGATGGGATTTATCATAAGATTACCATGCTTGCTCAAGGCAGAAAGGAGACAACCCCAGCTGATTCCTGGACAGGACTACCATTAGGGGGCTGGAGAGAAAAGGAACATTTTTATCATTTATAGAACTTCAGGTAGCAAAGGAAGACCCAGAGAACAAAATTAGGAATTATGAATGGATGTCACAAAGCACAGAGATTTTTTTTATTTTTATATTTTTTTGTGTGTTTTAGTACTGGTTATAGAACCAGAGGTGCTTAACTACTGAACCACATCCCCAAATCTTTTTTATATTTTATTTAGAGACTTTGTCTCACTGAGTTGCTTAGGGCCTTGCTAATTTGTTGAGGCTGGTTTGAACTCACGATCCTCCTGCCTCCACCTCCTGAGCCGCTGGTATTACAGGTGTGCGTCACCCAGAGCGCGGATTTTTGAGTTCATATACAAAACAATATTCCCAAAACTAAGCCTGACAGCAATCAAAAGGGCTGCCTCTCTGGCTTGGAAAATATTCACAAAAACTCAGGTTCTGGGGCTTTCAGCCAGGGAAGGGAAGGAAAATTCCTGTGAATTTTTCTATCACCCAATAGACATACAGTAGATGGTATTAAATAATATCATCACAAAACCACCAATATGTTCTGTATATGTAAACTAAGTTGAGGATTATGTCAACCACTTACATAAATGAATGTCAATCAAGTATATTTTGGTTTGAGATGGCTGATAAAATTGAATCCAAAGAGATTGTCAACAGCATCCTCCCCTCACTTTTCTTGCTCTCTTTGAGTTTAGAGACAGTCTTTTAATGTAATGGCAAGCCTTAATTTCTGGGTCTCCCCACCATAAGTCATTTTCCATTCCCATTTCTATATAAGACACTACTTGAAGAAGAGAACCAACTGTGCCAAAGAATTCACAGTTCTGTGAGGATTCAGCTCTATTATTACATATGTGAGGGTGGAATGCTGGGAGGAAAAGAGGTCAAAAGGAAGGGGTGATTGATGGCAAGTGGGTAGAAGACTTGCTTAAAATGTATTATTTTGGCCCTGAACACCCACAAAATGTTCCATATTAGAATATTATTACATAAAGTGTATGCATAAAATAAAAATAAAAAGTTTCAAAAGAATTATTGATAATCATCAGTCAGAAAGTTTATAGATCCCTTAGAGAAAAGCACAGTATTTGCCATACCTAATATAGGATTAAGAGTTTAAATTATAAGTCTACTACTTCATGCTTGCATCTCCATATACGGAAGGTAGTCCTATGTGATGTTGGTATTGGGATGAACTGCATTCATTATACTGCACCTCACCCCGCAACAATCCAAAGGCAACTTTTCTTTTTTTTTTTTAATTTTTTAATTGGTTGTTCACAACATTACAAAGCTCTTGACATATCATATTTCATACATTAGATTGAAGTGGGTTATGAACCCCCAATTTTACCCCAAATGCAGATTGCAGAATCACGTCGGTTACACATCCACAATTTTACATAATGCGCTATTAGTAATTGTTCTATTCTGCTACCTTTCCTAACCCCTACTATCCCCCCTCCCCTCCCCTCCCAACTTCTCTCTCTACCCCATCTACTGTAATTCATTTCTCTCTTTGTTTATTTTCCCATTCCCCTCATAACCTCTTATATGTAATTTTGTTTAGCAATGAGGGTCTCCCTTCATTTCCATGCAATTTCCCTTTTCTCTCCCTTTCCCTCCCATCTCATGTCTCTGTTTAATGTTAATCTTTTCTTCCTACTCTTCCTCCCTGCTCTGTTCATAGTTGCTCTCATTATATCAAAGAAGACATTTGGTATTTGTTTTTTAGGGATTGGCTAGCTTCACTAAGCATAATCTGCTCTAGTGCCATCCATTTCCCTGAAAATTCTATGATTTTGTCATTTTTTATTGCTGCATAGTACTCCATTGTGTATAGATGCCACATTTTTTTTATCCATTCATCTATTGAAGGGCATCTGGGTTGGTTCCACAGTCTAGCTATTGTGAATTGTGCTGCTATGAACATCGATGTGGCAGTATCCCTGTAGCATGCTCTTTTAAGGTCTTCAGGGAATAGTCCGAGAAGGGCAATAGCAGGGTCAAATGGTGGTTCCATTCCCAGCTTTCCCAGGAATCTCCAAACTGCTTTCCAAATTGGCCGCACCAATTTGCAGTCCCACCAGCAATGTACAAGTGTACCCTTTTCTCCACATCCTCGCCAGCACTTGTTGTTGTTTGACTTCATAGTGGCTGCCAATCTTACTGGAGTGAGATGGTATCTTAGGGTGGTTTTGATTTCAAAGGCAACTTTTCAACACCAAATAGTCCTTTGCAACTTTTCAACACCAAATAATCCTTAGCATCCATCACAATAGTGAGATGACCACATGGAGAAAATTGTGATTATCTCAATGGTATCATAGAAAAGCCAATTTCAGCTTAATAAAAACAACTTGTGCCTTTTTTTCCCCCTTTCTTTCCTCTGAAAGCACTAGGTGTTCTGAGGTATTTGATTTTCTCTTTAGGGTATTATTTTAAAAAATTAAAAGAAAGGTGGTGAAGAATAGACTTTCATCACCCATTTCTAAGATTTATACAAAGAGAAAATTACAGGATTCATGTGGCAAGGAAGACTGTTTTAACAGTTAAAGTGAAAAACATGAAGTGGGAGTTGGATTGACTGGTATTTGCAATATAAAAATAATCGAGAGTACTGGAGAATGGAAAGATTTAGAACATACAGCATAGCAGTTGTGTTTGAAAACATCCTTCTAACTTGTTTGCTCTTCAGCCATAGATATCTAAAGTGACAGAGGCTTCAAATTCCTCCTCAGCCCTTCACACCTTCAGCGTGGCACCCATAGAATTGATACTGTTCTGAAATTCACTGTGGTAACATGACAAGGCTGCTACTAGAGTCGGAGGCAACCTCCTCTGGAAGTCTCCTGTGTGTTCCAGTCTCAGCGGCTCCTTTAGATGGCACTGGGGCATACTTGCCTGGAGTGTTACCATTCTCATCAGCAGTCAAAGCAAAAAGTGCACCAAATCTGAATCAGGCTATGAACTTTTCTTAGCCTACAATGTAGGTGACAGCTAAACAAAGGACTTCACAAGGTACAGACGCTAAGAAAAGCACCCAGTTTGAAGTCTTCTCTGCTGTCCACACTGCTGCCAGCCCTAGACAGCACCCCTGAGTGTGCTCTTCCCCTTTGGGCTCCTAGATCAAGTCA
This sequence comes from Spermophilus citellus, assembly GCF_964194105.1. NCBI lineage: Eukaryota > Metazoa > Chordata > Mammalia > Rodentia > Sciuridae > Spermophilus > Spermophilus citellus. The sequence continues at coordinate 194,134,269 of NC_138182.1, read as the reverse complement.
GGAACAGGAAGAGACAGAGAATTCCAAACACTGGTGTACTTCCTCCAGCTACATCCCCTCTCTCTTTTTCTTCTTTCTGCCCTGCTTCTCCAGGGTACAGTTTATGAGACTTCAGATGCTGAGTTAAAAATACAGTAGATTTTTGTGGCTCCCCACTGTAATGCTGTACAGTGAAAAACCTGTGTTTTCCCCTCGGCTGTAGTAGGGAGAGTAGTTCTGAAAAGTCAAGTTTAGGCTTTAAGATGCACATAGGTATTTTTTCCCATATGTTTTGAATTGCTCAACTGAAAACAGAGGAGAGAATTTAAAAACAAACCAAAACTCTGACAACCCAATCTGCAGTCTGGCCTTACAGGAGCTCACTACACCTGGGCCTCACTACACACCTGGCCATGCCCTAGCCTCACTGGCTTCTATCAGATCCTTGAGTGTGCCTTGCCCCCTCCTGCCAATGGATCTTTGCATAGGTGCTCAATACTTGAAATCTCTTCTCTATCTTTCCTCAACCACTGCCCTCTTCTCCTCTGCCTAGTTAACTTCTCTAGGTCCTTTTCATCTCAGTTCAAACGTGGCTTCATCCAGTCATCTTCCCTAACCTCTGTGTCTAGGCCAACTCCCTACTGAAAGCATTAACCCTTCAAGCACTTCCAGCTGTTACTTTGCTTTTTTTTTTTTTAAATTAGCATTTGTCTCCGCAACTAAACCGTAAGCTCAATGATGGCAGATTCTTGTTCCCTTTAGGTCCCCATTATTCCTTCAGCACACCCTGTTGGGGCTCATCATACAGAGGATGCTTAATAACTATTAGATGACTTATTCAATGAGTGAGTGAATAAATTATTTCTTTTTTTAATGAATTTATTTATTTCTTAGTTTCAACTTAGTGTCTTTCATATTTTTCTCCAAAAGTTATTAGGTAGCTTAAAGTCATCTGATAAAGAAGGCCACTCTGTAGTTTTAACTCAATAAGTACAAAGGATCATACAGCTCGTCTAGGACACTGAAGAAAGGAAGGAAGTCAATAACCAAGTGTCCCTTTATTTTTCTCCCAGGACTTTAGGAAAAAGGGGGAAATTGAGGATCAATGGTCCCTGTAATTGATTGGCCATACCTGATACTTTAATTTTAGGATAATTTCCCAAACAGATCACAGTGATTTTATTTGATAAAGTAGAATTCATTATAATCTCTAGATGGACTTTCAGTCTCTAAATGTTTTAAGGGTGTCATCATCTTATAAAAAAAAAATCAACGCTCCCTGGCCTACATGCTCATTAGTAAATAAATACCAAGTTTGAATTTTTGTTTGATTTTATATGCAATTGAAATTACTTTTTTAAAGGATTTATCTGGAATCATGGGAATTCTGAGATCATTTACCAAAATTAGACTCTGCTGGAGATGGGGGTAGGAGATATCCTGAGAACTTTGTGGAATTCACTGTTTGATGAACAGTAACATGAATGATAAGGTGATTTTAAAAAGTGGCAGACAGTTTGACTCACTTAGAAAGCAGCCAGAAAATCATTAAATGGTTATTGACTATTCAGAAAACATGGTTGTATTTTAACATTTTTTAAATATTTTATTTTTATGTTTTTGGTGCTAGGCACACTCTACCACTGAACTATACCTCTAACCTCTAAACTACATTTTAACAAACTGTTTTATACCTTGAAATGATTTCTTCTCCCCCAATTTTGTGTAGTTTGTTTTGCTAATGAGGTGTAAAAAACGATACAAAGAACAACCAAGTGCTTATAAAATTAAAATGTAGACTAATGAATATCTTTTCTTGAACTAAATTGAGAGTAGCCAACTATCTCTCACTCTGAGATCACATTATCGAATCACTTGTGAGGACACTGGATACCCAGGAGACTTAAAGTAGTGGAGTGCCAGAGCCCACAATTTATTTTGAAAAGCTTTTGACTCTTGGAAAGGATTCAGGTAGATTACATGGGAGTACTCTGCTGATTCTGTAGAAAGTCAAGGTCAAACTAACTAGTACTTGAAAACATTTAAAGGCTATTGAGAATGATATCTAATTATGTCTAGTGCTTAGACTTTGCTTCATCCTAACTTTATATTTTGATTAAAATATTTTAAGTTCTAGGGTTTTTTTAACATCCTTTTTTAAGAGAAATTTATTATGAAGAGCAAGACCATTTTATATTTCTTTTGTCCTAGTTAATCTTGTTGTGGGAAATTTAGCCTTTCACACCACAGGTTTACTCACATTACAGCATAATACCTTACAAGGAAATAAACTGCCTGTGGAGAGTGTGTTGGCACCCATATTAGGAAGGTGAGAAATTCAGATGCTCCATAGAGTGGATCCCAAAGGCACTTTGTCCTCCAACGTTCAGGCTGTTTGGACCTCTTGGGCTGGGAACTATGAGAAATGGTGAAAAAACACCTGACCCTAGGGGCAATGTGTCACTGGTCAGCATGGGATGGGAGGCCTGATTTCTCCAGAGCTGACAGGATGAGTTCCCACAGGACAGCATACACAGCAGCCACAGTAGCAGGACAGGTGGGAAGTACAGCAGGTTCTGCAGGGTCAGATGCTGGTGCCTGGCCTCTCTTTTTGCTTGGATGATCAGTAACTAATCCTTAACTTATACCACAGTGGGTAGCAAGTCAAAACTTAAAGTAAACTTCAAAATCAGTGAGTCTAATTCACTTAGATTTGAAAGGTACAAAACCCAAGGCTCATAAAATGTGAATAAAATATCCTTCCCAGTATTTCTATATTTATGATTAAATGTGATTGTGGGGCTTAATAACACTTCAGACCAGAGAAAAATCTAATGGGATGACCTGAGTCTGGAAGGACTAATGCTTGTTAAATATGCATGTTAATTATGCATGCTTTCAGCTCCCAGCCTGGAAGAGTTCCCAGGGACACACACACAGGCAGCAGCAGCCCTCCTGGAAGTGGCAGCCTAATCTGAGTTCCCTTTGCACTGGGATAAACAAACATTTGCAAGTGGGAGTTCACTGTTGGGGCTGCTGAGACTTAAAAGCACCTTCTGGGAGGTGCAGGTTGTCCCAGGAAATGAGAGCTACTTGACAGTGAACAAAGTAGGCATTGAGCATGCATTTTTAAATTTTTTTAAAATTAAATCTTGAAAAGAATATTTTCTAGGAATATAGTTCATTGTAGATAAGAAAAATGACTTGGATCCAGATACAATTCCTTTAAGGGCCCATCTTGCTGAATTGCTGTTTGGTGTGCTAGTATGCACACTCTCGTGTCACAGTGCAGGCTCTTCATCTCTATATTTTATGTAACACAATTTCTACAGAAAAGAGAAAATCCTGATTGGAAAGGGGTGCAGTAGAGGATAGTATTGAAAGATGTCAGTGGGAAATCCACAGTAATCTTTCCAGTAAATCCAGAGACCCATCACGACAGCCTCGTTCCAGAGCTCACATTAATATTCCCACTGAATATGACATTTACAGCCTGCATGGCAAAGGGATCCAGTTCACTCGCTCTCCAGCCTCCACCCTGGAGGAGAGTGTGATGTCCTGGTCCCAAAGACCTCCCTCAAGGAACTCTCAGCATTTCTCAAGCTGCTCCTTCTTCAGGGAACCCACAAAGCACAGATAGTGCTTTAGTTCAAAATAGAAGAACATCTTATTCTGGATTGTACACCTGAACCCTCTCTCTCCATAGATGGTAGGTTTCTCACTTCTCTTTCTCTTCCTTTGTTAGTTATGCAAACCCTAACTACACCAATCCTCAGTGCAAACTGCCACAGCCAGTTAACTTTGCATTTTCACATCTCTGGAGGAATAAAAATATAAAATACTTTGTTATTCTCCACTCCAGGGCCATTTCGTGGCTGGGAAGTCCTTCCTTTTCACAACAGTAGGCAGGGGTAATATAAGCAGGCTGATTGTGCACAGAGAAGTCCCCCTTTCTCAGTCCATGACCCCAAACTGACTGGGGATAGCTTTTCCTTGAGGACCCACCTGCAATTCTTAATGCAAGGACAAGTACCCAGACCCCTCCCAGCTTCTTTTCCAGCGTACCAAAGTCAGAAATTTGCTGATCCTTCTGCCCTCTTCCCTGGTCCTGTCCCTTATACATTTAGACAGGCACTTGCTGGGTGGCCCCTGCAGATCTCAAGGTGGCATCCTTGTGCCTTCATTTCCTTTTACTGTGCTTGACTTTGATTTCTTCCTTTTCTATGTACAAAGCTCTCTTTAAAGTAAGAGGTCTTTGGGAGCAGAGATATATCTCTGATTTGAGCAATATCATGAGGTTCCAATGAAGAATCTTATAATCAATATTTTTTATGTATCCCACACCTGGAAAGACTGAAGATCTCCTACTAAAGTAGACTTAAGAAACACTGTAGCCTCATACTGTGGGGAGAGAAGTCTGATTATGAAAGGGCTCTGAAGTTTTGTTGATGAACTTGTTTCTTCCCCATTGCTTGTTATTATCATGTGAATGTTGCATGTAAGCTCCAACCTAACACAGTTTTCATTCTTTCTGCAGCACCTGAAATTCTTAGAGGCTGTGCCTATGGACCAGAGGTGGACATGTGGTCTGTAGGAATAATTACCTACATCTTGTAAGTGAAGACAAGCAATCTTTATGCAAGCCGTTTGCCTTTGTGTAACATTTTCTAGGTATCTATACTTCTCATAAGAACCGAGATGATTATTGTGATTTTCTGTTCACACTAAATATAGTTGGTGATAGAATTTTTCTCAAAATGATTTTTTTTCTTTTGTAATTTTCTCGGGACTAGAACCTCTGCCCAGGGCTTTTCTATATCTCATTTTTGCTATGCAATGTATAGCAGATTTGGGAAACAATTCATTATTTGATGACCATACAGAATGTGAAATCAAAGTCCACCTACTACACTTTCTCTTGTTTTATTCTATTTGCATCTTGTTGAAAACAATTAGGCCTTTAGTCCTTTTAAGAGAGCAAAGGGCTACTTTTTAAGCAATCCCAAATTGGTACATTTTTTTATCAGAATATTTTAAATGCATCTTCATTATCAATTTTGTTTCCTTTTTCAAACTAACCCTACACAGTTTTCATTGGGAGGAAACAAATGAGCTAAATATTTCACCCTCTGGTATCTCCAACTCCATTATAGGTCAACTGTCTAATAAAAAATAAGGAATTTGGGAAAATTTCTCAAAATGATGATGGAATTGCAGGCAATGACAAGGGAAGTCATAAACCAAACAGAGGTTTGGCTGGAAAACAAGATTTCCTTAGAAAAACTGAAAAGCAAGATGTCAATAAGTACCATTTAGATGGTGATGCATAATTAATTTTTGGAACCCATATTGTTCAAATCTGGAAAGAGATTTTTGAGGGTTTGAAAGTATATTTGTCTTCCCTCTCCTTTCATGCTGGGGATCCAACCGTGGACCTCAAGAATTCTACCACTGAATTATGACCCCAGCCCAAAATTTATTAGCCATAATAAAACACACAGAGTGGGTGACTTCAATAACAGACATTTATTTTCTCACATCTGGGAGCTTGAAGTCTAAAATCAGGGTGCAGCCTGGCTGAGTTCTGGTGAGGAGGATCTCTTCCTGGTTTGCAGAAAACTCCCTTGTCAGCATGTCCTCACACAGCAGGGGTGGGAGGGAAGTGCACAAACTCTGTGGTCTTTTCTCATAAGGGCACTAACCTCATCATGACCTTCATGACTTCCCTAAACCCAATTACCAAAGGCCCCATCCCCAAATACCACCATATTAGAAGTTACAGCATCAACTTGTAAATTTGGAGTGGGGGAGAACATGTCAGTCCATAGCAGAAATTTGTTGTTGTTTTGTTTTTAATAATGATCTTAGAAAGTGCAATGTGTAGGTCAGGTGAGCTAGGAATAATTGGAACAGAATGTCATAATTGAAACAGAACTTCCAGGCAAGTTAGCAAACTCTACATTCACTCAGGTGGGTACATTGGTTGATAGCCCAGATAAAAAGGTTTAAAAATCAACCCATAAAATAGCAATCTGCTAATACATAATCGCAAAAGATATTTTCAGTATTTAATTTCCTGTGTTTCTAGAAATGTGTTAAAGCTTGATTTAAGAGGTAGTGAGCCATATTTTTTTTCTTTTGCCACAAGAAATGCTTAACTCATTAAAATAAATACCTGACTCTACTTTGAGATTTCTTTCATACTAGAGAAAGAATATCATTCCTGAATTATGCAGGAAATATATCATACTTCATATACACATTTGTATTTCACATTAAGTGTAAAACCAAACCATACAAATAAGGATTCAGGTTTGGTTTCACACAGAGTGTGAATGAAGTGTAAATGTACCTTATGACAATCCGTGTCAAAATGTACTAGGAAGATTTGAAGCATTTATAGTATAAGAGCACTTTGAGAGATGGAAGGAGGAAATTAAGTTACATGCACCCTGAAAGATGGAAGCATGGATTGAAGAAAATTCCGTGGAATGGGTCACTGACATAGGAACATAAAAGAGAAAATGCAATCATTGGAGAAACATTTTATGATGACCTGGAAGATAATATTTTCCTGTCCCCAACTCCTTTTCCTTAGTCCATTGCCAAATTATACAAACTAGTCTTTATATTTATTCTCTGTAGGTCATTAATTAACAAGAATTTTTATTGAAAGTGAAAGTAGTGGCTCCAAAAATGAACACAGAGATGCTGCTTTGAACTAATATGGAGCTAAAGTTTCACACTAATTTCTGTCATCCTGTAAACCTGGGGACCTCTTGCTTAATCTGTAGTTCATTAATAATTGATGAAATCCACCTGGCAAGGTTCATGGGCACATTTTCTCCTAAACTCAGTGGCCTATTGATGGCCTGAGACTGTGCCCTCTAGACACCTGTCTCATTGCACCAAGTGACCTAGAATCAAAGGGGAGCAAAGTACAGAAATTACCAAAGGAAGAATTTGAGCTGATGACTTTTTGCCGATGCTTCCTGGGAAAGTAAATGTTATGACAGAGCTACATTATGAGCATCAGTTAAATCCTTTCTTCATCTCCCAAATGTTGAGGTATCTGTTCTACATCTACTTGTCTGTGTCTACATAAATTCTGGTGCTTATCTTTGAATAGAAGTTTGATTCTTACTATAGATATAAATACCTCTGTTCCCCTTGCCCCTCATCTATGACTTCTACTTTTAACACTTTACTCTCTCCTTAAAAGCTCTAGCTTATCCCCACCAGGCCATTTTTGTGCCATGGCCCATTTCTAAAGATGAGGTTAAGTTAGAAACAAAGGCCATTCTGTTGTTTCTCCCAAGAATTCTGGTCTTTCTTTAGAGTGCAGGACTGGGCCTTTGACTACTGCAGCAATCATACCAGAATCACATAGCATCTGAAGTTCAAACCCTCTCCTTCAGTTTTAACACTATGGTTCTTCCCAAAGGCCTGGGGCTTCCCTGTATAAACACTACAAGCTTATAACCTCCCAGCATCTCCTTCAACTGTCACTGTTGGAATTAAAGTATTACCAGTTCTGAAAGGTTTGTGCACTGTGTGTGTGTTTGCTAATGTTGACATAATTGAGATGGAAAAAAGTATTCAAGCACTCTAGCTTATTGCTTTTGTGGCTAATTTCTTCACGATTAGCAACACTTTCCTAGTGTTGTGGAGGGATGGGAGGGCCAGACAAGGACGACTTTCCTCTTCTCCAGGGATGGACAAGCATCCCTCTGTCTTTATGCTTTCCTTCCATAGGTAGGTCAGGAGCAGCCTGAAGCCGCAAGGGGGAGGAGAATGTGGCTGACTCTAGGATATTTGGAGGAAACAAAGACTCTCCCAATGAAATATTCCATGAGTAAAAGAACACAAGAAAATACTTCTTCATAGAAACCCATCATTTTAGGATACACTTAAATTTTTCATCCTCTGCACCAACCTAGCCAGCACGAAAGGAATAATTTGAGAAGACGTCTTTTATTCATTATTTTATCCCCAATCTTTTCAAAAGCAACATATGCAACACATGGGCTCATTTTGACAGTTCCCCTCTTGTCCCAGTGATTTCAGAACCCCCACCTGTCTCTAGGCAGTGGAGAATTGGCAACTTGCTTTTCCTCTCACCCTCTCTTTAGGATGCCAGAAATGTTCTTCTGTTCCTTTTTGTCCCACTTTTCGTATTCATTTTCATGCTGATCCCGTGGGAAAGCGAAGATGAATATAGGTGGAATATCTTTAAAATGTATGAAAGAAAGAGGGTCACTTACAAGGATGAGGCAAATTTAGTCTGTTTGTTGTCGGCATCTGGTCACTGAATTTTAAGTCTTTTTTTCCAGCACTGGGGATTGAACCCAGGAAGGGTCCTCTACCATTGAGCTACATCCCCAGCCCCTTCTCTCTCTCTCTCTCTCTCTCTCTCTCTCTCTCTCTCTCTCTCTCTCTCTCTCTCTCTCTCTCTCAATTTTGAAACAAGATCTGTCTAAGTTGCTAAAGCTGACCTTGAACTTGTGATCCTTCTGCCTCAGGCTCCTAAGTCAATGTAATTACCAGCACAAGCCACCATGCCTGATCCTATATTTCTATGGAGAAATTCAGTGAATAGAGATGAATAAAAATAAATAAAACTCTTATTTCCATTTTTTAACCTCTTTACTCTCAAAATTCTAACTCTTCCATTTTATACTAAATTGGAACTCTAATCAACCTGTCTTAATTCTCATGAAGAAAAAATTGATGGAAAATCTTTACCATAGTGCTTATAATAATGTATGCTATTGTTATTGTTCTTTTTGTGTCATGATAATAATTATATTTTTTCAGAAATCATACTCACTATTCTTACTTCCTTGAGATGTGACTGTGTTTTTACATTATTGATCATGAATTGTAACAAGGCAATTATATACTTGTGCTGAGTAGACTTACTTTTATGTATTATTTCAATTGAAAAAAGGAGGGCTTGAATTTCTGTAGAAATTTGATGAAATACAGTCTTTTAAAGATACTTTATTTCCAGTATTTTTCCCCCCTCTAGACTTTGTGGATTTGAACCATTCTATGATGAAAGAGGTGATCAGTTCATGTTCAGGAGAATTCTGAATTGCGAATATTACTTTATCTCCCCCTGGTGGGATGAAGTATCTCTAAATGCCAAGGACTTGGTAAGTGTGATCAAAACAAAATGAAACACAATGGAATAAATTCATATTTAACGAATTAATGGACATTTTAAAGATTATGCTCTGATTAATAATTAGTGGTTAATTAATTCCCCTAGTCTTTTCAAAGGCAACATATATATATATCATACACCCTGATGCGGATTCCTTTTGTAGTCCCTTTTTTGTCCCCTCTGACTTCAAAACCTCTACCTGACTCTTGAGAGCAGAAGCATTAATGCATTTTTCTTATAGATAATGAAAGGTAGATATGTTTTGACTCATCATTAGCTAAATTATCACAAACTACAATTGTTATTGTATTAATGAGTTTCTACCACCTGACAAATGAAGAGACTTGCTTATGACAAAAGCTGTGCTAGGTAAATGCAAACCCAGTTTACACAAAATTCTGTTTTAACATGGCTTATTATTACCTAGAATTAGATAGACTTCATATAAAATACTGTCACTTCCTGAAATTTCATCCAAACTTATTAAAATATCCTGGAAGTAATACAAGTTCTTCCTTTATGGATCCTTGACATAGAGTCATGAAGTAGTAATAGTGTATTTTGTTTCTTTTACACTGCTTCTCACATAAGCTAATATAGAAGCTCATTTGCATTCAGGAAACACCCTCTTCGGAGGGGTCCTCCTCTTCTAAAAAGATGATACTAATGTGTGGTTAAAACATTTATCATCAGTGATCTAGGGGAAAACCCACACAGAAATAACCAAAAGCTGACTTTTGAATCATAGAGGGTTGAGAGGGATCTTGGGAGTCATCTGATCTTTCCCTCATTTTAAAGATAAGTGTGCTAAAGACCAGAAAATTGAAGGGACAGGGGCTGGGGATATACTCAGTTGGTAGAGGGCTTGCCTCACATTCACAAGGCCCTGGGTTCAATTCCCAGCACACAAAAGAAAAATTGAAGGCACAGCCAAAGATCATACATCTTGCTAGTAGGAGAACATTATTAAAACTGACTACAGTTTCCAGACCCCTGTTCCAGGACTTTTCCTCCATCAACATTTCTTCCTTTTACTTCATGTTATTTCATGGAACAGATCACTTAGGGCCCATGGCTTTTCCTGCAGATGGAGAAGAGGAGCGCTGTGTGTGGCAAGTGAGGATTTTGCACCACATTCCAGACATCTCTTACATCCATCACTTTTCTCCACCTCTGCTACCACTATCCCAATCCAAGACACCATCCTGAAGGACCCGGACCACAACCTCCTCTCTGGTCTCCCTGCCTCTTCCTGTGCCCTTCTTAAATACACTCCACACAGGATGTGGAAGTCTCTGCTCTGGACAAATCCAGTGTCTCCAACCCAAATATGCAGTCCTTTATAAATGTTACAGAAAAGACTGAAAGGCAAACCAGATATTTATTCCTTATTTTACTTGCTGCTTGATTTTGTTGGCCTTGGTTCACTTCTTCATCCAAAGCCCCTCATTTCTTACCAGGCCAAAGTCCAGAGAGATTGACTCCCTTGGAGACATTATGATGGACTTGAGATGAATGCTGACATAATACAGATCTCAGTTTAAATACAAGCTCTACTAACTAGAAATGTCTAACCTTAGGCAAGTACTAAATCTGAGTTTGTTAATCCCTCTCTTGAGAACTGGAGCCAGTAATTCTAAGTAACCTTAATTCTAAAGATTATTAGTTTTTTTAATTATATGCATATAATAATGCATAAACAAGGGAATTAAGGTGTTAATCAGATCCAATCATGTAAGAAAAGGACCTAGGGAAGTGTCTGTAGAAACCTACTTCGTGTCTATGTCTAGGTCTCAAAAGTAGAGACATAATCAGAACTTTCACACATCTTTTGACTTCAAATAGATTATCTCTCATACCAGATCACTCCTTCTGAGTCCAAGGCTTGGAACTATTTTATTTGTTGATCTTCTTGGCAATTTATTGCCTGCCATTCTGAGAAGCAGAAATGGACCTTTCAGAACAGGTTGCCTTTGGTTGAGTTTAACCCTTTAAGCAAATCATACCCCAAGGCTAGTGACTTTTTTGATTCTAAAATGACTTTTACTCTAGCTCTGGGCTGGAGCACCCTCCGGAGATTAAAGAAAAAGAACTACACATCCCAGGAGTATCATAAAATAGTTGGACTATTGCCCCTTTTATTTGCCATTTAATCTCCATGGAAAGAATGATGATGCATGAATGATTCTGTTGCCATGGAGATGTATTTTAAGTTCTGAATTCTAGGTGATTCTGAAGTACAGCTTAGAATGATTCAGATGCTGGTTTTACCTTCAAAGAATCAGAGGCAAGCAGGACCTGTTTCTTTGACCTTTGCTCAAAAGCAGTCTGCCTCTTGGGGGACAGGTTTCAGTAGGGTCCCAATATCATCTACTGCTACCTGCAGTAGTTCCTGCCCACTGTGTCCCCTGAGGGCTTATACCCTTTTTAAAAAATGTATAATTAGTGCTACTGCTCAGAAAATAGAACAAGACCTACCTAGAAGTTCACAAGCTAGGGGCATGTTCAAGCCACCATAAAAGTTTCCTTAAATCTGTTTCTTTATCATTTCAGGTCAGAAAATTAATTGTTTTGGATCCTAAAAAACGGCTGACTACCTTTCAAGCTCTCCAGCACCCGTGGGTAACAGGTAAAGCAGCCAATTTTGTACACATGGATACTGCTCAAAAGAAGCTCCAGGAGTTCAATGCTCGACGCAAACTTAAGGTAAAATGACATTTTTTCTTTTGTTTAAAAAACAAATATTGGGGCTGTGGTTGCCTAAGCACATGTGAGGCACTGGGTTTGATCCTCAGCAACATATGATAAATAGATAAATAATAAATAAATGTATAAAAATACAATAACATTATTTAAAAAGATTATGTTCTCTTTCTAGGACTAGTAACCATTTTCAGTGGCACCAGGGGAAAAAAATCCTGCTTAGAAATCCCAACAGTGCTGACATTAAGCTACTTCCAGTTTCTTTATCTTCTCATAAATTTTTTTTTACTGAAATTTGGTCACCAAATACACTATTGCTGCTTCTCATCTAATTAAGACTAAACAATTGGAACAGCATTTTTCAAGAAACTGATGTTTATTCAGGAAGTTGTTTCCTTCCTGAATATGTGAAAACTGGAAAACAATTTTTGAAACTAGAGTTCATAATATAAATAACTATACTTGATAAACATTAACATGATTGAAATTAGAAATTATTCATCAAAATGTGTCCATTTCCTATAGAACACTTATAAAACAAAGACTGTATACTTTTCTATGACATAATGGTATTTAGAACTAGTTATTGAAGGGGATCTACAAAATTAGGGTTCTCTTCAACCTTTTTTTACTGGCTCATATAGATTAAATAAACTGAAGGGCTCCATGGCCAAATTAATTTGAAATACCCTGGATGAGTGTTGATGTAACATGGATCCTAGTGTTCCAGGAAACAAATACTTTGGGAAACAATCTAAAATTTTATATGAGCCATCAGTTATCCAGATGATGAAATACTCTAATTTGAGATTAGAGAGATTTTTTTGGTTCATTCTCCAAACAAGTTTTCATCCAACGGTGTTAGAAGAACATACTTTGAAAGACTGAACACCAACTTATAATATATATTCCCTAAAAACAAAGTAGGGGTTTAGCTCTGATTTGGGATTTTAAGTGGAGGTGACACATCTGATGCCTTTCTGTCTCCAACCAGGCAGCTGTGAAGGCTGTGGTGGCTTCTTCACGCTTGGGAAGTGCCAGCAGCAGCCATGGCAACATCCAGGAGAGCCAGAAGACTAGCCAAGAACCTTCTCCAATCCAAAGCAGCAGCGAGAACATCAAAGCGATGCCAGAAGTAGAAAACACCCAAGGAGATGGGCCCCAAGTGGCCGTTGAGGGGGAAGAGGCTGAGCTGATGAAGGTGCAGTCCTTAGAGGAGGTGAAAGATGAAGATATAAATGCTGAGGAAGTCCCCATGATGGAGCCCGATGCTCTGGAGGACGAGATAAAGATTGCTGACCCAGAAATGGAGGAGAGCCCAGTGGAAGAGAAACTGAAGACTGTGGAGGAAGCAGCAGACCCCAGGGAAGGGCAGGAAAACCCTGCCGTGGGACTTGGAGTTCCACAACAAGATGTGATCTTGCCAGAGTACTAAGTTGACTCCCTTTAGATCCGGAAGTCAAACTTTGGCATTTTATGTGCTTTGTCCTTCAGCAAGGAAGGGTGTGGAAGCATGATATGCACTAATAGTGATTCTGTTTTTGAGGTGCAAAAAAAAAAAAAAACATATATACAAGTTGGTAATCCTAACTTCAATGCATGTGACTGCTTTATGAAAATAATAGTGTTTTCTATGGCATGTAATGGATACCTAGTACCGATGAGTTAAATTTGAAATTGCAAGTAAACACGACCCTTAAAAACACCCATTTTCAGCAACCAGTGGCAGACATTTTAAGTAAAATAGTACAAATTAATTTTCCTTTGAAAACCTAGCCATCCTACATCCTTTGGGTTTCTTCACAAGGCAGTAATTCCTTTGAACTGCTTCTCAGATAATACTAGGAGATGCTATAAAATATATTTCCATGGCCTACCCAATATTTTTCAGCATTAATGTGTTCAAAACTGTTTACAAGGAAATGGATATATAAGTGATAGTCATACAGAATGTGCAAAAAATTCCATTTACAATGGTAAGAAATTGAAGCATACTTACAAGGGCCATGAATTCATATGCCCCTAAAGTTTATGTGAAGAATGTCCTCTTACTTATATACACCATATCAAAAAAATCAAAATGTTATTAATAATTCTGCCATTAATTCTGACATTTTAACAATCCTGGAGAAAGTATTTTACACACACATGATGAGTTTCATTCTTCCCTTCATCTACTGTCCAATAAGATGCTCTTCAGGTAGACAAAATTAAGGAAGAATTAAGAAAATTAAGGAAGAATAAAGAATAAAGAAAATCAGGGAAGGAAAGGGGTAACAGAATTAATTCCTTTTCATTTTGCAAATAAAATTAATTCATGAATTTATAAAACCTATAGATAGGAACATTTTTATGGATAAATCTATAATTACAAAGTTTCAAATAGTTAGAAAAAAACTATTCCACAAATTGGTGCCAAAATGTCTGAATAGAGTAGATCATTCATTATTGACTTTACTAGAAAAAGACAATTATTGTGTATAAAAACTTTCCCCTCCAATTGACAATGTCTAGATAAATTCTTTATAAGCTTAAGGATACTTATGAAATATAGTATATCTTTTTCTCACACTTGGAATGAAAGTGCTCACATTTTGGAATGTAGCGAAAAAGTTTTTCATGTCAAGAAATTTAGTGCACAAATTTTTATTTGCCTTAAAAAGTGAATAAAAATGAAGAAAACAATGATTTCAAATCATACTCTTGAGAAGCTAGAATCTAATATTTTATTATAATTTGTATCTCCAGTGTATTTTTCTCTGATTTTAATAGCAGAACCATTTTTCCCTTAAAGAAATTACACTGAGTCCAAGTACCTCGAATTTGTTTCTAGTTTGAGTTGAAATTAATATTTTACCAAAATCTTGCATAATGTAATACATTTGTGGTGGGTTTTAATAATTTTAAAAAGAATAATTTTCAAAGTCCAAAATGAAAACAATAAAAATGACCAGCATATAAAAATTCTCATAAAATAGAGATCTTAATTTCTTTTGGCTCCTCCTCAAAACCATTACATTGGAAAACAAAGTCTCTGTGGCTACTGGAGGTTATTGGATCTCAGTGTACATTCTGCATTCCAAGCACAAATCTCTTATTCTCAGAGAAAGGAAATAAGGTAGGGATTCTGGTATTCCATAGTTTAGGGATCTGATAGGTCACAGCCATAGAGGAAAAGACTCTGAAGAAGCACATAATCTGAGTTCAGATGATCATTTTTTTGTTTTATTTTTATTAATAGTACTTGTCCTCTTCTTCCCTCTTTTATTCCCTCTTAGAATTAAAATTTTGGCTATTATAAAGGGCTCACTTTTTAACTTGCAAGAATGCCTTCTTCATTAAGCATTAAGATTTCCATTTAAGAAGAGTAATTTCCTGGTAAACTCCCCCCCCCCCCCCCGTGTGTGTGTGTGTGTGTGTGTGTGTGTGTGTGTGTGAAGTGTTCCATTTGTCAAAAGAGGAAATAGGAGAGGGAAATGGGGTTCTATTAGAGAACAGCAATTAGTTGGAAGATCAGACCATATCATCCCTCCCATCTGGCGTTCCAAGGGCAGGTTATATCATTCCAACACTGGGGCTGACTGGATCAGTTGTCCCTGTGGATTATAGAAACAGCATTACCATTGCCACAGCCACACAGTTTCTGAGTGAATTTAACCATTTTTAACCATTTAAATGATTGTACATGGCCTTCCTTGGTGAGTACTCAAGAACATGAAGATAATTCCCTCTTTTTAAATCTGTAAACTGCATCTTCTAAAATTTTGATGGAGATTTTAGATTTTTACTCCATATGTTAAGTCCTGATAATGCCCATATAGTGACTAATGAAGTCGTTTCAGTGGGAAACAAGTCAATCTTTCACAGAAATGTTCATTTCAGTAAAGTAATTCAGATTTCATAGAAATAAAATCTAAGCTAGCATCATCATGTTATCACTTTTGAAAGAACATTGCTTGTTAAAATTGAATACATTGTCTATCGCAAGGATGATTTAGATAAATAACAGTAGGCAAATAGAGACTTAATTTGGAAAAAATTCATAAGGTTACTTCTGACAATGTAGTCTCAAAGCAAGATAGTTTTAAAAATTTCAGCAAATAACAATATTTTGCATTTTAGAACCGACAATTATCACATTGCATTATTGGTTTCTATTTTGAGAAGTTCAGATGCATAGTGTAAACTACATTATTTTACCATAAGAGTCAATACTGAACTACATCCCCCATTTAAAAAAATCTAAAAAACCCATTTAAAAAACCCAGTAGTTTCTTTCAAAATATTAAGGAAACATTTGTCCCAGGGACACATGGACTAGAAATTAGAATAAGATGGTTGTAGCATTTACTATATAGAACAAGAGCTGTCTTGTAATACAAGCCACATATGTAATTTTAAATTTCCTATTAGTTACATTTAAAAAATTAAAAGATGAAATTATAGTATCTTTTAACCTAATATATCAAATTTGCTACATCAATATATAATCAAAAAATAATGAAACATTTTGGATTGCTTATTTTTATACTAAGGTTTTGAAATCAGGAGTGTATATCATATCTTTAGTATATCAAGCAGTCAAAACCCACATGTAGCTCATGGCTATTGCATATGGCACTGGTCTAGAGTACTTTTTTTATTTTAAGCAAAGTGACACTTGAACTTTTATGCTTATGTCTGAGCTGCCTCAGTTTCCCACATTCATGAATTGAAGAGAGGCCAAGGAGAAAATATTTCAGAAATATTGTAGACTGCAACAAGCAAAAAGCTATTGGCTATTCCCGCCCATTCATATGGCTTGATGAAATGTTTCCTAGCACAACTTCAAAGAACAGCACTTTCCTGAGCATTGCCAAGTAATCTCTTTGCCACAGTTCCTCTTGATTTTTCTCTGGGACCTGTAATCCTAACTACAGACTAGAGCCTCTTGAGTACTGCCATAAAGCCAACAGTATTCCTGCTTACCAGTGTCTGCTGTGGGTCCACTATGTGTCCCCATTGAGAAAGGACTACACACAGAATCCAATTTGCAATTCTGAACCAGTATACCATTCTGTGTCACAGGCAATGTATCTTTCTAGAAATCTAATGAAACTTATAAATTAGCATGATGAAGACTGTATGAGAATGGTGATATCACATCAGTTACCCTGAAATGACTATTGGCTCTCATTTTTTACACGTCGTTAGAAGGGTTTAATCAACACTGCCATTACACATGGATTTTAAAAATAGACTTAGAAATTTTTTAAATACTGATTCTAGAATAATCATCAAGTTTCTATAGTTATTTTTAGTGGCAGACTTTAAAAGACATGGAGTTTGCCTTTTACTGTGACCTCAATTACATAGTATTTTAAACATATTTTGTAATTTAGAATGTTTAGCAATGCCTATTTCCAGTTTCACATACAAGGTGACTGATCGTGGGTTGCCTACAGGCTGAAAATTTAAAGAGGGCTGTTTTGTTTCATAATCTAGTTTTTATTGCACAGAAGCAGCTGGTTGCATTTCAAATTGGAAAAAGAAAAGTAAATGCCAGAAAAGGCAAAGGATAAAATTAGTAAACCATTTATTCTGTTTTAGGGTTGTTCTTGCAAAGTCAATTTAAAAAAATTTAAAAAGAGGTCAACAAAGTGAGTTAACAGTAGGATTTTCTTGATGAAGGTGGACCTGATATATAATTGACAAAATATACAGAATGGAGACCAATTGCATAATTACAATGCCATTATGTAATTTATTTGTCATTGCAGAGTATACTGTCTGGTTATCTAGGTCTACTAGGGAGGATGCAAAGTCTGTAGGCATTTACTTATGTAATAGGATTTGTAATATCCTTGTAATTACTGCCAATTAAGTCATATTCCAATTTCCTTAATGATCAGCAGTGAAATGCTCCTGTTCAGGGTCATTGCTAAATTTGAGCATTTATTGGTTGAACACTGCTTAATGTTTAGACTCTGTGTGTATATGCAATATTTTTGAAAAAAAAACATAGACATGTAATTTCAACATTGGTATTATAATATTCATAACAATTTGATAAATAGAAATGTACCCAATAATTTTCTATACAAATTTCTAAGTCCTTTTATTCCCTTGAAACATTCAGGGTGAGTTTCCAGTACCTTGACAAACAGAAAAGAGAGGAGAGAC
Organism: Spermophilus citellus; assembly: GCF_964194105.1. Taxonomy (NCBI): domain Eukaryota; kingdom Metazoa; phylum Chordata; class Mammalia; order Rodentia; family Sciuridae; genus Spermophilus; species Spermophilus citellus. The sequence goes on along the minus strand of NC_138182.1, from coordinate 194,116,256 downwards.
AACCCAATAATAACCAAGTTCAACATATCCTCTTCCTGCACTTTAAAATTTTTAAGGGCGAGATTTTGTTATTATATTTTTGTGAGTATCATATGAGCTCATATAATATGTCACTCCAATCATTTTCATACTTAACTTTGGGAGCAAAAACAAATATGATTAATTCATATCTGGTTAAAAAAGATTTTCATAAATGCTCTGTGGTATTCTAGTTGATCTGATTGCACAATTTTAGCTTTCTTCCTGATTCTGTTCCCTATCATCTGGCCCAGAGGTACCCTTAGAGCAAGATAGAAGCCTTGCCAGAAAATCAGACTACCTAAGAAGCTTGCAAGAATCAGATGCTACTCCAGAGAGGATTCAAAGCAGCCACCTGGTTGAGCTGAAATTAGCCAAGTGAGAGAAAGCCAATTCCCACATTCTGACTGAAACCTTGAAAGTGGTTTGTTTCAATATTAGTATATTTCCATTGATCAATAACGGCACAAGATTCCACCAGTTGTTGACTCTTTCCTTGTCTTGGTTTGCTACCATTAATCCCAAATCAATGTTTTATTTCATCCCTGTGGCCACCCATTGTATAGGGTTGTGAGATCCTCTAAAGCCCTGGCGGGAACATCCAGACTAGCTGGAAAAACAAAGATCCTTATTAACCCAGAATTTAGTTTGAAACTCTCAACAAGATTAAGACTTAAAAATCACCTTGTCCTTCTAAATAGTTGTTTTCAGTGCATTTTAAGATTGACATGGAAAATCCATAGATATGGAATATTTGTGTCCCATCTGATCTTTGCTATGATTCATTGTGTTAATAATGACAGATATTTAACCTTTGGTCAGAGTGAATAATCCTTACTTTCCATTCTAAAGATTATTACAAGCTCCTCAAATACCCTGGACTTTACCTTAGATTTTTTTGAAAGCTATTGTTTTTCTTAAGCTCTCCCCTAATTCTAACAGTTTCAAATGATAAAAATTTACTAGGTTTGCCCTTTCTTTTTTTCTTGATACATGGATAATAGTTCATCTGTTTTGCAAAATATAAGTATAGTCATACTTGAAAACTATCATCTCATAATGGCCTCCATTTATCCTAATCTATTTTACACACCCACAATACAGTTCATATACCATGGCATCAACTATAAATAGCATATTTATTATTTTTTTCTTTTCATGGCACCATTAGTCTCAGTATTATTTTCATAATTATCCGTAAGCCAAAAAATGTTCTATTATGTCCATTCATTAATAGTTAGGTCAAAATGACTTAATAGTTTTTCATTCTATGTCCAACAGATGTTGCTTTTTCCCTCAATTTTTTAAAATGCCTTATGAATTCAGTTAGTGGGGACAGCTGACTTCTGGTTTAAGTAATTCCTTATGATCAGGAACTAAGAATATAAGCAAAAGGGATTGTTAATAAGAGTCAGGGGCTGGTGTTTATATTCTGTTGTCTGAATGCCAATCATTCTTTTAGCTCTTTTATTAATGGAAATACGACTTACATATTTGAGATATACATATAAAAACTTACATACATTTTACAGAATCAATTTCCACATAATTTTTCCAGGAATTAAATTGAAATCTCCAAAGAAGAGTTTTCAGGAGTCACTGTGGTTTACAGAGCAAATCTTTCAAAGGCTGTTTTCATTGGAACATATCCAAACTATTGTTTGTGGCTATTTTCATACAATCAGGGGAAAGTTGAGTATTTTTAAAAATGACCGTACAACCCACAAAGCCTAAAATGTTTGTTTGGCTATTTGGTCCTTTACAGGTAAAAAAAAAAAATCAAAAAAAAATTTGATGGCCCTGGTTTTTCACAGCAGCACCCCATGTTTTTTGATGGCCTCTAGGAATGCAGTTTTCTGTACTGTAGTTCCCCATTCCCCTGAGATTAAGGTTCTGATTCTCATTTGCTTCATCAGAACTTAGGTGAGTTTTGTTTGATGTTGTAGATAGTCTCACAACAACTGCTGGACACAAGACAGTGAAATTTCTCTACCAAATTGAAAATTCAAAATTTCATCATTCCCCAAAAAAGAAATTTATATGAATGGAGTTTGCTGAGAGTGGAAGTTAAGATTTCTGGTACTTTGAGCGTGCTTTAGAAACTTGATCCTTATATTTAAAAAATCATATAAATACCTTAATACATAATCATCTGTACCTTATACTAGCATTTGCACATTTAAGCCAATCTGAAGCTGTTACTTAATGAGCTAAGACATGAGAGTCCTTTGATTCTGAATCTCTTAGATTATTCTAAAACAATTTATATCAATTGAACCTCCATTAATAATTTTAGAAAATATGCTCTATTATGTGATTTTCTCTGATAAAGACTTGTTCATCAACAGACCAGGGAATAGGCAAATGACCAAATCTTTTATGTAAGAAAGCAACATTTAAATCCCCATGCTTTTCTGAGTGTTCTATATTTCATTTCTTTAAAGAGAAGGTCTTGAGTAAATGCTTCCTTTACTTTTCTTACATATTTAGAAATTCAAGAAGGGCCCTTTTCTTCATCTATTTCTGTCACAGAGAAATTATTCATTCCAAAATATCTGCCTTAAGGAAAGCAGGTAACCTAGATATTGAGAGACACTTAGGCATTCATGACTCTTGTGTTTCAGTTTGACTTTCAACATCTGTAGTCTAAAGGATATTTAAGTTAGATATTGAAGTAAAAAACTCATTATCAGCCTATTATTAAGAATACCTAAAATTATATATATTATGATTCTAAATACACTCTTTTATGATTCTAAATACACTCTTTTATGATTCTAAATACACTCTTTTATTTAAGCGACTGCAGGAATCAATAGTATAGAACACAGGAACAAAAGATATTAATCGTCCACCAGTTGGCCATGGTTGATGTATGTATAGGAAAGAGAAATGTTTGTTTGGCTATTTGGCTATTCCAATTTAGAATGGGACTGGAATGGAAGAGGATGAAGATGACAAAATGTAAATAAAGAACTCTACATTTTTACCTTCCTACTTTCTGAATTGCTCAGAGTTTGAAGATTGTTGTTGATGGAGTTAAATATCTTGCAAATGAGTAGACCAAAGAGCTGGTTTTTGTCCTCAAAACCAAACAGCACATTTTAGGGGAACAGTAGGCCAACATGGAAGCATGTTTTAAGGACATGATTGGCTAATGTTGAAGATTTTCAGAAATAGTTATTCTAGGTACCCATTTCCCCAGTAAACTTTCACTGAAAAACTATTATATGCAATGGAGAAGAAAAAAATGAATTAAACTCAGTGCCACCCTCCAGAAGTGAGCTTTTAGTTGGAAAGAAAAGGCAAGCCTGTGCTAAATCTAGACAGGTTGTAGCCCTCTAGGAAACAGGGAAAAGCTCTCTTTTGCTACAAATGATCAAGGAAAGCTTCATGGGCACATGGGCTGATTAGAAGGACTAGAAGAATCTTTGCAGACAGGAGAAAAGGGGGCATGTCTGACTGAAGATCAACCTGAGAGCATAGGCAGAGAGGGGAAAGGTAAGACAAAGTGGTGAAGAAATAACACTAGGTAGGAAAGACTAAAATCCAGAGGGCAGTGTTGCTAAATCTGCAGTAAAGCCTCAGATTTGGTGCAAAGTTGAATTATATTCCCTGCTCCTTTCTTGTTTTTGGTCAGAAACAAGTATAGTCTTTCTTCAGAACATCTGCCATTTATGCTTGGCTCATCTGGTATGCCCCTCAGCAGAATGAAAATCATCCAAAATATCAAAGACATTTTTACAAGTCATTGATTAAAGCAAAGACTCAGTCACTGAAAGCATAAACAGCATTGGCCAGGTCTCCATTGATAAAGCAGAGGAAACTATTAAAGCAATTATCTGCCTAAGTTTTGCAGAACTGGAGTTCTAAAAACTCTTGCTACTCCAGAAAATCATCTACTGAAGTTTGCTAACAACGGCCCACATCAAGGTTACTGTTATCAATATTTTAGCCCTGTAAGTTATCTGATCTGGACAGTTCAACCCCCACCCTCCACAGGTTCCTTTTTATATTACTTACTGCAGGCAGTATTTTTACATTCATCTTCAAGAAACTTGTTTTTAAAAAACATATACAATTAGAATCAGATCACAGTATAAATACTTTTAGTTGTCTTGCAACTTTGCTTATCTCTGATGTGTGATTAGTGAATGACTACATAGGGACAAAGATGAACTATTATCTGAATAAGGAAAAAGAAACTAAGAAGTTAACATACAGAAAACCTAAGTTAGCAGGTACTAAGAAAAAAATGTCCTAAAAGGAGTTTTCAGCCTTATGTGATATTATCTGGGGTGTCTTTTCTGAACTTTCCTAGATGTGAAGTTTGTACTGCTGGGTTGTCAAAAGCTTTCTGGGTTAAAGGGCCATAAGCTGCTCCATAGCACATGGAGGCTTAAGTTAATGAAATAGTGCATACAGGAAACAACTTCACTAGTTTAGCTTGCAAAGCATTAACCAACAGCAAAAGCCTGTAGGATTTGGAGGACAAAGTATGAAATGTTTTAGTGTGCACAGCTAAGATTATAGGCTACCTTCCCAATTTCTATTTTAAAAGCACTGAAAAAAGGAGCTGTGAACATTTCATTTTTAAAACTTGTCAAATGGTGCTATTGACTCCTTAATACAAAGATATATTACAATGTTTTTAGGTACATATATTAAGTCTAGCCTGGCCATAACTGTAAATAAAGAAAATGTTTGTAGAGAATTCATCAAAATCATGCCCATTTGCTTTTGGTTGAGCTACCATATTCTTCAATGGTGGTAATTGACCACAGAGCTCCTACTTTGTATAGATGGGACACAACAGTCATTGGCTCTTTCTCCTTTGCCCAGACTGGGGTATACAACACAAGAGCTCACTATCTTCTTGGATTCAGGTTGGAAAATCCAGTTCAATGATTAAATATGCTCATTTGGCAAGGGAGTTGGAGTGTTTTCCAGAAACTTGAAGAAAGAATGTGTGATGGCAGCAAAAGTGGATGTTAGATTAATTTTAGAAAATGACTTAAGTGAGGGCCAATGTTACTTTGTGTAAGTTTATTCAGATTGTCAGAACATGCCAAAAGCCTATATCTTGCTACTGGGAAATGTGTAAAGCAATTTGCATGTACAGTGTGGTAATAAATCATCTAAGAGCCCACCAAAACTTTGCATTCTGTGATTTGAAATGTTACCATGATTCAAGAGAGACACATGGACATTTTCCTTATATCTGATACATAAAGCTGAATTATTTTTTGAGTGTTTTCCCATTCTCTCAGATAAAATCATACATTAAGTTTAATGTTTGTGTTTTTGAGTTTTTTTTTTTTTTTTTTTTTTTTGTACTGGGGATAGAACTTAGAGGAAGTTTGCTAACAAACTTTATCACTGAGTTACATTCCCAGTCTTTTATTTTGAGACAAGGTCTAAGTAAGTTGCTTAGGACCTTACTAACTTGCTGAGGCTGGCCTCAAACTAGCAATTCTCTTGCTCAGCCTGTTGTACACCACTGTGCCCAACTATAGTTTTTTTTCTTCTTCTTCTTCTTTTCTTTAAACACTGAGTGTTCAAATATTTATTTTCTTTACAGTAAGACCATAAAATTATCAAAAAGGGACACTAGTAATTATTTAATACAACAGGCTCATTTTATTTAAATAGATATCATATCCAGAAACATAATGGCTTCATAAGTTTACAGTGACTGAGAAGAAACAGACTATTTATTCATCCAATTCTCTCAGTATTGGGAAGTCAATTTACTAGAAACAATGGTAGCAATTCAAATAAAAACTGATAATTCATTATAAAAATTTGAAAATATAGAAGAGTAGAAAATTACCATGTTTTCCAAAAACAATCATCATCTTTTTCTCTAGTATTAGTTTACTTTTTTTACAAATTTGTAATCATATTGTAGACCTTTTTACATCAACCAGTCATGACATCATACACATTTTTGCATAATCTCTACAATTATGACAGATGCATAATAATCTAGCCTCGATTCTTTCTTTTCTCAATAACAATAAAATCAGAATTACATTTTGATATATTCACCACCATTAGGTCCAAAATCTTGGTTTTGTAGAGAAGACACTTTTATTCTAAACAAAGACCTCTCAATTTCAGGAACTGAGGGAAATGGTCTCCCATCAATTAATCAATTTTTGATATATGAAATCTGCCTTATTTTTACTTCAATCTGGTTTTGTGCAATCTCTAGACTATTTCCTTCCTTTAATCAAAAGTCAGCTGCCCTGGTCTTAAAAAAAAAAAAAAAAAACACAAGTAGGAAGGTAAAGCATCTGGAAAAGAATATGAATGCATAAAAGCCTATTTTGGAACATAAACCCTCTGCTTCCTCCATATTTTTATCACAGAATTCTGCACTTCTCTAATCACGTGTACAACTGATAACACAAGTAGTATGGACCCACCCTCGGTATCTCCTGGGATATATTTGCAGTTCATTTTTCAGCATTTTCTGTCCTTGCTTGACTATGAAGGCCTTCCATATGAACCCTTTGGTCCAAAGTAAAAGAAACAGGGCAACAATACAAACACAGATCATTCACACTGGATGCCATGTGACATCAATTATCAACAAACAACCCAAACAACCTACAAGGGGAAATTCCATCACCTCATTACATCAATTAGAAATAGCCATGTAGCATCTGTCATTAGAAGGGGCTCAAAATGTTTTTTGAAGAAAACAAATTACTATTTTTTCATTTCTACATTAAGGGTCCATCATTTTCTACACAACATCTACAGGAGCTTTACACACACTTCCCAAAATTGATCCAGTGGGTGATGGTATGGTTGACTCTCCAGTTATGGTCAGCTGCCTCTCCCAGAAGCTAGGAGCCCTTGTGCTTGTTCCCAGTCACCATTACAGTTATGCATAGTTGTGTGATCCAGACCAGCAGGAATAAAAGCTACTGGAGGCTTTTAGAAAAAAGGTCATACTTTTCTGATAAGATAGATGAAGCTGAGAGATGCCCTTCCTTCCCCTGCATCTTGACTGCACCTGCATTTCCAGGACCAGCCAGTTATCTTATAATTACAAGGGAAAGATCAAGACGACTGTGGAAACACTGAGTCTGACAACCTTGAGCTGAGAAACATTGACAAATTACCTATACCCAGATGTCTTAGCCTATTCCAGGGGCTATAACAAAATACCATAAACTAGGTGATTGGTAAACAAATTTATCTCTGGCATTTTTGAAGAACTTTCAAGATCAAGGTGCTTTGAGATTTGGGACCTGGTAAGGGCCAACTTCCTCAGAGTGCCTTCTCACTGTGTCCTCACATGGCAGAAGGAGTGAGGGATCTCATTTGGGCCTTTTATAGGGGTATTAAATACACTCACGAGGGTGACCTAGTTACCTCCCAGAGCCCCACTTCCTAGAGCCATCACCTTGGGGGTTAGGATTTCATTATACGAATTTACAGGGAGAACACAAACATTCTGATGATAGTACCAGGTTTTTTTTTTTTATTATTATTATTAAATGAGGAAAATAACTTTCCACTTGTTTAAGCCACTTTATAATCATATTTCCCATTACACACATCCCTAATTGCTTTTTTATAATACGAATCATGGGTGTCCTTATAATTATTTACAGCTTTTTTCAATTCTAAATGAAATTATCCATAGTTTCTAATCAACTTAGTATATTATTTGAACACATGCATGATAAACCCTGACCATATGTTATTGCAATGAAGGCAGAATACATTCTATCTAAGTATATATTAACTACTATAGTTTGGATGCTGAATGCCCTCAAAAGGCCCTTGTGTTAAAGGCTTGGTCCTAGGGTAGTAATAGTCTGAGGTGGCAATGGAAGTTCCACAGGTCACTGGGAACATGCCCTTGCAAGGGACGGGGAACCTTGATTTCTTTCTTTCTCTTCATTTCAGGGCTCATAAAGTAAAAAGTTTGCTGTACCACATGCCTCCATAATAATGTGGCACCCTACCAGAGACCCAAAGCATGGGGTCACTTGCTTCTGGACTGGAAGCTCCAGAACTGTGAGGCAAAGTAAACTTTTTCTCAAGTTAATTTCATCTGGTATTTTGTAATAGTAATGGAAAGCTAATACAGTAGCAAAGATTCAGCACCATAGAAGCAGCAGTATTGTGGCTAACATATATGAGGTTAGTGGGAGATTATCCTATGTGTTGTTAACTTTATTTTCCAGGTTTATATATTTCACTTGTAACTGTTTATGAAGTTAAATTATGTACTTTGAATCTAGATATATAAAACTAAATATTTAGTCATTATTTAAGGTTAAAGAAACTTACACAGACAAGATCAATGACCCATTACAAATGTGTCTACAAGTTTTTATTCTAATATATTTCATAGCAATTAAAAAATAAGTATGCATTTTATTCATACTAATAATGCTATTATTTTATAAACTGCTTCATAAAATAATTATAAACTCTATATCTATATAGAATACACCTTTTCTTGAATTGTAAAAAATAAAATTTTAATATTCAGCTACATATGTAAAACACTTAGAAGCAACACAATAATGAAGAAATTATAATTCCAACTTTCTGTGCTTTTGAATGAATCTAATATTTCTTCTATGCTCCAATCCTATTATGCCCTATTTCCAGAAATGCAGTGAGATAAACTGAGGACTGGCAATGTGGCTCAATAGGAGAGGACTTGCCTAGCATGCATGAGGCCCTGATCTGATCGCTCGCACGGAAAAAAGAAAAAGAGAAAGGCATGGAGATACAATGGACTAGTAATTATACAATACAGGTGCTAATGGAAATCTGACAAAAGTCCAGATTTCCCTTAGCTCCTTTGTTAATTTAAATATTGAGTTGAGAAAGCTACAGTATCCACTTAATAAAAATAAACTGGATTTAACATCTGATACTAAGGATGCTAGTATGTTGAATAAAGAGGTAAAACTGCTATCTACATCAAATTTCTGAGCTAAAAGTTCAATATACAATTAAGGGCTTTCCTGTCTTCTCCAGAGGCAACCTCAATTACAGAATTTTTAGCTTCATATGTTAATTTAATTCAACCTGAGTACTGATAAAATGTCCTTCAGTTAGGAGCAGAGGAGGAAAAAGAAATTAAAATCTCCATTTTACATATGGAAATCAATTTCAAATACATCCAATCTCAAGGAACATTGAGATGAAGAGATTCCTAACTTACAATCTCTCCTACTCTGGCAGTTTAAATTATAGATTGACACAGAACATCAAATTCCTATAATTATTTTTGCTGAGTATTGTTTTAAACATCCAAGATTAATTAAGAGTTATCAACACAAACCAGTATTTCATGCAAAAGTGTCATTTATGACAAATTACTTCGTACTGTATGAAATTAATTTCCTTAAAAAATAGCCACTATGTGCTGAAAACAGTACTATGTTGACTATTTTCTATATATACAAGTTTCTAGAACATACTAACTATAAAGTACAGAAAACAATCAACCATATATAACAAGGCAGATTGTGTTTTTTCACTTCCTCAATTGCCTTATCAAAAGTTATTTATCTTTAAAGGAAAATATTTGGGCTCACTATTTTTTTTTTTTTTTTTTTTTTTTAGTTGTGGATGGACACAATTTATTTGTTTTTATGTGGTGCTGAGAATTGAACCCAGTACCTCAGATGTGGGCAAAAACTGCTCTACTACTGAACCACATAAAGTAAGAAGTTTGCTGTACCACATGCCTCCAATAATGTGGCACCTTACTAGAGGCCCAAAGCATGGGGTCACTCAATAATTTTATTTTACTGATAATTATTGATTTATTTATAAAACTCAGATATCCTATTTAGCAAGTATTGAAGACTATAGAGACTACAGAAGACTTCTACTTGAGAAAGTAATTTCATGAAATTATCTACTTCACCTTGTAGCAAAACAAATGAATAAATACAGTACAGAACTATGATGAATAATAAATATTACAGTAATCACTGACATGTGGCTAAGCAGCACTTAAAATATGGCTAGTCCCAATCAGCAAAACACACTTCTAGATTTCGAGTAATTAGTACAGAAGAATATAAACTATCTCAATAATTTTTTTACATTGACTACATGTTGAAATAACAATATTTTGGATATATTGAGTTAAATAAAATATATTACTAAAATTATTTTCATCTGCTTATTTTTATTTTTTAATGTGGGTGATAGAAAATTTTAAAATTACATACATGGCTTAGATTATTTTTCTATCCTACAGCACTGCTTATAGAAACAGCATACTCAATTATACGTTAATATCAATCCCACATTAAATTATGATGACATTAGAGATAACATGTCTACTATATTATCACAAGGTTCCTGAGTTTAAATCACACAGACCTGCACTCTTAAAAACAAGACCAAAAATGACCTATTATAATCATTTTCATCATCTTCTTTATACTGGCAACTGCAGTAAACTTAGGTTAGATATGAGTCTGCAAACTGACAAAAAGGATTTTTTGGAGTGATGGAAATGTCCTAAAACTGGAATCTAGTTTTAGCTGCATAACTCTATAAATATATTTTTTTAAATTATTCAATTATAGACTTAACATGGATAAACTGTAGATTATGCAACTTTATCTCAATAAGCTGTTTTTTAATAAGCAGTACACAGCTGGAGCTCAGCAGATCTAAAATAATCTAAAATATCACCTAGTAGCTGCTTATAAATTTCTAAAGTTAAACAAAGATCAAGGCTTCATGCACCTGAACCACTATATACTTTTGTGCTTTTCTGTGGCCTGCCTGCATGTAATTATTTCCAGGGCTCACTTTATCCCATATTATGCCCCCCCACCCCCCACCAAAAAAAGGAAAAAGAAATGAAATAATAGAAATAGTAATAATAGCATATTAAGAATTGACATTGAACATTGAGATTCAATACATGTACATGTATACAAACCTATATATACATACAAGATTTACAAAGACACATAGAGTGGGCTCAGGTTCTCAACTTAAAAGTAAACTAGGTGGATAGTTCAATAGCCAAATAATCATTTGAAATAAAAAAAAAAAATCATTAAAGAATGATGACTTAAGACAACCATAGAAACAAAGGACCTATAATAGTTCATTCTAATCAATACAAAATGTCTGTGTCTATGAATATATTTGTTATAGTTTTAGACAAAAGTGATATCAGAGTTGTGAATGTTTACATATTTATGTTACAGTTTATAGTGCTTTGAATTGAGTAATACTTCTAAAATTGAAACATGTACATTCACTGATCCTGATTTCCTAGAGATGACTCTGTTGATGATTACTAGATACCACCAGCCATTTCACACAACCCGGACTATTGCTCAATCAGCATAGTATACCCAACACATATTTGGCAGTTGTTTTACATTATCACATTCATGCATAAATGCTCTCAGACTCCCAAAACAAATGCACACAGTGACACAATTGTGTTTTAAAGATATTACAAAAGAATGTTAACTAGATATCAAAACTAAATTGTATTTGAATTATATCTGCAGTTACTATTCTTTTCTCATTTTTGGTCTCTTTAATACTTAAAGTAGTGCAAGTTCAATTGACAATGAAGTCTGTCTTATAAAATATAAAGAAAGGCTTTTTTTTCTTTTGTTCAAGACATTGGCAAACTAATAGAAAACACCAAAAGGAAAAGACTAACATTTACCTTCAAAAAAATTAAAATTCTACAAATGTTCATAAAGCTCTTAAATAGTATGAAAACATGAAGTTTGTGCCTCATCTAATTTCTAAGCAATCAAAATATTCACACTGAGGCACTATTCAATTTATGTGAACAGTCTAGGCCAAAGAACTGTACTTACTTCTTTATGCATTTCTGTCACACTCTCCATTCCTAGACACACTATCATACCAAACAATGGACAAACGAAAATGTAATAATAATATGCAATGATTATTAATTATTATTACCAATTATTACATTAATATTATGTAATAATAACAATAATCTCTTTTATACAGAAAATTAATTTAGGAATAAAATAAAACATTACGATACAAAAAGCATCCCAAATGTTTCTACAGGTTCTGCAGAAGAGAAAAATAGATGATCTTTAGAGGACTTGCAGCAGGAGGGAAAGAGCAGAGTCAGGGGTCACAGTACTGCAAGTGTGAACATATTATGCCTTTTGTAAGGCTTTCCGTAAATCACTGTAGAAGTTGGTTAAAGTGCTTGCCATGGCAGTATCCACCGCAGACTGAGGAATCATTCCACATAGATCTGTCTGAATATAGCCTGTCAAAAGACTTTGGTTTGGATTGTCTTTGAGTGGAACACAAAACCAACCACAGGGATGATTATATCCACGAACAAATTCAGGTCTCTTTTCACTCCAGTCAAGACTTATTCCTACAAGGCAATTTTAAAATAAAACTGTGAATAGCAATGACTGAATGTGTTTAAACTCTCATTTAAAAATATTACAAAATTTGTTTAAATATTTTTCTTCTCATCAATATAGGTGGAAATTAAAGCCCCAAGAGTGACCATGACAGAATGAAGAAGATAATTACTAAGGAGAATTCTCACAAGGGTTGGGTAGACAGGTAATAGGGAATGTTCTAATTCCTTCAAAACAGATGACATCATGTCATCCTGGTAACTTGTTAGAAACTTCAAATTTTGGCTGTGACAGTCAAGCTTCAAGGCATTAATAATCTAATCTATGGTACCACAACTATTTCTCACAGGCACTACTATATCTAACTTTGATACTGACTAGTTAAGCATAAACAAGTAGATGATTACCTATAACTGTAAATTCAAGTGTATACTATCCATAAAAAATATACGTATTTAGAAAAAAATACAAATATTTAAAAAATATATGTTTTTAGAAAACAGGAGCCTTCCAAGATTAGTATTTTAAATCATAAAAAGAAAAATACAATACAGTTCAAACAAAGAAAAATATTCTAACATATATCAAGTCTATTTTGTGTATGTGTGTGTATGTGTGTGTGTGTATGCGTGTGTGTACACATGCCAAGAAGACAGTATCTGAAACAGGTTTGGAAGGAAATCCATTTACTGAATTCCTTTCTCAGAGGCAGTCTAATGTGGATTCATTTCTGAAACTTGTTAACTAAAGGATACCAGATAACTGGGAACAAAAAATTATGAGAAAGACTTTTAAAAACCTTCTTATGTTGTTATTATACTCTCTAAGGTTTAGAATTTGAAAAAAAAAAATTACAAATGTTAATATTAACTATGAGGGCTGAAAATAAATCTCCATAAAGAAACAAAATTCCAGTCCAGAAAACTCAAATATATAAACCAAACTAAAGAAAGTACAGAACTTTGAGATAATTACCACAGGATAAAAGTCCGTCTTTATAGCCCACAGTGTAAGAGAAATCAACAAACTCTCTTGGGGAAATTATATTCCAAAGCTGACCAGCAGTAGTGTAACGCATCACACAACAATTCTTAAAAATTAAGAAAGATAAGACAGATATTACTACTACAGGAATATACACATATACATCATAATGTAATCTCCAATAAAAAACTAACATTCATTTAAAATATTTTACTATTACATGATAATTCTTAGAGTGACTTTAATAGGTGTAGATCCCTATTCTAAAACTCACTACTATTATACAGATAGAAATAAGATATTTAATTAGAGATTAATAATTAATTCCATTAGTGAGGAAATTAAATTCCTAATTAGGGGTATAGGCTGTTTTAGACTGCTGAAGATAAAAACTTACAAATATTTCAACTACAATATTACATTTTTAATTTAAACATAAATATATTAAGAAATGAATAAAGGCAGAAAAGAACAAGTTGTTTGGGATACACAGTTCTCTAATGCTTAAGGTAGCATTTTTACTTTGGTCTTTGATTTTGACTCAGGATTAATGAAAAAACAATATACATTTACCTAGAAACCTAAATATAATTGTGGTGTTTTCAGAAGTTCAGATTTTTGAACCTTAACTAAAGTTTTAAAATTCATGAAAAAGATTTTCTTAAGCAGTAAGGGTGGAGCTATTATAGAAAACAAACTTAGACTAATACCCCTTAATTAATATGAGGAAACTCAAATGTTTTTAAGAGTATCCTATTAGACACGCCTATTCTTAAAGCAATGGATAAAATGAATATGAATATAATTGTATACAAATGCTCATACTCCCATGCATGTACATGCTAGTACACACTTTCTCTCTCCCCTTTTCTCTCTCTTTCACACACACACACACATACACACACACACACAATCTGAAAGTAATGATTCTGAACAGATACCTCTTCAAAGTGCTCCAAAATATCCAGTGAAGTCATTAAACGGTCCCAATCCAAGCGACAGGGCCCTGGGCGTATATGGTCTATTACACTATTGACAATGTCATCTATAACACCTTGAGCTTTATAGCTGGAGATAGAAAATTAAAGTTAAATACAATTAGAATGAAAAATTTCAAGATGCCCTTACAGTTCAGAACTACCACTGAAAGTAGAAGTAAAAATTAATGCAAGTTTTTTAGAAAGGAGTAAATACCTAGGACTTTTCCGGTAAATTAAGTTCTACCAATTATTTTATTAAAAGTACCCTTTGTCCTCAAATCTAATTAGTCCTTTCATGTTATAATATAGTCAAAACTAGTCCACAGAACACTATAATACTTCCATTTAATTTGTATATTACTCTTTCTTCAGTTATCATTAAACATATCAGTCTGTGCATATTTTTACCCTAATTTTTACAAACTTTTTAATGAAAAGGTACAGAAAAATAGGCCAGTGAACACTGAAGAACTGACTCATGAATACACGGAACTTGACACACTTCAAAGGTAACAGTACACATCATTGGGAGAAAAGGTACTCTTCCATAAGCAATATTTAGATTCAACAAAAATTTTTATGAAGAAAATAAATTAGGATTCACACTTCACACCATACAAAATGATTAATTCTAGATAGATTAAATACTTCTGTGTAAAATGTAAAGCTTAGAGAAAAAATATACAAGATGATCTTTGTGACTTCAGAATACAGGGGGATTTCTTGAATATATAAGATTCACAAAAGTACAAATAATACAAAAGATCAGTTACAATTTTAAATGTGCACACCACACATAAAAAAATAATTTTTAAACTACTCATACACTTTGAGAAGATACCTGCAACACATATAAAAAGACACACAATTATTATAGAGGACACAGGAATGATTCCTATAATCCAGTGAGAAAAAGACAATCCAAACAAAAGATGGGCAAAAGGTATATTAAGATTGGCTTGAAATATCAATAAATATACAAAAGATGGCCAACTTCACTAGTAACCAAGTATATACTCATTTATACCGCTCAGATTAGCAGATTACAAATGTGACAGTGTTGAAAGGAGGAAGGTGAGAACTCTTAAAACTGCTACTTTAAGGAGCAATTTGGCAATGTCTAGTAAAGTTGGATGGAGTTCATCACTAAGACCCAGAGAAAATCACTTGTGTAAGGAAACATGAACCCAGAATCAACAATAACCTAAAAATCTATCAACAGACAAATTTGTAAACAAATAATATAAAGAACATATCAGATAATATGTTTTTATTTTTTTATGGACATATGAATGTGTGGTCAAGGTTTGAAACAGGAATTATACACACAGCTTCAGGAGAGTAGCTACCTTTGGGAGATGAAATATGGGATAGTTTGGTTTCAACTCTATCAGTAACTTATTTTTAAGCATCTGAAGCTGTTTAATTATTTTATAAAAGTCTCAAGCTAAACTTATCTCACTCATTCTAAATTTTCTCCTCCCTCTTATATTCTCTAAGTTGGGGTAGGCTGGGATGGGAAATAAACACAAAATAATCTAGTCACACAAATTAGAAATCTGGAATTCAACTCTGACTCTCCTTTTCTTTAAAATCTATTCCACAGCTAGAATGAATCAATCACTTTGATTTTATTAGAATGGTTTCCTACATATAAAGTACTTAGTACATTATCTTGCTCTCAACACGTTAGTTATCATCACCATCACCACTAGGCCCACCACTACCATCATTAAGTCTCTCTCACAGTCACTTGCTCTTTTCAACTTGCATGCCTTAGTTTGGGTATTCTGTGTCTACTCAAACTTTATCAGTTTCTACCTCTTCTGATCATATATTCTTTTAAGAATCTGAAAAAAGTCATAACTTTTCCTAGGAAAATATATATTGTTAGGAAATTTTGTATACAATATGAGAGGAACTTCTAGCCATGGATCCCAGGTAAAACCTCTTCTTAGAACTCTTCATGTTCACAGCATTATTTCAAAATCCTTTGAGCACCTAAGGAACAAATAGAGGAGTGTGCAGAGAGCAAGTGACACTGATTTCCTTACTTTAGAATCCAAAGCCTTTCTGGACACAAGTTCTCCTCACACCCATGCTTTATATTCTGGCTATACAAACACATTCCTAAATAATATTCTTTAAAAGGGTCTCTCATCTATGTTTAAGTAATAGATGCAATTTCCTCTGACTAGAATTTCAATCAGTTCTTCATTCCTTAAGAAACGTCTACTGTTCCTTTAAGTCTCAATTCAAATATTAGCTCCTCCATGAGGTCTTTCCAAATTTCCAAGCATAGTGTTCCCTTGGCACTTTTTATACTTTCCAACTTTTGCATACTTGTTTATAATGCTCAAACTCTACTTTTCTGGTCCTTGTTATAAATATTGTACAATTTGACTTTCTGGAAACATTAGTTATGGTATTATACTTTAGCATATTCTGAATATACTTAGTGGAGCCAGCAATTTCATTTTTATTAAAGGGTTGTGAATCCTAAGGATGTGAACATTCTACTTTGATTACACAAAGCAGCTGTCTCCACTGGATGTGAAAAACAATATATTTTTCTTAACGATAGGCATAATTCATCTATATGCAAAGACCAAAAACGAGAAATAATCTTCATAATGCTACTATCTAGAAGTGAACATCTGGTCACAAGAAAACATTTTTTAATAAAAACATATTTAAAATACTCATAATTATGCTACCTACCATTTAGTATTCTGCTTTATTCACTTTGTATTATAAGCATTTTCTTATGCTATTAAATAATATTTAAATACACAATTTTAAAGGCCAAATGATATTTTATCACAGAGGTTTCATAATTTAATCACTCCTACCATTGGTTTTTCAGGTTGTTTCATTTTTAAAAATCTAAATAATGTCATGATAAAATAGCAACTATTTATATCACTATTATCTTGCTGACGCTTTCTTCAAGATAAATTCTTAGAATACAGCATGTTATAGCACTGAGTCATGTACCCTAGGCTAAGAAATTAAGATTTTATCAGCCATCTGATATTATTTATGACTTCCTCACCACCAACTCAGTCCACAAAGGATAAGACATTTTTGAGGTTCTCAATCATAAGGAACCAATTTACTTTCCAGAAAGTTTACATTTTTTAAAGCAAAAGCCAAATTTTGTTAGCAATAATCATTTAGTGACAGTGTATACATAGAAGTTTAGTAATATCTTAAGAGTTACACAAAACTAAAAAATTTACTTACAGATACCCATTAAATTCTTCTGAAGGTTTTCTCCAAACTGTTACATCTTTCTAGAAAGATAAAAAACATTACTGTGATAATTACATAAATCACATAGGTGGAACGCTGGAATGAAATTTTATAAGTCAAAAACACTTGACTTTACATTAAAAAAAACTATTAAGTACATTTTTAGAGATGCATAAAAGTTATCTATGTCACAAAATGATCCATATTTGAATTTCTTCTGTATCACACTGTACTTAAAATTACAGACCTTCAAAAATATTTTTAGTGGCTTAATAATACTCAAACACAAGAAGACTCAGTGATGGGCCTATTCTAGTGGCCATTTTTATTTGCCTTATTTCTATCTTATCTATTTACTATGTACCTATTACTGATACTATGACATTAAGAACATTAAATATTTTATTCTAAATTGTTCACAACTTTTTAAAAATTAAACAATCCACATTTATTATGATTGTGTTATTTTGAATTAATTATTACATTTTCCCCCAATCAATTCCCAAGTAATTTTTAACATCAGAACAACTAAAGCACAGAATAACCAGGTCTATAAGAGTCTTGACTTCCAGGCTTGGTTCTGAGTGCACTTAGCCATGTCACATTTTGGGCAAGTTACTGGTAAAGATGAATACTAACTGACCACCCTTGAAGGCTTGTTCCCATATCTGAAACTATTTCAAACTATCAATTGCTATACTCCCTCAAATTACTAATAATAATACCCTATGTTGATTCAGAAAGCTCTTCTTAAGGCTCTGGTTGCCATGACCCTGCTCTCATGTTTAATATCTAAAATAAAAGCAGGGTAAGATTACTACTGATGTTTCTTTCTTTGTAAAATGATCCACAAACCCTATTTAAATAATTATCTGTCTTGCACATCCATTCCAAATATGATCTTTTATTTGTATTTTTCATATCATTTTGAAAGTCATCAACCGATTCATTGGATATACCCCAAACATAAGAAGTAACTGGATTAATTTACCGTTTTTTTTGCAACTCGCCATTTGTCATCTTCAATATTATGGTACTGGATAAGAGTGTTTTTGAGTCGACTTGAAAAAGAAGCAACATCAGGCAGGCCTTCCATATTTTTCTCTCTGTCACAGAGATCAAGATGAGCATCAGTAAATCCTGTAGTTTGATGCCAGGAAGTCGTAAATCTGGCTTCACAATAGATTGTCCTTGAAGAGCTATAAAAGATATCTATACCTGGCCCCCACCACAGATAAGCTAATCAGAATGAGAGTAGAACCAGGGCATGGGTTTTTTGAAAAAGCTCTTAACCCATAGCCAGGAATGAAAATCACAATTTTCTGACAGTTATTAAAACTGCCCATATAAAAAAATAAAAGGGGAAATGGAGGGAGCCAAAAGGGGGCATTGTCTCTCTTATATATGTGCTGCTTACATCCAAATACTAACCTTTAATCCTCATCTCTCTGGCAAGTTCCAGATCTGGAGGCCTACTTGGACTTTCAATCCTAAGGAGCATCTAAATTGGTATCAGTATTCCTCATGCTAATAATTTACTATTAAAATGGTAATTGAGCTCAGGTTCTCAAGTCAAAAAGCTTGAAATCATCCTTAATAGTAATAAAGAGATTCCTACTCATATCACCATACCCTGGGATTTTCTTTGTGTCCTTCAAACTGGACAAGCTTATCACAAGCTTTGGGTCTCTATACCTGTTATTTCTCTGCCTAGACTGCTAGATCCTAAATCTTAACCTATTAACAACAACTTAAGTTTAAACCTCCTGTCCTTAATATAGCCTTTTGCAAGTTACTATTATATATTTGATTTTCTTCATAGTGCCTATCACTATCTTAAATGAATTTGTTTATTTATAGGGATATTTTTCATCTCTTTTACCACTTTATACCCAACTCATGCAAGAGGGATCCTTGTCTGTCTTATTCATCACTACCTCCTATACACCTACATACTATGTGGCACACTACTAACAGACCCTTAGTGATATTATTGTTTTTCCTTCAAAACAAGATTTGGTATTACTTTGTCTTCTTTTGGTGCCAGAGCTTGATTTCTTAGTATTATTCCTATTTTACCCTATTTTATCTCTGTTCTTCCCATTCCTGTAAAAGACTGAAGGACAGAAAGTTTGGAGAAAAGCTACTCATTACAGAATCATGAAATTACTAAGATGGATGAACAACATGAAAAAATCTAAATAAAAATCTCAAGCCTCAAACCTCTAGGGAATAAGGCTGCAATTTTCAACTACAGATGCTACGACCATCAGATCCACCTTTGTTATATATTCTGTAGTAGTTGTTGCTGGTTTTACATATTAGATTTCAGGGCTCACTGCCAAATAGTCTGATTCAGTGGATCTATTCTGGGCTAGGACACAGAAATCTAGGTCTTTTAAAAGTTTCACTGATGATTCTGTCACCCAGCCAGGGTTGAGAACCACTCATCTAAAAACCAAAGGTGACAGGAATAAATCAAAGTTGTAGCCATTATTTAAGTAGCACAAAGTAAAGCGTACAAAGCATTAAAACTGGTAAATTTAAAAATTATATAGAAATATGAGAAAGTACGTGTAGAAAATTTAAGAATATAGAATTTAAGATCCATTTAAGTGATGTAAAATGTATAATATGTACATATCCTACCATACATAGAAAGTGGATGAGCTCATTTTAATTGTCTACCAGTCACGAATATATCCAATCTCCACTCAAGTGGCTGCCAACTTGACAATACAATGACTCTATTGAGGGCTATGTCAAATAAGCACAAATTCTTAGAGCACTTAGAACTTATAAAAGAAATTCATCTATTACTGTGATCATTATGATTAAACAACATTCTTTAAACCCAAAGGTCACTGCCATGTTCCTGTGGTTGGCAGATAAGAGTATTTTTTCAAAACTCCTTGATAGAAATCAGAGGTGATATAGAAATTATCATAAGCAAATGTATCTGTGCAGATCCAGCACAGAAAAAGCAAGCAATAAAAGCTGACAAGAAAAATGAGAATCTGGGAGCAGAATATATAGCTCAGTTGGTAGAGTGCTTGCCTTGCATGCACATAGACCCTGGGTTCAATCCCCAGCATATCTCTCTCTCTCACACACACACACACACACACACATACACACACACACACACACACACACACACACACACACACACAGAATCTGAAACTTAAAGGTGCTTGTCTTAGTAATTATTCCCCAACTTCCTTACAGAAACTCTGTATTATAATTATACACTATCTTTTCCCATTTAATTGTAAAACATTTGGGGGCAGGAAATGTAGCTTGTTATACTCCTATGTCTAGCATTCAGTTAGGAATCCAGTGAATTTTAAAAGGGAAAATGTACAGAGAATGAGCTGGTAATCTCATGTATGAAAAACCTCACGATATCTAATGTGTGCCCATTTACACTGATCATTATCGAGCTTCTGAATAACAAATTCTCATGACCAAAATGAAAATATAACAATTCTCAGAGGTCTACACTAAGTATTTACCAAGAATCTAGTATATTTGCTCTTAATGTTGACTAATTCCACCCTTTAAATAAACATTAACAGCAATAATAACAATTAAAGCATTAAAAACTTCTTATAGTTTCTTAAAAGGCTGGTGAAATGGAAGGTAGGAAGAGAAAAAAGTAACTATAAAATCAGGAAGCTTTCTTTTTAGTGCAAAGTATTTAAACAGGCGGTTAATTCTTGCATGGATTTATTTTCATCAAGAATAAATTTAAAACAAAACAAAGGTAACTATCTAAATTTCTATCTCTGTGTGAACAGACATGACTGAGCATCTCTCAAAATGTTGAACACCAAAGAGAGTGAATGGCACTGATGTTACCAACGCTTTGGTTCTCTCCTGATACAATAGAGCACTTTGGATTCCCTCTTACTATTTCAATCTTTTATTCCATTTCCTGACTTTATATCAGGAAATTCTCCAACTGTAACATATGTCAAACAGAATAGGCAACACTTAACCTTATTAGAATCTTATAATCTCCTTATAAGATTATATACTCTTGGCAAGTGTTGACTAACTTCCATCTCCACATCCTGTCCTTAAATTAACCTTTCTGTTTTATGTTTTCTATGTCCATGTTTTTGAATGACCATTAGTGATAACAGAAGATGCCATCATAGAGTCAGCAACCTTCTCAAGTTAAAAAGGTTCTTGAGGCCATCCAGTCTTGACCAATCCAACTCCAGTTATTATCCAATATATATATATATATATATATATATATATATATATATATATATATATATATGTATATATATATATATATGTCACAGTAAAATGGTCATAGGTTTCCTTCTAAATATAAAACAATAAAACACTTTTTCCTCAAATAAAAAGTAAATGCCATAAAGATCCATTTGTACTTACGAAGTATGACTAGGTTAGAATACACTTGTTAAAGAAGCTCAAGAATCAGAATTACTTAACCTTCCATTACTTAATTAACATGGTTTTTATGAATGTGAATAAATTCAATTTAACATACCATAGACTGTCCCCAATGAGTTGTGCAAACTAAGGGAAAACTAAGGCCTTGTGACCTGAGTTATATTTTCTAACATATAAGTTTCAGCATATGCTTCCTTTCCAATCAATCTTGATCTGGTAATTTGGCTTTTCAAACTCAGTCCTGTAGTTTCTCACTTTTTACACTGGTCTTTGCAGGAATTCACTAAATAAAGGAATGCAACCTGAAAGCGTACTTTTGCAGCGTGACTATGATCCTTTGTTTCAAGTGCTCACCTTAATTTATTAGCTTTTACAACACTTGCCATTTAAATTCTCATGCTATAACAGCTTTAATTTTTGAGTCCAGGTAAGTGTAAATCCTTAATGTTCTAATCCTTTATTTAAAATAGTAATTGCTAACATTTACTGATCACTTACTGTTCAATTTTTCTGGTTGTTTTACACTGTATTTCATTTAATCCTCATAAACAACCATAAGGGTTCATATTGACATTACTCCTATTTTACAGAATGGGAAAACAGCAACAGGGAGGTTAAGTCACTTGTCTAAGATCGTACAGCTAAATAAGTGAAGGAGTCCAAATTCCAACACAGGGTGTCTGAATTCTTGAAAAAATGATGCAAACTGATCACCAGCTGTAAGAGATTGAACATGAAAACCCTTACTCCGCAATGATTTTGTCAAATTTTGTCCTGGCTCCCATACCCCAAAATCTCAGGTAATCTTTCTCGAGGGCAAACTTAAGAAAATAAAAATAGGAACAGTTATTTTTTGAGGAATTATATGAGTTGATACCTACAGCATCGGACCTGGAAAATAGGAAGCACCGGGGAAATCATCTCCTTGAGCTTGGTGGGAGGGGACGGACCCTGCGCCAACGGTGCATCCACCAAGAACCAGGAAGCGCTGCGTCCTTCACAGAGCATGCCTTCAATAAAACCTTCACCACAGCCTGAGAAGCGTGATCGCTGCCGCCCCTCCCCCATTTAACAGATGAAGAAACTGAGACCTAGCTGGCGTCAAAAATCCTTAGACTGGCGGGCGGTCTCCCCTTCCTCTCCACGGTCCTGTTTTCCCTCTCACCTGTGAGGGCCACATCCCCCTGTACAGCAGGGTCCGCCATCCCCGATCTCCACCGCGGCCTCCCTCACCCCACCTCTAGAACAGCTCCGCACGCGGCAGGACGCCCCGGATGCTCCAGTCACCTTTCTCCCCGCGCCTGCTCCACGCCCGCCGCGGATCCCTACCTCTCCCCGCCAACACCAGAGGTTCTAGGGTGCAGCTCCGGTGCTCCAGGTAAACGCCGGACTCACCGCCTCCAGCAACACAGAGGAGTTCAGATCCGTTCAGTTTCCCAGGCGAGGCGCGGCTGGCAGCAGCCAATGGGAATCCAGTCCCTGCCAGTCGCAGCCAATTGGAAGGATCGAGCGCTTCAGGGCAAGGCGGGACGCTCCCCGCCAACTCCACCCCTGCTGGGACTTAGGTGCTCGGGGGACTAGTGGGACTTCTTGGTAGGAACGGTGTGTACTTGCTAGGATTGGCTGGCGTGGCAGCGTGTGGAGCGCTGATTGGTCACCGGGAAATGGAATGATTTCGCGTGGGTATGGGCTGGCCGCAGCCTTTTCCGAGTTCCTAGAGTGTCTGGGGTTGACTGTGGGCTTAGATGGGTCACCGCCTATGGTAGCCAATTAATTGCGAAAGAATTTGACAAGGCAGTTAATCTGTTGGGAGCAATAACGATCGCAAGGCCGAGAGAACAATGAGCGCGAGGGATAAACCTGGTCCAAATTCTTCTCTGTTGTGAAAATCCTAGGATCAGAGGGCTGCCTTACACCTACCTACAGGACCAAAAGTCCTGGATGTGCCCAAGCCGAAGGTGTGCAAAAGCAAGGATGACTCGCCCTCCAGCCTCCTCCTATCCTGACTTAAGTGTTGGAGTTGAAAGCGCTGGGAAGTAAAGCATTAAATAGTCACAGGCACAGTGACTTGATCACTAGTGAAACGGTCTTCTTGTCTTCAGATTAGAGAGTCAAAGGACAACTTTTGAAAGTAAAGAGGAGAGGGTGATGGTTGAATTTAGCAACCTTACAAAGATTTTCATCTACTTGAGTGTAGAAGCATGTTTTCCAGTGTGAAGGCACTTAATCTGCTAAGATTCTTGGCAATTCTGGTCAACTTTATCTTCATTATTTATATACAAAAGAATAATAATTTGTTTTATGATTGCATGTGAGATAGTAATGGAAAAGTTCTTTGTGTGTTTTAAAGCTCCATTGACTTGCTAGTTAAAAATTTTGAGTCAGTTATTGTGCTCCTTGTTTGGATAACTTGAGATAGTTAAGGGAAAGTGTATTTTTTTTTTATTTTTTAAATTTGTTTTACTTAGTTACACATGACAGTACAATGATCTTGACATATCATACATTTGAATCAGATGGGATATAATTTCTCATTTTTCTGAGTATACAGGTTGCAGTATACTGGTCATGCAGTCACCTATATACACACAGTAATAATAATGTTTGTTTCATTCTACTATCCTTCCTATCTCCCCATCCCCTTCCCTCCCCTCCCATCATTTCTGTCTACCTAATCTAGGGTAACGCTATTCTTTTTTTTTTTTTTCACATCTTCATCATGTATTTTGTATAACAATGAGGGTCTCCCAGTGTTTTGAATTAAATTTTACATATTTTGCATTTCATTGAATCCACTTAACAGCCTCTTAAAGTAGATGTATTTTAGATATGAAAACACCCAGTCATGGATGTTAAGGCAGTTTACTTAATTATTGAGTGACTGAATTGAAATTCGGCCAAAGTCTGCTGGACTCTAAAACTGGGGCTCTTAAACCCCACAAAATGTATATTGTGCTTCAGAGTTCTATGTCAAACACCTGTGCATAACAGTAGTCTCCAGAAATGAAACACCTAAACTTACCCTGAGGGTTTAATAGTGGAGAGGAAGAAGTCCTCATAAACGTTTCAGTAAAGTAGAAAATTAGTGTCTCTCATTATTAGGATTCAGCTCTGGGAACATTACTCACAAACTCTTGTGTATTCTCTCAGAGAATCCTGTAAAAATGTTTGAAACAAAATTAACTCTTTTTTTTTCTTTGAAGGAGGTCTTATATAAGGTTATACCCCCTGTGATTACATCTCAGTTATACACCCCCCCACACCCGTGATTTCTTTTCTTTCCTCTCTGATATTCAGAAGGCTTTTGTTTCTTGTTCTTCATCTCTTACCCTGTTTGTCTTGGTTAGAATGAAGTTAGAGTAATTGAAAATGATCCTATCTCTATCAAAGTGGAATGCTACTAAAATAAAACTGCAAGTTACAGGAAAAAACAATAATAACATATCTGGAGTTGTTATTCAAAGGCTTGTCATGGTCAGCATACTAGGTTTTATTTAACACTGTTTTAACTTATTTAATCCTAATAGCAATGCATGATAATAGGTACGTACTACTGCTGTACATATCTCATTGTATATTTGAAGGAGCTATAGTATATAGGACAACAGAGAGATATCCCTTCTAAAGAGTAAAAACAGGGAAATAAGGTTTCCATTCAGAGTTCAAGTACCAAAAAGGCAGGCATATAATAATTTGAACAGCTATACAGAAAGTTATCCAAAGCAGTCTCCCTACCAACCCCTGATTAGAATCTGACTAAATATATGAATATATCTAAAAAAAAAAATTCCAAGAAGAAATAAGAAAAATTCCAAAACACAGAAGTAATATATCCACAATTTATGACCTGCAGACTTTAAATTTAGAAATAAACAAAACAACCCATGTGCAAATATTCCCAACTACTTAAAATTTTTTTAAAAAACATCTGTTTACCAAACTCTTTGGTCAAAGAGAAAATCAAACATTGCATATTGAGGAATAATAATGTATTTTAAAATACTAACATTAACAAAAATAATAATGATGTGTAGCAAAGCTAAAGAGAATGATTTTTTTTTTTATATACCAAGGATTGAACTGAGGAGCACTCGAACCCTGAGCCACATTCCCAGCCCTATTTTGTACTTTTTATTTAGAGACAGGATCTCACTGAGTTGCTTAGCACCTCACTTTTGCTGAAGTTGCCTTTGAACTAGAGATCCTCCTGCCTCAGTCTCCTGAGCTGCTGGCATTACAGGCATGTTACTTAGATAACTTTAACTCAGAAAAATTCATAGCTTTAATTCAACAAATATTCTTTAAATACCTGCCACCAATACCAAGAACTGAGGATATACAGCATGCTGAGAATTACTTATTTGCGAATAATAGAAACTCAACTGTGATTATGCCAAGAAAATACATTAGAAACTATGGAATATTTTATAAAAATTTGCTACTAAGGAACTGTCTCCTAATACTTTGGAGTCAGTGATAAAAGAAGAATGAAAGGAAAAGATAAATTTTGAAAAAAAAATTTTAAAAAAAAGAAGAAGAAAGTAAGAAAAGAAAAAGGCTTGACCATGAGGTCTACTTGAGTCTGGATGACAAGGTCAGCTCTATCCCCATTTTAAGATCATGAAAGAAATTGGAACTGGGATAAAAGAAAAGTGGATTCATAAAGATTGTAAACTCTTGTAAGGCAGGACTCCATATCTTTTCCCTGGATCTGAGTAATTAGGAGGCCCAATATAAATATTTGTTGAATAATGCATGAACTATTAGTCTAAATAGTTGTGTTCTATTTCTGGCTCTTCTGCAAACCAGTTAGTAATAATAAAGGAAGTTGAATGTTATGCAATCAATTGAATCCTGGATCTCCATCTGTCTGTCATGACTTCACACTAATTAGTAAGAAAAAGTAAAATCCCTTGAAAACACCAATAATGTGTGATTCATCTGCTTTTAAAGGGAGAAAAGAAGCCCTGGGTTATTAACACATAGCTTTTCAAGAGATAAGGCTGAAGCTCTGAAACAAAAAAACAGGAAAAACTTGATACAGACGATAAAGTGATGACACAATTTGACCTTAGGTGTTATTCCAAAATTCACTGTGTGCTGTGAAGAAGTGTATTTGGCATATCATAGGTAACTTATACTTTTATATTCTTTCTTAGGTTCTGTAAGAGTGCTCTTTTTAGCTGGGTGTGGTAGTACACACCTGTAATTCCACTGAATTGGGAGGTTGAGGCAGGAGGATCACAAATTCAAGGCCAACCTGGGCAACTTATGAAGACCCTGTCTCAAAATAAAAACTTAAAAGGTGACAGTTGTAGCTCAGTGGTAGTAGAGCAGCTGCCTAGTATGCACAAAGCCCTGGATTTAATCCCCAGTACCAGTGGGCGTAGGCAATTTTTTTTTCCTCCTTGATCAGATTCTACCAAACCATTGTCCTTCCTTCCCTTGTTTTGGGGCAGCTTTGTTATATTTCCAGCAGCCATACAAGAGGGTGAAGATGCTATTGGTGCTGGGAAGGTAGGGAAGGGATCCTTAGAGAGCAATACCTTTGAAAAATCCAAGATCTACTTCCCTTTATTCCACCAGTTGTACCCTACTTCAATTTTGGGAACTAACTCCTTTCCCAGCTACGATTCCTAGATTAGGGTGCCCTGTCTGTTCCTAGCTTCAGGACTGGGAACAACACCCAGAACTGGCTAATTGGTACATCACAACTACTCTGGCAAAAGGATATATTATCAATGGCCAAATGACCCAAATTGTTTCAAGGAGTTTCATTCCTTGAGATATTTCTGGCAATGTTAAGAAAATAAAGTTGGGCTGGGGTTGTGGCTCAGTGATGGCGTGCTTGCCTAGCATGCACGGGGCACTGGGTTCGATTCTCAGCACCACATACAAATAAATAAATAAATGTCCATCAAAAACTAAAAAATATTTTAAAAAAAGAAGAAGAAAAGAAAGCTATCTTTCTGATGGAGTTGCTAGCCTAAAATGTGAAGTTAGACTGGAACTCCTGGGCACCACCATTTATATGAATAAAGCTTAAACACAGAGGAAAGTGGAGTCAAGAGAATGAAGCTGTGACCAGATGCTATCATTTGAGTGTATAGATAGAGTCAGCCAATTATTGAGCCAAATCTAATCCTACCTTTTATTTATGTAATTCAATACATTCCTTTATTTAAAAAAAAAAAAAAAGAAAACTCAGCAGTCAGCTTTCTCTGACCTGAAGTCAGGAAAAAGCAGGAAGGAGGTGGGGTGCTAGGAGCAGACATTCTAGCAGTAGCTGATGCAGGAAGGAGGGCCTGAAATGTTTCATCTATGTTTTGAGGAGACAAGGTACACCATTCCGGCATTCTTATGCAGTTACCTGGAGCAACTGTTGTGGTATGGCCAAACATATACATACACATGTTGGGAGAATATATGTGTAAGAAATGCCTTTTACTTTTATTGTCAAAAATATCTCAAACATCTAAGCCTATGCTGAATCCAGTTTTTATAAGGCCTAGCTATATTTGTCCACATTTGGTTTCCATGAAATTCTCCTAGATCTTTTCAATATGTGTTTTTCTTGCCTTTTCAATGGGTATCTTGTTTCTATTCCTTGTAATCAATCCCTGACTTTCATAGAAATATAAGGCTTGTCCATTCCCTCGAAAAACCTTTCCCATGCGGAAGTAAATGAGCTAATATCACCTATTAATATTAAGTACATCCTCTTGTAAATAAAATGGTAGGGAGTGATGTGGGAGAAAGGTTCAGATCCATAAATATTCTCAGAGTCACTGCTATACTGTGTATACTGTGCCAGGCATTTATTTATTTTCATAGCTCAAGACTTTGCACAAATTACTCAACAAAACTGAGCCTTGGTGTCCTTACCTGCAATAAGGGATTCTGTTTTTTTCAGGGTTGTTGTAACTGATGAAGACAGTGGCTTCAGAGAGGCTGGCACAATTTGGCACCCGAGTGAGCACCAAGAAAATGGCATGAGGATAGTGGAGAAACAGCTGGGTGAAAGCATGAATCAGGGTATGGAGTGGAAGTCCCCAAATCTCTCACATGTCTGCCACCAGGAGAGGCGTTTGAAAATATAGACTTCAACCAGGTGGAGTGGCACATACCAATAATCCCAGAAACTCAGGAGACTGAGGCAAAGTTTAAAACCAGTTTTGGCAATTTGCAAGACCTTGCCTCAAAATAAAAAAAATACTGGGGATGTAGCTCAGTGGTAAAGCACCTAATTCCAAATAAAAACCAGATTTCAGGGCTCTACCCTAAAACTACTAAGTCAGAATCTATGGGGTGGGAGTCTAGGTAGATGAATTCTAAAAAGTCCCCCTGGGCGATTCACATCCTTAGGTTGATGTCACCAACACAGACCAGTCTGACTACTATTTCAGAACCATTCAAAAAGAAGAGGAAGCAAAGTTTATGTGAGAAGTGAGTAGGCCAGAGGAACAGATGTTTATTAAGAACCGCTGGGTTGAATAGTGACTTGTCTGTGGTACACACTTCTGTTACATTATTATAATTTAGTTTTGTGTGTGTGTGTTGCCTGCTATATTGGTTAATGTTTATGCTCAATTGTCTTTAAAAATAAGGGTACTTTTGAGAAACTTTAGAGCAACTGAATAGTAAAAGACAATGTACTGATATATGCCGCAGTCTGGCTGCAGCAAAATAACAGGGGGGTGATGAGCAACTTGTGTACATTGATACAGCAGGAGTGGGAGCCGTTTATTGTAGGACAAGAGGGGTATATATACATTCCACACAGCTTATCTTAATTAACATAAACTAGGTACAGCAGTCAACCAATAAGGAATCTCCACACTTAATGGCTCGTTGGCGTTACTTCACAAACCATTCCCTCTGGCAAAATGCCAGGCGCCATCTTGACTTGTTTACAGACCCTAACAGATATATAGGAAATATTCATTGTGGACCCTACTGTTGTGGGGCAGGTCACCCAGAAAACACACCAAATCCCAGTTTTGTCCAAATTGAAGAGTCTTTTTTTAGCTCACCAACTGGCGACTGCTCCCCATCAGACCCATAATTGTCTGCAAGGAACAGACCCAAGCCTGAGTGTTTTCCAATATTTAAAGGCAAAAACTACATCTGGGTTGACATAGCTGTAAGCAAGAAGGTACAGAAACTAAATTGGGCAGTTAGCGAAACAATGCAATGGGTATTTCCCACAGGACTTTCCAGGTTAGCACAGCAGCAAGCAAGCAGAAGGGAAGAGGGTCAAAATGACCCTAGTTGAGTACAAGTTAAAGAATGTTACTAATGTCTAGACAATCAATCTCTGACAAGGTACATGTCCAAGAAAAATGGAAGGCATAAAGAACAATTTTACATTGTATAAATTGCTATTTTGTATTGCCAAGTGTGTTATGCTAGGTAACTGTTAATGGGTACAGAGATGGGGCTTTCTCACCGGAGAAGCATTTCTTACCTGATATGGAGTCTCAGGGTAAAATGGAGTCTGTCTGGTCATTGCCCAAATAGCCTAGCCCATAACAATACTCAAACAAAACCAAGCAAACAAAAGCCTCAAAATTTATCTGTTCAGGTATCTAAATATTCTGATAAAAATAAGGTCCATTAGCAATATTATAATCATCATAATTTGTATAAATAGATGTTACCAAATTCTCCACTACAGATTGCATCTAAGGATTTCTTGATATACAATCCAGGCTTTTCTTTAAGTAGGTACTATCATGATCCCTATATTGAATATTTCTGAAGCATGGATGGCTTAAAACGTATCTTAAGGTCACATAGCTAATGAGTGGTAGAGGTCATGTGATCTTTCACTCTTAGTCACTCTATTGTGCTCCCTCTCAATTAAAAAGCGGAAACCCTGCTAGGACAGGAAAGCCATAGAAAAAGACAGACTGAGGCTAACTGAAATTTCCAACAGAGTGTGGGAGGCCATGCCAACTCACAAATTCTCATGGTATCCTAAAGATATCAGAAGCCTGTAGGCGAATCCAGCCCACAACTGAGGCCAACAGAAAAGCACTAAGGTCATTGCATGTGTAACTGACCAAAGTCATCAGCAACTTTCTATTCACATTATGAAGATACTTAATGAAGTCAAAGAAATTTCACATTGTGTTCAGGTTCACCAATGGTGAGAAGAATGTTGACATATGACCTTAAAGTGAAAACAAACTGAAGAAAGTGTTGTCTCAAAAATCAGAAATTAGTTTTAGTGTGTGAAAAAAAGAGGACCCTTTCTTTACAGCATAGATGGGAAAGAGCCAGCTAGAATCCACATCATAAGAGATCAGCAAGGTACTTTTGATGATTTTTTAAAAATGATTCTATGCAAGTATCCAAAACAGGAGTCAGAAAACTATAATGAATTTTCTAAATTAGGCCCCTACTTTTATTGTTAAAAAAAAAGGTTTTATTTGGGACAGGGACAGTAATTCATTTATGTACTATCTATGACAGCTTCCATGCAACAACATCATAACTAGAAACTGTACTAGATACTCTATGGCCTGCAAAGCTGAAATCATTACTACTTGACCCCTTATAGCAAAATTTTGCTGACCTCTGATCTAAACTGTATTTCACAAATCTAGGTTTAGGATTTTTTTTAAAGAAATAAACCAGGCTTGATACACACATTAGAGCCCTTATCTCCTTGGATCATATCAGAAAATATAGGGAGGTGAAATCACTTGAGAAATAATAAAGTGTAAGAGAGTTCAATTGAATCAAGATTTTTATCTTATAGGGTTTATTACTTCAGAGAATGAACTTTGTAACTCAGAGGTTACTTTTGCAAATATTCCAGCTCAGAGAACACTGTGTGTCACCTGAATATCAAAAAGCTCAAAACAATTGTGACATAGTTTTCCTTTTACATATTTGATTTGGCATCTGATTTGACTTTTTTCTTATAATTCCATAAATCTGTCCATTAGTAAAGGCCCACTATATGCCAGAAATAATCCTAACATTTTTACATTCACAATCTGACTTTTTATTTTTCTGTAATATCTCCTTTCCCCTTTTCTTTCATACAACTACAACCCTTGATTTTCAGCTGGACACATCATAGTCCAGAAAAACAGACATCTCCCGGACACTCCTACAGATACAGTACTGAATTACCTTGTGTTCTTCTAATTGCATGCATTCATGAAAGATTTGAAAGCAGAAATCATACTTTTATTGCTACTATTGCAATTCTACTACAGGTTTCTGTACTCCCAACTCCTTCCCTGGCTCAAGATTACTTTATAATCATGGCAGATCTCTCAGAGCTCATGTATTTAAGGTTTGGTCAAGTTCTTTTGGGAGGTAGGTGATGGAATCTTTAAGTGGTGGGGCATAGTAGGAAGTAGTGGAACCCCAACCTCTTCCTCTTCTCTCTCCGGCTTCCTAGCCATGGGGTGAGTGGTTTTGCTGTCTTGCACTGTAGCCATGATGTACCACTATAGGCTTATAACTATGGGACAACTGATTATGAACTGAAAACTCTGAAACTGTGAGCCAAAATAAACCTTTTCTCTTTCTAAGTTGATTATCTCAGGTATTTGTTTTACCTGAGATAGAAAGTGATAGAAAGCTGACCATCACAGTGGCCCAACTCTGTTGTACTTTCTCAGAGCATTCTGATGGTTTCTTTAGATCTCCGGTTGATTCTCTAAGCCTTAGCAAAACTTTTTCTAAATGCCTTTCTATTTAAACTACCTAAAATAAATTATATTCTGGTACAAAATTTGGGATTTAGAAGTGGGATGCTTTCCTAAAATATATTAACGCACAATTCTTTGGCTTAGTGGCCCAGGAAGCAAATGGCAAGGAAGGATATAGCAGTCTGGAAAACTGGAGACTCTTTGTTATTCAGTGACAAAGAATTTGACAAATAGTTTCCTATAATATATTGGAAGGGATATTACATGCTGATCAAGCTTGTAGTTGTAGGCTAGATCACTGGAAAAATTCAGAATGGTGCTATAGATTTGTTGCTTTTGCTATGTTCAGCAAAGTTCTACAGAAGAGAGATGAAGTATATGGAGATCTAGCCAGGCTGCAGGGAAACAAAAGAAATATGTCTGCAAAGGAAAAGACAGAGAATCTAAACTTATGTCAGATAATCTAAATATTTATGAGCAATAATTAGGTGCCTATTGAAAGTCACTTCTCTCTGTAACTCTACATGCAAGCAAAGAAGATGTTGCTCTGAAGGAACACTGTGACCACAGATATTTACAAGAACCTCTTCAAAGTATTTTGAGTTAGACAGCAGGACTCAACCCAGTAGAATAGGTCTGATTAAGGTTGTTGCTCTATCACTCAAATGTTTTTATTTTAATGAATTATGGATAAAAATCTGTATTAATTTTCTAGAGCTGCTATAACAAAATCCCACAAACTGGGTGACTTAGGCATAAAATTTATTGTCTTAGCTCTAGAGGTTAGAAGTCCAAGACCAAGATATCTTCAAGGTTCATTTCCTCTGATGACTGCTAGGAAAAATCTGTTCCATGCCCCTCCCCTGGCTTCTGGTGGTTTTCTGCCAGTTTGAGGGATTTCTTGACTTGTAGATATGTATCACTTATATCTATGCCTTTGTCTTCACATGGTAATCTCTGTATGTGGCATGCCTGTGTCCAAATTTTTCTTTTTAAAATAGGGACACCAGTCGGTCAGATTAGGGCTAACCCTAATGATCTCATTTTGAATTAATTACATCTTAATTAATTATGACCAATAAGGTCATACTTTGAGGTACTAGGAGCCAGAACTCAAACAAATTTTTGGGAGAGGAATGAAGGGGACAAAATTTAACCCAAAATACCACTATTCATTTGAAAAGAGAGGCTGTGCAGAATCTAGCTAATAACTAAAATCAGATCATCAGACTTAAATACATATAAATATCTAGAGTTCTTTGGATATAATTCCTCACCCTGGAACTGACCAGAAGAAAGAGGAAAACCTATGAAGCTTATGAGAATTTTTTTTAACCAAAGAAAACATAAACTTTGCATGCCAAAGCCTCACAAAAAAGTGGGATATGAACATTTTCAGCTCCAAGAAAGGCAAATTTTTGAATTCCCAGGTCATATGTAGCTGAGAAGCTTATGGACAAGGAAGGACTCTCAAGAAGATAATGTCAGGGGTCATGGAGATGAGAAAGAAACTACAGGCTGTTGGATGAGCTAGCCCAGAAAATTATAGTAGTGTACTGTCAAAGCATGGATGTCTGCAATTCCTGCCCAACACAATATTTTTTTCTGCAGGGAACTTTTTCTTGCAGTTATGCTGTTCCTAGTCTTCCACTGAAGTGTGTGTGTGTGTGTGTGTGTGTGTGTGTGTGTGTGTGTGTGTGTTGGGCATGAGAGGATAATTTACCTGTCTTTCCCTAGATGACATGCCAAGAGTGGCCATATCTGGACCTGCTGGTGATGACTTTGTATCACTCTGAGATCCTGGTATTTTATCTGGATTCAGTCTCTGGATAGGACTTTGCAGTTGTACTCTTGGGTAAGTTATAAATTGTTCTCTGTTTGGGAAAGAAGACACTAAGAGATACTGGGAATGAAAATAGGGTGTGTAGGGCAGAGACTACTCGATGATTTCCAATATCTATTCTTCCCCTTCTAATCTACCTTAGTGGAACTGCTGAAATTAACCTGGACACAAGGACCATCCAAATAAAAACTATTTCTGAGCCTCCCATGCAACTACATTTCTGGTTGTGAGTTAGTTATGCCAATCAGATGATATCTTGAAAGATTTGAAAGGTGAGAGGTAAACAGGCAGAGTGGCAGCCTCTGCTTTGTCTCTAGTGGCTCCTAGATCCGGGAGGTAGAAGCTAAATAGTTCTAGAATTGGCAACTGTAAAAACCTTCCTAAATAGGCAGGCGGCTTCCTGAATGTCCCCGGTGTGACTCTCACATCTGTTTCTAAGAGCACAACCTTTAACTTACGTTATTGCTCATCCCTATAATTCTATAGGATATTAGAAACCGTTTAGAATATTCCCATTCCGTTTATTTGTATCCAATACAGTTGAAATTAACATGTTCATTTTCTGGATGAAAAAATATAAGGCTTCGAGACAGTAGTGAACCAGTAAGCCAACTCAACTCTGGTGTGGGGGTAGGAAAGAGAACTACAAAGGGAAGGAGATGGGCAATGAAAGGTATAACTGAAAGGTTCATCCCATAGGCCTTCTGTCTTCATTGAACATACCCAGCAAGCTCCTGCCATGCTCCAGGCACTGGTGAAGCAAGGCAGGAGACAGGATGTGGACTGTGTCCTCTCAGGTGACTTAGTTCTCTTTCTCCACATTAAATGATCAACAGTCATTTGCTTTGAAACATTGCAATTTAATAATAGAGAAAAGCATAATAAGACTAGAGACAGTTATGACGTTTATTATGTCTTTATATGGTAAGTATACAATTCAAAAGGGCAGGCCATTTTGAGGCTAAGAGAATTCCTTATAAAAATAATGTGAGTGTTGTACCATGTTCTTCTTTAGATATAATTGCTTTAGAAAATATTTCCCCTGGTTTCCTTTTATAATATATGAAGAAACCTGTTGTAGTTTAGATATTAGATGTCCCCCAAAACCTCATGTTTATAGAAAGTTTATAGAGGTGAAATGACTGAGTTATGAGAGTTTCAACCCAATTAGTGCATTCATTTGTTGATAGAAAAAAAAAACTAAATGGTAACTGTAGGCAGGTAGAGTGTGCCTAGAGAAGGTGGGTCACTCGGGGCTTGACTTTGGGGTATATATTTAATACCTGGTGAGTGGAGCAGTCTCTCTGCCCCTTTGTGGCCATGTCTTGAGCTCTCTTGAGCTCTCTTCTTCCACCATCCTCTTTTACCATGATGTTTTAGCTCACCTCAGGCACAGAGCAAGAGAGTCAGATGTCTCTGGACTGAGACCTCTGAAACCATGAGTCAAATAAACTTTTCCTCTTTTGGTTACAGCAGCAAAAAAGCTAACTAAAACAAAATCCTTCTTAAGTAATTAAGAAACATTACTGTTTGACACATAAGCACAAGTGCTGAGAAAATACTTTAAAATGTGAAAATATGATCTTATCTGAAAATGCTGTTTCTTTAAAGATACTGATTTTAATTCCCAGAAAATCAGTTGCTAAGCATGATAGATCATTTCATTTTGATATTTCTTTCATCCTTCCTGTTATCTCCATTTTCCTGCCCCCATTTTAGAATCAGATGGTCTGAAACAGCTTTCTCTACTTGCAGTCCTTATCAGCCCAAATCTAGTTCCTGACTAATTTCCCCAAATCACTGCCTGTTAAGTCCAATCCTTTTCCACAAGCTAATAATCCACCTGTGATTTTTAAAATCATTATGGAAATTTGTCCTAAGTTAGAAGTCAAGATTTCTATAGACTAGAGGATTGTTACATATAATTTGGCAAACTAATAAAATGGAATACTATACAGTCATTAAGAGCATTGTATAGAAATAATTATTGATCTAAAAATGTTTTTGTACACGATTGAATACAAACATGAATGAAATCATGTAATAGTATAAACAAATTTTGTAAACAGAATAGGCTTTGACACAGAACTTGTTTCTTGGATTTTAAGAAAATAATAGAATGCTGAGATTCCAAGTTCATCTTTATCCAATATTTGTCTATAATAGCACAAAAATGAGAAATAACATGAGTCAAAAAACATGACTTTAACTTATGTTTGCAATCAAAGTAGAATGATAAAAGACATACAAACTATTTTTCTGAGAATGGGCTTGAGTTATAAATAAGTAAAAGAAAGTTATCTGAATAAACCCCATATATTTAAAAATTTTACACTTCTAGCATCAAAAATGAATCTGGGGCTGGGGCTATAGCTCAGTGGTAGAGCACCTTCCTCTCATGTGTGAGGCCCTGGGTTCGATTCTCAGCACCACATAAAAATAAATAAATGAAAATACTGTGTACATCTACAACTAAAAAAAATTTTTAAAAATGAATCTAAAGGAAATTAAAATTTTTAAATTAATGAAAATGAAACCAACATCTAAAAAATTTTTGGTATATAGCTGAAATGATAATTAGAGGAGAATTACTGTTCTTTTATTCTAGATCTCTACATTAAATATACTGTTTTTGAGCATATATATATATATATATATATATATATATATATATATCTCAAGTCAACAACATTGGGTCTCAACTTAAGAAATAAGAAATGTTTCAAATTCCTTAATAAATACAAACCATAAAGCTTATTTGAGAAGAAATAGATAACTTAAGAAGTACTATATCAAAGAAATTGAAACTGAATGTGAAGTTTAAAACCTTTATGCCTGTCCAACACACAAAAATCCATGTTCAGTTGCCCTCTATTGGTGAATTCTAGCAAACATTTAAAGAAGAAATAATATTATTTCAGCAAAAACTTTTCCAGAAATTAATGCCAACTCATTCTATGAAGCCCACATTAGTATTATATTAAAACTAGAAAAAATAACTATAAAAAACTGCAGAAAAATATCCTTTATGAACAGAAACAACAATTCTTGCCAAATTTTAACAAATAAAAACCAACAATATATGAAGAAGATAATACATTATGACCAAAAGGTGTTAACTGCAGGAATGCAAGGTTAGTTTAACATTTGAAATCCAAAGAAAACAAATATGACAAAGTAGAGAAAGGATGTACTTTATAATTACTCCATGGCTCAGAACTGAAGCAATGGGAATACTATTGGTTTTAGTTTTTGTGGTTCTAGGGATTGAACCCAGGGCTTTGTGCATGTGAGGCAAGCACTCTACCAACTGAGCTATATCCCCAGCCCCTGGGAATACTGTTTTTGATCACAGTGGATATCTGAAGGAATTCACTGAAATTCAATATTGGACAGTCACAGAAAGACCCAGAAATTCTGGTTTTTCAATTAGAGGATAAGAATGAGTACCTCAGAGCCAAACCAAGAGCAGCAGTGATGCCTGGTCACCACAGAAGGGAGAGCTAAAACAAAGGGAGAGAAATAGAAAGGTAAACTTGGCTGATTCAGAGGCTTCACAATGAGCTGGTATTCGAAAACTTGTAAACAAACATAGCTGAGGCAGGAAACCATTTTGTGGAGGTCATACTGTAGCTTGTAGTTCTGGGAACATGGGAGATCATAGCAAATATTGCCACACTGTTCTGATGAGCACCTACCATGTGGCCTAGGGTAAACCTGAAAGAATGTGATTAACACAAGTACAGAGAAGATTGTATTCAGGGATACAGAGGAATCTACAACTCATTTTTCCATTAAGTCTGGTGGCTCCTATGACTAGCTGAAGAGAGTCAGGAAATCAAACAGGTAGGCTTATTACATTCAAGGACTGAGCCTTGGGCATTGAAATACACAAGACCTTCCTGTGCTCCCTCCACCCAGGACAGTTGCTTACCCTGCCCTGTAAGTAGAATTCTTGGGAAGTGTCAGATCCAGATGCCCAGCAGAGGTCAGCATTTGCCTGACCCTCTTCAGGGTCAGGTATCTATAGTAGATACCATCCAACAGATACTCAAAGTTCCCACCAGAGCTACACTTCAGTCTCTGGAACTTCTCACTTAGAACTCTGCATCAGCCCCATCTTGTATCAACCTAATCTGTGTACAAAACTCTAATAGATGTTTCTAACAGATAGATTTCATCCTACTTTGTTCTGGTACTTAGGGAAGCTGAAGGAATTTCAACCAGCTTTAGTTCCTGCCCACTCCAGTTATCAACTTGGTGAGCAACACAAAAGGGGGAAAGACTTAATGACTCCCAGTCCTCAAGGTGCATACCCCCTCCACAGAATGGAAAGATGAACAGCCTGCTATGGATAGTAAATATTCATCTTTGTCCACAGTTTCAACCATCTCAGTGGAGAAAATTCTTTCATTTTCTGTTAAGAATTTTTTTGTGTGATTTCCTTGGTATGTTTATTTGCGTATGTGTGTGTTTGTGATATGTGTTATGTAATACATATGTGATATGTATATTAATATATAAATATATATAAATAATCATTTTTCTTTCTTTATTGCCCTTTTTTTGAGGGTTAGTTAAGTTTTGTGGTGTTTATTCTTTTTTCTTAGTTTTTGTTTGTTTTGTTACTCCTTCTCTCCTTTCTTCTCCAATAACCAAATTATCCTGTTTTATCTTTTTTGTCTCTCATTATTTTGTTTCTTTAACTTTTTTTTACTCATCCTTTTTGGGTTTCACTTGCTATGTCTCTTTTATTTTTCTTTCTTTTTACCTTTTTAATATTATTTACTTCCTTTGGCCTTCTTTTACCTTCGTAACCCATTCTCTTTTCTCTTAATGAACTGTGTTTTACCATCTTTTAAAACTATTTAGTTTACATAATTTCTGCCCCCACCATTAATGTTATTGAGGATATTACTATTGTGGGTGTTGTAGTTGACATTTGGTGTTTAATGCTATATTTAAGTCATGATAGTTTGTTGTTAATTTTGAACCCACCATTCCTGTTTTTTGTGGTTATTAAGGTGTCATAGTGGTTTAAGATGTCATCATAGGCACCTGATTTACTTTAATGCTCTATATTTTTCCTAATATTGTTGCTGTTATTTATTTCCTCCTTTCGTGAGGTGCTGTGAATCTAGTGTGCCACTATAAGACCACAGGGTAGGTACACTGCTGCTGAGCTTAATTCCCAACCTAGTCAACCTGGGCACTTTGCTCCACACACTCAACATAACCCCATTCAAACTTCAGTAATATTTTAACACATACCAAAAAAAAAAAAAAAAAAACAGCGAAGAGAAAACCTCAAACTGAAATCTAGGTTCCAAGTAGAAATAGCTAGGGAAAGGTCCCAGATCCAATGCACGGACATTTGCTACTAAAGCAAGAGCAAAAAGAACACAGAAATTGTGGACACCATTTCTTTGAGGGGCTTTAGCCAAAATCAATTACATCTGTGGAAACCTACTTGAAAATATATTCAAAAATTCACAACTACCTGATATCCCATAACAGTTCACCAAGAAAAGGCTATACCCTAAAAAGATTCTCACATAAAATGGAAAAGAACTTTATCCCAACAGGTTCACAAATCTCAACATAGTAATACAAGAAATAAAAATAATAATAAAGTTAATATGAGACTTCCTAAGATTCATAATTCACCAGCAATTGACTCCAAATATATCAAAGTGGATGAAAAGCCAGATAAAGCATTTAAAATGATTATTAAAAAGTTTGATGAATTACAAACAAACACAGAAAAATAAGTGACCAATTTAATAAGTTAGTATAGAATATAAGAAGTTCAATAAACAGTAGGGATGTTGAAAAATAACCAAACAGAAATCTTGGAAATGAAAGTCACAATAAATCAAGTAAAAAATTCAGCTGAAAGCTTATCCAATAGGTAGACTAAGTAGAAGAATCTCAGAGTTGTAAGACAAAGGGGCCAGCCTTGAATATTCAAACAGAATTAAAGAAAATGAAAGAAATAACCATGAACAGAATATACAAGAAATCTGGGACAACATAGGAAACAAAATTTAAGCATCACAGAAAATAAAGAGGATCCTAAGACATAGGCTAATGGCATGGGTGATCTTTACATGGAAATAATAACTGAAAAAAAATTCTAAACTTTGGGAATAAGATGGACACCGAGACACAGGATGCATTCAGGACCCCAAATACAAGAGATCAAAAAGGAACCTGTCCACAACACATAGTTAAAATGCCTAAGACAGAGAACAAGGATAGAATGTTGAAACCCTCAAGAGAAACCCATCAGGTTTTATTGAAAGGATAGCCATTTAGAAATACTTTGATTTTTATACTACTAGAGTAACATGGCCAGCCACATCAATGTTTATAGCAGCTCAATTCACAATAGCTAAATTATGGAACCAACCTAGGTTCCCTTCAACAGATGAATGGAAAAAGAAAATGTGGTATACATACACAATGGAATGTTACTCAGCAACGAAAAAGGATAAAATTATGGCATTTGCTGGTAAATGGATGGAACCAGAGACTCTCATGCTAAGTGAAATAAGCCAATCCTAAAAACCAAGTCCAAAGTTCTCTCTAATATGCAGATGATAATATACAATAAGGGGGGCATCGAGAATAGACATACTTTGGATTAGACAACGGGGAATGAGGGAAGGGAGGAGGAATTGGAATAGGAAAGATAGTACAATCAATCAAAATTATTTTCCTATGTTCATACATGAATGCACAACTAGTATAACTCTACATCATGTACAACTGAAAGAATGGGAAGTTATACTCCATGTATGTATAATATTTCAAAATACAGTCTACTGTCATGTATAACTAATGGGAACAAATTAAATTTTTTTTTTAAAAAGAAAAATACTTTGATTTTTTAGCACAAACTCTAAAATATAAGAGAGTGTGTTTGGAAAATAACTGCCACTAAGATTGCTATATCCAGCCAAGCTATCATTCAGAGTCAAAGAAGAAATAAAAGATAAACTTCCAAGATAAACATAAACTAAAAAATTCATGACTACTAAGCTGGCACTACAACTTAGTAAAAATATTTAAATAGATACTACACACAAAAGAAGATAAAAACAACAAAGAGAGTGTGAAAATAGATCTCCTTAGAAGAGTAGCTAAGTAAATAAGAAATAGGACTGAATTAAACATTAGAAATCCATCAAAATGACAGAAATTGGGCTGGGGCTATAGCTCACTGGCAGAGCACTTGCCTAGCATGTGTAAGGCACTGGGTTCTATCCTTAGCACCACATAAAAATAAAACAAATAAAATAAAAACATGCTGTCCATCTACAACTACAGATTTTTTAAATGGCAGAAATTAAACATCTTTGTATAACTGGAAGAATGGATGAAAACCAAGACCAACTATATGTTGTTTGCAAAACACCTATCTTCCAGGCAAAGATAGCCACAGGCTTAAAGTGAAAGAATGGAAAATGATATTCAATATAAATGGAAACAAAAAAAAAAAACAGAAGTAGCTACTTTGATATTCAACAAAGAGTCTTCAAGCCAAAATTAATCAGAAAAGACAAAGAGGTTCACTTCATATTGTAAAAAGGAACAATCCAACAAGAAGATAAAATGATAGTAAATATTTACGCCCCAAATGTTAGTTCATCTAATTGCATAAAACAATCACCACTAAACATAAAGACTTAAGCCCCAATACAATACTACTTGGTGATTTTAATACCTCTCTCACAAAGGCCTTTCACAAAATCAGCACAAACTCTCCAGACCTAAAATAGATTATAAATCTAAAGGAACTAACAGACATGGAATATTTCATCCAACAAGAGCTAAATTCACTTTCTTCTCAGCTCCTCATGGAACCTTCTCCAAAACAGACCACATTTTAGGC
This sequence comes from Spermophilus citellus, assembly GCF_964194105.1. NCBI lineage: Eukaryota > Metazoa > Chordata > Mammalia > Rodentia > Sciuridae > Spermophilus > Spermophilus citellus. The sequence goes on along the minus strand of NC_138182.1, from coordinate 194,073,777 downwards.
CACAAAGCAACTCTTAGCAAATACAAAACAATTGACATTATTCCTTGAATCTTATCAGATTACAGTGAAATGAAATTAGAAATTGACAGTAAGAAAATACATAGAAATTACATAAAACCACAGAGATTGAGCAATACAGTTTTGAATATTCAATGGGTAATAAAAGAAATCAGGGAAGAAATTTTAAAATTATTAGAATTAAATGAGAAGATATACAATATTTCAAAATTTCTGGGACACTATGAAGGCAGTTGTTAGAGGAAAGTTTAGAGCTATAAGTGCCTATATTTAAAAAAAAATCATAAAAATCCCCCAAAAATGACCTAATGATGCATCTCAAGGCATTAGACAAATAAGAAAAAAATAAATTACAAAATCAATAAAAGAAAGGAAATAATATCAGAACTGAAATTAATGAATTAGAGAATAAAAAAAAAACGCACAAAGGATCAGTGAAATGAAGAGTTGGGAGTTGGTCTCTGAGGTTCAGGATTCAAGTAGTGAGACTACTCCTTCTCCACCAGGGGAATGAAAGAGGAATTTCACTAAAATTCAATACTGGAAAAGTCAGAGTGTCTTAAAAGACTCAGACATCCAGGTGCAATGAACAAACAATAAAGGGTAAATTTGAGCCAAGTCAGTTGTGGTAGCAGTGTTGTTTCACCACAGAGAGGAGGGGTAACACACAGAGAGAAATGAAATGAATTTCACATGGAAAAACCTGTAGATCAGAAAAGCAGAATGATCTTTCCTGCACAGCAGACTGGTGTTTGGAAGGTGCTCTGTCTTTCTTAACTGGCAAATGGAGAACTGAGGCAGAACCATCTTGAGGAGGCCACACTGCAGCTTGCTGCTGTGGAAGTCCAGGAGATCATAGCAATCATTATCATACCATCCCAGGAAGCACCTAATGTGTGACCTAGGGTGTACTAACAGAATATGAGTGAAATAGGCACAAAGAAGTTGATGCCCGGGGAAATTCGAGTCAGAAAAAACAGAGAAGAGGTCAACTCACTTTACCTTTGAGTCTTGTGACTCATATGACCGGTTGGAGAGGGTCAGGAATCTGAACAGGAGGATGGGCATATCCTCAGGGACTAACCCTGGAAGTCCAGCAGAGTTGGTCACAGATTGGCTCACTATTGCATGAACAGAATACTTAAGAGGCTTCTGAGATCCAGACTTCCAGTAGAGATCAGCATCTTCCAAACCCTAGGGGTGTGTTGATCTAATATCTCCAGAGCAGGTATCCCCCAACAAAGCCCCTAAGACCTGATTAAGACCCCAGCCTCAGCTTTCAGAACTCCGCTGGTAAAACTCTGCAGCAGCTCCATCCTGGGAATACACTCACCTGGTCTGTCTGAACAAAACTCCAATCAACAGGAGGTTGAGCTGCTGGGGTTACAGATATGAGCTGACACGGCTTCCCATTCCATATACTACTAATAAGGGAAACTTAGAGCTATTTCAACCAATTGACAGCTCAGTGAGCAACACAAAAAGAGGAAGTATTTAACAACCCTGAGCCCTTGCTCTCTCTGTAAATAGCCCAAGAAGAAACAGAAGTACAGCTGGGCATAGGCAGTGACCTCCCATTTTTGCCAACTGTGTTTGAATACCTCAATGGAGAGGGAGGATTCTTTAATTTTTCTTCAAGTATCAGTTTCTCTCTCTCCCTCCTCCCTCCCCCCAACTTTCTTTCTTTCTTTTTGATACCAGGACTTGAATCCAATGGTGCTTTACCAATGAGCCATATACCTAGGCCTTTTTAGTTTATTTTTTAACTTTGAGGTAGAGTCTTGCTAAGTTGCTTAGGGCCACAGTAAATTGCTAAGGCTGGCCTTGAACTTTAGATCTCCTGCCTCAGCCTCCTGAGCTGTTGAGATTACAGGTGTGTGCTGACATATCCAGCATTTTTATCATTTTTAAATGTAATTATTTTTCTTTGCCTTGTGTTATGGTTTAAATAATGAGGTGTCTTCCAAAAGCTCATGTGTGAGACAGTGCAAGAAGGTTTAGAGGTGAAATAGTTGGGTTATGATAGCTTTAACCCAATCCATGGAGTGATCCCCTTTATAAGAATCAAACCAGATAGAGTATGGCTGGAGGAGGTGGGTCACTGGGGACATGCCTTTGGGGATTATGTTTAGTATCTGGCAAGTGAAGTCTCTCTATGCTTCATGGAGCCTTGGCCCCAGCTGCTTTCCTCTGTCACATCCTTCTGCCATAATCTTTTATCTCTGGCCCTGAGGAATGGAGTTGGCCAACTATGAACTCTGACCTCTAAAACCATGAGACACAAAATGAACTTTCTCTTCTGTATAATTGTTCTTGTCAGGTCTTTTGGTTACAGCAGAAAGAAAGAAAAAAAAAAACCTGACTGAAACACCTTGTCTCTCCAGGGTTAGGGTTTTTGGTTTGTTTATTTTGTGTTTATTTGTTTATATCTCTTCTAGACTTTATTCTCCCACTAACAACCAAATTCTCTTGTTCTCTTTCTCTCTCCCTTGAGTTTTGTTTTTCTAATTTTTCTCCTTTTTTATAACCATCACTTACTACATCTCTTCTGCATTCTCTCTTCACATTTTGAAAATTCTGAACTCTCCTCTACTTTCCTATCAAATTTTTTTCTTTTAATAAACTATATTTTACCATCTTTTAGAACTATTTGGTTTATGTAATTCCTGCCCCACCATTTATGTTGTTGCAGTTGTTACAGCTGTGGATGTCATAGTTGGCACCTGCTGTTTACTTGAATGCCAAATCTACTTCACAGTTATTTATTGTTTTTGCTATGGCCAATTGCTGATCCCACCATTCCTGTTTGTATGGTAATTGTATTATAAATGTTACAGTAGACACTGGGTATTTATTTTAATGCTGCACATTGCTTCCATTAGTTATTGCTATAGTTTGTTTTCTATTTTTCTGTGAGGTGCTAGGAATCTATAGGGACACTATAAGTTTGCAGGGTAGAGACACTGCTGCTGAACTAAACTGAGCCAAAAGAGAGTGCATATTGTTCCATATACCAATGAACAACATTCAAACTTTATCCATACTTGAATACAAATAATAGAAGATACAAAAACCTAAACTAATGACCAGACTCCAAGTATGAATGGCTGGGGTAGGCCCTTAGGACCTACCCATAGACACCCACTCCTACAGCAAAAACAGAGACAATTAACACAAGGCTGTGGATATCACTGAGGGTGTCTTAATCTGATCACTTTTTAAGAGAGTCTATGCCCTAAAAAAAGGTATAAATGTAAGAGTGGAAGAGAAATCCTTCCCATCAGATGCATAAAACCCAACATGGGAATGTAAGATATATATAAAAAAAACAAGACGATACCTCTTAAAATTTATGATTGAATAGCAACTTAATCCCAAGATAATGAAGTGGATTAGATTAAGAATTTAGAAGAATTATTATAAAAATGATCAACAAATTCCAAGAGCACATAGAAAAACAGCTGAATTAATTAAGAATGTCAGTACTGGGTATGAATGAGAAATCCAAGAAGGAGATAGAAATATTGAAAAAGAACCAAACAGAAATCTTGGAAATGAAAGACACAATAAATCAAATAAAAGGTTTATTTGAAAGACTCTCTAATACAGCAGAATATGCTAAAAACAGAATCTCAGAACTGGAAGACAAAATGGCTGACCTTGGACATTCAGACAGTATTAAAGAAAAGAAAATAACTAACCATAATCAGAACATATACGAAATCTGAGACATTAAAAGACAAAATTTAAGAGTAATTGGGATTGAATACCATTGTTAGAGGCATGTTAATAGAAAGAATAACCTCTTTTGGGAAATAATAACAGAAAAATTTCCAAAATTTGAGAATGAGGTGAACATCCAGAATACAGGATGTAATATGAAACTCAAACAGACAAAATTAAAAAAGAACCTCTCCATGACACATTATAATTAAAATGCCTAACGTAGAAAGCAAAAATAGAATTTTAAAAGCTGCAAGAAAAAAATGTCAGGTGACATTAAGAAGCAAGCCAATCAGAATTGTTTATAATTTGTTATCACAATTTCTGAAATCCAAGAGAGCTTGGAGTGATGTGTTACAAGACTTGAAAAAAATAACTGTCAACCAGGATTGCTAAATAGAAAAGCTACCCTTCAAAACTGAAAAAAAAAAAAAGATTCTTCCATGACAAGGAGAAACTAAAATTATTCATGACTACTAAGCTGGCACTAAAGAAATACCCCAAAGAGATCAGAGAGAGCCTTGCTCTCCCAAGACAAAAACAAACCCCAAAGTCTTTTCACTTTGACAAAAAAAAGCTCACTAAAACAGAACTACCCCACAAAAACAAACCTCAGAACTCACAAATAAGCAAATCTCAGTTGAAAAGTAGCTAAGCAAATGAGAAACAAGACCAAATTAAACATTAGAAATTAATCAAAATGGCAGGTGTTATCATTTAGATATGAGTTGTCCCACAAAAGCTCATGTATGAGACAATGCAAAAAAGTCTAGAGGTAGAATGATTGGATTATGAGTACCTTAACCTAATCAGTGCATTAATCTACTAATGTGGATTAACTGGGCAGTAGTGGTAGGCAGATAGAGTGTGGCTGGGATAATTAGATCACTGGGAGCATGCCTTTGGGTTTGTATTTTGTCTCTGGAGAGCAGGGCTCTCTCTGCTTCTTTTTGGCATGTTCAGAGCTGCTTTCCTCTGCCATGTCCTTCTCCCATGATGTTCTCCCTCACCTTGGGCCCACAGCTACGGAGTCAGCCACCTATGGACTGAGACCTCTGAAACCATTAGTCAAATAAATTTTTCCTCCTCTAATCATACATGTCAAGTCTTTTCACAGTGACCAAAAAACCCCAAAAACTCATTAAAACAGCATGAATTCATAAACATCTCTGTGTACTAACAAGAGCCTACTACATATCGTTTGCAAGAGACTCACTTACAGGCAAAAACAGCCACAGGCTGAAGTGAAAGGATAGTAATTAATATATCATGTTCCTGGAGCCTGAAAACAAGTAGGAGTTACCTTCTCCCATATGCAACAAAGCAAACTTTAAGCTAATTATAATAAGAAGAGAAAAATAAGGTAGCATCATACCAGTAAAGGGAACAATCCAGCAAGAAGATATAAGGATAGTAAATATTTATGCCCAAACATTATTGCACCTAATTGCACAAATCAGACACTACTCATATTAAAGCCTCAGATAGACCCCATTAGATTAATACTGGGTGATTTCAACATACTTCTCTTGCCAATAGATAGGCAGTTCAGACACAAACTTAGTAAAGATTCTTTGGAACAGAAAAAATATTATAACTCAAATGGACTTAAGAGACATCTATAGAATATTTCATACAGCAACAGCTGAATATAATTTCTTCCCAATGGCTGATGGAACACCCTACCACAAAATAGACTATATTTTAGTCTACAAAGCAAACACTATCAAATATAAAATATTGATATAATTCCTTGTATCTTATCATATAATAATGGAATAAAATTAGAAATCAATACCAAAAAATCCCAGATTAACTATATAAACACATAGAATTTTTATTTGTTCTTTATATATATATATATATATATATATATATATATATATATATATATATATATATATAACAGTAGAGTTTGTTTTTATATATTATGCATACATGAATATATCCTATTATAATTAGGATCTCATTCTTTTAAACACATATAATTTGAACAATATACTTTTGAATGATGAATGGGCGATAGAAGAAATCAGGGGAGAAATTTTAAACATCTTGGAATCAAACTAGAATGTTGGGACACAATAAAGTGAGTGCTAAGAGGAGAGTTTATAACTACAAGTGCCTACATAAGAAAATCAGGAAGATCCTGCAGAAACAACCAAATGATGCATCTCAAGACCCTTAATTGATATATCGTTAGCCAAAATAATGAGAGAGAGAGAGAGAGAGAGAGAGAGAGAGAGAGAGAGAGAGAGAGAAGACCTGAATTAGTAATGTTAAAGGGGAATAAAGAGATGTCACTACAGAAATGCAGAGGATCATTAGGATCATTATTTTGAAAACTTATACCCTCTTAAATTGGAAAATCTAGAAGAAATAGATAAATTTCTGGACACATATTACCCAAAACTAAATCAGAAGTATATGGAAACACTAAATAGACTAATAGAAATTGAATCACTCATATGAAGTTTTTCAACAACAAAAAAAACCCCAGGATCAAATGGATTTTCAGTTGAATTCTATCAAAACTTTAAAGAACAACTAATGCTAATACTCCTCAATTTATTCCATGAAATAGAAAGGGATAGAGCATTTCCAAATTTATTCTATGAAACTAATATCACTCGATTCCTCAATCAAATAAGAAAGAAAATGAAATGTATAGACCAATATCCTTGATGAACATAGTTGAAAAATCTTTAATAAAATATTAGCAAATCATATTTGACAATATATTAGAATTGTACATCATGATCAAGTTGGTTTCATTCCTGGAATGTAAGGATGGTTCAAATCACACAAATGAAGCCAATGCCTCTTTCATAGTGAACTGGGAAAAACTGAAAGCATTTCCTTTAAAATAAGGACCAAGACAAGGATATCCACTCTCACCACTCCATGTCAGTCAGTACTTGAAAACTTAGCCAGAGAAATTAGGCAAAATAAGAAAATAAAATATGTACAGATAGGAAAAGGTGAAGTACAGTTATCAGTTTGCAGATCCAAAACACTCCACTAGAATTTTCCTAGAGCTAATAAACAAATTTAGCAAAGTAGCAAGATACAAAATCAACACACAAAAATCAACAGCTTTTCTGTATACAGTGAATCCTCTGAGAAAGAAATAAGGAAAATAATTCCATTCACAATAGCCTCAAAATGATATAAAATACCTAGGAATAAATCTAGAAAAGGAGGTAAAATACCTTTAAAATGAAAATTACAGAACACATAAGAAAGAAATTGAAGAAAATAGAAAGACCTCTGATGTTCCTGGGTATGTAGAATTAATATTGTTAAAATGGCTGTATCACCAAAAGCAACCTACATTTCTATGCAATCCCCATCAAAAGACTAATGACATTTTTTAGTCAGCTTTTTTACTGCTATGACTAAAATATCTGACCAGAACAATTTTAGGAGGAAAAATTTATTTGGGGGCTCACAGTTTCAGAGATCTCAATCCATAGACAACAGTTTCCATTCATCCAGGCTCAAGATGAGGCTGAACATCACGTCAGAAGAATGTGGCAGAGGGAAGCAACTCACATCATGATCAGGAAGCAGAGAGAGAGCAAGGACTCCACTAGCCAGACACAAAATATATACCCAAAGCCACACCTTACCACTTCAGTTATCACTCAGTTAATCCCTATAAAGGGACTAATTAACAAGTTGGGTTAAGACTTTCACAACCCAATCATTTTTTCCTCTGAACTTTTCCTCGGGTCTCACATATGAGCTTTTGGGGAACAACTTGCATCCAAACCATAATAACATTCTTCACACAACTAGAAAAAACAGTCCTGAAATTCATATGCAAGAATAAAGACAGAATAGCTAAAGCAATTCTAAGTGAAAAGAACAATGCTAGAGTATTATAATACCTGATCTCATATTACATTACAGAGCTTTAGTAACAAAAACAGCATAGCATAGATGTACAATCATACATATAAACAATGGAATAGAAGACAGACAAACCAAAATTGATACAGTCATATGATCTTTGACAAAAACACAGATTGGAGAAGAAATAGCCTTTTAAACAAATATTACTGGGAAAACTAGATACATACATAGAAGAATGAGTCTAGACCCCTTATCTATCACCCTGCACAAAGCCAACTCAAAATGAGTGAAAAACTAGGAATTAGACAGGAAACTTTTCAACTGCTAGAATAAAGCATAGGGTCAACACACTATCACATAAGGTGCAAGCAATGACTTCTTCAACCGGATTCCTGAAACTTAGGAAATAATGCCAAGAATGAATAAATGGAATAGCATCAGTTTAAAAGCTTCAACATAGCAAAAACCAGCAAACCAAGAGCATGAAGAGAGCATGTACAGAATGGGAAATCTTTGCTAGCTACTCTTCTGACAGGATTAATAATCAAAATGTGTAAATAACTCCAAAAATTTAACACCAAAATAAATAAACAATTATAAAATAACTCAATAAATAAGCAAATGAACTAAACAGATACTTCTCAAGAGAAAAAATACAAATGACCAACAAATATACTTTTTAAATGTTTAACATCTTTAGCAATCAGGAAAATGAAACTCAAAACTACACTGAGATTTTTTTCTCACTCTAGTTAGAATGGAAATCATCAAGAATACAAATAATGATAGAAGCTGGCAAGGTTGTAGGGAAAAGCAATACTTATAACTGTTGGTGGGATTGTAAATTATTAACCTATGAAAATCAGCATGAAGATTCCTCAAAAGTCTAGAAATGGAGCCACCACATTAGCCAACCTATACTACTCTTGGTATTAATCCCAAAGAATTAAAGTCATCATACTATAGCAATTCATGCATATCCCTATTTATAAAAATGCAATTCACAGTAGCCAAGTGACCATCAAAATATGAATGGGTAAAGAAAATGTGGTAGACATACACAATGGAGTATTTTTTAGCCATAAAAACAACAAAATTTTATCATTTACTGGAATATGAATGGATTAAGAGCATCATATTAAGCAAAATTAGCCAGACTCAGAAAGTCCAATGTCAAGATTTTTCTTTCATATATGGAAACTAGAGGGGAAAAACAGAAGGTGGAGAAAGAATCTCATAAAATTAGAAGGGAAACTAGCAGAGTAGAGGAAGGGAACAGGGAAAGGGAGGTGAGGAAAGAAAAAGGAGGCACTGCAGAACAAATGGTTTTGGGAAATTATGTGCATGCATGAACACATTACAGTGAATCCCAACGTTATCTCTCGCACACCAATAAAACAATTATAACACACCAATAAAAATTATTAAAATATAAGAATACCAATAACTTACTATGTTAACCGTATAAAAAAGAAAAACAATATGATCATCTCAATTGATGAAGAAAAATAATTAACCAATACCCAACATCTAAACCAATAGAAACACTTAGCATAGAAGAAGCAGAATGAACATTCTCAACCTCATAAAGGGCATCTAGTAGGAAAACTGTGTTGCTAGTATCATGCTTAGTGATGAGAGATGCAATGCTCTCCCCTAACATGTGGGAATAGGCAATGGCATCTACTCTCAAGACTTCTAGTCAACGGTGTACCAAAGCTTTAGTCAGTCCAATCAGTCAAGAAGAAAGAAATCAAAGGCACCCAGATTGGAAATAAAGAAGTAAAATTGTCTTTATCTATAGATGAAAATGATAGCATAAAAAATATAAACCACTTAGGGATAAATATGAGAAAAAATTGTGCATGACCTGTTCAATGTGTTCAATGCAAACTAAATAAAGATATTTAATATTAAATTCTCCCTATAATTTAATCTATAGGTAAAATGCAATATCAATTAAAATCTCAGCTTCTTAATTTGTAGATAATGACAACTAATTCTAAAGTTCATGTGGAAATGCAAAGGACAAAATTAACCAAAACAATTTTGAAAAAGAATAGTTATCTAATTTTAAAAATGACCTTCAGTCATTTATTTCATTGCTGTGACCAAAAGACCTGACAAAAACAAGGTAGAGGTAAGTCTATTTGGGTCTCAGTTTCAGAGTTCTTAGTCTGTAAATGACCAACTACATTGCTCTGGGCATGAGGTAACACAGAACAACATGGTGGAAGAGCATGAAGCATTGAGGAGAGCAGCTCAGGACATGGTACCAGGAAGCAGAGAGAGCTCTGCTTACTGGGGACAAAATATATACTCCAAAGGCATGCTTCAAGTGACCTATCTTCTCCAGCAATACCCTACCTGTCTACAGTTACCACCAGTTAATCAGTTAATTAACACACTAATTAGATTAAGTCTTTCATAACCCAATAATTTCACCTCTGAACTTGTCTCACACATAAGCTTTTGTGGGATACCTCATATCTAAACCTTAACATGGTATAAAACTGCATTGATCAAAATTACAATATTGGAATAAAGATAGGTCAGTAAAATGGACTGGAGCACTCAACAATGGACTCACAAATATATGACTAATTGATTTTTAACAAAGATACAAAATTAATTCAAAAATTTGAGATTGAGTAAATAATTTTGCATTATATAGTCATTAATTTTGCTGTAAAATGTGTATGTTCATGATATATTAAAAGAAAATAACAGGTAAGTGAAATAAGCCAGCTTCTGAAAATGAAGGTCAAATGTATTCTCTTCTATGTGGAAGCAAGAGGGGGTAGGGAGAAAGAGAAGGGATTTTAAAAAGGAATCTCACAGAAATCTGAGAAAGACCATGAAGAACATTTATCTTCTGCTATTTGTAATATATATACCAAATACCAAATGTTAATAAAGAGAGGTAGATTTGGTTTCCACATTGAGCATATCTTGCTTTTTAAAAAATAGAAAAGCAATAGATATTAACTTTGAAATTCTCAATAGTTCTCTATAACCCCTTGGATAAAGTTTAACTGCCTATTCTGAAGTCAAGATTCTCAACAAATCATGTGGCCCAAACTGATCTTGGTAACTTTCCTCTTTCCTACACAAGTCCTCCTGGTTCTTCACGTTGTCACTTGGTTCTGTTCACCAGCCTCCACGCCCCACCTTCCTTCCCACTGCTGCCTCTATTCGATTCTGCTTCTCCTTTGGACTTGGACCCTGCTTCCCCCTCTTTGCCTTTCCACTTCACACCAACCTTTGAAGTCAACTTCCTACTGGTTCTGAAGTTTCTCTGAGAAACATATTAATAAAATTCCACCCTTGAATTATGTCTTCTTCATGTTTGAAATGAAACCACATGTAAGTTAAATTATTAGCAAACTTTAGTGGAAAGCCTTTATAATTCCAGAGGCCTAATTGTGCCTGGTGTACATATTTACCCTGTGCTAAACAGACTTAAGGTTCTGGAGCTAGACTGTTGGGTTTTAAATTGTGACTTTGCCAGTAAATAGTTGGTTGATCTTAGAACAAATTATTTCATTTCTCAGTTTATGTTTCTCTTTTATAAATTGAACATAAAAGAACATACCTCATAAAGTTGTTGCAGATATTAAATATATAGTATTGAAAAGCATTCAGAATATTTTCTGGTATATAGTAACTTTTGAGAAAACCCAGAAGTTTAAAGGCTCTTTATGAAACATTCTGAAATGACTCATATCTGATTTCATCATACTTATTATTCTTTGTTAATCTAAGTTTTTTTTTGTACATTTTCTATCTCTAAGCAGTATTTAGACAGTAAATAATTTGGAGAGCTAATGTTTGAGAGAAAATTAAATTTTCTTTTCTTAAATTTGTTTTAATTAGTTACACATGACAGTACAATGATCTTGACATATCATACATTTGAATCAGATGGGATATAATTTCTCATTTTTCTGAGTGTACAGGTTGCAGAATCACATTTGTCATGCAGTCACGTATATACATACAGCGATAATAATAATAATAATAATAATAATAATAATAATAATAATAATAATGTCTATTTCATTCTGTTATACAGAATACATGTATGACGATGTGAGGGAAAAAAAAGAAGTGTGTCGCATTAGATTGGGTAGAGAGAAGTGATGGGAGGGGAGGGGAGAGGAAGGGGGGAAAGAAAGGTAAATTAAATTTTCAATTGCAAAGTCAAATTTTGAACACTAGATGGTGACACAACACTAGCTATGATTTTTACAGCCAGCTACAAAAAACTTATAATTAAAAGAAATATTCAGCATTGCACCTTTATTTGCATATTTTCTACTTTCTCCTTCATCAAATAGGGAGAAAGGAGTGAAAGTAAAAGGGTGTCAGAGGTTTCCTCTTAGGGTCTAGGAGGCTTTCTGGAGGACTAGGGGACCTCCACAGCCTGACAGCACACCCAGACAAAGAAGCCTGGCAAAGGTAGCATTCTGTAAGAGGCACTGCTTGCCTAATGTGTGCACTCCAGGTGAGAGAATCTTGATCTTTCCATCCTAATAGTAGAGGAAGACTTCTTTAATTCCAGGCTCCCTCTGAATGGAGGGCAGTTCTATGGGCTGAACTGATGGGGCACAGTCAGCAGAGGAATGAGGGGACAGAAGAGAGGTTGGATGCAAAGGAGGTTGCCAGAGACTCATCCATCATCTTGTGTAAATTTAAGATCTAATTACCTGGGGGATCAGTGATGTGAATACCTTTTGTCATTTATCTGTATGTCCCACACATATGGGTTTGATCTAAAGTTCCGTGATATATTCTCACCAGTCATTTCTTGACTAGGAATTACTCCTCTTTGCACATGCAGGAAAAATATTTCTGTGGCCCTTGCTGCTGTCTCAGTCTGGCACCCTGTGGAGCTAGGGGAGTGATTCCCATCCCACTTTCCTTTTGTTAGTGGGGAGGGGAGAAAGAAAAGATTAACTTTCAGATTGAGACCAAGTCCCTAATGGTCTTAAACATGGACTCCATTCTTCTTTCTATAATACTATAAAATGTTTTTATTTTGTATGGATACAACTTCCGAAGAAGGGTGCTTTGCATTAAAAATGTGGTAAAATATATAAAACATGCCATTTTAACCATCCCCTCCTTTTTTTTTTTTTTTTTTTTTTGCAGTGCTGGGGATCAAACCTAGGGCCTTGTACATGTTAAATAATGCTCTACCACTGAACTACACCCCCAGCCCCAATATGGCCATTTTTAAGTGTACAATTCAGTGCCATTCAGTTCATTCACGAGGTTGTACAACTATCACAACTATCCGTTTTCAGAACTTTTTAATCATCACAAATAGAAACTCTGCACACTAGTTATTAAATAATAACTCCATATAATTCTTATAGGAGAGTTATTTTTTAAATAGTTTTAGTGCCCATAAAGCCCATGGCTATGTTTATACCTCTTTTAAAGCACTTTAACATTTCATTTATTAAAAAATATATTTATTAAGCAAATATGCTGGTTGTAATATTATGGATAGATACTCAACTAAATAATAATTCTTTCCCTAAAAGAACTTATCTAGAGTCGTAAATAAATGATATCAGTGCAGTGTGATAAATGCTATGATAGAAAAAGGAAAGGAGAGTTAGTGAGGTGTCTAACAACTAATGCTTAGTGAACACAAATTATCCAATTGCACCAGGGATTATCCATACTATATCCTTCACAATTGCTCTATGAAGTAGATATTGTTATCATATTTTGCAGATAAGGAATCTGCAGTCTAGAATGGTCAAGCCAGTTGCCCAGGGATACCAGTGGGCTGTTTAGAGGGACTAATCACTAAATAGGTAAGTAGGAATTATGAGTCCTAATCCAGACTGTGCTGCTTTGTGAATTTAGATTTGTGCCTGCAGTTTTCTGGCCTTACTTTGTTTTGTTTTTATAAAATGGCACAACCATTCTAGAAGATCCCTTAAGATGTTTTTATCAAGATGGGAAGGGCTGAGTGGACATACGAGAATTTTAACTACAGATCTGAAGAGGAGACAGACTAAAAAGAATTCTGCACTTTGAAATACAATGCCAGGGTACTCCAGAACAGAGTCTTCCTTATGCAGGGTAATGTGGAATTTTGTGATCAAGAAAATGAGACCTCTGATATTTGTGGCATTAAGAACTGTTTTACAGAGGAGGTTGACTTGTTCTGATAAACATAAGATATTAACTTGTTTTCTTTTTTTTTTTGTAGGGTTTTGTTTGTTTTGTTTTGTTCAGTTTTTTTTTATTTTTTATTTTTTTTATTGGTTGTTCACAATATTACAAAGCTCTTGACATATCATATTTCATACATTAGATTGAAGTGGGTTATGAACTCCCAATTTTACCCCAAATGCAGATTGCAGAATCACGTCGGTTACACATCCACATAACTTGTTTTCTGCCTAAATTTTCCATTTTCCTTATGCCCCATTTGGAAAGTTAGCTGATTTTTCCTCCTGTATCTAGGATAGGGTTAAGGCAAAGGGATTTGTTTTTAAATCTACTTGCCTAGCAAATTGCATGGTAGGATCCAAGGGAAATGGTAATAGAAAGGAATGAGGATAGAGGTCTTTGATAAGATCTCTGCAGATTGGGAAGGAGAGTGTAAGTCAATGCATGGATTTATTAGAAGCAGTACTTGCATCCTGGTACTGCTATTGGAGTGGAGGTAGAAAATTTTCAGAGACACATGCACACAAAGGTGGGTGTAGTCAGAGAGAATATAGCCTCACAGGTACAGCAAATATGAGTAAATCTCATCTATTGTAGAATCTGATAGTCCAGACCTTCCCCAGAGTTTGTGTTTTCTGCCAGGAAAGCTCCTCCCTGCTTGCCCATTCAACTGTATATTATTAAAGCAAAATAGACCATACAAAGTGTTACAGGCAAGGAAGGCTATTGAAATAAAGGAGAAAGACCAGAACTAAGTCTGAACTCAATTCTACTCACAAAAAAGGCCAGAGGTTTTTTGGTGTGAGTGAGTGTGTGTGTGTATCTATGTGTGTGTGTGTGTGTGTGTGTGTGTGTGTGTGCATGTGCACGTGCGCACAAGCTAAGGTATTAGGAATCAAACCCATGGGCACTCCACAACTAAATTACATTCCTAGTCCTTTTTATTTAGTTATTTTTTATTTTAAATTGCCCAGGCTGGACTTGAACTTGAGATCCTTGGCAGGAGGGTTTCTAAGAGCAGAGATGGGCTAATAGAATCACACTGGAGGATGTTAGGGAGGAAGTTAATAGATAGGATATGTCCAGCACATTGCATTAGTCCTGCATTTGTAATGTTTTCCTCTGTGATTAGTCCATCTGTGTTTGCTAATTGGTGTCCACGGAATTTAGGCTGCTACCCACTTCCACAGAGACTGGGAGATAGGACGCTGCTGTTTGGTTATAGTTACATTTCAAAGGGATGGCTCCAAGGTACTTGAGAAAAAAAAAAAAGTCCTGAGCTGTGAAACTGGCAAGGGACATTTTAAAAGATTTACATCTCAAAGGGTACAGAGAATTTACAATTACAGTTTTCTAAAGTTAGTGCTGTACAAAAGGGAAGTCAAGGGCTGGGGATGTGGCTCAGCGGTAGCGCACTCGCCTGGCATGCGTGCGACCCGGGTTCGATCCTCAGCACCACATACAAACAAAGATGTTGTGTCCGCCAATAACTAAAAAATAAAATATTAGGATTCTCTCTCTCTCTCTCTCTCTCTCTCTCTCTCTCTCTCTCTCTCTCTCTCTCTCCCTCTCTCTTTAAAAAAAAAACAAACAAAAAAAAACAAAAGGGAAGTCAAGAGCCTAGAATCATAAAGAAGCCTGTCTAAAATTTAGTTAAGCTGAGGGGAACATTAAAGCCATCTTGATCAGTATTTATCTTGAGATTCCCTATTTCATCACAAAAAATGGGACACGATTTCTAATCCTCTTCTTTTTCCCTGGGACCAATTTTTTTTTTTTTTTTACTCCAACATCTGTAGAAATTCTCATTCTTGTTTGTATATTCATTACCAAAGTATGCAAATAAACTGCAAATATTGATTTATATGTTTAAGATATTTGAGGCAAAGACAATGTCTTTTTCTATAACTTATAACAATGGTGATCACATGGATGAGAAAGCAGAATAAATATTTTTTAAACTGAACTAAATCTTAGCAACTCACACAGCAACTCTGACTACTCTCACTGATTTAGCCTTTCTATCAAACTGCTGGCTAATTGCATCAATCACTCTTACTTTTCCTCTACCCATATACTACATATAACTTGTTTTTCTGTTTATTTTATTTTTAAAAATTTGAATAGTTTTCATTTGTCTTTAAGTGACCAGAATTCTCATGTGACCCATTCTTACTCAGTTTAAGTCTAGTTCAGAGACTGGACAATTTTGACCAAATTCTCCCATTTTTGCCAGCAAGTTTTCTACTTTCTGTTTTAGAAACACTCAGGGATGGCAAGGACAAAAAAGAATCTTCCTGGCTGCTTTGATGATAGCTCCTGGGAAAGGAATTTGAGCAACTACTCATCCACTAAAAAGCTGACTGTCCTTCAAATAGTTCCAATGTGATTCTATACAGGCAGAGCCTTTGTCTCTGTTAAAGGAAGCCTTGAAAACACAGTTTGCAGTGATTTCAAATTCCCTTTTAAAATGGCTGTCTAACAGGAGGAAACATTCTCTTGATTTAAGGTATTCTGAATGAGTGTCTGTTTTGACCATCAGGCAATTTCTAGTTAACTCTTAGTAGTGATCCTATTTATCCATCCAGATGGTTGAAAATAGCATGCCAACATCTTTTTCCTTATTTTTCTTGTTGATGAGACACAGGCTTACCATTACAAACACACACCACACAAAATGTGCAGTAGAGTATATTTGTTCTTTGATATCAACCAAGTGCTTTATTCTACTCGTGAGATTAATTTAAACAATATGGACCAGCAGTTATTCCTATTGGTCACAAGAGTAGCATAATAGTTTACTATATGTATCCTACTCAGATGAAAGAGTTAAATGTTTCTAAAATGCCTTTGTGGCCAATTCTCAGAAAGTCAATTAAGTCTAGACCACCAGATGACAAGGAAATAACATCATGAACAAGTCTATGATAAAGTGCACCCAAATCCACTTTACTCTGGCTAGAACACAATTATTATTTCTAAGTAGAAAAAGGGTGGGTTTTTTTCAAGATAGACCATATTTCTTGCAATATGAGCCACTGTTTTGCAAATATCCCTCCCCCACATCCTTCAATTCTTCCACAATCTCATTTCTCTCAATTACAGTGTATTTTTAATAAAATTATCTGATTTATTCACATGGGGATTGATGTAATATGTTTGCTGGGTTTAAAATCAGTTGCATGAGAAAAATACATGAGAAGATAGACTCTCATGGGAAGAATATGTAAGTTTTTTTCTAGTACTTTCAAGCTGAATCTGATCAGAGTCTTATTCAGGAGAGGCTTGTTGTTTGTATTGATTTTAAACACATTTCCTCCTAAATATCTTTGGTATATGCAAAATAAAAAAAGGTACACATTTAGATGCTAAAACCTCCTCTGTTCTTTTAAAGCTGACATCTTATTAATTTGGGGTGACATTGGTTTCCATGCCAGGAAAGCATTGCCACTAATACACTCTACTAAGTTGGGCTCATGCATTTCATCTTTGGGTGTCCTTCAAGTTCAAGATTTTTGTTTATATACATAAAGGTTTGAAATGATGTCATTAATAAATTATACCTTTAGTTCCCTCATGAAAAAGGTCATATCTCTACAAGGCTATTGAATCAATTGATTGAATTAGCTTTGAATGAATTCAGTTCAGTTCAGATAGCTTAAGCTGCCATAGTTAACCATTTCACAATTTGTAATTTGCAGTAAGGAAGAAAAGAATAGTCTAACAAAGGTAATTGTCATGCTCTATTTTTTTCTCAACGAGAAAGTTCATGACATGCACATGGAAATCACTGAGTAAAGAAAATAAAATTTAATACACTTATTATCTGTCACAAAATAACTTTCATGCAATAAAAAGTCTTCCATGAAAATGAGGTCTTTACAGATCAGAGCTAGGCTGCCTAAGAAATGTCAATTTTCTTTAAGTCTGGTTTTAGACAGATTTATGAGCGAATTGCTCCACTAACTAACTGTTCAAGCTTAGAACATTATTCCAGATCATTTGACTTCTATGTTCATCAGTACCCTCTGTAAAGTGGGGATAAAACCCACCTGTTTCTTAAGATTGGTATGAGAATTAAGTAAGATATATAAGGCACTTAAGAAAAATGGTTTGTGCATATTAAATTCTCAGCAGATACTAGCCATTATTAATTTAATCGTTAAATAGGGGAGAAAAGGGCAGAAGAAGTGTGTGCAATGTCACCAAATAAAGAACTATGGGAATCAGGAGACCAAGAAAGTTTCAAGGTTCCTTTAACTCTCATGTTGGCTATGGATAACATTTTTGTTTCATTCTCCAGACATTTTCTTCCTCTTCCTCTTCCTCTTCTTTAAGACATCTACAACAGTGTATAAGCATAAGGGAAGATAGCACATATGTAGAAAAATAAAACAAGGTTAATATGACCATACTAGAGGATAGGAGCAAAGAAAGAAGCTAGGTGAGTGGGTAAAGGTCCTATCACAGAAGACCTGTGAGTTCTAGTGAGAAGGAGAATTTTATCACAGGGCAAGAGTGAGCCAACAAAGTATAATTTAAACCAGGAAGCACTAGATTGTATTTTCACATTATAAGAAAGACTCAGCCCATATAATGGAGAATGGTTTGGGAGGCCAGATTGTTTTAGAGAAAGGATAAAAGCCTCTACAAAACTGTGGTAGTGAGAATGGAGAAATGAGAGCACTGTGAGATTTGAAGGAGGAAGATTCACCAGGATGTGATGGCTCATAGGAGCTGGAGAAGGAGGAGGGGTAGAGAGAGGCAAGGATTATGCTAAGGTTTCTGACTTGGAAGGCTAAGTGAATAATGGATATAACAAGAGGAGTCAGTTGTGGAGAAGATTAAGTTCAGTTTGAGTTATCTGTGCAGTATTCCAATGAAGCCGTGAAGCTTTCTAGAGGGCAGTTAGTGTAAACTCAGTGGAGAGCTCTGAGCTGCAGACATAGAATTGGGAATAATTAGTGTATAAAGATACCCAGGGGTATGGTAGGAAGTAACAGAGAAGGTAGAAAAGAGAATCCTGGGGAGCACCAACATTAAAGGGAAAGGCAGAAGCTAAATAAGAGAGAGAGCAGGAAACCAGGAGAGTAATGGTCTCAAAACAAGGAATGAGATGATTTAGGAAAGATGGATTGTTCCTCCATGTTGAAAGTAATGGTTCTCATTTTATTGGGAAACATAAATAGTTATGGAAAATCACCAAAGATCATACAGTAGGATTTTGTAGGAAGCCCATCTGTTTGATTCAACTCAATATATATTTCAGAATACTCACCTAGCTATGTGTTAGGAAAAAAATAATACAGATAGAGTTTTAGTGCTGGAAAAGCTTGTATTCTATCTGTGAGCAGATTACAAAGTAAACCATTGTGGGGTTTTTTTGGAAAAAATATTAGCAAAAATAACTTATGTAATAAAAAACAGATATTTTGTACTGAATTATTCAACTCATTTGTGAATTAATGTTTTTTTTACATAGAAGTCTTACTTCTATGATGTAAAATGTATGACTAAGGAATGGAAAGTTTAATTCAAATTAAATAATTAGTGATATCAAATTAAATGACAATTGTTTTTGGAGTTATGTAGATAGAGGTATGATATATGCTCAGTTTGTATTATGCAAAGTCTGATTTGCAGTTTCATTATATTGTAGCAGATCTTATAAACATTTAAATGCATATCATTGCTGAAGGTAAATATCTGCTCCTACAGAGCACATTTCTGTAGTATTTACATTTACTTCATTCCTGTATTTAACACTGAAGGGCATTCGAACAGCAATTAAAGAACACCATTATTAACTCAATTGCCTCTTTGGAGGAAGTGTTCAGAACATTTCTCAATTGTGAATAAAGTAGAAAGGAATGTGGAATTAAAAAATCATAAAACCGGATTTCCATCCTCAACTCAGTCACTTACATTTGTGTAACTGGGGGAAGCCACTCAACTCTTCTGAGCCCAGGTATTTTTTACCTGTAAAATGGTAACAGCAGTAAGTTTATTATGAAGGTAGAAAATATAAAAAGCCCTATATCAAATATGTATGTGGATTGCTTTACAAATATTTATCATATTATTATTATTTTATTGAAAAAAGTTATTGTGAGAAAATGCAAATATGAACTCCCAGTTGAGGCTTATAAATGGCTCTTTGCATTGGTTTTAATGATATGTATATCCTTCACTAAGTTGAGGATGTAATCATCAAATAACCAATTTCTTTAGTAGCAAATGAAATAGAAAAAAATCAATTAGGGTGTTTTGCTGATCTTTATGGCCAAATGTCACTGCTTGGCACTTGACATTCATGATAGATGAAATAAATAAATTGATATCCAAATAAATTAATTATATAATTTGGGGCTAGCAATCTCTTTAATCATATCATATTCAGGAATGTATGAATATGTGTTACATGAATATATTCCTAACAAGTTTGTATGACATATAATCATGCAGCAAAACTATATCAGTTTTTGTCAATGTTTTATCAATGTTTTTGACTAAAGAAAGACAGGAATTGAAGAAAGGAAGATAGATGTAGATAAGAGATTAAAGCTTTGAACAATGTTTAATATGGAGCAACATATTTATCATAGAATCATTGAATCTTACAGATATGTAAGTAACCTTACATGCTATATCATCTTCTCTACAAGATTCTTTATCAGTGGTTTTCTGCCTCTGCTGCATACAGAATTCTAGAGTAATATTCCTCATGCTTGTTTAAACAGGGACGAGAGGTGGGAGGGAAAGGGAGAGAAAAGGGAAATTGCGTGGAAATGGAAGGAGACCCTCATTGTTACACAAAATTACATATAAGAGGAAGTGAGGGGAAAGGGAAAAAAAGCAAGGGGGAGAAATGAATTACAGTAGAGGGGGTAGAGAGAGAAGATGGGAGGGGAGGGGAGGGGGATAGTAGAGGATAGGAAAGATAGCAGAATACAACAGACACTAGTATGGCAATATGTAAAAACGTGGATGTGTAACCGATGTGATTCTGCAATCTGTATATGAGGTAAAAATGGGAGTTCATAACCCACTTGAATATTCCTCATGCTTACATATGTGCCTTTTTTTTTTTTTTTTTTGGTACTGGTATTGAACCCAGGGGCACTTCACCTCAACCTTTTTAATTTTATTTTTTATTTTGAGATAGAGTCTTGCTAGGTTGCCAAGGGTGGCCTTGAACTTGTGATCATTCTGCCTCAGCCTCCTGAGTAGCTAGGATTACAGGCATGAGCCACTGTATCCAGCTTCACTCCTATTTTTAAAAGACATTTTTTTCTCTTCTATTTCTCAATGCAATTAGAGAAATTTCCTTTTCATATTTATCTAAATATCAATTTAATTAGATGATTATAGGTGTAGATAATATTGTGGGTCAAGAGCATCATTCAGTCATTTCAGTGAACAGTTGCTACCAGTTGCCAACTCGCAGGTTGACCCCTCTTACAAGCCAAGCTGAAGTCAGGTTTGAGATACGTACAACTCTGTCGTGAACATCTTCTTTCAAGATCAAACTCTCAACTTTGTAGACAACAAATCTAACAGTTGGTTTTGCAACTGGGCCAACATTTTCCTGTTACTTCCTCAAAATAAATATTGAGGAAATTTAGGTATAACCCAGGTGGCAGGCAAAAAATACTAATTCCTATCCTTTCCCTTAGGGTTACTCTATGTGTGTATATTACAGAACAAAGTGGACAAACATATGATAATTTTGCTTCTCTTTTTAAATAGAGTAAAGGTAATGAGTGATGTGTTTGGCATCGCTCTGCCAAAGCACAGCATGGATCAAACCAGAGACACATCTCTTTCTATCTCTGTCTCTCTCTTTCCTTTAAAAAAACCCCAATAATATATCATTGTGCTGGTATTAAAATTGTTTTCAGACCCTCCTGAAACTGAAAGGGGAGAAAGTCAAATTATATTAGAAGATCAAGGGGAAAAGTATTCCTTGAAATCCTGGAACCAACCTTTGAAGTCATATTTACAAATAGATACACCACTGATATGCTCATATAACTTCCTATGTATGGTGCCTCTTGAATATGTCCAATCAGCTTCTTGGCTTGAAGGACAAGCATATTACCCACATGCATGACCTTTGAAAAATGCCCTTCCACTCTCCTTTGGGGTTTCACTTCATTATTTTAAGCCCAGCTGTAAACTCTGTGAAGGTGATCTTCAAGAGCCTAACACAGAGCCAGAAACATGCTATGTGCTTGACGACTATCTGCCAAATAAATACATAAATTATTCAATGATTAAATAAATGAACACAAGGCTATCCCTACCAGGTTCTCCTTGAATGACTTCCCCCATTTTTCCTTTTTTTTGTTTTTGTTTTTGGAGTGCATGTGCATGTGTGTGCTTTTCCCTCATTTAAATTATGTTAAATATTTATTGAAAAGGGGTAGTGCTCACTTCCACCTACTAAAACATATAGATCCCCATTGTCATGGGTTCTACCTGGCAGCTTCCATGAGCTTTCATTTATCCATTCATTCTATAACTTGCCTGAGGCATCTCTCCAATGCCATGCTATGTACCCGATGCCAAGAACCCAGAAATGAATAAAACAAGGTCTCTCCCACCAAAGACATTGACATTGCTGGTGTTATGAAATGAGAGGAACTGCACAGCCAGGGGACATCTCAACCAATCTAGCAAATATATTAATAGAAAATTCTGGGGGCTGGGGATGTGGCTCAAGCAGTAGCGCGCTCGCCTGGCATGCGTGCAGCCCGGGTTTGATCCTCAGCACCACATACCAACAAAGATGTTGTGTCCGCCGAGAACTAAAAAATAAAAATATTAAAAAATTCTCTCTCTCTCTCTCTCTCTCTCTCTCTCTCTCTCTCTCTCTCTCTAAAAAAAAAAAATAGGACTTTGGAAGATGGCGGCCAAGGGAGTGCAGCACACCAGTATGCTGCGCCACTGTGCGGGAGAAACACGAGGTGAAATGGCTGAAGGCTACCTTGGTGGGAATCCCCAGTGAAATTGAGGTGCTCCAGAATCTAGAGGTCAGAATTCCAGCGCGCGGGATTCGGCTGCAGGGGCTTGGTCGCGGGCAATTTCTCCGAACGGAGGGAAGCAGTACTTGGTTGGCGGACCGCCCCGTGGATGGAGTCTGGGACGCGCCCGAGTTAATTAGCCGCGAGGTACCAGAGAGGGATTACAGCGAAGCGGATTCTGCAGGCTCCTGCCAGTGGTGCACTGGCCGCGCTGAGTGCTGAATTCCAGCTTTGAAATACAGGAGAGAATCGGTCCAGTTCGATTCCCGACACCGGTCGGAACACGGAGGAGGACTGCAGCCGCCATCATGGAGAGCTGATGCAATCATCCCTGTTTTCTACTGATCTCGGCTCATTCAACTACAGAACAGGTGATTCCAGGCTGGTATTTGCCTGCGTCGCGCAGACAGATCGCTCAGGCTCGGGATTGGAAATTCTGAGGAGAATACTCTTCAGGCCTCACCCCTGGCAAGGCAAGGCGGGCGCCGGGCTTTGAGCGGCCAGATTCTAGTTCCCCGGGTTGCTTTGGCCCAGGGCGGGAGATCCTTCTTGGCCCGGGGCTAGGGAACCCGCCGGCGACTGTGTCTTTGACCCTGCCCCTGTCTGAGCGTACACTGAGCTGGGAGAGGTTGGAGCTGCCAGGCTCGGGCTCCCAGGGCTGCCTGAGCCTGAGGCTAGGGTACCTTTGTGGAGCCTGCTCCGAGCAGAGTGTGGCAGGGATCGGAGAGGCTGGGTTCTGGCTGCTTGAGCCCAGGGCCGCGGAGCCTGCAGAGACCGCGAGCTGAGGCCAGCCACAAGTGAAACTTGCGACGAGGGGCAGCGGGACTCTGTCCCCTGGAACAGTTTTGACCCGGAGCTGGGGAGCCCGCGGGAAGTGCGTCTTAGACTCTGCTCCCAGGGGAGCGTGCACCGAGCAGGGAGAGTTTGGTGCGGCCAGGCTTGGGCACCGAGCAGGGAGAGTCTGGTGCGGCCAGGCTTGGGCTCCCGGGGCGGGTTTGGCCTGGGATTGGGGAACCCACCGCGGTTGCTCTGAGAAGCCTGCTCCTAGCAGAAAGTGGCGGGGATCGGAGAGACCGGCTCCTGGCTCCCGAAGCGGCTCTGGCTCAGGGTTGGGGATCCTACAGGGACTGCTTCTTGGTCCGGGCCCTGCTGGGTGCTGCGGGGGCCTGGAGGGCAGAGTGGAGCTGCCTCCTGTGCCCAGAGCAGGCTAAGGGTCCCGCCGGTGTGGTATCGCGACACCCCAACTGCAGCTGGGGCTGAGGAGAGTAGCCGCCCACGCCTGGAACAGGACCAGCGACCCGACGGCAGGGTAGCCAAGTCAACCCACTTGGAGTGGAGGCCGTGAAGAGCTGCCGTCTGACCCTGCAAGGTAGGCAGTCCTGCGTCCCACTGGCAGGACAGGCTTGGCAGCTGGCCAGTGTGGTGGACGAGTAGCATCGAGGCAGTCACGTCACACTGGTTGGAGTGGGGGTTGAACAGAGCCGCCGCCAGCGTCCGGAAGGAGCCCAGAGACCCGTTGGAGAGGCAGTTAGGTACCCCCACTGGGAGTGGGGGTTGAGCAGAACTGCCGCCCAGGCCCGCAGGGTGGGCAGATCTGAGACCCACCGGCGGAACAGGCTTGGAGGCCGACCAGCGTGGTAGACACGTCACATCAATTGGAGTAGGGGTGGAGAAGAGCTGCTGCCCACGTCCGGATCAGGACCAACGATCCGAGGACGTGGTAGGAACGTCACCGCAATTGGAGTGGGGGCAGAGTAGAGCAGCCACCCGTGCCCGCAGGGCGGGCAGACCTACGACCAACCAGCGTAGTGGATAGATCACCCTGATTAGAGGAGGATCACAGCCACTACCGGCCCTACAAGAGAGATATCCCAAATATACAAGAGCAACATAAATAAACAGGGGGAAAAATTTCAAAAACACAACAGTTTCACGAAGCAGAAAGAAACGCAAGCAACATGAAAAGACAAGGAAAGAAAGGACCACAAGCAATGCAGGTCAACTCAACTCTAGAAGAGGTAATAGCTGCAACAGATGGAATGTCAGATAAAGAGTTCAGGATATACATGCTTCAGATGATCTGGAGTCTCAAGGAAGACATGAGACAGCAAAATCAGACAATGAAAGATCACATTGACAAGGAACTACAGAAACAAATCCAGGAAGTAAAAGATCAATTTCACAGGGAGTTAGAAGTAATAAAAAAGAAACAAATAGAAATCCTAGAAATGCAGGAAGCAATAAACCAACTTAAAACCTCAATTGACAATACTACCAGCAGAATAGATCACTTAGAAGATAGAACATCAGACAATGAAGACAAAGTATTTCAACTTGAGAAGAACATAGACAGTTCAGCAAGACTGCTAAGAAACCATGAGCAGAACATCCAAGAGATATGGGATAACATTAAAAGACCAAACTTAAGAGTCATTGGGATACAGGAGGGCACAGAGCTCCAAACCAGAGGAATGAACAATCTATTCAATGAAATAATACGAGAAAACTTCCCAGACTTGAAGAATGAAACAGAATCCCATATCCTAGAAGCCTACAGGACGCCAAAAGTGCAAAATCATAAGAGATCCACACCTAGACACATTATAATGAAGATGCCCAACATACAGAATAAGGAGAGAATTTTAAAAGCTACAAGAGAAAGAAAGCAGATTACATTTAGGGGCAAACCAATCAGGATAACAGCTGATCTCTCAACACAGACTCTGAAAGCTAGAAGATCCTGGAATAACATTTTTCAAACACTGAAAGAAAATGGGCTCCAACCAAGAATCGTGTATCCGGCGAAATTATGCTTCAGGATGGAAGATGAAATTAAAACCTTTCACGATAAACAAAAGTTAAAAGAATTCGCAGCTAGAAAACCATCTCTTCAAAAAATCCTTGGCAAAACATTACAGGAAGAGGAAACTGAAAATAACATTGAAAACCATCAGTGGGAGGTAGGACAGTAAAGGGGGGAAAGTAACCAAAGAGGAAAACTAATCAGGTTTAGTAACATAAATAAACAAATATGACTGGAGGAACAAACCAAATCTCAATAATAACCCTAAATGTTAATGGCTTAAACTCACCAATTAAGAGACACAGGCTAGTCGAATGGATCACAAAACAAGATCCAACAATATGTTGCCTACAGGAGACGCATTTGATAGGAAAAGATATACATAGACTGAAGGTGAAAGGATGGGAAAAATCATTCCACTCATATGGACTGCGGAAACAAGCAGGAGTGTCCATACTCATATCAAACAAAATAGATTTCAAGCCAAAGTTAATCAAAAAGGATAAAGAGGGACACTGCATACTGCTCAAGGGAACCATACACCAACAAGACATAACAATCATAAATATATATGCCCCAAACAATGGTGCAGCTTCGTTCATCAAGCAAACTCTTCTCAAGTACAAGAGTCTAATAGACCACCATACAATAATCATGGGAGACTTCAACACACCTCTCTCACCACTGGACAGATCTTCCAAACAAAAGTTAAATAAGGAAACTATAGAACTCAACAACACAATTAACAACCTAGACTTAATTGACATATATAGAATATACCACCCAACATCATGTAGTTACACATTTTTCTCAGCAGCACATGGATCCTTCACAAAAATAGATCATATATTATGTCACAGGACAACTCTTAGACAATATAAAGGAGTAGAAATAATACCATGCATCTTATCTGATCATAATGGAATGAAACTGAAAATCAACGATAAAAGAAGGAAGGAAAAATCATGCATCACGTGGAGAATGAACAATAGGTTACTGAATGATCAATGGGTCATAGAAGACATCAAGGAGGAAATTAAAAAATTCTTAGAGATAAATGAAAACACTGACACAACATATCGGAATCTATGGGACACATTGAAAGCAGTTTTAAGAGGAAAATTCATTGCTTGGAGCGCATTCCTTAAAAAAAGAAAAAACCAACAAATAAACTATCTCATATATCATCTCAAAATCCTAGAAAAAGAAGAGCAAAATAACAGCAAAAGAAGTAGAAGGCAAGAAATAATTAAAATCAGAGCTGAAATTAATGAAATTGAAACAAAAGAAACAATTGAAAAAATTGACAAAACCAAAAGTTGGTTCTTTGAAAAAATAAATAAAATTGACAGACCCTTAGCCATGCTAACGAAGAGAAGAAGAGAGAGAACCCAAATTACTAGCATACGGGATGAAAAAGGCAATATCACAACAGACACTTCAGAAATACAGAAGATAATCAGAAATTACTTTGAATCCTTATACTCCAATAAAATAGAAGATAGTGAAGGCATCGATAAATTTCTTAAGTCATATGATCTGCCCAGATTGAGTCAGGAAGATATAGACAATCTAAACAGACCAATAACAATAGAGGAAATAGAAGAAACCATCAAAAGACTACCAACTAAGAAAAGCCCAGGACCGGATGGGTATACAGCAGAATTTTACAAAACCTTTAAAGAGGAACTAACACCAATACTTTTCAAGTTATTTCAGGAAATAGAAAAAGAGGGAGAACTTCCAAATACATTCTACGAGGCCAACATCACCCTGATTCCTAAACCAGACAAAGACACTTCAAAGAAAGAAAACTACAGACCAATATCTCTAATGAACCTAGATGCAAAAATCCTCAATAAAATTCTGGCGAATCGGATTCAAAAACATATCAAAAAAATTATACACCATGATCAAGTAGGATTCATCCCTGGGATGCAAGGCTGGTTCAATATACGGAAATCAATAAATGTTATTCACCACATCAATAGACTTAAAAATAAGAACCATATGATCATCTCGATAGATGCAGAAAAGGCATTCGACAAAGTACAGCATCCCTTTATGTTCAAAACTCTAGAAAAATTAGGGATAACAGGATCATACCTCAACATTGTTAAAGCAATCTATGATAAGCCACAGGCCAGCATCATTCTGAATGGAGAAAAATTGAAGGCATTCCCTCTAAGATCTGGTACAAGACAGGGATGCCCTCTCTCACCACTTCTGTTCAACATAGTCCTCGAGACACTGGCCAGAGCAATTAGACAGACGAAAGAAATTAAAGGCATAAAAATAGGAAAAGAAGGACTTAAATTATCACTATTTGCAGACGATATGATTCTATACCTAACAGACCCAAAAGTGTCTACAAAGAAACTATTAGAGTTAATAAATGAATTCAGCAAAGTGGCGGGATATAAAATCAACACGCATAAATCAAATGCATTCCTGTATATCAGCGACAAATCCTCTGAAACGGAAATGAGGACAACTACTCCATTCACAATATCCCCCCAAAAAATAAAATACCTGGGAATCAACCTAACAAAAGAGGTGAAAGACCTATACAATGAAAACTACAGAACCCAAAAAAGAGACATAGAAGAAGACCTCAGAAGATGGAAAAATATACCCTGCTCATGGATAGGCAGGACTAACATCATCAAAATGGCGATATTACCAAAAGTTCTCTATAAGTTCAATGCTATCCCAATCAAAATCCCAACAGCATTTCTTGTAGAAATAGATAAAACAATCAGGAAATTCATATGGAATAATAAAAGACCCAGAATAGCAAAAACAATGCTAAGCAGGAAGTGCGAATCAGGCAGTATAGCGATACCAGACTTCAAACTATACTACAGAGCAATAGTAACAAAGACAGCATGGTACTGGTACCAAAACAGGCGAGTGGACCAATGGTACAGAATAGAAGACACAGTAACCAATCCGCAAAACTACAACTATCTTATATTTGATAAAGGGGCTAAAAGCATGCAATGGAGGAAGGATAGCATCTTCAACAAATGGTGCTGGGAAAACTGGAAATCCATTTGCATCAAAATGAAACTGAATCCCTTTCTCTCGCCATGCACAAAAGTTAACTCAAAATGGATCAAGGAGCTCGATATTAAATCAGAGACACGGCGTCTGATAGAAGAAAAAGTCGGCTATGATCTACATACTGTGGGGTCAGGCCCCAAATTCCTCAATAGGACACCCATAGCGCAAGAGTTAACAACCAGAATCAACAAATGGGACTTACTCAAACTAAAAAGTTTTCTCTCAACAAAAGAAACAATAAGAGAGATAAACAGGGAGCCTACATCCTGGGAACAAATCTTTACCCCACACACTTCAGATAGAATCCTAATATCCAGAGTATACAAAGAACTCAAAAAATTAGATAATAAGATAACAAATAACCAAATCAACAAATGGGCCAAGGACCTGAACAGACACTTCTCAGAGGAGGACATACAATCAATCAACAAGTACATGAAAAAATGCTCAGCATCGCTAGCAGTCAGAGAAATGCAAATCAAAACCACCCTAAGATACCATCTCACTCCAGTAAGATTGGCAGCCATTAAGAAGTCCAACAACAACAAGTGCTGGCGAGGATGCGGGGAAATGGGTACACTTGTTCATTGTTGGTGGGACTGCAAAATGGTGCAGCCAATTTGGAAAGCAGTATGGAGATTCCTTGGAAAGCTGGGAATGGAACCACCATTTGACCCAGCTATTCCCCTACTCTGTCTATTCCCTAAAGACCTAGCAAGAGCATGCTACAGGGACACTGCTATATCGATGTTCATAGCAGCACAATTCACGATAGCAAGATTGTGGAACCAACCTAGAAGCCCTTCAATAGATGAATGGATTAAAAAAATGTGGCATTTATACACAATGGAGTATTACTCTGCAATAAGAAATTACAAAATCATAGAATTTGGAGGGAAATGGATGGCATTAGAGCAGATTATGCTAAGTGAAGCTAGCCAATCATTAAAAAACAAATGTCAAATGTCTTCTTTGATATAAGGGGAGTAACCAAGGACAGGGTAGAGACGAAGAGCTGGAGAAGAAGAATAACATTAAACAGGGATGATAGGCGGGAGGGAAAGTGAGAGTTAAGGGAAATTGCATGGAATTGGAAGGTGAGCCTCAGGGTTATACACAATTACATATAAGAGGAAAGGAGGAGTAGGAGGAAAATTATATAAGTGGAAGAAACAATTTATAGTAGAGGGGATGGAGAGAGAGAAGGGGAGGGGAGGGGAGGGGAGGGGAGGGGAGGGGTGAGGGGACAGTGGAGAATGGGATAGACAGCAGAATACATCAGTCACTAGAAAGGCAATTTGTAAATCAATGGAAATGTAACTGATGTGATGTAACTGATGTGACACAGCAATCTGTATAAATCTGGGTAAAAATGGGAGTTCATAACCCACTTGAATCAATCTGTGAAATATGGTATATTAAGAACTATGTAATGTTTTGAACAACCAACAATAAAATAAAAAAAAAACAGAAAAAAAAAGAAGTCACAATAATTCCTCTTTAAATATTTAACCAATATTTCTTATTTTTGCTTTGAACAAGACATTGTGAAACTCTCATATTACTGGAAAATGTTTTCATTTTTGACACTACATTAGTCATATTTAACAATTATAATTCCTGTTCTCAGATGCTCTGTTATAATGGGTTAATAAAATATTGTGTCTTACTAGTAAAAAAAAAAAAAAAAAAATAGAAAATTCTGTCCATTACTGAGCTCTGTGGTACCACTTAAAGGGCTCAAGGAAGGCCATTTCACTCCAAAATGTCTGTCCCAGAGGTTTGAAAAAATACACATATATATCACATAGAATTTCTCTTTTACTTATTTCCTCCTTTTGGCTTTTGAATTGCTTTTTCTTAAATTACAAGTGTCCTTGAGTGGGTAGCAAAAAAACTCCCTTTTTCTTTTTTTATTATAAGTATTAACTCATATTAATTGTTCAGAGAAATGGTTTTCACTGTTACATGTCCTTACGTGGACATATTATGTTCCCAATCAATTGCACCCTTCTTCCCTGCTCCTCCTCCTTCCCCTTCTCTCTCTTCCTCCTCTCCTTGGTTTTCTTTCTTCATAGTTCTTCTACTTTAAATTTTTCCCCCTACACATGAGAAGAAAACTTTCAATCAAACTATTCTTGACTGCAGATGAATTTTTCAAACATATCTCTTTCCTCCAGAAGGATGTGATGATAATTCCAGGATTATTCTGGTGTCACCAAATGGCCAGGAAGGGGATATATAAGACGGAATATCTCCCTGGCTGGATACTTACTGGTATAGTTCCTTGCATAGCTCCCTGCATAAACACCTAAGATACGAATGACTTTCCCCCATTTTTTTTAAATAGAAAAAGAACATGAGGAGATGGTCTTATGGCAGGAAAATAGAGGAAAGACATCAATCAAGCCAATGAAATTAGGTTATTTCTTGGTTTTTGACATATTCCAAACAAACAAAGAAGTTCTGTCTTTCCAAATGCAAACAAGTTCTCAGCTTTAGAACAGTTGATTGTTTGCAACTAGAATGTGTTTCACTGTAGGTCAATAATATATTGGTGGGCTGTCTCCTCCAGGGTATGATGAACCTGAAATTAGACTAACCTGAACTGACTTGGGTTCATCATAACAAATATTAGTACCCCCCAAAAAAAATTCCTAGAAAAAAAGCCATGCATCATGGAGATGCATGCCTGTAGTCCCAGCTACTTGGGAGGCTGAGGAAGGAAGATCACTTAAAGTCAGGAGTTCCAAGAAGGCCTGAGCAATACAGTGAGAAACCAATCTCAAAACAAAACAAAACAAAAAATGAATCTTGGAATTTTAGTCCAGAATCTAAAACACCCTTTCCACCCTTTGTCTCAAGAACATCATAGTAAAACATGAGGCTTCTTTCCTTCTTTATCTCATTCTTCCTCTCTCCTAATTTAACTTGAAATTTCAGCCCAAATTCTTGAAACCAGCAGCAAATGTTTTATATTTAGTGAGTCAGACCTTTAAAAATTGTACATATTTAAGATGCAAAACATGTACTTCGATATACATATCATAGTGAAATAATAATTATAGTCAAACAAATTAACATATCCACCTCCTCACATATGTGTATCTGTATCTGTGTTAAGAGCACCTGATATCGACTCTCTTAGCAAATTTCTATTGAAGAATACATTGTTATTAACTATAGTTCTCTCTATAGACTTATTCATTTTCCGTAACAGCAACTTAGTACACTTTGACCTTCATTTCCCCAATCTCTCCTCTCCTGACAACCACCATTCTACTCCCTGTTTCTATGTATTTGACTTGTTTAAGATTTTATGGGAGATCATATAGTATTTTTCTTTCTTTCTTTCTTTCTTTCTCTCTCTCTCTCTCTCTCTCTCTCTCTCTCTCTCTTCTCTCTCTCTCTCTCTCTCTCTCTCTCTCTCTCTCTCTCTCTCTCTCCTGGCTTATTTTACTAACCATAAAGTCAAATACTTCTTAAATTTGTGCTTTTCATTTAGAAATGATTCTGACTTTATTTGACATGAAATTCATGGTATTGGGATAGAGAATTAGCATGTTAGGTAAGTACACTAGACTATACCATGCCTAGTGTTTATCAAACAGTGGCATAGTTTACATACCTACATATATCAAAGAAACTTCTGTGACCTGAGGATTCTTTTTCTTGTCCCCTGAAAACCATCTGACCAATCAAAATTTCCCCAACAACTCAGGAAACATTCTACACTTTAGAGGCTCAGGAAGGGCAGCCATTCAACACAGAGGGTGGGAAGTGAGGCACTGACTTCCAGAGACTAGGGCAGCAGATGCCTGTTCTTCTCTAAACTAATCTTATGACTCTAGGCCTTAGTCTCCTCATCTGTAAGGAATATAACAATGAACCTTTAATGAATGCTTCAATTTTTAAAGACTATTCTTTGAACTCTTTTATTTGAACAAAACAAACTAAATTTGGGAAAAAATATGATGCATTATCCATATTTCAAGGTCTGACAAAGCCTATTAAGGAACATTTAGATTGTTAGTATCTTAGATTTTTTGATACAAATTCAAATGAGATATATATTATTTTTCTTACTATATTTCAATTTTACAGTGTGTATAATTCATTATTTTAATAAACATGAAGTTGGTAATGTATTTGCATATTTATTTCATGGTTGATTCATTTAGAATTGCAATTGTTTTACTTATTTACATATCTATACTACTTTATTACTCTGAGGTTTTCAGTATTATGAGACTAGCAGAAAAGTTATAGAATAATGGGAAGTTGAAATAAACATTTATGAATATACATGATAGTTGAATCAAAACTTTCCATCATATCTTTTATGATTATTTATTATTATAAGCAAAACAAATAGAAAAATATATTAAGCATTCTTTTCCTTCTTAAATGGAACACTTAATAATGATAAAATAGTGTATTAGAGGGTAAAAAAAATTTTCCTAATGATTTACATATTTAAGTGTATACATCCTCATGTAACTAATAAATAATGCAATGATGAGAAAGACTGATTTGCTGCTTCTTCCTATTTTTTTCTACTAGGGATTGAATCCCGAGGCACTTTATCTTCACCCCAGACCTTTTATTTTTATTTTTATTTTGAGACAGTGTTTCATTAAGTTGCTGAGGCTAGCCTTGAACTTGCAATCCTCCTGACTCAGCCTGTAAGACAGTGGGGTAATACCTGTAAGACAAACAATTTGTCTTGACTTTGGTAAATGAGCATACAATTCTGAATTTTTCAGATATTATACATTTGCTATAATTGATTAATATTTTCTCTTATCAGGAAGCTTTCTCTAGCCAACCAAAGACCAACCTTCTGGTTTTCTTTGTCTTGTGGACACAGTACTCACATGAGACAGAGCTAACCCTATTTGCCACCTGCAGAACACATAGTGAGAGAGTGATTTAACCAAGATTTTCTGCAGAATGGGACAAAGTTTCACAATGCAATTTCCCTGTGCTCCTCTATCCTCTTCATATCCTCTATAGACTGGATTCATGAGAAAAAATTATTCCATAACTCTCCACAGCACATCTTTTCATTGAAAACACTGAAACATTTACTACAGACAGCATGGAAGCAGGAGGGTGCAACAATTTTTTCTTTCATGCCAGTCTTGCCAGTGAACTAAATAGTTAATGAAGCTCCTTATGACTCATCTCATGAGGTTGTTTGACCCATTTATGCAACTTTTAGAGCTTTTTCCAAAGTTGTGTTGCAAGGAATCAAAATGCATTCTGCTGTCATATATACCTAATTAAAATTAATTAATTAATTAATTAATTAATTAAAAAAATACTGTTGAACTGGAATAAAAAAAAAATCCTCTTTGGCTAGGCACGGTGGTGCACACCTGTAATCCCAGTGGCTCAGGAGGCTGAGGTAGGAGGATCTTGAGTTCAAAGCCAGCCTCAGCAAAAGCAAGGCACTAACCAACTCAGTGAGACCCTGTCTCTAAATAAAATGCAAAATAGGGCTGGGGATGTGGCTCATTGGTCGAGTGCCCCTGAGTTCAATCCCTGATACCTCTCCCACAAAAAAAAAAAAAAAAAAAAAAAAAAATCTCTTTGGTTTTTTATCATAATTTTGAAAAATGATCATACAGCAACTTTTTAAATTTTGAAGTGGAATTCTATAAGATATAACACATGAGTAGATTCTTGTAGCCCTCACCACAACTAGGATATTGAATTGTTCTACCATTCAAAAATACCTCCTCAGATTATCCCTTTATAGTCACATCTCATGAAACCAAAACCCCTATCAACCAATGATCTGATTTCTATCTTTAGATTTTTTTCTTTTTGAGGAATCATACAATATTATAGTCCTTTGAGGCTAACTTCTCTCATTCAGCATAAAACTTTTAAAATTTATTCAAGTTGTTTAGTGTATGAATAGTTGTTTCCCTGTTACTACTTGATAGTATTTCATTATATAGATATACCACAGTTTTGCTCATCTATTCAATTACTTATGAAGGATAATAAGTGATTATCAGCTAAAGATGCTGTGAATATGTGTGTCCAAGCTTTTGTGTGAATAAAAGTTTTCATTATTCTAGGGTAGATACCCAGGAGTAGATATGCTGGGTCAGATGGTAAGGGCTTGTTTAAATTTGTTTAAAACTGTAAAGCATTTCCAGAATGGCTATACCACTTTGCATTTCAACCAGCAATATATGAGAGCTCTAATTCCTCAACAACATTTGGTATTGTTAATATTTTTTTGTTTTAGCCATTCCACTGGTGTGGATAGATAGCTAGTTCAGGATTTATTTGAATTTATATAATGACTAATGATGTTGAACATCTTTACATGTGTTGAATTTTTACAGGTGTGTGTGTGTGTGTGTGTGTGTGTGTGTGTGTGTGTGTGTGACTTTCAAATGTTTTCTCCAAGTCTATAGATTGCCAATTCTCTTGGGAGTATTTTAAGTTACAGAAAAAATTTTAATTTGACAAGGTTCAATTCTCTCATTAGTTTTTCTTTCTAGATCTTATTTTGGTGTTATTTCTATGAACTCTTTACCTGAAACTAAGTTATAAACATTTTCTTTAAGAAAATAATTTTAAAGAAAGAGAATGCTACATGCCCAAAGGCATTCCTCACAGCACTATTAATAAAAGTAAAAACTAGAAATAGTCCCAAGTTGCCACCGTAGAGAAATATGTACATAAATTATGACACTATCATTCATTGACTATTAAAAATATTTGAGTATATAATAATATAATAGTTTTGATTCACATTAAAGTTAAATTATATATGCTATATGTCCATAATCATAGAAAAAATAAATCAAATACTGCTTATAAAATAGGTAAGATAGAAATTAGATACAAATGCTAACAAAGGTAGGCTACATTGATTCTGAGTAACCCTTTCAATTCTTTCTACTTTTCTATATTTCCCTAGTATAAATATTTTTATGAAATAAACTCAGACATAAATTTTTAGTTTTAAAAAAAATCATTCTTGGTGTTTTGTTTGTGGTGTGAGACCAAGATTTATACCGAGTCTTCCTGCTCCATCCTGCCAAGCTATCAGGTTAACTGGCTAGAGACAGAAGTCTGAAGAGGAAGATCTCCCTGCGAGCTAGAGTGGAGCAGCTCCAAAGTTTGGGTTGGTTGGGAACAGGAGAACACACAGGAATACACAGGGACAGTACCATAGCCTATACTCTTGCAGATTCTATTCCCATTTCTCCCTTCTGTCCACTCCACAGTTTACTGTAAGTTAATAGTTCTGGAATCAGACTTGATTTTTGCAGAGAAGGGATCATATTAATATGGCTATTATTGAGGGCTGTCTGTATGTCACAACAT
The DNA here is from genome assembly GCF_964194105.1 of Spermophilus citellus. Classification (NCBI taxonomy): domain Eukaryota; kingdom Metazoa; phylum Chordata; class Mammalia; order Rodentia; family Sciuridae; genus Spermophilus; species Spermophilus citellus. The sequence continues at coordinate 194,037,732 of NC_138182.1, read as the reverse complement.
GTGTCTTGTTGACATCAAGAAGACTAACGTACAGTCTCTATCCTGGAGACCTTCACAATGTAATGATTTCATCTGCCATCCTCATGGATAAGCCACTTGTCACTATTGCAACTAAATAAGCCCTTCTCAGCTGGAGATGAGCTGAGTTTTGAAAATTACCTTTCACTCAATATCTCCCAAAATAGTCATTAGATTTGTCTTTCTTGGTCTCCTAGCCTGAGCTGTAAAATTGTCTTATGCTTTGTTTCTTGAGCATGGCTGCTGCATTTCACACCAGGGCAGTTCTGGCTCCAGAGGGATAGGAAATCATCACAGTGTTCCCTAGCAAGACAAGTGAAATCCTCATTTTGGATCAGGAGCAGAACCAACAGGCTTTATGGACCCATTTATCCAGATTTCCCCACTGTACCTGACAATCTACACCAACTAAAAGACTCCCATCCACCTCATCTGATCAAGTTAATTTGTTGTGAGTTAATCTTAAAATTTTTAGGAGTTACTTGAGTATTTCACCTAGGAAATGCATACTCTGCTTTCAATGTCTAAAAGGAAACAAACCATGAAGTCACAGAATCACTGTTTAATGCCAGCAGCATTAATCACTGTTTAATGTCATGATAGGTGACAAGGGCAAGTCACTAGTGATTTGCCTTCCCACCGGAAAGAGAGTGCTCTCTGATGTGACGTGTTACTGCCTATACCTTGGTCATCTTTGACCTGGGAGTTGAGCTATGCTAATAAGAAAAGAAGAGGCTCATTAGCTTTCTTTTGCATCTATGCTTGTTTGGAAAACATTCCCTGCCTTGCAGATTACATAATTATACTTAAGGGCTGCCAAGGAACTTCCCGAATAATTATCATATGATTTGCAGGTTTTTAAGACCTCATGGAAACACTGGTGCTGGGAGGCCTTCTTTAGTCATTCACAGTAATTACCCTTTTCTAAAATGCTTTTTCACAGTCTTAGATTGTTTCTTGAGTCTGATGAGAAGCCAAAAGGGCTAAATAAGAGTTCAAAGTGGGTATAGTAATTTGGGGAGATATAAAGCTCCACCTTGGTCCTGAAAGGCCATCCAAATCAAAGTCTTTCACTGGGGCTACATGAAAGCTGAGGTTTAATAAAAGGTAACACCTGCTTAGGGACCTTTTTACAATAGACACCAAACTGCCTACTCCCTTATTCTTCATAGAAATCTTGAAACATGATTAAAGTTGCCAATGCCTCTGATCACAGAACCAGTTATTTTTACCACTTAGTGAAATTGCTTGTGATAGTGTTTCTAACCATAACCATTGACGTGCTAAATCCACGGAGAAGTTTGTCCTCTCAGCAGGGAAAGCTTTGACCTTGTAGACACCAATCTTCTCTGGCTATCACTCTATTCTCTTTAACTTCTTTATCAATTCCTTTTATGTATGATACATAGTATGTGTGGGGAATTGCTTATAAAGAAATCGGTGGTAATTCAATTCTGCCTTAGAATTGCACTGAATGTGAATACATCAGTGGTTAAGAAGGGTGTGTGCAATGTGAGAGAATGATGTCTGATTATTTATCATTCAACACCTATTTAGCATCTCTTATGTTTTGGACAACAGAATGGACGCTGGGGTCACAACCAGAAACAACTTGGACAGAAACAGAATTTCTGTCCTTGGGGAGCCTAGTCTAGTGAGAGATGATGATAGTAAATGGAGGACAGTGGAAGCATTGAGATGTATAAACTCTGTGTTTGGAGGATGAGTGCAGCCCTTCCCAGAGTTTTAGGCTGAGATCTGAAGGATGATTAAGATTTAAAGATTAAGAGGAAGCATGGTGCGGGTGTGGGAGAGAGCCTGGAGAGAAAAGTGATTGAGAACAGTTCAAGTGCTTCTGCAGGAATGAAGGATGATGGCAAGGGAAGAGGGAGGTAAGGGACAGGCTCTTTAGGTTTTTGCACATTTAGGAGGATTCAAGGAGTGTCCCGGTAGGATGCAAGTAGTTTGTGCTCAGGACACTCATCCTGTCTGATTTTGGAACTCCAGGGCTACCCATGAGTAAGAAACACACTTTTACAGAAGAATGTAATAGAATGGAGAAATCCAATTGTTCACCCACAGTGAGGAGAGAGAGAGGAGATCATTTCTGGATGAGGCCCAATGACAGGCTTTATAGGCAACATAAATCTTCTCAAGGAGACCTTGTGTAAGGCAACTGGAGTGCCCCTTCCCTTGCAAGGTAACTAATGCAAATCCCACGAGGGGGCGCCCTAAGAGAAGAAAGTCCTGGCTCCTCCATTCATGTCCTGTGTGCCTGACTCACCAGCTCCCTGAGAGTAAACCAGGCAGGAAAACAACCCCGGTGATAAAAGTAAGCAACATTGGCCCATTTAAATGCCTGGGGTGCTCCTGCGATTTCACAAGCAAAAGATTTCTCTATAACAGTGATCTATTTTCTCAAAAATCAAATCATTCTTTAGGGGCATCACACTATTTAACGATGGCTTTGATTAAGTTTGAACTTACTATGTAAGCAATGTGTTGCTTTGCCTTTGGCCTGTAGAAAGATTCAAGGTGAACATTTTTTTTTTTTTTTTGCTTCTTTCATCTCATACCATACACCACCACCAGTCACAATCAGATCAGCTACAAGACCAAGAGAACATGTCTTATTTTAGGTGAAATACTAGTTGTTTAGGCATTCCTAAAAATATGCCTTAAAGTCACTTGGTTTCTTAGTGATATTATCTTGGAATTTCAGCCCATTTCCTCAGGAAGTGCTATTAGCAGTACAGGATGCAGAATTTAGTCTAATGAGCAGACAACAATGTGTTTTAAGCCCAAGCTGTGCCTTGGGTGATTGAATAAAAAGAACAAATGTACCCCTATTTTTCCTTGCCTCAGGGCCTCTTGTTGGAAAGCTGCTTCTTAGTACCCCACTGGTATTCACATAGTGATTTATAGTAGGTAATGAGCATTATCTGACACTGCCCCTCACTTACCCAGGCCCTTTCCAAGGCTCTAGGAAGGTCCTAGAAATCATGTATTGCAATTCTGAATTTCTGAAAATAATCCAGAATTATTAAGCCCCCACCTCAAATGTTATAAATCTCAGCTTCTCCCCACAAAGTCTTGATTCCCCAGATGTTATTTATATGAAGACATCCCTAGGTCCATGCTTTCAGCAGCAGAACACCTGTCAGTTCCTGCTAATTGAACATGTCTAATACAATAGCAATTGTTTCAAATCATACGCATTTCCACTAGCTTTTCTCCCCTGGTTTTTCTTTAAGGGACTATTGTATTAAAGAGAAGGAAGGAAGTTGACTATGAAAAGGAAATTATGCCTAAGTAATTTTAAAGTGTACTTTTCAGATGACAAAACTTTTTCCCAAAGCAAGGATTTCAGGCTAGGCTAAGGACAATGTGGATTGAAGCATAAATCATTGAGGGTTGAATTCCTTCTCTGCCCTGCTTCTACTCTCCTGCATACAGATTATTCTTTGAGCTTTCAGGAGAGTTTTCCCAGTGTCCTCTTTGCATTCCCAAGCTCACTTAATTCATGATCTGTCTGCCTCTCTGTTTCCTTTCTCCCTCAGCCCCCGGGGACATGCGTGCCTACTTTCTGCTTTAACAGCTTCTTCATTTCCATCTTCAGCACATGAGAGCCTCTGTGCTAGATGCAGTTATATTACCCCTATTTTCCTGGAGCTGTTCCCATCACTGCCTGTCTCCAATAGCTCCCTTCCACATTATTTTACTCTGTCAACCCTCAGCTATATGGCCCAGCAAAGCTAATGGGTATGGTGCACTTAGCATGCTTTTTATCCATCCCCACCATGAGAAATCACTTACAACAGCATCTAGCCTTTGCAATGAGAAAACAGAAATCTTGAGTTTTGTGGTCTCAGGCTCATAGAGGCATAGGCTGACTTACAATGAAACTTCCAGCTTCAGGCAGAGAGAAAGAGAAAAAAATATGCAGGGCACACCTAGAATACAGAAATGTACACGTGTCCACACACATTTAAACACATTGTTTGTCCAGTAATGCATTTGCCCCAGTGCAAGCCCCAGTTTTGATCTCTTTCCACATGGTAAATATGTCCTTGTGAAGAGCCCCCTTTTTTAATATTCAGTTTAAGCTAAAAGGAAAAACAACCATCTGTACTGCCTTTGATATAGTGGATTGCTGAAAGCTGTTCCCTGTCAGACCTTTTCTTTCAGCCTTGGCAAGGAGACTCATACACATGTGACACTTTTGTCATTCACATATGAAACACACAAATTTCAACGTCACAGGTCCTCTATAAAACAGTCAGGCGAAATAATAAATTCTTCCTTGTGCCTGTTTTTCCTTCTATGGCCATAGTAGGAAGGAAGACATCCAACTTCACTTTCAGGAGTTGTGTTTTGTGCAAGTATGTGAAGTTTTTTGTTTTGTTTTGTTTTTGTTTTTATTTGTGCCACTGAGGGCACTAAGCATTCTCTCTGATCCTCAATTGTGTTCCGTATTTTTCATTAACACTTGCACTTAAGCAGCTCATTCTAATTCTTTCTGTGGTGCCTATTCTGCGTGAACTATCTGCTGGCAGTTGCCATGCCAACCCCAAATCCTGGGGTCCTGCTGCTAGATCACAAGCTGCCATTAGCATATTTTTAATAGCACCTGATTGCCCTCCAAAGACCTTCTAGTAGCTGAACTCCATTAGCTCAGAGTGTCACGAGATTTGATTGCATATTTACAGTGCGGATCAGGGAGGGTCTATACTGAGCCGCACGGCTAGTCTCCTAGGCTTAGCCTTCCATGAATGCCAGCTTGGTTCCTTGGGTCTCATTCAAAGGGGAAGAACAAGACAATTTTGTGGTCCATGGAGGTACAAATTCTTATTTTCTAGAGTAAACTTATCATAATGTGTAATGCAAGGGTGACCCTCAAAGTTGTAGAAGACATTTTTACTGTAAATTGAAAAATTAGTAACTCTCCAGTGTTTTAGGGAGCTGAGCAGGGATAATGTTGTCACCTTCTCTTCAGACTTAAGCCAAACTGAATGGAAGAGGCAATAGTAATCAGTTTCTCTTCAAAAAGAGGTTAGAAAAACAGTGAAGTAAGAGTATTGCAATAATTGAGAGTATTTGGAAGACAGATCGTTTCTTTTTCTTCTATTGGTGCATTATAATTATATATAATAGTGAGATTCATATGCCATTTTTGTGCATGCACATAACGTAGTTTGATCAATCTCATTTCCCTTTACCTTCTCTTTCACTCTCCTCCTCCCTCCTCTGATTCACATGCTCTACTACTGATGTCCCTTCTATTATGATAATGATTTTTATTTTAATTATATATACATAATTATATACAAATATAATTATATATAAAAGTAAGATTCATACATGAAATAGCATAATTTAGAAGATTTTGTTTCCCAGGACTTCCCCATGATCTCCCCTTCCTGCCTCCTTCTCAAACTCCTTCCTCCACTCATATTGATCTCTCTTTTGTTTTTATGAGATACTCCTTTTCTTTATTCTTTGTTTCTCTTCTTTCTCTAGCTTCCATATCTGAGAGAAAACATTCAACCCTCGACTTTCTGTGTCTGGCTTATTTCACTTAGCATGATGTTCTCCAGTCCCACCCATTTACTAAGAAAATGCATTATTTCATTCTTCTTTATGGCTGAGTGTGTGTGTGTGTGTGTGTGTGTGTGTGTGTGTGTGTGTGTGTGTGTACATTTTCTTAGTCCATTTATCTGTTAAGGGATATCTAAGCTGGTTCTCTAACTTGGCTATTGTGAATTGTGCTGCTATAAACATCAGTGTGCATCTTTCACTGTAGTGGGGTGATTTTAGTTCTTTTGGATAAATACCAAGGAGTGGGATATTTGGGTCATAAGGTAGTTCCATTTCCTAGTCTTTTGAGGAATCTCCATACTACTTTCCAAAGTGGTTGTACAAATTTGCAGTCCTGTCAGTGTAAAAGTATACCTTTCCCCCACATCTGACCAGCAATTGTGTTGTTTTCTTGATCATTATCATTCTAACTGGACTGATGTGATATCTTAGTGTAATTTTGTTTTGCATTTTCCTGATTGCTAAAGATGTTGAACGTTTTTTAATATATTTATTAGCCACTACTTTTTTTGAGAAATGCATATTTAGAACAGACATTTTGCCATTTACTGATTGGGTTATTTGTCTTTCTGGTGTTAAGTTTTTGAGTTCTTTACATATTCTGGATATTAATCCCCTGTTGAAAGAGTAGCTAAGATTTTCTTCCATTCTGTAGGCTCTGTCTTTATAGTTTTGTTTCCTTTGTTGTGCAGAAGCTTTCTAATATGATGGCATCTTACTTATTGATTCTTGGTTTTATTTCTTGAATCTTGGGGATCTTATTAGGAAAGTCAGTGCCTGTGACAATATATTGGAGTGTTGAACTTTTAATTTCTTCTAGCAGTTGAAAAGTTCCTAGGATAATTCCTGGGTCTTTGGTCCACTTGAATTGACTTTTGTGTAGAATGAGAGATGAGGATCTGGCTCCATTCTTCTATATACCAATATCCAGTTTTCCCAACACAATTTGTTAAAAAGCTATTGTTTTTCCAATGCATGTTTTTGGCACTTTTGTAAAGGGTCAGATGACTGTATCTATGTGGATTTGTCTCTGTGTCTTTTATTCTGTTTCATTGATCTTCATAATACAGGTTATTTCAAAATAAATAGTTAAGACCTTTTGAAATTAAGTTGCTTCTCTTGCTGATTCTTGGAATGAATGAGCTAGGTAGAAGAATTTTGATACTGAAAGTGAAGACAAGATAAAGTTTAAAATTGCTATTAAAATTTGAATAAAGCATTAAAGAATTAAACTATTGTTAAAAAACAATTTAAGGAAGAGGAATCTTGCAAATCCACATGCTTATGGGGATAAGACAGATACAACACAATAAGGTGAGGTGATTGGAAGATGATGAAAGGCAATGAACACTCAGCATCAATGGTGAAGAAAGGAGCTATCAATCTAGAGAATGACAACTCAAGTGCTGTCAGCTTTTCAGATAGCTGAAGAAAAGTTATAAATGCATATTCTGGGGTGAAATCTCCCAATTTCAAAACACTGAGCATCTAATAATTTGAGTATTGGGTAGGATCTGGGGAGGTAGCTCAGTGGTAGAGTAGTTGCCTAGCATACACAAAGCCCTGAGTTCCATCCCTAGTTCTGCAAAACAAACAATAGCAAATAAAAAAATGGGTAGCTCAATGTGTGGGGCACTGCATAGGGCAACAAACAAACAAACAAACCCACTTTCTCAATTAAATATGGCTCATGAGGGGCCTGTTTGCACTTGTTCTAAAAATCATATTTTTGTTTGCTATTAAACTTTTTATTCTTTACCTATTTTAAGTGTATGATCCCGTGATATTTGATATATTTTTAAGATTGTGCTATTATCATCACCATCTACCTCCCCAAGTCTTTTCATCCTGTAAATCTGAAACTTTCAAAAACAAACAAAAAACAATTCCAAACTGAAACTGTATATCCATTGTGTTAGTCAGCTTTTCATTGCCATAACAAATACCTGAGAAAAACAACATAGAGCAGGAGACATTTATTTTGACTCACGGTTTCAGAGATTTCAGTCCATGGTTGGCTGGTTCCATTGCTCTGGCTCTAAGGTGAGGCAGAACATCATAGTGAAAGGATACAGTGGAGGAAAGCTTGCTCAGCTCATGGCAGCCAGGAAGGAGAGAGGGGGTAGAAGGGAAGGGGCTGGAGACAAGAAATACCCCTCCCAAAGCATGTCCCCTGCTACCTCCAACTATGCCCCACTACCTATAGTTTTCACCACCTCCCATTAATTGATTCAGCTATCAATGGATTAATCCACTGATGAGTTTAACACCCTCATGATCCAATTCACTTCACCAAAGCCCCACCTCTGAACATTGCTGCATTAGAATCCAAGCCTTGAACATATTATTCTTGGGGGAATATTCCAGATGACAACACCCATTAAATAATAATTCCTCACCCCCACCTTCTCTAACTCCTAGCAATACCCATTCTATTTTGATCTTCACTAGTCTAAGTTGCTCAAATAAGTGGGACTGTTAAATATTTGTTTTTACATGACTGGCATATTTCATTCTACATAATGTCTTCAATGTCCATCCATATTGTAGCACCTTTCATCATTTTTAAAATTTTTATTGCTGAATAATATACCATTGAATGTATGCATATGTACATATATAATTATTGTATATATGTATTACATAATATCTAATTATTTGCTTATACATGGACCCTTTGGTTGCTTCCACATTTTAACTATTCTGATTAAAACTTCTATGAATGTGGGCCAGGCATGGTGGCTTGTGCTCCTGAGTTCAATCCCCTGTACCTCTCTGTCCCCTGCTCCTCCCAAAAAACTTCTATAAATGTGAATGTACAAATATCTCTTCAAGAATGCTCTTTTCAATTCTTTTGACTATAGAACCAAGAAGTAGAATTCTTGGGTCACATAGTAATTCCCTGTAAGTTTTTGAGAATATGACATACTATTTGCCATGGTGGCTATAACATTTTGCACTAATTGGAACAAGGGTTCAAATCTCTCCACATCCTTGTTTACACTTGTTATTTTCTGTTGCTTTTCTCATTTTTTGTTGTTGTAATACTAACCACTGTAAAGAATGTGTGTGGTTTTGATCTATTTTTCCCTAATGATTAGTGATGTGGGGCATATTTTCATATGCCCATTGATCATTTGTGTATGTTGTTATTGCTATTGAATTTAGGTATTCCCAATATTTAAGAATCCCTCATCAAATGCATGATTTGCAAATAATCTCTTCCATTCTATAAATTGCCTTTTAATCCCACTGATGTCTTATGATGTCCCCAATTTTTTTAATATTCCCCAAATCTAATTTGTATATATTTTTTCTTTTGTTGTCTGGGCCTTGGTATTAGTTCTTTAAATGATAGGCAGGAATCGCCCATGAAGTCAGAAAATCCAGGGCATTTTTTTGGTGGGTGTTTCAGATGAATTTTTGATTACTGAATCAATCTCCTTACTATACAAATTTTCTGTTTCCTTATACATTTAGTCTTGGTAGATTTTGCATTTCTACAAATTTGTCCATTTCTCCTAGGACCCCAAATTTGTTACTGGAAAGTTGTTTGAAGTACTCTTTTAATTCTTCTTTCTTCAGTAGAATCAGTACTAACATTTCCATTTTCATTTTTGATTTTGGTAAATTGGGTCATCTCTCCTTTTTCTTAGTACATCTAGTTGAAAGCTTATCAATTCTATCTTTTCAAAAAACTGTTTCTTTGACTTTTTTCTTTGTTTTTCTATTCTCTGTTTATCTCTGATTAACCTTTAATATTCCTTTCCTTTTGATAAATTTGAATTTAGTTTGTTCTTCTTTAGTTTATTCCTTAGTGGTAAGGTTAGATAGTGATCTGAGATATTTCTTATTTTTTCATATTTTTATTGGTGCATTATAATTATGCATAATGTTTGGATTCATTATTACTTATTCATTCATGTATACAATAAAATAATATAATGAAGCCAATATAATTCTCTAGTATTTCCCCTTTCCCTCCCACCTTCCATCCTCCATCCCCCAGTCCCTTTCTTCAGATTTTCTTATTTTTAGTATAAGAATTTAGAGTTATAAATCTACCCATTAGCACTACTTTCATCATTTCTCTTAAGTTTGGTATGTTGTATTTTCATTTAAATTTGTCTCCAAATATATTCTAAACTTCTTATTTTCCTTCTTGGATCCATTGGTTGTTTAATTCCACAAATTTGTGGAATTTTCAGTCTTACTTCCAATAACAAATTTTCTAACTTTACTCTGTTGTGGGTGGAGAAGATACTTTGTACGACATCTACATTTTAAAATCTAATTAGACATAATTTATGGCATACCAGATAGTCTATCTTGGGAAATGACCCACATGCGGTGAAGAATGTGTATATTGTGCAGAAGGTTCTAAACATGTCTCTTAGGTCTAGTTGCTTTATTGTGTTGCTTGAGTTTGCTACTTCCTTATTTATTTTCTTTTTGATTGCTCTATCCATTACTTAGGGAGGTATTGGAGTCTCTAGCTATTGTTTCCCCTTTCTGTTCTGCCAGTCTCTGCTTTATTTATTTTGATGAACTATCATTATATGCCTTAGTGTTATTTTTATTATATCTTCTCAATGCATTGAATCTTTTATTAATAAATAATGTTCTTTGCCTCTTGTTTTTTTTTTAATTTTAAGTCTATTTTGTCTGATCATAACAAAGCCACCCCTACTCTCCTTCCATTACTACTTGTGTATAATATCTATTTCTGTCTTTTGCTTTCAGTCTATTTGAGTCTTTGTCTCTAAAGTAAGTCTCTTATAAACAGTACATAGTTAGATCATGTGGTTTTATCATTCTGCCCATCACTGTCCTTGATCAGAGAGTTGACTACATTTAGAAAGTAATTATTGATGAGGAAGGACTTACTTCTGTCATTTGTCTATTTGCTTTCTGTATATTTTATAATTTCCCCCGCCTTCTGCCTACTTCCTGCATTACTGCCTTATTTTGTGGTTAGTTGATTTTTTTATAGTGAAATGTTTAAATTCCTCTCTCATTTTCTTTTGTGTTATAGCTATTTTCTTTGTGGTTACCATGGAGATTACATTTAGCATCCTAAAGTTATAACACTCTAATTTAAATTTATACCAGTTTAACTTCAATAGCATACAAAAAACTGCTTCTTTATAGCTCTATAAAGAGCTGCTTCTTTTATTGTTGGTCTCACAAATTACATCTTTACATATTACAGGCCCCCAAACACAAACTAGTGACTCTTTCAAATGTATTCATCTAAAATATTATGTAGAAAAACAAAATGTTACCAACTATTATACCTTTTACACTAGTAATTGTTTCTGGTATGCATTAGTCTCTTAAATTATGCATTAAACAACAATTGAAGTTTTACATTATTGTTACATTAATACTAGCTTTTATAATTGCCCAAATAATTAATAATTTTATTGAAATATTTATTTCTTCATATAGCTTCAAGCTACTTCTGTCAGTGTCCTTTAACTCTACAGGACATTGGCCATTTCTTGCAGAACCATTCTTGTGGTAATGAATTTCCTCAGGTTTAGGTTATGGTTATCTGGGAGTATCTTTACTTCTTCCTCACTTTTGAAGGATTTTCTTGATTGCACCTTTTTTATTTTAGCATTTTGAGTATATTGGCTCTGTGTCTTCTGGCCCCCCAAATTTCTGATGAAGTATTTGCTGATTCTCTTGAGGGTCCCCTGCATATGATGAATTAGTTCTCTCAGTTATTTTCAAACCTGTCTCTTTGTCTTTGAAATGTTTGATTATAAAGTATTTTGGTGTGAGTCACTTTATATTCATTTCTTACTTGAAATTCATTGAGCTTCTTGGATGTTTGTATTTATGTTTTTTGCCATGTTTTGGAAATTTTCAGCCATTATGTATTTAAGTACTTCTCTACCACTTTCTCCCTCTTCTTCTGGAACTCCCACAAATGCATAGTTGGTTTAATTGATGTCATCCCACATGTCGCTTAGGCTCAGTTCATTTTTATTTGGTATCCTTTCTTCCATGTCTCACTTTTGATAATTTCCATTATTCTATTATCAAATCCACTGATCCATTCTTTTGCCAGATCAAATCTGCCTTTGAGTCCCTCTAGTGAATTTTTAACTTCAGTTATTACACTATTCAGCCCCAGATTTTCTTTTTTAATGTCTTTTAGGTTTTATCAAAATTTCCATTTTATTCATGATCCCTCCCCCTTTTTCTTTTCTTTCTGTACATATTCCTTTATCTCCTTGAGCATTCTTTAAGGCAGTTGTTGTAAAGTCTTTGTTTAGTAGATCTTTTCAGGAAGTTTTTGTTAATTTGTTTATTCCCCTTAAATGAGCTATAATTTTCCATTTCTTGGTGTGTTTTTTTTTAATCTGAAGTATTTTTTATTAGTTGTACATAGTGGTAGAATTTGTTATTTGTTGTTATTCATTCATGAACACAACATGACAATATAATTTGGCCAATATCACTCCCAGCATTTCACCCCTCTCCTCTCCTCCCTGTCCCTCATCCCCTTTGCTCTGTTCTACTGATTCCCTCCTTGTTTTTCAAGAGATACCCCCTTTCTTTTTATTTTTGCTTTCTAGCTTCCACACAGAAGAGAAAACACATGACTATCGAGTTTCTGAGTTTGGTTTATTTTGCTTAACATAATGTTCTCAGGCTCTATTCATTTTCCCACAAATGACATAATTTCATTTTTTAATGACTGAATAAATCTCCATTTTGTGTGTATACATATATATGTATATATATATATATATATATATATATATATATATATATATATATATATATAAATATACACATTGATACATATAACTTTTTTATCCATTGATCTGTTCAAGGACAACTAGACTGGTTTCATAGATTGGCTATTATTGTGAATAATGCTTCTATAAACACAGGTATGCATATCACTATAGCATGACAATTTTAGTTCTTTAGGATAAATACAGAGGACTGGTATGCTGTGTCATAGGGTGATGCCACATCTAGTCTTTTGAACAACCTTCATACTGATTTCTATGAAGGGTGTACTAATTTACAACCCCCTTAACAATGTAAAAGTGTTCCTTTTCTCCACATCCTCTCCAGCATTTATCATTGTTTGTATTCTTGATGGCTGCCATTCTGGCTGGTCTGGGATGAGATCTCAGTGTAGTTTTGATTTGCATTTCTCTGACTGCTAATGATGTTGAATACTTTTTATGTATTTGTTGGACATTTGTATTTCTTCTTTTCAGAAGTGCATGCTTAATTCATTTGACCATTTATTTATTGGGTTATTTGGTGTTTTTTTCCTTTGGTTTTGTTTTTTGAGTTCTTTGTATATTTTGGATATTCATATTCTGTCAGAAGAGTAGCTAGCAAGGATTGTCTCCCATTCTGTAGGTTCTCTCTTCACATTCCTAATTGTTTCCTTTGCTGTGCAGAAGCTTTTTGATTTGATGCCATCCCATTTATTAACTCTTGGCATTATTGGCTGAGCATTATTAATCCTATTGAGAAAGTCATTGTCTTTGCCTGAATGGTGGAGTGTTGACTCTACATTTCCTTCCAGGAGTTACATAGTTTCTGGTCTAATTCCTAGGTCTTTGATCCATTTTCCCCTTTCCCCAAGATTTGCTAGATTTTGTTATTATTCTTACTTTATTTTAATTGTTTTAGGCTGTCTATGCTGTGAATCAGCTTGAGGTATAAATTTAAGGCCTTCTCAGGTCTTTTGTGAGCCTTTCTCTAGGCATGTGTGGCCACATTCTAAATTTCCTTGTGTACATGGGTTTTTTAATTATTATTATGGAATTATATTTATACACAGTAGCTGGGCTCACTTTGACAAAATAATAAATGCAAGAAATTTGATTGGAGAGGGCAATGAATAGTGTAAGGGTTTGAAAGACCAAAAGGAAAAAAGGAAACATGGTTGGCTAGTGTGATCATAGAAGGCTTTGAGGAAGAGGTAGGACTTGATCTGTCCTTCAAAGGGTTGTTGGATTTAGAAAGGAAAAAAAAAATTTAAAAAATGAAAGGGGAAATTTTTCTGGACAGAGGGCACAGTAGAACCACAAGTCCAAAGGCAGGAAATTAGAGGTTTTCTTCTTCATTGAACAGACTGAAACTTCACAGAGGCATTGCTGGGGAAAATAAATAAATATTAACACAAAGAAAAACATTGCTGCTTATTTACAGTCCTTAACTTCCCATATTAGTGCTGAGAGGCATGAAAAATTGAACCTATCTTGGGAATGCAGACTCAGGTATTTGAATAAGACTGCCTGAAAAGCTGACAGTTTAAAAAGCATTGCTTTAGTGTCCACAGCATTGACTTAAATTACATTTATGTGCACACACTGGCCCCTGATTTTCCTCAGAAGACTTTGTGCACATAAAACTAATTATATTTCTTCGTTTATTTTTATTACTTCTGTATGGTGCCACTGTATTAATGGATCATAAGCTTAATTTTGAATTCTATTTGTATGTTTTGAATCTCAAACAGGAGTTGTTGTTGTTTTTCCCCCCCAAGGAGTCAAAAGTTTATTTGCTTATTAAGGTCAGTTGTAAGGGCCTCCTCTGACACTTGCCACCTGTGGTCCTAGAAGTCTTTATGGTTTCGACATTACTTTGACTAGTCAATAATTAGACTAAACATTATAATAGTCTAACTATTTACTGAACACTTGGATCTTTTAAGTATTAAGACTTGGCTTTTCTAACGTAACTTGATTATACCTCCTCTCTAAAGAACTGCTTACTACATCTTTCTTACTACATCTTGTTTACTACATCTCCCTCATGTTGAGGGGGAAAATGCAGAGTGAGTTCCTCTCCAATCAGGGCTTCCCTGGAGAAAAACTTGCAGCTGTGGAAGGGGATACCAGAAAGATGCCAATAGGGGCCTAGGCCAATGGGGGGGTATGTTAATTAAAGGTCCAGTTAGGCTCAAAAGAATAATAAAGCAAGAATTTTGTCAGCCTGGTGGGGCTGAGCAGAACTGGAGTCAAAGTATCAAAGTAAGGGTCAGAAACAGATGAGTGGAAACAAAGCCAACTCAGGAAGTTACCCTGGGAAGTCTGATACAATATTCTGGCAACATCTTATGCACATGTTGGTGAATCCAGCTAAACAAAGCCCTTTTTCCAACAGTACCAGAGCCTGGATTGATCCAAATTATTTGATGAAAAGGGAACAGAACTGAGACAATTTTGCAAGCACTACTTTTAGAGCATTGTTATACTGGATTGTCAAATGGGAGATTTGTACTGATAATCTTTCATGTCTGCATGAATGATAACATTCTCCGACACCATCTGCATATAGCACCTAAAGCTCTGAGCAGATGTCTCTTCCAGATCCAGGCAGTCCTCCTGCAACCTTTGCAAATCTATTCCTGGTGAGCATGCTGAACATCAAACCTGATCTGTCCCAGGCAACTACCGAACAAACAGCTGGGTCAGAGCTCCAAAACACCCATCCTTCCTCAGCAATGAAAGGTACCTCAGCATCTTCTACAAGAAGGAGATGCCTGCAGAGAGCTTCTTTCCATATGTCCCAAGACCAAGCCCTGGAATCTTGAGATAAAGCTTGCAATGTGATGTACTGTCCTATAAAATCAAATACATTAATCATGCTGCAAGAAAGAGAGTAAAGTGCATGCCAAGTTTGCCTGGGGTAGCATAAACCTGCTTTAGCTGTTTCCTGAAGATAGGAGCTGGAATTCTCATGGGTAAAGCCAACTGAGCTCACACATTTCACCCTTGGCCTGCTTTGTTTATCTTGAGACCACTGAAGCATTCAGTCTAGACCATACAGTATTTCCAGTGTCTCCTGTTACTTCTTTCCCAAGCATCTGTTTTTTCTCAGGCCCCATGTGACTCACCCTACATGGCCTTGTGCTAAGATCCAAGAGCTCCTGTGGAATGTTCCATCCTGTGTGTGGGTCATTAAAGACATCTGTTGAATTTAAGATCTATCCTCTAAGGTGACTTGTAAAATAATACCAGCTTGAGTTTTCTTTCTGGACAGTGAATTTAGGGCCTTTGGATATGACTTCAGAACTCAGGGAACAGCCAGGGAGTTCCCACCTAAGGCCTTTCATACTAGGAAGTTCTTATAATGGAAGCATTAAAATCCTTCAGGAGGCCCCAGCTACCACACTTTCCAGTTTTCCTATCATTGATGCCCATTATATCATGGCACTTGTTATTTTAGCTTTTCTTCATTTCTACAATGTTTAGAAATCTACCAATCAATAAATATTTATTGAGCACATGCAATACAACGGTTGTAAGTTAACTGTTTTAGCAAAGGTGAAAGCAGAGCCCTAATTTCAAGAAAATTAAAATAATTCATATAATGAAACATTGAATAACACAATTCAGTGTGTCATTAAGCCTAAATTGTCTGTGGCAGGCAACAAGTTCTGGGAAAGTGGAATGTAAAGAGAAGCAATGATGGCTATAGGAGTTTAGATGCTTTCTAGCAGAAATAGATTTTTGTTAGACTTTGTAATAGGAGATTATTGTTATTATAGTCAAGTTATTTTTAGGGCTTGTTCTGTTTAACATTATCCTTTTGTAGGCGGTTAATAATGGACATTCAAAAGAGATATACCAGCAAGCCTCAGGAGATATCAAGCCCAGAAACAGGCTGGTCCTACTTCTGGATCCCTCTGGTAACACATGGACCATGGGGTCCATGCTACTTTACTAATGAATACAGATAACAAGAAAAATATCCATGATGGAAATCATATGAACATTCAGAATCAGAAGATAGTGCATATGGGTAGTGATGTGCTTAATTCAAACTATAAGTTAGTTAGAAAATTGACATGCAGAGAGTGTACCTGTATCTCTGCACTTGGACTTCCATAAGAGAAGTTCTGAGCTGTACCTAAAGGGGCCCAGTAATGATCAAGATGTTATCTTGTACACGTTCAGAACAAATCTACTAACACCCAGCCATGGTTGTGCTAAAATAAAATAGGAATTATATAAATATGGAAGCTTTCATTTCAACATGCCCATCAGAGCTGTTTCCAAAAACAGAGGCACAGTTATAAAAAGGTGCTTGGAACACCATTGTATAGAGCTGTGAGTGCATGGAGTGGTGCAGGACTTAGAATACATTAGAGAGCCAGATATTCTGCCCACAATAGAGCAGTTTTGTCCTTCACAAATAAGTCCTATTGTGCATCACTTGTCCCTTGGCTGCACCAGAAAATACTTATGAAAATGACAGCACCTGAATTATTTGGATGTTTTTTGTGTCCTTATTTTCACCGAGGAGGAACTATTGTCCTGTGAAAAATGAACACAAAGTTCACTGGGTAAAAGGTTTTCAAATGCTGGACACCTAAACACCCCTAAAATGAGCCTACATTTTAAAATGTAGCTTAGAACACAGAAGATTTTAGGGGAATGCCTTCAGACAGAACTCTGACTGAATAAGTTATGTTCCCTTCATTCAGAAGTAAGGTGGACTTGATTAGCCACATCAATATATTTGTTTCAAGTCCTACTATATATGGTAGGCACTGTGGGAGGTGACAAAGATATGAGGATGAATGGTGCTTGCTCCCAAGAAATTATAGATTAAAGCATCTCAGAAAAGTCTTTGTTCTGATACAGATAAGCATAGAATTCAATAGAAGCACTGAGGAGGGGATAGAAATATCCTAGGATTTGCACATGTGATGGTAGTTGGTCTACTTCAAAGAAGATTTCTTATGGTAATGACCCTTATCTTGGGAATTGAAGCCTAGGAGAGTTAGGTCCACAGCTTCAATCCCAGGGATTTCAGAGGTTGAAGTAAGAAGGACTGCAAGTTTGAGGTCAGTTTTGGCAACTTATTTAGACCCTGTCTCAAATTAAATTAAATAAAAATGGGAGCTGGAGTTGTAGCTCAGTGGTAGAGACCCCTGGGTTTAATTTCCAGTACCAAAAAAGAAAAAGAAAAAAGAATTAGCCAAAGAATATTGGAGTTTAGACTGAACTGCTCCCCAGTATTTCAAACAAGTTACAAATTTCTTTCTTTGTTATGTAACACAAGGATGTAGGAAGTTCTACCTCATTAAATCATTTAGGGACCTACTTCCAACTGTCAAGATTATGAAGGTCTCAGACTGTGTCCTTCTTGTAAGCCTATTGTCTGATGTGTCACAGGTTCATGGTTGGATTCACAGTAGTGGTAGCCAGAGTATCAACAGTTACTCCAGTTATCTGAGCCTCAATGTTGCAGGGCACACTAAGAGGGGCAAGAGACACTTTTACTGGCAGTGGATTACTTTATATGAGAGAAACCCTAAACTTAGGAAATAAAATATTTTATGACTAGCAATGTCTGCCTGAATATTTCCCAAGAGGAAAACTGGGGCACACACTTGCCTTCTGCTCTAGGGACTATCTCTATCTTCCAAGGCTGTTCACTACACAAAATCCTTGAAAATAAACAAACAAAATTCTGAAACAGTCAGTGCCTCTGCTCACAAGATAGGCAGAAAAGTGAGAGCAATGAAGAACTGTCTTTCAACCCTTTCTCTCTCTTTCTTTCTTTCTTTCTTTCTTTCTTTCTTTCTTTCTTTCTTTCTTTCTTTCTTTCATTCTTTCTTCTTTCTTTCTTTCTTTCGTAACAGAGATTGAATTCAGGGGTGCTCAACCACTGAGCCACATCCCTAGACCTAATTTTTTTTTATTTTATTTAAAGACAGGGTCTCACTGAGTTGCTTAGCACCTCACGGTTGCTGAGGCTGGCTTTGAACTCATGATCCTCCTGTCTCAGCCTCCCCAGCTGCTGGAATTACAGGCATGTGCCACTTCACCCAGCTTCTTTCAACCCTAACTCTGTTCTCTTGAGCAAAAATTGACAAATTAATACCTACAAGAAAATTTGGACACACCTCCTGTTTTTTAAGTTTTATCAGAACACAGAATACACACATTCATTTACATATTCTCTATGGCTACTTTTGATGGCAGAAATGAGTAATCACAATGGCGACCACATGGTCTTTTTATAGAAAAATTGACCAACCTCTGCTCTAGGGAATGGCCTTCCTTCACCTGATAAAAGCTGGCCTGTGAGTACCACCTCCACAATCCAGTCTACAGAAGAAGGAAGAGGAAGAAGAGCACTGTTACTTTCTGTTTTAAAGGGTGTGACCCAGCACGGTTGGCCTCTGTTCACTTCTTAATGCCCAGCACAGAGTCACATGTTGTGTCAGGAGTCCCCATTCTTTTCCCAGTTTCAATGATTCCCACTCTTGGGACTTAGCATCCAGCCATGTTCCTGGCCATTGCAAACTGCAACCAAAGGATATAAAGCAAAATAAGCAAATGGGGCAAAGCCCAGAAGAAACTTCCAAGAGTCATTTCCCAGTGGGGTCCCTCATGTTGTACTTAAGTTTTTCAGCAACAAATTGTGACAACATGTATGAAATGCTGTCTACTTGGGAAGTTCATTAGAGACTCCATACTCAGGATTTTAATTAAGCTGGTCATGTCACTGTCTGGTCAACTTCTGCTGACCACACTTAAATTCCAGGTTCTCTGAAGGAAAGAAGATGTTTAGCATAAACTATATTTTTGTACAGCTTATGTCCAGTGAATTACTCTTGTTAGTAGCTTGCGAGAATCCTCCTGAAGTCCAAACTACCAGCCAAGGGTCCTCCTTGCAAGAAGGCCTTTCTAAGGATAGCCTGCTATGCGAACTGTCCTCTGCACACATGCCTACATTTGACTGCTTTGGGGCTGGGACAGTTGTCTAGCTAAGTAACTGCATGCCCAGCTAAAATCTGGGATATTTGATTATTAAAAGGGAGATGCAGAATGGATAATGTGGATAATTAGCAGTCTCTGCTACACAAGGAAAGAGAAGGTAGAAAGGCATGGTTTTACCCCGGTACTTTGACCTTTAGGGATGAGAAATTCTTATGGAAAACTTCCCTGTGTACATTGTAGCACCCTCTCAGTCCTGTCAATAAAACATATCTTTAGACATTGTCAAATGTGATGCAGGGATACAATTGTTCTGGTTAATTGCTAAGCCAGTTTGTGAAGGCCAGGCCTTGTTCAGGAAACCACAAGTAGTTATGGTTTGAATATAGAATGAGATATGAAAATTAGCCAGAAACAAGGCTGAAAGTACAGACCAAGGAAGTTTATAAGGCAGTGTGTGTTTGGATTTTTTTAAAAAAATTATCTTCAAGTGTGAAAGCTACTGAAAAATGTGTAAGCCCACGATCATATTTGTAATAAATTTGACCTTCCTATGAAGAATTAATGAACAAACAGGCTGTAGTCAGGCAGAATAATCAAGGGATAATTCCTTTTTTTTTGGTGAGAAATTTTGAGGAATAAAACAAAGATGTGGTCAGTTGAGGAGAAAAAAAATGATACATTTAGAATATATATAAATAGGAAAAAGAGGATTTAGTGACCAGAAATGGGAGCGTCACCCATGATTTCACTCTGGTCATCTGGGGTAATTAAGTTACCATTCAGTGAGATAAAAAGAAGAGGACTAAGTGAGGGGAAGAGTAAGCAGATCTATTTCTGACTTGCTGGGTTTGAAATGACTGCAGGACTTCCAACAGGAGACTGATGACATACAATGAATGGTCTAAAATGACGGTCACTTGGACACTTGGTGTGATGTAGGCAACAATACATGAAACCTGTATATACCACCAACTGTGGTCAACATTGTTTTTTCCTACAGAAATTTAAAAACCTTATGCCTTCCTTTCAATGGTATATACAATAATGATCCCAGCAAGACTTTGGAAGGAGAAGATGGTTCTCTTCTTCACATTTTTTTTTCAGATGCATTTTAAAATACTGCAAATTACTAACCACTCAAACATTCATTTCTGCCTGGATTAGGTGTTATTTCTTAGGGACAGTTTTTATTAGTCTGTCTTCTCCTTTGAGAAAGTAGAATCTGCTAGCATTCAGTGACCTAAAGTAGAACTAATCCTTGCAGGGACTTAAGTACAAAAACTTAGTCACAGATACCAAAGCTACTATTCTGAGGTTAGAACAATTTAACCAGATGGTATTTCATACTGATGACTATGTATGAAAGACTTCCCAGTCTTCAGTAGAAGGTAAACAGTGCCTGGCAAAGCTGTTAAATTTGCATTCTCGAAGGCAAAACATGCATTATGTAGTGGAAAAATTATTTGAAGATTAGTTGCTTTAATTAGTAATTGAGGCACAAGATACTCAATGAGGGCACTGATTCGGAGCCCTTGCATTCCTCAACCCAGAACAACTGGGAAAGTTCCTGTACACATTTCTTGCAGAGTTTGATTTGAGAGTAAACAGTGGAATGAAATTTGGGATCCAGTCTTCAATGACTCGAACACAGATGTTGCTGTTGACAGGAAGAGATATGTTGAGTGTTGTTTCCATTTGCTTAGCAAGATTTGACATGTGGTGAACCAAAATAGAATATGAAGAATTGAATCAGGACATGTTGAGAGAACTTTGGGTGAAAGAAGTGATGAAAGAAGCAGGTCTGGATATACAACATTGGGCTATATATAGAAACTTAAAAAAAAAATCTTTCCAGGATTGCCTGTTTTGATAATCTAATTGGTAAATTTAGCTGTCCTTAAAAATACCGAGGATACACAGACAGCCAGGAGACCCACTCTAAACAAACAAAGCTGATTGTCCATTTTTTTGTGTGTGTTTGTTTACATGAAGTTAAAGTGCTGACATATGGCTTTGGAAGCCTGAACTGGAAGAAATACAATAAGGTGATGGGTAGGGCAGGGTTGTGAACCAGCTCAGGAATTACCAGTCTTCTATGTCTTTACAATCCTTATTCACTGGTATCCAGTGCTGACAATGGCTGGGGAATGTACCAGAACTATTAACAAGAAGAATAAACAGATCTTATTAAGATAGGGGACATTGATATCTGTAGATCTATATCTCTTCTTGGATAAAAAAATAGTCATTCTTCAAAATGTTTGAAGAGTACTACAGATATGACACCATTCCAAGCTCTAAATCTTTGTCCTTAATATTGTCACATCTTAAGCACGAGCCAGTCGAATGTCTTTTATTACCCATAAAAGCCAGGATCAGTTTATTGCTTCACTGGTCATTCTTCCTAAAGCGTGAAGTTTTATTTATTATTGTTGAATTGCTACCACATCTTTTTCTCCTTTGAGATCAATACACCTGTAGACTAGCTGAGTCATGATCAGTTACCTCCAATTTACTGTACCAGAGTTGTATTCAGGCCAGTACCTCCTGAAGCCAGTGTCCTGGAGCTTAGACTTGTCAAAATCCATATGCCATGTTTCTATATCCAGTTTTGGGTTTTTTTTTTTAGCTGGGTTTTTTTAAAAAGCCATATAAAGTCATAAGCAACTAATGATTGATACTCTTGAAAAGGGTTATTGCTTTCTATACATTTTTTCCTTCATTTATTTCCTCTGTAAATATTTATTAACTATTTTTCTAGGTCCTGGAAACATAGTTTTTTTTTCCTCAGGATACTAAAATGAAAGTAGTTCTCATTTAATTTGGATGAATGTTTAAAAATTGTGACTAGGATATAATTAAATTACAGGGAAAGCACAAGGGACAGTGTAAGTTCCTGTGGCTATTAACAGAAAGGGTGCTGAATTCATTACCACCACTAGACAAACAAGGGTGAAAGGAGGGAAACTGAGTCAGAGAAAGCTGCATGGAGAAGGACAAATTATAAGAAGCTGTGACTTTAATTTACAGGATACTCTCAGTCCTTGATGACCTTGAAGGTAAGGCATTGGGCAAAATAAAACATCTTGACCTTGCCATTCTCACATCTTCCATCTCTGGGGCAATCTATTAATCAAATCCTACAGAACATCACTGTTGTTATCAGTACATATCTATGTTTTAGGACACAGCAGTGTGAGAATGCAGGAGAGTGGATCTGGAGGGGCAAAGGAAGGTATCTAACATAGAGATGAATAAGACAGGAGCCTAAACAGAGCCTCTGAGCAGGCACAGGGGTGACAGTGATGAGCTTGTGAGAACACATATTCTTGGGCCCTATGCCTGAGCAGTTCTAGCTCAGTACATCTAGACAGGGCCCAGAAAATTAGCATTTCTAACATGTTGCTTCTGCTGCTATTATAAGACGACATTTTTGTATAGCACTGGTCTGATGTTTTGAGACAAGGTGAAAGAAAGGAAACTGAGAGAACCTGTATGGAGAAGGCCCCATCCAAACCCGAAGGAATGGATGTCTAAGAGTAGAGTATCCAGTTTATTAGACTAGCTTATGAGATTTTTGTGTTACTTTCTTAGTACACTACTGCCAAGCCTATTTTTAAGACAATTTGATGTTATCTGGAAATCACCCTAAAAAGAAAGCTGGAATTTTCTGTTAAGAATGTAAGACTGGCTGGACATGGTGGCACACACCTACAATACTAGCTTCTCAGGAGGCTGAGGCAGGAGGATCACGAGTTAGAAGCAAGTGTCAGCAAAAGTAAGGCACTAAGCAACTCAGTGAGACCCTGCCTCTAGAAAAATACAAAATAGGGTTGGGGATTTGGCTCAGAGGTCAAGTGCCCCTGAGTTCAATCGCCGGTACCAAATAAAAAATTAAAAATTAAAAAAAAATTTAAAAAGAATGCAAGACTGGCCATGCATGGTGGCATGTGCCTGTAATCCCAGTGACTCCGGAGGCTGCAGCAAGAGAATTGTGAGTTCCAAGCCAGTCTCAGAAACTTAGTGAGGCCCTAAGCAACTTAGTGAGATGCTGTCTCAAAATAAAAAGAATTTTTAAAAGAGGTCTGACTCAGTAGTTAAGTGCCCCTGGGTTAATCTCTGGTACCAAAAATAATAATAATAAAATAATATTGATAATAATAATAATAATGTAAGGCTGATCATGGGCTTAAAACTTTCCCAGGGTATTCCTAAGTAAATCTTCTTAATCTTCTCAAAAGATTCTGTTGTCTCTTTCAGAGTAAAGTAGGAACATTTCATTTCATGCACAAAGTTTAAACTTTGTAGAGAAACTTTGATATCAGATGCTCTCATTAGAAACATTTTCCTTAACAATTATTTTTTAAATTTTTTATTTGTTTTTATTAGTTATATATGACAGTAGAAATGCATTTATGCACTTTGACATATCATACATAGATGGGATATAATTTCATTTTTCAGAGTGTACAAGTTGCAGAATCACATTGGTCATGCAGTCACATATATTCATACAGAAATAATGTCTGTTTCATTCTACTGTCTTTCCTATCCCCCCCACATCCTCTCCCCTCCCCTCCCATCACTTCCTTCTACCTAATATAAAGTAATGCTATTCTTCCCTAGTGCTCCCAGCCTTATTGAGAATTAGCATCCACATATTAGAGAAAGCATTCAGCCTTTGGTTTTGTGGGATTCGTTTATGTCGCTTAGCATGATATTCTCCAAATCCAACCATTTACTGGCAAATGCCATAATTTTACTCTTCTTTAAAGCTGATAATATCCATTGAGTATATATACCACATTTTCTTTATCCATTTGTCTATTGAGGGACAACTAGGTTGGTTCCATAGTCTAGCTATTGTGAATTGAGCTGCTATAAACACTGATGTAGCTGTGTCACTATAGTATGCTGATTTTCAGTCCTTTAGGTATAAACCAAGGAATGGGATACATGGGTCAAATGATAGTTCCATTCCCAGTTTTCTGAGGAATCTCCAGACTGCTTTCCATAGTGGTTGCATCAATTTACAGTCCCACTAGCAATGTATGGATGTGCCTTTTTCACCACATCCTCGCCAACATTTATTGTTGCCTGTATTCTTGATGATTGCCATTCTGACATGAGATGAAATCTTAGAGTAGTTTTGATTTGATTTGCATTTCTCTAATTGCTAGAGATGTTGAACACTTTTTTCATATATTTGTTGATCAATTGTATTTATTCTTCTTTGAAGTGTCTGTTCAGCTCCTTAGCCCATTTATTGATTGGGTTTTTTGGTTTTTTTTTTTTGGTGTTAAGTTTTTTGAATTCTTTATATATCCTAGAGATTAATGCTTTATCAGAGGTTTATATAGTAAAGACTTTCTCCCAGTCTGTAGGCTGTCTCTTCACGTTACTAATTGTTTCCTTTGCTGAGAAGAAGCTTTTTAATTTGAATTCATCCCATTTATTGATTCTTGATTTTACTTCTTGTGCTTTAAGAGTCTTAAGGAAGTCAGATCCTAGGCTGACGTGGTGAAGATTTGGGCCTATTTTTTCTTCTATTAGGCTCAGGGTCTCTGTTCTAGTGCCTAAGTCTTTGATCCACTTTGAGTTAATTTTTGTGCAGTGTGAGAGATAGAGGTTTAATTTTATTTTGCTACAAATGGATTTCCAGTTTTGCCAGCACCATTTGTTGAATAGGTTATTTTTTCTTCAGTGAATATTTTTTGGCAACCTTGTCTAGTATGAGATAACCATATTTATGTGGGGTTATCTCTGTGTCCTCTATTGTATGCCACTGGTCTACAAGTCTATTTTGGTGCCAATACCATGCTGGTTTTTGTTACTATAGCTCTGTAGTATAGTTTAAGGTCTGGTATTGTGATGCCTCCCGGTTTACTTTACTTGCTAAGGATTGCTTTAGCTAATCTGGGTCTCTTATTTTTCCAAGTAAATTTCATGATTGCTATTTCTATTTCTATGAAGAATTTCATTGGGATTTTTAATAGGAATTGCATTAAATCTGTATAATGCTTTTGGTAGTATGGCCATTTTGACAATATTAATTCTGTCTATCCAGGAGCACGGGTGATCTTTCCATCATCTGAGGTTTTCTTTAATTTCTTTCTTAAGTGTTCTGTAATTTTCATTGTAGGGGTCTTTCACCTCTTTTATTAGATTGATTCCCAGGTATTTTATTTAATTTTTTTGAGGCTATTGTAAATGGAGTAGTTTTCTAATTTCTCTTTCAGTGCATTCAGTGCTGATGTATAGGAATGTGTTTGATTTATGAGTATTGATTTTATATCTTGCTACTTTGCTGAATTTATTTATTAGTTTTAGAAGTTTTCTGGTGGAATTTTTTGGATCTTCTAGCTATAGAATCATGTCATCAGCAACTAGTGATAGTTTGAGTAAAGACCTATTTGTATTCCTTTAATTTCTTTCTTTTGTCTAATTGCTCTGGCTAGAGTTTCAAGGATGATGTTGAATAGAAGTGGTAAAAGAGGACATCCTTGTCCTGTTCCAGTTTTTAGCGGGAATGCTTTCAATTTTCTCCAATTAGAATGATGCTGGCTTTGGGTTTAGCATATATAGCTTTTACAATGTTGAGGTATTTTTCTACTATCCCTAGTTTTTCTAGTGTTTTGAACATGAATGTGTGCTGTATTTTGTCAAATGCTTTTTCTGCATCTATTGAGATGATCATATGATTCTTGTTTTGAAGTCTATTAATATGATGTGTTATGTTTATTGATTTTCGTATGTTGAACCAACCCTGCATCTCTGGGATGAATCCCACTTGAGTGTGGTGTACTCTCTTTTTAGTGTGTTTTTGTATGTGATTTGCCAGAATTTTATTGAGAATTTTTGCATCTATGTTCAGCAGGGATATTGGTCTGTAGTTTTCTTGCCTTTTGTGTCTTTGTCTGGTTTTGGTGTCAGGGTGATATTAGCCTCATAGAATGAATTTGGAAGAGTTCCCTCCTTTTCTATTTCATGGAATACTTTGAGGAGTATTGGTGTTAATTCTTCTTTGAAAGTCTTGTAGAAGACTTTCTTGGCTGAGAATCCATCAGGTCCTGGGCTTTTCTTGGTAGGCTTTTGATGGCACTTTCTATTTCATTACTTGAAATTGATCTGTTTAAATCATGTATAACCTCCTCACTCAGTTCGGATGGTCTTATGTCTCTAGAAATTTGTTGATGTCTTTGATATTTTCTATTTTATTAGAGTATAAATTTTCAGAATAGTTTCTAATTATCTTTGGTATTTCAGGTGTGTCTGTAGTGCTATTTCTTTCTTCATCTTGTATTTTAGTAATTTGAGTTTTCTCTTTTTTTCTCTTTGTTAGCATGACCAGAGGTTTATCTATTTTATTTATTTTTTTCAAAGAACCAACTTTGTTTTGTCAATTTTTTTTCAATTTTGTTTGTTTGTTTGTTTTGATTTCATTAATTTCAGCTCTGATCTCTGATTTTAATTATTTCCTGTCTTCTACCAATTTTGGTGTTGATTTGTTCTTTTTCTAGGGCCTTGAGATGTAGTGTTAGGTCATTTATTTGTTGGTGTTTTATTCTTTTAATGAATGCACTCAATGCAATAAACTTTCCTCTTAGTACTGCCTTCATAGTGTCCCAGATATTTTGATATGTTATATCAGTATTCTCATTTACCTCTAAGAATTTTTTATTTCATCCTTGATTTCTTCTACTAGCCATTCATCATTCAATTGTGTATTATTTAGTTTTCATTTGTTACAGTAGCTTATATTTTTTATTTTATCATCAATTTCTAATTTCTTTCCATTGTGGTCTGATAGAATGCAGGGTATTATCTCTGTTTTTTTTTGTATTTACTAAGAGTTGCTTTGTGGCATAAGATATGGTCTATTTTAGAGAAGGATTCATGTGCTGCTAAGAAGAAAGTATATTTGCTCATTGATGAATGAAATATTCTATATATGTCTATTAAATCTAAATTATTGATTGTATTATTTAGTTCTATAGTTTTCTTAATTTGTTTTTGTTTGGAAGATCTACCCAGTAGTGAGAAAGATGTATCAAAGTCACTCAGCATTATTGTATTGTGGTCTATTTGACTCTTGAAATTGAGAAGGGTTTGTTTGATGTACATAGATTTTCCATTGTTTGGGGAATAAATATTTGTAATTGTTATGTCCTACTTATATGTACTTACCTTAAGGACATTTCATAAGAAATGTCCTTCTCTGTCTCTTCTGATTAACTTTGGTTTGAAGTCAACTTTATCTGAAATGAGAATGGAAACCCCTGTTTGTTTACACAATCCATATGAGTGATAGGTTTTTTCCCATCCTTTCGCCCCCAGCTTATGGATGTCTTTGCCCATGAAATGAGTCTCTTGAAGACAGTATATTGTTGGGTCTTGATTTTTAATCCAATCTGCCAGTCTATGCCTTTTGATTGGTGAGTTTAGACCATTAACATTCAAGGTTATTATTAAGATATGATTTGTATTCTCTGTCATTTTTATTTATTTCTGGTTTTTGATTTGTCTTAGTTTCTCATTTGGTTGAATGTCCCTTTAGAGTAGATCCTCTCTCTGCTGATTTTCATTTTTTTTCACTTCATCTTCATGGAATATTTTGTCGAGAATACTCTATATTATAGGCTTTCTAGTTGTAAATTCTTTTAATTTTTGTTTATCATGGAAGGTTTTAATTTCATCTTCAAATCTGAAACTTAATTTTGCTGGGCATAAAATTCTTGCTTGGCATCCATTTTCTTCCAGAGCTTGAAATATATTATTCCAGGACCTCCTAACTTGGAGGGTATGTGTTGAGAAATCAACTGAGATACAAATTGATTTCCTCCTATATGTAACTTGATTTTTTTTTTTCTCTCACTGCCTTTAAGAATTTACCTTTATTCTCTGTGTTAGTCATGCTCATTATAATGTGTCTTGGTGTGGGTCTGCTGTAATCTTGTATGTTTGGGGTCCTGTAAGCTTCTTGTATTTGATTTTCTACTCCATTCTTTGGCTTGGGAAATTTTCTGCTATTATATCATTGAAAAGATTGTGCATTACTTTGGTTTGTATCTCTGCTCCTTCATCTATTCCAATAACTCTTAAATTTTGTCTTTTCATGTTATCCCATAATTTTTGGATATTCTGTTCATGGTTTCTTGTCTGCATGGTCAACTCTACTTTCGAGATTATATATTCTGTCTTCATTGGCTGAGGTTCTGTCTTCCCAGTGGTCTAGTCTGTTGGTGATGCTTTCTGTTGAATTTATAATTTGGTTTACTGATTCCTTCATTTTGAGGATTTCTGCTTGTTTTTTTTTTCCTTCACTATCTCTAACTCTTTATTGAAGTGGTCTTTCACTTCCTGTATTTTTTCTTTGATTTCACTCCTTATGCTATCCTTTATTTCACATATCAACTTAACTATACAATATGAACTACTTCTTGGACATTTCTTCTACTGTGTTATCAGTGGCTTCTGTGTTGAAGCATCCTGGTTTATTTGAGGCACTTTAGTCCCTTCTTTTTCATGTTGTTAGTTTGTTTTCTCATCTGAAAGTATGGATCTAAGGCAGGATAAATTCTACCCTGTAGATCTATAGTGATGTAGACCTATAGTATTTCTGAA
This sequence comes from Spermophilus citellus, assembly GCF_964194105.1. Lineage (NCBI taxonomy): Eukaryota > Metazoa > Chordata > Mammalia > Rodentia > Sciuridae > Spermophilus > Spermophilus citellus. The sequence goes on along the minus strand of NC_138182.1, from coordinate 194,008,765 downwards.
GGTTTCTATCTCTTCACATTTACTGGTGAGACCAATATCAACAGCACCCAGTGTACACAACATTTCATTTAGCCTTAAACCTAATAGTACCCGCTAAGGCGTCAACTGCTTTCTCACTTTAAAATGATGAGTTCAATAACTATCTATACTACAAACAGAATATTTGTTAAAACAATCTACAATTTCAAATGGTGGATAAGAGAACAGAGGTAGTGTAGTATGCAATATTCGTGAGGGAGGAAGAGAGAAGCTAGAAGTAAAAATTCACAGGAAGAGTGGAAGAGGAGCCAACAGAGATTGGCTGTTGGTTGAAGAAAAGTTAGAAAGAAAATAGACAAGAGAGAGGAAGAATACGAACAAAGAGAAAAAATTAAAGACATAAGAATACAACAAAAATGTAAAACACCATTCATATATCATTGTCTTCCACATATTGATGCATTAAAAACATCCTGTTCCAAATATGGTAGAGAGATTAATGAATCAAAAAATAAAATAAAATAAATCTTGCTGGAAAGTTAAACTGTCAGTGTTCAACAGTTGCTCAGCCCTGTCTCTGACATCTCTTGGGATCACCAAACCCAGATCATCCCTTGAAAACTCAGTCTCTATCCCACCCATCTGGGCTTCATATACCTCAGGCTCAGCCATGATGCAGTCCCAAGATCTCAATGCTGCTCCTACTTGCAGAGAGACCACCAGGGATGCACTCATGCAAAGGAGCAACCCCCAGATGCAGCAGCAAGACAAGAGCCACCAACACTCTCTGCAGGAAGACCCCAGGCTCCTCCAAACCCACAGGCACCCCCACACTGGACCTGTGGATCCCATCTGGAGTCCCCAGACAGAGGCTCTTGTGGTGGTAAACCTGCCGGCACCTGGGCCCAAGGCTCTGAATGGTGTCCCAAAATGGGTGCAGCCACCTGCAACCAAACCTGGAGTCTCTCTCCCCCAAGCAGTTCTCTAGGCCATGGTACCAGTGGTAGTGGTGGTGGTGGTTGGAAGCAGGAAGCTATCAGCAGTAGCAGTGGCTGCAGCTATAGCTGCAACTGCTGCTGTGGGGGCAACGTCACCAGGTGAACTCTGGGGGTTAGCAGCAGTGTTGGCTTCAGTTGGATCAGAGGCACCTGTTTCTTCTATGGCAGCAGCACCTAGAAAGAAGACCTCCAGGCTATCTCAGGCTGGCAGCAGCGGAATCAGAGGCATCAGCAATGGTGGTAGCTGTGCAGGCAGCAGTTGATTGACAGGAGGCTCCTGTTCAGTAGCAGCGACCATGAAGTAGCATGGGAATTCTTGTCAGAGGTCCAAGGTCATGCCAAGAGAAGAGTGCTCCAGGCATGGCAGCGGCATCTGTGGCAGCCTAACAATTATTATTATTTATTTTTATATTTTATTGATTATTTTTAAGATGTCATGGTTAACATCATGTGCCAACTTCACTGGACTAAGAAATTTCCAGATAGCTGGAGAAATGTTATTTTTTAATATGTCCATGAGGGTGTTTGTGGGAGAATTCAGCCTCTGAGTTGGTGAAATAAGTAAAGCATGTGGCTCTTCCAACTATGGGTGCATCATTCAGTTGATTAAGGCCATGAATAGAACAAAATGGCAGAAAAAAAGGTAAATTCACTCTCTGCTTGCATTAGGAAATCCATTTTCTCCTGTCCTCAGCCTTCAGAGCTCCTGGTTCTCAGACTCTTGGACTTAGACAAAAGAATACTTCCACCAAAACCCTTAATTTACATTCTTAGACCTTTGGATTTGGACTTGAACCAGGTCATACTACCAACTTTCTGACAGCAGATTGTGGAATTTCTTAGCCTTCAAAACTGCATGAACCAATTCCTATTAAAAATCTACTCATATATCTATCTCTATCTATTTATCTTATTGCTTCTGTTTTTTTTGTTGTTGTTGTTGTTTGTTTGTTTGTTTGGTTGGTTGGTTGGGTTTTTTTGAGACTCCTAATACACAAAGGAATTGTCTGGACTTAAAAAAAAATCAAACAAAACATTTGTAAGAAACATCTCCCAAATACTAAATATTCCTGGGTAAGAGCCAAATGCCATCATATCTGCTGTTCTTTCATTGGCATCATTCCATAAGAGCAATGCATAGTTGAACAACAGCAGCAATGAGGCTCAAGGATCAAGTACTCAGGGATTTGTGAGGAAGAGAGAATGAATTGTCTGAACTGACAGATCAATCATTTTGTACATGAATAAACTGATATCTCACTTTATTTCCCACTACTACTACTCCTAATTCTTCTCTTTCTTGTATCAGTCAAATTTCTCATCAGAATGGATCAAACTGGACATAGTGGTGCACTTCTGTAATACTAGTAACTCCGGAGGTTGAGGCAGAAGGATCACAAGTTCAAAGCCAGCCTCTGCAATTTAGCAAGGCCCTAAGCAACTTAGTGAGACCCTGTCTCAAAAAATAAAAAGGGCTGGGGATATGGCTCAGTGACTAAGCACCCTTGGGTTCAATTCCTGGTACCAATAAATAAGTAAGTAAATAAACAAATTACTTAATTAATTAAATTTTTAAAATTTTAAATAGAACGGATTGGGGCTGGGGTTGTGTCTCAGAGGTAGAGTGTTTGCCTAGCATGCATAAGGGTTCAATCCTCAGCACCATGTAAAAACAAAATAAAGATATTGTGTCCACCCACAACTAAAAAATAAATGTTTAAAAATTAGAATGGATCAAATTCATAGTCCTACTTCTTTACTTCCCATTTGTTATATGCCCATTGACGTTAGAATAATTATAGGGCAATACATTTTAGATAGGCTACTTTGTCAACATGGAGAAACTTGATTTGAGGAGAGCTAGTTTCAAAGGCAAGGGACCATTTACAGTGCTGTTGAAAGAGTTTAGGGGAGATCTAGTAATAGTGTAATCTAGGGCAGAACTTTAGGGATGGGCAAAAGAGTAATGGGAGTTGAGAGTTCAGAGGTTGGGACTGAATAATCCGATTCTCAGTGATTGATTGAAATTATGAGAAAGTAGAGTGAATCAAGGATGATGCCCATCTTTCTGGACTGAGAAATGATTGGAAACAATTGATTGGGAACATTAGAGGAAACACAGAAATGGAAGAGATAAGTGTCATTTAGCTCAGTGGTAGAACATGAGCCTTTCAAGTATGAGGCACTGGGTTTGATCCTTTGCACCACATAAAAATAAATAAATAAAGATATTGTACCATCTAAAATAAATACATAGAATCACAGAATCTTGGTGGGGGCCGGAGGGAGGTACTAGCATTTCAGGGGAAGGCAGGGCAAGAAGGGCCAAATAAAGAGAGTGAGATATGGTAGAACAAAGTTCTTATGTGTGAGTCATCACCCCTATATACTTCTCTACTCCTCACCCACCTTTTATGAGGAAACTTGTATTTGGCTCCTCACCATATATTAGACATCTTCACTTGGATAGCCTCAGACTTCAAAACTCAGTGTTCTTTAAATGACACTTATCTCTTCTGTATCTGTATTTTCTTCTAATATTCTCAATCAATTGGTCCTCATTTCTCAGTCCAGAAAGATGGGCATCATCCTTGATTCACTCTACTTTCTCATAACTTCAAACAATCACTGAGAATCAGGTTATTCAGTTCCAACCTCTGAACTCCATTGCTCCTTGCCCATCCCTAAAGTTCTGCCCTAGATTATACTATTACTAGATCTCCCCTAAACTCTTTCAACAGCACTGTAAATGGTCCCTTGCCTTTGAGACTAGCTCTCCTTAAATCAAGTTTCTCCATGTTGACAAAGTAGCCTATCTAAAATGTATTGCCCTGTATTTATTCCATAACTTGCTGAATGAATCAGTGCCTCTCTCATTACCTCTCTCATTGCCTCTTTTTATGCTGCAGCTTTTCTGAAGGTTTCACAGACTTACAAACCATGCCACGTCATACTCTGAGCTTTGGCTTGTACTTTTCTAGCTTTCTCAACTGTCCTTTGTACTGGTAAATGCTGACTCATCAGTTTACTCTTTTCTACTAAATGGAGATAAATAATTCACCTTGGTGTTCCTGTCGCCATAACATGGGATTTATCACATCATATATTCATATCTGTTTATTCTGTTTATCTGAAGATGAATGTTTCGTAAGTTCTTTGAGGACTGTTAGAACTGACATCCAAGGTTTAGTGGAGAGGAAAAAAAATCACTGAACTGAAAATAATGATGATTTGGTTTCAGGTTTAGATTAGCCATTAGTCTATATTGAAATCTTGGGCAAGTCACTCCACTTCTCTGGGCCACCTTTCATAGAAGAGACTTGGACATAATCAGACTTGACCACGCTCCAAAGTCACTCTATACACTTTCACATTCTTTGAGAGGTTGTTTATACACTACCCTTTCTAATGTCCCTCATTCCTTTGCTTTTGGTCTCCAGGGATTTATCTAAAATAATTTGTTTCAACCTTGATTCTCTATGGCACTTTAAAACTACAGATGGTTGGGCCTTATTCCAAGGGATTTGATTTTGTTGGTCTGCTGTGGTACTCTAGCATCAGTATTTTAAAAAGCATGCTAAATGATTCTGATATGTGGTCAAGAGTCAAGACCATGGTCATGAGAGTGATTCTCTGAGTGTGGCTGCCAGATTAGCAGTATCAGCATTGCTTGGGAAATGTTAGAAACAAAATTCTCAGGCTCCAACCCAGAACTATTAAATTAGATCCCTATAGGTGATTTTGATGCATACTAAACCATTGCCTCTCTTTGAATTCTTCCCTCCCAAGTCCACCAAATATAAATTAGAGATCACTGCTATACTTTCAGGGCATTAAACCCCTGGCTGTTCATCTTTAAAGATATTCCCCCAGACAGACAAAACAGCTTCAAAAGAGTTGTTTATGCTGTCAATCATTACATCCTCTAAGGCTCGGACCTCCTTAACTGGATCAGAATTAACATTAAAAAAATAGGGCGTAAAATAGGACAATGGGATTTGTTTTGGAGATTAGTGGGCATATCTGTGGCTGGGATTTAGGATGGGAGTAAGTTTGGTGCAGATGTTGCTCACATGGGCAGGGTCCTTGGAAGAAGTCCTGCTGGAATTGATGTTGCTTCTTTCTCAGCACAAACCTTGGATATCTAATCCTTTCTCACAAGTCCTTGAATGAAATATATGGTCTGGGGTTAGGTTATCAGCAAGCCAACATGCAGAGAATTGAATATTTGTCCTAATTAGCATCCAATGAAACAGGGATCACAGGTTCTAGAGCCATGGAACATCACTGCCTGACCCTGTTTAGCATTGATATTTCATCTTTGTAAGATGTTTGTTCATCTGACCCTCTTATCTTCTAAGAAATGGGCAGATGATAGTAGCACAATCAGTTTCCACATACTCAGCCCACTCTGTCCACAAGACTAAAAGACAGTCATGTCTTGTGGGGACTACAAATGAATTCCCAATTCTAATATTTTATTTTTATTTGTCTAAGAAGTTTCTCTTCCTCAAATATGGAGCTCTGGAAATGTATTTATTTAATCATTATTTTTTTTCTTGAACAAAATATTTCTATTTAAAAACAGCCTGATTTATGATTGTCACATTCTAAATTATACAGTTATTTGTTTCATTATTTGTCTAGCTCCTTTAATGACTATAAGTTTTATTAAGACAAGATAATATCAGTTTATTCACCATATAGCCAGTACCCAGCACTTGATCAGCAATAAATATTGGATGAATGAAATACTGGTGGCTGCTCCAAATTAATAGTGTAAGAGGAGCAGCCATGGACAGACATGGCAACTCATGACCTAGTCTATTGCAGACAAATACAAATTAAGAATAAGAGACTAAATTGTCCCTATTGAAAAATAAGAAAAGAGATCTCCCTCCCTTTTATTGTCTCAGAAAAGTTTCTTTGCAAAGTCAGTACTTCCTCCTTTCTTTGAAATATATATATATATATATATATATATATATATATATATATATATATATATATATATATATAAATCCTTCAGAAAACAAGTAGGCTTTTCATGGCTTTATGACCCAGGAATGCCTTCCTTAAGTACCCAAGAACAGTGTCATTGAAATGCAAGCATCAAGGGAGATAGTATCCTATACCCCAGTTTCTGTGGGTAGGTAGGAATGTAACATCAGTGGGCGTCTTGTCATGCTCCAAGTTGCAAAACCACCTCGTTTCTCAAAGATGTGAGAAGTTTGTTTTTCCTTTGCATAAAGCCAATTAACTAACAGTCATCACTCCAATTACCAAGTAAGTCAGTTGAATTATGTGTCACAAATGATATTGCCAACTCTTCTCAGTTGAGGAATAGTTATTGTTTATCTCAAAAACATGTATGTAAAGGGTTGTAGCTACAGGGCTATAATAAGGGTGATATTTCTTCCTGACTTTGCAATCTCTTAGGGAATTGTCAGTGCTAAATCACATTACATTTTGGTTTAATTCTTATTCACTAATAAAACTGTTTTGTTTTTGTTTTTATTTTGTTTGTCTCTATGACCTTCGTGAAAAGGTTTTCTGGGATGGAAAAAGATTTTGTTTCCAATTATATTCCCCCAATACAGACAAGGGGAAGTTAATGGGGAGCAGAGGGGAGAGCGGGCATTATCTGTGTGGCTAAGTAGAAAAGTCACATGAAACAGAGCAGAGATGTAGGAAGGACTAGCTGCAAGAGAGATGCAGGAAAGAGCCAAGTATTTGGGCTTTATCCTGAGGGAGACTGAAAAATACTGTGGTATTATAATAGGGTTTGCTTTAAGAAAACATTGTTCCTGTAAATGTGTAGAAAGGATTGGAAAGAAGTGACAATGGATGTAAGGAAATGCAGTTAGGTGAGAGATTCACTTAATAAAATGCATGATGATTAATAATAGTAGTAGTTATAATAACTATGGTAGCCACAATCAATACTTTCTTGAACCAATGAGATACTAGGCATTCTTCTAAGCTCTTTGCAAGCATTATCATTAATTTTTACAACTCTGAGAGCTGTAATCTCTATTTTCTATTGAGAAACCTGAAGCATAAACAGCATAAATGACCTGTTTACTAATTTTATGCAGTATCACTGGAGTTTGAACCCTGACTCCAGGGACAGTTCTCTTAGCCTCTACTTGACACTCTCTCCTGATATCACATTTTTGGAATTGTGGTGAGCCAGCCATGGGCTGTGTGTGTGAGCTGTGAGCATCTTGAGAGCACAAAGTGGACTGGATTAACGATGCTGCTCTTTCAGGGCTGTGCATGTATGTGTCCCCTCCATTTGCTCTGCCTTTGATCATCACACAGCACATGAGGGTGTGACCTTCCAAGATGTCAGTTCAATCTGCTGACAGCAAGACATCAGGAGCTAGATTCATCCCCTGAAACCTGATCCCTTGCCTCATTTGAATGATTTCTCCCCAATAAAACCCGGGTTCAAGCCCTGCTCCTTCTTTCTTGCCTGCCTTGCCTCTTTTGTGGGAGCTGGGTCAGAGGAGCCGTCACAGAACCCAAAGAAAGAACCCATTATTTCATGCCAGCCCAATTCACCTAGAATGACCCTGACTGATTTAATCAAGTGTCATGACATTGAATCAAGGTTGTAACAAAATTGATAGAATTAGGTGAATTGATTCAAGAACTATTTAGAAGGTAAAACAGATGGGGTATAAGGATTGAGTGGATATAGAAAATGGGTAAGAAGCAGGTGTTAAGAATGTTGCCTAGTTTCCTATTTGTTGAGGCAGAAGTACTAAGAACACAGCAATTTTTGAGAGGGAATTAAAATAACTTAAAGGAAAACTGCATTGAGGAGCCTGAGCAGAGATTTTCCAATGAAACATTTGTTACATAGCTCTGGAGCTCAGGAGAGAAGACAGATCTGAGCACATGGATGGCAAATAAGGTTGTGGGCAGCCCAGAACACCCAAAGAGAATGAGCACAGTAATGGAACAAAATCCAACAGAGCCTCAGGAAAAGGAGGGTCACCCCGAATAAAGATTACTAAGGCATATACAAAGAGGCATAGGGCAAAATATTAGGAGAGTCTGATATTTGCAAACCCACCCTACCAAACCACCAACCAATCTGAACACATGTCTAACTCAGTTCTCACAGAATTATAACATGGTGATACTTCCCCTTGATTTTTGTTTTAGATATTTAGACAAATATCATTTTTTACCATATTAGTATACCATATTGCTTTCCTTCTGTGAAGCTAAGTGTGTAAAATAAGAGATCACAAATTTTTCTCTCTGCCTCAGGAAGAAAATGCAGAAAATAAAGACTGATGAAGTAAGTCAATTGAGAATGTGTGAGATCAAAACCAGCCATTTTCATAGTCTTATCCAAAGCTTTGCAGATCTCAAGGATGCTCTTTCCTCTGCAGCCTTCTCTTTTGTGACCTACATCTCCCTACTAGTATCATTTAATAAGTTAGCAAGTAACTTGACATTTCTTTTGGAAGCAGCTTTAGGGTGAGTTAATGATGTTTGCAGAATTTTTTTTAAAACAGACCCATTAATGGGATTTGTGCCCAGTTTGGGTAGGCTAATATAGAGGCCATTATTTATGTTTAAAGATTTCAGAGAATAACTCAATAATATTTTAATTCTGTGTACTTGGGCACTTTCATTTCATTTTATCCCCTGACATTTGAAGATAACTTTAGAGTTTTCTTCTCTCTTTACCTTTATTCATTCTTTCCCCAATTTTTCCCCTCTTCCCCTGCCCTCCCACTATTGGATTGTTTATCTTTATTGGTTTGGAAATAAGCTTGCACTGTGATTTTCCACTTAGTTTCCAGTGGAATGGAATTTTCAGAAGTTTTTCTATCTTCTGGCTACATGTGGGCATTGATGAAAACTCTGTTCATTACAAAACATACCTATCATGAATGGTCAAGGTCTGAGGTGCCTAAGCCAGAGAACTGAGGAAGTAAAAACTAATGGTGGGTCTTAAAGGACTTGGAGTTGCTCTGTTTACCCCTTCCTAGTTTCTCTGCATTAAGTCCTCATAGAACTGAGATAATGCTGTTTGTAGTTCTCTACAGAGCTCTGTCAATCCTGCTGTAGCTCTTGATATGGGTCAGTGATGACATGGGATAAGATGTGAGATAGTGAAAAGTATAGATCTTGGTCCAATGTCAGGTAGATTTTCCCCCTTAATTTGATAATTTTGAGAACAACCAAATTTGGCTCCATTTAGTTCTGACTAATCATCCCCAGCTTTGCTATTGATACACTGAAGATTTAGCAAATTCCATATACACGTGGGGTTTCACTTGCTGTGCCTTGAAGTGCAAGTAGCATCCACTTTCCCCAGGGCAATGTAGTTCTTTAGGTTGTGGGGAGAAAGAAAGCAACCTTGTGGGCACATTGACCACGCACTCTCCTTCCATTGCAGACAAGGTCCCATCCAGAGCACAGGGGGTCTTTGCTTTGTAGGAGCACAGGGGGTCTTTGCTTCTAAATAAATAACTGAAAAGCATTTCATTTCAGTTAGAGAAGCATGAAAGATTCTAGAACTCCCCCAGGGAGAGGTTGGGAGAAGATAAAGGAGAGTGAAGCTTCCTGGAAACTGGAGGAATGTGAGCCAGGGCGGCAGTATTCTGTAGGTTGTCTGGGTGTACAGGATATTCGACCTTCACCAGATGGGAAAAGGGTAGGGAATCTACATTTCCCAAACACTTAGTTCATGCCAAGCATAATGCTAGCCAGTATTACACAGATGATCTTATTTAAGAACTGTTCAATAAGAGAGGCATTATTGCATGATTTTGCATATGAAGATAGTGAGGTTCAGAAAGGTTGTATGATTTGCTCATAGACTCCTAGTTAGTAAAGGAACAGAAATGAAATTGTAACCTAAATGTACCTGATATCAAAGTTAATTTGCTTTCCTGATATCCTGCAACTACTCCTTGCTCTGGCATTATAGAGTAAAGGAGCTCTCTATGGATTCTCCTTGTTTTTATTCCACACATTTGGGATAGAGGATGCTGACCTTACTCCTAGACTTCCAGGATGGGCACATGACACAGACCTGGCAAGGAGATTATAGTGCTCCTTCGGACACCATGATTGACCAGGGTCAGGCAGATGAGACTATTAAACTGGGTATCTGACAACCCCTAGTGCTGAAAGTTCCCTTCTTTCTCATGGGGTTATTAAGTCAGAAGATACAAGCCTAGAACTGCCTCTAGATATCTTTGCCGCCAAGTAAGAACAACTTCTCTGAGGATGAAGTGAGCAGAGAGGAAAGCATGAGGACAGGTGAGATTTCCAATGATATCAAACATTTGAGCATTTCTTTTTCTCTGTCTGAAGTGAGACCAATCCCAGAACTTTCACTTATTAAGCCAACTTTCCAGCTTAAGAAAATTGTTGCTATGTTGTCTGTTATTTACAACCAAAAGAACTCTGACTAAAATGTGCATTGACAGAGGGGATTTTTAAATGAATATCCAATGTCTTGAATGTTTGGGAATTGACTAATTATTTGGGGGTTATAACAGCTCTGAAAGAATCAAATAGCCATAGAGTGCTATATTTATTTTTATTGCTGCCATAAAAGATTACCACACACCTAATGGCTTAACTGAATACACATTTACTATGTTACAGTTCTGCAGCTAAGACTGACACAGGTCTCATGCAATTCAAATCTAGGTAATTTTGCTGTCAGGTCTGTGCTTCTTTCTGCAGGGCTTAGGGGAGAATCCATTTCCTTGCCTTTTTCAGTTTCTAAAAGTCACTTACATGTGTGGCTTTATGACTCCCTTCAACCATCCTCAAGGCCAAGAAAGTATCTTCCATCATCATATATCTTTCTTTCACTCCTCTCTTCCACATTTAAGAAACTTTGCAACTGTACTGAACCCACCTGGATAACTAGGATTCTCTCCCTATCTTAAGTCAGCTGATTAGCCAACTTAATTTCATCTGTAATCTTAATTTCCTCTTAGCCATGATATATATATATATATGTATATGTATATATATATATATATATGTATATATATATATATATGTATATATATATATATATATATATATATAATTTTTTCCCACAGATTTGGGGCATTGGGATGTGGACCCTATCTGTTCTACTTTTAAAATATTTCTGGAATTCAAGTCCTCAATATCTCTGCCACTAAGCCCTAGTTCAAGCCACCATCATCACTCAACTAGGATTACTATAATGATTCCCCAAATGAGCTTGTCCATTTTGCTCTTGCCCCCTTACTCTAAATAAGTAGCCAGACTACTTCTTTAAGTTTCTAATTATAACTCCATTCCAAGCTCTCCATTGGCTCTGCATCTCACTCAGATCACAATTTAAAGCCATGGCAAGAGCCTGCAAGTTCCTATATCATCCAGTTGTGGCCCTCCCCACTTCCTGTGTCCACATCACCTATGCTGTCTCCTCTCAGCACTCCATAGCAGCTACATTGCTCTCCTGCTGCTACCTGAATGCACCAAGTAGCTTCTGCTTCAGAATTTTTGTGTTGTACAGTTGTCCCTCCATAGACTGTTCCTTTTTCAAATGCTCTCATGGCTCACTTACATCTTCACTCATTTATTTTCTTTAGGTCTCTGCTAAACTATCATCTTCTCAGAAGGGTCTTCCTTTGCCATCCAATGCAAAACAGTACCCTCTCCCCAACATTCTCTGTTGCCCTTTCAAGGCCTTCTTTTTCTCCACTGCCACATCAGATGTACCACATGCTTGTTTAATTTGTGCAATCTCCATTAAAAATGCAAGCTCCAAAACAGCCATGACCAGGCATACTTTATTTTTTAGAAATTTACACTCAGTGCCTTGAACAGTACCCAGCACACTGTAGGATTCAATAAATATTTGTTGCACAAATGAATAAACAATATAAATATAGAAAATCTGATAGTGGGCTAAGGATGAATGAGTGGATCTAGACTGCAGGCTATGCAATCACAGACAGAAGCTATGGACCTTGGATGGAGGAGTAAGGAAAAGCAGAGACTGTAGAAGAAATTTTAAAATTTCTCATATATGGTAGAATGAATGCCAGGAATGAATGAAGGTGAAAAACTGTCAGGTGACTTGACTATTATTAGATAGGGGAATGAAAATGTGTCACCAAGAGAAAGTCTGGTACTAGTACTGTGAACCCCTTTGGAGGAGAACAGGTATTCAGTTTTTGCTTCATTCCATTTAGCGTAAGTGCAAAATGTCCAGTAGGATGGCTTCTCTCAGGGGAAAGGGCAGAGACTGGCCTGTCAGTCTTTGCAGGACTCTTGCAGAATTCTGAAGATTCAGGCTTTTTGGGTGAGCCTGGTATACAGCTTAGTTTAGGAAGTCATCAGTCATAATGTCCTGCTTGAGAGGCAGCAAGTTTGGCACTTGGCATGCTGCGAGAGAAGAGCAGCCATGGGAAGAGGTAGGGTGGAGTTAAGTGGGAGGATAGGGACAATTAATCCAGCAAAGGAAGAGCAAGGTCATGCATTTAGCTCTGTTATTCAAGCTGCTGAGACTATTTGAGGTTTATTGGGATTTTTGAAGACAGGAAAATACCATTTTATATTCCATGTTATATAAATTACTGTTTCATGTGTTGAGTAGCAGAAGCAATCTGTAGCTTTAAGTTCACCGATGACTGGGCTGTGGCACCCATCCTGGATGCTCAGGAATGTGTTACCTCATAAATCTTGCTTAACCACTTAATAGTATCACATTCCCCAGTTTAGATTTCACTTAGACAGTTTCACCAGTTAAATATTGGCAGAGTCCTGTTTTCGCACTACTCAGTGAAGGAGATTAGTAGCCTCTTCCAGAGGGCTCATAGTGTAAGTAGAAAGCCTTCCATACATTCCTGAGTGAGGCCAACATGGCCCTGTTATAGAGGCTGATGTGACTGAAGGGAAGGAGCTGACTCCTTAGACCAGAGAAGGTCTTCAGACGTCAAGGCAGGACAAATCATTGGAACAGAGCTCTATCATGAATCTACATGAAAAAAATGACATTCCCAGGGAACCTGAACCCTTGACAGGTCATTGGCTGACTCTTGCTAGTATATATATATATATATATATATATATATATATATATATATATATATATATCAGTATATTTTTGAAAGCATAATATATATCTAAAGTTGAGCATCTCTGAAGCATCATCTAAGAAGACCAACTGACAGTCTAATTTAAAATATACACCCACCCATCTTTCCGCCGGCACGTGTAATAGGAAAGTCAAAAACAATCATTTAGGAAAAACAGTACATGGCTACTTTTCACTTCTGGGCAGTGAAAGATATCTTAACTGGTCCCCTATAGTATCTGTACCCATGCATGGAGAGAAAAGCATCTTCCTTGTCATCTGATTTTCCTTGCAGAGAGTCTTACTTTTCAGCCATCTTTCTGGGGAAGATGTTTTCTTTTCCTTTGATAGTATAAATAGATTTCTAGTGGGCATATGCATTTAGTCAAATCCTGACCCAGTAATTTTTTAAAATTTATTTTTATTCTAATTTGTTACATATGACAGCAGAATGCATTACAATTCATATTGCACATATAGAGCACACTTTTTCACATCTCTAGTTGTATACAAAGTATATTCACATTTCATAAATGTACTTTGGGTAATGATATCCATCTCATTCCACCATCTTTTTTAAATGCTACTTTCTTCCCCCTCGGGGAGATTGGGTGACTTTTATTTTTTTTCCCCAATTTTTTTAATTGGTGCATTATACATGATGGTGGGCTTTGTTGTTACATATTAGTACATGCACACAATAAAACAAAAAAACAAACAAACAAAAAACCAATTTGGCCAATATCACTCCCCAGCACTTCCCTCTCCCTCCCCTCTTCTAACCCTGGTCACTTTCCTTTGAGTTTGATTTTTGCAACTTGAGATGGAAAATGAAATAGCATAGTGCTTTAGAGTATGGCTTCCTCCATTCATCATGGACACACTAGTATCATCATGGACTAAACCTAGGTAATCCCTTACTGTCTAGTTTTTTCCTCCTGTGACATGCCTGGGAGGTGAAGTTGTACTGAGGCAGGAAAGCCTTCTGAGTTGTTCCTGGAACCATGCTCCTCTGTCTTCTGGACTATTGCAATGAACTAGACACCATGTTGCCTAGCTCCAGGTCTCATCCTCAGTCTTCTGGAATTTTCCTTTTCATGCTAGTTACTTTCAAAGGCATCTTCCTCACCCCCTACCCTCCGAGTGCACTAACATCAACTCTTAAACTAGAAGAAATACAGGAAAGACATACAAACACAGGAAGAGCCACTGCCCTCCAACAACCCAGCAGCAATCCCTGAGACAAGGAAGTGCAAAGCCTGACAAACTGCTTGGCAGAGTGAGAGAAAGGAAAACACAGGGAGAATCACTAAATTATTCTCCCAATAAATTACCCTACACAGAACAAAGTTCCACCTCTAAATGCTATTCAACCTCACACAGACCATATCTCTACTTCCCTGTTTATAACATGCATATCTGTGGGATTGATATAGGAAAGCAATATTATAGCTCCTCCAAAAGAATAAGAACCTGGTAATTAAGTTATTCATGCTTCCAACACAAGTTATGGAGTGTTCATTGTATGACAGGAACCAACAATAAGGCAGTATATTTTAGTGGGGTTGACAGTCTAAAGAGGCCTAAATAAAAAGAAGGAAGCAGCCAGTTATGTGGAGTCAGGAGGAAGAGCATCTCCCAGCAGAGGGGAGAGGGAGGAAATGAGCTCTGCCCCTCAGGCCAGATGTAGAGGAAGGACCTGTGTGGCTGGAGCTGTGGGTAAAGATGAGAATGAAGAGGAAACAGAAATCAGTTTACCTGAAGCTTGTGGGAGAGGGATAGTAATTTGAATTTCATATTAAGCACAATAGGAAGAGTTTTGTGTTCTGATTTGCATTTTAAAAGAGCACACTGTCTTTTCTATGTAGAAGACTGTAAGAATGGAATGGGAAGAAGGATTGGAGTCAAAAACAATCATTTAGGAAAAACAGTACATGGCTACTTTTCATTTCTGGGCAGTGAAAGATATCTTAACTGGTCCCCTATAGCATGTGTGCCCATGCATGGAGAGAAAAGCATCTTCCTTGTCATCTGTATGAACTGGTCTTGGTGACCTTTTCTAAATATCCCATTCTATTTAATCTTTATGTCCTATCTAAGTCTGGTACTTTTATGGGTCAAAGTCGCAGAATAATAGGAATCTAGAGCTGGTGAGTAGCCATATGGTACATTCTTTGCCTGGCTATCCTTAGACCCTTTGAGTTCAGATGAATGCATATTTTTAAAAAAATAAGTTTTATCGAGATAAAATGTATATGCCCCAAATT
Source organism: Spermophilus citellus (assembly GCF_964194105.1). Taxonomy (NCBI): domain Eukaryota; kingdom Metazoa; phylum Chordata; class Mammalia; order Rodentia; family Sciuridae; genus Spermophilus; species Spermophilus citellus. Next base: position 193,993,418 of record NC_138182.1, on the reverse strand, counting down.
CACCTAAAGTGTAGAAGTCAATAGTTTTCAGTATATTAACAGATGTGTACAACCATCATCATCATCTAAAAGTTGTTTTATTACCTCCAAAGATGCCTTATACCCATTACCTGTTCCTCTTCACTCCTTTTACCCCTCGATGTAGTCAACCACTCACCTGCTTTGGTTTTACAAACGGATTTATTCTGTACCCTTTCTACAAACAGATTTCTAAAATATGTGTTCTTTTGTGATTGGACTCTCACTTTGCATAAAGTCTTAAGGTTGATCCTTGCCGTAACATGTATCAGTACTTTATTTCTTTTCTTGTTGAATGACATTCTGTCATGTGAATATGCTACATTATATTTATCCTTTCATCAGCTGAAGGGCATTTCAGCATTTCTACTTTTTGGCTTTTATGAATAATGCTACTATAAACATGCATGTACAAGTTTTTGTAGGCATATGTTTTTACTTCTCTTAGATACCTACCTCGGAAGGGGTTTGTTGAATCTTATGGTTAATTCTCTGCTTAATCATTTGAAGAATTGCCAGACTGTTTTCCAAAGGATTGTGTGTTTTTTAAAAATACTCTCTGCACAGTGTAAAAAATTTTGCTCTACAAAAAAGTTTCCTCCAAACTACTCATTTCTTAAGTTAACTCCTTGACCAGGAAGTTTTCCTTCACAACAAATAAAAAAAAAATATTTTTTTGTACTTGAAAGTAATGTTAAAAGCATTATAACTTAGTGTCCTCCAAAGAAAGCAGTAGTGAATGCTTGAGCTTAGTTTCTTGCCTTTAAGTAATTTCTTATTTCTCCTACTCCTTTATAGACTCCTTATATTAAAAATATAGAAATCAAACAAGATCCAGAACTTTAAAAAGCATCTAAACAACAACAACAACAAAAAAAAAAATAGAAGAGAGAAAGAAAAAAAGAAAGAAGGAAAGAGAAAGAGAAAAAGTAGGGAGAGGGAATTTCATCAATATAGAGGAAAGATTAGTAGAGCAGATGAAAGGGATTGGGAATGAGGAAGAAGGGACTGGAAAAGGGAAAAACATTGGATCTAACCGAACTTTCCTATGCGCAGGCATGGATGTGGCATGGTGGGTCCTGGCATAGGGTGTATCCACAGGACAATAATTTTTTATATAATATTTTTTCATACCTTTATTTTATTTATTTATTTTTGTGTGGTGCTGAGGATTGATCCCTGCACCTCACACGTGCTAGGTGAGCACTCTACCACTGAGCCACAACCCCAGTCCAGGATAAAGATTTTAAAAAAGAAAAGTAAACTGTAAATGGATTGAAGAGAGTTCACTAGAGTGGACGGAGGGGCATGGGGTGTTGGGGGAGTGCAGGGGACTGAATTAGATAGAGTTGGTTGTGTTTAGAGCTTTTGGGATTATGTCAAAGTGTATCCTGGTGTTGTATGTAACTAAAAAGAATTTTTAAAAAAGGATCTGAACAATGCCAGAAATTACAAAAAGTTTGCTTTCACAGAAACAGCTTTCTTGTATTTGTAGTGAGTTTGACTCACAGGCTTTTTCCACTCTACTTGTGTGTGTGATTGGGTTAATCTCTCTCCTTCAACTGTGGTTTTCCACATTTACATGCTATTGCCCTACATGCCAATAGAATCTGGTGCTCATTTGTCACCTGAAGTTGAGGCTTTTTTTCATGTACATATTTACCTACTGATGAGGCTCATCAATTTTTCTATTTGGGCTCTTACAGCACCAGCACATCTTTTAGAGGACAGAAGGAACCCTTCCTTTGGAGTGAAGCTGAATCCTCCTTCTTCCCCTGTTCAATATGATCCTTCTGCTTGAATCACAGCTTTTTGTGAACCAATACTTTCTATTTGTTTATTCACTCTTTGTTCAACAAATAGTGAGCATGAGGCATTGCTCTAAACTCTGGGGGCATTGTAGTAAACAAAAACAGATCAAGGGGCTTGGGTTGTGGCTCAGTAGTAGAGCACTTGTCTAGCACTTGTGAGGCACTGGGTTCGATTATCAGCACCATATTAAAAAATAAATAAAATAAAGTTATTGTGTCCATCTACAACTAAAAAGATAAAAAAGAAAAACAGATCAAGACCCTGTGGTTTGTATACCAAAGATGATGCAATTTTAGCATAAGAAAGCTTGAGTTTTGGGATCAAATATTTTGAAAGAGAGCTTTTATTTTCTGACATACTCCCTCTCATTTTTTTAAACATGAAGTTGTAGAACAATAGGACTATTTGACTTGTTCCTAAGCAAAAAGCAGTTCCTGGAAGATATAACTGGATCCTAGATTTTAGACTTCCTGTTAGCACTTGTTATTTACAGTATTATTTATGGGATATTACTATAGATCTTGGAATAAAAGAGCATGAGGAACATAGAAAAGATAGAAAATAAAATGGCATTTGAAATGTCCTTGTTAAAGTAGATACTCTTGCATGAGTGACCTTCTATGAAGGCAGATATCCAAACTACAGTAAATTGTGAGCAAATATACATGATTTAGTGATATCTCTCTCTCTCTCTCTCTCTCTCTCTCTCTCTCTCTCTCTCTCCTTGAAGGAACTGTGAAAACTGCTTTCAGTGGGCAAGTCAGGTAGTAAATTCTCCTGCTTTAAATTTCAAAGTTCAGCCTTTGTCATTTTATGTTCCCAACAACTTCCTACTTCTCCTTTCTCTCAACATTCAAGATTAACAGCAATTTTCCATTTTAAAAATGATATAAACATTTGACCCTCCAGGATTATAGGGAGGCTGGGCTCACAAACATTGTGTGTATACCTGGGCCTTTAACAGGTAGCATAGATTTCTTTTTTTTTTTAATTTTTTTGAGAGAGAGAGAGAGAGAGAGAGAGAGAGAGAGAGAGAGAATTTTTAATATTTATTTTTTAGTTCTCGGCGGACACAACATCTTTGTTGGTATGTGGTGCTGAGGATCGAACCCGGGCCGCATGCATGCCAGGCGAGCGCGCTACCGCTTGAGCCACATCCCCAGCCCTAGCATAGATTTCTTCTTGGGGACTTCCTTTAGACTGGGCAAGGGTCTGGGTTTTTTCCATGGGAGAGAAAGATAATTACAAAGTTACATTTTTTAAAAACCCATGCTTAGCGTCAGTCTTTTGAAGCTTCTAGATCTGCAGCCTGGAAAAAACGTCATTCTTTAATGTCTGTACATGGCCCTGATTCTGGTACTACAAGTCTTCTTCCATTCCCAAGGCCAGAAACTGCCACTGTTGACCTCATGCTGTTGGACCTCAGCCTCTGTCATCACGTCCTTTCCCTGCTCAACCTCAGGGGAAGCTGTGAGGAATTGAAGGAGACAGAAAATATTAGTTAAAGGAGGAAATTTGTAGCAAGGAAATGCAAGGTTTATCCTCTAAGACAGAAGTTGAAATGGAAGCACTATGTGGCTTAAAAGTAAAATATTTACAAATAACAAGTAAATTTGAAAATTTAGAAAATGTTTTAAAAGAAATATGGCAGAATCTTAAGGAAATTTACACTCTGGAGTACTCCCTTCTCCAGTAAACACCCTCCTTCACATGCTCACGCACACACACATGCACACACGCACACACTCCTCAAACTCCCAACAAGTAAATCTGGTAATACAGACAGTAAGGAATTCAATCTTTTCCCAAGTGAGGCAAAGGAGGGTCTGGTCCTTTGTCTCTAGAATTCATGACTCATAAGATGTCAAACCACGTCACACACTGTAAATGGGAGCAATCATGTCTCCTGACAGAAACTCCTCTGTCTGCATTTGTTTGTTTGGAGATGATGCTTGTTTTACCCATCAATCCTGGGACTCAAAACTACCTGGTTCTCAGCTGTCACCTTGCCACATATTGCTTTTAGCTAAGTCTTCACACCACCTTCCAGCTATCTTGCTATAGTCAACGAGGTAAAGTGAGGTTTATTTCAATTTTATCAATATTTGTTGAATACATAACGAGTGGTGTATGTGTATGTGCATGTGTGCATGCATGTGTGCTTCAGAATAAAAAGTTAAAAGAGATTAAAATAAGGAATTTATCATCTGACTTCAAGAGACTCATAGTCTTGGCTTTTGAAGATGAACAAAAGAGTGAACATTGTGACCTAGTGTATATGACCTTCACTAATAACTACCAGCTGATTTGAACATGGAAGTTATCAAAAGTGAACTGAATGCCTATTGCCGGGATTCAAGTGCCAACTCTGATAACTGCTAGATGCCTGCAGACCCCAAGTTGTCTCTTCCCAAAAGCCATAGTCATAGTCATACAAGAATATAAGACTTCATGTGTCTCAGGAACATGCCAGGAGGATAGCAATTATTTTTCATGATTTTACCTAGAGAAGCCCAGTGGATCAGTGTAACTTCCACTGATACCATATTATGATTAAAAGGCTATCAGATGATGCTATAATCAATCTGGAAAAAAAAAACCCAAATTATATTCATTCTGATCCACCATCCTTAATTAGGTTCCAAGAGAAAATCTGAACAATTTGCAATTTAATAGGGGAAAAGAAACTAGCATTCTGGAGGCAGTGTGGTGGATAAAGCCAAGATTCTGGAACCAGACTCTAGATTTGAATCCTGATCATGCATTTCAGGAATCCAGATTGTGCTATGTGTAAGCCCACAGAAATTTTTCTTTCCCTGTACTTTGCCTAGGTTATCTCACCTGCAAAACGAGGATAATAATAGTGGAGTCTGACTTGTGCCGTTGTGCAGTTTGCATTGAATTTATACTTTGAAGTGTTATGAACTTCAAAAGTAAAGAATCTGTACATGTTATATCTTATTATTATAGTAACTACCTTAAACAACTAGATTAACTCAATACCAATTATGTGATGTTTAACCATGCTGAGAGTTCAGAGAACAGATACATTCATGAAGGCTGGAGAAGTCAGAGCTGTCTTCGTGGAAGTGGCAATCCTCAGGCTCAGCCTTGTATATAGGTAGGGCAGGCACCCTGAGAGCAAAACACCTGTAATGTCATGCACATACTAGTGACTTGAACACTTCACAAACGAGGAGGCTGGAGAATATGATCCTCAAGAGCCAAAGCAGCAAGAACCTCAGACAACAGCTGAAGAAAGTAAACATTCACTGTTTAAAATTCCTCCCAAACTAACTGAACAATAGTGCAGCAAGGTGATAGAATTAGAACATTGCATAAGATCGCAGAAAACCATTTTGTAGATAGAATTAATTCATACTAGTACAAGAAATAAAAGTCACCATTATTGAATAGAAATTTAAAGGAGTTATTATAATATAAAATAGGAGGGTATATAAAACAGACTACTAAACTGCAAATACAGAATCTATTTTCTAGTTTGAGCAGAAAAAGGAATGTATTAAGGGATATGAACAACCTCCCAAGAATGGGGAAGGAAAAAATAGAGTCAAATTGTAAAGCTACAGAGCCCCAACCAATGCTGAATCTTATTTCTCTCACTAAAAGTTCCTGCCACCTCTGGTCAGCCTGTGCCCATCAGTGATATCTTTGAAGTAATGGTCTAGGTCAGAGATCAGCAAACCTGTAGGCTGGGACTCCTGTTTTTGAAAATAAAGTTTCATTGGAACACATTACAGTGTCTGATTGCTTTTGTGCTGGAACAGCAAGAGTTGAATAGTTGAAACAGAAACCATATGGCTCATAAAGTTGAAATATTTACTATCTGGTCTCTTATAGAAAATTTTTACAGAAAACCCCCCTTGTCTATAAACTTATTTACCACTGAGAAGGAAAATCAAAAATGAAGTCATGGCATAGCCCATCAATCAGCACATTCCTACCTGACACAGGCTACGATAAGCAGAAGCATCTTTCCCAGAGAAGGGAGCCAAGTCTCAACTGGAAAAGTGAAAATGCTCCTAAGAATCACAAAGCTTTAGAAAAAAATCAAGAATAAAACATAAAAATACATACAAAATCATTAACCCCCAAGGAAAAAGATTTATCAGAACAAGTAGAATAATCCTTTAAAATATAACTAACGGATTCGCCTGCTTCCCGCAGACAAACAGCTGTGACTCAGCACTAATCCATCCGGCTGAAACAACTGGTCAGCCTTTCTGATCCTACGGAGGTAAATGCCAACCAAGCCTTCATAGGTAGTGGCCACAGGTTTGAAACGGGGCTTGGGAGAGACAGTAAGGACCCACCCACCCGTTGCATTGGTCACCCGGCAAAGGGAAACGAACTGTCGCCATCTGCAAGAGATACCACCATGGCAGAGAACTGACGTCATCAGACTGCGGCGGAGGAGATAACTTCATTGAAACCTGTGGCTACAGGTGTGTAATTCCCTAGCTTTCCCTCTCCACACATTGGGGAAACCTTAAGGGCCCCTCCCAGCTCTCCCGTAAGGGCCCCTCCCAGCTCTCCCGTGAGCGCGATAGCCAGACCGAGGGAATCAGAGGTGGTGCAGGACCCGCGGCACGGAACTACCACTCCCACCAGTGCTGACAGCTGAGGTCTCTTGCACCAGCTACCGGGGGCGTGGCTAACGGAGGGCAAGTAAAATCCGCTGAGGATTCTCAGCCCCAAGCTCTACAAACTTAGGGAATGAGGGAATGGCAAACTGGAAGAGTGTGCCCAGTCGTTCATGAAAACAGGGCTCCCGGGAGCAGCAGACCTGGCGTGTAGCCAGTATTGTGGTGAGCGGCACCCGTAAGAGGGGCCTGGCTAGAGGAAAAGTGGGAAGTGACTAGACACAAGAGGAGGCCTTAGGCACTCAGGATTGGAGACTCGCCCAGTCTGGGAGGAGCTGCTGCACAGTGATTGGTTCCCAAGTATTGACAGGAGAAACTTGGCCTGGTGGGCACAGCACCACCTAGTGGAAGAGAAGTAAATCAAACTCTAAGACTGCATTTATTAGTTTGTTTTTTTTTTTCTTTTCTCTTTTTTTTAATTTGGGTTTTTCTTTCATTTTCATTTTTCTTTCTTTTTTTTAATTTTTTTTACAATTTAAAAAAATTTTTTTCTTCTAATTTTAATTTTAATTTTTTTTATTATTTTTTTTTAAATTTTTTCTTTTTTATTTCCTATTTTTTTCTTCTTTTGTCTTTTCATTTCTTTTCAATTATCTTATCCCCCCTTCCTTGAATTCTACCTGCTTACTCTCATTCTCTTTAGTGACTTCTTCCCTTCCCTTCTAATACCTTTCCTCCCAAGCATCAAATAAATTTATAGGAGTAAACAGTAACTCAGCACTCAAACAGAACAAGAAGTAACATGAGCAGCTTCAAAAAGCAAGGAAAAAAAGGAGTACAAACAATGCAGGACAGCCTAAATATTCAAGAGGACCTAGAGTCATCAGAAAAATGGTCATATAAAGAACTCAAGGAACACCTTAGACAGATGGAATGGAACCTTAAAGAGGATATAAGACAGCAAATTCAAGCAGCGAAAGAACACATTGAGAATGAATTACATAAACAGATAAAAGAAGAAGTTAAGCATCTTTATCAGGAGATAGAGATTATAAAAAATAACCAAACAATAATTCTAGAAATGAAGGAAATGATAAACCAAATTAAAAACTCAATTGAGAGTATCACTAACAGAGTGGAGCAAGTAGAAGCCAGAACGTCAGATAATGAAGACAAAATATATCATCTTGAAAAGAGTCTAGCCAACTCAGAAAGGCTGGTAAAAAATCATGAGAAAAACATCCAAGAGTTATGGGATAACATAAAAAAACCAAACTTACGAATCATCGGGATAGAAGAAGGTACAGAGATTCAAACCAAGGGAATGAGTACCCTGCTGAATGAAATAATTACAGAAAACTTTCCAGAAATAAAAAAGGAAACAGATATACAAATTGAAGATGCATACAGGACACCGAGCACACAAAATCACAGTAGACCAACACCAAGATACATTTTTATGAAGATATCCAATATACAGAACAAAGAGAAAATATTAAAAGCTACAAGAGAAAGGAGACAGATTACATTCAGGGGTAAACCAATAAGGTTAACAACGGATTTTTCATAACAGACACTGAAAGCAAGAAGGTCATGGAACAATGTATTTCAAACACTGAAAGACAATGGATGCCAATCAAGAATTCTGTATCCAGCAAAATTAAGCTTCAGGTATGACAACGAAATAAAAATCTTTCATGATAAACAAAAGTTAAAAGAATTTGCAGCCAGAAAACCAGCATTGCAAAGCATTTTGAGCAAAACACTACACGAGGAAGAAATGAAAAACAATAACCAAAACCATCAGTGGGAAGTGCCTCGGTAAAGACAGAGGGCGAGGGAAAGATAATCATGGAGAAACAAACTAAATTTTTTTAAAAAAGGATAAATAATCAAACATGGATGGAAGTACAAACCATATATCAATAGTAACTCTGAATGTTAATGGCTTAAACTCTCCAATAAAGCGACATAGGCTGGTATCATGGATTAAAAAAACAAATCCAACAATATGCTGCCTCCAGGAGACACATCTGATTGGAAAATACATACACAGGCTGAAGGTGAAAGGATGGGAAAAAATATACCACGCACACGGTCCTCGTAAGCAAGCAGGGGTGGCCATCCTCATATCGAATAAAATCGACTTCAAGACTAAGTTAATCAAAAGGGATAAAGAAGGACATTATATACTGTTAAAAGGAACCATTCACCAACAAGACATAACAATTATCAATATTTATGCACCAAATAATGGTGCTGTGACATTCATAAAACAAACTCTCCTCAAGTTCAAGAATCAAATAGACCACAACACAATAATTATGGGTGACTTCAACACACCTCTCTCACCATTGGACAGATCCTCCAAACAAAAGTTGAATAAAGAAACTATATTACTCAATACCACAATCAATAACCTAGACTTAACTGACATATATAGAATATATCAACCATCATCAAGTGGATATACTTTTTTCTCAGCAGCACATGGATCCTTCTCAAAAATAGACCATATATTATGCCATAGGGCAACCCTCAGTAAATATAAAGGGGTGGAGATAATACCATGCATTTTATCTGATAATAATGGAATGAAACTGGAAATCAATGATAAAAGAAGGAAGGAAAAATCCTACATCACATGGAAAATGAACAATATGTTACTGAATGATCAATGGGTTACAGAAGACATAAAGGAGGAAATCAAAAAAATTCTTAGAGATAAATGAAAATACAGACACAACATATCGGAATCTATGGGACACAATGAAAGCAGTTTTAAGAGGGAAATTCATCGCCTGGTGGTCATTTCTCAAAAAAAGAAAAAACCAACAAATAAATGAGCTCACACTTCATCTCAAAGCCCTAGAAAAGGAAGAGCAAAACAACAGCAAATGTAGCAGAAGGCAAGAAATAATTAAAATCAGAGCGGAAATCAATGAAATTGAAACAAAAGAAACTATTGAAAAAATTAACAAAACTAAAAGTTGGTTCTTCGAAAAAATAAATAAGATCGACAGACCTTTAGCCATGCTAATGAAGAGAAGAAGAGAGAGAACTCAAATTACTAACATACGGGATGAAAAAGGCAATATCACAACAGATGCTACAGAAATACAGAAGACAATTAGAAATTATTTTGAAAACCTATATTCCAATAAAATAGAAGATAGTGAAGACATCAATAAATTTCTTAAGTCATATGATTTGCCCAGACTGAGTCAGGAGGATACTCACAACTTAAACAGACCAATATCAATAGATGAAATTGAAGAAGCCATCAAAAGACTACCAACCAAGAAAAGCCCAGGACCGGATGGGTATACAGCGGAGTTTTACAAAACCTTTAAAGAAGAATTAATACCAATACTTTTCAAGTTATTTCAGGAAATAGAAAAAGAGGGAGCTCTTCCAAATTCATTCTATGAGGCCAACATCACCCTGATTCCGAAACCAGACAAAGACACCTCAAAGAAAGAAAACTACAGACCAATATCTCTAATGAACCTAGATGCAAAAATCCTCAATAAACTTCTGGCGAATCGGATACAAAGGCACATCAAAAAAATTGTGCACCATGATCAAGTAGGATTCATCCCTGGGATGCAAGGATGGTTCAATATACGGAAATCAATAAATGTTATTCACCACATCAATAGACTTAAAGATAAGAACCATATGATCATCTTGATAGACGCAGAAAAAGCATTTGACAAAGTACAGCATCCCTTTATGTTCAAAACATTAGAAAAACTAGGGATAACAGGAACTTACCTCGACATTGTAAAAGCTATCTATGCTAAGCCTCAGGCTAGCATCATTTTGAATGGAGAAAAATTGAAGGCATTCCCTCTAAAATCTGGAACAAGACAGGGATGCCCCCTATCACCACTTCTATTCAATATAGTTCTCGAAACACTGGCCAAAGCAATTAGACAGACGAAAGAAATTAAAGGCATAAAAATAGGAAAAGAAGAACTTAAATTATCACTATTTGCGGATGACATGATTCTATACCTAGAAGACGCAAAAGGGTCTACAAAGAAACTACTAGAACTAATAAATGAATTCAGCAAAGTGGCAGGATATAAAATCAACATGCATAAATCAAAGGCATTTCTGTGTATCAGAGACAAAACTTCTGAAACGGAAATGAGGAAAAACACTTTATTCACAATATCCTCAAAAAAAAAAAAATACTTGGAAAAATATACCCTGTTCATGGATAGGCAGAACTAACATTATCAAAATGGCGATATTACCAAAAGTTCTCTATAGGTTTAATGCAATGCCAATCAAAATCCCAACGGCATTTCTTGTAGAAATAGATAAAGCAATCATGAAATTCATATGGAAAAATAAAAGACCCAGAATAGCAAAAGCAATTCTAAGCAGGAAGTGTGAATCAGGCGGTATAGCGATACCAGATTTCAAACTATATTACAAAGCAATTGTGACAAAAACAGCATGGTACTGGTACCAAAACAGGAGGGTGGACAATGGTATAGAATAGAGGACACAGAGATTAATCCACAAAGTTACAACTATCTTATATTTGATAAAGGGGCTAAAAGCATGCAACGGAGGAAGGATAGCATCTTCAACAAATGGTGTTGGGAAAACTGGAAATCCATATGCAACAAAATGAAACTGAATCCCTTTCTCTCACCATGCACAAAAGTTAACTCAAAATGGATCAAGGAGCTTGATATCAAATCAGAGACTCTGCGTCTGATAGAAGAAAAAGTTGGCTCCGATCTACATATTGTGGGGTCGGGCTCCAAATTCCTTAATAGGACACCCATAGCACAAGAGTTAATAACAAGAATCAAGAAATGGGACTTACTTAAACTAAAAAGTTTTTTCTCAGCAAGAGAAACAAAAAGAGAGGTAAATAGGGAGCCTACATCCTGGCAACAAATTTTTACTCCTCACACTTCAGATAGAGACCTAATATCCAGAGTATACAAAGAACTCAAAAAATTAGACAATAAGATAACAAATAACCCAATCAACAAATGGGCCAAGGACCTGAACAGACACTTCTCAGAGGAGGATATACAATCAATCAACAAGTACATGAAAAAATGCTCACCATCTCTAGCAGTCAGAGAAATGCAAATCAAAACCACTCTAAGATACCATCTCACTCCAGTAAGATTGGCAGCCACTATGAAGTCAAACAACAACAAGTGCTGGCAAGGATGTGGAGAAAAGGGTACACTTGTACATTGCTGGTGGGACTGCAAATTGGTGTGGCCAATTTGGAAAGCAGTTTGGAGATTCCTGGGAAAGCTGGGAATGGAACCACCATTTGACCCTGCTATGGCCCTTCTCAGACTATTCCCTGAAGACCTTAAAAGAGCATGCTACAGGGATACTGCCACATCGATGTTCATAGCAGCACAATTCACAATAGCTAGACTGTGGAACCAACCCAGATGCCCTTCAATAGATGAATGGATAAAAAAAAAATGTGGCATCTATACACAATGGAGTACTATGCAGCAATAAAAAATGTCAAAATCATAGAATTTGCTGGGAAATGGATGGCACTAGAGCAGATTATGCTTAGTGAAGCTAGCCAATCCCTAAAAAACAAATACCAAATGTCTTCTTTGATATAATGAGAGCAACTATGAACAGAGCAGGGAGGAAGAGCAGGAAGAAAAGATTAACATTAAACAGAGACATGAGATGGGAGGGAAAGGGAGAGAAAAGGGAAATTGCATGGTAATGAAGGGAGACCCTCATTGCTATATACAATTACATATAAGAGGTTGTGAGGGGAATGGGAAAATAAACAAGGAGAGAAATGAATTACAGTAGATGGGGTAGAGAGAGAAGATGGGAGGGGAGGGGAGGGGGGATCATAGGGGATAGGAAAGGTAGCAGAATACAACAATTACTAATAGGGCATTATGTAAAATTGTGGATGTGTAACCGACATGATTCTGCAATCTGCATTTGGGGTAAAATTGGGAGTTCATAACCCACTTCAATCTAATGTATGAAATATGATATGTCAAGAGCTTTGTAATGTTGTGAACAACCAATAAAAAATAATAAAATTAAAAATAAATAAATAAAATATAACTAACGTAGAAGTTTAAGAGAAGCTATTGCATTCAGTAAGCAAGTTTAATATGATTTTTTAAAAAAGCATTTGCAAGCATGGTAGGTTTAAAAACTATAATCATAAAATACAATGAATGAACCTGTTTAGGATAGTTTTTTTTTTTTAGGGAGTAAAAGCTCTCCCAGAAAACAACTGATAAAAAAACAAATGATAAAAAGTTGAAAGGAATGAGAGAAACTATATGTAACATAAAGGATGAATTAAAAGATCCTACATCCATCAGGATAGAGAATATAAAGGACAAAATGTAGGTGAGGATCAGTGATAACCTTAAGAAAGAAACAACAACAACAACAAGAATCTTTACATGAAATGGCCCATTAAGTGCTGAGCAGGGTACATGGGACAATCTCTTACCTAGACACACTGTCGTGAAGGGTAAGACACAGATAGCAGAAGATCTTAAAATTATCCTATGGTTAGAGGTGGAGTTACCCCATAGAAATGAGAACCAATCTTGCACCAGATGTCCATCTGACACCTTGAGTCCTACAAAGTAATACAGCAGATATGAGGGGAAAAAAAGACATAATCATAGTTGTGGATTAAATTTTATACTATAAAATACTAAATGAGGTAAATTTTCTATAGGCAAGCAGTATCTTCAAGAAGTATAAAAAACTGCAAAATTATGGAAAAATAGAAGAGGACTCAAAGATCTATACAGCACAAGGCATAACTCTTGATCTTCTATAGGTGATTACTACCAAACTTGGCAAGGACAGAAAGTTTCTGTTTTATAAACTATTATAAGGATAGAAAAAGGATGTTTTGCTACCTCGGATGATGAAGTTAACATGATCTTTTCTATCCAAATCAGAAAATGCTAGCATGGAAAAGTGGGATACAGTAGACATGTCACTTTGGCACAAAGATGCCCAACTCCTGAATAGATGAATAAATCAACTCTAAGAATGTGTCAAAAGCACAGTAACTCATGCTTTTCTCTCTCCACTTCTCTCTGCTACTTTGAAAATTCTATTCTCTGTTCATTCTTTCCCATTCATTAGTTTGTCAGGCATTTGGTGTTTTGAAGATTGTGACATTTTACCTTTCCCTCTACCTTTTCAGCTTTCCTCAGAAGAAATAGTCCACCATTGCTAGAAATAAGGGTTCTGGAAACCTTGCTTTGGGGAAGTGTAATTCAGTGCCCTACTTAATATCAAATATAGACATAAATTCTAAATGAAATGCCATATTAGAGTAAAAAATGAAGAAGTTTTTACATTGCTACTCTGGCCAAAGGTGTTAAGATGAGAGGAGAGGTTCCTCCCCCAAGCAAAACACAAAACCCAGATGCTATAAAGAAAAAAAAAAAAAAGGATTAATAAACTTGAACACAATTCAATTTAAACTTAAAATTTAACTTGAGATTAAACTCATTACAAATTTAAATTCACATGACTAAGGACATCATAAATAATGTAAAAAGACAACCGACAGCTTGAGAGAATATATTTAAGTTAATATAACAAAGAATAATAATCATAACATGAAGGGAAAATTAACAAAACAAAAAGACAAAGAATTACCCCCCTCCCCAATGAGCTAAAGTTATCATAAGCAATTCACAGAACAAAAAAAGCAATGATGAATATGGTTAAGAACATAATCAACTTTATCCATAATCAGTGAGGTGAAACCAGGCTACAGATAAACTGTCACTGGCATATGCTGCTGGCAATAGCGAAAGATGAATGTACCTTTAGCCAGCATTTTACATCTGATTATCTAGCCAAAAAGTTGGGTATAAATATTTTTAGAACTTTATTTTTAGTTATATATGACAGTAGAATGTATTTTGGCAGAATATACATACATAAAGTATAACTTATTCTATTAGCTTCCCAGGCTTGTGGACATACATGATGTGGAATTACCCTGGTCAGAAATACAAGGCTCAGAAAGTTATAACCAATTAATTCTACTGTTTTTCCTATTTCCCTCTCCACCTTTACTTCATTACCCTTTGTCTAGTCCAATCTATTTCTATTATTCTCCTCTCCAACCTCCCTTGTTTTAGGTTAGCATCCACAAATCAGATTTGGCCTTTGTTTTTTGGGACTGGCTTATTTCACTTAGCATGATACTCTGTAGGGTATAAAGATGTTTATCTGGAAATCCCAATGTCCTTCAGTAGGCAAGTTCCCATATAAAGGTTAATGTATTCAAATGTTGAACACATGAAATATTACATAGCTGTTAAAATCATTGGGACAGATTAGATATGCTTCAGGGAAATGTCACTGTGACATGATATTGATTAAAAGAAGTGAGTTTAAGAACTTTTTTCATATATATATATATATAATTCCATGTGTATTTTTTCATACATATTTATTAATGTTAAAGATGAGAAAGATGCACAAATTGCTAGCAATGATTACATCTGGGGAGCATTGGAGAGTTAGATGTGAGTGAGTGGGACCTTTCACATGCTTCTCTAAATACTAATTTGTTTCTCAATTACTTTATAATGAGCTCTGTTCATGCATTGCTTATATATTAAAGGAAAGAAATATGGTACTTAGTCTGATATACAATTAAGGGAATCTGAGCTTGGGAATCAAAGCAAGTTTTATTTCTATAAGCCTGGCTATCCTTTGCTGACTCTGTAACTTTAGGCAAACCACTCAAGACCTCTGAACCTTCACCCGAACTTATTGATCTTTAAAATGAGGTTAATCACCAATGTGACTTTGCACCATGCACAGCCAGAGGAATGAGAAGTTGTGCTCCATTTGTGTGCAATGTGTCAAAATGCATTCTACTGTCATGTATAACTAATTAGAACAAATTAAAAAATAAAAAAATTAAAATGATGTTAATCAAATAAAATATCTATGTAAATATCAAACTCTGTGCTTTGCACATAGTACATTTTCTATAAAATTAGCTATGCTCTTTCTCTTGGGAATAGTGAAAAATAAGCAAGGCAGAAGTAGGACAGAGACCTTTCCTTGAAAACTTTAAAAATGAGGAAGAATGTCTTAGTCTTCATTCAGAAAGCAGAAAAAGAATCTTGAACTGGAGAGCAACTTGATCCAAAAGATGTAAGATTAGTTAGGCAATTCTAAAGCCAAAAAAAAAAAAAAAATCCAGTGGCCTGACTTTATCTTTTTTCTGTCTAAATGGTGACTGTAGAATTAGAAACCTTTGTAATGCAGTATTTGTCCACTGGTTTCAGACAAGACCCAGCTGAAAATCTGGGTGAAGTCGAGTCCCCCAAGGAAGTCTTTATTGTGAAGCTTCATGTGATGCTCCTACAATGAGCAATGCAGCTAAGTGCCAACACAGGCAAGCTCTCTAATTGCTTTTTACCAAGGTTGTCTGTTTTCCTTTCAAATTTCTAAGCTACCACTGCAGATATTGAAGTTCACCTTGATAAATAGGAGACAGACCTAATTATGTCAGAACACATAATTTTGTCATCACAAGTATCCCCCAAAAGATTTCTCAAAATTAAGATATATTTTCTGTGTTTCTCTAGAGTATAGTGACATTCCAGAAGGATATTCTCACAAAGCATACCCCCATCTGCCTGGCGTGGGGCCCAGAGCTATAGAGCTATTAGCTTGGCCATTCAAAATAACCCCCATGTTTTAATGCATGACCCCTAAAGGTCAACATTTATGGGGGGATCCACTTAATGATAAAAATAGTAATAATAAGGAATAATGCATTGTAGCATAGATTTGCAAATCCTACAAATACTTGCAACTGAGCTATATACTGGGCCCCTTAAAAATCATGCCACTGGGGCTTTCCTACATTGTGTTTTTGTCTTCTTCTTCTTTCCATGCTAGAAACCATCCTGACTGAATTTCTTGGTGGTACCATACCGAGCTCAGTCTCTAAGAGGCAGGAGATAGGTGTTAAACTTTTTGGTGTTCAGTGTGTTATCAAGTCATGCTTCCAAAAACGTAGAAATGAATACTTTTTTTTTCCATGCAGTCCTGAAAATGGATAGGCTGCATGAAGTAAATGAAATGTTAAGAAAGCAAGTGCTATTTCTCCCTTAGAATAGCTTGCAAATCATTTAACATCTTACTCTGAAAACTATGGTTTGCAGGGTCCTTTATGCGTATTATGTGCTTTGGGGTGAATGCTGAATTTATAGAAAAATCATGCAGAGACTGCCTAAGACATTGTGCTCCCTAGAAGATAGAGAAGCAGAGGTACACTTGGGGGACTCTACTTCACCCAGATTCTCAGCTGTGTCTTGTCTGAAACCAAAGGACAAATAGTGCATTTCAAAGGTTTCTAATTCTACAGTCACCATTTAGACAGAAAAAAGATAAAGTTAGGCCATGGTTTCTGTTTTGTTTTGTTTTGTCTTTAGAATTGTCATACTAATCTTACTAAAAGCTTCAGAGGAAGAGAGAATAGACTATGACTTACTTAATCCAAGACTGAAGTTTCTACAATGACCTTAATTTTGTTTTATTTCTCCCCATCCCTAAAATTCAGCCTAACCATTTATCCTTGTTTAAGAGCCCTCACTAGAGGCTCTGGGTAGTCAAGGTGAGCTGAGTGAAGCTATTCCCATGGCCATATTGTCTAAGAGAAATGACATTTTTCCTGGACTAGAGTAAAATGTCTAATGTACTCCAGGCTACTTTTCTGGCTGAGAGTGCCATCTTACAGTCATCCTCTTCAATTGGCTCATATGGTTTTGCATCTGTCACTTGACTGCTCTGTGTCTCAGCAGCTCCTACCATAAAGCTGACCTAAGACAGATTTGTAGACATTTCTGTGATTCTGACCAACATGAGGTAATGGGGTATACCTCATCTTGGTATACTCCATTTAGTTGTTTGAGTCAGGAGAATAAATTATTTCTCCTGACTCAAACATCTAAATAAAAAATTGGCAAAATATTTAAAAAAAATCTCAAGCCATTGAACATCAAAAATGAAGACCCCCCACTCCACCTCCCCTCAAAAGTGAAGGATTTTTTTCATTGTTCAGTTTACTGCTTAGGAAAAGTCTCCAAACTGTAGTATGGGGGGAGAACCTGGGTGAAGTTCAGAGCTAAAGAGAAGCAGTTGGGAGTTGGAGGAAGTCAATGAAGCTAGAGTTAAACAGATTACTAAAGAAGTAAGAGGTGTCAGAGAAAGAAATTGTAAAGTCTCCAGTCTCCCTTGATTACTTAGTTGATCACTTATCAGAGCATTCATGTAAAAAAAAAAATTACCAGAGGCCAGAGAAAGGACCACTGAAACGGCTAGAGGGAACAATGTCTGAAGCTATAAACAGTGCCAATTTCCCTGGCTAAAATGTAAAACTTCACAATCCATGGGGTATCAGACAAAAAAACTAATAAGGACCTATATAATATAGTAAGCCCTATATTAAATACTGCCCTGGTCCTACCTAAAAAGCTTAAAAGCAAGACCTACAGGATCAAACTATTTCCAAGTAATATAACCATGCCCCAGATCAAAGTTCATAAATGATTTTAGGAAAACAGAAATATACCCCCACCTAAGGTAAATTAACAAGATCTGGCAACAATTCCAATGTTACCAGACATCATGAGAAGTAGGAAAACACAACCTATAATGAGGAAAAAATAAGTCAGTTGAAAGTGAAAATTGTCACAATAAAAATGGAATCACTTTTATCAAACCTTAACAAAAAAAATAAATAAATTGGGAGTTTATGAAGGAGAAATTTTATGTGCATTTGCCTGATAACAAGAACTATCACAAAGGACTGCTAGAACCATAGCCTTGCATTGCACAAAGACCACTGCAGCCTTACAAAGAAAACCCTTCTGCAAGGACTTCTGACCAATAATGGTCTGTTCAGCCTTGCACTGATTCCACACTTGCTATTGATCCTGGAACACCCTTGTCATTAATACTTGTGGCCAAGGATTATGTTTTCAAAGTAGCTTAAGTAATTCTCACTTTGCCCTTAAAAAATTTCCTTTACCTCATCCCCTTTGAATATACTCATAGTTCCCATGACATGCATATTCCACATTACAGTGCTCCCTATTTAGTCCCAACTAAATATATTATGCTTTAAAGAGTCTATGCTTTTTGTTTAGGTAGGTTGAAAAAACTAACCCCAAAATGACACAGATGATGAAATTAGTAGTCAAGGACATTTAAAAAAGTTACTACAACAGTATTTCATACATTCAATAAACTGGAAGAAATATAAAACATGCAAAGAGAAATATTGTAAATAAAAAAATAAAAATTCCAGAGATAAAACTATAATGTCCAAGGTGAAATGTATACTAGAGGGACTGATTAGAGAGAGTGTAGAAGATGAACTCAAACTTGAAGACACAGCAATAAAAAAACTAAAATAAAACATAGAAAAAAGATTGAAAAGAAACGAACATACTATCAATGAACTGAGGGACAACTTGAAGTACCTGTGTAATTACAATCTTTGAAGGAGAAAATCAGGAAGGGACAGAAAAATGTTTGAATAATGGTGAAATTTTGCAGATTCGGTGGAAACTCTAACCTACAGATCCAATAAGCCTAATAAAAATCAATTATAAGAAAACAAAACAAAAAGAACACATGAAACATCAGAATAACTGTGGCAATGAGAAATGCTGTCAGAGAAAAAAGGCACATCACATGTATACTAAGGAGCAATGGTAAGATTACAGAATATTTCCCATGGAAAATAGGATACATTAGAAGACAACAGAACAACATCTTTAAAGTATCAAACAACGACAATAAAACAGTTCATATAGAATTCTAAATAGTCCTATATTTCAAAGACAAAGTTTAAAAGGCTTTTAACATATGCAAAAGCTAATTCATCACTAACAGATCTTCATTATAAGAAATGTCAACAACATTCTTTCTTGCAGAAGTAAAATTATAGCACATAAAAACATAGGTCTACATGAGGGAATAAAAAGCAGCAGAAATGTTTGCTGGAAATAAATGGAATAAGGAACAAATTAAACTACTGAAGAAATATTGAGGCAAACCAGAATATGCAACATTCTCAGTTCTTCTGACTTAATTTAAGAAGCAAAACAAAGACCAGAAAAAAAAAAAACAAAGAATCCTACCACTGATTAAAATTAAAAGAGGTAGAGATAACTTCTACACACCTACTAGAATGGCTAAAATTTAAAACACAGAAAATGCAACATGTTGACAAGGACATAATTCAAACAAAACTCACATGCCTTCCTGGTTAGAATGTAAAATGGAACAACTACTTTGAAAAACTCCCTAATATAATGTAAATTTTCATACATTTTGCTATATAAGCCAGTAATTTCCAAAATAAAAAAATTATATCCACAAAGAGACTTTAAAAGGAATGTTTATAGAATATTTATTCATAATAATCCCAAGCTGGAAACAAGTAAATTCACAGGTAAATGGATAAACAAATTATAGTATATCCATATAATGGAATAAAACTTAGCATTAAAAAGGAAAAAAGTGGGGCTGGGGTTGTGGCTCAGTGGTAGAGTGCTTACCTAGCATATGTGAGGCACTGGGTTCCATCCTCAGCACCACATATAAATAAAATAAAGGTATTGTGTCCACCTAAAACTAAAAATAATATTTTTTATAAAAGGAATAAAGTACTAAAGCAAGTAAAAAGGCAGATGAATCCCCAAAACATTATGTTTAGCAAAAAAGTCAAACACAAAAACAGCATATGTTCTATAACGTTTTTATGCACTTCTAGAATTGTCAATCTATGAAGAGTGATTTTCTCCTGGGAACAGCTGGGGATTAACTGGAAAGGGGCATGAGAAAACTTTTTGGACTGATGGAACTGTTCTACACCTTTATAAGGAAGGGTGTGCACCACACGTGTATGCATTTATCAAAAATGAGCTGTAATGTACTGTTATGGTTTGGATCTGTAATGTGCCCCCAAATCTCATGTGTTTAAAGTATGTTTCCCAATGCAACAAGGTTCAGAGGTATTGCTTTTAGAAAATCATGAGGATCATGAGGGCTTTAACCTCATCAGTGAATTTAACCATTTGATGGATTAATCCATTGACAGTTCAATGGACTACTGGAAAGCAGGACCTTGTTGGAGGAGTAGGTCACTGGGGGTGTGCCCTTCAAGACTCTTTCTCTCTCCTTTCTAAGTCTCTCATCAATCTCCGTTTCTGTCTTTGTTTCTTTTCTTCTCTGCTTCTACAGGGTAAGAAACTTACCTTCATCACACTCTTCAGCCATGATGTTCAGCCTTGCCGCAGGCCCAGAGTAACAGAGCCTTCCCACCATTGACTGAATCTCTGCAACTGTGAGCCAAAGTAAATCTTACCTTCTCTTACTTTGTTCTTGTCAATGACAAAAAGCTACCTAACACATGTACACTTACAATTCATGCTTTTTGTTATATGAAAGTTATGCCTCAATTTTAAAAAGATGGATGAATGGAAAAAGGTATTATTAAATGTGTGGGCCTTGTTTAGATACTAATATAAAAATAAGTAAATGAATAAAAATGCCTGTCCATAAAACATTTCAAGACAAAGAAATGTGAAAATGGATATACTATTGAATGAGATTAAAGAATTATTTTTGATTTTGCTCTTGGGGACAAAGTTATATAAGAAAATATCTTTATTTCTATATGGAAAAATATTTAGGCAAGATAATACAATGTTAGGGACGTGCTATAAAATGCAAGCAATTTAAACAATGAAGAGCTAGTTGAAGCAAGTACTGTATAGTAAAATGTTGTTATTTGTTGAATCTGAGTAATGGGTAGAGATTTATTAGGGTAAATTTTTTACTCTGGGAGAGAGAGAAAGTATATATTATTTATATATATGGTATATGTGTGAAAATTTTCATAATAAAATGTAAATATTCCATTGAAATTCATAATTAAAGTTAAAATAACGTTTTAAAAAATAATTTGAATTAAACTCCCTGATTTGAAACTTAGTCTCAAGCTATTCCCTCCCTGGACAATGATAAAAACATTATAAAAACTATAGTAAACATATGGGACAAAGGTGAAATAAATACTATTTTTAATTTCTTACTAATATTTAAAGCTTTATAATATCATTTACCAATATCTCAAAATGTAAAAACATATAATGTATAATAAATAGTAAGGCAATTATTTTCATTATTAATACCTACAATTTACCTCAGAGTCCAAGAGTCATCTAGGAGCTTACATTTGGGGGAAAGAAATGACTGCAAAGCCATCGATGGATAAGAGGAGAGTGGGGCTGTCCCCTGGCACTAAGCAGGAAGGATCTGAGTCTTCTGCGTCTGAGAGTCAAAATGCAAGCCACCATCTCAAAAGACAGGACCTCCTCCTTCCCTTCCCTGCCCTGCTTCAGGCTATCCATTTAGACCTTATTTGTTCCCTGAGTCGTTCTAGTTGAAAAATGTTTGGATAAAGAACAGCTGATCCAGTTCTCTCTCCTTTCTCCCTTCCTTTGCATCCTCACTTGGCCTCTGTCTTCTGCTTGCCCCCCTTTCAACCTTAAAAATAGTATTTTCTAGGCACATTGGTGCACACCTATAATCCTGGCAACTTGGGAGACTGAGAGAGGATCCCTAGTTCAAGGTCAGCCTAGGCAATTTTGCTTCATATTGGCAAATCAAACTTTCCAAAATCCCACTTTTCCACAATAAAAATGTTCCAAGGACCTCTGCTTGATAGACCACCCTAAACCTTACGTTTTGTCCTGTTACTTCCTTCTACAATCATTCATCCTTGTCCCTTCACTGTTCCCAAATATTCTAGGTGTATCCCTGGATTCTAGTGCTTCATAAGGTGTTTTCTTCTGTCTACAATGTCTTCTCCTATATTCTTACCTTAATAATCTTTAGCTTTAAGTTCCAGCTTAGGTACCACATCTTTCTCTCTCCTCAATGTGTATAATAATTATATTTTCTCTCATTTTGATTTTTAGATCATAATTTATAGTTCTTCTATATTTTTTCCTCTAGTCTGAGCACAGTATAGATGCTGAATGAATGAATGTGTGAAGAAATGAATGTTATCTCTAATCCTTTCTGGAGTGCTGTCTTACCTTGATACTTTTTACAAAGATAACATACAGAAGCTAAACTGTAGGGGTTAGAAAAATCAACAAAGGCCCATCATATGCCCGAACCACAAATATCATGGTTCTGATCTTAATGGGATTGATTTCTAACCTCTCCCTGACCTTGTTCTCTCTGCCAGGCTGTCTTGTATCATGACTGAATGTCCTAGGAACAGCGTGGTTTGGTCTCTTACCTTGTCTCTCATCTGCTCAGAACAGGATAAGCAGAAGTACCTTAGAGGCAGTGCTTGCCCACCCTTTAAAAATGAATCTTATACCAGAATCCTCTGAAGAAGGAGCCTGTTGAAAAATTAACCCTACAGGAGCTAGCATCTGTTTGATGAAATTAGCAGAACTAAAGAAAAGATCTAATGTTAATGTGAGGGGAGTCACTCCAGGACAGGTGTGCCTGGGACAGTACTTGGAGGGAAAATATGAATAGTCCCACCTGTGGTAGGGATTTTGCCTACAAATAGTATGGGTGTGGTGGGACAGAGTAACTGATCAGATATTTTTCTAGTTAGGGGAAGGGTGACCTAAACATGTGCTTTGTGCTTAACATTGATAGTATAAAAATTATTCTTTACTAACTTTTCTGTGAGCTTTATTTTAATTCATCTAAATATAGCACCCAAAAGGTGCTCCGGTAAATATAGATTTTTAGATCTTCTGCTTTAAAATCAACAGGTATAAAAGGATAAAGTAAGGTCACAAAATGGAAATGTAGTCCCTACATCAAAATTTTAAGCTACGGACCTGGAATGAGGAGCAATTTTGAGAAAAAGAAGAAATATTTTGAGAGACCCATATCAGAAAGCAAGAATTAGCTAGAAATGTATCTGCCAACCAGAAGAAACAACTTGGCTAGAATGGCTTGAAACAGGAGCGAAGTAGTGATTTAGGAGAATCAGAGTACAAACAGGAGAGGCCTGGGGACTATAACTTGACAGATGGGCCGGCCAGAACGTGAGCACAAGTGACAGATGAAATTTAAGAGAAAGAGAGAGAAAAACCTAACATTCACAATCAATTTGACAGATTTCACACTGTGAACTGTGTCAAACATGTCACTATTTTATAATTTACCTATCTTTGCTACCACATAAATAAAATATTATATTTTTTACTTTTTTCCATTAAAAATAGTATTTTCTAGGCACATTGGTGCACACCTATAATCCTGGCAACTTGGGATACTGAGGGAGGATCCCTAGTTTAAGGTCATCCTAGGCAATTTAGCAAGACCTTGTCTCAAAATAAAAAGTAAAATGGGCTGGGGACACAGCTCAGTGGTAGAGTGTTTCTGGGTTCAATCCCCAGTACTGGGCACAGTGGGGCACACCTGTAATCCCGGCAATTTGTGAGACTGATGCAGGAGGATCAAAGCCACCCTCAGCAAAAGTGAGGCGCTTTTCTAAATGAAAACACAAAATAGGGCTGGGGATGTGGCTCAGTGGTTGAGTGCCCCTGAGTTCAATCCCCAGTGACCCCCCACAAAAAAGTATTTGTCCTCTAAATGGACTGACCAGGGGATATGCTGCAAGGCATAAAGAAGGCATGGAGACCATAGGGAATATGAGAGTGAAAAGGGATCATGTATACAAGAGTGCATAAGCCATGCATATGCAGCCAAAAGAATAGTTATGGAGTGTATGACTGTAGATATGTCTCTTGGGTCTAGAAATTGAGTCTGCCTAGCATCCAGAAGTTTCCTCTGTGTATTTCCCTAGCTCCATAGCACTCCATGCCCTCAGGTCAGGAGGATACCCTAGACTCTTACAAAGGCTTTGTAATTATGCCTTTTACAATCAGGTGTTTAATCAATCCTGAACAAAATTTTTTTATGGGTTGAGGTACAGGCCCAACTTTTTTTTTCTTCTCATTTGGATATTCAAGTGTCCCAGTATCATCTACTAAAAAGCTTATTCCATTACCCCCACATGTGTCAAATATCCATTTATGTACAGATCTGTTTCTGGTATTTATTTATCTGTGTATTTACTTATCCTTCCCTAAAGAGACACATTAAATGTTTGTTCATTTAAGCCTGTGATTATTTTACCCCCTTTCTTCAGCCTGCATTATGCCTGAGACCAATTCTATGTTTAACAATCTTCATTTATTCTTCCCAGTTAACCACATGTGGGTTTTCTGATTGTTGTCCTCATCTCACTGGTGACTCAGTGGTTAAGTAATTTGCTGAAGGTCACCTAGCTAGCTAGTGACAAAGTCAAGATTTCAAGGTCTGTCCCTCTGTACTCTGCTTAGAAGCCCAAATACCTTCCACAGTGAGACCTATAATCCTGTCTCTTACCATTCAGGTCACAACCTTTTAGTCCAAACATCCTATACCATGATGTCCTTCTAAACATATAACTTTTTCTTTGTGTCTATCAGGAGACATGTATGCTGATTGGATACTAAATATTTGTCTCTTGAAAGAATCAAATAGCATCCAGCAGCCCAGGCAGCTAAGTATCAGGCTCTCAGTCATATGCTCTTGCCAAGGATTCTTGGCTATGTTTGGGGTTTTCCCAAAAGGGCCTGATACTTGATACTTACTCTTCAACCTAATTTTCGACCTGTGATGCCTTCCTGAACCCACAGGGAGTTGATTGTGCTGCTTTTCTTTTGTGCACAAAAAAATATTCCGTCATCAGCCCAGATTTACTCTCCTCAAGGGTGTCAGCCTGTAGAAATCAGTCCTTCAATTGACGTGCACTACTTGGATTGCCAAGAAAGACTACATTTTCAAAAGGGACAATTATACAAGGTCTATTTCAGTGCTGAAATCTGTTTATGAAAAGGAATGTGTTAGGGGCAATGCCATTCACTCTGAATTCACCAAATCCTTGATCATGAAATATTCTCAGAATGTTGGCAATCACTTCTGGGTAACCCTGCTTACACAATAGTTCCCAAAGCTGCCAGACACGTTGGTATGAAATGCTTAAGTAAGGTCAATAAACAATGTGTGAGTTCATTGCCTTTCTCTGAATATGATTTACCAACTCTGAATATGAAGAATTTGGATAATCTTTTGCAATTCAAAAAAAACACGTGGGAGCATGGACCTTGCTACCTTGGCCCATGCACATGATATTGACCCTATTGACATAGCCTTCATGAGACTGCAGGAGGGAAGAATACAACATTGGCTTCGTTGTTAAAATGTTTTATACTCATTTGTTCTGAGGCTCCTGGCTTGAGATATGATTGCCAAAGTAGCATTTTGGAAATAATAATTCAGGTCTTACTCCCTAGTCAATGTCATACCTGGAGTTCCTCAGCTACATGTGCTTGGGCTTACTGAAACCTGTCAACAACAAGATGACTAGCTCTTAGCACAGGTGGTACTCTCCTGGGAAATGTGGTACACAATGTGAACTCTCAGCTTGGGTATGCAGTGATTTATTTATTTATTTTTTTAAGACTCAGAGAAATACTAGTTTTCTCGAGAGGGGTGGAATATGCCTGTATTTGTTAACCTTTCGTGCCACCAGATTCTTCTATGACATGAGGATGCTTTCAATATATTTCTCACCCTTTTCACCTTTTTCTAAATATGCTTTCATCAGAAGCTGTCACCACTCTCAGCATGGATTCCCAGAGTGACCTCAGATGATTATATAAGTATAGAATTTATTTATGAAAAGGGAATATATAGATTGCCTCATCACAAAGCCCTGAAAAGCAATGATGCTTCCCCTTCAAGATCAGCTGCAAACCAAGTGTCTATTTCAGAATATCCTGGCACCAGAAAAAGCTAGGAGACAAGGACAGAATACTCAGTCAATTTAACATGTTCCAGACTTACACATAACTAGTTCCATGAAGAGATGTTTCTCCACCTCTAATTTTTTTCTCTATGTCCCAAAACATGCTGGCACAGATTAGTACACTGTAAATGGGGCTCAGGAAAATCAGTGAAAACCTATAATGTTATATTTTGGAAGTGATCTTTAACAGATAGTGTCTAAATTTATAGTGAATGTGTTGGCAGTGAGGAAATTGGCACTGATTACAGATCTGGGAGAAAGAAAGTTACAGACAGATAGCTGCTAAGATGTTTCTCTCTCTTGTTTGCTGATTTGGGATTAGTAGATGAAAGTTCCAATCTTACGCTTGCACTTCCAAATAAGAATCTTTCTGGGAAGATTAGGAATTGAGGGAGAGAGAGAGTCTCTGATGTCTTCAAGACAAACCAATGAGAGAAAAAGGCCACGTCTGGAAGACAGACTGAAGTGGTTAGGATGGCTGCTGCCTTCCCCACCACGGAATCTGTGCTAGCTGAAACACAAAACAGCAGAACCCAAAGAGCAATGCTGAGCCAAGGCAGAGCTCATTGAGGATGAAGCCAAAGCTTCTGTTTCCATGTCAGCCCGACTCACCCTGTTACTATTTGCAAGGACTTGTGAGAAGTTGCCCTCTGGCTTCTCAGAGAAGGTGTAGAGTTGACATCCTCTGTATGAGTTCTTATCTTTGGAAAGCCTGCAACTTCATTCCTCTGGATATAGGTGTCCTGGGCTTTTAAACAATAAGGCCAAAGAGGCAAGGAAGTAGAATTTGTATAGAATAATAATAAAATAGCACTCCACAATTTATGAAACGTTTTCACATCTAAGATGGCAATGACTGGTCACTATTGACTATACCCGACAAAAGCACAGTCTGACACTAAATTAATGACTAAATGTGTTGATTTATGATGAGCAAAGAACACTGTCATTTCTCTTGATGGCATGATCATCCAATGAAGTGAATAAGACTCTTGTCATCTGTCATCATTTCAAAATGAGAAAACTGAGAAAAAGTGAATGTTTTTTCCCTAAAATTTGAGCTGATAGATTACTGCATTGGAACTACAACTCAGTTATTTTTATCCAAATTCCAGTGTTCCTTCCACAATACCAAAGGAAAAATATGGAAAAGAATGAGGCTCAAAGTAATTTGAATCAGACTTTTAGGGAAATGAATGGATTTCTAATTTTTTGTTATTTGAATTGAGTAAAGGTCTAGAGAGGTCTTTTGAAGGATGTTAAAGGGTGTAAGAGGGATTTTTTAAGGCTTGGTCATAGAACTTTGTTATTGGTTTGGAAAGGATAATGTTAAGAAATAAAGCAACTTCAAAAATTTGAAGCTAGCAGGGCGTAATGGCTCAGGGTGCAGTGGCACATGCCTGTAATTGCAGCAATTCAAGAGGCTAAGGCAGGAGGATCACAAGTTCGAGGTCATCCTCAGCAACTTAGCAAGATCTTCAGAAATTTTGTGAGACCCTGTTTCAAAATCAAAGCTATTGAGGATGTAGCTCAGCAGAAAGGCACTCTGGATTCACTTAAAAGAAAGAATTCCCGCAAGGACTTGGGGGGAATTCTAAGAGTCAGAAGCCAGGATGCTTTAAGGAGTACCATGGTTGAGCTAGAATGAACACTGCAACACTAAAAGTAGAAAATTTTAAACTTGTAGAGAAAAGGTAACATCTTTAACCAATGTGTCTGTATAGTGGAGCTATGATACATAGTAACATACTCTGTATTCCAACCCCTTTACAACCTACTGGGAATTCAGAAATAAAATGTACAAATATTAGAACCTACAGCATCTCTGGGGAGAATGATAGAAAATGCCTGTCTTAACTCCTAAAAGTTGGTGTAAGATTCCCTAAGCCAGACAATGTAACATTTTCTTATCCTTAATACCACCGTAGACATCTATTTCATATTTCATCTCTTGCATATTTCTCTGTGCCCCACCACCCACCCAGAGAGACAGTGTGTAAGATCACCAGGAGGAGGCCTATGGACATGAGTGAGGTTCTGGCTTTGCCAATAACTGTATGACCTTCAACAAGTCACTCAGAGTTCTCAGGTTTCACTATAATTGGGAAATAAAAATAGTAACTAGATTTTATGACTTAGAAGGTACTTGAGTCTAATAATCTATAAAGCAGAGACTCAGCTACAACATTAATAAAGCATCTTGCTTCTTCATAAATAGGGTCTCTAGAGGCTGTTTAATGTACAGCACTCAACTCAGGCTGGTTTCCAGGTGGTTCATCAGATTTATCCACTGTCCACTATTTCCACATAAAAACAACTAAGCTAAATTTTATTTCTCCTACCTAGGAGAGAAACAGAATTTCAATAATTTGTACCAATAGTGAATAAGAAAAAAAAATAGGTGATTGAAAGCACCAGAAACAAACATTTATTTTTCACTTTTTTTTCTGAAAGAAAGATGACAGACTACTTCCTTGAATTATCAGTATACAGTGTGTGGGAAATGCATATAAAGAGCTGATGAATCCATTTGGCAGGTCCACACAATAATATTTGGAGAGAATGAGAATATTTCCAGAGAATGATAAATACTTACATGCCTTCAAAAGGCTGAACTTGTGGTGGAGGGAGACCAAGAGCCATGCCACTCCGAGGATGCATAATTCTAAATTCATGGCTCACATTTATTTTCACTAAGCAGAGTTCCTGAGTGTAATTTATAGTCAAACAAGTTGTTACTATTCCTTTTAGAATTATCACCCAAAGGAAACTATTAATCAGATACTAATACCTCTGCAGGTTGAAAGAGAGAGCCTCCGTGCAGGATGAGATTAAGTTTTATTTGCATTTCTTCAACATCTTTTTCTTATTATATTTACATTACACTGTTTGTAGTGTTTAGAATCATAGATCATGAAAAGATAGACTCACCATGATGTATCATTTAGTAGGTGGGTGACCTTGAGTAAATGACTTAGTTTCTTTCCTGAGTTATCATATATCTAAAACAGGATTATAATAGGCTCTCAGAGAGTTGCTATAAAGATTAAATGAGCTAATACTCATATATAGCTATTGTGAGTGCTACCAGATAATTCTCTTGTGTTTTTCTAGATTGGTTGCTTTTGTTGTATATATCAGTGTGGAATAACTTATTTCCCCCTGTTAAGTTAAAGAGCAAGTATCTGGTTTGTAATTGATTCTGCAACAGCCATTAATGATAACTGTTGACACTGGACTGAAATGACCAAATCTTGGGTGGAAAGATCCTACAACTCCTTAATCACAGTTAAGTCCTCTCATGTTCTCAGTAGTGGCTATACCTTGATTTTCACTCTAATTGAGAGTTATTTCCCCTTCTCTCTAGAATGGCAAAGTTGAGCTGAATGAGAATAACTTAAAAATGATTTGAACAATTCTGTATGTGTTGTGTTCTGACAATTCTTTTGGAAGTATTGGGAACTGAATTAGGAGTGAATGATCATGAAATTAGCAGCTATTACAATTCACACATGCATTTCACTCCAGAAATAGGGTATTCAAAGTTCCTTCCATGTGTGCTTAGAATTTTTAAGTTTTCAACTCTAACAAGATGATATTTATCAATCTAATGGCACAATCACTTGCTTCAATTGAGAGAAAAATCATTTGGAGACAACCAGACTCAAGAGAATTAATGTATTTCTATGCCTGTCAATATACAAAGAAAGTCAACATTCCTCACACAGTATCTTTTTCATATACTTTTTACTTTAAGTAGAATCACTGATCTATGGAATGTTCCTAGTTTTGACTCCAGGTAAATAGACTAGGGGACTTTGGGCATGTTAAAGTAACAGCATACTTGAGAACAATATGCTTAATTCTTTCCTTTCTTTTTGAAAAAGCAACATAGCCTGTTTGCCTTTTCTACTCTGATATCCTGGTGATTTTAGTATCCATGATTTAAACAATCCTCACCAAGAACAAACTTTAAGATTTTTTGTCCCGCTAAGAAAACAATGAAGAACTGTGGTGATATGATTATAATAAACTCCACTTTGAATATTTTGTTTCCTGGATTAACTTCTTATTTGAACCGACATCTTATATAGATCCCGGGAATTGTGCACACAAATCATATTTCTTTAGTTTAAGCTCAGGAATCAAACTTTGTTTGCAGAAGAGCTCTGATCTTGACTCAGTACAACTAGCAAACAATTTCATTTTGTGTGTACTAAGAATAGAAGTGAGAGGATGCAAGTTTGGAAATGAGGGATGTGAAGCTATGGACTCTGGAGAGCAGTGGAAATTTTTCTGGAGTAATGACTTTAATAATCCTACACTTGACAGAAAGGGCAAGAAAGAAAAGATAGATGGTTCTATGCTCTACTTTTTTCTTTGAATTTTGGCAAATACGTTAGCTCTTGAAATCAGAGTTATCACACACAGTTTTATCATTTTACCCTTAAAGTCATAGATTGAAAATACTTACAATCATTCATGGATCCCTAGATCAGTGGTATAAAGTGGAGGGTAGATGGTTGTATAAATTAGAATTAGCATTAGCTGCAAATAAGAAAAAAATTAAAAACCTCAAAAAAGCAGTGGCTTAAAGAAAATAGATGTCTCTTATTCCTTCATCACACCAAAAGAATTTCAAATCTAGGCAGTCCAGAATTGATAAGGTGGCTCCACAGAGTAGTCAGGAACCCTGGATCCCTCCAGGTCTCAGTTCCATCATCCCTGGTTGCAGCCCTTTCCTTAAAAGACCCAAGGATCCTCCTAATCACATTTAATGATCCGGCAGCAAAGGGAGAAGATGCTTTTTCAAAGAGATTTCTCCCTCAAACCTCCACTTAACAACTGTATTTACAATTCATTGGCTGAAACCTAATAATATAGCCAAAGCTGACTGCAGGGAAGGATGAAAAATGTGCCTTTAGCTAGGTAGTAATGCACACAGATAAAGAGTTGATCTCCTATGGCTAAGAAGCTTAAATAACAGAAATCAGCTAGCAGCATCTGTACAGAATCTTGCAATCGATTCTGGGGCAGGGGTAGGGAGAAACTTTATAAGGTCTGTGAAATAATGCCTAGCCTTTGAGAAACTATTTGTGTTCTTTAAGTTTATTATTTTGGGGAAAATATGTGTAATATATGTAGGTTAGCAGGTTATATCGTCAAATTCATGTATTGATGATTCAGGACTTGCAAAAACTGTTCATAGAAAGTAAACAACATGAGAATTAATTCAAGAGGTTAGTCTTACTCTTCTTAGATCACTCATCTGTTGAGGTGCAAGAAATTATACACCAGGATATTGTAAGCATTATGCATATACAATCACTTCCTGGATTCTCTACCAAAAAAAAAAAAAGTGTAAATGCAAGGAGACAATACAATACTTCTGGGTATAGGGGAGATCAAGCCAACTTTTAGCACCAAACAGGACTTCACAGAGAGCATACACCAATTGAATATCCCTTTTCTGAAACACTTGGTACTAGAAGTATTTTAGATTTCAGTCTTTTTTTCCAGATGTTAGAATAATTGCAAACCCATAATCAGAATTTTTGAGAGAAGGGGCCCAAGTCTAAGCAAAAAATTCATTTATGTTTTATATATACCTTGCACACATAACCTAAAGCAATATCATATAATATTTTAAAATGATTTTGTACATGAAACAAAGTTTCATGGTGTAGAATTTTCCACTTGGGACAACATGTCAGTGCTTCAAAAGGTTTGGACTTTGATGAATTTCATATTTTGGATAGAGATATTCATATCATTCTTAGGAAAACTTATCTATGAAGAACTTTTTAAAAAATATATGATAAAAGTGAGCCAATAAGTGTTAAAGAGGTACAAGGCAAAAGTTTCCACAAAGCACAAAGTTGGCGCTCATGAGGAAAGACCTGTGGAGCAAGTATGTGGAGGATCTGGCTAGGGGAAGGTTCCACCCCAGCGGCCAGGTGACAACCCCACCAGGCGAGTGGGCTGCTGACTCCTTCTCTCCCCACAAGATCAGTTTCAAATACCTCTCAGGGTTTAGCATAAAAGACATATAATTATTCACCTGTTTCTCCAGAAATAGTTAAGGAAGAATCAGTTTCATCTCCATTTCATAAAAGCCAAATAATGAAATTTTAAATAAAAACTATGGCAGAAACACACCCACTTGCAGATCACAGAAAGAAGACCTTTCTTGGGGTCTTTTGTTCTCTACTCCAGCTGTAGGGGAATCCTGGGTCAGGTTCACACCACATGGAGGTGCCTGTGGTCTGGTGGCCCTGGATACACTAAATATATTCAGGGATCCCTGTGAAAAACACAACCCTATTGACTTTACAGTTTTATTTAGTCTCACTGCAAGGGACGGATCAGTGTTTCTCATTGACCTGAGACAACCTCTTGCAGCTGTGGCCTTGAGAAAATCCTCAGTAAGACCTCTGGCGGGGACAGAAATGGAATCGTGAAAGAATCATAAAAGTCCTCTGCTTCCCTGGGTTCCCAAAGTCCCTTCAGATTGTTGAATGGATGCCAGATGAGAAGAATGAGTATGTGGTGCTTTTCCTCAGGCCTGAGTCACCCTGCAGCACAATTGAACAGCATTATTCCCAGAGGTCCAAAGAACATACTTGGGAAATAAACCAGGACTATTATCATCACATTAGGATGCAAAGACCCCCATATCTACCTCAGGGTCTCAGACGTCTTTGATACAAGTTTTACTTCCCTGGAACTTGTCCTATTTTAATACCAAGTCCAAACACAATTAAAGAAACTTCATGTATCATGCCTCTTAAAGCTCCTCCATGTGTGGGCCAAAGATAACACCTAATGATCCTGGTGCTGCTTCTCCTTGAAGAATCCTTAGTGCTGTATCTGGAACACTTAGAGGTAGATGGGAGCCACCAGTAAGCCCTAGCAGAGAGAAACTGGGGAATGGAAATATTCTCAGCTGTGAGGATCTGTGAAGGTGCATTCTCCTAGTCTTCTTCTTGGTAAAAAGCCATAGAGATCCATACAAGGGAGACAGGCAAAGCCTTTCAAACTGTTTATGGATAAGCACAATTCACATCTATCGATGCTATTAATTAACATCTATTGATGTTCATTTTATTCAAACACTGAACAAGGAACTAGGGATAAGACAAATAGGGCCTATCCCATCATGGAGGTTACATTCTCTGAGAGAAAAAAAAATTTTGAACAGCCAAATTCATAAGTAATTACAGGCATCCCCAAACTTAGGATGATTTGACTTACTACACATTTAGTAGAGACTACATTTTGAATTTTGATCTCTTCCAAGGACAGCAATGTGCAGGACTGTCTTGCGGCATCTGGCAGCAGCAGCAAACCACAGTGAGGTCACCATGCACTTTTGTGTGTGAACAACCCAACTCCACAAGACTACCCTGCTGCTAAGCTAGGAGGTTTGGTAAGGTTGGTGTATTAAAAGCATTTTTTTTTTAAGAATGGAAAGTTTATTTAGGGGCTTAAGGTTTCAGAGCTCTCAGTACATAGATGGCCAATTCCGTTCCACAGGGCTCAGGGCAAGGCAGAACATCATGGTGGAAGGGTGTGGCAGAGGAAAGCAGCTGGGGACATAGTTCCAGGAAGCAGAGAGAGCTTAAAAGCATTTTTGACTTATGATCTTTTCATCTTACAATGGATTTATCAGGGCATAGCCCATAATAGGTTGAGGCATGTCTCTATTTAATTGCTAAACTGCTACACTGAAGTACCCCATTTTACAGAGTATATTACAAGATTATCACTGAAGCATAGTTTAAGAAAGGCTTCCCTAAGATGGTGATATGAAGTTTAAGCTGATATCTGAAGGATAAAGATGGTGCATCTGGGAGAGAGAAAAGCATAAGCCCCAGTGACATTCCTCAGGACATGGGGGAGGGAAACAATGACTCTGAAGCCCCCTGAGCAGTGAACCTCTCCAAAGGAAACCAAGGCTGGTAGACCACCCTAAGGATGTCCCCACACCACGGAGAAAGAGAAGTTTGTGAAAGCTTCCATACAAGAAACAGTGCATAGAACAAAGTACGTTCTGCTTGTCACTTTCACTTTAGCTTCTGGTTTGACACCTCTAGCAAATAAACTTCAAATTTTAGAGCAAACAGAAAAATGAAACAACCTTT
This sequence comes from Spermophilus citellus, assembly GCF_964194105.1. Lineage (NCBI taxonomy): Eukaryota > Metazoa > Chordata > Mammalia > Rodentia > Sciuridae > Spermophilus > Spermophilus citellus. The sequence continues at coordinate 193,958,880 of NC_138182.1, read as the reverse complement.
AAGCTTTATGTTAAACTAAATTCTTATGTGGGATGAATATTAAGCAAATGCTCAGAAATATAAAAACCAAATTAATGTTTTCATCTGATTGAATACATCTATAATTCAGCAGATTTGGTGGTGGCACTTGAACTCATTTACCTCTAAAAACATGTGCAGATATATTAACCTCCTGATTCACTCTCATTCATCGCTTTTTACAAAAAGCAGAAAATACATGTCGATTTTGAGTGGTGAAAGGAAAACAGATTTATCTGAATCAAGAAATGTCTTTATTGGACATACAGGAATTCATTGATGGAAAAGTACTTTTGTTGCAAAATTGTATATCACATTTTTATCTTGATGGAAGAAAAGCACTCAGACACCAAATTTATCTGTCTGGATGACAGGAAGGTCAAAAGAGAATGCACCCATTGACAAAGATTTACTTATTAATTAGTCAGTTAATAGTTTCTCAATCTACTATCCCTAAAATAGTAAGCACTTGGAACTTTACGAATTTGTCATCTTTTCTCCAACTCTCATTTATCTAGAATACTTAGAAGGTAGGCTTACTCTGCTTACCATAAGACATATCTCGCTAATTTCCAAACCCAGCTTCTTCTCTCCTTGGGAGCACAGCCTGACTGTATTACCCAGATGCTGTCATGTGTGTCCAGTGGATAGGAGTGGAAGTGAGGTAGGTCATATTTAGGGCTGGCCCACAAATTCCCCCAACAGGCCATCTGTGCTCTTTTACCCTTCATTAGTATAATAAAAATGAATAGTGGCCTTAGAAATGATATAATGAAGATGGTGGAGCCACAAGACAGAGAACCCGAGTCCCTGCATCAGAGTTAGTAGAATAGTAGCCCACCAACCAGATACATGTGACACAGAGCAATAACTTTGGACTTGCTCTTCATTTTCAGCACACAACATTTTCTTCCCTGAGCTTTGGTGTGATTTAAAATTTCTGTGCTCTACTTTGTGCAGCAATTCTGTATAATTACGTTAGAAGGATATTGCATGTTTGCTAGCTCAATCCATCACGTTGCTGGAACCAGAACTATATTAACAATAGATACATTGTTAGTACACTAGTAAGTAGCAACTGACAATTTAGAAGGCAGTTTTGAATCTCTCAGTGACTCTTTATCATTATAACCTATCGCATTTCACTGTATTTATTACAATTTGACTCTCTGGTTGGTTATTGGATGACTTGGGCTTCTTTTTTTTTTTATTTATTTATTTTTATTGGTTGTTCACAACATTACAAAGCTCTTGACATAACCCACTTCATACATTGGACTGAAGTGGGTTATGAACCCCCAATTTTACCCCAAATGCAGCTTGCAGAGTCACATCGGTTACACCTCCACATTTTTACATAATGTCCTATTGGTAATTGTTGTATTCTGCTACCTTTCCTAGCCCCTACTATCCCCCCTCCCCTCCCCTCCCAGCTTCTCTCTCTACCCCATCTACTGTAATTCATTTCTCTCCTTGTTTATTTTCCCATTCCCTCACAACCTCTTGTATGTAATTTTGTATAGCAATGAGGGTCTCCCTTCATTTCCATGCAATTTCCCTTTTCTCACCCTTTCCCTCCCATCTCATGTCTCTGTTTAATGTTAATCTTTTCTTCCTACTCTTCCTCCCTGCTCTGTTCATAGTTGCTCTCATTATATCAAAGACGACATTTGGTATTTGTTTTTTAGGGATTGGCTAGCTTCACTAAGCATAATCTGCTCTAGTGCCATCCATTTCCCTGAAAATTCTATGATTTTGTCGTTTTTTATTGCTGCATAGTACTCCATTGTGTATAGATGCCACATTTTTTTTATCCATTCATCTACTGAGGGGCATCTGGGTTGGTTCCACAGTCTAGCAATTGTGAATTGTGCTGCTATGAACATCGATGTGGCAGTATCCCTGTAGCATGCTCTTTTAAGGTCTTCAGGGAATAGTCCGAGAAGGGCAATAGCAGGGTCAAATGGTGGTTCCATTCCCATCTTTCCCAGGAATCTCCAAACTGCTTTCCAAATTGGCCGCACCAATTTGCAGTCCCACCAGCAATGTACAAGTGTACCCTTTTCTCCACAGCCTCTCCAGCACTTATTGTTGTTTGGCTTCATAGTGGCTGCCAATCTTACTGGAGTGAAATGGTATCTTAGGGTGGTTTTGATTTGCATTTCTCTGACTGCTAGAGATGGTGAGCATTTTTTCATGTACTTATTGATTGATTGTATATCCTCCTCTGAGAAGTGTCTGTTCAGGTCCTTGGCCCATTTGTTGATTGGGTTATTTGTTGTCTTATTGTCTAATTTTTTGAGTTCTTTGTATACTCTGGATATTAGGGCTCTATCTGAAGTGTGAGGAGTAAAGATTTGTTCCCAGGATGTAGGCTCCCTGTTTACCTCTCTTATTGTTTCTCTTGCTGAGAAAAAACTTTTAAGTTTAATTAAGTCCCATTTGTTGATTCTTGTTGTTAACTCTTGTGCTATGGGTGTCCTATTAAGGAATTTGGAGCCCGACCCCACAATTTGTAGATCGGATCCAACTTTGTCTTCTATCAGATGCAGAGTCTCTGGTTTGATATCAAGTTCCTTGATCCATTTTGAGTTAACTTTTGTGCATGGCGAGAGAAAGGGGTTCAGTTTCATTTTGTTGCATATGGATTTCCAGTTTTCCCAACACCATTTGTTGAAGATGCTATCCTTCCTCCATTGCATGCTTTTAGCCCCTTTATCAAATATAAGATAGTTGTAACTTTGTGGATCAGTCTCTGTGTCCTCTATTCTAAACCATTGGTCCACCCGCCTGTTTTGGTACCAGTACCATGCTGTTTTTGTCACTATTGCTTTGTAATATAGTTTGAAATCTGGTATCGCTATACCGCCTGATTCACACTTCCTGTTTAGAATTGCTTTTGCTATTCTGGGTCTTTTATTTTTCCATATGAATTTCATGATTGCTTTGTCAATTTCTACAAGATATGCCGTTGGGATTTTGATTGGCATTGCATTAAACCTATAGAGAACTTTTGGTAATATCGCCATTTTGATGATGTTAGTTCTGCCTATCCATGAACAGGGTATGTTTTTCCATCTTCTAAGATCTTCATCAACTTCTCTCTTTAGGGTTCTGTAGTTTTCATTATATAAATCTTTCACCTCTTTTGTTAGGTTAATTCCCAAGTATTTTATTTTTTTTGAGGATATCTTGAATGGAGTGTTTTTCCTCATTTCCGTTTCCGAAGATTTGTCGCTGATATACAGAAATGCCTTTGATTTATGCGTGTTGATTTTATATCCTGACACTTTGCTGAATTCATTTATTAGTTCTAGTAGTTTCTTTGTAGACTCTTTTGGGTCTTCTAGGTATAGAATCATGTCATCTGCAAATAGTGATAATTTAAGTTCTTCTTTTCTAATTTTTATGCCTTTAATTTCTTTCGTCTGTCTAATTGCTCTGGCCAGTGTTTCGAGAACTATATTGAATAGAAGTGGAGATAGAGGGCATCCCTGTCTTGTTCCGGATGACTTGGGCTTCTGACACACAAATATTGTGGATCGGCCTGATCATGGAAAGAGTTTACACTTCATGTGCTCCCACCCTAGGAAAGATATCATCTCCACTTAAGAACACAGCGTAGTCAAGTGATCTTTCCAACCTTCTCAAGTGGGATACAGCCTCCAAAAATTGTAGTGTTGATAATGTGCAAGAGAGGGAAAAAATTACATGAAAGAGTACAGGTGCCTTGGGAAGAACAGCAATGAAGATGGGGAATCAAGAAGGGAATTGCTCTAATGGGGACACCCAGACATCCTGAATTCACCCCTTACTAGCTGTGCAATCTTAGATGAGGCATTAAGCCTCTATGAACATAATTTTCTTATCTGTAAATAAAGAATGATAGTATTGATTGACAGTTGGATAAGTGAGTTAATCCATGTAAACCAAGACAGTGCATGAAACAAAGAAACTACCAAATATATAAACATTATCGTTTAATGCTACTCTAAAAAGAGAGGGACAGAAAAATTACAAATGTGCTTGGCTGCTGAAATTTCTTAAAAAGGCACATTGCCAGTCCTCTTGGAGCTCCACTCTGCTATTATTCAACCTTGTACTCCACTGCCATAGCTAACTCTGAACCCTCAAGTCCAGCTTTCCACCCTGGAAATCAGGGCCATGACAACCCACAAGATCATGGTTTTTAGAACTGGGCTGGCTCTTCCTTCTCCTGGCCCCACCACACTCCTCCACTATTTGGCAATAGTCACCATGGCTCACTGTCAAGCAGTCACTGGCATTAATTTTGAATATTCAAACCCTCCATGGTTTCATCTCTAGAGCCAGAGTCAATGCTCAGAAAGAAAACATACTTCTGAGTTTCTTGGACTCCTTCCAGAAGCCCCTTTGAAGAGAAGAATACCTTATAATCGATGCTGCTATAATAAAACTTGGTCATTGGTGACTTAGAGTACATAGCAGGTACTCAATAATTGACCATTACTACTCTAATTTCTTTATTCTGCTATCTTTTAAAAAGTTTTTTATCTTCATTTTCATAGGATTTCAAACATTCTGAGAATACTTTTGTCCAAATTCCATGAGGTTTTAAATTTTTAATATTAATGAGATTTATGAGTCACTCTCTGGCAGAGTCTATAGCTTTTAGCATCTCTAGTGTTAGAAAAATGACCCATATCATGGTACAAAATTGAAAAGGAAAAAGTGATCAGTTTCCGAAGAAGCTACAGAAGTAGAGAAAACAGAGGAAGAAAAATTCTGGTTGTATAAAAGATAGAAAAGATGAATAAATGAGGGGTTGGAGGAGAAATAAGGGGTTGGAGCTGCATTCCTGTGTCTAAGGAGACATCCTTTCCAATATTTATCCTGTGGTTCTCTGGACTCTGCTCTTTGATTAATCTACTGGGTGGTCTTGGCTTGACAGAGGACATGATTTCCCATACAATTTTCTTGTTCTCTCCTTTCTTGGTCAGGTCCATTACACTGGAGAATATAAAAAAAAGCAGATTTGGAAGCTGATCTCTGGACTAATAGGAGGAATCTGACCCTCCTCTTCTTTTTTGTTCCTATTAAGTCAATCACAAATACAAACATTTGCCCACATACTTTTGCACTCAAAGACAAGGGGCCAAACCAGAAGAAAGTGAGACATTGGCCTGAGGAAGATATTTTTCCATATTTCTCTTCTGTGTTCTCTGAGTGTTGAGTGTGAGCTATAAAGAGACAGACTATTTTTACTCTAATCCCTGAAGGAAGGAAAGTTGCAGCACTGGTTGGTACTGGAAAGGGCTTTGCCAACAAGGTAAGCTAGATAAACTCTTGTCTAGCAATTCATATGAAACTTAAAGGTTTGATGCCAAAAGCTGTGACAAGTCACAACCCATCCCTTTGGCTGAACCCTTCAGAGTAACTTAACCAAAGGCCTACTTAAAGTGGGAAGTTCAATCTACTGGTTAGTACCTGACAGTCTAGAGAACATATTGTTCGTAAAGCACGTCACAATGACATCTTGATAGGTCCTGGTCACCTCATGATGTGCCTTGTTATGATGTCATAGCACGGTGTTCTCTTTCCATCCATATTGCTATTTGTGAATGAGCGCCTTCACATTCTAAGGTCCAAGAGATGGCAAATTCTTCCCGATAATCAAAGACTGACCTTTTCAGGCAGAATTGCATCCTGGTCACTGCTGCTGAAAAATTGTCAGGGGAGGACAAAACAAAGCCCACCATGGCTAAATAAATACAAGAGGCTTTGATCACAACTTCAATTCCAGTGTTTTGGACAAAGAGATGAGGAAGAAAACAGTTCCCCACGCCACTGGTCCTGAGCAGTTTCCAGAAAACCCTCCAAGGGCCTTCCTCCCTTGATGCATAAAAAGGCAATTAAATTTAGCTTCACCAGAGACTGTAGGTACGTTGATTCTGAAAGAACTTGGGCTTTCTTCTGTAGCATCCAGCCCTGGACAAGGAGTGACTAATTAAGATTAATTTCTAGCTACATAATGTCCCTTGCGCAAGAGCATGTTTGCACTCTAGTGTATTGACACTGGCAAATGGGGCCAGACTTTTGGCAGGTTTTTTGGATAAACAATGCCAAGCTGGCTAACTTCCTATATTTCTCTAGTCTTTTTTGGAAAATACCTAGAACACTTTCCAAGAAATAAGTTTAGGCCAGTTAAGAGTTTATTCTGGATAATACTGTGTTTATTGTTACATAACAATGTAAGTCGGGTCAACTCCACTTCCAGACCCAAGTCAGTTGATGCTGACATAGCACATGGATCTTTTTCCTCTGGTATAAGGAAACTAGAGGTTCTTGGAGGAAACACAAACTATATTTTGGATAACTCCAATTGTATGTGATCTTACTACTGATTCTGAGGCTATGAAGGGATTTTAGTTAACAGTAAGAGAAATAAAACTTTCCAAATAATTATAAAAGCTAAGCTGGGTGTGGCCGTTCATACCTATAATTCCAGCAACTCAGGAGGCTGAGGCAGGAGGACGACAAGTTCAAAGCCAGCCTCAACAACTTAGTGAGGCCCTAAGCAACTTAACAAGATCCTGTCTCAAAATAAAGAATAAAAAGGGATGGGGATATAGCTCAGTGGTTAAGTGTCCCTTGGATCCTATCCCTTGTACCAAAAACAAACAAACAAAAAAAAACAACAACACACACAAAAAACTTAGCATTCCTCTGCACCCATCTTCTTCTTGCTAGTGGAAACAAGTGTGCTAAGCAGAGAAGAGCACACACTTGGAGCTAGTGCCTAGATTTGAACCCAGACTTTTATACATACTGGCTAGTTCTGTTAGTGGGATACAAAGCAGCCAATTATCAAGCATTCACATAACCTTTTTTAAAAGTCAAGGCCAACCTAAATGTCAGCTTATCATAGAATGCATTTCTAGTCCAATAATAATTTAAGTATTATGACAACTTTGCTATTAAATATTTTAGTTGACAAGTTTTAAAATTTCACATTATGCTCCAGGAATAGTCCTTTTTCAGTATTGTCAGGTACTAGGTTGCATTCATGGTAATTACACCACAAATCTGCAAGACCAAATGGCCTCTCACTTTCCATTTAGGTAAATCAAAGAATGATATATTTTTGGACAGTTCCATTAATCTCAGATATTGCAAGAAGTGATGTTGCCTACCAGCTATTAAATGTTTATTTTTCTGTAATAGTAATTTGCCAAAATAAAGACATATCTTATCACCTACTAGAAGAATTTTGTTGAAGTAATGCCACAAACTAAAATATTGTGCACTGTTTTAGTAAGATGCTTTCTGAATATCTTTAGAAGACAATTTAAAATTATTTTTACATAAAATTAGCTGTTTCTACATTCATTATAAGTTATTACATAATTTTAATAACTTCTACAATTTCAACATGTAAATCACACAAATAAACTTTTACTTTATGTCTGGAGTGGTTCCCCATATTTTAAGGTGAATATGAAGTTATTAATAATTAATTTAAAAGGTGTACCCTGTTTTATTGTCACTGCATTAATTAGATTTGATTGTACCCTGGTAGCTCCTGCTGTCAATGATCATACACTTGTCCAGAAATGCTGAAAGCCATGATGGCTCTTCAGCCTTCCAAAGGCTAAGGTTGGTGCCCAGCTCAATCGGCAGCTTTTGGTCAAATCTTTAGGCTGACACTCAGCTATGTGAGAGTGGACAGTTTTCTTAACCTTTCTAATATTTATTTATTTATCTGAGAAAGGGGATACCATATCATCTTTCTACCTCTTACTAGATTGTCCTAAAGACAAGAGAACCAGAGTTAGACAAGCATGCACAGTTCTTTATGGATAATAAAGTTTCTCTCTCTCTCTCTCTCTCTCTCTCTCTCTCTCTCTCTCTCTCTCTCTTCTTAGCTATTTCACAATGTCAGTCCGTCTTCTATTAAACCAGCATAAGGACAAGACAGCATGCCTGTGTGATACATATTTGCAGACTGCATATTCCTCAAATTTTCCATGCCATCTTTACACTCTCTTTTGTAGAACTCACCGTGTCTCTTGTTCTCCCCTAACATGACCCACTTCGTACCCTGTCTATATAATTAATCTCGTTAATGATCTCCCTGTCTGCAGGCCCCTCTTAACCATTCTGTCCAGAACACCAGGACCTGATTCAGCTTCCAATGGATTTTTATCGAGTAATCATATACTAAAATATTGCTCCTCATTGCTTATTGGATGAAGTCTGACTTATCTTTTTTTTTCTGAATTATCTTTAAAGTCCTTCAGAGTCTATTTCCAGCTTACATTTAGAATCTTGCTGTTCTCCCACCTATTCCCTATGGTCCAAATTAAACTTCTTGTTTTCCTTCATTGTGACGTTTTGCTTTCCTGAGTTAGTACCTCTTTTTATACTATATCTTTTATATAAAATGCCTTCTTGTTTGTTTCTTATTACATAATTTTTCTCTATCATTCCACATCCATATCATGCAATAAGTTATTATATAGATACACATATGTATCATGTACGTGTATATGTACATGTATGTATATTTAAAAATATATTTCATTCAAATTAAATAATAATTTTTTAAAATAAGTCAATCAGTGCAATGTCTATTGAAATACCAATGGCATTATTCTCACAACTAGAAAAAAAATTCTAAATTTTTTATGGAACTATAAACACAAACAAACAATAAAAACTTGAGTAGCCAAAATCATCTTGAGTGGAGAGACCAAAGCAGGAGACATTACACTACCTGAACCTTAAAATACACTACAAAGCTATAGCAATTAGAATAGCATGGTGTTGGCACAAATATAGATATAGCACGCAGAACCTAGAAGTAAACCACTGCTTCTATAGTCAACTGAGCTTTAAAACATTTTAATTAGTGCTTAATAGTTATACAGAACAGTAGTTTGCATTGCAGCATATTCATATGTGTACATAACAATTGGATCAATTTCAGTCCCCAGCACCTATCTTTTCCCTTCCCTCCTCCCTCCCACTGGTCCTCTTCCTCTGCCCTAGTGGTTTTCCTTCTATTTTCATAAGATCCCCTTTTCTCCCTCTCTCTTTAATATATGAAAAAAGCATATAGCCCTTGACTTTGTGAATTTGTCTTACTTAAAATGATGCTATCCCTTTCCGTCCATTTTTCTGCAAATCTCATAATTTTGTTCTCTATAACTGAATAAAACCCATACATATATTTTTTTCATTCATCTGTCCACAGACACCTAGCCTGTTTCCATAACTTACTTACTGTGAATTGTGCTTCTATGAACACATGTATCACTATCATATGCTGAATTTGATTCCATGGGATAAATACCGAGGAATGGTTTAGCTGGGAAAGGGTGGTTCCATTCCTAGTCTTTTGGAGAACCTCCACACTTATTTCCAGAGTGGCAACCAACTGAGTTTTTACAAAGACGCTAAGAATATGCATTGGAGAAAGGAGAGTCTTCAATAAATGGTGCTGGAAAAATGTCATATTCACATGCAGAAAGATGAAATCTGATCCCTATCTCTCACAAAGTTACAAAAATTAACTAAAAATGTTCTGAAGGCTTAAATGTAAGATCTGAAACTATAAAACTTCTGAAAGAAAACTGGGAAAATGTTTCAGGATGTTGGAACAGGCAAGAATTTTTTGGATAAGACTTCAAAAGCCCAGGAAACAAAAGCAAAAATAGACAAATGGAATTACATCAAAAAGCTTCTACCCAGCAAAGAAAACAATCAAAACAATCAACAAAGCAAAGATACAACTTGCAGAATGAGAGAAAATATTTACAAATTACACATCTGATAAGAGGTTGATATCCAGAATATAAAAGGAACTCCCAGAACTCAAAAACAAATAATCCAGTCAAAGATGGGCAATACAGACAAGTTTTGTACTTTTTTTTCCCCTCATATGTGGAAGCTAGTGGGGAAAAGGGGGAAATGTCATAAAAGTGGAAGGGAGGATGTAAATAATGACTATTATGCACCAATAAAAAAGAAGAAGAAGAGGGCTGGGGGGGAGAAGGTCAAAGGGGAGGGTAAGAGAAGGTAGTGGGGAGGAGAATTAATCAAATGATGTTATAAGCACGTACCAATGTATCACAATGAAACCCATCATTGTGTATAATTAATGTATACAATAAAAGGGGAAATAAAGATTAATAGACATTTTCCCCAAAGAAATACAAATGGCCCATAAGTACATGAAAAATATTTAACATCACTAATATTAGGGAAATGAATGAGATCATGTGGTACTTGTGTTTCTGTGCCTAGCTTATTTCAGTTAACACAATGATTGTTGTAAATGACAGGATTTCTTTCTTTTTTAAGACTGGTATTTCATGCTGTATATGTCCCACATTTTCTTTATTCATTCATCAGTTTATGAATACTTCAGTTGTTTAAACATTATACAATGTATAAATGTATCAAAAGCATTACATGATACCCATTAATATGTACAATTTATGTGTTTATGTATTGGTTAAAAATAAATTTAAGTTAAACATTAAAAAAATTAAAAATAAAGCTATAAGGAAGAAAATAAAAATTACTTGGAATCCCAATCTTGAGAATTCCACTATGAACATTTTAGTGACATTTTTGTGCTTCTTTATCTGTGGATATCTATCTATCTATCTATCTATCTATCCACCTTGTTATTTAAATGGAATAAAATATATTTTTATCATATTACATTTCACATAGAAATAAATTTTATATTTTTGTTTTGTTTATTACATAGCTCCCTTGTCTTGTTCAAATATCACTACCCCTAATGAGCTCACTACAGGAAACCAATGTTCAAAAGTTGCTACTTTACCCAGCATTGCAAAAGAAGAAAAGTTGCTTCATGTTTCCCCTCACCATTCTTTATTCACATGTAAATATGTGTACTATGTGTCACTAAGTGATTTTCAAAGAAACTCCTACTGTAGATATGAATCTCTTGAATATGGAAATTTACCCTGGTCATTTAATATAGTTAAGCCATTAATTTTTAAAAACCTCTTTCTTTGTTCACATGGCCATGAATTAATGTAACTGTATATAAATGCATATTGTGCTTTTTTGTGCCATCTCCTCCCCACACCCCACCCCGCTCTTTCTCTCCCTCCCTCCTAATCATTCTTTTTAATGGCTAAATATTATACATACACATGCCACACTTACTATTTCCCTGTTGAAAACTACCCATTTTATTTTTAGGGTTGTGTGTGTGTGTGTGTGTGTGTGTGTGTATGTTTATTTTTTTAAACCAAAGCAACACTATAGTAAGTATGTGTGTGTTTGATTTTATTTTGTTGGATTATGTTTCTAAATCAAAAGGACATATATTTCTGTTTTTAATTGATTTAAACCAATTGCTTTCCAAAAAGGCTACAGAATTCACTTTCATTAACAAAGCATGATGAAAGTGTCTCTTCATCTTTATAAGTTGATTTGAGCTTTATAGAAGTGCTAATAGACCCTCTCAATGTTGCTTTAATTTGCATTCCCATGACTGCTAGAGATGGCAAGAATCTCTTCCTATGTAAAATGATCATTTGAATTTGCTCTCATGTGAATTGCCTATTCCTATTCTTTTGTGTGACTTGCTTATTCTTATCCTCATATCCATATTAAGTTTTCTTCTTCTAATGAATTTGAATAAAAGCAGTTTGTATGTCACTGTGGTGGAAAACCTTCTAAAATGGCTCCCAGTGACCCTGCATCCTGCCCATGCTCCCTCCTGAGCATGTGCTAGACCTAGTGACTTGTTTCTAATGATGAGCAGATTGCAAAATGGTGGTTTTTTTTCTCTTGAATGATTAAGTTATAAAAGGTATAACTTCCATTTTTCCAGTAATCTTTCTGTGGCATTTCTCACATTCTTGTCTAGTAGAGAGGGCTACATGGGAACGAACTGATGTGACCCCTCCCCAAACATCTCATGAGAAACTGAGACACTAACACCAACAATTCTCAAGGAAATGAATCATGTGAACATCCACATGAACTTAGAAGCAAATCCTTCTCTGGTCAACCCTTCTGATGAGACCATGATCTGGTTAACACCTTGGTTATAAGCTTATGCAAAACTCTGATACAGAAGACACAGGTAATTCGAATCTGTATTCCTCATCCTCAGACACTTTCAGATAATATATGAGTGTTAAACTGCTAAATTTTGGAGTTTCTTTTTTCAATATTAGACAATATAATAGCATGTAGAACATTTTTAATTGGGTATATATATATATATATATATATATTTGCAAAATATATATATATATATAGCAAATATATATATATATATAAATATATATATCAAATATTTTCCCTGGTCTTTCATTTGCTTACATACTTTGTTTATGATACCTTTTTTCCAAACTGAATTCAAATTCTTAATCTAATCAAATATGTTTTCTTTCATGGCTTTTAGACTGGATAAAATGAATGTGTGTCTCTCCAACACCTTTTTTAGATTATAAACTCGTAAAGAGAGGCTTGGACTCTATTTGCACAGAATCTTTCTGCAGGCATTAAACGAGTCCCTGCAAGTGTGGTGAATAATGAGGGCAGGTACACTGACAGCATATAGGAAACTCACAAAGACCCTGGTGGAGCAGAGGCAGCTAATCTGAGCGGTGAAGGGTAAATAAGAGTTAGCCCTGAGAGATCAGGAAAGAAGAGAGTCCCAGACCAGAAACAGTGTGGAGAATTTTCCAGGTGAAAGCAAACTTAACACAGCTTTGGAATCAAAATGAGGAAAGATTGATGTTCAAGAACTCTAAGCATAAGTGAGCAGAAGAGCCAAGAGTGGTGAAGTCATTAGGCACCAGGTGGCAAAGAACTTCATAAATCACAGTACAGAATTAAGAATTTATCCTAAGATAAACAAAGGGCAATAGAAAGATTTTTGAGATGGAGAGAGTCATGATGAGGTCTACGCTTTTAGTTTCTCTATTTGTGGTTTGGAGAGTAGATTGGAAAAGGAATTAAGTCATGGAGACCACAAGAAAAGATTGAATTAGTCAGGTTTTAGAATTGCAGATAACTTTAGCTAATTTAGGAAGTTTTGCCTTCAGATGCGATGGTGTGACACTGGCTGGAGAGGTTGAAAGAGGGCTTGTTTTGTTTTGTTTTACTTTTAAAAATTTTAACACAGGCAAAAAATCAAGTATTATGGAAATAGCTAATTCGAAATAAATGCCTGAAGGTACATGAAAAAGTGAAGCAAATCTAAGTTAACATGGGTTAATAATAATGTGGATTCTCACCAGGGGGATATTTATTTAAATATTTGACTATATTTATGTGGATGAGGAAAAATTCACTTTTAATGTAAAAGAAACGGCATACATTATTTTTTATAATATTCTTATTCAAATGAGGAATATATCTTAGGCACTAAATGTTATTTAGCACTTACCTTATTTGGAATTGTCTCACATTTCAGAAATTTTATACTCAAAACTGGATAGGTAGATGTTTTAACTCTATAAAGATAGAAGTAACTTAACTATATTAACTATAAGTTTAACTCAAAGTGTGATTTAAAAGCTTCCCCCCTGGAAAAGTTTCCCAGGTTTTCTGTAGTTCTTACATTGTATTATTATTTTCTATATTATTATTTTCTGTATCAGGTAACATTTTAGGTACATTTATTAGATAAGTTATTTTTGTCCTGGAAAACAGCATCGCTTTCGAGTTTTTTGTGGGGTGTTTTTGCTTTTGTTTAGCAGTGTTGGGGATCAAACCCCAGGGCCTTGTGCATGCTAGGCAAGCTCTCTACCACTGAGCTACACCCCAGCAGCAGCATTACTGTCAATGTCACAGTGATTGCAATTTATGTAAGGGATGGTTGTAAAGTCAAGTACAATGTTTTCTGGAAGTAAGTCTTGAGAATCCCTTAAAATTAATATAAAGCCAAGTATATATGGTTTGATGGATACATGCTTCTGTAGCAATATATGTATTTTTACAAATGTAAACTGGATAACAGTTTAGAGAATAAAATAACCTTAACACATGCAAAATACAACCATAGCATTTTTAATATGGGGATAATAAATAAGGATATGGAAGGTGTGTGCATGCACGCACACGTACACACATACACACATATGCACACACACACTCAGGAAAAGAGTAATGCAGAATATTCACTATACATCCTGGATATTTTTGCTTGGCTCTGAAGATAATAGTGGTGACTCACCATGATGACTGAGCTGACAATAATGATTACTTCAGTGTCTGTGTGATGAGGAATGAGATAATGAAGATGGGCGTTGGACACACTCCAAGGATTAGTTTTTCTCCTCCCTGACAACACTATTTTGGGTCATATGAGCAGTGATGGGACTGGCAGACAGACTTGCTCATAATATTTAAATTGTCATTTGCTCAGCTCTCAGTTTCATTCTTTCCCTTTAGCAGTTCATATGTATTTTCACATAGTCAAAGATGAGTTTTCCACTATGTTGGCTTTGAGGACTTCAGCAGACTCCAAGCCACTGTCAGCCAGTTAACCTCAGTGCAGGTGGCAACAGTTACTCCATCTCTGCGTCCTTGTAGCCTACAGTGTGAATGATCCTAAGACCCATTTGTGACAGATCAGAGTCAGAGAGGAGTGAGTTTGGTTGTTGTTTGTTTTACTTCATTTGGTTTAAATTTCTATTCAGTACAAGAGGGACCAATTTATACTCAGTGGTTACATGGTTATACATGCAAACTGATACTGTATTTCTATAATCATTTATCTCAGGGATGTCTTTTCTCCTCTCATGAATTAACTTGTCAGACTACTGCTCAGGTGAACCTCCTTTGAGACCATTCTGAAAATGAGAAAATGGTCAGTGCAAGTTACCTGAGATGTTGAGATTTGATGTGATGGAGGAAACCTATGGAACTATTTACTGGCCTTCCCTAGCAGGAAGAGTTCACTGTCAAATGTGAGTAGTAAAGTACAAGGGGGTCTGGGAGCAGGCAGGTGTGGAGGCATGGAGAGTTCCCATTTGCTGAGATTGGTGATAGCCTCAGGAGTTTGAGAGGAATATTAACATGGAAATGAGAATATGAACTGACAAGCAAAGCACAGAAGTTTCTCACGTTGTTTCATTTTAACATCAGCAGAAGGTGATGACCATACTTTTAATGAAATAGTAATCTGCCCAGTTGTGGGACTTTCTTTGGCAGTGTTAGCTACCTGGCTTTTGGCACAGAGAAAGTCTTCATTTCAGGAGAAATATGTAGGAAGGATGATATCAGAATCCTGAGGAGAGAGCCAAGTTACAAAAGATGAAGGAGTTAAAACATGGAGGCAAGTATCAGTCTCTTCTTGTGGCTTTAACATAATAGCCTATTTATAATTTATAAATAAAAATTTAGTTCTCACATTCTGGAGGCTAGGAAGTCCAAGATAAAGATGCCAACATATTTATTGCTCTGTGCTTCCAAGATGATACCTTGTTGCTATGCCATCAGATGGCAGAAGGGTGGAGAAGGCCAGGCAGCTCTCTTGAAGCCTCTTTTACAGGACAATAAGTCTCACTCATGAAGATAGAGCACTTATGATTTAATCACTTCCCTAAAAGGTTCCATTTCTTAATATCATAAAAATGGGGATTAAATTTCAACAAAATTTGGAGGGATAAAAACATTCAAACTACAAAGCAAGATTGACTAAAGAATAAGAGTTAAACATTTCCAAGGGAGTGGGATTAGGTCCTTGACCAGATGCTGGAGTCCTGACTATGCAGTAGTACTTCAATGGTCAGGAAACTGCAGTAATAATGTAATTGATGAAAGCTGTACAATATTAAGGGGCAGTGTAATTTTATGCTGATTCAATAATTCTTGCGGCATTTAGACCTAGGTTATTGTCCCAGTTGGAAATGCTGGTTATGAATGTTTTGACCACGAATAGTGGTTTCTGAGCACAGGGAAGAACTTTTTGAGCACAGGGAAGAGGAAGCCACAATAGGTTTACTTGTGGAGAAGAGTCCCATTTCCTTCTCAGAGCTGAGGAGCCTCTAATAGGTGGTTATGTCGACTATTAATCACCCCTTGAGCAAGTGTCCAGAAACAGAGCTGTAGCTGTGTGACTCTCTCAGGAAAAAAGCTGGTTCCAGGTCAGATGCTAGGACAGATGTTTTACCCCATAACATCTGGCCAGTGTATTTTATTTCAAAACTTGAAGGAAAAAAAAAAAAGATGCAATGGAGGTTGTTCTTCTTCATTTGGCCAAAGAGCACAGAGATGAAAATATATATTTACTTTTCAAAATGGCACTAATTATGGGTTCTGATACTAATTTTTTGTGGGACTTAGAGAAAATTCTTTACTTTAGAGCTTGAATGGCATAATGATTCTATACTTCCTATGCCTGGGTCCAGTCCTACCTCCTTATTGTGATATCTAGATGACCACAGGAAATTTATTTAAGGCCTTGTATCCTGATTTACTTATCCATAAAAGAAAAATAACTTTGTTGTTACTAATTGAGATAATACTTGCTAAAGTAAGTGCTTGGTGTACTCATTAAAAGTTGACTCTGGCATGGTCCTAGTTTCTCATCTATAAAACAAAGTTTTTCAACCAGTATTTTTCCAGCTCTGAAGCTGGAAAATTCTGTGATGGAAAGGGCTTTATGTTATTGTTCCATAGTAAGGTTCAGCAAACTTTTTCTAGAAAGATCTACAGTTGTCATGACTACTCACTCACTCCTGACACTGAAGTGTGAAAGAAGCCACAGCAATACCTGAAAGATTTGGTATGACTGTGTTCTAATAAAACATTACTTACAAAATTAGATAATAGTTTAGATTTGGCCCATGGACATTACATACTGACTTCTGTTCTGCAGAATAAAAGCATGTGGAGAAAAGAACTGAAATGCAATCTGTGTTGCAAAAAAAAAAAAAAAACACAGAAAATCATTCACTACAAAATTGTATAAGCTTATAACATGTTTGTTTAGCTCAAAATCATTTTTATATTGAGGATGTGAAAGAAAGCAGATGTTCTGCAACAAAGGTAGATAATAGAAATATAACAAACAGCTTTCATAGGTTTAAATATTTATAAACATATGCATAAACATGTAAAATAAATGAAATGGGAAGCAGTGGCCCAGAAATTCACATTTGCTATATAGGTTGAAACACGATGGGAAGATGGCAATCATGCAAAAAGCATGAGATTCTCAGGTTGTAGCAAAAAGCTAATGTGCCCTTGGACTTTAGAATTAAAGTGACAGTTATACACTAAACCAGTTCAATCACTTGCAGAGCAGTTGCTCAACTTTCAGATCACATCTGATCTGATCTACTCATCTGACTATTTACAATGGCTGACTTGTGGACTATTTCCTTTATGAAGTTGGCCAAATGACTGATCACCGGGCAATCAGGCTTCAGAGCATCCGATATCTTGACAAAATCAGACAATATGATAATTATGCTGTATGTGTGAGGATGATCTGAAATTGTTGTTGAGGAATGATAAAGAAAGAAAAATACAAAGAATGAAAAGAGATATGAATCAACAAAGATGCAAATGAAGACGTGCTAGTGAAACAATGTAAAGGCCTCATTTGGGGGATCACTGTGAGAGACTCACAGGAAACCACACACAGGCTGCAGCAATGACCCCCCACCCCAATCCACAGATCCACTGCAGCCCCCTCTCTCAGCATCTCCACAAATGTCTTTGTGCCATAGCTGCCTTTCTCCCTGCTTCCTGCACTTCCCTTGATGCTTCTCTTAACTAAAGTTTATTCATTTACAAAAGATTGAACAGGATAATGTTTGAGCAACTAATTTACTCTGTATTTTTCCTCCTTTTCATTTCAAGCATTTTA
The DNA here is from genome assembly GCF_964194105.1 of Spermophilus citellus. Classification (NCBI taxonomy): domain Eukaryota; kingdom Metazoa; phylum Chordata; class Mammalia; order Rodentia; family Sciuridae; genus Spermophilus; species Spermophilus citellus. The sequence continues at coordinate 193,940,999 of NC_138182.1, read as the reverse complement.
ATATAAACAGAATACTCGATATCAAAGGCCTTTCCTATCTCATCTTGAAGTTTATACCTTTGAAGAAACTATGTCAGGTGTTCCAGAGAGGAAAGAGTGGAAAAGTGGTGACTTTCAAGTTCAGTAGAAAAGGAAGAGTTTTCCTGAGAATGTGAAAGGAGATGAGGTTTGGAGAGTCCCTGCAATATTAAGAATCCACATTCTGCTTCTTGGTAGAACCCTGAGGAAGAGAAGAAAAACCATGGCTAGCTGCAGAGGCACCTAGGAAAACTAACTCTAGATTCCAGTGCCCTCAGAATGGCAGCTGGAGCCAATAGTTCCCTGGAATGTAACAATGAGCATCTCAGTGGTAACCATCAGAGCCATGGCCCATGACTAGAGGAGACAATGAGATGCTCTGGGGATGCATACCTTCTTTTGTACAGTCCTTGAGGTGGGGATCCCCAATAAGGGCTGAAATTGTTTTTCCTACCAGCCTGGATGGAAGGGGACCCAGGCAAGATTTAAATTGATTTAAATATAGAGGAAACATAGTGATTCCAGCAAAATACCATCTGTGGGCTGATATTTATGTACTAACAAATATTTGGGAATGGGGGCTAGGAAAGAACAGAACTCTTGTATTCTACTTGGCACTCTCTTATTCAGAACCAGCAGGTTCCACAGGGAGCAGATGAGGTGAGTGGAGCCAGTGTGACCTCACTGACTGACAAGGAGCAGAGGGTTGCCTCATGAAAATCCTTCAGTGGGTAAATGAGTGCCCAGAACAACATGGAGAGGGAGTGGAGCAAAGTAATTGAAAACAGCTGAACTACAAAGTGGGTTTAATTTTTTCTGAATTAAGAATGAGTAAAATGTCTTTTCAAGAACTGGATATAAAAATGAAATGAGAAGATAAAGAAAACCCACTATATTTAGTTTTTCATATGCAGGCACACACAGCTAACATAGTGGCCAAGTGACACGCTGAGAGAGTCTTCTCCTGTACTTTTAATAATCATCTGTCTGTATGACCAGCTTGCAGACCAGCGAGTGAAAGGTTTCTTGGCCCATCTCATGGGAAAGCAGAACCAGGAGAGTGTGGGATGAGCAGTGTGGTCTTCCTCTCTCTGCAAAGGCTGCACATTCTTGAGGAAGGCACACAGAACAGAGAGACAGAAGGGGACCCTGACCCAGTAGGCCAAGCTGAGCCAGCCCTGGCCATGTGGAGAGTCAGTGCAGGTGGCCTGTCTCACATCCACTCTCTGCCCTAGCTCTTGTTTCCAGTGAGAGCCAAGGGATTCAGAGAGCAAGACATTTGCTTCATATGTCAATTTGGTGATATGTCTTCACTGTTGCTTTAAATTATAACAGTCACCTTGCATACTGTATCTTATTTAACCATTTGAATTGCATGTGATGTTAGCTTCTTTGTACAAATTCCAAATAATAATAGTTCCCCCAGACAAGTAGCAGAGTGATAATTCAAACCAGGTTCTCTGGATCCAGAACTCACTCTCTTACATCCTCTTTGTAATGCTGTTCCTATCAGCACAGCAATGATGGCATTCACCTGTGCAGTCATGCCACAGAGGTGGCATCAGCGGTGGCATGGATTGTCGCGACCCCCTTGCCCGCAAGGAAGACGCAACAACAGGAATCTTCTTTCAGCCGTTTATTCAGGTCCTTGATATTTCTTCTTCTCTTCTCGGATGCCTCTCCCAGCCTTAATAAAGCATCTCAAGCCCCAATGCGAAGCTGCCACGTGGAGCTTTCTCATAGGGTGTTAAAAAACCATGCGCCAACTCTCCCAAATAAGGAGTTGTTTGTTACAGACCACAGCGGAGCCAGCGCCATCTTGTAATGGCGACCACAGTCCGCAGAAACGGCTCACCACAGTTCCCCCTTTTGTTTTCCAAAAACAATACAGGCGAGAGTAGAGGTCCTATCCCACTGTGCAGAAGTGGCTGCATAGTATGGCTCAGCCCCAAGGAGGGCCCTTCCCCAGATCTGAGGCCATATCAGCCGACGCCTTTTTTCGTGGGACGGGGTGTGAACGCGTCTAACCCGCATGCAATAGGACATGCTCTCCTTGAGGTCCACTTCAAGGATCACTCAAGTGCAGTGCCTTGCCTCGCATCCTGTATCGTGATGATGGTGGACGAAGGGGGATGGCTGAGGCTGAACTGTGGCTGTATAGAAATACGACGACAAACAAGTTGGCAACACCCTAAAAGAAAGGCACGGGTCTTAAGGCGATAGAAAAGCACTAGTGTGGAAACCCATCTGCGTGCAATGGCAGTAAAGCCGGCAGAGTGCAAGGGCTTTCCAACACTAAGAGAATAACAAAGAAAGACATGTCGATCCCAGTGCAATGTTCATAAAACTTGGGGTGCAACGACCATGTCAAAGATTTACTGTTTAATCTGCGCAAGCCAGACTTGAGGTGAGATGCCATTTTCTAAAGCTGCAAGAGCTTGTATGATCATAGCTTTATCTGGACCAATTTCCGGCCAAATATTCGCCAATGATACGGGAGGCATTCCTGGAATCATTAAATCATGAACCGGCATCGGCATTGGCCAAGCCCGTGCCGCTGCCCACCACTGCATTGGTGTCATCCATGTCATCGGCACCAGCACCAGAGCCAGAGCGCTCAGCAGAATGAAGATCCTCATCACGGGATTGCTGTGGTATTTCTTGTTGCTGAGTAGCTGGCGTCAAGACTCTTCTTGTCAGGCGTTCAGGGACCCACAATGGTTCCGTGCGATCCTGGGAAAAAACACATACAGATCCTCGTGCCCATGTCAGCACGGGGTCGGGGCCGTTCCATTGGCCCGTAAGAACATCTTTCCACTTAACATAGCCACTCACAGAGGGCTGAGGGGACACATGTCTATCGGCCGCAGAGCGACCGTGAATATCCAAATTCAAAAAATTAATGGTAAAGAGAGCTAAGGACAGGCGTTCTTTAGGAGTATGTTCAGCTCCTATTCCCCCCTTATGTTTTTGTAAAGTTTCCTTTAAGGTGCGATGAGCACGCTCAACAGTAGGCTGCCGCATAGTGGCAAGCACACATAATTGGAAAGGTTTATCACTTTGGAGCCTGCATAAAGTAGCATGTTGTATAGCTTCTTCTACTGTCATAAGGGCCGCTCTAGCCTCTTTAGTGAGGCTACGAGGGGAAGTAAGATCTGGATCACCCCTAAGAGTAGCATACAAAGGCTGTAGCATAACATTAGAAATATGTAAATATCCTCGTATCCAATTAATATCTCCCAGCAGTTTTTGATAATCATTTAGAGTTTGGAGATCCTGAGTTCGTATGGTGATTTTTTGTGGTCGTAATTTGCCATACCCAATTGTTGCTCCCAAATACTTAATAGAATCCCCTGTTTGAACCTTTTCAGGTGCAATATGCAGTCCATATTGAGCTAACAACTTCACTAGGTCTTTATAGGCCTCATGAATTGTCTGCTCTAATTTAGCAGCCAATAATCCTGTATCAAGTAATCCCACAATAGATTTACCTTCTATGCTTAATTCCAAAGTAGGGCGATTGCTCATATCTAGTGACAAACAAGCACAATTCCCTCCGGTGGCACCAATCTCATTCCCTGTCCGTGACCTTGAGTCAGCAGGGAAGTGATTATGCAAACTAGGCAAAATTAGTAATTGAGCAATCCGATCTCCTGGGGAGATGGACACAATGCCCCCTGGAGCTTCCACCATAACCTTTACTATCCCTACAGTATCAGGACTTATGACTCCGGGGAAAACACGAAGACCTTGTAAAATAGAGGATGCACGTCCAATTAGCAAACCTACAGTGCCAGGTGGTAAAGGCCCTTTGAACTCAGTTTCCACCAATTGGACTCCCATCTTAGGTGTTAATACGAGTCTGGAGGTGGAACAGAGGTCCAATCCCGCGGCACCTGTAGTGGCTCTCCGCGTTTCATGGGATGGCGTAGAGATGGCCATGTCTCGGGTTCGGGTGTAACATTCTCCACTGCCCCATATATTTGTGGGCCCTGGGGTCGAGGGCCCCGTCGGCCGTTTTTTGGCCCAGCTGAAATAGGTTGTCCATGAATGTCCCTCACTGATCTACACTCTTTTGCCCAATGCTTCCCCTTTTTGCATCTTGGACACAACCCCGGTAGACGAAAGCCATTGGAAGGGCCACCGTGAGGAGGTCCAGTAAAATTGTCTTTTTTGGGACATTCACGTCTGACATGACCGGGTTGACCACAATGGAAGCACGTTCCGGCGGCAGTACCGCCCCCTTTTGCAATACGAAGGACAGCAGCTGCAAGACCTGCATTAGTTAAAGGTCCTCCAATCTCTCTACACACCTTCATCCATGCTTCTATGCCTTTGTTCTTATAAGGAGCGATTGCTGCTTTACATTCCTTGGTGCATTGCTCAAAGACCAATTGCTTAACAAGGGGCATGGCTCTATCAGGATCCCCAAAAATCTTTCCAGCGGCGTCCACCATCCTTGCTACAAAATCTGAAAAGGGTTCTGTAGGGCCTTGTATAATCTTGGTCAAATTACCAGATACCTCTCCTCTGTTTGGAAGTGACTTCCATGCCCGAATGCAAATGTTATTAATTTGATCATATACCTCAAGAGGGAATCCTGTCTGTTGATTAGCAAATCTACCTTGCCCCAAAAGCATGTCCTTATCCCAATGAGGATGTCCCGCCGCATGGTTTTGGGCGGCCTGTTCTATTGCGCCCTCTAACACAAATGTTCTCCAGTCCAAATATTTACCTGGGGAAACACAAGCCCGAACAAGGCTAGCCCAATCAGAGGGAGTCATACAGTATCTAGACAGACTCTCCACCTGAGTTAGTGTGAAGGCGGCATCCACCCCATAAGTGCGCACAGACTCCGCCAGAGTCTTCACAATTTTAAAATCTAAAGGCTCATGGAATCTTCCTCTATTATCGTCCTGAAAAACTGGATAAGCAAGACCCATCTCAGCGTGAACAGCCTTCCATGTTTGAGCATGGAAAGCTCTCCCCGAAACACCCCCACCATACGGCGGTGGATCCGGAGGATCACATTTCTTGAACCCCTGCTTATCTTTGCTCCCTTCTCCTACAGCTAAACTCCCTAGCTGGCGAGACAGCCTCCCAAGCTCCTCCTCCTCATTCTCCTCTTCCTCTGACCCACTTTCACATGGAGGTGTGCGCAGCACACTGAGATCTGGATACAATCGCCTCTTCCCCTGTTTCACGCTCCGCACACTTCCATCCTCCCGAGATACCTCACTTCCTGCCGTCTCTGATTTCTCCTCATGTAATTGTTCTAGAACTTCCTGTCCTTTAGTAAGTGTGTCATGACATCTGTCCATAGTGAGGACCAGCTGTGAATCTGCCTATGATGGAGTGGAACACTGGCTCTGCTGGAGTAGAGCCTGGCAGATGATGACATGTTGGGGAACCCACTGGTCAGTGCCTTTTTCTCCCTTCTCACTTTGTCCTTCCTCCCCCAATATTTTTTGTTTTGATTGGCAATTCCAAGGAATAGCCTGTGGGCCCCCTCTATACCTTCCCTCTACAATCAAGTCCAAGTTTATGGAACCCTAAGAATCTCTACCACCATTGACTTGATTCCATGAGAAACTAGAAGATTGATCTTGCCCTTTCACCATTTGCCACCTTCTCTGATCCTTCACAAGACCCTATCCTGGGGAAACCATGGTGGGTCCACAGGCCAGCCTTTTCCTTTGTGCCATCTGCCCGCTTTTCACTTTGGAAATCCTGTAAGCTCTGTGTCTTTGGGAAGCCAGGAAATGAGTTGAATCTTTTCTCCCCCCACATCAGAGGTAAGAAAGAAGGAGATACAGCTTCAGTAATAGCAAAATCCACATCACTTGCTGTGTGCCAACCACTTTTCAAACACTCCCACAGTAACTCACTGGGTCCTCACAATGACTCTTATGGGTAGGAAAGCTAAAGAAGGTGACTTTGGGGGTGAGGTATAAGCTGTAGATGCTGAGATGAGAGTGTGCTGAATGCTGTTTATTAGGTTCTGTTGAAACCTAAACCCCTGGAGTTTTAGTTCAGTGCTAAAACCCCTGGGAGAGGGTGTCCAAATGCTTTTGCTCTCAGTTTATAGTTGTCTTCAGAATCACCCAATCACCAATCAGTAATCGTCAAAGAGCAGGGAATAGTTTTATTCTATATATCATACTCTTACACTACAATTACTTTGCTACTTACAATAGGAGACTAATATGAATGTAAACGTGCATCTGTTTGCATCTTAAAAAAAAAAGTTTGGTTTATTTTGAACAGTTCTTGTTGGAGGGCTGCCATAAACAGGAGCTGAGCACATAGGAGCTGAGCACTACCCTTAGCCTTGAGCGATGGAGGTGTGGAACTGGCTTCCACTAGCAGCAAGAAAGCAGGTGGACCTCATCTTCCCTGGGCAAGGAATTATAGCTCTGGGGAGTGGGCGTCACCCAATGGGACTGGACTACAACCCCCTGAAAACCAATCCCTTGCCTCCTTTGGGTGGAACTTTCTCAAGTGTCTTCCCCCCAATTAATAGGGTTTCCAGTGTGCTCTTTCTCTTCTGTCTGCCTCTCTTGCCTCCCTTGTGGGAGCTGGGACTGAGGAGCCGTCACTGATCCCCAAGAAAAAAGTACTTTCTGTGTCTGTGTGATTATTTAGTGCCAGTCCAATTCACCTGGAGTGACCCTGACTGGTTTAGTTGCATTGTGGCAAGTTCTTATATTTTCCTGGGCACATTTTTTTTCCAACTCTTGGGTTGAACCCAGGGCCTTTTACATGGTAGCTAAGAACTCTGCCACTGAACCACATCCCCAGCTTGTTTTAAGCTCTATTTTGAGATAGAGTCTCACTAAGTTGCCCAGGCTGGCCTCAAATTGTGATTCTCTTGTTTCAACCTCCTGAAAAGCTGAAATTTTGTTGTGGTTTTTAACTGAAAAAGTTGTACATGCTATAACAAATTCAAACAATACAGAAATGTAACAAATTTTTTTCAATTGCCTTATCCTCTTATACTTGATCAATTTTAACCATGAGAGGTGTGAATGTGTGTGTGTGTGTGTGTGTGTGTGTGTTTGCATGTAGTTTTTCAATGTATGTACAAGAGTAGATATGTGTTTTCATTTTCATAAAAATAGAATATACAGCATATGTCTACAAATGCATATGTAGTATATATACATATATATTATATACACATGGGTGTATATATATTTGTGTATCTATGTAAATACATATGTGTGTATGTATATATACATGAATGTATATTTCCATATCTTTTTTCATTTTACATATTTCCATGTCAATGCATTTACACACACCTCATCTATTTGATGTCTTTATACTATTAGATGGTGTAGATGTTAAATGATTTATTCGTCAACTTCCCTGTTGATGTCCTTTGAGTTGTCTCCAGTTTTATGCCGTTACAAAATTACAGTGTGTAAACACATACATACACACACATTTTCCTCACTAGAGCCAGTATTTTTTAAGAATAGAATCCTGTCAGCAGGAATTATGGGTTGTAGAGTGATTTTATTTTAAATTAAATTTTTTTTGTGCCAGATTTGTGCCAAATCATCTTTCAAAAATGCCACAGCAATTTGACTCCCATTAGCAAAATGTGAAAAAAATAGTTTTTTATCTCTTACAAATACTTTATGTCATCCCAAATTTTATTAAATTTTGCCAACTTAATAAAAAAATTAACTTTTGTGCTAATTTGAATTACAATAATTATTGATGAGTTTGAGCATTTTTCAAATGTTTATGGATCATATGTAATTTTCTTCTTATTTGCCCATTTTATGTTCTGTCCCCCTCCTCTGCCTTTGCTCTTTCTCTATTGTTCTATAGGAACCTTTTAACTACTATGGACATTAACTCTTTGCCTTTTTTATGTATAAAAAGTATTTTCCCACAGTCCTCATTTGGCCTTTAAATTTGTTCATGTGAGCTGCTTCTGCCAAATACAAGTTTTGACTTCTTAATTATTCCAATCTGTCAACCTTTGCTTTATGTTTTCTGGGCCTCCTATTAGGCTTAGAAGTTTCTCCCTACTCCAGGATCATAAAATATGGAGTCCATTTACTTAGAGCACAAGATGACCAAATTCAAAGAGGCAACAGTAATATAATTGATAGGATGCCAGACAAAACAGCCTGAAGTCCTGCAGAGGAATCTGCCTAGCCCACATTTTCCCCTCACACTGTACTTTTCCAGCCTGTGGTTATTTGTTATGCCTCTAGGCAGCCCTGATTTTCCACTAAGTTCTCCTCCCTCCTTTTTCATTCCTGAGCAGAGAGCTGTTTGATTTTTTGTTTTTGTTTTTACAGACTGTTATCAGCAATAAGTGGGTCTCTGTCTACCTGTACTTCTCCCATCCTGGGACTCAATGCAACATTACTGGCTGTATTTTCACCTTTCTGCTCTCTTTTCATATCCCCTCTCCGCTGCTTCCTGAAGTAAGCGAGCAAGAGAGCCAAAAGCTGACTTTGACCCATCTGCCCCAGGTTGGCTCCATTCCAATGGGAAAGTTTGATGTTGCAAGTTTTTAAAAGTCATTCACATTTTCCTGACTTAGAATCACACAGGCTTCCTTGACTTCCTTCTAATTCAATCAGGACAAAGAAAGCAAGCTGAGTTTAATGCTGTTTGGCCCCTGGGGGGGGACCAGCCCCCCACACAAGGCTGACATAAGAGCCAAGATCTTGGATACCTTTCTCTGCCCCTTCTGCCTCCTATACTGTCCCACCGTGCCCTTTCTCTTTTGGCTCAGGATACTTGATTTGGGCATTCTACAGTAAAGTTTCTCTCCTTGGATAGATGAACTACATGCCAAAATCAAGGGTTGTCCTAGGTGGATTTTTACCCTGCCCCTGCCACAGTCTCCTCATCAGTATCCCAAATTAGTTTTATGCATTTACTTAAATACACTCTAGTTAAAAGTAGTATGCCTTGGGCTGGGGATGTGGCTCAAGCGGAAGCGCGCTCGCCTGGCATGCTCAGGGCGCTAGGTTAGATCCTCAGCACCACTTAAAAATTAAAAAAAATAAAAATGTTGTGTCCACCGAAAACTAAAAAATAAATATTAAAAAAATTCTCTCTGTCTCTCTCTCTTTAAAAAAAAAAAAAAGAAAAGTAGTATGCCTACTATGCAAATGCAGCCCCAAGAAAAGTCCTCCAGCACAGTGTCCTCTAAGTAGACATCTGGGATTACACACCCTCTCCTCAACTTTCCCAGGTATTTATAGGGGCAGGAATGAGTACAGAGGATGGAGGATTAAGCCAAAGGGCTAGAATTTCAGTTTCAACACATAAGGCCAGGTAGCAGAAGACTGACCGGCACCTCTGAACTTACACCATACGGGAAGATGCTTCCTCATCACCTGGAGGAACCCTGCTTCCCTCGGATCTTTGCTGGTGAACACTAGGGAACAAGATCCCACCTCATAATTCCAGTGTTGGTTTTGTGAGCATTCAATGGCAGGATTTCCAAGAACACTCAGGTTGTCTCTCCCATGATCTTTAAGACTGGATTGTGAGCACTTTTAACATTTTCTTTTGCCATACTTTCTGATGTTTTCCCCATAATTCCAAGTTTTGCACTTAATGATTCAACAAGGTTTTGGTTTACATTTTTTAAAATAATACCCTCAATGAAACTCAAAATTCTGAAGAAGGATCTAAAGGAAGCCATGGGGGATATTTAAATGAATTAGTAAGTCCCTGGTACTTAGGAAGCCTTGACTAAATACCAATTTTGTTATTCTTGTTGTTGTTGTTTATCATTATTATTATTATTATTATTATTATTATTTAGTTGTGGATGTATCTTTATTTTATTTATTTATTTGTGGTGCTGAGAATCGAACCCAGCGCCTCATACATGCTAGGCAAGTGCTCTACCACTAAGCTACAACCCTAGCCCTATTGTTATTATTATTGCTATTGACATTGTAAAGAAGGAATACTTTCAGGGAAAAGTAGGAAATTGGCATCAAGCAAAGAGCAGAGAGGCTATCATAGATGACACTTGTCATGGCCTATGGTATCTGCCCAAATTAGTTTCATTTACATTTAGGAGCCATGCCAGGTGAGTTTTTCAACTACTGAGTTCCCAACAGCATGTTGATATCTTGATATTTTTTCCTGTGACCTGGGTAATGGGCAAATAATTCAGAAAAAAGAAAAACAGATCTTGTATCAATATCAAACACTAATGTAAACATTCAATGAAAGAAAAACTGAGAGTTCATCGAAAAAAACCAGACAGGCCTAACTTCCCAGAGAATATCAAGGCAAAGAAAGATCTGGTCTGGCAACCCAAATAGGCTTACCATCTACTCAGGCTTTTCTGGAAAAAAACTCTAATTTCAAATACTGTACTCTATCTTTTGCTTCAACAGATAAGTTCAGGGTTCTGATTCATACATTAGAGAACATGAGCACCGTATGTTTCCTTAAGCACAGGAAAACCTCTAAACGATGCGTGATTCCCTCTATTCAATGTGCATCACGAAGCTCATATGTCCCAACGTTTTTGAAGCATCCTTTCTTTGAAAGGAGTAGAGAAGCAGCAGTTCAGTGGCACACACGTTGTTGAAAATGCGTGTCAGCCAGAGGGTGCCCTTGCCTCGGTGGCTTCCTGCCTCCAGCTCACACAGGGCTTCCGCTGTTTGGAGTGCCAGGAACTCTGTGAGGGATCCAAGTTTTCAAGCTGATAAAGATGATTTCGATGTGATATTTGAAAGGGCTGTGTGACATAAAGACTTCCCTGTATGAAATCCTGGCACAGCTGGTGAGAGAAGTGTGAGTGGGTGGAGATGATGGGGATGTGAGAAGGCACAGTGCCACCCAAGGCAGGGCTGGCCATAAAGAAGGAGTGAGTTACTGCAACTCCCCTTTTTTTGTGTGTCAAAACTCTATCCACTTAATCTGTTTTTTAAAACATGCTCCAAAGATTTTTGACAACTCATTCACTAAAATATGACTCTATGCCTAAGTGGTGAGATTTACTTTCTTAAATTTTTTTTAATGCAAGATTTAAGATCACAGCATTAGCAAGAGGCAACACAATTATTAGAACAATTGGCCACTGATCACCCAGTTAATCAAATAAACTTGAACCTTGGAAGAAAAATAGGTGGTCTGTGATCTGATCCCTCCTTGTTTTTATAAAGAAACAGGAAAATCTGGATAGTCCCAGAAAGAAAATTTGAAAGTATGTATTTTTAGGTCATACCTTCAACATTAGTAATCATCAATCACTGAGGAACCTAGAACCTTCATACATAGTAAAAGCAATAATATTATTATTATTCTTCAAAAAAAAGATTTGTGGACTCTCCACATGCGATTCTGACATTTGAACCCCCCTTCAAAGATGGATAAGTCCATTATAGTCCCTAATGCCTCACTAAACTTGGCTCATTGGTCTGAGGTCCTGATCTAACAGCTGAACTTCTCATGCCTAAGTGACCTCTGTAGGATTCTTTCGGAAGAAACAGCACACAGAAAGCTCTGGATCAATAAGGAGTATGGCTATTGTTGATGCTCCAAACTGATTTATAAGATCAAAGCATCAATTTTAAAACTTGTTATAATTTCCTGATGACATCAGTGTTCTTTACAAGGTTAAAACAAGAATGATCCAGTCAGATTTAAAGATCCATGGCCTTGTTACATTTGTACAGAAAGCCTATAAAGACATATTCAGAGTACAAGGAGCATCAGCATTCTTAGATATTTAGAAAAGTGCTTGCATTCAGGAGTATAATTCCTATATTAATTAATTCCTTCAACAAGATCATGTGAGCACCTGAAATGTGAGCATCTTAGAAGGAGCACATAGAGAAGGAGTTTATACTGGAGTTAGGCCCCAATTTCACATTACCATATATTAGTGCCTTTATAGAGAGAGACTCTTTCTAGATTTTCAAAAAGACCTAACATTTAAATACTTTATTATACACTAGACACAATATATGCATTTTTCTCTTCTACTCCTCATAAAAATCCTAGATGGCAAGTTTTATCATTATTCTCATATTGTGGATAAGAAACAAGGCAGAGAGAGGTTAAATAGCCTTTCCAAGCCCACACAGCACTGTCAATGACAACATTGGGACTCAAAAGCAGGTAAGTTGGTCAGCAGAAGCCAAGCTCCCCCAAGACTCTTTGGGGTCTATCTACAAAAATTTTCTGACATGTAATCTCAGGTAAACTTCAAAGGACCCTTGTAAATTAAATACTACTATCATCATCTTATGACCAACACTCACAAGGTTGAAACACTATTTAGGTCCTTCAGCTTTATAAGTAAATCATATTTTAATGGCAAATAATCATATAAACCATTAGAAACTCTCAAATATGGGGTTTTCCACATGATATATTTTAAATATTCATCACTTAAGAAAATGTTAATATGAAATTTTAACATGAATTTTTGTCAACTCCTCTTGCATAAGATTGCCAAGTTTAACAAATAAAAACACAGAATGTCTAGTTAAATTTGAATTTCACATAAACAACAATTGATATACATCGGGCAAACTTATACTAAAATAGTACCCATTATTTATTTGAAATTCAAATTTAACCAGGCATCCTGCATTTTTATCTGGCAGGCCTATTTCTGGAAGATATATCTACTATGAAATAAATGAAGAAATTTTAAGCTGATTGGAAAAGAATAGAACATTCTTCCTTTATCATCAGCTAAACTCACGGTAAGTACATATCTGTTTAAGATACCTGCTTAGCTATGTGTGGTATGGTTTCTGCCCTCCAGGAGTTTTGATGTAAAAATAGTGGTAAATTGGTGATTTATATGCTTTTGGCTCTTGCCACTAAAAATTAATAAAAGGAATTACCATTTGTTTATTTTGTGCTGATTTGAGATTCCTAAAGTCTTATAAGGGCTGTGGGTATTCCAGTTTTACACATAAAGCAAAAGAGAGTAACAAGTTACTTGTCTAAGGCAACAAAGCAGAACTAGGGTTTAAGTCTTCTGGTTTTAGATTCATGCATCTTCAATACTTTCCAGTGCCTCAAAGCATCTCAGAACAGCCAATTGGTCGTAGAGTTGGAGAAGAGATGTTGCTGCTAGATGGAAATGAATACCCTACGTTTCTGGGCATTCTGATGACTGCTGCATCCCAGAGCTCCAGATGACAGTAGATGGTGATGATTTTCCAGGGAGGTTTCTGCAGGATGCCATGGAGCCTCTCAGGCTGTGTTATCAGAGTGGTCAAGGTTGGCTCAGGTAAACAATCCAGAGAAATTTGAGGGGAACAAAAAGTAAGTCAGGAAAAGCTCATGTCTGATACAGATGGCCTAGCCATATCTTTTTTCTAAAAGAATATGATGATTAACTTTATGTGTTAAATTGACTGGGCCACAGGGTGCCCAGATACTTGGCCAAACATTATTTTGGTTATTTCTGTGAAAGAGTTTCTGGATTATATTAACAGTTAAATCAATAGCCAGAGCAAAGCAGATCGGCTTTTCTATATAGGTGGCCTTTATCTAATACACTAAAGGCTTAGATAGGAAAAACATCAGACTCTCTCCACCTGAAATGAGAGGGAGTTTTTTCAGCCTGACTGTTTCCAAGATGGGACACTGTTGTTTTTCTTCCCGCCTTTAGTCTCAAAAAAAAAAAAAAAAATCACTTAGAATCTCTCTGGGTTGCCAGCCCGCTGGCCTTATAATTGGAATTAAACTGTCAGCTCTCCTGGGTTTCCAGCTTTCCAACACAGCAGATCATGTGATTTATCAGCTTTCCTAATCATGTGAACCAGTCTTCTCTCTCTTTGACTCTGTATCTACACACACACACACACACACACACACACACACACACACACACACACGCAGAGCCCACACTCCCACTGGATCTGATTCTCCAGAAAACTCTGAGAATAATACAGTAGTAACACAGTGGGCTCATACCACCTCTACATCTGACAAGAAAAGCCAGTGGACCTTGCGTCTCTCACAAAACCCAGAACAGCTTTATTCTACAGTAGCTTACCCTGTCCTGCATTACTGTAGTTAACAAAATTGACATTTTAGGATAGTCCAGGGAGCCATCTATCCACAGTTGTTTTTAGAATTTTTCTAACATTGTTTTTATCAAATCTATGTTTTAAAGGGATGCAAAGAATCACATTATATAAAGTAGATACAATTGGAATTATTTGATGTAGTTGGTATCCCTGGGATAGGACTCAGTGGCCCTCTGTAGCTTTGTGTGTTTGTGTGTGTGTGTGTGTGTGTAACACAATTTTATTTTATTTTATTACTTATTCATTTTTATTTGTTCTTTGTATATATATTATTCTATTTATTTAAAAATCTTTTTCTTATAGAAATTAACATTTCATTATACAAAGTACATGTGCTTCCTGAAGAAAATAGAAATGTACTCTAATAAAAGAAAAAGTTGAACATACTCTAAAATTCTACCAGGAAAAAAAATACATGATAACAGTTTCCATGTTTCTGAATTGTTAACACATGCATTCTCAATGTTCTTCTTTGCTCTGGTTATTGATTTAACTGTTAATATAATCCAAAACAAAGCATATGCATTCTTAGCATATGTATGTTTGTACAATTCATAGACCAAAAACCTTGAGATCATTCTTTTCAGAACAATTAATCATACAGAATTGGAATGCATTCTTTCACCAGGAAGTGATAGATTAAAATTCATCTTGCCTAAGGAACCTGACTTTTGAATATATACACCAGAGCCTTTATATACAACTTTATACTATCCTCTTCGTAACAGTTACCTATAAATTCTAAAACTATAAATTCTATTAAAACTGAAAATATTTTTGCAGATTGTCTATAGAATCCTCTACTTTCCTCTGAATATCTCTAGTTGCATTCTATTCTCATTTTTTTAACTTAATGGTATTTCTTATTTCTAATAATTATAGATTTACCAAAGTAAATCTATAGTAATAGAGTTGTTCCAAGTACCTTTCACCCAGTTTCCCCCAATGATGGTGTCTTATATAACTGTCATACAATATTATATTGGTATAATCCACAAATTTTATTCATATTTCGTTAATTTTGCCTGCACTCATTTATGTATGGGTATGTAAAATTCTACATGCCTTTGTTATGTGTTTAGATTTGTGTAACCACTACCATGGTCAATATACACAAGTGTTTCCTCACCATGAGGATCCCTCACACTATCCCTTTATACTCATTCTACTTCCATCTTCATCCTAAACACTTGGTGGTGACTAAGATGTTCTCTGTCTATATAATTTCATCATTTTTGTCATTCCCAACAATATTATGTAAATGGAATAATATGATAGGTAAGCTTTTTATTATAATTATTAGTGCATGCTAATTGTATAATCGATGAGTTTTACTGTGACATTTTCATACACGTATATATTGTGCTTCTTCCCTCCCATGCCCTCCCCCTCTTCCCCCGACCCCTGTTTTTCTTCATCTTTCCTAACAATCCCTCTTCTACTACTTTCTGGTCAATTTTTCTTTTTTCTTTTTTCCTTTTATAGTTTCTACATATGAGAGAAAACATGCAATACTTGTCTTTCTGTGTCTGGCTTATTTCACTTAACATGATGTTTTCCAGTTCCATACATTTTCCTGCAAATGGCATGATTTCATTTTCCTTTATGGCACAGTAATACTCTATTGTGTACATATATCATATTTTCTTTATCCATTCATCTGTTGGTGGGCACATAGGCTGATTCCATATCTTGGCTACTGTGAATAGTGCCACAATTAACATGGATATGCAGATACCTTTTTTGTATGCTGACTTCACTTCCTTCAGAAAAATACCCAGGAGTAGGATAACTGGATCATGTAGTATTTCTATTTTTAGTTTTTTGAGGAAACACCATACTGGTTTTAGTCATGGCTATACCAATTTACATTCCCACCCACATGTATAAGGGTTTCCCTTTCCCTGCTTCCTCTCTAGTATTTATTTATTGATTTGATGGATGATAGGCTTTCTGAAGGGGGTGAGATGTAGTTTAATGTAGCTTTGAGTTTCACTTCCTTGATAACTAAAGATATTGAGCATTTTTTTCATATTTTTTAGCTGTTTCTGCTTCTTTTAAGAAGCATCTGTTCAGATCATCTGCCTATTTTTTATTGGATTACTTGTTCTTCTCTTGCTAAGCTTTTTGATTTCTTTATATATTCTGGGTATTGATCCTCTGTCAGATGAATAGCTGACAAGAATTTTCTCCCATTCTGTAGATTGTCTTGTACCTATGTTTATTGGTTTCTTTACTGTGCAGAAGTTTTTAATTTGATATAATCTGATTTGTCAATTTTTGCTTTTATTTCTTGAGCTATTTGAGTCCTATTCAGTAATATTGGCTATGCCAATATTTTGAAGTGTTTCCTCTATGTTTTCTTCTAGTAGTTTCAAAGTTTTAGGTCTTAAATTGAAGTTTTTGATACATTTTGAGTTGATTTTTTATAGGTTGAGAGATGGGGTTGTAGTTTCAATATTCTGCATGTGGATATCCAGTTTTCTCAGCACCATTTTTTGAACAGACTGTCCTTTTTTCAATGTAGGTTTTTGGCATCTTTCTTAAGAATCAGTTGTCTGTGAATGTCTGGGTTTACTTCTGAACCCTTTACTCGATTCCACTGATTTATGTGTCTGTTTTTATGTCAATACCATGCTGGTTTTAGTGCTATGGCCCTGTACTTTACTTTGAAATCCGATTTTGTAATGCCTCCAGCATAGCTCTTTTAGCTCGGGATTGTTTGTGCTTCCAAATAAATTTTAGGATTTTTTTTCTAATTTTATGAAGAATGTCATTAGTATTTTGGAGCAGGGGGTCAGGTTGAGTCTGTAGATTTCATTCAGTAGTATGGCTATTTTAACAATGTTAATCCTCACAATCCATGAACATAGGAGGCTCTTTGATTTTAAGTCTGTATATCTTTGCTGGTGGGGTGAGCTTCTTTCGGTAGCATATTGTTAGTTTTTTTTTTTTTTTAATACAAGCACCTAAACCATGTCTTTTAATTGGGGGACTGTATCTATATCTATTTATATTCAGGTATTTATTGAAAGGTATGTACCTTTTCATGTCAGTTTGTTGTTTTTCTCCTGGTTGTTTTGAATACTCTATATACATTTCTTCTGATACATTTGGTGATTTCCGTAATGACAGTATTTGATTCTTTACTAATTCTTGTTTGTTTACCTATTCTAGTGAAATTTATTCTTTCCCATGCTCTCCTGGTTGTGTTTATCTTTCTTTCTCATCTAGGTGTAAGATTTCCTTAACTAATGCTGGTTTAATGGTCATAAATTCTCTTAGTTCCTACTTATCTTGGAAGGTCTTAATTTATTCTTCAATTATGAGGGAAAATTTTGCTGGGTATAGTAATCTAGGTTGGCAGTTATTGTCTTTCAGGACTTGAGATACATCATTGCATGCCCTCCTGGATGTTAGCATTCCTGCTGTGAGTTCTGTAAGTATTCTGAAGGGTTTGCCTTTAAGTATGATTTGGTGTTTCTTTCTTATAGACTTAAACTACACTTTCAGCAGTTTAACATAATAATATCAAGAAGAAATTCTTTTCTGGTCATGTGTATTTGCAGTTCTAAATGCTTCTTATACCTGGATGTTCATGTCTTTCCCAAGAGTCGGGAAATTTTCTATTGTTTCACTGAATAGGCTTTCTATGCCTCTGGCTCTAACTCTTCTCTCTCATCTGTTCTTATTATGTATATGATTTGTCTTTAATGATGTCTCAGAGGTCTTGCGTTTTTTTCTTATTACTCTTTGAATATGATAATTCCTCAACTTCATCTTCAAATCCTGATATGTTTTCTTCTACTTGGTCTAGTCTAATGGTGAGTCTTTCAGTTGACTTTTCAATCAGATTTATTGAGCTTTTTATTTTCAAGATTTATTTTTAATTCTTTCTCAAAATCTGTTTATTTAATTTCTCATTCATATATTTATTAACTCATTAAACTATTTATGTGTATCCTTTTGGAACTCATTGAGATTTTTAAATCATTCTCTTAAAATCTTTGACATCTCATCCACTTCAACATCTTTGTCATCAGTTAATAGACAGTCATAAACTTTAGGAGATGCCATGCTGTCTTGTTTTTCATATTTCTCATGTTTCTATATTGAGATTTGTGCATCTATTTAGATCTATATCTCTTACACTTTTTTTTATGATGTTCTTAGTAAGCAGCCTTCTCTGACAATGTGCCCTGGGATATTGGATTGTTGTGTAGTATTGAGTTTAATTTGAATTGGACTTGGTAGTGTAGTTTCCATGTAGTCTCTTTCACTGTGATTAGAGGGTTTTGACACTG
Organism: Spermophilus citellus; assembly: GCF_964194105.1. Classification (NCBI taxonomy): domain Eukaryota; kingdom Metazoa; phylum Chordata; class Mammalia; order Rodentia; family Sciuridae; genus Spermophilus; species Spermophilus citellus. The sequence goes on along the minus strand of NC_138182.1, from coordinate 193,922,617 downwards.
AATACTATGTTGGAACCTGAAGGATCCACTTTCTTTGAAGGCCTTACAAATGTGGAGTCCTTCTGGTAGTTCAGAGAGTTGTGCTATGGATGGAAGAATGTACAACATGTACCCTCTTGGTTACTCCTTCAGTCTTATCAGAAGTATGTGGTCCAATAAGGTATGAGAGCAACCTATGCTGAAGTTCCTTGTAGGTGGCAGTACCCACAATCACTGTGTTATTTCTCTTTGCTGTTGCTATGGGGAAAATATTTAGGAACGGGGATTTAGGCTCCCTGAGCCATGCCTACTTGAGTCAAAGCTGAGAGATTTTATCTCTATATTCTTTAAGTATCTCCCAAAGATTTGAGCAGGGATAAGGTGAGTAGTGGCTGGAGTAAAGTACTTAGTAGTGGCCTGGGAGTATAATACAGCAGCAGAGAACCCACCCAATATTATGTTCAAGGTGCCAGGCTCAATCCCCAGCACTGCATAGAAAGAAGAAAGCAAATAATACCAATAACAACAAAAATAAACCAGATAAAGAAATAAAGCAAAATTAAAATAACCACCAGCACAATACCAACTGTAACAAAAAAAGAAAAATAATATAGCATAAACTAAAAAGTTAAAAAATAAAGCTAACAAAAATAAATAAATAAAAATAAAATAATTTTAAAATGAAGAAAAGTTGGAAAATGAGGAAGAAAAGGTCCAAAGTTTTAAAAGGAAAAAAGGGGATGGGCAAGAGAAAGATAAAAAGTGAAAAGAAGAAATAAAGACAAAAAATTAGATATTAAGAGAAGAAAGAGTACAGAAGGCGTGGCGCCCCAGAGAAGGGGTTAACTAGTCAGCAGGGAATTAAGTGGCTGCGACACGGTGGTATCCCACCAGCCAAGCCCAAGCCCGCACTGACCCCCGGGCTGAGTTCGGGATTGCTGACGGGGATGGAAGCGGTACAGCCCCTCCCCCCACAAGGGACACTCCACTAAGGTAACCAGCGGCCACCATCTTGGACAGCTGAAGTAACCACCGCCACTCGCCGACAGATTGCAACAACAAACAGGTGTGTGTCACCCAGCTCAGCCCCCATACATAGGGGGATTTCGCTTAAAATCTCTCCTAGACTTTCAGGGGGAGAGACTATCAGAGTGAGCCTGCATAAAGACTAAAGGAGAGCTAGAGGCACCTGACCCTCAACCCCCCCCCTCCCATCAGCGGCCAAAACAAAACCTGTCTAGCCAGCGCTGGGGAGGGGCAAGCAGAAAAAATTAAAACCATAGAGTGCCGGGGATCCCAAAAGCCAACGGTGTGACCCCGGAGATCCAGGCTGTCTGATTCGCGCGGCCTGCCCCGAGGCTACAGAAGGCGTGGCGCCCCAGAGAAGGGGTTAACTAGTCAGCAGGGAATTAAGTGGCTGCGACACGGTGGTATCCCACCAGCCAAGCCCAAGCCCACACTGACCCCCGGGCTGAGTTCGGGATTGTTGACGGGGACGGAAGCGGTACAGCCCCACCCCCCACAAGGGACACTCCACTAAGGTAACCAGCGGCCACCATCTTGGACAGCTGAAGTATCCACCCCCACTCTCTGACAGATTGCAACAACAAACAGGTGTGTGTCACCCAGCTCAGCCCCCATACATAGGGGGATTTCGCTTAAAATCTCTCCTAGACTTTCAGGGGGAGGGACTATCAGAGTGAGCCTGCATAAAGACTAAAGGAGAGCTAGAGGCACCTGACCCCCAACCCCCCCCTCCCATCAGCGGCCAAAACAAAACCTGTCTAGCCAGCGCTGGGGGAGGGGCAAGCAGAAAAAATCAAAACCATAGAGTGCCGGGGATCCCAAAAGCCAACGGTGTGACCCCGGAGATCCAGGCTGTCTGATACGCGCGGCCTGCCCCGAGGCTACAGAAGGCGTGGCGCCCCAGAGAAGGGGTTAACTAGTCAGCAGGGAATTAAGTGGCTGCGACACGGTGGTATCCCACCAGCCAAGCCCAAGCCCGCACTGACCCCCGGGCTGAGTTCGGGATTGCTGACGGGGACGGAAGCGGTACAGCCCCACCCCCCACAAGGGACACTCCACTAAGGTAATCAGCGGCCACCATCTTGGACAGCTGAAGTATCCACCGCCACTGTCCGACAGATTGCAACAACAAAACAGGCACAGAGTACAGTTTGAACTGCCGAGAATCATCACTGAGGGGAAATCTGGTCTAGCAGGAGAAACCAAGGCTAGCAGGAGAAACCAGGAGCCTAGAGGCAAGGCCCTCGCGACTGGGCAGCTGTAAACTGCAGGCCCACCGGCGACAGTTCACCCACTGCCCGCGTAACTGGGCGGTAGGAGAACGCCCTCCCGTTGGTGACAGATCACCTGCCCGCGGCCTGTGATACTGGGCGGCTGGAGTCTACCCGCCTGCCACGACCGGGAGCTGAAACCACACAGAGACAGTCCAGTCACACCCCCCCATTAGGGCACCCCGGCAAGGAGACTGGGGCCCGTCATAGCAGAGTAGTGTCGTCACTGGAGCTCGAACGTCGGAATTCCTTCCCAGCGGAATCCACGTTAGCAGTCATACTTCAACAACACAAAGGAGAGACATCAGAGTAATACAGAAACAAAACAAATCTATAGAGGAGAGCAGAAACACGACAATCAAAAAGAGCTGGAAAGTAACGTGGACAACATGAGAAAACAAGGGAAAAAAGGATTACAAACAATGCAAGACTACTCAATTCTACAGGAGGACATAGAAACTTCAGAAACAGGTATAGGGAAAGAACTCAAGGCATACCTAACTCGAATGGAAAGGAATATTAGAGAAGACATGAGACAGCAAGTCCAAGAAATAAAAATATATTTTGAAAATTAATTAAACAAACAAATTCAAATGGCAAAGAACGAGCTCTACCAGGAGATAGAGATATTAAAAAAAAATCAAACAATAATCCTAGAATTACAGGAAACTATAAACCAAATTAAAAACTCAAACGAGAATATTACAAATAGACTTGATCAAGTAGAAGTCAGAACATCAGATAATGAAGACAAGGTTTATCAACTTGAAAAGAATATAGTCAACACAGAAAAGATGCTTAATTCCCACGAGCAATCTATTCAAGAGATACGGGATGTCATAAAAAAACCAAATCTGAGAGTCATAGGGATAGAAGAAGGCACAGAGATTCAAACCAAAGGAATGGACAGCATATTAAATGAAATAATTCTAGAAAACTTCCCAGAGATGAAAGATGGAATGGATTGCCAAATCCTGGAAGCCTACAGGACCCCAAACATTCAAAACCATAATAGACCAACCCCAAGACATATAATTATGAAGATAGCCAACGTACAGAACAAGGAGAGAATATTAAAAGCTACGAGAGAAAAGAGGCAGATTACTTTCAGGGGTAAACCAATTAGGTTAACGACAGATTTCTCATCACAAACTTTGAAAGCGAGAAGATCCTGGAATAACGTATTTCAAATGCTGAAAAATAATGGATTCCAACCAAGAATACTATATCCAGCAAAATTGAGCTTCAAATTTGACAATGAAATTAAAATCTTTCACGATAAACAAAAGCTAAAAGAATTTGCAGCAAGAAAACCAGCTCTGCAAAGCATTTTGAACAAAACACTACAAGAAGAGGATGTGAAAAATAGTGCCCAAAACTAACAGCAGGAAGTATCTCAGTAAAGGGGGAGGAAAATAACCAAAAAGCAAAACTAACCAAACTAAAATAAATAAATAAAGAAGCATGACTGGAAATACAAATCATATCTCAATTGTAACCTTAAATGTTAATGGCCTAAACTCACCAATCAAGAGACATAGGCTAGTAAACTGGATCAAAAAAACAAATCCAACAATATGCTGCCTTCAGGAGACTCATATGATAGGAAAAGACATACACAGGCTGAAGGTAAAAGGTTGGGAAAAATCATACCACTCACATGGCCCTCGGAAGCAAGCAGGAGTGGCCATACTCATATCGAATAAAATCAACTTCAAACCTAAGTTAATCAAGAAGGACAAAGAAGGTCACTATATACTGTTAAAAGGAACCATCCACCAACAAGACATAACAATCATCAATTTGTATGCACCCAACAATGGAGCTGCAACGTTCATAAAACAAACTCTCCTCAAGTTCAAGAGTCAAATAGACCACAACACAATAATTATGGGTGACTTCAACACACCGCTCTCGCCATTAGACAGATCCTCTAGACAAAAACTGAATAAAGAAACTATAAAACTCAACAGCACAATCAATAATCTAGACTTAACCGACATATATAGAATATATCAACCATCAAGTGGATACACGTTCTTCTCAGCAGCACATGGATCCTACTCAAAGATAGACCATATATTATGCCATAAGACAACTCTTAGTAAATATAAAGGCGTGGAGATAATACCATGCACCATATCTGACCATAATGGAATGAAATTGGAAATCAATGATAAAAGAAGGAAGGAAAAATCCTACATCACATGGAAAATGAACAATATGTTATTGAATGATCAATGGGTTATAGAAGACATAAAGGAGGAGATGAAAAAATTCTTAGAGTCAAATGATAACACAGACACAACATACCGGAATTTATGGGACACAATGAAAGCAGTTTTAAGAGGGAAATTCATTTCTTGGAGTTCTTACCTCAAAAAAAGAAAAAACCAACAAATAAATGAACTCACACAACACCTCAAAAATCTAGAAAAGGAAGAGCAAAACAACAGCAAATGTAGTAGAAGACAAGAAATAATTAAAATTAGAGCAGAAATCAATGAAATTGAAACAAAAGAAACCATTGAAAAAATAGATAAAACTAAAAGTTGGTTCTTTGAAAAAATAAATAAGATAGACAAGCCCTTAGCCACGCTAACGAAAAGAAGAAGAGAGAGAACTCAAATTACTAACATACGGGATGAAAAAGGCAATATCACAACAGACACTACAGAAATACAGAAGATAATTAGAAAGTATTTTGAAACCCTATATTCCAATAAAATAGAAGATAACGAAGATATCGATAAATTTCTTAAGGCATATGAATTGCCCAGATTGAGACAGGAAGACACACACAATTTAAACAGACCAATAACAAAAGAAGAAATAGAAGAAGCCATCAAAAGACTACCAACTAAGAAAAGCCCTGGACCAGATGGGTATACAGCGGAGTTCTACAAAACCTTCAAAGAAGAATTAATACCAATACTTTTCAAGCTATTTCAAGAAATAGAAAAAGAAGGAGCTCTTCCAAATTCATTCTATGAGGCCAACATCACTTTGATCCCAAAACCAGACAAAGATACTTCAAAGAAAGAAAACTACAGACCAATATCTCTAATGAACTTGGATGCAAAAATTCTCAATAAAATTCTGGCGAATCGAATACAAAAACATATCAGAAAACTTGTGCACCATGATCAAGTAGGATTCATTCCTGGGATGCAAGGATGGTTCAATATACGGAAATCAATAAATGCTATCCACCACATCAATAGACTTAAAGACAAGAACCACATGATCATCTCGATGGATGCAGAAAAAGCATTTGACAAAGTACAGCATCCCTTTATGTTCAAAACACTAGAAAAACTAGGGATAACAGGAACTTACCTCAACATTGTAAAAGCTATCTATGCTAAGCCTCAGGCTAGCATCATTCTGAATGGAGAAAAATTGAAGGCATTCCCTCTAAAATCTGGAACAAGACAGGGATGCCCTCTATCACCACTTCTATTCAATTTAGTTCTCGAAGTACTAGCCAGAGCAATTAGACAGACAAAAGAAATTAAAGGCATAAAAATAGGAAAAGAAGAAATTAAACTATCGCTATTTGCGGATGACATGATAATATACTTAACAGACCCAAAAGAGTCTACAAAGAAGCTGCTAGAGTTAATAAATGAATTCAGCAAAGTGGCAGGTTATAAAATCAACACGCATAAATCAAAGGCATTCCTATATATCAGCAACAAAACTTCTGAAATGGAAATAAGGAAAACCACTCCATTCACAATATCCTCAAAGAAAATAAGATACTTGGGTATCAACCTAACAAAAGAGGTGAAAGATTTATACAATGAAAACTACAGAACCCTAAAGAGAGAGATAGAAGAAGATCTCAGAAGATGGAAAAATGTACCCTGTTCATGGATAGGCAGAACTAACATCATCAAAATGGCGATATTACCCAAAGTTCTCTATAGGTTTAATGCGATGCCAATCAAAATACCAACGGCATTTCTTGTAGAAATAGACAAAGCAATCATGAAATTCATATGGAAAAACAAAAGACCCAGAATAGCAAAAGCAATTCTAAGCAGGAAGTGTGAATCTGGAGGTATAGCGATACCAGAGGTCAAACTGTACTACAAAGCAATAGTAACAAAAACAGCATGGTACTGGTACCAAAACAGGCGGGTGGACCAATGGTACAGAATAGAAGACACAGAGACTAATCCACAAAGTTACAACTATCTTATATTTGATAAAGGGGCTAAAAGCATGCAATGGAGGAAGGATAGCATCTTCAACAAATGGTGCTGGGAAAATTGGAAATCCATATGCAACAAAATGAAATTGAATCCCTTTCTCTCGCCATCCACAAAAATTAACTCAAAATGGATCAGGGAGCTAGATATCAAATCAGAGACACTGCGTCTGATAGAAGAAAAAGTTGGCTACGATCTACAAATTGTGGGGTCGGGCTCCAAATTCCTTAATAGGACACCCATAGCCCAAGAGTTAACAACCAGAATAAACAAATGGGACTTACTTAAACTAAAAAGTTTTTTCTCAGCAAGAGAAACAATAAAAGAGGTAAATAGAGAGCCTACATCCTGGGAACAAATCTTTACCCCCCACACCTCCGATAGAGCCCTAATATCCAGAATGTACAAAGAACTCAAAAAATTAAACAATAAGATAACAAATAACCCAATTAACAAATGGGCCAAGGACCTCAACAGACACTTCTCAGAGGAGGACATACAATCAATCAACAAGTTCATGAAAAAATGCTCACCATCTCTAGCAATCAGAGAAATGCAAATCAAAACCACCCTAAGATACCATCTCACTCCAGTAAGATTGGCAGCCATTATGAAGTCAAACAACAACAAGTGTAGGCGGGGATGTGGGGAAAAAGGTACACTTGTACACTGCTGGTGGGGCTGCAAAATGGTGAGGCCAATTTGGAAAGCAGTATGGAGATTCCTGGGAAAGCTGGGAATGGAACCACCATTTGACCCAGCTATTGCACTTCTCGGACTATTCCCTGAGGACCTTAAAAGAGCGCACTATAGGGATACGGCTGCATCAATGATTATAGCGGCACAATTCACAATAGCTAGACTGTGGAACCAAACTAGATGCCCTTCAATAGATGAATGGATAAAAAAAATGTGGCATCTATACACAATGGAATATTATGCAGCACTAAGAAATGACAAAATCATAGAATTTGCAGGGAAATGGATGGCATTAGAGCAGATTATGCTAAGTGAAGCTAGCCAAGCCCTAAAAAACAAATGCCAAATGTCTGCTTTGATATAAAGAGAACAACTAAGAACAGAACAGGAAGGAAGAGCATGTGGAAAAGACTACAGTAAACAAAGACGAATGGGGGGAGAGAAACGGAGAGAGAAGGGAAAGCATATGGAAATGGTAGGAGACCTTCAAGGATACATAAAATTATAAGAGGCTATGAGGGGCAAGGGGGAGGGAAAAAAAGGGAGAGAATTGAACAACAGCAGGGGAGATAGAGAGGGAAGATGGGAGGGGAGGGGAGAGGAGGGGGGATAGTAGGGGATAGGAAAGGTAGCAGAATACAACAGTCACTAATATGGCATTATGTAAAAATGTGAATATGTAACAGATGTGATTCTGCAATCTGTATTTGGGGTGAAAATGGGAGTTCAAAACACAATTTGAGTCAAATGTATGAAAGATGATATATCATGAGCTATGTAATGCTTTAAATAATCAATAAAAAATTTAAAAAAAAATAAAGAAAAAAAATAAAAAAAAAAAGAGAAGAAAGAGAGGAAAATGCAAAAAAGAAAAGCATATTGTTAGAGTCTGTAAACAAGTCAGGATGGCGCCTGGCATTTTGCCAGAGAAATATTAGAGTCTGTAAACAAGTCTGGATGGCCCCTGGCATTCTGCCAGAGGGAGTGGTTTGTGAAGTAACGCCAGCAAGCCATTAAGTGTGGAGATTCCTTATTGGTTGACTGCTGTATCTAGTTTATGTTAATTAAGATAAGCTGTGTGGAATGTATATATACCTCTGTTGTCCTACAATAAACGGCTTCCACTCCTGCTGTATCAATGTACACAAGTTGTTCATCACCCACCAGTTATTTTGCTGCAGCTGGACTGCGGCAGTATATATATATATATATATATATATATATATATATATATATATATACACACACACAAATGAAAAACATAAGGGGGGGTGACTCAAAATGGGATAGGGAGGAAGAGCATGAGAAGAAGAGTACCACTAAATAGGGAAGAGAGGTGGGAGGGAAAAAGAGGGAGAAGGGGAGTTGCACGGAAGATGGAAGGAGAACCTCATTGTTATACAGAATACATATATGATGTTGTAATGAGAAAAAGAAAAAAAAGTGTGTCACATTAGACTGGATAGAGAGAAAGGATGGGAGAGGAGGGGAGAAGTAGGGGGGATAGGAAGGGCAGCAGAATAGAATAGACATTATGATTGATGTATGTACATTCCATGTATGTATTATATGTCAAAATACATTCTACTGTCATGTATGACTAAAAAATAAATAAATAATTTTTTAAAAAATTTAATAAAAATTAATAAAAAACAAAATTTCTTCTCATGTTCAATTGTGAAGGCTCAGAATGGATAATTGTATTCTATGTTGAATATACCTTCTTTCCATGCCTTCTTAGGCTGTGCACTCCTTGGGGAGAACAAAGGTTGAAGGTTATTCACCCCCTTCCTTCCTTTGTTGTGTTCCCTAGGAAAACAGCAGTAGTTTGTGGCCAGAGCCAGTTGGAATACTTCTCAGTTGAACTGAATAGCCAAATTAACTAGGATAAAACTCAGTTCCCTAGGCAAAGATTTACTCCAGAGTTGTTTGAGCTGTGTTCTCTGAGAATGGATAGACACCAGCATTGCAATGTGTCTCCAAGGTAGCGTGAAGTAGAGAACTTGTCTGGCACAGGCCCCCTCCAGTGTGCTTTGCACTGTACACTCCAAGGGCAGATCTGGCATTGGACACTACAGCATGTCAAGGATTTTGGTGCCTTTTGTGTTGCACGCTCTTAGTGTAGGGAGAGGTCATGGAATCACAACTATGTGACCTGAGGTGAGCAGGGGTGATGGCAGGCCCTATGCAATCTGCTTATTCTGATATTCTGAAAGTTGGCTCCGGTGGTACCAAATCACACAGGACTACTTATCTCCCTGGAATCCTGAAGCTAGATTCTCAAGCCACCAATTTTAAGGGGGAAGCATACTCTCTTCCTTTACACATCATAGTCCAGTTTCTCACTGCATATAATTCCCAACAAGTTTGTATCATAGGCTCTCCTCTGGAGCAAAATTGACTCATAAGGCAGTTTCACACTGAGCCAGTATAGTAATCTTGCCAGTGGGATTCAGAGGCAGGAAAACACAGGAGCTTTTGACTCCCAGAGTGGTAAAATCAGAGGAGACCTTCTCAAGATGGCTCCCTGTTACAACCAAGTGAGAATATGCTAGAAAGTTTATAGAACTTCTCTGGATCCAGTTTACTGCACAGATCCCAAATCTATTGTCTCATTGCACTGAATTTCTGTAAAACAACAGTTCTGTGCTTGTGGTATACATCAGGACTTTCCTTTTTCACCTCTACCTCCATCCTCTTCTGTGCTGCCATGTGATTGGTCCACAGGGACTCCATTCACCCTATGTTCCATTATCCAAAGTTTCTGGGTTTCTCCAAGTCCCTGTCCACTATTAAACATCAGTGTTCTTCCACAGTTAGCCAAATCCATTCACAACTGCTCTCCAGTTGTTCAGATTCAATCTTGTGGAGAAGTGGGCAAGTGGCAGGCACCTCTACTCTGCCATGTTGAATCTCCCATCTCTTATATGGCTCTTTATAACCAAAGTTCACAGATTCTTATTGATTGTAAATAAACAGTGTGTGAAAATAGTTAAGTATTCAGAGAATCTAAAGGGCGGCTAAGTTGTGTAGTAAGGAAGTATACAATAAGTTGTATAAAGTAGAGTTTGGATTCCAAACTCATTTGAAGTTCCAAAACATTTTGGAAAAAAAGGGTAACCAATCTAGTTTTCTTGACTTTTCCTGAGGTCAAGCATATAGAGAGAGAGCAAAAGTGTTCCAGAGTTGCCAGAATTTACATATCATCTAGAGGTACATTTTGAAGACTACTCAAGGCCTTCAGCTGGCTGGCCTGATGAACCTCTCCAACCTTTCCTCCTACTTCTCCCCTATACATATTGTATACACGTGACATTCCTAATTTCCTAACAGCCTGCCTGAGTTTTACCTTGCAGTGCTTCTCGGACTTCACTGTAACTGCAGCAGGTCTCCTGCAGATCTTGTTAAATGCAGAGCCTCATTAAGTAGTTCTGGAGTGAGTCCCAAATTTCTACTTTCCTAACCAGCTTCCAGAGACCCCACTTTTAGTATTAAGATTTTAAGGCTTAATTCAAACTACTACTGGGCTTCAGTTTATTTTGTTTTTATAGGAATAGAGGCTCTATCCTTTTTATCAGTGATTCACAAACCTGTTTATGCATTTGTATCTCCTAAATCACTTCTAAACCTACCAGTAACTGTGCCTGATCCCCAAAATTGTGGTTGTTCTGGTACATAGCCCAGGATTTGGAATTTTCAAAAGATACCCAGGTGATTCAATATGCAGATAAATTTAGGAACCACTGCATTCATCATATTTTCATCATAGCTATAATTAGTCTTCGTGCCTAGTTTGTCTTCACTTTCATCTAATGGGCCATCTTAGCTCAGTAATTTCCTGAGGGCAGGAAATTTTTTTACCTCACAGTAGTACTCAATGTACTGAGTAAGTAAACAAATTAAAAACACATAAATGAAAATTAAAATGAATATGTAGAAGATATTATCCATGACATTAGCCCCCAGTAGAATAGGGTGTCCCCAAAAGTCTTTTACCTAAAAATAATTTGTCCAACTTTCTCTTCCTAGACTTTAGGAACTACTTACCTTCTGACTGTTTTACTCTAGGAGTTTCATCAAGAAAGTTTTCCTGCAGTTTTTATTTCACAGTTGATTTTTCACTTGTTCCTATGTTCTTAATAAAGAATCCAGCACAGCTCAGGGATGCAGGGACATGTGCCTGCTACTTCCTGGGATTCCAAGAAAGCTGGAATAGGAACTGCCCCATTTTGTCCCTAGCCTCTCCCCAGGGGGATTCATTCATCACCAGAACAGAATCTAGAACAATAGAGTACAGTCTTTGACTTCATCCTTAAGGGATACCTTTTACAGGAGCTGAATGTTTCTGAAAAGATTGGGTCAATTCTCTCTTATATTACACTCTTCCCCGTTAAGACTTCCCAACATCTGCCGATATAGTGGAATTGGCAAGCAGTAAAAGCCTAGACCTCAAGATTCTGTCTCAGGACAAAGTAAGTAAAACCCTCACCCCACCCCAGCATGCCACCAGCTACATGACAAGAAGCATGGCTTCTTACAGACTACAAGCTTCATAGCCTCACCTGGGAGGTAGGCAAAGGTTCTCCACACTGTCCTTTTTCTTAGAGAATTATTAAGTCTTACATTTACCAACTGTGCTGATGGCCACTTCATAAGTTCCCAGGTACTCAGGCTACTTCCTGATATTTAGAACATATTTGTGTGAAGTGCTGATCTCATACCTGACCCAAAGAAGAGTGTAAAGGCCCTGCAGTAATATACAGGTTAGGAGAGAAGTTAGGTGCTTATAACAAAGAACAAAAACAACTAAGATTTTTTTTTCCTCATCTAACAAGATTTTTGGCTAATGCTGGAGTTCAAGAACAGGAACAAGACTCCTTCTGTTTTATGCACCAACATATTTAAAATGAAAATATTATCACATAATGGTTGCAAGATGGCTGCTATATGTATGTATGAAATTCATGTTCTTAACTGTAGGCTGAGAGAAGAAGGAAAGGACAAGATCCCTTCCAGAATGCTTAAGCTCTGAGTTCATATAACAAGGTTACCCTCAGAGGCTAGGGTCTGAGAAAGAGTACTTTAAGTTAGGCACAGGACCAACTTATCCATTAGGCATAGTAAGCAAAGTACCACAAACTCACCATACTTTTAGAGGCCTACCAAAATGTTTAGGCTTACTTTCTTTTAAAATCAGAATAAAAAAGAATACAATAAATATGAATATATAATAATTCACCCAGTCTAGATTATATTTGATTTTCTACCAGCACAGTTGTAAAATATAATCTGAATTTTATTTTTTAAATGGATGAAGGGGCCCACAAAGGCAAAGGCATCTAAGGACTCTGAAGTTATAGTACAGTCCTGATTCATCATATTAATATTTAAAATAAAGTTAGAGTTTTGTTTGATTGTTTTTGGCTTTAAAAGGATGAATATTCATAGCATTTTTATTTGTAAAGCTCAAATGAGAAAGCACTAAAATATCCATTGTTAGGGGAATGAATAGACAACATCCTCACAGTGGAATACTACCCTCCAATAAGAAATGAATCACCTACACACAGGAGAACATGGATGAATCTCAGAATAATTATGCTGAGTTAAAAAATTCAAAGAGAATGCACACTCTATGGGTCTATGATTCTTTTTATAGAAAATGCAAACTAATCATAATGACTGAAAGTTACTCAATAGTTGCCTACAGCAAAGGAGGTAGAGTGGGAAGGATCAAAAAGGCAGGAAGAAAATTTGAGGATTGTGGTGGTGGTTTCACAGATCTAAAAAAAATGTTAAAACATCAATATGTTTTAAAATACGCAGTTTATTTTATGTCAACTACACCTCTGTATCACTATTTTTTTAAAATGAAGGAATAGATAATAGAATTGGCAAATTCACATTTTCTATCCCAATGTTCTATGATTTTATCTTCCTCCTCTAATTTAGCTATTTTCAGATTTGAAATAATCAAACTCCATGGATCCCTTTCTCAGAAATTGGGTATCTAAGGAGCCAGGTTTATAATTTTCTTCACTGAGTGCTGCATGCATAAGTATCTCTTTTTTGTTGTTGTTGTTGTTTTTAGATATACATGACAGCAGAGTGCATTTTGACATATATACATGGAGTATAACTTATTCTAATTAGGATCCTATTCATGTGATTGTACAAGATGTGGAGCTTCACTGGTGGTGTATTCATCTATAAACATAGGAAAGTTATGTCTGATTCACTCTACTGCCTTTCCTAATCCCATCCTCTCTCCCTTCCTTTCCTTCCCCTTTGTCCAATCTAATGATCTTCTATTCTTCCTTCCCCCATCCTTACTGTGTGTCAGCATCCACATATCAGAGAGAACATTTGACCTTTGGTTTTGGGGATTGGCTTATCATGAGTATCTTTAATACCCTGACACTTGGCTTATAGATAGTATTCTTTGGAAGTTGATCCTAGGTATATAAATTACATACAAGTTACCCATGGATCAGTGACACAGGCCTGCCTCTTTTCTCTTTTGGGGTGCATTTTAAGATATTAACACCCGAGTTTCTGGCTGGGCCACTATCCAATATGCTCCCTGTAACTCCATAGTTATAGTGAAGCTGCTATGGGACTGCCCTGCATGTTTCACCTGCTGACATCATCTGGTGGCACTGTCTAGTACCATCACAAAGTGGGTTCTCACTGCTAGCCCTGTGAGTATGTTTCCTGATTCCCTGGGTCTCTTCACCTGCTGTTGTTACCTAACATCTTCCTGTCCACCCTCCATTCTTTACCTTCACTCCCAGGTACATACTACTTCTCACTATACAGATGAGAGTTCTTTTTCATCCTGCAGTGTCTGCAGTTCTGGCTTTTTGCCTCCACTGTGGCTCCTATTGGTTTGGCCGACACGAATAGTGGTGAACTCCTGGATCAGTGTGTGCTGATCTCTGGCACTTGGAATGGAAAAAATTGATTGGAGGGAGACTTGTGTTCTGAGCTGTTGCTCCATTTCTTCTAGAATATTTAAATCCAAATATACTTTGCAAAGCAAAAACTCATTTTCTTTTAAATATTCCCTATTTTAGGTGAGATTCCTATTCCTTCAAGGAACATGACTTTGACCACACTTATTAACACACAAAGAAAGCAGAAAAAGTGTAATTCTTACCCTAGTAATCAGCTCAAAAGGGAGTGGCAGCCCAGATCACTGGTGGTTGTAGACACTCACCCACATGGCAGCAGGCTATGAGACCTATATAACAGTCTCTGATTTTTTTTTTAAATTTTGATTCCAATAGCTATGACTATAATCCCATGTTTTCCTAATGATTTTGAGAGAAAGAAGTGAAATGCCAAGGTGAGGAAATAAAAAGCAAGCTCAAAAAAAAAAGAAGCAGTTACAGAATTTGAAGATGATTGGACACAAGTACAGATGAAGTTGAAGATGTATGTGCAAGAAAAGAGGAAAAAAAGGATGGTTAGAGCTGCTATTGCCCCCTCCCCCAAAAGTCTACCATAGAGAAAGACAAAGAGTCACATGAGATTTTCCATACAAAAAGTATTTGCAACCTCATTCATCATCTTCTAAAATTGTTCTTCCTTCTCCAGTGGGAGGATCTCCAGGGGCACCTAGGAACTTCTCCATTGGTAGCAAGGGTGGCATGTGTTAGGTCGGTGGTGGCAACTTGGTGGCTACTTAGAACAAAGCAGCCCGAGCTGGAAAAGAACATCAATCAGATGCCCGGGGGAAAGCCTGTCAATCAGCCAGATCTCCTGACTAAGGCCTGTCAATCAGCAGGACCCCCTGGTCAATCCTGGAGTTCAGCCAACTCCCCAGACCAACTCCAAGGGGGCAAGGGACCCTAAAAACACCTTTTCCTGTCCCAAGCCCTTCCCTCCCTGCTGTAAGCCCCATAAAAGTCCAGTCTGGTCAAGCTTCCACGCGGTTTCTCCTCAGACCCTTCCCCTGTCCCCTCTGTGGGTCTGATGGAGTTCTGACCGGGAGTGATATCCCAATAAAGCCTGTTCAGCGGCCCTTTTAAGTCTGCCTCCTTTGGTCGCTGCCTGCCTCGCCTGATCTGACAGCATGTTAATGCATAAAGCCCTCAGAAGTATAGTGTCTGAGCAGGTGGAACCTTGGGAAACAAGAGCAAGGCGGAGTCGGTATTGTCTTAGGGAAGGTGAGTGAGGCAGGGAGAAAGGTCACAGTTAGTGGCATACAGAGGGATGCCTACAACATATTACCTGAAATTCTTTGGCAGAGTTACATAGTGTCATGTTAAGGGCATGATTCACACAGAAAAATTAGATAAAGATTGGAGGTTGAAAGTGAGAAAGAACATAAAAAATAAGGTAAAGTTGGAAAATGTGAGCTATTAGAAATTCCTGGTGCCCTTAACAATACACTGTAAATATTTTTAAGGTTTATTTTCCATTAGCTAGCACTTGGAGAGCCATAGCAGTATCTTCCTCCTCACAGTAGAAATAAATCAACACAGCATAGCAATTTAGAAACACAGGTTTCAGAGTAAATACAGAAAGGAGTGGTTTTCAGCAATAGTTAAAAGTCTGGACATGAGTGCACTAGAAAACTTTTTTCTCCACAAGAAAAAAAAAATAGTCTTCTTGAATAGTGTTTGCTCATTTCCTTGGTATAAATACCCTCACCATGGCTGATTTCAAACTTCCAATATTTTAAAATTCAGCTTTCAAATTTTGTGAAAATTTAACAACTGTCTCTCATTAGCTGAAGTGATCCCCCCACTCTCACACTGTACTGTCTCTGTTCTCTCAAAAGAGGACCAACATCACCATATCATAGGCCTCTGAGCAGTAAAAAATTATAGCATTATGTCCACCAGATAGATATTCACCAAAAATATCTTCTAGTATTTATTAGCTTTTCTGAAAGCAACACCAGAATTTTCTCCTTTTGAAAAAAAAAAAAAAGATGCTGTTGTGCAATGCTAAATTTCCTGACATCATATTCCAAATGAGGAAATCTTAGTAGCATTGACCTTTGCCTACCCAAGGTTTATCATTGCCCAATCAGCTAATTCCTTTACTCAATGTTTTGCTAGTAAGTTGGGGATTGCTTAAACTAGTGGCTGCCCCAGGATATGTTCTTCCTTATTACCTGACTATGTGCACACAGCCACCTTAATCCTTCCCCTAAAAAGGCCTTTTAAGCAGGAGTCAGGCTAGCAATTCCTTTATTTTTTATTTGTGGTTAGAAAATAGAAGGTTTTTATTCTCTGAGAACATTTAGACACCAATTTCCAGGGGTATCACTTAATGTGCCTTTTGAAAGAGCTGTGGGACTTTGATTGTTTCCAGATGAACTTTCAAATGGTTCCTGTGGTCAAGTTCAATTCTTATTCTCAGAGAGCAAAGAATGCTTGAAATATTTACAGAAAGCTTGTACAGGTTAACCTATCCCCAAAGAGGAGGCTTTAATGGTAACTCCAATGTAAAATCCTTGAAGAAGGGACATTCCTTTTTCTACTTGGTGTCACCATGGCACAGCATACATCTTGATCTTTCAATCTTCTCATTAAATTTTGGTCTAACTGAATTAAATTATCAATATAAATAGAGTTAATTTTAAAACAATTCTGTTTTTTTCCCCCAAAACTAATTCAGAATATTTAGTTTTCCTGGAAAAAAACAAACATATTCTTTATGACCCTGGCTAACAGGAATGCCAGTACTCAATCAAATAAAATATTGTCAGTATCATATTCTTATATCTCTTATATCTCATGATATATCTATACTGATATATCCCTAGCATCAGTATAGAAAAGGAAAATAAAGGGAGTAAAAGTTAAAAAAAAAAAAAAGGAGAAAGTATTCTGAGAGGTAGGATTGGTGGTCAGATTGCTCACTTTTCTAAATCAAGTTTTTTTTTTATAAAGTGGGGGCTTATGTTACCTAATTCAGAGGAGGCTGTGATGAAGATGAATCAGGATAATGTCTATAAAATGATAATGCAGTACCTCTCACACCTTAAGATGTGAATAACTGGTATCTGTATTATAATTACTATTATTGTTGTTGCTGTTATGTTTATAGAAAGTGCAGTTACCAGTCCAGGCAGATCTGTTGTGTGGCTGTCATCACCATAGTGAGACATTAGAAGATTAGTGTTGAAAAGAAAGAACATGAGAAAGGCATGTACTCCTAATTGAGGTATGTCAAAGTCATCTTCTTTCATTGGGAAAATTGTTCATACTAGTTCACAACTTTCACCACCAGTAAGCAAGTCTTTGAGAAAGCAATAACCTGAGGTATGATTCTTTTGCTCTCTATTAAATCAAGGAATGGAATGCCTACCAAAGATGGTATGTGATTTTTTTTTAAGGACTTGTTTTTAAATTAATGAATGTCATGAAGAGAATGCACTACCTTGAGTGAGGGGTCCTGTACTAGTACTCCCATTAGTTGTGCAACTGTGTGGCAGAATTTGAGAAATGAAACCTGAATGCTGGGATTGCCTTGCTGTGGGCAAGACCACATCCTGTGAGTGGCTGTGGAGATGCCTTCTGGAGAATAGAGGATTTCCCTCTGCAAACTTCCATTCCATCTATGACCCTATCTTCAAAAAAGGACTATTCCCTTTTCTCAGAAATGAGTTGAGATTGGAGTCCTCAATTCTGGCTAAAGAAGAGCAAAGTAAGTCTTCCTATTTACAGAAGTTAGACAGTCCTTCTACTGTAGGATGTAGGGAGCTAAGGAATGAGAGAGCCTTTGGGAAAACCTTATGGAAAACTGTAGATGGGGGGGCTGGGGTTGTGGCTCAATGGTAGAGCGCTCGCCTAGCATATGCAGGGCCCTGGGTTCGATCCTCAGCACCACATAAAAATAAATAAAATAAAGATATTGTGTCCAACTACAACTAAAAAATAAATATTAAAAAAAGAAAACTGTAGATGGACCTTCTAGGAAATATCCTGTCTCGAAGCTAGTTATAAATTTTCTCTTTTTCATTGCAGTTGCCTTCTCTTATTCCCAGTATTTCTTTAATCCTTGTTAATCATTGCTGCATAGTTTTAGTTGGTACTTGGAGGAACTACCATGTCCATATGGGAGAGTTCAATGTCCATGCTTAGGGAGGGAACAAGTTGTTAGATGGCAAAAGATGAAAATAGAAGACATAAAAGAAGCTTCAGATTAGAGAAAGCAAGCTGGCTGAAGGGTTCAGAGATGACCCAGTCGTTTAATAGAACATAAAAGCATTCCTAAGGGAGTTCTCAAAAGTTCGTGGTGGGAGGGTAAAGAAGAATTTGGTCAAACCAATTTTCCATACCACACAGAATGGGGCTCCAGATCACTGTTGTGTTGTCTGTGTTTATTATTATCATCGTTTGAACTGAAAGAAAAAGTTACCCAGAAAGCTGGAGGACTAGTTGACATTGTAGTTAAATTAGTTTTCTAGTGCTGCCATAACAAATACCACAGTGTGTTTGGCTTAAACAACACACATTTATTTTCTCACAGTTCTGGAGGATGGAAGTCCAATCAAGGTATAGGCAGTTTTGGCTTCTTGTGGGGCCTCTTTTTGGCTTGTAGATAGTTGCCTTCTTCTTTTTCTTAATATTCATTTTTTTAGTTGTAGTTAGACACAATACCTTTATCTATCTATCTATTTATTTATTTATTTTTATGTGGTGCTGAGGATCGAACCCAGGGCCTCGCCTGTGCTAGGTGAGCGCTCTACCACTGAGCCACAACCCCAGCCCCAGATAGCTGCCTTCCTGCCATGTCCTCAGATGGCCTTTCCTTTGTGTAAGTGCATTTCTGGTACCTCTTCCTGTTCTTTTACAAACAATTCTCACAAATGATGAAAGAAGGAAGGAAGGAAGAAATGAAGGGAGGGAGGGAGGAAATTGCTGAGAAATAGACAAAAGGACACAAAATCCATAAAAGACCCCAACTCCAGAAAAGCCACACTGTTCTCCTGGGAGACAGACCATGCAATGCCTATCCTGTATTTTATCCTCATTTCTCACTTTTCCAATAAGCTCAGCGCAATTCATTTGAAATTTTCCCTGTGAGATTGCAAGAACCAGTGACTGCAGATTCCCATGGTTACTTAGTCTCCCCGGGCCTCCTCTGCATCAACATCAATGTCAGGATAACAGCCTCTTTCTTTATTCTGATCCTTTCTCTTGTCCTCTGCAAAGCATGGCATCATTTTTAACTGATTGCCTTTCTGGAACCCCAGGCTATCTCTGGAGGCTAACTTATATATTCATGGAGAGACCTCCATTAGGGTTTCGTGGTATGGTATGATGGGAAGGGCTGCAGGGCTAAAATCATGAAAGGAAGGAAGCCTCAAGTCTTTAGGCCCAGCACACAAGAGCATGGTTAAGAGAAGGCAAGTTGTGCTGCCGGCAGATCTGCTTTCTGCACTCAACTTCCCAACCACCTCTGGGCATCGAATACTTCATTCAAATGCACTCAAGGCAGGCACTCAAACACTCACTGAGTATTTCCCTGGCAGATTTCCAGTACTTCATTCTTCTTGTTAATGGTGACAGAGAAAATTACACAAAGCATTCAGGATGTTGATATGCCACTTGCCTCACAGTTTACTTCAAAGTTTCTTCAGAGTTTTCTGAATTTTACTTTCTGGAACAAAGAATATTATTGCCATAAGCATCAAGTATGCCAGTGAAGTTAGTTCTAGTGTTTTTGGTAAGCAAGTTCTGAATTTTTAGGTCAGAAGCAATCTGTCTTTTAGTAATTAAAAGCCAATGGCCATGTAGTAACAAGTTTAGTCAAGTTTTGTTGGCACAGACTTATTTCTCCAACTTACTGATTCTCCAATAGCAACAGCAATAAAGTTTTTTTTTTAAATTTTGTTCTAATTAGTTATATATGACAGTAGAATGCACTTTGATACATCATACATAAATGGAGTATAATTTCTCATTCTTCTGATTATACATGATGTAGAATCACACCAGTAGCGTAGTCATGTATGTAGATAGGGTAATAAATGTGAGGTTCTTTCTACTATCCTTCCTACCTTCTTACCTCTCCCCTCCCTTCACTCCCTCTACCTAATTCAAAGTACCTCTATTCTTCCCTAGTGCCACCCACCTGCCATGCCTAGCTGAATTGTGAACTAGTATCCACATGTCAGAGAAAACATTTGGCCTTTAGGTTTTTGGGATTGGCTTATTTTAGCATGATATTCTCCAGATCTGTCCATTTAATGCAAATACCATAATTTCATTCTTCTTTAAGTCAGAGTAGTATTCCATTGTGTATATATATCACAGATTCTTTATCCATTCATCTGTTGAAGGGCACTTAGATTGGTTCCATAGTTCAGCTATTGTGAGTGGAGTTGCTATAAACATTGATGTGGCTGTGTCACAGTAGTGTGCTGATTTTAAGATCTTTGGGTATAAACCGAGGAGTGGGATAGCTGGGTGTTAGGATGGCCTTGGGCCTGAGCCTAAGCAACTCCATTTTAAAAACTCCAGTTTGAAACCTGCAGTTTCACTAGTCAACACTCACAGAGCCCTCCAGTATGGCCTCAAACAAGTTACTTCCCCTCACCTTGATAAACAGAGTGAAGCCCCTGGCAGGCTGTCCTCTCTTGATAAGAGGGAAAAGCAGAAGATCAGGGTGAAGACCACCAGACCAGATGTTTCTGACCCCAGGGTAAATGATTTCACTGAGAAATCTGGTGGTAGCTGATAAGGATTGAAAGGGGGGTCAAAACCCCTAAATTTAGTATAAATGATAGAGCAAATGAACAAGGATTCAGCCAGCCAAAATAAGGATGCACTCGAGCTGGAGAACCTGATGAGGACCTGATATCCCATCACTTGTCATCATTTCCTGAGCCTCTGCGTGATCCTCCCCACTTTCAACTCTACCAACTCATCTGGACCTTGGTGAGAGACGCAACTTCTCCCTACGACCCTCTCCTCAACCGGTCATCCACTCCACTCCAGGAAAAGCCTGCCTTGGTTCCGGACCTGGTCACTGAGGTCTGAGTGAGTGTGCATCTTCTGGACTTAAAGCCTAAGGCTTAAGACTTTTGAACTTAGCATGCAGAGGAAATGTCTGTCATTAGCTTATCATGATTAAGTGTGTTTTGCAGGGCTAAGAATTAATCTAGAATTGATTGCTGTGAATTAATTATGTCTATTGCAGTACTTGGCATTAAGGATTGTCGTTTTCTTGATTAAGAACCTATAGAGTGAAATTGTATTGAGTAATTTGAGTGAATAAAGCATTGAAAGGGGCAGAAGGGTGTGGACATTCTTTATTTCTCACCTCGACTGCATACGTCACAATTTTGCCTCCTCTCAACACTGGGTCAAATGTTGGTTTCATTCCAAGTTTTCTGAGGAATCTCCATACTGCTTTCCATATTGGTTGCCTCAATTTTCAGTCCCACCATCAATGTATGAGTGTACCTTTTTCCCCACTTCATCACCAACATTTATTGTTGTTTATATTCTTGAAAATTGCCATTCTAACTAGAGCGATACAAGATACGCTGCGCGTAATAGAAGAAAAGGTAGGCCCAAATCTTATCTGTCAGCCTAGGACCTTACTTCCTTAACAAGACTCCTAAAGGGCAAGAAGTAAAATCAGTAATCAATAAAAGAGATGGATTCAAACTTAAAAGCCTCTCTGCAGCAAAGTTGAAAAATCAATCACATGAAGAGAGAGCCTACAGAATGGGAGAAGGTCTTTACCATACATACCTCAGATGTAGCACTAATCTCCAGGATATAGAAAGTACTCAAAAAACTTAACACACACACACACACACACACACACACACACTAAATTTTTTTAAAAAATAAACCAATCAATAAATGGACTAATGAATTGAACAGACACTTCACAGAAGATATATAGTCAATCAATAAATATATGAAAAAATGTTCAACATTTATAGCAATTAGAGAAATGCAAATCAAAACTACTCTAAGGGGCCTGGGATTGTGGTTCAGCAGTAGAATTGCTCGCCTAGCACGTGTGAGGCACTGGGTTTGGTCCTCAGCATCACATAAAAATAAAAAAATAAATAAGTAAAGGTATTATGTTCAACTACAACTAAAAAAATATTTTAAAAAACTACACTAAGATTTCATCTCCTGTCAAAATGGAAATTATCAAGAATACAAGTAACAAAGATTTAAAATGAACATTTTTTTTTTTACTGTGTTCTCTCATTGAGCTCTTTTTCTTACACTGCAATTTATCTGGTGTGACCTTGGGTGCTCCTTTAGCTTCTTTGGTTGAAGATGACATCTGGGGAGACCTACTGGGTTCATCAACTCATAAAACTAGGAAGGACCATGAGAAATTGTTCAGTATAAACTGCCAGGAAGGCTCCAAAGCAGCACCATCATCAAGGTCACACAGTCTATATGTGTAGATGTATTTAGATATGAGAAAAATTGCCATGTGTCAAAGTCACTATCTGTGTCAGAATTAATGTAAATCTTGCCAAAATCCATTTCCCATCTCCAGCCTCAAAAAAAAATATGGCCCTAGGATTCCAAAATTTTCCAAGAAAATATACAAACTGAACTCTCAACAGTGACCCAGGGTTATCCTTAAAATATGTATCTCCAGTATTTGTCATGGCCACAACTAGATGAGCACTTAGCCTATGGCTGATTCAAAACTTCTTGCTTAATGGATGACTCATATGGTTAGTCCTTTGAAACCTGAAGATGAGTTCTGGTCATAAATGTGAATTACCAGGGAAACCCTCAGCAATTTTTTTGAGGCCCAGTTGTTTCTCTTGTAATATGTGAAAAATTTGGCTGGTTCCATGCTTTAAGTTGTTTGCTTATCGTTTTTGCTGTGGCTCTGCATGAATGATCGAAGCATAATTTGCCCTTGTCCCTCTTTCTGTGCTCTCACTTTCTGCTTTTTTTCATTCAGTCTTCAGCAAAGGCCCATGTTCTAAAGAATGCCATCCAGCCAATAGTGTCCTCTGCCTTCCATCTGGCCACTTAGCAGTAGCATCAGTCAGTCCTGGCTCTGGACTCCTGGCTTGTTCTGTTGGACCAAATAGTAATTGAGGCTTTGCTCAGTGACCTGCTGTTTGCAAACAAGGAAGCCATAGCACATGGTTACTTAGAGGCAAGCAGTGGGTGACGGACTTGGTCTTATAAGGTTAACATCAAAACCTTACAAGTCAGTTCTTTGCATGTCAAACAAAATTACACATCCAGGTAAGTGAGCTGTGCATCCCCAAAGCCTGAAGTTATTTCTTCTGTCCATCTCACTCATCAGCCAGTTCCTGGGGCAGCTAAATGGCACTGGGATAGTTTTGTATACTCATTCTACAGAGAAAAAGGAAACAGGTGACAAATTGTCTCACTGGCCTTCTCAAATTCCTTCAGTGTTTCCCTACAAAAGTTCAGTCTCCTTGGCCAGATATTAGAGCTGCTCCTTAACCTGTCCTAGACATGTCTGCTTTCTTTCTCGAAACTCCTCATTACCCTGTTCATTCTTGCTGCCATTTTCTTGTCCCCTTTCGTCCATCCCTTCCCTTGGCCAGGGTGTCCTTCCCACACTCTTCTTCACACAATTCTAGTTGAAACTCTAAGACTCAAATTCTTTTTTAAAATTAATTAATTAATTAATTTTAATTAGGTATATATGACAGCAGAACACATTTTGATTCATGGTACACAATTGCAACACAACTTTTCATTTTTCTGATTGTACATGATGTAACATCACACCATATGTGCAGTCATTCATGTACCCAAAGTAATGATGTCCATCTCATTCCACCATCTTTTCTGCCCCCATGTCTCCTCCCCACTTTTCCTCCCCTTTGCCAAAGTTGTGTTCAAGAGATCCCCTGGATGCTGGGGATATAGCTCAGTTGGTAGAGTGCTTCTCTCACATGCACAAGGCCCTGGGTTCAATCCCCAGAACCACCACCAAAAAAAAAAGAAAGAAAGAAAAAGTGATCTCCTTCACCCCTCACTCTGAAGCCATCCTGGATACTGAGTCAGTATCCAGGTTTATCCTTTTTTGAGAGGCTCCCAGGCTTTTTAAAATCTGCACACCTTGTATTTTCTCACATCTGCCCCTTTGCCCTTGCTGCTTTCTTGCCTGTAATTCCATTTTTCATTCCTGCCTACAGAATCCCAGGGATACATCAAGATCCCCCTGAAATACCACTCCCCATTTAACATTCCCTAATGCTCTGTATTCAATTGCTGATTTTAAAAATGAAAAGAAAATTTTATTGTCTTACAGTTAAGGAAGTAAAAACAACAACAACAACAAAAATGGCTTTCAGTGGGCTAAAATCAAAGGATCAGCAGGTCTATGCTACTTGGGAAAGCACTAGAGGAGAATGCATTTCCTTGCTTTTTTCATCTACTTCAGTGCATCTGCACCGAATTGCCTTAAGGCCCTTTTTCTATCTTCAAAAGCATCAGGGCAGCATTTTTAAATTCTATTCTGCTTCTATCATTAATTGTCTTCTCCTCTGTCCTCCCTGCCTCCCTTTTAAAAGGGGTCTTATGATTACATTGGACTCACCTAGATATTCCAAGAAATTTCCCCACGGTAAATCCTTAATCGCACTTACCAATCTTTTTACTATTAAAATTCACATATTTACAGTTCCAGGGGTTAGAGCAAGTACACTTTAGGGGGAATCATTATTCTGTTCACTACATTGCCTAATGAAGAATTGATCTGTTTAATTTCTATTAAGTTGTAACACTGTGTTTAGGTATCTGTAATTCAGGTGTCTTAAGCCTGTCAGTTTCCTTACAAGATAAGTTCTTTGAGGACAGAGACTGTGTCTTACTTATCTTTATATTCCTACAATATTAAGCTTAATGCCTTGAACATAGCATGTCTCCTATGCTTGTTGAACTACTAACAGTAATTTTCTGTGCTGCTTCTAACATTTTCAAAGATGATTCTAGGAGGTAAAATGTCTTTAGAGAAGACATGTAAATAGGGTGGCAGAGAAAAAAAATGGTTCTGTCTAACTAACCAACTTGGTTGGCCCTAGAGATGGGCTCACAGCATTCAGTTTAGACACAAGCTTTGTTCACCACTCTGCCTGTCTCGAAGCATCTAGCAAGATTCCTGGCACAAAGAAATTCTGTGGTTGTTGGATGAGGGGGAATGAATGAATGAATGAATGTTCTTTACAGATTCCATGTGTCTATACGTATGTTCACATGTGTGCACTCATACTTATGTGTGTATCTCAAGTACTGGACATTTGAAAGCTATATACACTACAATGTTTAATAGGGGTCAATATGAAGAAAAATAAGAGCACTGTTTAAACTTTGGGTTTGCTGAAATAGACCACATCCTCCTCCATTCTGGCCTCCTTCCACCTTAGAAATACTAAGTTTCCTGAGATGTCAGGTTTGGAATTTCACCAGTAATGTGAAATGGATCCAGAGGTTCTGAGTAAAAGTCAATAGAGCCCACTGCTGAGCCAGGTCATGGAAGTATTTGCCCTTTTTGCAGCTTACTAACTTGAGTTCACGTGGCCATGTGAACTGTGTGGGGTAAGGATGAAACTCCATATGTCATGAGATACTATGATGCCACATCATACTATCTGCAGTGGCTTAGCACAATGGACTTATACGTAGGAAGCTGCTGAGAGCCACAGCTGAGTCGGAATGGCCCCTGGCATTTCGCCAATAGAATTGGTTGAGAGACAAGCCATTAAGATGATGCTGGATTGATGCGATTGTATATTAGACCTTTACTGTCCACCTTGGCCTACTACTTTGGAGTTCTCCTGGGGATTCCCGGAGAGTTCCCATTGGTTGGGGAAGCGCGGGAGGAGGGATTTCCAGAGGAGGGATTTCCAGTTGGTGGTTCCTGGAGGAGCTGCGTGGCATTCGGGCGAGTTCCCGGGGAGCATGTGTGGAGTGTGCTGGTGGAGTTCAGAAATAAAGTTTGTTCCTGCTTCAGTGGCTCGTGATTTGTGCCCAGCCAGACTGCGGCATTTGCAGGAAGCCTGAGAAAATGTTCCTGATCTCTGGCATTTACTGTTGGTGGTTTTATAAATTAGTGTAGTCTCTTTGGGGGATAGTTCGGCAAAGTTTGAAAACCTTAACTTTACCCATACTTTTTCCTTACAATTTCATTTTTAAGACACCTTACTTTCCTTCCCCATTGCAATACCCACACATGGGAACAAAGAATATTTATTCAAATATGTTCATTGCAGAATTATCTGTAATAATGAATGAGTGTAGATAATTCAAAAGTTCACCAATATGGTACTCATTAATTAAATTCTAATATATTTTTTTAAAAAAAAAACAGAATACTTAAGCAGACATGCAAAAGAAGAGAGAGAGATGCATAAACTGGCATGAAAAATGTTCACAATATGTTGCTAAGAAAAAGAAAGCACTAAATTGCATTTAATATGCTTAAAATAATTTTACTTTTGAAAATAAAATCATGATGTATGTATAAATTCTGTATGCAAGCAAAAGGATCTTCAAGATAAAGAGGTTTTCCCTTGGCTATATGATTTTGGGACATTTTTTACCTCCTTTGAACATTTGAACTTGTGTTTTCAGTTATATTTTGCCTTTAGAGTTGAAAAAAAGAAAGAAAAAAAATCCTACTTCAGAAAAATATAGCAACAGTTGCTATGTGAATTCTGGAAATGAGGGAGGTCAATCAAGGGCATTTGGTAAGAGACCAAAACACAACACATTCTTCTTTCAGAGGAAACTAAAAGCCAAGAAGGAGGGAGAATCCTCTTGATAATTTTATTAAAACCAATTGCTTTGTACTTCATTTCCACAGTGACAGCCGTCACATACAAATCATTCTTCGTGACATTAGTAATGTCAAGACTTCCCTACGGTCCACATCTAACTTGCTTCAGGTGCTGCTGCAGCTTGATGATAAACTTGAGGAAATCTCCTAGAATTTCTAGAAGGAGTGAAGAAAAAAAATGCCTTTCTGTTATTGAATTGAATATTGAACTGCAGGTAACATTAAACAAAGAGATATTTTGAAGGTAGGCTTGATTAGATTGTTTATAGTTTAAATTTGTTTTTTAAAGTACTATTCATGATTCTAGGAAGGTCCTAAAATGACTTCTCTACTTCAAGTTCATGCATCCCAATGTGTTTTCTCCTATATGCCCAAATCTAATCAATTTAGAATTTTTTACACATGCCAATCCCTTGAATTGAGTTTGGCCCAGTAAAAATGCGATCAAACTTACTTTAGTATATGATCCCATATGTTTAAAAGTCAACATGCAAATATATGCTAAAATTCTAGATATCTTTCCTTTTGATGAGAAAAAAAATTTCTCCCTAAACTTGAAACTATGGGTGGCTCCAGGTGTTATGAAGTAGGTGGCTTGTGTGCATGCATGGGTGATGGATAGCAGTTGCCAACCTCATTCTCCTCCTGCAGGTTGCTAAAAACCAAACACTCCAGGAGACCAAGGAGATGCATTAAGTTCTCAACAGTGATCTTCTAATGGACAGGTTTTTATAGATACTTCTTCCATGGATGTAGTTCTATTTGCTTTAGTCAACAACACTATTGTTCTGAGAACCACAAATGACAACTTTAAACCTTGTGTAGTAATGTGAAGCCTCTACCACTGAATAATAAATCTGATTATCGACTTATTCAGAACTTCAGTTTAGTTCAACATTCAGAAACACTGCTGTTCTTACCTTCAAATCTCATTTCCAACACTGTCAATCTCTGCATACAATATCTTCTGCTGCCATGAGAGTAGGATTTCAAAACTTTGAAAAATTCTGTTTAGTGTTGTAATATTTACAGAAACTTAGTGCTATTGACTTGTACCTAAAATGACCTCCCTTTCTCCAGAATCCTAGAATGCTTTTCAGTATAGTCAGCAAAGTTTCCACAGTTGAGGTGGAAAAGAAAGAATGGATTCAGGTGGTTGGATTATCAGAGAATTCTCATTGGAAATATCTGGAATGTGGCAAATATCTTCCTGTTCAAGACCCAACCTCACAGAGTAGCCCCCACACTCCCACCTCTTTCACATCTCTTATGCACAGACTAATGAGTGCTGAAATTTTCATGATCCCTATGTCAGTCTGTTCCTGCTTCTCTAACAACATATCTCAGACTAGGCAATTTACCAATAATTGAATTTATCTCTTAAATTCTAAAGGCTGCAAAGTCCAAGATCAAGGCTTCAGTAGACTCAATGTCTGGTGAGGCCCATTCCTCAGAGGCAGCTTGTTGCAGCACCTTTATGTAGCAGAAGAGCTGAAGGGATGGATGCTGAGTCCTCGCATGATGGAATGGGCAAAGCACCTCCCTTCCACCTCTTTTATAAAGGCACTAATCCTAATCATGAAAGTGGAGCCACCTGAAAGGCCTTGCCTTCTAAGGCTCTGATTTGAACACAGGAACTTAGGGAGTACACCAACATTAAGACCACCAGGATCCCTAGCAGATTGTCATGCAGGTCCTCCAGCTCCTGTTCTTATGCTAGTCTCCAGAAGGAAGTCCTCACTCTTCCTCCAGGTCAAAGAAGTAGCCACTCAGCCATGCTCCTCAGACTGTTAGGTATGGATGACTCTTCAAGTAAGTGTGGTTTGGAAAAGGGATTCACACAAGAGGTAATATTCTGGTGCCAGTATGTTCCCTAAAATAAAATGCATCCCTATGCTAAATGTTTAGATTAGAATAATTAGGAAAAGAAGATAGTAAGGTTAGGCCATGGTGTAAGAGAAGGCCGCAGCTTTGGGAGAACTAGACAAAATAGGAACACAAAGAGAACAGCAGAAACCACCAAGTGATTTTCAGTCACAAATGCAGGAAGGTCACTTCACTCAAGGGCTATTCAGATAAAGACCAGATGAATTATTCTTCAAGTGTCCGAGATGACCAGAGTTGTTGATTGGGAATCTAATTTGTATATATTTACTCAAATTCTCTTTGATATGGGTTTTTGTTTTGTTTTGTTTTTCTCACTAGAGACCTGAGCTGATGAGATGAACTGGGTTCAAAAGTGGTGGCACACGATTAAGCCAAGAAAATGGTGAAAAAGCACAGTACACAGCAGTAATTTTCATATGGAGGGCGGGACTGCTCTATGACCTTAAAAGTCAGCTTCCATGCTGGAAAGAGCTGGAAAAAGAGCGTGCACCTGGAATCTCTTTATTTTCTTGGGGGGACACACAAAGGAGTTTCCATAGAATGTTCTTCACCAAATAAGGCAGGGGATAAGGTTTCAAGGGTGGAGTCTTCCATCGTGATGTTTTGTGGTCAGCAGATTGATTGACATGTTGGCAAGTCACACCCATCTCAGGTGCTGTGTAGGATCATAGGCAGAGCAAAAGGAGAAGCTCACTTGCATCACACAGCCCAATCAGCGTGCAATGCCACACCTGTCCCCTCATATGGCTACTATGCATATGGTTCACACACACAGCCCATGAACGGCTTGTGACAGTTTTTGTTGTATTTTTTTTTTCCAAAATAACTCTCTGTGGTTTTATCTTCAGGCCTAGAAAACATACATTCATGGATAAGAGAAAGCTGATAATTAGTAACCTGATTCCCCACAGTAATTGCTAAAACACCAACCATGATCACTGGGAACAGATGGGAATGGGAGACCCAAATGAAAGGAAAGGACTTAATTTTCTTCCTTCCTTCCTTCCTTCCTTCCTTCCTTCCTTCCTTCTTTCCTTTTCTCTCTCTTTCCTTCCTTCCTTCCTTCCTTCTTTTTTTATATATATGACAGCACAATGCAAAGGACTTAATTTTTGAAAAGAGAAAATAATGTAGATTCTGAAGACTGAACATGGTGAATAACTAACCTCGGTCTCAGGGGAGTCCTGAGCTCTGGTGAGATGGGAGATGATCTTTCAGAGCCCATCTGCATCACAAGGAGAAGTCCTGCCAGACTGCTGTCTTTATGGCTATGGTTATTCCTGAGATAGACAGAGGTGCTGGGGACCTAGTGAGTCTGGACCCAAGCAAGGTGCTTGACAATGCCTAATTCTGTCATTATAGTCAAGACAGAAATTTTTGTCTTGAAAGTTTTGAAAGTTGGTCTTTGCACTAATGCCAGAACAGCTGCTTAAGAGTCACCTGGGGGAACTTCTTAAACAGCCCAAGATTCCAGTGGCAGCCCCTGAGGCTATGGAGTGAAGTGCAAAAGTCAAGCTTTAGTGAGCTCTCCAAATGAGCTCCATGCTAGGGCAGGTGTGGCATCCCTGAGGGAAGCTGATTTATAGACCAAAGAAGCACTGGACGGAGACTTTCCAAAATACCATGCGGATTCTGTTCTAGTCAAGACCTTTATCAAAGCCCCAGATAAGGAGGAGAACTTTATCAAAGTCAAGGATGTAATGAAACTGAAGAAGAGAGCAGAGTTAGCATCCAAAAATGATCTTATCAAAGCCTAACCAGATAAAGATGAAATGTTAATTTTGTTTTTTTTTTAAAGAGACTATCAGTAAAAATTTCATATCAACTGTGCCTTTAAGTCATATAGGAGACATCCAAAATTCACTTTAATATTTGTAATATTATTAAGTCAACAAAAAAGAATGTAGCAAGCTAGCCATGATCAAAAGTGTTTAGGGTGGGGAAAAGTTTCCATATTTTAAGAGATAAAGAATCAATCATGTGATTCCCTTTGGCAAGAACTAGGGAGTAGTGGATTTCTATGAATAGATCCAGGAAGAAATAGGTAATGGCTTAAAAATAGACGACATGAAATATCTCCCTTAAATTTATCAGTCCTGTATAAGTAAAATTTATTGGATTCTGTCAGTGTCCAGACCCAAAACTGATTATTTGAACTTAGATTAACTAGAATGAGACTTATTGTCCTTAAGAGGAAAATATCATTCAATTTCAGAATTAAGAAAAATTGTGGTATATATGTATATTAAGAATTGTAATGCAAAAAAGTATATATATATAATGGCATAAATTGACATGAACACACTTTATATACAAAGATACGAAAAATTGTGCTCTATATGTGTAATAAGGATTGTGATGCATTCTACTTGTTGTTGTGTATTTAAAAAAATAATAAAATCAATTTAAAAAGTAAAAAAATAATTAAATGGAAAAATATTTTTAGAAAACTAAAACCTAATAAATTAACATTTTAAAATTAAGGAAACAATATTCAATGCTTTATTTACTTGTAATATTTAGGAATTATATTTTAGTTGATAGTGCAGCTTCAATTTAAATATCTAATTAAGTAACTTATTCAGACTAGTGGTTTACAGTGAAATTCTTATTAACATTATATACAATGGAAATTGTAACACTTAAAGAACTCAGCACTCACAATATTTATGAACTTAATTTATTAAATTATATGAATTACGTATTACTTGGGAAAGTTTGCCAATTGGGCAATCAAATTACCCTAAAGGGAAATAAAATATATTAAACTTACAAATGCAGTGTGAGATATGTGAGAGTATTTAATTAGCTATTTTTTAAATAGGATTAAGTATTGTTCAAAGGCCATTACTGTGATTGCTGAAATTGCTAGGCTTAGAGATTTATAAATTGAACTTGGAGCTTAAGAAAGAGTAAGTTTACTAAAAATTGGTGACTTTAATAAACTGAATATAAATTTCTGGAAATAAATAAATGCCTGAATAGCCTTTTCTGCATGGAAAAGCTACCTTTGGATGAGACAAAAAAACTCAGCACCTTGTACTTTCATGGAGATGGCTCTGCAGCAAGAATATAAATGGCCCAGCTCCAGGCCAAGCCTCATAGCCCTGTTGGAGGTCACTGCAAAGTCTGACAAGAACTGCTGCAACCTTAAGCTGTGCAAGAAGAAGTGTCCAGGGAGAGAAAACTGATGGCCTTCCACCATTCCACACTGATCAGATCACTTGGCCCATTATGTTCACTCCTGGAAACCTGCCTGAGACCAATTGTTGCTTACTTTCCTGAGCCAGGGAGATCATTCACTGACTCTGAGGTTTTTCTTTATTTGTTTTTGCAGGTGATGGTAGATAGTTTGGATAGATAATAGGTAGTGGTGGGTAAGATTATTTACCTCTCTACAAAGTCCCTACTTCGTTAAAACAAAAGCAAGTCTCCAACTAAATTCTGCCACAAGTTTATCAGGTGCTTATTGAATGAGCATCATTACCCCAGACAGTCTGCACAACTTGAAATCCCAGCTCTCCTTTAGTGTAATCTGACCATATTTTCATAGGGAAATCACAAGAGGCAGATGTGACAGTGTATGAGTGGCAGAAATCTATTACTCTTATGGGACATCTTGCTTCCAAAACTTACAGAACTCTCAAAAGCAAAACAAAACACAAGTTTAGATTGATGAGGCAGTTTAACAGAACCTAACAAAATGCTTAAGAGAAAGGAGCCTGAGACATAGGCATTGATTCAATGTTGGCTGTCCCCTTGCACTGGCCTGGAAAGCTATACAATCTCTTTTGCACTTTATTTCTTCATCTGAAAGGCATCAATAAAAACTGCCTATTGCTAACATTGTTGGAATTAAAGGGAATGATGTATATAATGTCACATAGTTAGCACTTTTAAATATAAACTATTATTATTATTGTTGTGTAGTTCCAGAAGGAAGGTTAAGATCTACCTGTGAGAATCAGAAATCGGAAATGGCACTATCCAAGGGCACTGTCCAAGAAGAATTCATTCAAGGTGTTAGGAATGTTTCAGAAGAGATTCCTGCTGAGGAGAGGATTAGACATAGAGAAATTTCTTTACTGTTCTGCAACATGCAGATTCTGGAATATTGGCCCATTTTCTTTCCTGCTAGGTATAATTTATATTCTTAATAATTTTCCATTTGTATTCACAGGAGGGTTCTCTGGCCTTGTAGTTTTACGGATTGGTCTATATTTCTCGTTTCTTCATTCAAACTCTGTGCCATTTTTCCAAAAATAAACAAAAAAAAAAGGTCAAAAGCATTCCCACTGCAATTTTATTCCTGTTATAAGCAATGTGAATAATGTTTCACCGGTAAAAGTGCATAGACATGTACCAAAATGTTTGCATTCTCCAATTTACAATTCATCTTCGATCAATCCCAACCTCACATTTTTTTATGGGACTGGTCTCCACTGAAACAATAGGACCTTGTTTCTGGAATTTAAATTGTGCCCTGGACTGCCTCTCAAGCTCTCTGCCATTTGTATTTTTATGCCATTTGATTCTTGCACAATTTTGTATATTTATCTACCTCTCTGCTCCTCTTCCACCAGAAGCTTATACCTAGTTCTTTACTTGTGAGGTCCCTGCTGTAGTACTGCTATCCATATAGAAATCATTTCCTGACTTTCCCCCAAGCCCAAATCGTGTCTTGGTTCTCACCTCTGACTTTGCTGTGGTACACTGCTCATCCCTCCAACTTCTAGGTTATAATTCACCTCAGGATTCCCCTACCACCCAAATATGTCTGTCATTTTAACAAATTACAATTAATTTTTAACCAGCTCAGAATGTTTCCAGTGCACATTGTGTCATGCATGAAGTGTTAAAGGAATCCCTTGGTTGCTGCTTAATAGATTAATCATAAAATGATATAAATGATTTGTAAGCATTTGAAGATGCTCAGCCTCGCTAATACAAAAGTGCAAGTAGAAAAAATGAAGTACTTTTTGTAATCCACATACAAAATTAGCAGAGATTAAAAAGGAGGAATCACCTCACATCTGGTAAAAGTATCCTAGAACACACACTGGTCTACTCTATTGATAAGAGTTCAACTTGTGTTTTATTCATCTATTTCACCGCTGTGACTGAAAGACTCGACAAACACAATTGTAGGGGAGGAAAAGTTTATTTGAGGGCTTGTGGTTTTAGAGGTTTCAATCCATAGACAGCAGACTCCACTCCTCCTGGCTCAAGGTGAGGCTGAACATCGTGGAGGAAGAATATGCCCAAGCAAAGCAGCTGACATGATGGTTGGGAAGCAGAGAAAGACTTCACTCTCCAGATACAAAATATATACCCCATAGCCACGACCCCGGTGAACCACTTCCTCCAGCCACACCCCATCTGCCTCTAATTGCCACTCAGTTAATCCCACCAGGGATTAATTTTCTGATTAGGTTAAGACTATAGCACAATCATTTTTCCTCTGAACCTTCTTACATTGTCTTATACGTGAGCTTTTGGGGGACACCTCACATCTGAATGAACCATAACAACTCAATACTAACTTCTGGGAAAGCAGGTTGACAAAACACAAAGGAAAACACAACAGAAACATAAAGCTCTGGGGACACAGAGGTTCATCACAGCCTTACTTAGGGGGTAAAAAATAGGAAACAACCTAAATGTTCAATGTAGACAATAATTAAGAAATTGTTCCATCATGGAATATTTTTCAGACATTCAATATTTTTTTCTTCCTTTGTTTTAATTAATCTTTCTATTTGAGATATTTTTAGATTCACATACAATTGTAAGAAATGATCATAGATTACATATAAGCTTTATCTAGTTTTCCTATTGAGAACATCGTGTAAAAGTACAGGTGCAGTACAATATCACAATCAGGACATTGATACAGTGAAGATGCAGAACATTTTCATCATTACCAAGATCAATCATGTTGCACTTTTATGTGTTCCTTCCCTCCTGTACCTTCTCTCCAGTCCCCAGCAACTACGAACATGTTTCTTATTTGTGCAATTTCACCTTTTCAAAAAGAATTATATGCTTGGAATCACAAAGTATGTAACCATTTGGGATTGTTTTTCTTTCTTTTTTTTTCACTCATCATAATTCTCTGGAGATGTATGCAGGTTGTTGCATGTGTCCATAATCCACTTCTTATTACTGTTGAATGGTACTCCATTGTATGGGTATAGTTCCTTGCAAATCCATTGAAAGGCATCTGGGTTGTTTCTACTGTGGGGCTATTATGAATCAAGCTGATATAAATATCCATGCATCTAGGAAGTTAAACATAAGGAGTACAACTTCTGGGTCATAACTAGCAGCATGTTCCATTTTGTAAGAAACTATCCAATTATTTTCCAGAGGGGTGGTGCTATTTTGCATTCTCACCAGCCATGTATGAATGATTCAATTTTTTTTTCATCTTAGTATTGTTACTGATTTATTTTAGCAATTCTTATAGGTTTGTAGTGATATGTCATTGTGGCTTTTCACTTGCTTTTCTCTGTAAATAATTATATTGAGTATCTTCATACATTTACTTTGCCATCTGTATCTTCTCCTTGGTGAATTTGGTCATTTGATGTCTTTGTATTTTTCTAATTGGATTGTTGTTTTCTTACTATTGAACTTTTAAAAATTGAGACACAATCCAAATATCTTAAAATTCACCCTTCTAAACTATATGAGTCAGTAGTAGTTTTTATTATATTCGAAAGGTTGTATAATGATTGCATACAATATAACTCCAAACCATGTTCAAAAGCCCCCCAAAGAAATTCCATATCCATTAGCAATCACTTCTCCTTCCCTCCTTCCTCAGCCTTTGGCAACCTGTAATCTACTTTTCTCTCTATAAATTTTTTGTTCTGAGTATTTAATATAAATGGAATCATGTAATATGTTTTTCTGTAAATAGTTTCTCTTAGCATATATTTTTAGTGTTCATCCATGTTGTAGCATGTATCTGTACTTCATTCCTTTTTATGACTGAATATTTGCTTTATGAATGAATGTACCACATTTTGTTATCTATTCATCAGTCATTTCAGTATTTTCCACATGGGGGCTATTATGAATAATGCTATGAGTATTCCTATACAAGTTTTTGTTGCACATCTTTTCAATTCTATTGTATAAATACCTAGGAGTGGAATTGCTGTGTCTATGGTAACTCTGTTTAATTTTTGGAGAACTGTTAAACTTTTCCAAAGCTGATTCACCACTTTACATTATCATCATCAAAGTATGACTGTATAGGTTAGCTTTGAGAGATTCTTACCCGCTTAGATACTATTAGTTTTCAAATATGATATTTGCAACCCTGTTTCCCCAATCTATATCATATCTTTTTATCCTTTAGACAGGGTCTATCATAGAAGAAAATTCTTTAATTTTAATGAAGTCCCGCTTGTCAACTTTTTCTTTTGTGCACTGTTTTTGGTGTCAAGTCTAAGCCCAGACTCTGAATATTGTCCCCACGTTTTATCTAATATTTTGTAGTTTTACATTTTGCATTTAAGCCTGTGATCCATTTTGAATTAATATTTATATGTTATCAGACAGAGTTTCTTTCTCTTTTATTTTGTGCTTCTAGATACCCAATTGCTCTTATACCATTTGTTGAAAAGACTATCCTTCCTCTATTGAAATGACTTTCCATATTAATCAAACATTAGTTGGGCATATTTATGTAAATCTATTTTGGATTCTCTGTTTTGTCCAATTAACCTATGAATCTGTCCTTTGGCTAATACCATAATCTTAATTAATGTAGTTGTACAATGTCTTGAAATTTAATAGACTGATTCTTTTCACTTTATTTTTTTAAAAATCGTTCTAGCTATTTCAATGTATTTGCTTTTTCATAAAATTTTAGCATAATCTTGTCTATATCTACAACAAATATTGCTCAGATTTTGATAAAAATTGTGGTGAACCTATATAACAATTTGGGAAGAAATGACATCTTTTTTTGTGTTGAGTCATCCAATCAATGAACATAGCCTGTCTCTACACTTGAAAAATTCTTTGATTTCTTCATTAGCATTTTCTAGTGTTCATCATAAAAGTCCTATACATGTTTTGCTAGATTTATTCCTTAATATTTCCTTTTTATTTTGAGTGATTATAAATTATGTGTATCTATATGTATATACACATATACACATATATAAATACATCTTTATTTTATTATAGATAGATAGATAAATTTTGGTGTCCATGGGCTCATTGCTGATATACAGAAACACTATTGATTTTGTTCTGTTTTTCTTGAATCTTGCAGCCTTGCTGAATTCAATTAGTGGTGGGAATACTTTGTGTAGATTCCTTGAGATTTTCTATATAGACAATAGTATCATATGCAAATAGTACAGCTTATGTGCTTTTTCTTTTCTTTTCTTGCCCTGTTGCACTGGCTAGAACTTCTAACACTATGATGAATAAAAGTAGTGACAACAGACATTCTTATCTTATTCCCAGTCTTAGGAGGTAAAATTTCAGTCTATCATTGTCAAGGGTACTGTTGGCTGAAATTTTTTGTATTTTTTTAAATCAATTTTGGGAAATTTGCTTCTGTTCCTGTTTTTTAAAGAACTTTTTCATGAATGGGTTTTGAATTGAATTCTGTCAAATTGAATTCCTGCTTTTGGGGGGGTAATAATTTCTTTATTACCTGCTTTTAATGTGATAAGAGCTAATATTAAATAGCATACAACAAAATGCCAAATATAGGTGACAGAATTGAGTATATTGATTCTTTTTTGAATTTTCCTTTGATTTCACAGGATTAAATCTTTTTTTTTCCTTAAAGTACTCTTGAGATTTTTCTGTGTCAATTTATGTGATCATGCAATTTTTCTTCTGTTCTTCCAGAAGCTGAGCAGTTTCTCCTTTCTTTTCTCTCTAATTGGCCCCCTCTGCCTGACAATCTACATGCTACAACTTTTATTAGGGCAGCTTCACCATCTTCTTCACAGTCTTAGTTGACTTCTCCACATAATACTGTCTTGGTTTACTCCCTTGTAGGTCTGATTTGATATTCACATTTCCCATCTTCTTTCTTCAACAGTACCACCTTCTATTTTTAGATTTACTACTGATCTTTCTGTAGGTATTCTGCCATTATTAATGCTTTTAAAATTTTTCTTCACCCAACTCAAGAAATTTATCATTTTTCGCTCCTCTCTATATATTTTTACCTTATGTTCTTTCAGTTCTTCTGCTTCTTTTACCACCCTAGGTTGCTTCTGTACATCCTGGGTGCAGCTAACCCACTCAGTTCCAGTTCTTCTTTCATGTCAAGTTCTTGAAGATGTCAATCATATCTACTGCCCCGTTATTGTGGTTTGATCTTATGTACTTGGAATGAATTCTTCATGACTGGCATGACCTGAATTCCTTTGTGACCAGACATTTTACTGGTCCTAAGGAGATGGTTTATCTGGGATAATCAAAGTCTTTTGAACTCATTATCGTACTCCTGGAGCTTTGGCTTAACTCTGTTCAGTGGCTCCCTTTACAGTTCTGCCAAAAATTCTTGTCCTATTTCTCTTGCTAAGGCTCAAAGTGAACTTGACATTCCTGCTGAAATGAGATATTCCTCAATTTATTCTGTTTTAGGAATAAAATGGCAAAACATAAGTACCTAGGGCTCACCAACTTGACCTGGAAATAACAAGGCTTTCCATACCACACCTTTGTGGATCATCATCCCAACATGCACCTTCTCTGGAATACGGGGCATCTTCCTACCATCTATTCCCCCCCTCACTCCACTCTAATACCTTGTGGAAGTTAACTCTGCTTTTAGCCTTCTGTGTCTGTTTCTCTATGTACTTACTGGGACAAAATTGGATGCCTCTTCAGATCTGTTGCCCTTCATGTCCTCCTTGCCCTGTCTCCCAAAGATGACATACAATGTACCTTGATTAAAACCATTTTCTGCCTTCCTTTCTGTTCCTGCAAGTTCTACCATCTTGAATTTTTCCATATTACTTCTCCCTGGATGTCTTCCTAGATGATTGCCACAGGCTTTCTACCCCTTTCTATACTTGTCCTATATTCATTCTCCTTTTTTTTAATAGCCATTCCCTTAAAAAAAAAAGAACCCCCCCACATACCACTCACAAGGAAGTGCCTTTCATTCTCACAGCATCTCTTTCTAATTAACAAGGTAGGTATTATTCTTCCCATATAACAAATTAGAAAACTAAGTCATGCCAAGATAAAGAAGCAGCTGGTTAAGAGCAGGGCAAAGCCTAAAACCAAGATGTCATTTGACTTGACCTGAGCCTTGTGGGTTTGCAGAAAGGGGATAATTCCTCCCACTAGTTATCTTTTTTATGTTATGGTGGTACCTGCTGCCTTATCTAATCAGTACCTTCTATTTGGCCTTCATTAGATGGCCCAATTATCATTATGTAACTTTTCACTATATATGAGCATGGATAGAGAAAGGATTGACAGATCTCCAAATCACTTGGGAAAAAAATTAGGATAAAAACACCCAGGATCTGTCCTGGAGGAGAGAGTGGAGGAGTTACTCTATTCTCCTAATGATGAAGTTGGCCATAGATGTTTTTTTACAAGGTTTCTCCAATCAGCTCTAATATGTAGCCAGGGTGGAAAACTACTGGATGAAAATGACTCTCAAATTCTAAATTACCTTCATATTTCTTAAAATTATGCAAAGAATAGAGCTTTTGACTCTTTTTGAGTGCCCTGAACTTGGCAAAGCTATGTAATAATTTCCTGCTCTTGACTCTTCACTAATAGAAAGAGAAGTGACAGGAAAACCACTGGTCCAAGATTGTGAAGATGATTAAGGTGAAAGTTGGAGCACTGGTGCCAAAATCCAAAGAAGCACCAAGTCACTTAACAGGATTGGGTCCCTCCCCAACCCCAGCACAGGGAAGGTAAAGGCTGACTAGGGAGGCTGGAGCCCCAGATAACACATCAAAGGTGGAGTCAGCTCTGAGAATGGCTGTTCTGTCATGCCATTGGAAGAACAAAAATCTTGTCACTTGTCACTTTCATTCACCAAAAAGTAAAAGGTCATTTTTTTCCAATCCACTGTTAAGTTTTCAACCAACAAACCAGGCCAGAGCACTTTTTCTGTGTGTAACTGGTAAGTGTCCCTTTCTAGAAAACGGCCTTTGTCTATTTCTAATTGCCACACAACTCTGGGAGGCACTTGTGTGGAATAATGATGGAGAAAGGGAACAGCACCCAGCCAGTCAGATCAGCCAAATCAACCCTGGGGATCAGCACAGTGGCAGATGTTCCAGCCAGACGATGCACATAAAGAGACTCTAGAAATGTGGAATTCAGGGGAGGAAGTATTTTTGCAAAAGAGTTGCTGCCCAAGAACAAATTGCTGGCATCAGCCTGCTGAAAGTCAGGCTCAGAAAGACCATAAGAGTCTACATCATGCAGGTGTGAAAATGCTGTTCCGTCCCTCATCTCCCATCTTGGGTGTCTGAAACCTCACCATTTAGCATCTCACCTCATATATACTCATGAAAACCAAGGCACCTCTTTAGCCATTTAGTTCTTAGGTCAAAATGACTATACTTTTTAAGAGAAAATTTACATATTGGAGAAGTGTGATGTTTAATTTATGTATCAATTTGACTGGGCTATGAGATGCCCAGATATTTCATTAAACATTATTTGTGAGTGCTTCTAGAAGACATTAGTATTTGAATCAGTGGACTGAGAAAAGCAGATGGACCTCCCAGTACAGGGAACATTAGCCTATCCACATAGGGTCTGAAGAGAACAAAATAAACAGAGGAAGTTTGCTTTATTCTCTCTCAGGCTGTTTAAACTGGTACATTGATCTTCAGAGCTTGGTGCTTCTGGTCTTGGGACATCAGATCAAAAATGGAATATACACCATTGATTCTCAGAGTTTTGAACTATACTCTTTCCTGGGTCTTTGGTTTTAAGATGGTGGGAATAAGACTTTTCAGCTTTCGTAACTGTATGAGTTGATACCTGATAATAGATCTCTTAGATGTAGATAAACAAATTGACTTTGTTTCTCTGGTACTAATTTTATTAGTTTCTAATGTTTCTTCTGGACTAATATAAGAAGTGAGAAAGAACATGAAAAAAAAAAGAGAGAAATTGGAAATAGTAAGGTTAGGTTTCCTAAAGGGGTACCATGGAAGACACTTCACTCTGAGCAATGAGTT
This sequence comes from Spermophilus citellus, assembly GCF_964194105.1. Lineage (NCBI taxonomy): Eukaryota > Metazoa > Chordata > Mammalia > Rodentia > Sciuridae > Spermophilus > Spermophilus citellus. The sequence continues at coordinate 193,881,547 of NC_138182.1, read as the reverse complement.
ATCCCTCAACTGAGATAATGATGCTGACTTCATAGTGTTATGGAGGGGCCATATGTGAAATGATACATGTGACAATCCCTCAAGTGTCCTACACATGAAATGAGCAAGTGGCTATTTTTCACACTCTTCCTAGGGGCTGCCTACCACATTTCTTAAAAATGTCCCTCTGAGCTAATCCTCCTCCTCCACAAGAACTTAGTTCAAATACTCCCTCATTATCACATCTGACAAAGCAGATCCCAGCTGTTAATGACAAATTAGTGTTCCAGCTACCCCATCTCTTAGAAAGCAATGTCCCTCAGCTCTGCGGGGAACATTTGCTTTTCAGAGACTAGCCTTGGTATTTTATGGAACAAGCCAGGGAGACATCTCCAGAGAAGGGCTGATGAGGCTTCTTGCTTGCTTCCCTCTCCCAGATATCCAGCAGCTTTGTCACAAAGTCCAGGGAAGGAGAGAATAAGCGTGATGTAGAGTCTTCAAGAAAAGAAGTGAACATCTCTCCTTTTCTCAGGGTGCGGTGGGAACAGCACTAGAGTAAGGAATGCAGTGGAGATCTCACTTAGGATGGGGGCTGCCCAAAGCATGAAGTGGGGCGCAGCACATGGGGCTCTCCAGCAGCTGTTTGGATGTTAACTCTCACTCTTCACTTCCTCTGCTTAGCTATGTCAGAATGCCCTAGCAACCAGAGCATCACACAATGTGCTTCTTCAGTGGAAGCCATCACTTTTTAAAAAGGAGCTGGGTCCATCACAGACAGGGTTTATATGAGAAGGCAATAGGGGTACTAAAAGTCCCAGAAAATGGATCAGGGGGGAAACTGGCTAAAAGAACCAACACAGTTCAGCCTGGAGGAGAAAAGACCAGGGAACAGGATGTAGAATGTGGTTGCATGGAAGAAAGAGGCAGCTCTCTGTGCAGCCTGAGAGCTCAGCAAGGACCAATGTGTTGGTGGAAATTAATAGGAGCGTTGGGCTCAGAAAGGTCTCAACTAATAATTAAAGCTGCTCAACTTGAAAGAATCAGCAAATTAATGCATTCTTAAAATTCTCTTTCCATGAGGCTTTCACATAGCCACATGGGTCTCTTGGTGAAACAACTAAGCTGTGCATTAATGGCATTGTGTATTGTGTGAGGGAATAGATTAATTTTGTATTCCTTCTGTACAGTTATGTTTAGAGGTAAGCCTAATGGACACATGCAATAAAAGAAAAAATAACCCCCTTTTCCTAAGATTTATGAGCTACTTGGTGCACTACAGTCTTTCCCTCAGGGGTGCTGGGGTCTTAAGGACTAAAGGATTGGAGCCCAGTGTAAAGTCCTACTTCTCTAGCAGACTGTGGTTCTTTCATTCCATGAGTGTGATCATTGACTAGCACTTCTGATGTGCTATATAGAGATATAATGAAGAATCTGAAGGAAAAGGATATTTTCACTAACAACATGAATCAGTAAAGGAATTAAGTAAAGGCTCTGAGAAGAGTTGGTGATCTTTTACAGAGTCATTAGGTTTGCAGTGTAAGACAAAATGATGCCTTCTAGGACCTTCCTCCACTATTGCCCCATATGGTCAGTTTTCCCTGCAGCTCACCCGAGTAGAACACTGAAAGGTAATCTGCATCTTTTCCTCCCTTCTCCACAAAAACATTACTGGTACTAGGCTCCCTTAGGGTCTTATTCCCTATTGTACCATATGATAATGACCTTCAAAAGTTCTAGCAAAAAAATAATTCGGTGTTAAGTTTTTCATTCTGCTCTCATATATATCTAATTAGAATATTAAAAAAAAAAAAAAAGAATAGGGGCTGAGTATGTTGGCACACACACATAACCCCAGCAACTCAGGAAGCCAAGGCAAGTGGATCCCAAGATCAAGGCTAGCCTCAGCAACTTAGTGAGGCCCTAAGCAATTTAGCAAGACCCTGTCTCAAAATAAAAAGCAAAAAGGGCTAGGGATGCAGCTCAGTAGTAAGGCAACCCTGAGTTAAATCTTCAGTACTGAAAAGAAAAGGAAAGAATAATGGGGGAAATTCAAGCATTGTGGCTAGGTGGGAAGTATGTCTGGCCCCAAAAGCAAGTTCCTCAAAATACAACACCTAGATTGTTGTCTAACCCAGAGGTTTTCAAATGCTTTTGCTCTTATACCTGCTAAAAATATTCTTAACAATGTACCATTGTACACTTTTTAAGTAGACAGTAAAGCTTTTCATCTTAAGTTTAAATACTTTCAAAGGATGTAGTTTGGGGCATATTATAAATGTTTCTACTTTAAAATGATAGCCAAAATTCTTGTATATGTGGTTAAATCTAAATGCCACGACAATGGGTAACATACCATTATTCCATTTTTTAAAAACAAATATATATTTTTTTAACTTTCAGAAATTTGGATTTTTTCCCTTTTTCTCCTTAAATTTTATTTTCACTTCTTCCAAAGAACTTTACCTTCATATAATATGATTTTTGTTTGCATGTGTTTAACCATCCTACCACATTTATCTGCAATTAAAATCTATCTAAATTGAACTTGTCCTTTTATTTTCTCTGACTGTAAAGCTCTAAGCATTAAAAATGTGTGATTGAATTATTACTGTTCTCAATACACCACTGATTAAAACATCATGAAAACCAAAACTAACCATTAACATGAAAAGTGAAATTATATCACAAAAATGTATCTCAATGAGATGAGTTTGTTTTTTTTTTTTAGTTCCTGAATCTGTAGATGAATATAATTATTGCTCAGGTGAACAGGAGGGCAACATAAATTCTATTTCTACTTTTTTTGTTTTCATAGGTGTAAGCTGGATAAATTTAAAATGTTTTATTATAGCAATGAAATTCAGTTCTTGGAACTCTTCTCTATTATATGTCAAAATTCATGTGATGACCTACTATCAAAAATATTTTTAATTTTCTGTCATCTGACTACTTGATAAGGTGAGATATATATATATATATATATATATATATATATTTTTTTTTTTTTTTTTAAGCAACACTTTGGAAAGCACCTGACTAGCAAAGAGGTTTATTCTCTGGTTTTTGAATAATTCACTTTCTCAATTTCTGAGAAGTATAGCAAGAGATCTTTACTATGATTTATCAATTATTGTTAATTGTACAATAATACTTTCACTTAGACCTACCTTTTGAAACTCTCTCTCTTCAGGCAGAAAATATATTTTAAATTTGGTAACGCTATTGCCTAAACAATAGCTTTTTATAAAATGCTTTTATCTTTTAAAAAAAATTTTTAAGTTTACATGGACAGAATATTTTTATTTCATTCATTTATTTTTATGTAGTGCTAAGGATCGAACCCAGTGCCTCACATGTGCAAGGCATGTGCTCTGCCACTGAGCCACAACCCCAGCCCTGCTTTTATCTTATTTTTTGCTTCAAATATATTATCTCTATTTTGGAGTACAGAGTAAATTCATTCATAGGAAATGTTTGGCAAAAAAACAAACAAACAAAAAAAAACCTCATCAGCAAGGTTAATCTTCACTGTCACACTGGTTAGCCAAATTACATACATTTTATGTGAAAAAAAGGTTGACTTCATTTTTCATTTCAAATAGCTATTTCAAGGACTATTTTAAAAATCTATGAAAACTAAAAGTATATCTTATAAAACTGATCACTAAAAACAATAAATTGTAAAAACCAGATGATCAATATACCCTCATGTTATACAAGAAAAAAATGATACAAAGTACATCCTATCTCTAGAGAAATAACGTGCAGCTATTGAACACTGTTGACTACCTTTGAACAATAATTACATAAGAACTAGTGTAAAAATCAGAAACTCCATAGAAAAGTTCTAGGCTGCTAATCAATCTGACAGCACATACATTTTTTGTTGCAATTATGAAAAAGATAATAAACATTTTTAGAAGAGAAAAGATGATGATAATTGAGTGTAATTGGATAAAAATCTCATGCCATTAGTTGATAAATAGGTTTTGACAATTTTGTTAACTAATGCACATCAAATATGGAAGAATCCACATGAAAGTTTTTTTTTAATCCTTGGATTTAACCAAATCACACACATTTTACACTGTATTTTGTGAAAATTTACTAGTTACATGTAAAATAATCAGTAAACCAGGTACGATGGTGCATGCCTTTAGTCCCAGTTTCTTGGGGGCTGAAGCAGGAGGATAGGTTGAATCTGAGAGTTTGAGGCCAGGCTGGGCAACATAGAAAGACTCAGTCTCAAAATTAATTAATTAATTAATTAAAATAAATCAGCATTGCAAATCTATGCTGATTCAGCTGTTCCAAGTTACTTCTAGTAACTTCTTCCTAGTAAAGATACAACCTAGGGATAGATATTGAAATAGTGAAAAACAACTGCTTAAAAATCACTTGAAGAGGGCTGTGGTTGTGGCTCAGTGGTAGAGCGCTTGCCTCGCATGTGGAGGCACTGGGTTCGATTCTCAGCACCACATGTAAATAAATAAAGGTCCATTGACAACTTAAAAAAAGAAATCACACAAAGAAGCCATTTTGGGTATTTGATGTCTCTTAACAAACGTCTCATTGTATTACTCTCTCAGGATTTTCCTTCAAGAGCAACACATTCTTTAATAAAAATCAGGAGAAAGAAAAGGAAATCAAAATGAAATGCCCATCATTTCACTTTACCATACTTGAATTTTGAAAATCTACACAGGAGTCCAAAAGCCCCATTTCTACCTTATTAACATCATATTCACCTTTAATATGTATTTCAGAAAGGAGAGCCCCAAGCTCTACAGATTAATTATTATCATTAGAGGAAATTTTCAGTATGCTACACTTGGGTTTTTGGGTGTCATGTTACGGGCGATGTGTCATACTGAAATTTGGGATGGGTAAAACTTCTATATATTTTTTATAAGAAAGGTGTGTGGGGAAAGAACTATTATAAACCTAGACTTGTTCTCAACAACCAATTTTAAGAAAGAATATAGTTTATACAGAGGATCTTAAAACTATCCATAAGCATATAGTCGTTGGAAAACATTGCATGCCTTTAGGAACACATACTTCAGTTTGAAAATCATGAATCTATTCTACCCATACAGAGCCTAGCCTGACCCCATCCAAGATTTTTTACCATGGGAGGAGGATGACTTAATAGTTTCAAAAAGGCCCAGGAAAGGCTCAAATGAGATTGCAGCAGACAAGTTTTGGAATCAGCATTAAGATGCCTCTGTTTCCAATCTGTTGTCCATGGTACTCCAAGTGCTCCAACTATCAAAACAAAGAGTATAAGCCTCCTAGTTTTTTTGTTTTTTTTTTTTTTTGGTGAAAATAAGTGCATCACCATCCCTTAGAACCAGAGGATTAGTGTTGTAAACTGCCAGACCAACAGAGGCGGGCAGTGATGTAAGTGCATGAAGCAGGCAGGGTGTGAGAAAAGAGTGGTGAAGGCTGAATCAAGGAGGGGGTGTGCCTCATCCAAAGGAAGAGACTTCATCTCAGCTCCAATCCCACTATTCCTAGATCTCTCATTTTCAATCCAGATTTTCATGCAAAATCTTCCAGTTTGTCAATAATGGCAAATAAATTAATATTTTTATAAAACACATTGTAAGCAAAATAAAACAAGCCTATGGGTTATACGTAGTCCATGATTGTTGGTTGGCAATTTCCACCCAAACATAACATGGTGCTATGTTTGCCTCTGGTGAAAGAACAAAGCAGTTTGGGGTCTCTGACTCCAGCCAGCTCCAATTCTTAGCTCTGCTTCAGCAGTTATTTACTCTAACAAGTCTATAGCTGATCCTCACCTATGATTCCTGTACCTTTAAGGAGCAGTGCAGGGTCAATCATCTAATATTTCAAACGTTTTGGAGACCAAGGGAGTTGTTACCAATGAATCCCACAGTGCACAATTTGCTCAGAGAACTTTAAACGTCTTTTATTTTAGGTTCCTTGTTTTTAAAGCTTCTAATAACATTCTATAAATATCCTTTGTGGGGTTGATAGCACTTAACGATTAATAAATGGAGGCTGTGCAACCCAAATATTATAGTTCCTGGTTGCTGTCCTCTTCTACCTTTAGTCTCTCAGCTCCAAAGGACTGGAAAACTTTTTCAGCAGAAAGAAGTAGGTATGATTCTAGTTTTACCTCTTTTTATACCTGACCCCTGCTCTACAATTACCGGAGTGTTTAACTTCAGATAGTGTGTTGATTTAAAAAATATGTCCAAACATTCTTTGGTTTTCTTCCAAGAGGTACAGCTCAATTCCCTTCTTCCTTTAGTGTGGGCTATACTTAATGACTTGATTCTAATGAGCAGAAAATGATAGATGATGGTGCATTGTGAGAATAGATCATAGGCATTTTGGCTTACTCCTAGCCCTCTCTTGAATTACTTACTTTTGAGGAAGCTGGAACTTAAGAAGACACTCAAGCAGCTCTATAGAGAGGCCCATGAATAGAGGAACTGTGGCATCCTGCCAACAGTCACAGGACTGAGCCATAGTGGCAGCCAGTTCTCCAGCCCCAGTCAAGCCTACAGAGGACTGTGGTCCGTGCTGACATCTTGACTGCAACCGCAAGATCGTGAGCAATAACTATTAGTTAAATTGTTCCTGGATTCCTGATCAACAGAATCTGTGAGATGTGAAACTTTCATTGTTCCAAGATGCAAATTGTGGTTGAATTTTTTTTTTTTTTAATGTGGAAATAGATAGGCGAAATCCATCTGTTCCACCCCCATGGCTCAATCTCATCACCTTTTTCTATTCTCAGAACAAGGCAAGAAGTCAGGGGTTATTCCCTGACAACTTGACAATCCCACAGACGATGGGAGCCTGGCGGGTGAGGGAAATAGGACTGTTTATAAGCTTAAAGGAAAGCAAATATAAGAAGGGCTTCCCCTACATCCAGATGTATCAATTTCTGGATGGGATTACAAAGAAGTGAGGGTGTCTTTATTTTAAGAATTTTCCCCTCAGGTTGAAAAAAATCTGATTATGTGGTAGGCACCTGGGATTTAGTTCTTCCCTAAGGATACTTTCTCTTAAAAAGATTAAAAGTTGAGGGTGAGTAGGAAACTCAATCAAAATTTGAGATGTGTATTAATTTCAAAGTAAACTCAGCAACCCGCAAATTAGAAGTCCCTCTTGACATGCATGATCAAGAACCCAAGATTTACCAGATAGCATCTGATGCCCATTCTTCAGCTCCTCTTTCTTCCTCCTCTGGCTTTTTATCTCAGAATTCTATTCTTTAGCCTCTGTTCAGGTGATCCCTCAATATCTGAACCCAATCACCTGGTTTAGTGATTTGTACACAGACAAATTAAAGTTCCACTCCCATAATACATGAAGAGACCAGCAGATTTTTCCCAATTTGGGGAGTATGAATCCCCTGAGTTGCCAGGTTTCAAGGTCACATGAGACCTCCAGAAGGTTCTGGAGAGGCCATTCTATCATCTGCTGAATTCTATGTATCTGGGTACATCCAAATGAAGTGGCTTAAAATTCTATCTCAAAATTCTATCTTCTTACACGTTTAAGCCTTTTGTCTGTGTAAAAGTGCAAATATTCCATGAAGCAAGGTCAGGTATCTTTTGGTAAGGATAAAGAATACCACAGAGTAAGTAGGTCTTAATGGAAGGAGTGAGAAAGAACAAGTTTTGAGGTATGTGGGAATGCCCTGAAAGGAAGAAAGAGTCAAGAAATAAAAGGATCTTGGTCTGATTTCTTTTGTGTCCAGAGGCAGCTCTGCTAATACCATCTTAATGAGGCCCTGCCCAGCTCCTAATCTCATAAAGCCCTCAAAAGGGAAAATGCATGAAAGGCAGAACTGATTCTCTTTTGATATGTGCCCCTGGGTTTACAGGCCTGACTTGAAGGGTTCTGGGAACACAAAAATTAGCATGCACCAATGAAGGCATTCAAAAGTAGGACTCTTCTTCAACAATAAGCCAAATCAGACAATTCCTTTACAGCTTGCATATTTATTGAACAAATACTACTAAAATAGCTAAAATACATTGGGTACTTGTGAGTGCATCAGTAAAGATCACATTGTTACAAAAGCCTGCATTTTCAGCAGTACACAACTGCAACTCTACATAAATGCCACAGATGCAGAATACTGTTTTCTTGCTCTATTTACACAGCTGATATACCTATTCTAACAAAGGAGGGGCGTGGGAGTAAAGCACAAGAAACTCAGGCCAATGGGGGCGCAAGAAGAGAACGAAGTGCAGCGCATGCGTCATCGGTGTTTAACAGTCAGAAGCGGAACAGTTCAGAACAAGGCCTGCCCTGTCAAAGGAAGAGCTAAAAGACAACGTTATATAAAAATTAAGGTGGGCTTTCAGACTGGCTAACACAACAACATTCCATGAGTAGATGGTATTATCTGATTTTATTTTTGTTTATCCATTTCACTGGGAGCAAGGACAAAAATGTAAAATCTACCCTTGCTTGTCAAAACTGCCCAAAAACATTGCTCTGCCTTTTATCATCATCATTATTATTACTTTGTAAATATAGTTTTTCAACTTAATTCTTGGGAAAGGTGGAATTTTCATATGCCTACAGATGCCAGTGTTTTGGATTCTTTTCACATGGCATTTATTTAAAGAGTGGACCTTTCCCCCCACCCCACTCCCACCCACCCCCATCCCTCACCCACCCCCCAAAAAAATTATGGTCAAAAAGAAAGAATCCAAAGAGACATCTCAAAATGCCTGTAAAGTTATTGCTTTTCTTTCTGTAAGTCAGGCAGGCGAGGCTACGGATTGGAAGAGATTTGGTAAGTAAATTACAGTTTTGTGGTTGCTCCCACTACCGTGACTGCATATCCATGAGTGCCAGCCATCGAGACAGTCTCTCACACTCTTGGTAGCATTCGCTCAACCTACAACACTGAGGAAGAAAGCCACACTGAAGACACAAGGAAAACAAGTCAATCCAGTCTAGAGAACAACATTCAGGGAAACAGAGTACCAACACCTTCTTAGAACATGGAAATAAAAAATAACTCCATCAGAGCTACCTCGCCAAGGAGCATGTTGAAAGTCCAAAATAGCACCATTCATCAGTGTCTCAGGTCCTGTGGCAGCATCTCGGTCACTTACCACAAGGAAACAATGAGTTTCAAACTACTTCTATACATCAAAAGAGTACATGGATAAAATATAGAGATATACAGACAATTGATGAACATAAACTACTAGGCTTGTTACATCTAAATGAAAAAAAAAATGGGGACTCTCAGCCTCTGCAAGAAGCAGTCGGGAGCTGTGTGAGTGAAAAGGCAGGAGTGGACCAGTTGTGTGAGAGCAGTGGGAGTTTGAGTTGTGGAAGACACTGTTGTAGCGAACCAGGCCTGAAGGCCCACCTGTAGGGGGGTTGTAAACGTGGATTCACAGTGTGAAATTCTGAGCATTTTCACTTGAGTCAGAATGATTAAAAACTGGTTTGATGATACCTATTTGTCCACTGTAAATTCTCTAAAGCAAGGCTCAGAGTCCCATAGTTTCTTCGTATACTTGATGATTTACACAGAAAAAAATCCCATATATGATACCATGACCTCATCAATACCCATACACCATATGTAATACAAATGGAGGTGTTACGATTAAAAAGAGTGGAGGTAACTGATACTTGGGGAGCGGAGTTCATCGCTGCCCAGTGGAGTCAGGGAGGCAGCGGTGGTCTCATTGATCTTCTTGCGGTTCACTTCCTTTGGGACGGGAAGTCTTCCCTATAAAGCAGGTGGATGCAGACAGACACACACACAGAGAAAAAAGACAAACAGTCATGCTTCTGAAACCATTTTTTTTTTTTTAAATTCTGCTTCTCCTACCTACTGAGGGCCTCACACATCCTAGGCAAGGGATCCACATTGAGCTACATCCCCAACCTTCCTACCCACTTTTTATCCTTGAACTCCTGCTATTCTGCAAACGGTTTACATATTAAACACAGTTCACCCAAATGTAAATATTAGGTCTGTGGGGGCATGAAGCAATTAAACACTAACCGCCTTTGCTTCAGTACAATCAAGTGGTTCTCTAATGGTGGTGGTGGCCAGCCATGTGTGAGGCAGCATTCCTGAGAGTCAGATTTCTGGGGATATTTGGTAGTGTCAGATACGACCCAACGTCAGGCTGGATGAGAGGTGCTCATAGGAGTGTTCATAGGTAATTTTTTTTTTAAGTGCAGCAGGTGGTGTGGTGAGAAGTAATGATCTGCTTTCTAATATATAACAAAAATATTTTAAAACAACTTGCATAAATCTTTTCTATGTGTGGTTTATTCTATAAATAGTTAGCACCTTCTATGTGGACCCTAATGGTCAGAACCAGAAGAGGACACCAAGAATGGAAGTGTTTGGTAAGGAAATAATGTGAGGGGAGCCTGAATTGTGGCTGTAGGAAAAGAGGAGGATAGTGAGAAAACAAGGCCAGATAAGTGCATGATTCAGTTGGTCTGGGTTGAGTGGGGCTTTTCTAAACCTGATGAGCAAAGTTTTGTGTTTCTGACTTACAATGATCCAAACTCAGTGTGACTGATGATCATCCACCATACAGCTTCTGCTGACACACTGAAGGGGCCAGCAGTAGACAGCAGCCCTCCATCCCAACCAGGCAGCAAGACAACAGGATAATAAGGCCCACTACCCAAGCAATACAGAAGTCTTAACTAACCACACAGGGACTATATGCCCTGTTCAGTTATGAATATACTAAAGCTTGAAGCTTGACAACAGACTGTCTTTTATTTAAGCCATTAATTGCTGGAGTTTTCTTGGAAAAAAAATTCCCTTGTGATTTTAAAAGATCTGTTAAAGGATCTGGTTTTTTTCTCTCTCTTTTTGCTTTCTGCTCAGGTCACAGGTACTAATAGGACGTGTTTTAATAAAAATGAATTTGATTAGATATAAGGACTTGGACTAAAGTGATATTCTTATTTGGTGATCTTTAAATTATCACATCTGAATTTATTTTTAAGAATTCAGAAGTTGAGAACTTCTTCTAAACAACACAAAACTGAATAAACATTTCCAGCAACCTCAGTTTGAACAAAATGCAGCAGATAATTGAACTTTAAGAAGTCTTATTTACTGAACAGGTTTTCCATATGAAACAACTGGTGTGCCTAAATTTTGCTTAAATACCTCAGACTTTGAAAGCATATAACATTTGTAGGATGTATGTAAAATCCACATAATATATACTTTAATGTTTCAGGGCCTAAGTTATGATTTCAGAGGTTGTTTGGGTATCTACCAATGGGAAAACCCAGAAAATTAAATTAAAATATATTTCATCACTCACATACCATTAAGGATTAAGATAAAATTGCTATAATATTAGTCAGCTCCTTGTAGTTGTGAAAATAATTTCAATCCAAAAATTAAAAAAAAAAAAGAAATCTGCTGGTGTTTTTAAAATAATGTCACACTCACTACCCCCCCCCCCCCAATCAATCAGTTAGCATAGTCAGGACATGACAAACTTAGGTTTTGGACAAACGAAGAGTTCAATAGCTGTTAGTTGTCAACAGTCCAGCAAGGAAGGGAAATCAAAAGTTCATAAAAAATTATCTTACTGAACAACTGCATTCTGAACACAAGTTTCAGTCTTAGTACCCTTTCACCTCCATGAAAAATATACAAGAAAATGAAATGGAAAACCTGGTAATTTGGAAAAAGGTACTTCTTTAAAAAAAAAAAAAGTGAAGCAGAGTATTTAACATTTTTTACTTTTTCTCCCCTTCCTTTTGAGGTCCTAAAAATACTCACTCATTTTTTTGTTCATTATTCATGTTGTGAGTGCTTGAGCGTGCTATTAGATTCTAAACCCACAGAGATCAAAACAGAAACAAAAACATTCCCTGCCCAACCTGCTCATAATTAACTTGCTCAATGGGAGACAGACACCCAAGTAATGGGGCACCAGCAAGCCCACTGTGGTTGGTTGTGCATGGAGGTGAGCTGTTGAAGGACCAACCCTGAGGGCCCACAGACTAATATGGCTGCAAGGAGAGGAGGTCCTGGTAGGGGGTGGGCACAGTTCTGTGCATTTTCCCTTTAGAACCCTGGACTTACTAGATTTTAGTCTGCCTCCCATTTATCCCTCACCCATTCTGTTTTAAAGAATAGTCTTTCTGTTACACTAAAGGAGTTTTAGGATTCAACAACTAGGGAAGGAGGCCTCTTGAAGAGGGAAGAATAGACACAAAGACATCTTGTTTTTCCAGATGTCAGGCCTTATAAGCATTCAGAAAAAAAAATAATCATCTCCTCCTCCATTATCCCACATAAAATGGTCCCTAAAGACTGAGGGATTAATATTTTTAAAAAAGGCTGAGAGTAGGGTGGGGAATGGAGGTGTCCAGTGTCCCCCACAGACCTACTCTCCTGGATGTCACTACAGCTGATATGTCTCTGGTAGGTGGCCCTCCCTTCTGATGATTACTAGAAGATTAGCCCCCAGTTACTCAATAATGTGCTTTGGACCAAGTAAATCAAGATTATTTTCCTTACAATTATGCAAAGATGTGCTTTGTCAAAACAAAACTGCTAGAGAAAGAAAAATAGTGTATGCTTAAAATATTACTCATTTATTTAGAGAGGAGGCAACTTAAAATGGCAGAGGTGTGGATCTTGCAATCCATTGTGCCCACCCCCTAGAGCATGCATGCTTCAGTGTGTGCAAGATCTGATCCCTGATGGCTTTCCAAAGAGTTAAGGGTGACACTGCTGACCTCACTGAGGAGCTTCACCTGCTCTTACCATCTGGTTGATGTCACCAGTATCAAACAGAAGAATTTTGGATGCCTAAGGAAGCAAGAGTTAAGGAAAAGGCTATGCTTGTATTTCTGTTTCACCCTAAGCTGTCCCAGGGGAATTATACCCTGATCTGGCTCAATAAAAACGTCTAGGGGAAAAGTATATATGTTTCAAAGGGCTGGAGTGTAGCTCAGTGGCAGAGCACCCTGGGTTTGTTTCCCAGACACACACACAGTCTAGTGCTGTGCTGCTGCTGTAGGTGGACAGCTCTAGTATTTTAGCTCTCTTCAACACTAGACGAGCAAGTCTATGGGGGACACTGAACGCATCCTTTCCCTACCCCATTCCCAGCCTTTTTGAATACTCAAATCCTTCAGTCTTTAGGGACCATTATGTATGGGATGATGAAGGAAGAGATGAGTATTTTTGTCTGACTGCTATGGCCTGAATCCTGAAAGACCTTGAAGATCAGGCAGGGCCTAAGCTGTTTTGTTCCTCTACTTTTCAGCCAATGACTTCAACCTTGACCTTAAGAAATTCCCTGAAAGATTAAAAATGATTTAGGATTGTTTTCTTTCAGTATGAACTTCCAGTTGACACAATCTCTTCAACTCCTGCAACTATTAAAACCTTTTAGAGTAAAGAAGAGTTTCTTAAACATTGAAATACCAGTGTTTTCTGGGGGAAGGCTTTACCATTAGTCAATGACACAGATAAAACTTTTGAATATAAATTTTATTTCCAACAGACTTTTTCTTTATTCATTGAAAAATTAGTGTCAGTGATAAAAAGTACAATCCTCCTCCCTGAGGTCAAATTGATATTTATCTTAAAAGGCAAAGTCTAAAGGTATCTATGGTAAAAACTGATAAATTTTTGTTTGTCTTAAAATGGTGCTGAAATATAAATTTTTAAAAATTTTCTTAAAGCAGAGAATTGTCACACTAAGATGTCAAAGCAACAAAACCATATTAATATAAAATGTTTTTTTCAACTTACAAATTAGGAAAATGAATAAAACAGTTTTTATGTTCTTCCCACTTTGTTTCATAGGGAATCTTATCAGACATCAGGAATTATTAGCAGAAGAATAGGTCATCATTTCACACTTTTAAGAAATCCTCAGGACTTCGGTTGTAGCTCAGTGGTAGAGTGCTTGCCTCTTCAGCACCACATAAATAATAAATTAATAAAATAAAGGTATTATATTCATCTACAACTAAAAAAAAAATCCCTTGATTCTAACCACCTCTTTTAGTTTTTAGGTTTATCATATTTGAGTTTGTCCAACAAGGAATCTGTAAAATGCACATGTGATAAATTGATTCCATGATTCTTACATAAAAATATATTTTTTACTTGTTTGGCAAGAAGGGAAGATAAAATGAACTATAAGAGTCACAGGACTTTACGTTATGTTTTCAAAAATATATATTCTTTCCAAGGTCATTACAGTAGCATATAATGGATATTAAAATGAAAAAGAAAACATTTTTCCCCAAATACCACTAAATTGAAAATAGTGTTCACATAAATGTGTCTGTCAGGTACCCATCAAAAATGGTAGATCAGGATCTTACCTTAGGAATCCTTCCCTCCATTTCCTTGTCTGGAAATGGTTCTTGACTGACCCAGACAAAGAGTTCTGGGTAATAAACCTATAGAGACATAAAAATACACATGTTCAGATTAAAAGCACCTGAAATCACCTGGGATCAGTTTAATGAGCTCAATTCTCAATGGTCACTTATTTCCCCCATTTGCAACTTAAGAGTGCTGGAGAAACCCTTTAACTCTTTCCAGTTGTTAGTGTGCTTCTGAATGTACACTATTCTCAGGAGTGTTAGCTAAATGTCTTCTAAGATCAAGTCCAATGGAGCAGAGATATCAATCAATGTTATCTTTAGCAAGCAAAGTAGTAGCTCAATGGCATGTCAGGTGCACCAAGTCACCAGGGAGGCCTAACTTGCAAAGCAACCTGTGTGTAAGTATCCTTGCAAAGGTCCATGTTCATGACATAAATGTGTCTGTTGGGTACCCATCAAACACTGTCAGGAGTTATTCTAATCATTTCTTGTTAGGGTAAAGATTATGCACAAAGTAGTGGGCAGGAGCTTTCCTGATTGTCTCCAGGGCCATGTGGCCACTAACAACACATTCTTTCCAGCTGGATGAAACAGCCAAGCATCTGAGAGAGGGGTAGGGAGTTGGGCAGCATTGTCATGAATGATTCAGAGAATACTAGGGGATGGATTCTGGAGGGTAGGAGGAGGTGGAGAGAGGGAAGCAAACTGAGTAACTCTTCTTTAAATATACAAAGAACTATTAGCATAAAGCTGCTGACCAGCTGTTCTCCATCTCCAGTAAAGACAGGAGTGGGGGAAAGGACTTAAAATTACAACTACAGATTTAGGTCAGCTATAAGAAAGAACTTGGCACAAGAATCGTTCAATTACTAAAAGAATTTAGAAGAAAACTGTGAAATCTTCTTTAAAAATTTTAGGAACAGAATCCAACAACCATCTGTCAGGGCTAATTCACATTTGATTACAGCCCTGTTGGAAAAGAGGGATGAAATTAGGTAACATTCCCTCCAGATCTGATTCTCTAAGTTTTATAAATAAGTCCCACATTTAATAAATAACAATTAAGAATCACACCTCATTAATAGATGAAAAAGTGGATTGAGATGTCAGTTTGGGTTTTAAAAGCACTAATCATTGCGCTGAATGTAATATTTTGTCTGTCCCAGCGGATCGATTTGGTTCAGAGGAGGTCTGGAGTAGGAAATATGGATGGTTAACTGCATTCACTCTTTTGGATAATATAACAGCAACTATCTTCACTCTTCACCAGTAATGTTTATAGCACATCCCAGCTTACTGAGCAATTTTGCATACATTATATAATTATCCTGATAAGTCTGTGAGTTGGTCTTAATATCATTATACAGATGAGGAAACTGAAACTCAAAAAGGTCAACCAACTTACCCAAAGCAACACAGACTGTGTTGGGTAGGAATGTAACTCATACTAGGTTTCTAGATTCAAAGCCCTCTTCTTTCCACTATCCTGCTGCCCTCACATTATCCAAGAATGCAAATCGCCTACCACCTCTACCTCAAAATTACACAAGTCCACGGTCACCACCCACACTGAGTGTTACATACTTGAGAGCTCATCCTGCAAGAACTGATGCTATTTTCTTACTTTGTACCGGGTCTGCTGTCTGAGCCAAGTGGTTCCCTCAAACCTAATCCACCTTCCTCTTCCACAGATTTCCCCTCCTCTGCCCAGCTCCTTCTTGAAATATTACACCATCTGCCTTGCTTTGGGACATGCAATCACTCCTGACATTCTCTTGAGCCCAGAATGGGTAATGACAACAAAATTACAATAAAAGATACGCACACATTTTTTCAAGGCATGTACCAAAGTCATAACATATAGAATTCCAGTTTAACTTTAGGATACCCAAAATTTTGAGTTCAATTAATGTAAATGAGTATAAAATGATCATTTTCCAACACTACCCCTTTAAGAAACATGATTTAAACATGATTTTAAAATATTATAATATTAGTGTTTCCTTAGAAGCCAAAAATGTTGACAAAAGTTCATGTAAAAACTTAATAAGTATATGGAAGCAATGAGATGCAAAGTCAAGTAAATGTTGTCATTTCTCTTTCTTGTGCTTCTCTGAGATACCATTTTAAAGAAATCACCATGCTTTTGATTTAACTTCTAGTTTCAAAGCATCAATAACTCAAGTCTAATTTATAGGTCAAAATAACTTGCCTTTCAGAAATTATTACACTTATTCTAACAATATGTTTTCCAAAGGAATCTCCTTTTCTTAAGAAAAATGGCCAATGACTTTTGCCATTGAACTTGGGAATATTTAGTACTTGATAGCAAAACCCACAACTAAAGAAAATTTTTTACTTGCTTCAGATGTATTCCTTCTTTTGCAATGTATTTATTTGGTCACAAATGTACCAAAGACATTTCTAATTAGGCATTGTTTAGTATTTGAATCATAAAATAATCATTGTATACTACAGGAAAAAAAATGTCATTTTGGCCTTGAGGTAAAGTCTTCTAATCTCTTTCAAAGTCAGGACCTTAAGCCAAAAATGGCAGGGACAGAGGATTCTCAGATACATCCCTAAAACCTGCTTGACTGGTCTCTAAGAATGTACAGATCCCTAGATAGAGTATCTGAAGGGTCTATTTAAATTTCTTTTTCTCATTTTCTCTCTGTCCCGTAAATGAAGCTGCTTTGGGGAAAAGGCGGTAGGCAATGGAAATAAATACTACCTATTATATATTATTATTCTTTCTTAAACCTGTGGTATTTTGAGATCCTAAAATGAAGAAGTTAAGGAAAAAAAAAATCTGTTGACAATCACTCTCCTTGCTCTCAAATGACTCAGACCTGACCTTTGGGATTGCAGGAGAGCTTCAACTGTCATCTCACTCTCAGTGCTGGACACAGAGAATAGGAGGTCACAGCAACAAGCACTCGTGTTCCATTTAAGTGTCTTGATTTGAGTGCACCGAGTTTTCTCTGCCTCAATTTCCCATGTGAATATCATCTAGTCGACTACCCAGGCTCTACCACTGGCAGTGAGGGACACCATGCCACTTTTCAACTCCAAATTTCTTACCAAGCTCCATGCACTCATTCACTAAGAGCTCATGAAATAGCTGTAACGTGCCGGACACTGTGGTAACTTCTGGGGATTAGAAGAGAAATAGAGTTCCTGCTGTCCAGAAGCTCAATCCCGGGAGTGGGGCAAGGAGGGGTGACCAACCCATGCAAAGATAATCTTAAAAGTGTGTGTTATGTATCCCCTCAAATTCATATGCTGAAGTCCTAACTACCAGTACCTCAGAATCTGAATGTTTTTGGAGAGAGGAGCTTTACAGAGGTAAATTAAAAAGATGTTCTCAGTGTGTGCTGAGATCCAAAGTGACTGCTATCCTTCCAAGAAGAGAATAAGGTATAGACACAGGGAAGGAACACCATGTAAGATGGCTATCCACAATCTTTCTTACTCATTCAGAAGACTCAGAGCTGACAATGGCCCTGTGACCAAGGATTTTGAATGCTGACAATTTGAAGGTCAGAAAATAGAGATAAATTCCCTGTCCTTCTGTCCTTGCTGGATTGGAAAGTTGCTTACTCTTCTTGGTGTCAGTCAACTGATGCTCCAAGGATGACCTTGGGGCTTATACTGTGTCCCATTCACTCACTGTTCTGGAGTCAAGTTTGTGTTTTTCATGAAGACCAACTAAACTAACTTTTTCTTTTTTAATATTTCAATGACTTCTCTCTTGTTGCAAGTGGTTTGTATCTCAGAAATCAAAGGTTCTGGGTAATACACATGAAAATACCTTAGATTTTTGTTTTGTTTTGTTTTATTAAACCAAAGTTTGCCTTAATCTTCACAAGTATACATTCTTTTAAAACTATCTTCCAGGTATAAAATAAACTGTTTGCTCTTGCACAAATAATATCCTCAAAACTCTCTAGAACACTATTCTTTTACAAGTTAGATAGGGAATGAGAGAATGAAGCCATACCCTCAATAACTAAGAAAATATGAAGCTTTATGTAAATATAGAGGAATAGGAAATTTTAATTTCCACTTGGAGACTATGTAAAGGTTTTTCTTGAATTCTGGGAAAATATGTTTATACTTTTCACTGGATCTATTAGTTAATACTTATTTTTCTACAATGGTACTTTTATCTCACCAATGATTAGTTTTAAAAATAACAGAACAATGTGAAGAACCCATTGAATTAAATTCACTAGTCATGATAAATATGTTGCTTTCATGTGCATGTCATACATTTAAACCTACTATATATTTAAATATGGCTCGTGTGAAAATGCACTATTTCTTACTGATTCTTTTAAATGTGTTTGCAGGTAGAGACTCCATCATAGCATACAAGTTGTATATAAAATGCTCTTTCTCTTGAGGCTTGTTTTACTCTCTGGACAGTGCAAAATGAAATTACTTCATTTTTGAAGCCTATAAAGCAACTATTTTGTTAGCAATCGTTACTTGATATGAACTATAGCTGACAACTAGCACTCCAAATTAGAAAGATAAAATGTAGGGAAAACCAGAGACCTCTCTTCCAGGTTCTAAAAAACATGTGTAAGTAGATTACTGCTTAAATTCTTTATGCTCTTTGTTTCAAAACTTGCTGTGTATTTTCTAACAGCATTGTTCATATACAGAATTGATCTAAAAGTGCTTTGATGTTTCCTACCGATTCTGTTATACCATTTGTAAAATTCAAATTATATCTATTATCTCTTTCTAAATTTAAAATTCACTCCTATTTATTTACCATCTTTACCAATCTTTCTTTTCACTGTCCTGTGTTAATGACCCTCAAAGGCAGGGTTATATCTTTCTTCAGATAAAAAATATACCATATACTTAAATGCTGCTTACTTAACTGGTTAACACGCCTTCAAAGAAATCTGACATAAAGATATGATGCATAATTTTGTTGCTCAAGATCATCATCGTAATATTTTTTTTTTTTGTTCTTGATGGGGTCCTGTGAATTTAAAGAATGTGCACACATGGCCCCTTTAGACTTAACAGGGATAGGTGTATCCCCTGCAATTAAGAAAGCAGCTAAGGGCAGCAGGTGTCCAACCTGCATAATTAATTATTTGTGTAATAAAGGAGTGTATTTCATAATCTCTCAGCCAATTAAACACTGTGTACCCACATATGTACATGTTCTGTTCTGCATAACTGGCCAAGATGTTGTGAAACTTGTCATTTAAAGAATATATGTACCTATACATGTACTTCATTTCTGCAAACACCCTTTGAAGTAACACTATTAAGAATCTTCTTGAAAAGCCACTCAGCTCCCAAGTGTTGCTGGTCATGTGAGGGCAGAACGTAAACCGAAACCATAAATGAACTGCAAGGATCATTTTTTTCTGAACAACATTACATCAAAGGTCAGATGGTGCCAAAAGATGATGCGCTGTGCTGTCCCTCTGGAGACCTAATCTTAGAGATCCACCTAGCCTAGAAAATGTTCTTCAAGAGAAGCACACAGTGGGGGAAACCATTGCTACTGGAAGACAAAAGGTAAGTACACAGAACACGGGGCCATTCAGATGATGTGTGTAATCTCTGCACACCCTAGAAAGCAGAATAAAAGCATTAGTGCCTAAATTGGCAAACATTCTTGCTTGGACACTAAATGAAATATGCACTGACCTCATTTAAACAAATACAGACACAGGAGTTGGCTGTGGTAACAATGGGTAATTACAGAGTCACGAATGAACACCTGACTCTTGTGCTCAATAACCAGAAATGTGCTCCTGCTAGAAAGAAAGGAGGGCCTTTGTGACTGTGCTGCATTACCTTGCTGACACTTTCAGGGTTTCCTGAGAGAGTGGCCTGGTCTAACAAGTCCTTCACATGTAGCAATAGTGTAGGGCGGGGGGGAGGAGGGTACTATATTTCATAAAGAAGACAATAAGAGCTCCCAAGTTGATTAAACCCATTGGCATTAGCTTCGCTTTGGGTGCATATCCCCAGGATGAACCCAGGGAATGTTCACATTTTATTCACACTGGGCAGTAGATTATGTTACTGTTCAACTTCACATGTCAGGCAGGCCAAAGATTAATTTTTTGCTTTGTGAGTTGTGGTGTCTGAAACAAGCTGCGTAGACTTTAATCGTGGAATCCTCTAAATTCACTCTGCTCATTGTGAAGCCACCTTGAGAGGACGCTGAGGAATATGTGGGAACTGACAACTGTGGAATTTTATTTCTAGAGTTCAACGAGGCAGAGAAAGGAAATGAAAATCTCCTCACTGGCAACAAAATGAAAGTGTTTACATGTGAAATTAATCCTCAGCACAAAGAGCTTCCACAGTCACTCTGTTCCACGATAGAATATTCTGTTTGTTTGGCTGCTGAGTCTTTTAAAATTTGATTTCTAAGAATAACAGCAAAGACTTGCAAGGGGAGCAACAAATCAAGTCAGGGGCAAGCCACAAAAGGTTGACAACAGTACGGGACTTTTCTTCTTCACCGCTATTTAAAACTGTTCCTTATGTGAGTTTTCCGGGCTTTGATGGTGTGTGATTCAAGGCCAGGGGCGGCAGCCGCTGGCTTATTTAAGCAGGGTGAACTCTGAGGTCAACTGCAAATATTTAGGTTGCTCAAACTCCTCCTCTCATCTCAGCTTCGCTCCTGTCCAATAGGAACATGCTCAGCACAAAGCAATCCACCTAAAGACTCCAAAAATCCAAAAAAGGGAGTCTCCAATCGAGGAATTCTCAGATTTCTGCCAAGGCACCCTCCCCTGGACTGGAGGTCAGCCTGGTACAGAAATCAGAGCCAAACTGTGGACTGAACTCAAGGAAGTAAGTTCAACATTTCAAATCTTGGTTTTTAATGGGCTATTTTTCTCTTCAGTAATGAAGACAAAACAAAGTTCAAATAGCTGATAACAGCCCAAAGTAAACCAGGAGAAATAGTACAAGAATAAAGCTTGGAAACAAATCTCCTAAGTAATATCTAAGAAGACGTTCCAAACAAAGAGGAAAAAAATAAATGAGCTTTTAAAAACTGGTTTGAGATTATGTAGTTTGAATGAACAATAAGAAAGTAGAGGCCATAATAGAAGGTATTTGCTCTTTTCAGAAAAAAAATTAAAAAATGAAAGAAAGGAAAAATAGTCTTTGTCAACTTGCAGCAAAAAGGCCCCTCAGGCACTTAATAAATGCATAGCATAAGCTTTTCCTTACCCCATGACCCCAACAAATATGTTAATAAAATCTTTTACCTCTCAAGTAAATATTTACTTAACACATCTCAGTTCTAAGTCTGGACCACCTATTCCGTTATATAAATTGGTTTCAGTTACAACCAAGAAATAAGAAACATTACATCTTGTGCTGTTTCCCCTAATTTTAAGGTACATTAAGAAGAAAAAAAGAGGAAGGATGCTTAAATATTAATTCTATTTTATGCCCCAGCACACTAAACCACAATTGTGAATTTTAGAACAGTATTCTCTACCACAAATGAGAGTAACGCTCTTGCTATGCTTTCCAATACTGGACATCTGGATAGTAGGACTTTTTCCAACACATTCCAAGGTTAATAGGAAACATCCAGACTTGCCTTTATTAGCTAGTTTGAATAATTTTACATATGCTACCCCAGGTTTCACCTTCAGATAACTATTATAAGCCTGATTTCTAGTCACCAAGAATGCTTTCTTTCTTCCTATCCAAAAATTACTGTTAACCATTAAAATCTTGTGGAAAAATTTTTACCAGCACAGATTACTTTAAAAATCCCATTTCTTTTGTTAAAGCCTTCAGTCAAAAGTTAGTGGGATCATACTTACTTATCTATACATAGGATCTGGAATTTTCCATGGTCTGGATGGGATAAGACAGTCAGTTGCTTTTGAAGAGTCTAAAGAAGTTCCAAAGCATTTTTTTTGACATGTATAAAACTAAGCTTTCCAGAAAAGCCTGCATTTTCTCCACAAATGCTCACTCCAAGAGAAACTACTCACTCTTTCCATTAATGTACTCTCTTCTCCTGGCAGTTACAAAGTCCTCAACATTCAGCTAAAGTCATTTCACAGTTCAATGCTTGTCATGCACTGTCCTGGTCATTTAAAGACTGATATCTCTTCAGCAGCAAATAGCATCATAACAGACCACTAACTTTGGAGGGAAAGTGATTTCTATTGCAGGAGGATATATCTTTTCTTCTAAGAAGTTTGACCTTTAAAAAAAAAAGGAAAAATATATCCAGATCTCTATCAGCATGCTACAAATGTTCAGGTCATAAAGAGGCCACTAAAAGGCTTCCTGTAACCTGTTCTTTGGAAAAACTAGCAAAAAAACTAATACTACAAGAGAAATTGGATAAGGTGAGAATGAATGTGTTACTGCCATATACACCACCTGAGTTTTCAACCCCACTGACGGAGCCAAGTTGGATTGTGCAAAGGCTTCTCTCGGATGAGGGCTCCTTTCACGCATAGGAAGCACAAAAGAACAAAGGGAGGAGCCCCTAACCCAGAGAGACAGGATGTTTCAGGGCTAGGAGTCAGTGAAGAAGTACATGCTTCAGGAGTCATGAAAGTAATTGCAAAAAGGACATCAAATTAAGAGGGGGAAGTGCCCTGGAAAAGGAATCATCTGTATTCTTATTACCATGAAAAAGATGGCACTGGAAACTAGAGACCTTCATCCAAATGCTGTCTTCAACAAGACTTCAACCTCATACTTACTTTTTCCCCCCTCAGTCTTTCTTCCATTGTAAACCAAACATCAAATTTATACTTCCCCCAAAGAAGAGAGCTATGTGCAATACATGTGGGTTGTTGGAACCCACACAAGCATAATATGTATATTTGGGGACCAGAAGTTCTCTGTAAAAAAGCATCATAGAATCCATTATAATGATGGGGGAGGGGTTGGCTTCCCCTGCCAGGGGTACTGGGATGAACCACTAAGCACACACTGTACCACTGAGCTATACACGCCCAGCCTATAATGTTTGGGTTTTAAAAATTTTAGTCATGCTTTCCTGGTGCACTAATTTAATCCTCACAGTTTTATTGCAAGGATGAAATGAACCAATATATGTAAAGAGCTGGTGATAGGATCAGACACCAAAGTGGATCTTTGCTCATCCTCCTCACCATTCCACAGATGAGAATACCATGGGAGAGAGAGAGCGAGCACTGGCCCAAGGTCACAAAACCAAGAAACAGAGAAGACAGAAGACAAACTCAGCCCCTCTTCTCAAAGATTGTCTGTCAGAAGTGATCTATACTAGGGTTTCCCCAGAGCCACTTGGAGTGTCACCAGGAGGCCCCTGGAAAGCTGAGGCCTATTATCCATCCCCCAAGTAGGTGCTGAGCGTCTCCTTTTAGTGCTCTTGTGATAAAATGTAGAGAGATTTCTGATACCTACTGTCAAGTGTAATTTTCTCCAAATTATCTGTTGTTCTCTTGCCTGTTTCCAATAGCCACCCTTCAAATATGACTAAACCTTAAAAAAAAAATAAAGTCACATTTAAGGACACAGAGGATATGCTCTCCAGTGTTCAAGAGCTGCATTGCTTCTGAGGAAAGACTAGTCTGAGAGCAGCAACCTTGGTGTGGCTACATTAAGACTTTGGATCTAATTAAACCCAAGCAATAATGGTAATCACAGTTTTGTCTATTTTCAGTATTCCCTGGAAGGAAATGTTCAGCAAATACAAATATCTAGCAATCACTGCAGCTAATTATACAAGGCATTTGCTGAGAAACCAAATTGTTTTAATATGACCCCCAAATGAACTCTCAAACAGCTCCTCCTCAGATGAGCTACCAATAGATGATCTAACTCCATGTATCTATCTGTCATCAAATACATTTGGAATCATGTTCACTATAACTTTGCTTTTTCAAAATTCTAATCAATTTAAATTTTAAAAAAAAACTGCTTAGAAGAGAAGAGAATTAAAATCTCATTTTTATGAATGATGTGCAGAGACACAAACCATACATTGCATAAAAATATAAAGTGATCCTAATTGGAAAAGGAAGAAAATAAACACTTATTAGAACAGAGATGCAGTGAATAACTACTAAGAATGGTAAATTCAAAAAGAAAAATAAATTTAACCTGATTCCATTTGGAAACTTTAAATGAATATATTAGAAATCCAGACAGTTCTAGAGACAGACTAATGGAATGATGCAGATGGAGTAAGAAGCCAATTATTAGTAACTCACATCACAAAGAAATCAAATAGCCAGCAATGAAGTACACCATATTTGATCCTCAGATTATATACAGAGTGGTCTATTCAGCCTCAAAGATGTGGTATCCCTTCAGCTTTGTCTAAACAGCAAAAGAACAGCTCAGTAAAAACTCAAACATTAATTATCAGATGAATTGTTTCTATGAGGCCAAGGAACAAATTTAATTGAATCTCTGACTGAATTGATTGTGAGTATAGATAGCCAAGACTCAGATAACAAAATTAAGTTTAAAAAGCAGTCTTCACAGAAAAAAAAAAAAAAAAAGGTGGGAGGGGTTACTTAATGAAGATTAAAATTAAATGAAAAGACATGGAGACTTGGCTCCCAGACCACAACAACAAGATCAGAAGAATTCAAGATTCTATTATCAAGAAGAAAAAAAAATATGCAAGCCAGGGCACTTTAAAATGTATAACTAGACCCAAGTCTCCACAGAGCAGTAAGAAGTAGAGAGTCAGTTCTGGTTCGTAGCACCTAGGCTTTGGAAAAGACAAATCCAAGTAATTAAGAACTAAAATCATGAAGATGAGAAGAGCTCATAGAAGAGAGGAACAGGACTTCTGATTTTGTATTACCTGAAGTGGTTAGGTATATAATCTCAATTACCCCAAGAAATATTTACTAAGTACTTACTTTCTTTGAGGTATTAGATATTTGGTAGACAATTTGTAACCCTATAGAATGAGCATCTTATCAAAGAATGTGTCCCATCACTTTGGGCTGGAATTGTCAGAGGAGCAAAGAAAACTTTTAATCCCCTCAAAAAAGGTTTTTTTTTTTTCAAAACAAAACCACCATCGTGGCTCATGCCTGTAATTCCAGTAACTAAGGAGGCTGAGACAGGAGGATCACAAGTTTGAGGACAGTCTCAGTGACTCAGTGAGGCCCTAAGCAACTTAGCGAAACCCTGTCTCAACCACCCACATATACACATATGCACATTTAAATAAATGAATAAATAAATACAACCCAAGCCACCAAATTCTAGGAAGGTCTATTCAGGAGACAGGTGGGCTAGTTAATACAATTCATCTTTTCAAATCCTAATGTTCTTAACCATACAATTGAATTGCCCTGATAGTGCAAGCTTTCAAACCATGGGTGAATCCCTTGCACTGTATTCCTCCTTTCAGCGAGTTGTAACTGAGTTCTTACAAAGTAGCAGACACTGGGCTAAGTGCCTGAAAATGTGCTGCCAAACCTGCGCAGCACACTGACAAATACTGAGATTCAGCAACCACCTGGCAGATGTGCATAAGGACAGACTCTGAGATCATGGTCCCACTAAGCCTTTGGGATCTTTTTCACTAGGATGACTTAGGGAAGGGCATGAAGCCGTACCTTACAGAGGAAGCACTTCATACCAAACCCCTAGTAGGGTCAAATTTATCTGAGTCAATAAGTTTTATCCATGTCAGTACTGACCATAGCTTTTCCTTGACAGTTCAGAATATGGGCTGTCAAAGAAGCAACATTTTCTCTTCCTTTCTACTCTTCCCTCGGAATAGGCTCCTTATATACACACCAACTTTTAGCCAATAAAAGTGTCCTCAAAATGCCTGGACCTGTTTTAAACAAAACAACTTTTGTAAATTTCTCTCTGTTCAGTCACTGGACTGTAGTACTTTTCCTTGCTGGATTTGTGTCAAACTCAGTCCAGCCAGGAAGGCTGTTACCTGCCCCAGTAATCAAAGGACAGTGGTGTGTGATGGTGATCTGAGTGCAGGGGCTGATCAGCCAGAACCAGGCAGTCACACCAACACTTCTGTGCACATTATGAATCCCCCTCTTGTTCTAATTACCTACTGGTGAGGTTTTGGCTCAATATTTTATTTATTGGCAACAAAATGTTCAGCTCTTCTTCCTTCCTTTCTAATCAATGGCTCTGGGTTCCCCATTTCAGCCTTAAAAGAGGCAAACAGACCTTTCTTTCTTTGGCTACCCTCTCTTCTTATGGATCTTTTCCTTCTTCTCAAGTTCAAGTTATTTTTACGTCGTACTCTATGAAGGTAAGGATGAACACTGAACCAAAGAGTCTAAGATCAAGGGTTTTTAGATACGTCCAGCTTGGTAAAGTTAACACTTTTAGGAGGGTGGGGGAAGCTTAGATTAGAAAACATTCAAAAGCATTAACAAGGCAATAATTCTATTTAAAAAGATTTCATTATCTTGTGAAACCAGAGCAGACTTTGCTCTACTGTCAAGACTGCCTCAATGAGACCCTGAGAGACAAACTGCCGCCTGCTGAAAAAATACCATTAATAACCTAGTATGTGATGGCACTCCACAGCCAACATTTTGGATGAAATGTGGGACTCTACCTTAAGCAGACACTCTTCTTTCAGAAGCCCATACAAACCTAGCTTTCTGAACTTTCTCACAACCAAGAAGGGAACATGAAATTCAGGAGCTGTGTTTGTAGGAAGCTTTGATTTCACGTAGCTCTCTCCTCCTTACCTTCCGAACACTGACACTTCTAAAATACTCAGTGAGAGGGGCTTTGAGCAGTGAATTTATACTCAGTATGTGGTTATTCATTTCCTGGGCTATTATAACAAAGGTCAGGCTGTTGGTGGTTTTGAATCCCAAACTAGGCCACATGGTTCTGGCCAGAAACAACGAATTGTCTGGTACTCATGGCCACTGGCTCATTCACTTCTTCCAGAGACATTTAGGCATTCATTGATCACTGGGGATATGCCAGACCCTGGTTAGGTATGGAAGCAGAGATCACACTGGTTCACAGATGTGGGATCCATTCCAAAGTCCCATTAGAATACGTCAATGAAGGTTTGGGTTTCCTTCCACTTGGTAGGAAAAGAATGCCAAATTCTTTCACTACATGAGTAACAGCCTGTAGGCCTCAAGTTGTAAATTGTTTCATTATGATGATGCTCATCTCTGGCTTGTACATTGAGTGCAACTCACTATGTCCCATTAGAAAGGAAGACACAGAGGGTCAGGCGGCTGAGCACCCGTGGTTAGTACATGCCTGCACCCAGTCTGCCTCACTGAAAGGAGCATGGTGCCTCCTCTGGGTGACCAGCACAGCAGCAATACCCCCTGTGGCAAAACAGACAATGCTGAACCTGCAGGGATTCCTAGTGAAAGTGCTATTGCCTCTTCCTGGGAAGTTCCCAGTTCTTTCTAGTTAGAGACCTTCTTTTTCCCACCACCTCAATGGGAGTGAGAGGTAGCAAATAAAGTAAGCTCTATCTTTAATCAGAAAATATATGTGAGTGAGGATCTATGTTCTTTTCTGTTAGACACAATCAAAAAGCAAAGAACCTGAAAGAATTTGATAAGCTATGAGAACACTGGGTAATTTCTGAGATGACTGCTCAGTGGCTTCCTACTCCTTAGCACATCAAATCCTTGACATCTAGGTCTAATTTGTGAGGTCCATCCTTGACAGCACAGAGACCCTGAACAGAGAGGAAGCATTTTTGCAAGCATCACTTTCTAATGTATTCCTTTTATCTGGAATACTCCTCTCTCATCTAAATCTACTCAAATATTCTTAATTCTGCATTCACTCAATGTTTTGTTATGGCCAGTGTTAAGTCCATAATGAAGGAATAAAAAGCTTCATAAGACACGGTACTTGCTCTCAAGGAGCAAACAGTTCACTTCTAGGTTCGAAATTTTGTGTCAATGCCAATCAACTGTGAATGGTTTCCTGGAACACTATATTGAGGGTTCTGACATTATATTCAGGGTGAATAATAATAACGGGTGTCAAGGCTGATTAGCAATACCTGCCACGGAGTAGGAGTGAGTGGTAGCAGGCATGCTATATTCTTGCCTTCTCTGGCTCTAGCTTCATTTGTACCTTCTTAACAAAAGTTTTCCACTGCTATCTCCAGTCGCCTGTCCTCAATCATTCTTCTGCATTCTTACCAACTCTACCCGAGATTATATTGTCTTGCCTTGTTAAGTTTCTCATGCATGTTTGTCTTCCTTCCACAACTAAAATATAAATCTGCTGAGGGCAGGGGCCAAGTGTGTACCTTCTGCAATGCAAAGAAAAACACAATGTCCAAACAACACTTGTTGCTCAACTGACATGAGAATCAAGGTATATATAATCCTACTTCTAACTCTTCCCATTTGATTCAGTATTTTCAGGTATATTGCCTTTGTGTTTTGAGGATCACAGAATCAGATTATACTAGAAATATGTGAGAGCATTAAAGTTCCAATATGAGGAGCAAATCTCCTCCTGGATTCAGAAGGGGATTTTTATGGCTGCTGTGAGTTCTGAGCACCACAGCTGGATCAAACCCAGACAGGCAGCACTCACCATATTACCCACAGTGTAGCTCTGAAAGCTGGTAAAGGTGAGCAATCACAAGCCTTTTTTTTTTTTTTTTTTTTTTTTTGGGCAAGTGCCATACTTTACAGCTTAACCACAAAGGTTTTTAGCCTTTTAATAAATAATGGGAAATAATTTGCTGTGTAAACTAAAATTACATTTGTTTCCATTTCCTGGCTCTTTAGAAGGAGAGGTTAAGGCTGCAAATTACTTCTAGTTTACAAAAATTAATCATTATTAACTCACTAAAACCTAATAAAAATTCCAACAATAGATACTAGCATGCATACACCAAATATTTATTGTTTCTATCACGTATTTAATACTTTCCTAAAACTGTGTATGAAGTTCACAAATTCTCTGGCAAGGTAGGAAGGCTATAATTCAGTTGGGTCAAAGAAATGCATATGACCCATCTCACAAATAATGCCAGCTAGATTAATACCATGTCATTACTTCTAATAATGGAATTGATATTTCAGGATCATTGCTATTTTTTCAATCACTGAGATGAAGTATTCTTGAGGCTTCTCTGGGTGAAAAATACTTCTAGAAATATCTATTTCAGATAAATTTAGATCTGATAAATGATATTTTTAGCAATCATAATTTCTACAGATATGGGTTCAGATTAATGATTAATCTGTTTTCCAGTTCAAAGCAGAGGAGTTTAAAGTTGGAATCTTGCAATATATCTTGATCAGCAAAGATGACACAGTCCAAGTATTTTTGATTCATTTTCCCCTGGTATATTCGAATTGGATTTGCTGGTAAGATTTCCTATCACTAGTCTGTTCTTGTATAGCACAGGAATTATGTAGATAATTCAAGCAAATCCCTCCCACTCCTACATCACTCCAGCAACATTCTGAATTACCAAGATGAATCAGACAAAATCATGGCCTTTTTTTAAAGCATAATTATTCAGATAATTATTTTGATCCTCCATTTCACTTAGGCTCTGAGGATATGGCCTTAAAAGACTTTCCACCCAGGAACAACACCAAGGAAAAACTTGGACCAAGGAAGCGATGCATATCCTACCAAGCTCCCCAGTCATTCTGATTCATCTGAATGCACTTTGTGTCTTCATATGACCAGCTAGAGGAACATTCAAACATGCAAAATTCATATCGGGGGGTTACTCATTTATTTTAACAAAATATTTATATTATAGAAGCATATTTTCCTATTTTAGAAATCTTAGAATTTAGAGCTGGGGTTGTGGCTCAGTGGTAGAGCACTTGCCTGGCATGTGTAAGGCACAGAAAAATGAGAAATTATACCCCATCTGATTCAAATGTATGATATGTCAAGATCATTGTACTGTCATGTGTAACTAATTAAAACAAATTAAAAAAACTAAATAAACAAAGTAAAGGTATTGTATCCATCTACAGCTAAAAATATTTTTTAAAAGAAATCTTAGGATTTAAAATATAGTGGATTTGTCAGCATATTTCATATGATTTATACCTAAGGTATTAGAACAGTATAAGGTTAAAATGGAGTTTGAATAGCTATTTATTCTAAGATTTCTGCTCAAATATCTTCTTCTATCTGAATTATCTACATAGCTCAAGAGGAAGCTGGACTGAAATTAAACCCAGATAGATTTTCTCTACTGTCCTAATTCCCCAAACAATTCCTAATTCTCCCCCTCACAGTGCATTGGAAGGTTTGGTGAAACAGAATAAAGTACAATATAAAATTACCTTCATGAAACTATCTTCAGCATCTCTACCAGAGCAACTTGTCAATTTACATTCCAAACTCAATGGCACAGGCTACAAACAGGACCTCGGCCCTCTCCAATCTTCATGTATATTTTTTAAACAGGAAAACCTTATGTTAATGGAGAGATTATTGCAAAGAGTTTTCTTGTAAGCCCATGAATGCCAAATCACAGACTAAGCAGAAAGCAGAGCTCTATGAATGGTACAATGGAGTCAACTCATCTTTTAAAAAAGCTCAGCATCAGCCATAAAGAGAACTTAAATTTTTCTAATTCCTAGGTCTCTGTTGAAACATAATGAGCCCTTACTTATTCCATGGTGATTCCACAGTACACACATACTGGGAGGCAAGTTTACTGTGTAGAGGGTAATCATGTTGAAAATCAAGACTTAACCTTGGATTAAATAATTTAGCTTTTCAAATTACTCAATAGGATCATCAGCTCATTCTGAAGTGTATTCTTCTTATTGACATACCTGTGTCTAGTTCCTTTAATATAAAATACCTAAGTAAAAATATAGTCCTACAAATTAAAATATAGGAAAAAAGTAAAATATAAATGAAAAAAAAATGCTGAAGATCTCTGCTGATTCACAATAATTGCAAAACTCTGCAGACTCTACCAGTTGCAGAAATTAAGGGCAGGAGCATGTTCCCTAGAAACTGAAAATGTTGAAGAAGTTACTGAAAAGAATATAAGTATCAACTAAGATACAGTAAACTTTATACTCAAAATTAACACTTTACTCAAGGTTGCCCAACCCCAGGTATTATTACCATACACACTATAAACTATGTGAATGGCGCCCCCTGCAGTTGTACTTAAAGGGGCCCAAACACTAAAGACAATACAAATGGTGCCTTAGAGGTAAACAAAGTGGTGTCTTTTTTTTTTTTTTTTTGATAATGCAAAAGGCACTGTAGGATTCCTACATGTTACCAAATTTCTGTTGTGAAACATTACCATTTTAGGGTATGAAAAAATTGGATATTGAATTACTATTTAGAATTCTGGAGCTTACTGATAAGTCTCTTACACTGGATTGAGTTGATTATTACTTTGTATTTGAAATAAACCCTTTACCAAACAGCCTAAATACACTAAAATTAGGAACTCTTTAGTGTTTTATATTATATTAACGGAAATACAAGTTTAACAAAAAAGCCATGCACATATATATCATACACGCGCACACACACATGTATGTACAGATATATATATATTTTTAGAGGTGGTCAGGAGCTAAATCAGCTTCCATCACAAAGTTTCTATTGTTTGTGGGCTAAGTCTCTAAGTAAGCCAGATATAGAGATCTGCAAAGTAATTCCAGTTTTAATCAAGGAAAAGAAAATTAACTTCATTTTGCCAAAAAGGAGAAAGTTCTTAAAAATATAAGTTCACTAATATAAATTTTTAAAAAATTGAAACTTTTTTATTACATTAATATGTGCAAAGACTTTTTAAGAGCTCAGACTTTCAGAATAAGAGAATTACTAGAAAGTTACTTGGAATCACCCACAGACAATAACTGTCAGTGGTTTAATTTCAAGCAATGGGCTTGTGCCAAAAGGGACTGACATCTTGATGAAAGGATCACCAAAAAGTTGTAAGAATTTTTTTTCATGAGTAAAAATCTTTCTAAGAGCAACAAATTGTGATTTCTCTTTCTGCCACCATACATAAATGACAACTGTAAGAAATTAACATGCAATATTAATTTGCATTTGCTTTTCTGCATTTGAATGGTTCTAACTTTCATTCTTGGCTTTGGCAGGCATACTTGCCGTCTTAAAGCTCATTCCACTCACTACTGAAGAAACATGATATTTGCTCTTTGCTCTTGACCTATAGGGGTGGTATGGCAGGGTCAGTGGTCATATTTATGTTCAACCAAAATCATCACCTGACATATTGCAACATAAAAATCTTCATGGTCTAGCTGCAGTGACACACCATGGTACGGTTCTGGATACAAAACCAGAGGCAAGATGATGTGTCTGTTCAGTGACAGTAGAAGAATTAAGTAAACAAAAACTTCACAGCAGTCTATTTTAATATCATCCTATTACTCTATGCCAATGGCCAGTAAGGAATTTAATATGAAGTTAGAAACCATTTGCAGAAACCCATTGATTACCTTAATTTTATGTTAACTTCTTTTGTCTTCCTACCCCAGGTTTCCTAATTTGGCCATTACCATACTGGCCCAAGTAAGATCTATTTATTTAGTGCTTTAATACCCACTTGTTGAAATGACAGGTGAGGCAAACATAAAAAATTTTAAAAGTTAACTTGTTAATAAAAGTCAATCTGAACTCATTTAATTGCCTCTGATTCATTTTTCTCCTTAGAAGTTTATTCTTGGGTTGTTCTCAAAGATAACACGAAGTATATCAGATTCAATTTTGACTAACTAAATTCCACCCTCTTTTAAAGGAAAAAGCTAAAACTAATTCTGAAGGGTACACATTCTAAGTGGCAGAGGTGTTTTAAAAAGTACAAACGTCTGCAGTAAGACATACTGTAATTACGTGAAAAGTTTTATAACATTTCTATTGTTTTTTTAGTTCAACCTTATTTCCAAAGAGAAAATCTTTCAAAGAAGTTTAATATAGTAATTCAGATGTTTTTAATGTGCATTCCCTCTATTTCTTTATTTGATCAGTTATCAGACATTAAACTGCTTTCTCTATGGATCATAATCCTTGTCAGAAATAGTTGCACTTTTATTTAGAGGTAACATGCTTGACTTCTAAAACTGAGTAGATGTCTCTTATAAATACAGTAATAAATCAGTAAAAAACAACAACAACAACAAAACTCCACAAATATATTTGAATTACAACAGACACAGTATACTAATACAAAATTCATTTTTTTCATATATTGCTCTTAAAGATAGCATATACTGGAGCCGGACTCAGACCCATAATTTTTGGCTAAGTTCTAGCTATCTGTAATATAAGACCCATTGCTTTGTCTGAATGCTACACAGTGTTACCCCCTTCATGAACATCACAACATGTCATTCTTAAAGAACAGAATACTTTCTGTTGTTCCCCTTGAATAAATCTTCACTCTGAAAGAGGAATTTTCGTTTTCTATTTAAAATGATTGCAAGTCAAAAGATCTAATTCACTACATCCAATTCACACAAATTGCTGCACTGCAAAACTCCCACATGCTGGAGATAGAACCTTTTAAAGGTCAGCTGGGGTAGGAACAATGAAGGGTTGTGGCAGATGAAGGTGGGTGGCTGATATTTATATGTAATAAAGACTGATAAGAAGCTACTGAGAATTTCCTCTGATGACCAATTCTTACCATTTCGAGAATCTTAATAGTCTTGGGCTTCTATGCTCCCTCTCTTCAGTCCAGGGAGACCAACCTGCAAAATATGTTTAAACACAGTAGACACATGGCCTCACCACAGTTCAGCAAATGAAAAAAAAAAAAAAAAAAAAAAGCCTCTTTAGAGGTTACAAACAACCAACCACTTTCTAAGGTTAAGATAAGTTACATGCAAATTACAGTAACTACTGGGGTTTCAGAAAGAGCTTTCCAAGTGGTCTATAGGTTTAAATAAGGGACAAAGGAATCCCTGGTACCTGGCTCTGCAGAGCCTTGGGCTACTCCTAGTGTTTGGTTTATCTTTAAATTAGAGGAGTTCAAAAGGTTTAGCAACTTAAAAGTAGAATCAAGTGATAAAAATAGATTGTTTTCTGGCTGCTCTTTGTTCCCAGACATACTACTGGCAGTATATTTGCAATCAAGACGGCAGAACAGGAATCAGCCTTCCACTGTGTAGTGTAATGCCTCAGAGTGGATATTTTTGGAAATGGCACTGCATTACATAACCTTCCGTGTTAACAAAAAAAAAAAAAAAAAAAAAAAAAAAAAACCAACCTACACAGGGAAAAAAGTCAGGAATATACACCATTGTGCCCTTCTCCCCAAACCAAACAAACATTAACGTATATGCTATAGTGATCTTCCCTCAACCTTTATACCTTTATGCTATCAGAGCACAGCTCTTTTGTTAATATAAGTTATAACAAAAATTAAGATGAATGGAAAAACTTAAAGTTCTCAAAAAGGGTGTCATAAGCTCTTGGAGTTTTCCTATAATGTTATTATAGATACATATAAATGCAAATCAGGTTATCATCATCACCAAGAGAAAAAAAGTCATGTATTTTTAAGCTCCCCCCACCCCAAGTTCAAATGCTTTATAAGAAAATGCAGAAAAAAGTGTTGCAAGATTGAAAGCATGAAAAGACCCTCAGCGGCAGCGTTGAAAGAGGAAAGAGTAATCAAGTGCACAGATGAAAGGACACAAATTCATTTCATTGGGGTTGGGGGGGCAGCTTGTATGCAACAAAGTGCATTTAATGCAAAGAAACAAAATAGTTGCTAACAATGCTTTATGAGCAAGAAGAACAAAATTACCCACACAAGCAAGCAAAACCCCACCCCTTCTCAAAAGAATTCATTTCTCCCTCTTAACTTGTGCATAAAAAAGAAAAAAAGAGAAAAAAAAGCTCAGGTTAAATTCTAGCCTTTAATGCAGCAGGACCAAAATGCTAGATTTTCTCCAAGGTATCTGTTTCAGCTCTTTAAAATTTAGAGGGAAGAAGCATGAACTCTGCAGGGTTGAAGGGTCCAGCTAAGAGCAACGGCAAGGAATCGACACAAAAGAGAAAGCAGCGCTCCCAGCCGGGGATGAGAATGGCATATACTTACAGACAAAAGCCCCGCTCCCTGTTCACTCTCTCTCCTCTCTACACCTGAAACACAAATGTGGATGAAAAAGGGCATCATGCTAGAAAGACAGCTGGGGGGAGGGGGAGGGGAAAGGGGTGGAGGAAGAGGAGGGAGGAGGGGGAAGGGAAACAACCCAAACCGGCTTCACTTCCAAGAAGTGCAGCCTTGGAAAAGAAGGAGGGGAAGGTTTCCCTGCCTTGCGCGCTCTCTCCAAGAGTGTGCCTTGTGTCTCTTTCTCTAAATCAATCTCTTTCTCCCTCTCTTTCTCTCTCCCTCTCTCTCTCCTCCCTCCCGCCCTCCCTCCCGCTAGTGTACTAGTGAACAATGAGCTAATTCTGATGGGGTTGGCTCGGCGCCAGCGCCCCAGGATTGCTGCCACTGTGCTGCCGCCGAGGAGCCAGACTGCTTACTCGGCAGGAATCGGCGGCTCAGGGCCCGGTCGGCTAGCGGCCAGCACGCGCGCGCGCGCGCTCCCTGCTAGCACCCCACGCCCGTGCCCCGGGCGACCGGCTCGCCGCGCAGCCCCCACTGTGCCGCGCCGGGCCCCTGGGGGACAAAGCGGACCCGCAGATCTACGCGCCGCCCCGGCCCCGCCCCGGGAGCACTGCGCGCACACACCCCGGCCCTGCCTCCCACGCCCGGGCGGGCTTCTCCGCCTCGACGTGCGGTTGCTTTTCAGACAAATAAGGAGGCGGAGGAGGTGGTTTGGGGGCGCGCCAGGCGTGAAGGCGGCTAGGGCGCTGCACAGCCCGGCGGCCCGCCAGCGCCGTGGGGAGAGGCGGCGCGGCCCGTACTGTAATAATAAACCTGCAGCAGAGGGCATCTGAGGGAAAGAGGACAGCGACGGGCGGCAGCCGCCTTCCCTTTTATGTGCCTGTCCAGAGCGAAGAAGAAAATGGTGCCCACGGCGGCGTAGAACCGTACACAAAGAGCCCGGGCTGCACGCGTTTGTTCACGGCCGGGAACGGGCTCTGCCGCCTGGGCTGAGTGCGCGCGCCCACTCCCGCCCATGGGGAAGCCCAAGGCTGGGAGCACCCCTAAAAACCGGGCTCAGGTTCTGTGGCTGCGCGCGCAGTGTGCGCGTGCACATACGTGCACACAATCACAAGAGAGCACTGGGGCACACTCATGCACACAAGCACAAGCACATAGAGCTAGAGCCGTGGCCTGGCGTGATCAGCCCAAGACCTACTGCCCTGGTGCTACTTCTCCTTCCAGGAAGGATTTAACACGTTCCCCACTGCCCCTCTGAAATTGTACTTTTTAAAATTGAGGGTTGGTTTAAAAAAAAATAGCGAGCTTTGCTATTTCTGATTTAAAAAAAAAAAACTCGTCTTCTTTAAAATCTATCTTTTTATAGTACAATAATAGCTCAAATTTTTGCAAAGAACTCGAACTGGCTTTTTTTGCCACAGGGCAGGATATCATTTTATGGTAACTGTCAGATGTTAGAGGGAAAGATTATTTCCTAATTAAATTACTTTGCCAAGAAAAAATATAGAAAGGATCCTAATATCTTCTAAATTTGCTACCCACATTTTATCCCTAGTCACTGAAAGCAGTGTTTTCCATTTTAACAGTCAAGGAAAATAAGACAAATTTACAAAACTCAATTTTTAGACATATGTTTACAGAATGTCTTATTTTTTAGACTCAAGCATATTGAGTACAGAAATAGCAAACCTTAAAAAGCAATAGTTTACACTCATAATTCAAAAGGAATAAATTAACTTCTCTATAAGCCCATTACAGGACAATGGATTGCCTAGCAAATTACAAAAGTCACTGTAGCCACAGGTACTTGTTTAGACTACACCAGGTGTGATGTTTGAGGAGCCCAGTAGGAGTTTCTCTGAATTCATCTAAAACATCTCTATCATTTTCCTGCAAAACATTTTACCTGGGGATCATGAATTTTAAAAAAGGAAAAAACAAGTTTCAACAAACTTCCCTGATGCCTTCAGGGCCATTGTTCACCTGGCAGGGAAGTGCTAGAAGGAAAATGTGAAGAGCAGGCCCCCTGTGGAAGAAGGTGAAGCCCAGGGCAGCTTCTCCTATCTAAATCCTAACAAGTTGGTCAAAGGCACTTCCACTTCTTCCACCTGGAGAACTTTGTCACCTTAGCATAAGTTTGGAAAAGACCACCAAAGTCTATACCAGGAATATTTGTTCAAAAGTTATTTATACAAGGAAACATACACAGACACGTGGACTTTAGGGTTTATGCAAAGCTTACCCAAGATGTTTTTCAAAACAGGAAAATTGGGAATTTTTTAAAGGTTAGTTTTTCTTCATTGGAACTATATATATTCAGGTGATAGGTTTTTAATAATCAACACTGACTTAGAATCAGAGCCTATTCATCTGCTATATTCCAGATAACAGCTATATTCCAACTACCCAAGAAATATTCCTGAGTCCCTTCTAGGTATAGGGGCCTGTTCCAACACCTGCAGGATAATAAGGAACTCACACCATATCATTTCACTCAGGAACTCTAGCAATAGCTGTTTCACAGTCCTCCTTAACTACTATGATCTATTCTTCCCCCATCTAGTC
The DNA here is from genome assembly GCF_964194105.1 of Spermophilus citellus. Taxonomy (NCBI): domain Eukaryota; kingdom Metazoa; phylum Chordata; class Mammalia; order Rodentia; family Sciuridae; genus Spermophilus; species Spermophilus citellus. Next base: position 193,843,557 of record NC_138182.1, on the reverse strand, counting down.
TGAGAATTGTACAGTAGACTCACTCTCCTAAAAGTGCTTTTTAATCAGGGTATCCCCAGCTCCATTACAGGATAAAGGTCACACTTAGCCTCAATTATGACGGAGACCTAACTTTCCAGGCTTTTCATCCATCTCTCTCCCAATCATGAAATATCAGTCCTTCACTTTAGGCTGGTTGCACTGAAGCATATATTCATCCCTAGACCATCACCAGTCAGGAAGCAAAGTCACTCAAAGATTGACTTTGAGTCAAACCAGCATATCTTAACCCTTCAGTCATATTGATATTTGGGGCCCAATAAATATTTGATAGGACACGGATTGAGGTGGGGAGGAGGCTGTCCTATGCAATGTAGCATGGTTAGCAGTATCTTTGGCCTCTGCCCACTGGTAGCAATCTCTACTTGTGACAACCAGATATGTGTCCAGACATTGCCAGTGTTCCTTGGAGAAGAAAACTCATCCCAGCTGAGAAACACTGACTTAATCAAGTCTATTCCTTGTGGTATAAACAGGTGGTCCCCTTTGAATCTACGGAATACATGGAGGGACAAACACCTGAATGAAATCAGGATTTTCTTAGGAAAGAGGAAAAGCTGGTAATCAATGTCCTTATCTTCATGGTGTTTGTAGTCTAGGGTGAAGGGATGGAAAGAGAGCCAAAGCCAAAGTCATGGTGAAGTGTAATAAGGACAGTTGTGGAAGGTACACAGTGAATACAAAGGCTCCTTTCTAAATCAAACCAGGGATTCGAGAAGTTTCCTAAGGCAGCTAATGCCTAAGCTGAATTTGTGAAGAATAAGCAAGAATCACCAAATTGAAGAAGGGGGAAGGGGGCATTTCAAGCAGAAGCTGGGACAGAGCTAAGAGATTTGACTGATGATGGTAATATCCAGGTGATATGAAAAAAATTAAAATCCTGGATCAGAATCTGACCCTTTTATTCTTTCCTTGGCAATTATACAAAAGAATATTTCATTATTTGGGCAAAAGGAGAGGATGTACTTTAAATATAGGATTTTACTTCTCCTTTAGATAATATATTCTCAAAAGTATCCTGATATAGCCCAAACTCTCATAAATATATATTCCTGCAACTTTGTTGATTTTCAGTCAATGTCATTGCTTGGAGTAACAAGTTCCATGACTTTGAGTTCCAGGCAAAAGGCTAATGTAGAAAAGTAGTTACATCTGGTTCTATATGCTCTTGGATAAGTTATTTAACAGAAACCTGTCAGTTTCTTCATCTTTCAATTGGGGTTCATACCACAGTACCAAAGTATTGTATTAGGTGAAATTGTGGACAGTGCTTGGCACATAGCATTATATACATGGTAATAATAGGTGTTACAGGTAGGTTTCTAGAATAAAACTTACAAGATATTTCATGGTCTGTCTGGGCCTCTCCCTCTGCTCAGCTCCTGCCTCTCTGGTGAGCTGGATGATGTGTAGCTCCCCAGTGACTCACACTGTTGCACAACTCCTGGGCCTTTTCACTAGCTGATCCCTCGGCTGGAATGTTCTTTTTCCCTTCTTCAATTTGCTGGTTCTTGCTCCTTTAAAAATTTAGCTTAAGTGTTGAGAGTATAGCTGAGTGGTAGACTCAGCACACACAAGTCCTTGGGTTCAATCCCCAGCACTGGAAAAAAAAATAGGCATTCCTCTTTTAGAAAACTGTCTTTGAGCCCCTAATCTCACTTAAGAAGGAATCTTCGTGTTCACAGTACACCCTGTGCAGAACTCTCCACTTGCATTCATCACACTGGACTCTAACATTGACTCTATTTTTCTATCTTCACCATTAGACCATAAATGTCATGAAGAAATAGACTAGACATTACTGGTTGCCTACCTAACATCCTCTAGCACTTTCCTCCTCTTTAATGAAAACTTGATTTTGTCCTTCACCATATAGCCCATGAGACCCAGAAAGGTGATTCTTAGAAAAAGATCTTAACTATTTTAGCTAATAAGTGTATTGAATTACCTGGATCTGATAACTGACTGAGCTTGTGAGCTAAGTTCAACCAATCAGACTAAAGGGAAAGAATCACATTATATATTTGAATTAAGAAATTCGAATGCAAGCCTTAAAGTAATATAAACTATTTTAAAAGTTAAACTGAAAGTAAGATGAACAGATTTTCTTCCAAAAAAATATTATTCTCAGAGCAATTTATGTATGTGTGTGTATGTGTATGTGTGTTTATTTATGTGTGTTATTTATGTGTGTAATCCAGGTGAGTAATTATGAATAGCCCAAATTAAGGTAGAAGCCATGGAAAAGAAGAGGGGAGCAGTTAATTTTGGAGGTAGAATTGCAGAACTCCTTGTGGCCTTCATAGAACATGGAAAATTAACTGGAGAAAAAAAAATCTAAGATGATTCCGGGTTTCTGTTTTTGTGCCTTCTTGGATGATTGTGGCCTTTCATAAAACAGAAAATACAGGAATAACTTTAGATTTGGGCAGAGAAGTGGGTAATAGTGAGCTTGGTTTTGTATCTGTTGAATGTAAATCCCACCTATTTAATGTTCTAAGAGCTGGACTAATTTTCTTATCACTGTCTCCATTTTCCATATGATTCTGTCCTTTTACAGGTTGAACAGTGTCACCCCCAACTTTATATGCTGAAGCCCTGACCCTCAGTGCCTCAGATTGTAACTGCGTTTGAAGGGTAGGTCTTTAAAGAGAGAGTTAAGATAAAATGAGGTCATGCAATTGGTCGCCAGTTTGAAATCATGTCCTTCTAATAGGAGGCAATGAGGACACAGAGAGAGGACCATGCGATGACACAGGGCAAAGACAGCTATCAACAAGCCAAGCTCCATAGAAACCTATATAGATGATATCTTGATCTCAGATTTCCAACCTACAGATTATAAGGAAATAAATGTCTGTTGTCCAGGCCACATAGTCTGTGGTACTTTGTTATGGCAGCCCTAATAAATGAATATACCTCCTTTGCACAAAATATGTACACAAAATATGTAGATGTGTTTGTTAGGAGATTTGGGATGTTGTATAGTTAAAGAAGATATATCCCACACAGGACAAGGCTTTGTTTAAATCCAGAAGGCCACTTAACTATGTGTATGAAAGTTGCATTCATGGGGACTCAGATGAAATTCATGGTTTGTGGTTCTCAGAGCAGCATCCCAAAACACATAAAGGAAAGAAAACCTATTTACAATTGACCCTGTCCACTTGCGACTTTCCAGCTGTATTTACACAGCTGCTAAGGGCAGCATTGATGAGAGACTCTCCACCTTGCCACTGAGAAACCCACACTGAGAATATATTCAGAAAATTGCCTTCAAATTTGAGAATTCTCTAAGCTTCAGGAAGGAACACAAAATATCTAAGAACTGAAACACTGACATTGAGCATGTTGGCAATATAAGGAAAAATAGATGGGAATTTAGCAAAATGTAACATATGAACACAAAAGTGGATACAGCATGACTTGTACCCTACATCAGTCTGCAAAACAAAATGATGAACAAGGTGTTAAAAGATGAAGGATACAGGTAAGAGGTGAGGAAATTTTGAAAACCATAGTGCTTTCAAACTTGTATCTTGTCCAACATCTGCAAACAATTGAAAATCCCTGGAAAAGACAAGTTATTTCTCCTGGAGGTAAAGAACAAGGAGGCTGTTGCAGAAACAAAGAGATAAATGAAAGGAATGTCTCAAAGGAAAAATTTATCCAGATTATCCTACCACACAAAACAAAGCATATGAAACACATTTAAAAATTGTCCTTCTGCTTACCTTAAAACTAACCTGAATTCTGTTGCAAAACTTCAAAAATAATACTGCTGCTTAATGCCATTCCAAAATAAGTAAAAGGAAATTATTTTAGAATCCCAGTGTGTGCATATGTGCACACACATGTATGTGCATGTGCTAACTAATTTGTGTCAATGAAGAATGTTTTTCCCCCCTGGAAAATATGAATTTTAAAATCAACTAAAAGTTAAGAAATGGATGTTTTCCATAACACTGGGAAAAGAACAGAAATGTGCTGTAAGAAGCTGATATACTATTCTGTTTTAGCAAAGCACTGCTTGTTTTCTCAACCAAGAAGTAGATTAACAACAACATAAAAGCCTCTAAATTTACATATCCTCTGATCATGATTACAACAAAATTCTACATATACTGAATCTAATTTTAAAATTCACTCAAGAACCTAGACCGCTGAGCAACATTTTGTCCTGTTATAGTGGCTCCTATTATGGTGGGCTTAGCCTCCAATTGCAAGATTCAGTAGAGCCCAAGGTAGTCACTGGTAGGGTTTAGGGCACTTTCATTTACGCACCTTCTTTGCCTAACTTCCAATATGGTATTGGTCACTTTAGAGGCAGAGGTGGAAGGAGGAGGTTGTCCAATAACAGAAATGGCTGACTGGAAGACAAAGAGTCTTGGCCTTTGGAATGAAGTTCTTCTTTTTCCAACATTAGGTTCTCCTTGTGGTAAGACTCACAAGGTGTCCCCCAGCCAGAAACTTCAGCTGTCAGGTGGTATGGTCCCTGGAACTTACCGAAAAACACAAATAAGAAGTAATGAAGGTGTTTGTATTTGACAATAATATCATGCATTTGACAATAATATCACGTGTCTGTTGTACTGTGTGTTCTAACTTGTAAGAATCTTTAGTATATGTCTTATAAGCTACAAGAAGACTTCACTACTCCTATTTCACAGATGAGGAAACAGAATAAATGAAGGGAGTCACTTGGGATCCCAGCTCTAGTTAGTAACACTGATTGGACTGTCTGCATCATCAGTGTGGAGACTCTACACTGCTTTACTTTTCATAAAAGCCCTAATTCTCCAGAAAATTGCATTTAAAACAAATATTCTTCATGGGTAGGCATTGTTAGCTCAAGAGCTCCATAGTTTTTGAATCAGTGCTATGACATTTGTGTCATCAGTATCTTCAGTTCTCAGATAAAAAAAAAAAAAACTGAATTAGAGGAAGGTTACAGTCATCCCTTGGTATCCATAGGGATTGGTTCCTGGGCTCCCCACTAAAAATACCCAAATCTATGGGGCGTGGTATTTGCATATAATCTAAGCACATCATCCTGTATACTTCAAATCATCTCTAGATTACTTATAATACCTGATGCAGTATAAATGCTATGTAAATAGTTGATATACTATATCATTTAGGGGGAAATAACAAGAAAATATCTGTGCATGTTCAGTATAGATACAACATTTTTCTGAATATTTCCCTTCCCAGGTTGGTTGAATGCACCCACAGAGACAGAGGGCCAACTGTACTTTACACAGTTCAGGTGGTAGAGTTGGAATGGGAAAACTCATGTTTAGCAAAATCCAGTCTCTTGACCATCGTGCTCTTGAACCACTCTTACTGTAACTAAAAGCTCAGAGCTCTGTAGATCCATTGGGCATAATTAGTCCTTTCTGTTTTGATTTCTCTTAAATTATTCACCTGTGACTGCTTCTCTAACTAGTACTCCTCCACTTTTTCATAGACTCATCTTCCTTCTACTACCACATAAATTCTGGCATTTTCCTAGAATGAGAGGGTTCTTTAGACAGAACAATTTGTGAAAATGGCACCTAAAGTGTCCCTAAATCTGCTTGTGATTCTTTGAGGTTATTATATCACAAATAGTTTTCAAACACACTATTTACCAGTTAATCCAGCAAAGACTAATAACAACATTGGTCAGAAAACAGAACTGAAAAACAGATTTTCTTACTCCACACATATATTACAGTTCCTATTTATTTATTTCTGTACCAAGGAGTAAACCCAGGAGCACCTAACCACTGAACCACACCCCCAGTCTTTGTCATTTTTTGAGGCTAACTTGTTTAGAGTCACACTAAGTTGCTGAGCCTGGCTTTGAACCTGTGATCCTCCTGCCCCAGCCTCCCAAACCCCTGGGATTATAGGGATATGCCACGGTGCCAGCTAAAATGTGCACAGATTTAGCACTTTCAAGTTCATCTTGATTTTGATATTCTGTATAATCTTTTCAACCTAAATGAATGATTTTGCTAGAATCAAAAATGTTTCCCAGTCATTATTACAAACATTGTAAAATTTTAACTTTTGTTGGTTTTCAAAGCATCCTAATAATTTGATACTGTGATTGGGAAGATCCATGCAGCATCCCTGAGACTTCTGAGATTGTTCATATTTAAAAGCTGAAATCAGGACAGTTCCAAGAAAAATTATCAGGCTTTCATTAGAGTGAATTTACCTCATTTTGTACCAACATGTCAGTGTTTTAAAATATCTGGCTAGTATTCCTGAGCATTGAAAGGGTAAAACGTCTCTCATTAGAAAAATCTCATGGTTTAGATAATCAAAAATTCAAACACAGAGGGTAGGACAAGATAATTTGCTATTATTCACCAAGTTACCTCTCATATACTAGGTCCCCTTCAGATACACAACCAAAAGGAGTATATCTCTCTTCTGTCTCTGAGGCCTTCTGAACACGTTGTCTCTCCTCTTTCCTCACAACTTCAAATTCAAACTGTCTTTCTCCTCCAGGAAGCTGGGTTTTCAGTTTTGGTGGGGAAGAAGGACCAAAGACTTGGGAATGGGGTCGGTAAGTGCATTTCCACTGGAGGGGCTTGGCAAGGGAAGAAAATTTCTATTCGTCATAAATCAAAGGAGTATAAGCCTTTATTGATTGGTAAGTTCAGAAACATCTTCATTCCTCTGTCAACAGATTTACTTTTTTTTTTTTTTTTTTTTTTTTTTTTTAACAGTTTTGTGGGTTTAAATGTCCTGAATTCTTTTTGAACACTTCATAAGTTGCAGTTTTCTTTAACACCCTTGCTACTCCAGGGATTTAAATACTTATGAACAAAGCCTCAACGGGTGAGATATAAAAATATCCTCAGGAATCCAGGCAGTCAAGAATTTAGATTTCAATTTGATTTAGGCTGAATTGAGATTAGATAGAACTGTTTGGGTGTTTTTTTTTTCAGCATATATATAAGCATATTTTCTAAAACAAGTTAATTGAATAAACAGGATGTAAGTTTTTGAAAGTCTAGATTTAAAGTATATTTTCAGCGATTCTCACAAAATGTGCTGTCTACTACCAAAAAATATCTTATGTTTTAAAGCAGTTTCTGAAGAATATAAGCATTGGTGAAGTTCGTTGGTAACGATTTTAAGTGGCATTGCAAGGTAAAAAGTAGCAGAAATATCTAGCTCAATGCAAACTTATTTCCTTATATGAAGTTGTTCATGTCACATCCCCACCTTAAGGACTCACAAGCATCACAAATTCACCGTATCCAAAACTGAAATCATCATCTTCCTTGGAAAGGTGAGATTTTTTTCTGTTCCCTGTTTATGCCAATGGTCACACTTTCATGTACTCAATCAAAGCAGAAAACTTCCTCATATCCCTCTTCCGCTCAGTCCCAAATTTGTGTGAATCCTGCATCTTCAAGCTGCAGCTCAAGCATCACAGTACCTCCTGTACTGCCATGACGTCATTCATTCATCTTCAATAAATATTTACTGAGTATGGACTTACTACGTTTGAGGCAAGGTCTAGCACAGGAGATAGAACAATGGACAAGATAGAACAGGAACACTTGTCTTAATGGGACTTAATTCTACAATTACAATCACAAATTCAGGACATAAGTATGCAAATTAGTGGTATTCAGGGAAATGGTATTCAGGGAAGTTCTCTTTAGGTTGACCAGAGCTAAGATCTGAATCAAGAAATGGAGCTGGCAATTATATGTGTAATAAGAATTGTAATGCAAAACAACAACAACAACAACAACTAAAGTACATGTATTAAGACCTGAATTGACATGAACATATTTTATATACAAAGATATGAAAAACTGTGCTCTATATGTGCAGTAAGAATTGTAATGCATTCTGCTGTTATGTGTGTAAAAAAATAAAATCAATTAAATAAAAAAACTTACAATAGACATTTTCCTTTCAAATGAGGCAGATTTTAGAAGTTTTATTCATTTTATACTGACCCTTCTTTAAAAAAGATTAGTGATACATACAAGGAAGATAAACACACAACAAAAATTTAAAACATTAAAGCTATTTTAATTGAATTAAAAAAGAAAGAAAGAAAGAAAGAAAGAAAGAAAGAAAGAAAGAAAGAAAGAAAGAAAGAAAGAAAGAGATGAGCAATCCTACCAGGTGAGAAGGCAAGTGAACCACTGGGGATGTTCAAGAGATGGGGTGTGTGCAAATGAGCTAATGTGGCTGGAACATAGATATCAAGAGAATAGAGTAAGAAAGATGAGATCAGAAAGGAAAGCATCCTTCTAGTTTAGCACACACCTTCTATATTATGAGTTGTTGTATTTGCTGTTTCACCTGCAGAGTTTGGGGATCATTATTTTGTGTTTTTATTTCCCTAATGTCTGACACAAAAACGTGGCACTAAGTAGGCAAAATATCTGCTTAAGGTATAGATATGAAAGAATTTGGATTTTTAAAATAGTTTATAGTGATTATATAAATAATCACTGTAAATTAAATAATAAATTAAACAATCAATATTCAGTTTTAAACATGCACAAAATTTGTGAAGAACTACAAGAAACTATAATTTTTTTCTTTAGGCTGTAAAGGAAGCTTTTTAACTTCAAAATTATTCAAGGTCTTAGAATGAGTTTTCTTAATTTTAATTAACCAAGATCAGGCTCAATTTACTACCAAAGTTGAAATTAAATTGATGCTAACTTGACTAGACTTCAGGAAGAAAAAATAATGAATTATTCCTAATTATTCCTGACACAGCTAGAGAAGAAGGAGCTGTAGCTTGGACTGAGTGAGTTTTTTCAAAGTATTTTCCAAAGTTTATGTATAGAACCCCCCTCTCTCTGTGTCTCTCAACAGACACTAAGTATAGAAAATTTTGTTTTCACCTGAAGAACAAAGTGCTCAAACTTATTCTGATCTATGTTGATATTTACTATAATATTTCGTATTACACCTGTTAGAAGAATAGCACCGATACTTCATTCCGAAAGAATGAAATGATGCAGGCTGTTTATGAGGAGTAGGTGAAGACACACGGGTGGTGGAAGGAAAAGATGAAAAGAGAAGCTATTGAGCAGGTGTGTTTTGAAAAGTATTATGCTAAGTACTTTCATCTGTATTATCTCCCTTAGGCTTCATAAAATTTTCAGGTTAGCCTTCTATCACTCAGTTTAACTTATCTGGAATTACTGAGTAAATAATCGGCCTGAGATCATACACAGTTGATAGATGACAGAGAGAGAGAGAATTTAAAAGCAGCATTGTCTAACTGGAAGCTTCATAGATTTTTTACATACATATTAATATATGTAAATATGTATGTATTGTATATTTAAAACAATCAAGTTTTAAATTCACACAAATATAATATACATTACATGTGTATGTATATATTATGTATGTACGTATGTGCCAATAGAATGTTTAGAACCATAACTTTATTGTGCCATCAAAATTCAGCATTTCCCTATCCTAATGTAAACTAAAAATTATACCATAATCCCTGAGAGTGTTCTGTATGTCTTCAATTTTTAGGTAGAGAATTGAAGCAAAAGAACCATGGCTGTGTAATTTATTTTAATCTCTTATTAAAATCAGTTAGTTGATAGTTTGTTATAAATGCCACTGTAAAATAATGCAATTATAATGTAATTAGAAAAAAACTCAGGGGAAATGAAATTATTAAAAACTATGATCTGTACAACACAAGGTTTATTTAGACTAGCAAGTTCTCCAAAGCCCTTTCAGTTCTAACACTCTAAACTCTGTAACTTAAGAACTTGCAAGGGAATTACTGTGTGAAAATTTACAGGTGAGTTCTTCCGCTTACTGCAATTCTTTAATTGCCCTTGAGCTGTGGCTTGTCAATTATCTCAAACATAGTTACTTAAAGTCCTCACTTTTGTACTCCTGATAAATAATTAGAAATGAGAGAACAGATAAGTTTTATGTTTGCTTGTTTGTGATTCACTTTTTTAAATTCCTCAATAGTTTTGAAAGAATTTTCTTGTCTTTTCTATCCTTATTTTACTATATTTATAGAAATAATTTTGAGATCTTTATCATTAACGGAAAAACTTTTGTTTAAAAAATGCAATTATATTTCTAATCAAGAAATACTTTAATTTCTGAAAATCTGTAAGTTTAGCTGCAATAAGCAAATCATGGATCAGTTTGTAGGAACATCTTTTTTTTTTTTCTTTTCCCTCCAGTGGTACCAGGGATTGAACCCAGAGGCACTCAACTACTGAGCCACATCCCTAGCCCCCCCCTTTTTTTTTTTTGAGACAGGGTCTCTCTAAGTTGCTTAAGGCCTAGCTAAGTTGCTGACTCTGGCTTTGAATGTGTGATCCTCTGTAGCAACATCTTTATGCACTTTATGAGCATGCACAGTCTGGCCCTGTGTGAAGGAACAGGTGCACTGCTTCAGAGATGAAAGATCGAGTTGTCTCATCCAGTCCCTTACCAAATGCACCAGTATATATGCTCCTGTCCTACAATCGTAGACTTTGGCCAGGAGAGTCGTAAGTTTCCCGTGAGGAACACAACTATCACTTTGACTCATCACCTGAAAGATGTTGCTTTCCTAAAATGTTTCTTCCCACGAATCTTCTTTATTATGTATTATTAATCATAAGAGTTTAATATAAATTATTCTGTGTTTCATAACATGACAGTTTTTGGATTAGATACTGTTATCTTGTTACTAATAATTACTGCTGTTTAGTTTCTCTTAAATAACAAAATGATGATTCTTGAATGATTTATTTTAGGTACCATGTTTATCTATAGTCAAATAAGTCAATATAGTTTTAAAAATCCCAGAATTTTACTATAATGTAAATTTTCTTTCATTTTTTAAGTCTGTTCATGTATCACCTCTATGTCTCCAGCTGTGGAACCCAATGGACAGCAGAAGAGTGCATGAGATATATGCCCAGAACTTTAGTTTACTTTTCAAAGCTTTTATTTATTTTTAATTTTTTGAAGAAATTACCATATACCCTGCACTGTACTATGTTCTTGGATTAAAGATGTATCCCTTGTTCAAGGAAGGAAAAAATAGTAGAGAGATAAAATTATAAACATGTATTAAAAACTGGTAAATATCCAGTTCTCTCAAACAGACACAATAATAAGTAATATGTAGAGGTTACTTATTAGTCCTTGACCACACCAAGAAAACAGAGATAACACACTCATTTTATTTCATTCAAATCAAGAACTGAGAGTTAAGTAGTCAAAATCTTTCTGCTCAAGCAATTTGGAGATGCTTATTTACTTTATTTTCAGTTGTGCAACAAAGATTAACAAGAACTTGCCTCTGGTAAGTTGTCAAAATTCTAATGCAGGGATGTCTCTTTACTCTGTACAAGGAAGGCTTGAGGACCAAAGACAAGGTTTGAGATTATCTAAAGTTGGATATATATCCCAATGCTATTACCCAGTATTCTTCTATAGAGTACCCAATATTCTTTCCTTTTTAAAAAAAAAAACAGGTCCAAATAGCTTGTGTTGTCACAGAGTTCAGTCTGTTCTCCCCACAGAGTCCTGCAATCTTGAGTTATTTAGGGCAACCCAAAGGGTGCAACTTTGAGCAAGGGATACAGAATCGCAATCCTGGACCAGGCAGGCCCTTCCGCTCAGGCTGAGGGGAAAGGTGGAGGGAAGTAAGCTCCTCCCTTGGGTTCTATTGTGGACTTCTGGAAAGTTATAAACTACCTGACAAATGGTTGGTTCAATGTAGTCCCAGAACTTAGACAAAGTCTCAGCACAGAAAACTCCAAGACATCGTTTAACCAGTCAACATTCATTTAGTTCTCCTCAGATTTCAATTCCAGCCTTGTGCCAAGTGTTGTAAATGGGGAGGAAGGAGGAAGGAGAAAGGGGAGGAGGCAAAAATGAGGACCTCTCCAAGGTGTCCACATTCTATCCCTGCAGACTCTGAATGTCACCGTATATGTTACCTTACCTAGCAAAAGGGATTTTGCAGATGTGATTGAAGTTATAGATCTTAACATTGGAAGATCATCCTGGGTTACCTAGCAACCTTATGGGCATTTAAAATCAGTGAACCTCCCTTCAGTTGTAGTGCCAAGAAAGGCCATGGACAGGGGATTCCAGAAGGACTCAAAGTGTCACTCAAGGTGTCAAGGCAAGTCAAGCCTCTGTTGTGGGCTCAAAGATGGAGTGGACAGTTTAGGCAGGAATTCAGATGGCCTTAGGAACTGAAAGAGGATACCAGCTGACAGTCAACAAGGCAATGGGGCCCCAGAAGTGAATTCTGATGACAACCTGAAAGGGCTGAGATGTGGATTCAAGGCTTGAGCCTTCAGAAGGGAGTGCCACCATGCTGACACCCTGATTTATGCTGATGATACTAAGCAGAAGATTCACATGAGCCTTGGTGACCTGGACTTCTTTTTTTTTTATTGTTGATTATTCAAAACATTACATAGTTCTTGACATATCATATTTCACATTTTGATTCAAGTGGGTTATGAACTCCCATTTTTACCCCGTATACAGATTGCAGAATCACATCAGTTACACTTCCATTGATTTACATATTGCCATACTAGTGTCTGTTGTATTCTGCTGCCTTTCCTATCCTCTACTATCCCCCCTCCCCTCCCCTCCCCTCTTCTCTCTCTACCCCCTCTACTGTAATTCATTTCTCCCCCTTGTATTACTTTTCCCTTTCCCCTCACTTCCTCTTGTATGTAATTTTGTATAACCCTGAGGGTCTCCTTCCATTTCCATGCAATTTCCCTTCCCTCTCGCTTTCCCTCCCACCTCTTATCCCTGTTTAATGTTAATCTTCTTCTCATGCTCTTCGTCCCTACTCTGTTCTTAGTTACTCTCCTTATATCAAAGAGGACATTTGGCATTTGTTTTTTAGGGATTGGCTGGCTTCACTTAGCATAATCTGCTCTAATGCCATCCATTTCCCTCCAAATTCTATGATTTTGTCATTTTTTAATGCAGAGTAATACTCCATTGTGTATAGATGCCACATTTTTTTAATCCATTCATCTATTGAAGGGCATCTAGGTTGGTTCCACAGTCTTGCTATTGTGAATTGTGCTGCTATGAACATCGATGTAGCAGTGTCCCTGTAGCATGCTCTTTTTAGGTCTTTAGGGAATAGACCGAGAAGGGGAATAGCTGGGTCAAATGGTGGTTCCATTCCCAGCTTTCCAAGAAATCTCCATACTGCTTTCCAAATTGGCTGCACCAATTTGCAGTCCCACCAACAATGAGCAAGTGGACCCTTTTCCCCACATCCTCGCCAGCACTTGTTGTTGTTTGACTTCCTAATGGCTGCCAATCTTACTGGAGTGAGATGATATCTTAGGGTGGTTTTGATTTGCATTTCTCTGACTGCTAGCGATGCTGAGCATTTTTCATGTACTTGTTGATTGATTGTATGTCCTCCTCTGAGAATTGTCTGTTCAGGTCCTTGGCCCATCTGTTGATTGTGTTATTTGTTATCTTATTGTCTAATTTTTTGAGTTCTTTGTATACTCTGGATATTAGGGCTCTATCTGAAGTGTGAGGAGTAAAGATTTGTTCCCATGATGTAGGCTCCCTATTTACCTCTCTTATTGTTTCTCTTGCTGAGAAAAAACTTTTTAGTTTGAGTAAGTCCCATTTGTTGATTCTAGTTATTAACTCTTGTGCTATGGGTGTCCTATTGAGGAATTTAGGGCCCAACCCCACAGTATGTAGATCATAGCCAACTTTTTCTTCTATCAGACACTGTGTCTCTGATCTGATATCAAGCTCCTTGATCCATTTTGAGTTAACTTTTGTGCATGGCGAGAGAAAGGGATTCAGTTTCATTTTGATGCATATGGATTTCCAGTTTTCCCAGCACCATTTGTTGAAGATGCTATCCCTCCTCCATTGCATGCTTTTAGCCCCTTTATCAAATATAAGATAGTTGTAGTTTTATGGATTGGTTTCTGTGGCCTCTATTCTGTACCATTGGTCCACCCGCCTGTTTTGGTACCAGTACCATGCTGTTTTTGTTACTATTGCTCTGTAGTATAGTTTGAAGTCTGGTATTGCTATACCGCCTGATTCACACTTCCTGCTTAGCATTGTTTTTGCTATTCTGGGTCTTTTGTTTTTCCATATGAATTTCATGATTGCTTTATCTATTTCTACAAGAAATGCCGTTGGGATTTTGATTGGCATTGCATTAAACCTATAAAGAACTTTTGGTAATATCGCCATTTTGATGATGTTAGTTCTGCCTATCCATGAACAGGGTATATTTTTCCATCTTCTAAGATCTTCTTCTATTTCTCTCTTTAGGGTTCTGTAGTTTTCATTGTATAAGTCTTTCACCTCTTTTGTTAGGTTGATTCCCAAGTATTTTATTTTTTTTGAGGATATTGTGAATGGAGTGTTTTTCCTCATTTCCATTTCAGAGGATTTGTCACTGATATACAGGAATGCCTTTGATTGATGCGTGTTGATTTTATATCCTGCCACTTTGCTAAATTCATTTATTAGCTCTAATAGTTTCTTCGTAGACCCTTTTGGGTCTGCTAGGTATAGAATTATGTCATCTGCAAATAGTGATAATTTAAGTTCTTCTTTTCCTATTTTTATGCCTTTAATTTCTTTCGTCTGTCTAATTGCTCTGGCCAGTGTTCGAGAACTATGTTGAACAGAAGTGGTGAGAGGGCATCCCTGTCTTGTTCCAGATTTTAGAGGGAATGCCTTCAATTTTTCTCCATTCAGAATGATGCTAGCCTGAGGCTTAGCATAGATTGCTTTTACAATATTGAGGTATGTTCCTGTTATCCCTAGTTTTTATAGAGTTTTGAACATAAAGGGATGCTGTACTTTGTCGAATGCTTTTTCTGCATCTATCGAGATGATCATATGTTTCTTAATTTTAAGTCTATTGATGTGGTGAATAACATTTATTGATTTCCGTATATTGAACCAGCCTTGCATCCCAGGGATGAATCCTATTGATCATGATGCACAATTTTTTTGATATGTTTTTGTATCCGATTCACCAGAATCTTATTGAGGATTTTTGCATCTAGGTTCATTAGAGATATTGGTCTGTAGTTTTCTTTCTTTGAAGTGTCTTTGTCTGGTTTAGCAATCAGGGTGATGTTGGCCTCGTAGAATGAATTTGGAAGTTCTCCCTCTTTTTCTATTTCCTGAAATAGCTTGAAAAATATTGGTATTAGTTCCTCTTTAAAGGTTTTGTAAAACTCTGCTGTATACCCATCCGGTCCTGGGCTTTTCTTAGTTGGTAGTCTTTTGATGGTTTCTTCTATTTCTTCAATTGATATTGGTCTGTTTAGGTTGTCTATATCCTCCTGACTCAATCTGGGCAGATCATATAACTTAAGAAATTTATCGATGCCTTCACTATCTTCTATTTTATTGGAGTATAAGGATTCAAAATAATTTCTGATTATCTTCTGTATTTCTGAAGTGTCTGTTGTGATATTGCCTTTTTCATCCCATATGCTAGTAATTTGAGTTCTCTCTCTTCTTCTCTTTGTTAGCATGGCTAAGGGTATGTCGATTTTATTTATTTTTTCAAAGAACCAACTTTTAATTTTGTCAATTTTTTCAATTGTTTCTTTTGTTTCGATTTCATTAATTTCAGCTCTGATTTTAATTATTTCTTGCCTTCTACTTCTTTTGCTGTTGTTTTGCTCTTCTTTTTCTAGGATTTTGAGATGAAGTATGAGATCATTTATTTGTTGGTTTTTTCTTTTTTTTAAGGAACGAACTCCAAGCAATGAATTTTCCTCTTAGATCTGCTTTCAATGTGTCCCATAGATTCCGATATATTGTGTCTGTGTTTTCATTTATCTCTAAGAATTTTTTAATTTCCTCCTTGATGTCTTCTATAACCCATTGATCATTCAGTAACCTATTGTTCATTCTCCAAGTGATGCATGATTTTTCCTTCCTTCTTTTATCGTTCATTTTCAGTTTCATTCCATTATGATCAGATAAGATGCATGGTATTATCTCTACTCCTTTATATTGTCTAAGAGTTGCCCTGTGACATAATATATGATCTATTTTTGAGAAGGATCCATGTGCTGCTGAGAAAAAAGTGTAACTGCTTGATGTTGGGTGGTATATTCTATATATGTCAATTAAGTCTAGGTTATTAATTGTGTTATTGAGTTCTATAGTTTCCTTATTCAACTTTTGTTTGGAAGATCTGTCCAGTGGTGGGAGAGGTGTGTTGAAGTCTCCCATGATTATTGTATGGTGGTCTATTAGACTCTTGAACTTGAGAAGAGTTTGCTTGATGAACATAGCTGCACCATTGTTTGGGGCATATATATTTATGATTGTTATGTCTTGTTGGTGTATGGTTCCCTTGAGCAGTATGTAGTGTCCCTCTTTATCTCTTTTGATTAATTTTGGCTTGAAATCTATTTTATTTGATATGAGTATGGACACTCCTGCTTGTTTCCGCAGTCCATATGAGTGATATGATTTTTCCCAACCTTTCACCTTCAGTCTATGTATATCTTTTCCTATCAAATGCGTCTCCTGTAGGCAGCATATTGTTGGGTCTTGTTTTGTGATCCATTCTACTAGCCTGTGTCTCTTAATTGGTGAGGTTAAGCCATTAACATTTAGGGTTATTATTGAGATATGGTTTGTTCTTCCAGCCATATTTGTTTATTTATGTTACTAAACATGGTTTGTTTTCCTCTTTGATTATTTCCCCCCCTTTACTGTCCTACCTCCCACTGTTGGTTTTCATTGTTATTTTCCATTTGCTCTTCCTGAAATGTTTTGCCAAGGATGTTTTGAAGAGATGGTTTTCTAGCTGCAAATTCTTTTAACTTTTGTTTATCGTGGAAGGTTTTAAATTCATCTTCCATCCTGAAGCTTAATTTCACTGAATACACAATTCTTGGTTGGAACCCATTTTCTTTCAGAGTTTGAAATATGTTATTCCAGGATCTTCTAGCTTTCAGAGTCTGTGTTGAAAGATCAGCTGTTATCCTGATTGGTTTACCCCTAAATGTAATCTGCTTCCTTTCTCTTGTAGCTTTTAAAATTCTCTCCTGATTCTGTATGCTGGGCATCTTCATTATAATGTGTCTAGGTGTGGATCTCTTATGATTTTGCACATTCGGCGTCCTGTAGGCTTCTAGGATTTGGGATTCTGTCTCATTCTTCAAGTCTGGGAAGTTTTCTCGTATTATTTCATTGAATAGATTGCTCATTCCTTTGGTTTGGACCTCTATACCTTCCTGTATCCCAATGACTCTTAAGTTTGGTCTCTTTATGTTATTCCATATTTCTTGAATGTTCTGCTCATGGTTCCTTAACAGTCTTGCTGAGCTGTCTATGTTCTTTTCAAGTCTAAATACTTTGTCTTCATTGTCTGATGTTCTATCTTCTAAGTGTTCTACTCTGCTGGTAGTATTCTCAATTGAGTTTTTAAGTTGGTTTATTGCTTCCTGCATTTCTAGGATTTCTGTTTGTTTGTTTTTTATTACCTCTATCTTCCTGTATAGTTGATCTTTTGCTTCTTGGATTTGTTTATGTAATTCATTGTCGAAGTGATCTTTCATTGACTGATTTTGCTGTCTAATGTCTTCCTTGAGACTCCAGATCATCTGAAGCATGCATATCCTGAATTCTTTATCTGAAATTCCATCTGTTGCAGCCATTACCTCTTCTAAAGTTGAGTTGACCTGCATTGCTTGTGGTCCTTTCTTTCCTTGTCATTTCATACTGCTCGCGTTTCTTTCTGCTTGGTGAAACTGTTGTGTTTTTGAAATTTTCCCCCTATTTATTTATATTGCTCTTGTATAGTTGAAAAGTCTCCCTTGCAGGGCGGGCAGCAGCTATGCTCCTCCTCCAGTTGCTGTGATGTGTCTACCACGCCCGCGGACCCCTGGCGCTGTTCTGCTGGTCGGTCGCATGTCTGCCTACCTTGCAGGCGCGGGCGGCGGCTCTGCTCTGCCCTTACACCAATTGGGATGACGTGTTTACCACGCCAGGGGGTCGCTGGGCCTGTCCCGGGCGCGGGCGGCGGCTCTCCTTTGCCCCTCCTCCAATTGGTGTGACGTGTCTACCACGCTGGCAGGCCGCTGGGCCTGTCCCGCCGGTCAGTTACAGGTCTGCCTACCTTGCGGGCTCGGGCGGCGGCTCTACTCAGCCCCTACTGCAGTTGGGGTGAAGTGATACCACGCTGGCGGGTCGCTAGGCCTGTTCCGGGCGCGGACGGCGGCTCTGCTCTGCCCCTACTCCAATTGGTGTGACGTGTCTACCACACTGGCAGGCCACTGGGCCTGTTCCGGCGGTCGGTCGCAGGTCTGCCTATCTTGCGGGCTTGGGCGGCGGCTCTGCTCGGCCCCTACTGCAGTTGGGGTGAAGTGATACCACGCCGGCGGGTCGCTAGGCCTGTTCCGGGCGCAGGCGGCAGCTCTGCTCTGCCCCTACTCCAATTTGTGTGACATGTCTACCACGCTGGCAGGCCGCTGGGCCTGTCCCGCTGGTCGGTCGCAGGTCTGCCTACCTTGCGGGCTCGGGCGGCAGCTCTGCTCGGCCCCCACTGCAGTTGGGGTGAAGTGATACCACGCCGGCGGGTCACTGGGGCTGTTCCAGACGCGGGCTGCAGCTCTGCTCTGCCCCTCTGGCCCCCACAGCACTCAGCAGGATCTGGACCAAGAAGCAGTCTCCGCGGGTTCTTCAGCCCTGGGCCAGAGCAGTTCCAGGAGCCAGAACCTGGCCGCTCTGGGCTCCGTGCATGCTCTGATAGGAGCAGGCTCCAAGAAGCAGCCTCCGCGGGCTCCTTAGCCCTGGGCCAGAGCAGTTCCGTGAGCCAGAATTCGGCTGCCCCGGGCTCCGTGTATATTCTGATAGGAGCAGGCCCCAAGAAGCAGTTTCCGCGGGTTCTTTAGCACTGTGCCTGAGTAATTTGTCTGCGAGACGCAGGTGAATGGCAGCCTAAAATTACCTGTTCTATGGTTGAATGAGCTGCGATCAGTCGAAAACAGGAATGATGACCGGTGACCTGGACTTCTAAACTGCAGAACTATGAGATGAAAAACGAGTATTGTTGAAACTACAAAGGTGTGGTGGTCTGCCATGGCAGCAATAGAAAACTGGTTCAAATGATAAATGGCCCATGTTTGCAAAGAATCTGATGGGGGAGGTGAGTGAATGTCATCGGGTGACATCATTTAAGGGGAGAGGCCAGTGGGTCTGGAGAAATGTTCCTGAAAAATAACAGAGATATCACTACTTAGAATAACCTCTTATACCAATTCTCTTTGTGCACATGTGTGTGTCTCTTGTCTGTGTGTGTGCACGCAAGCTCTGAGTATTAAACTCAGGGCCTACACATGCAACACACATACTCAACACTCAGCTACACCTTCCAGCTCAATCCTCAATTAAAGGACAATTCTGGGACAATTCAAATTGACCAAGAATTTGGGGAGCAGTGCACAGTGCCTGGCAATCACTCTGGAACTTGTTGGCTGCCTTAGAGTTGCCTGAGGCACCCGATAGCCACATATACCTTCCAAATAGGAATAAATAACCCAACACAAAATCTTGCTAGTAATGCAACTTGCCATTTGTTTTCTTGAGAATATTGTCAACATAGGAGCCACACTCATGCTCTGTGTACTTACCTTTGCTTTTTGTTATTGTTCCAATTAGTTATGCATATCAGTAGAATGCGTTTTGACACATCATACATAAATGAAGTATAATTTATCATTCTTTTGGTTGTACATAATGTAGAGTTACACAGATCATGTAATCATATATGCACATAGGGTAATAATGTCCTATTCATTTTACTATCATTCTTACCCCTATACCCCTCCCCTCCCTTCACTCCCCTCTGTTATTACTAATTTAGTCCAAAATACCTCCATTTTCCCTACCACACCTTATTATGAATTAGCATCCGCATACCAGAGAAAACATTTGGCTTTTAGTTCTTTAGGATTGCCTTATTTCACTTAGCAAAATATTCTCCAATTCCATCCATTTATCAGCAAATGCTATAATTTCATTCTTCTTTAAGGGTGAGTAATATTCCATTGTGTATATATACCACAGTGTTTTTTTATCCATTCATCTGTTGAAGGGCATCTAGGTTGGCTCCATAGTTTAGCTATTGTGAATTGAGCTGCTGTAAACATTGATGTGGCCAGTTGATAATAAATATATGAAAAAAATTTTTAGCACCTCTAGCAATTAGAGAAATGCAAATCAAAACTATACTTAGATTCCATCTCACTCCAGTCAGAATGGCAATCATAAAGAATACAAGCAACAATAAATGTTGGTAAGGATGCAGGGGAAAAGGTACACTCATACATTGCTGGTGGGACTGCAAATTGGTGAACCAGTCTGGAAAGCAGTATGGAGATTCCTAAGAAAACTTGGACTGGATCCACCATTTGTCCCAGTCATCCCACTCCTAGGTTTATAGCCAAAGGACTTAAAATCAGCATACTACAATGACACAGCCACATCAATGTTTATACATTGCTTTTTAAATTTTTTTTGTAGTTGTAGAAGGACATCATGCCTTTATTTTATTTATTTTCATATGCAGTGCTGAGGATCGAACCCAGAGCCTCACACATGCCAGCCAAGCGCTCTGCCACAGAGCCACAACCCCAACCCCTATACCATTGCTTTTAACATGCAGGCTTCCTTTTAAGTCTCTAGAATGTGTGTTAAAGCAAGATTATTTTTCAATAATGCGGAGAAGTGTATTTAGAACATATTTTTTTCATTAATAACAATCAAGATGCATCTTGTGGATGATGGAAGAAAGATAGACTGGGGCTTTATAAAATATGCTATGGAAATCCAATGCCAAGGAAATACTCCAAAATTAGTCCTCAACTATCAATAGAAACAGAAGACAAACAATTTAAGGGAAAAGTATTTGCAGCTCATATCTCAAAGAAAGGACTTAATTTCTTTAATAGAAAATACTAGCAACCTAATAGAATAATGGCAAGAGTATCAAAAGAGAGGCCACAGGAAAGGAAATGCAAATGTTTCAAATCTTATAACAATATACTATCACCTATAGTAAGAGGCTTTTAAACCAAAACTACAAAAAAACATAATTTATACCTATTGAATGGATAAGTTCCAAATATTTGATTATCTACTGTGTAAGTACAAGGTGAAGCAACTGCAAAATTGGCAGAATCATGCATTTGTTGAAACACTTTGGGAAGCAGTTTGGCCATATCTACTAAAATTAAAAATACAAATATCACTGGGTCCAGCAAACTCAATTCTTATACTTTCTCCTTTAAATAAGCTTGTATATGTGCAAATGATTTAGATAAAGGATAATATTTGGGACATTTTTTGTTCCAAGCAAATGTTTAAAAACAGCTTACTTTTCCACTATTAGTGGGCTAGTTTAAGTAACTCACGGAAAAGTCCATATAATGCTATGCAACTGTTAGAAAAAATGAACAAAATTGGAACAACAATTTTAGAAACTTGGCAATGTTTACTGAAGCTGAACACATGGCTGCCCCATGACCCAGTCTGGTCCTACATATATCCACCAAAAGGCATGGAAAAATCTTTCCAAAGCAGCCTTTTTCAAAATAGACCCAAACTGGAATTATCCCATATTCCCATAAACAGAAAGATGAGTAAATAAATAGGGGCCTATTCATTTAATGGAATAATACTCAGCAATAGAAAGAATTAATGGACGGAAACATTAATTTACACATGGAAAAGCACTCTGACACGTAGAGAGAAAGAAAAATCTACATACAGTTTCATTTATATGAAATCTCTAGCCTAACTTTTATCATCAAAATCAGCTCATATAATGATAGAAGTTAGACTGGAGATTGCCTCTAGGGCATGAAGGAGGTTTCTATGGGGATGGAAATTTCCTACATCATGATCTGAATAGTGAACACATAAGTATATAAATACATAAACTCCATCAGGTAAGTATACCTAGGATTAATGCACTTTCTAATTCGTAACTCAATAAAAATGGACAGAAAGAAAACAGGAAAGAGATATTGAAAATGAGGAGAAAAAAGAGTATAGCAACTCTATATGTACACAAACATGTATGTAGATATGCATATGCATACGAATATGTATATATGTGTGCATATAAAATCTCCAAGCTAGGTTGTGAAGTGAAAGCACTTCTCAACTAGAGTTTTTCCTTTGAAGCACAGCACACAGAAAATTACTGGTGGCTGTTTCCTCAATTCTCCCATGGAACATATAATTAATACCATTCCTAATGCCTAGGAGAAAAGTTAATTTATTACTTGTGAGGGATGCCTTAGAGTATGAGAGCTTAATTCTCTCAAAGAATCCTGGCTCTCAGTGTGTACCTATGCTACATTTTCTGTATGTGTGTTTCTTACATGTATATTTATCACAAGAAACTAGCAGTGGTTGTCCCTGGAAAGGGAATTGGATAACTCACCAGGACCCATTATGTACAAATTGAATTCTGAACTATGTGCATGTAAACACACACTAATTTCCTTCTAAATGGAATAGTGGGAGTATGAAAGAGAGAAGTATAGGAATAATGCTTTGGTGTAGTTGCACATTTATCATGATATGTATGCTTGTGGTATTCAGCAATGAAGAGTTTCTAGCTCAGTTTTTAAGTTCAAAATGCTGTTTATTTAGAGTGATCCAAGAAAGAAAAGGCAAAGGTTTTGAGGACACGATGCAATATGTCCTGTAAAATTGCCTGTGTGGAGAAGAAAGGGGGAAATTTGTCTGGGGTATGGATAAGCATGGTGAGATTCCAACAGGAAGCAGGTTGGGTTACTATCCTTCATCTGGTTCAACTGCCACCTGACGGCCTGCGTGATGGCTCACATCACACAGGTTGATGATTGAGTATATCAGTAGGGGAGGGTAGCACTTGGATTTTGAGTGTTTTGCTAGTAACATGAAAGATAAGTCAGTAAAATATCAAAATAGATTCTCTCTTTTTCCCATGAATAAAATAGGCTTAAGAAAGCCAAAGAAATTGAAACTTGATGGCAGAAACTATGGGATTTTTGTACAGACCAAATTTTGCCAGTTTAATTTTTCCATTTTTTTTGTCACATTTTTTAATTGGTGCATTATAGTTGACATAATGGTGGGATTTGTTGTTTTTACATATTCATACATGCACACAATATAACAATATAATTTACATACACACACACACACACATACACACCCCAGAAAAGGGAATGGTCTTAGCTTGCCAGTCTCTCGTCAGCACACCAGGCTCTTCATATACCAAGAAAATTGTGTTGATATTTCCAGATGCATTTGTAGTAATAAAGATGAGAACAGTCACTACCACAATCTGAGATTTACTGAGCACACTTATGCATTTTCCAAGCATGATTGTTAAATCCTCACAATATCCCATTTGTTATGATTTGGCTATGAGATGACCCTCGAAAAGCTCAGGTGGTAATGCAGGAATATTCAGCAGTGAAATGATTAGATTGTGAGAGTCATAACCTAATTAGTGGATTAATCCATTTGATGGATGAATAATTTGGATGGATTACTGTGTGGTAACTGTAGGCAGGTGGGGCGTGGCTAGAGGAAGTCACTGGGAGCATGTCCTTGAGAATTATGTTTTGTCTCTGGTGCACCTGTGCGCAGCGCTCTCTTTCTCTCTCTCTCCCCTTCTCTCCCTCTCTCTTTTCTTGGTTGCAGTGAGTTGAGCAGCTTTCCTCCACCATGCCTTTCTGCCGTGGGCCTCACCTCAGGCCCATAGAACTATGGAGTCAGCTGACCGTGGACTGAAACTCTGAAACCATGAACCCAAAATAAACTTTTCTTTCTCTAAGTTGTTCTTGTCAGATATTTCAGTCTGAGCAACAAAAAGCTGACCAACACACCATGGAAGTAAATAATGTTGCTACCCCATGTTACACGTGAGGAAACAAAGCCTCCATGAGTTTACGTACCTTCATAGTGAATGCTGAGCATACTTCCTTTCCTCTGAGCTATGTCCTTTTTGCACATTACGTGACTCCGTGATATGAATCCTTGATATGAAGAGTTTCACATATAGTTTTATAATCTAATTGAAAGAGTCAAACTCCTTATTTGTTTAATCATGATTTAGTTTTTTTTTCCCACACTCCATTACATTTTTTAAAATTTGTTAATGCATTTGACCACATTTCTTGAAATGGATACACATTTCTCAGAAATGGTTTGCAAGTTTTTTTTTTGTTTGTTTTTGTTTTTTTGCTGTTTTTGTTTTTGTTTATTTGTTTTGGGCTATGACAACTTTAAAAGCAGAGATTTCTTAAGAAAACTGACGATTATCATATTCTTTAACATCTTGAAAACCCCTGCTAGGAAGCCCTCTCAAATAAAGTTCACTCTTGAGACAGTAATACATGCAAAATATTTTCAGAGATACTTAAAGAGCATATGATCTCAGAGGCTGGGGTTGTGGCTCAGTGGTAGAGCACTTGCCTAGCATGTGTTAGGCACTGGATTTGATCCTCACCACTACATTAAAAAATAAATAAATAAAATAAAGGTATTGTGTTCATCTACAACTAAGAAAAAATATTTCTTTTTTAAAAAGCATACGATCTCTTAGGAAAGTTCTTTGAGCCAGACACAATGGTGCATGCATGTAGTCCCAGATTAACTTAAAGGCCAAAACTTTGAGGCCAGTCTGAACAACATCAGGAGCCCTCTCTCAAACAAACAAACAAAACCCAAACAAATCAAAAAAGCTTTGGTATGTAGAATAAGAAGTTCACAATGGCATTTCATTTCATTCAGTATTAAAAGTATGTTTTATTATTTTAAAGGTCCTAGGTACAATGTATTAATGAAGGTCCTAGAAGAATATCAATCATACCTTCCTGAAACTCTTTGATTTATAATTCTTCACTACTTACAACATCTTTGCACAGAAAATAAAATAAATTACAACAAAATAAATAAAAGAATCTTTCCATTTTCCTTCTCATACTCTGTGCAGAATAACCTCTGTTCATTTGGTTACAAACTAACTAACATAGAAAGGCAAGCTTACTCTTCCACGCTTGGGAAAATATGATAAAAACAACTCATGCAGTTGATGCACACATTGAGTAAAATGTGTTGAAAAGTGTCTTGAAAAATATAGCTCATGGTACCTTGTCTGTCTGAAAATACACACCGAATAAAAATAATGAGGAAAAAAAGTTGGGAAATCTTAGCAAGCCCAGGGGTAAGAGGAGTGTCAAGATCTCCTGGAAGCTGGAATTAGATGCTTTCACAAACTATATTTCTTTCACCAGCTCTCAAAAGCCAGTTTGCATCCATGTCACATCTCTCAGCATCTGCTTTTTGCTTCAGTCTCTGCAGAGAAGCTGGCTCTGCTTTGCTCAGACCACTTAGCTGCTGTCTTTTGGTCCTATCCCACTGTCCTAGAAAAGCAATCTGATTGGACTAGTTTGGGTCAGGTTTGCATCATACTTCATACAAAAGTATGTGGCAGCACACAGTGTACTCCCCTTCAGCGCCTCTGTGGGAACCGGGAGGGGAGGGTTAGGGTAGGCTAAAGAAGGAGATGGATAGGGCAGTAGGGAGGACATAACTGTGGAGAAAATAGTTGGCTTTTGTATTATAGCTGCCACGTGGGAAGGATATCTTCCAGATTCTGGCTATATAGGGACAAATTTTGAGAAGCATTTCTTTCATATTTACATGTTTCCACAAAGACCAATCTATTTCTAAAAGTTTATAGGATTTAAGGATAAGCTTTTGAACAGAACCCAATCAGACTGAGAATTACACAGTCAGAAAGAGGACAGAAGCATGTCTTACCTATAGACAAAAATAAGAATGTAAGGGCTCTTCCTTTATTGGATGGTGATTTTTCTCCTGAGAAACTCTGTTCTTAAGCAATATTCATAATATCTAAGGCTGAGGTTTTCCCTAAATGTTTTGGAAGTTAGAGATGGAAAACTTGAGTGGGTAGTACTGGCTATACTCCAATCCACACTAGTGCAATGCAGAGGGGGGAAATGTTATTTAAAACCACAATCAAATGTAGCAACTTCTGTCTTTTCCATGGGGAAGGTGGGGTGGGAGTAGAGGTAATTCATATAACTGGAGAAATAAATCTCTTCCCTCCTCCTTTCCTTTGTAAAATGGGATGGAGTGGGATGAAGGGTGAGGCTTAGATTTAGATGGCCTGTGGTTTAGTAGAATACATTAGAGAAACTTTGGATGTTCAGACAGAGTCTAGGCACTGATATAGGTATGGAGAGTCAGCAGAGCTGAAGTGAATTCCTTTCCATGGTATTATGGAGGGTACTTAAAGTTTTTGCACCTGTGAAAGAAGAGGTAGGAAAGAAAATAGAAGGAAACAGGGAGAGAAAAACCCTGCAATATAAGAGTTCTTAGAGCCTTTGAAATTAGGGGTTTCCCATATTCTATCTTAAGTTTTCTATTTTCCTTTTTTTTTTTTTTTGGCTACAGTATAAATCCCATCCATTACTGTAAACAGCTGAGGATGCTGCATGGAAAAGATTTTAATGAGTCTTTTAAATGTCTTTATTAATTACTATTTTAAAGTACATATTTATGGTGTAGAGTATGATAATCCAATACATGAATACAATAGGTAATGATCAAATCAGGGTAGTTAGCACTTCCATTTCCTTAAACATTTTTAAATTTATTTTGATTAGTGTATAATAGTTACATTATTGATGAGGCATATAAATATGTAACCCAATTACACATTGAGTTACAAATATATAACTCAATTACATATGTGATGTTTCAATACATGTTTACAATGTATACTGATCTGATCAGGGCAATTAACATTTCCATCTTTTATCATTACACTGTGTTTGGAGCCTTCAAGCTCCTCTCTTCTGGCTATTCACAAAATATGTAATAGGTTATCATGAGTTTTACTCATCCCATTATGATGTAGAACACTAGAATTTATGAGTTCTAATTGTGTTTAGGTACCCATTATCCAGCCTCCTTGTATTACCACTCCCTTTTCCCTTTTCTAACCTCTAGTAATCACTATCCAATGTTCAGATAAACATTTTTTAGCATCTACATATGAGAGAAAACATGCAGTATTTGTCTTTCTGTGTCTGGCTTATTTTATTTAACATAATGTCCTTTAGTTTCCATCATTGTGCTGCAAATGATATGATATCATTCTTCTTTCAATTTTGTTTTAAATTAATCTGCCCTTGGCACTGAGGATTGAACCCAGGGTCTTATACATACTGAGCATGCACTCTAGCCTGAGATACACTCCCAGCCTCTAGATACCAGTCCTTTTATGCTAAATAATATTACATTGAGTTTTATATACCACATTTTTCTTATGCATTCATATGTTGAGGGGTATTTCTATATCTTAACTATTGTGAATAGTGCAGTAATATATTACAGAAGTGAAGCTATTTCTTTGATTTGCCAATATAATTTACTTTGTATAAATACCCATCTGTGGGATAGCTAGATCAGAGAGTAAAAGTATTTTTAGCTTTTGAATGAACTTCCATACTATTCTCCATAGTTTTTATACTAATTTATATTCCTGCAACAGTATATGAGAATTCCCTTTTCTCCACATTCTCACCCATATTTATTTTTTGTCTTTTTAATAGAAGCAATTCTAATAGGGGTTAGATAAGATCTCATTGTATTTGCATTTCCCTGATGGCTAATGATGGTGAAATTTTTTTTATAAATTTTCTGGTTATTTCAATTTCTTATTTTGATAAGTATTTATTAATATCATTTGCTCATTTTAATTGGATTATTTGTTTTTTGTTATTGAGTTTTTTATTTTATTACACATTCAAGGTGTTGAATCTTTGTTAGATGAATAGGTTGCAAAATCACTTCCCATCCTATAGATTGTCTTTTCATTATGTTAATTGTTCCCTTTGCTGTATAAAAATAGCTTAGTCTGATTTAATTCCATTTGTCTATTTTTCTTTTGTTGCCTATGTTTTCAAAGTCTTATTAAGAAATCCATTACCTTTACCGGTGTCTTGAAGTATTTCCACATATGTTTTCCTTTAGTAATATTTATTGTTTCAGGGCCTCTTTAATCCATTAAAGCTGATTTTATGTACAAGATGATAGGGGTCAAATTTCAATCTTCTACATGTGAATGTCCAGTTTTCCCAGTACCATTTATTAAAGAGGTTGTCCTTGTTGGACACAATAGCTTTATTTATTTATTTATTTATTTATGTATTTATTTATTTATGTGGTGCTGAGTATCTAACCCAGCGCCTCATACATGCTAGGCAAGTGCTCTACCACTGAGCCACAACCCCAGCCCTCTAATACATATCTGTATTGTCTTTGTTGAGAATCAGTTAGCTGAAAAAGCATGGGTTATTTCTGGACATTGTATTAGTGAATATGTTTATTTGTGAGTGTTTGGTGAGTATATAATTCTTTGTATGTGTAAATCATGGAAGTAGGCTGGATTTCATATCTTGTTTTGTGTGGTAGAAAATAGGCAGATAACATGCAGAACAGTTGGACAATTCATTATGGAACTAACTAAATTGAGCTAAGAACTTGGAAATTTTTGAAATTTCTCACTGTTGCTCTTGTAGCAAACTTTACATTGTAAAGAAGCCACATAAATGCATAATACCATCCCACATGGTCTTTCTACAAAGGGATGTTGTCATGACATAGAGTTTTCCTGAGTCAGGTAGGTCTTTTATGTGACTCAACCAATAAAATGGTGGAAGTGACGTTTCATGTTTTCTGAGGTGAGATCTAAAAAGGCCAGATGGCTTCCGTCTGACTCCTGCTTCCTCTCAGGATGCCTGCACTTGAAACAATATCACCATTACATGAGTAAGTCCACACAACATGGAAAGGCTGTGTGTGTGTGTGTGTGTGTGTGTGTGTGTGTGTGTGTTTTGTAACCAACAAATCCAACCAAGTGCTCAGCCAGCATTAACCACTAAAAATGTGGACAAGCAAGCTTTCTGATGATTCTACTTGCCAGTTATCAAGTTTTCCAGCTGACAGCCCATATATTTATTGTTCAACATAGTTAGGCCATGTCCTCTGCATCCTAACTGAATTGCTGACTCAAAGAAACTATGCAAAATAGTGAACAATTATTCTTGTCTTAAGGAGCCAGGCTTGGTTATAAAATTTTAGGCTGTAAAAAATAAATAATATATCCTAATTCACAGAATCCCCCAAAGAATATTAAGAGGAACTTGGTGATTCAATTTGGACGAATTCTGTTTGAAGCTTAAAGAATCAGATCACATGTTTTTTTCTTGGCATTTATTAGAGCTCAGCACTATCCTTTGCACCTCAATAATTCAGTCTATTGAAAGACAAGGGCTATCAAGGGATGGTAGGCATGGGCATGGGGTTGATTCAATTTTCCAGAAATAAAAACATAGCCCTGAAGGATAACAAAGAAGAGAAGTGGCTAAAACACTAAGGAATAAATTCTTCTAGATTCAGCTATTTAGTAACCATGTAACTGGAAATTTGCTGTGTTTTCATCTCAGTTTCTTCATTTGTAAAATGAAGCTAATATTATATTTAAAATTATTAGGATTAATGAAAGAAAAAACATGTAAAGTATTTAGCAAAGTATCTGTCACTAAATAAGCATTCTATAAATTTAGCTATTATTGTTAATAACTTGTTTAGCACAGCACCTAACCCTAGGTCAGGGCTTAATAAATGGAGCTCTAATTGCTGTAGTACTCCAAATGTTTACTCTAATGCTAATGCATCTCACTAAATTCTGAATTTCTGTTTCCATGGCCAATGTTCCTGGAATTTCCATGTGGAGAGGACAGAAATTCTGTTGTATATGAAACTGTCAGCTTATCAGTGTGACTAGTAAATCCACCATATAATTGAGCTCATTCAAAATGTTCAAACCTAAAGCAATGTATTAGCTATCAGCCTAAAAAGGCATTGATTCATCTCTGCACATGTTGGAGTATAATTAGTGAACCTTATTAATGCAATTGTATTTTCTGCCAGCCTTTGCAGAATATAGTCATAACTTGGAGAACCTATATTTCAAATTGGACTCTTTATTTTTGGTATTTAATTTCATTTATAGTTAGCTATGTGAAATATTTGACTCTTCTATAAAGTAGAGCTGAGAATAGATTCTCCAGGCATCTGATGGTTCTAAATGAACTCTGACACTAACATTTTGTTAGGTAAAATAGGGAAACCCAGAAATTTCCCATAAAATATATAATAAATAAAAACATCAAAGAAGTGAGTATAGAACCACAAAGAAACACATTGTATTTTTAAATAGACTCTTTTGACACTTTGGGGGAATTCAGGGAAAGAAGACCTCATTGTTCTACTATGTTAGCAGGAAACCTCTTAACTTTAGGTGATGGTCTCAATAGACTTACCAAGCTGAGTTAGTCACAGTAGACCTACTTAACATCTCTCTGCTGACTCCTCCAATAAGAGGTGGAGAGGGAGGATGCACTAACTTCCTAAGGCAACTCAGAAAGCCTGTGTAAATTCCTGTTTTATTTTTTTGTAAAAATTTGAAATTTTAGTTTCCTTAAAAGGTTAAAAATCTTCCCAACATTATCTCCTATGTTCTATATGTGGGGGAAAATACATGCTAGAAAATTATTTGGCTCAAGTATTCAATCAAAATTGTCATTGTTATCCTCAATTTCAGGAGGATGAAACAAAATAAAAGTTGATAAGTATGTCTTTTGAGGATGAAAGCAATTGTGCCCCAGAGATGTTTCAATGTGTACAAATTCCAGTAGATTTTTCACAGATTGGTTTTGAAATTCATGAGGTAAAACAAAGGTGAAAATTTGCCAAGCCAAATTTCTTCATATTTCAATTTTTTCAACTTAATCATGATATAATTAAAATATTTAAGCTGCACATATTTAAACTATATAATTTGATCCACTTTGACATATGCATATACTCATAAAATCATCACAAGAATCAAAATAACAAGGATTTTCAACATTCCAAAAATTTTTCTGTGACCCTTTGTAAGCCTTCCATTCCTCTATGTTAATCCACAGACAACCACAGGTCTCCTTTCTATTAACTATGAGTTATTTTTCATTTTAAATAATTTAATTTAAGTGGAACCATTTAACTAAAGTATGTGTTCTATTCTGCCTTTCACTCAGCACAATTTTGAGATTCATCCATTTTGTTGGATCAATTATTCTTTCCTCTTTATTGCTGAGTAATACTCCACTGTGTGGATAAAACACAATGGGTTTATTCCTTTACCTGTTGATAGACATTGGGTTGCTTTCAGGTTGGGTATACTACAAATAAAATTGCTACCTACATTTGTGTACAAGTCTTAGTGTGGGTGTATGCTTTTATTTTTATTGGTAAATACCAAGGAATGAGAGTGCGAAGTACTATGGCAGACATGAGTTTAACTTTTAAGAAAATGCTACCATTAGTGAAGAACTCCAATTCTCCACATGCTCATTAGCACTTGGTATCATTATATTTTAAAAACGGAACCATTTTAATGGATGTATAGCGGTATCTCACTGCATTTGCATTTTACTGATGACTAATGATGTTAAGCATCATTTCGTATGCTTCTCAGTTCTCCATACATCTTTTGTGAAGTATCTGTCAAATCTTCTGATCATTTTCTTACTGGGTGGTGTGTTTTCTTACTTTTGCAATTTTAATGTTCTTAGATATTCAGATGCAATCCTTTGGTTCAGAGAGAAGAGGACTCTGCTCCACATATAATCTGGGAGTTTAGGCTGATAAAAGGTTTGCTATCTTGCACATGGAACTTTTATTTTTATTTTTTATTTTTTGTTATTCTCAGCAGCACAATACAGCCAACCCAAGGGGTTTGAGTGGAGGTCGCAAAGGATGTCAGATTTGTTATATATTTTTTTTAGCCTAGGTCTATATGTGGTATATTTGATTTTGTCCAAAACTATATGCAGGGGTTTATACAGATGCATGAGAAGCTGGAAATATAATCTTTGCTGAGCTTTTGTTTTCTTGTAAAACTACAGGAAAGGTAAAAAGAATGAATCTCTACTGGACAGCTAGTTATCTTTGCCTTGGAAAAGATATTAGACACCTAGTTAAAGTCAGGAACTGGGTCACACACATGCCAGACTTCTTTGATGTATTTTAATGTGGTGTTTCTAAAATTTTGTCCAGTAAAACAATGGTGTATTGTGCCAACCAAATGATCTTTGAGAAAGAGGTTGGCATAGGCAAAAAAAAAAAAAAAAAAAAAAAAAAGTGAAGAAAGGTTATTTTAGACAAACTTAGACAGGTTTCTTTCCTGTAGGCTTCTCAAGACCTTTAATATATTAATCTGCATTTTGACTTCCCAAGAATGCACAAAATGTGAAGAATTTTCAAACTTTATTTGACTGAAAATTACCTATTTCAACTCCAGGTCTCATCTGAGAATTATTACAACAATACATGCTCAAAGGTAGCATTTAATTAAGTACATATTTTTCAAGTTTCCCAATCATCACTTGTTCCACTTATTTTTATAAAATAACATGACAATACTATATAGGAATGAAATTACTTTCCACAAGGTCAGCCAAGAGCAGTCTTGTAAGCCAGACCTCCTGTGATAACATCATCAGGCCTATAATTATTGTCACTAAGTATCTTGCCTAGGAAGGACATTAGCAATATACAGAACTGCAAGCCAGAAGTCTACCTTTCCTGAAGAGAAAGAAGAGGAAGTGTTCCATGCAGCAATCCATCACCAGGTTCCCTGTTTCATTTCTTTATTTAGTATAGAGTCTTTGAACCACAAAATAGCTAACATGACTTTCTTCATTAATGAGAAACAGATTTTTGTACTCAGATATGACTCATTTCTATCTTAAAATGGCTAAATTCCTTATTATATGTTTTCAAGGCTATTGGTAAGAATATGTGCATTCTGTGGTAACACCAGCATTTAAATATATATATATATATATATATATATATATATATGATAGATAGATAGATAGATATACACACATCTACATACATATACTCATACACACACATGGCTTAGCAGTGGTGAGTTGAAGGTAAGGAGAAGAAAGGAAATGTGAAGTTGTGTTTACTGAGAGAAGCAGAGGCAAGGTCTAAAGTGCTCTCATGTCTTCCTGATTTGCATAGTTCATATGAGGGAAATAATAAGGATGGATAATAAGAGGAAAGGGGGATTCAGGGGTTGGATGAGAGCAAGCACAAAACCTAGGGGAAAAAAAGTGAAGAGAGGTCATTCTTTTTATTTTTTGGAGGAGGTGTGTACTAGGGATGGAACTCAGGGTCATTCAATCACTGAGCTACATCTTCAGCCCTATTTTGTATTTTATTTAGAGACATGGTCTCCCTGAGTTGCTTAGCACTTTGCTTTTTCTGAGGCTGGCTTTGAACTCGACATCCTCCTGCCTCAGCCTCCCAAACCCCTGGGATTACAGGTGTGTGCCACAGTGCCGGTGGTTATCTCTTTTCATCAAGTCCTCCAGGAACAAGAAAAGAGCCTAAAAGTCAACTTGTCCAGTCTCCCCGCAAAGATCCCTTATCTTTCACTATTAATCATTCAGTTTCTCATCATTTGCTTCTAGCAACAGGGTACTTATGAAGTTCTAGTTCAT
This sequence comes from Spermophilus citellus, assembly GCF_964194105.1. NCBI lineage: Eukaryota > Metazoa > Chordata > Mammalia > Rodentia > Sciuridae > Spermophilus > Spermophilus citellus. The sequence goes on along the minus strand of NC_138182.1, from coordinate 193,809,826 downwards.
TCAATTTTTCAAACAACTTTAATTGCTAGGGAATAATAGTTAAACTCTTCCACCATGCCTAATTCAGCCTCCAAAGTTGTTGACAGGACTGTGTTAAATATTCAAAGATGGTGAGCATGGATTCACTAAGTTTTCTTTCTTTCTTTTTTTTTTTTTTCCTGTTCTGTTCTAAATATCAACCAGCCTGTCACACATTCCTGATGTGAAGATTTGGGAAAGCACCCCCAATCTTGTCATCTTCCTCTGGATATGTTTTAGGCACTCACCATCCTTCTTAAATTCAGTATGAAATAAATACAATAGATGAGCAATACATGATTAATACCATTGCATCTGAACACAGTACATTCAAGGAACCTTTGGAGATTTGGCAATGTTAATCTCTGTAGGAGAAATAAAATGACTACACTTTTTATACTGAAGCAGTTATCTCCTTTCCTTTTAAACAACAATAATCAAGACAGGCATAAATCTTTCATGGGCAGCTAATTATCTATGCCTACTAAGGGAAAAGGAAGTTCTATTTATTAAGCATACATTTAAGGTCAGGTACTGAGCTATGTGTGTGTGCTACACTAGCTTTGATTTGCTCTGCACAACACAACATTTCTCAAACTATGTTCTGCAGAGTAATGAATGGTGTTTTGACATCATTTATGATCTTTAAGAAAAGGGTTTGCATTGCCAAATAAGTTGAGGAAAGGAGCCATCAATAACTATTAGAATTGTCAATAAAAAAAAAACAAATCTCTGTCTTATATTCTCTACCCTGCTGGACACCCCCTTGCTGCACTTCCTCCCACATCCCAGCAGATAGTTGTATCTGCTGAAGGCGCTACAGCCACTCTTTACCTTCATCATCATACAGCCTCTCTTCATCATTTCTCAATAATCTTAGTAGGAAAGCATTGTGAAGCCACACACCCATCAGTTCTAATGCCTGTGTGTGTGTGTGTGTGTGTGTGTGTGTGTGTGTGTATGAGAGAGAGAGAGAGAGAGAGAGAGAGAGAGAGAGAGAACTAAGCACTGGATGGTTCTCCTAACAATGGGAATGCCAATCAACTTATTGGGTCTTTGTTCCAGAGATTGGTGGGGTGGGAAGGAAATTACAGTAAATACATCCTTGAAAGGGCAAAAGACAACCTAGCTCAGAGTTAGGAATAAGCACTGGAAGAAGTTCCATTAATAAGGAAATCTTTTCCATTTCTATAAGAATTTAAGAGATAAATAATTTACCTTTATTAACATTATTTTTCTTAAGAGAAGATGGAGACAAGTACTGAGGAGAGACAGGAAATGAAAACTTAAGAAATCATTCCTCTAGTTAAAGCAGTAATTTCTAAATGTATTTTTGATTCTACATATTAAATAGGAAAATACTTTTGGGCAGGGGTTTCAAATATGTCCATATTTATTTTAAAATTTATAAATACAGATAGTACTATTGATCTTATATTGGCAAAGCTTAATCTCTTACTTATTTTTTAGATGAAAGAAAATTTAAACAGAAGTTCTAATATTGTGTTCATGAGCCCAGGGAACTATAATACAACACCCTAAGGTATATTCATCCCACTTTTGGAGGTTGAATGGGCCAAAATGGCCAAAATATTTATGATAAGAAATGTCTACAATAAATATTTGCATATCAGATGTAGGAAATCTTCCTGTGATATCCAGAGTTTTGTCTACTGCCATACCACCCTGAACATGCCCAGCTTTGTCTGATATCCAGAGGTTTTTGTTTGTTTGTTTGAGAGAGAGAGAGAGAGAGAGAGAGAGAGAGAGAGAGAGAGAGAGATGAGAGAGAATTTTTTTAATATTTATTTTTCAGTTTTTGGTGGACACAACGTCTTTATTTTATTTTTATGTGGTGCTGAGGATCGAACCCATGTGTGCTTAAGCCACATTCCCAGCCCTATCCAGAGTTTTGTACAGCTTATCCTGTATGAAAATACTTTGGATGAAGTATAGGTGTGTTTTATTTATATTTATGTACATATTTATATTTATATAGATGCATACGTTGGTTTTGTCACATGTGAAAATCCAGGAAAAGAAACTGAGCTGTGCCTTTGCTGACCCAGTATGAAGTAAGGACAAAGCACACAAGGGACACTGAGATAGCGTTTAAAAGGATAATTCAAGCCAGAGCTTCAAGTCAGACTGGGAAGAACATAAGTCAGTCTCTTACACACCCAGAATTCCTTGAAAGACTGGGGAGAAGTCCAGGAATCTACTTCACATAGAATGGAATTTAAATGAATTTTTCTTGGATCTCAAAGGACAGGGTAGCATAGATAATATTTGGACTTCATAGCTGTATTTTGAAATTATAGATACTGTGATGGTTAATTTTATGTGTCAACTTGACAGGGTCAAGGGTCACCCAGATATTGGCCAAACGTTATTTCAAGCGTTTCTGTGAGAATGTTTCTGGATGAGAATAAAATTTTAATTGGTAGACTAACTAAAGCAGAAGGTCCTCCCTAAAGTGGGTGGGCCTCATCCAATCTGTTGAAGGCTTGACTTGAACAAAAGGCTGACCCTCGCCTGAGTGAGAGAAAATTCCCGTCTACTGACCTTGGAGCATTTGCTCTTCCTACGTGACAAGCTGGATCATTAGCTTTTCCTTGTTCTACATCTGCTTCCAACCTTCAGACTCAAACTGCCAAGAGGGGTCTATAGATTTCGAACTTGCCAGGCTCCATCATCATGTAAGCCAATTTCTCTCTCTCTCTCTCTCTCTCTCTCTCTCTCTCTCTCTCTCTCTCTGTGTGTGTGTGTGTGTGTGTGTGTGTGTGAGAAATCTGATACGTTTACTCACTTGATAAACTTTTCTTTTCTCTAGACAAGTATCAGAAAAAGATGCCATCAAATATGTGGAAAATAAGTTTTATCACAATTAAATTATCACAGTTAAGAACATATGTGCAGCTTTCATTTTAACAACTTTTTTTAAAAAAGTGAGTTTGATTCTACCTAAATTGAGAGAGTGGAGTCATCTCTATCTATCCCCATGTTGTTGTTTCTCAAGAGAAAAATAATTTCCTAACTTACTTTCACAGGTACATTTTATGGTAGATTTCTCTTTGACAGATTCCTGGTTTAAATTTTTAAGTGTATATTAAGTAAGGAAGGCTGGAGGCTCCAGGCAGGGAGGTGTCACTGCTTTCTGTGAATGCATTCAATAATTAGACTATAGTTTCTCTAGCATGGGTCAGAATACTTACAATAGAGTTGTAGATACTCTTTCTCGACTTGTAGAAGATTCTGTCAGTACTATGAGATTATTAGCAGGCTTTATTGACTCTCTCTTAGTCTTTGACCTTTTGGCAAAAATTAATATTGAGTTATTCCATGTAAGTTCACATGAGATTACTTAGGAAAAAACAAAAAGCAAATATATTTATGAAGTCTTATGGCTGTCAGTTATGGAAGAGCATCCTAGCCATGACACAAAGTTGAAAACACAATAAAGGACAAGATTGATGGGTTTGACACTTATAAATATGATAAAATTGAGACAGGAGAAAATATAGGCAAAATGGAAAGGCAAATAGCACACCAAGTAAAAAATCTTGCAATAGACATGACAGCTACTGGAGTAACAAATGTATTATCAGGTTGTATGTCTAACAATAAGAAATACACAGAAAATTCTAGCTTAAATCCCATTCAGGACACGGCAGCAAATTTTTGAAGTCTTATAAGCCCTCGTGGCCTACATGGATGCATATTCACCTGACAGTTTTATTTTCCTAGTCACATTTTTTCTTTCTTTTTTCTTCCTTCCTTTTCTACCCCCCACCCCCGCCCCAGTACTGGAGGTTGAATCTAGGGGCACTCTACTACTGAGCTATATCCTTAGTCCTTTCAAGTTCTTATTGTGATCCAGGGTCTTGCCAAGTTGCCCAAGCTGGCCTCAAACTTGCCATTCCCTTGCCTTAGCTTCCCTTAAGTAGCTGGGATTATAGGGGTACACTACCACGGCTGGCTCAAATTCTTTATTTTCAAATTTGTACCACCTTGTTTATAGCATATAGTGCCTTAAATATTCTGTATAGAATGAGACAGATCATCGTTCAATAAATAACTGGTCCAACTGTATAGTATTTTTGGAGGAGTTTAATATGTATATGCTGTTTGCAATACCTTAAAATCCAAAAAAAAAAAAATTGTAAAAATTGTACAGTTTAAAATTGAATGTGAAAGAAAAAATAACTCACTTGATTTCTTGCAAAAGGATATGGTCTTAGCAAGGCAGTGAAAAATTTGGATTTTCCTCTTACAGGGCCCATGTGGGACAAAGGCAAAGTAAAATTTTCTATAAGACACACTGCATATATAAATAATATCTACCATATTCTTGAGAAGGAAAATGGCTAGACATGACAGACCCACAGGCAAAAAGCATTGTGGTAATCTTTCAGCATTCAAAAATAAGGGAAAGAAGAGAGAATAGGTAAAAGAAGGAAGAGAAGAAAATAGAAAGAAATTAATGGAATGAAATAAAATCTATTACTGCTGATGATTTGATCAGGAGTTAGCTTTATGTGTTTCATTTGTAACATGGTTGGCCATTAGTTAAATTGGCACATACTAAAGTCACATCAGGATGGGAAAATTCCTTTCTGATGATGTTTCTTTTCATTTGGTGGGTCTTTGTTATTTCCAGCTTTCTCAGCTCTGTGAAGTTGAACATCACTAGTATGTAAAGGATACAAATGCACCTTGGGAAAGAAAAAGGGGCACAGTTTACTGAATGAATGTTAGATGACAGAGTCCTTCACAAACCACTTAGTAAACTGGGTGCTATGTATTCAAATGAAATACGGGCATGTCTCTATTGTATTGCTTTTTGAAAAATTTTTATTTTGAGAAGTGTCAGGTGGTAGGAATTGTTTTAGTCAGGTTCTCCAGAGAAACAGAACAAATAGGATGTACAGAGATATAAAAAGGAGATTTATTATGTAAATTGGGCTCATGTGATTATGGAGGCTGAGAAATCCAACAATATATCTTCTTCAAGCTGGAATATCAAAAAAGAAAGTGATGGAATTCAGTCTAATTCTGAAGGCCTGAGAACCTAGGTTGTAGGGTGCAGTGGTGTAACTACAAGAGTCCTGTAGCTCAAGAATTAGGACCCCTAATATCTGAAGGTAGGATAAAATGGATTGCCCAAGCTCAAAGAGAGAAAGAGAAAGAATTCACTGTTTCTGTGCCTTCTTGTTCTATTTGGGCCCTCAACAGATTGGGTGATGCCCACCCACTTTGGTGAGGGTGGATCTTCCTTAGTCATTCTACTGATTCAAATGCTAATTTATTCCAGAGACACCCTCACAGATATACCTCAAAATAATGTTCTACCAGCTACCTGGGCTTCCTTTAGCCCAGTCAAGTTGGCATGTAAAATTAGCCATTAGAGGAACCCTTCTTACTTCCTGGTATAATGCTTCATACTCAAAGAATGCTAAGAAAAATTACTGATGAATATCTATTGTAAAATATTTTTCTGAGTGCAATCTATAGCATACAATTTTAGAAAACAGAAAAGAAATTAGACCAATGTAACAAGTGTTTTCATTTAGAATTCAATATAAAATTTCAGTGTAATTTAAAAACAACAAGATACTACTACATAGATATTAGAGTGACCAGAATGTGTAACACTAACAGTACTGAATGCTGACAAGAATATGGAGCAATTCCTGGTGGGAATGAACAGTGGTCCAGCCACTCAAGAAGATATTTAGATTTTTTTAAATTAAACTAAACACATTGTTGCTATATGATCCAGTATGTAGTAAATCCAATTTTTTTTATTTAACCAATGGAGCTGAAAAATGTCTACACAAAGACCTACACACAGATGTTTATAGGAACATTATTCATAACTGCAAAAACTTGGAAGTAGCCAAGATATTCTGAGCAGATGAAGGATAAATAAACTGAGGTGCTTTCAGACAATAGAATATTATTCCTCACTAAAAAGAAATGAGCTATCAATCATGAAAAACATAGAAGAATCTTTATTACTTATTACAAAATGAGTGAAGTGAATCAGAAAATACTTTTTACTGTATAATTCCAACTATATGACATTCTTGAAAAAGCAAAAATATAGAAAAGTAAAAAGATCAGTTTATTGTCAGGGGATTAAGGGGGGATGAATTATAGGCAGAATGCAGAGAATATGTTGGACAGAGAACATACTATGTGATGGTATAATGATGGATACGTGTCATTATACATTTGTTCAAACCTACCTACAGAATGTACAATACTAAGAATGAAACTCAATGTATACTTTGGACTTATGGTGATTATGATGTGCCATTGTAGGTTCATCATTTTTAACAAATGTACCACCCTATAGGTGGATAATGAAAGACTTGTTTAGGGATAGAGAGATTTTGGAAAATCTCTGTACATTCCTGTTGATTTTGCTGTAAACCTAAAAGTGCTCTACAAAAAAAAAAAAACTTCAAAAATAATTCAACGTGATAAATTCCTTTGTCTTAAGATTGTTAACTAATTGAAGTATCTTTGATTCATGTAGCATTGTAAAGGTTTATATAAATGGACGCCAACATTCTTCCATATTGTGTATCTACTTCACCCTTAATATTTCTGTTGCACAAACATATGGAAACACACAGGTGGATTATTATTAGATGAATACACAAGGATAAATACAATGAAGATGTGAACCAGCAGCCTCAAGGCTACAATTCACTCACGACTGCTGATTCCTTAGGAAACATCAAGGTGATTTTGCCAAATCTGCTTGACAAGGAAGGTTTGCACAGAGGAGTGTACTGGAAACTTGACCTTCATTTAGCAAATTAAAATTGTGTAGACAATCAATTTGAGTTATCCTGACATTAAAATTTTCCATAGTTGTAATCATTCCTTTGATTTTTGGCATCACATCCTCATTATAGTCTAGGGTTTTAAAAAAGAATTTGTTCAAACTATATACGAAGCAAAATTGTTACTATTGTTATTAATATTTGAATTGAAGAATTTACATCCTTATCTCAGAAATTGAGTCATTTTTATTTTTGCTTTTAAAACAATTCATGCATTAAAATTCACTAAGTACTTTTAGAATACATGTTTCCATAAAATTTAGCTAATTCTTCTGGCAATAGCTAATTAAATGGGTCAAAACTACATAAAATATATTGTACATTTAAAAATCAATTCAAAAGAGAATGTAGCACAAACAAGCATCTTGTAGTGCTCAAGTAGAGGTAAGCAACCCCCTTAGGAAAAATGTGCTTTCTTCATTCCCATTTTGTAGAGAGAGGCACTGAGGCAAAGCTGGGTCCTTGAGTAGCAAGGCCTGAATTTTCAATCACTGTCTTAGTTTCTTATTGTCATTGTTACAAACCACCACAAACTGAAAACCATGAAAATTTGTTACCATGTAGTTCTGAAGGTCAGAAGTTATAAATAGCTTTTGCAAGACTAAAATAAAGATGTTAGCAAGTTTGAATTCATTCTGGAGGTTATAGGAAGGAATCTATTTTCCTGCCTTTTCCATCTTCTGTAAGTCAACTGCATTCCTTGGCTCATGGCCCCTTCCTCTACCTCCAAAACCCAACCACATGGTGTCTTCAAATCTCCCAGTCTCTTTCTCTTTGTTTTTCCCTCTCACCTTTAGCCTCTAGTTCCTGTCTTCATGCCTCCTTCTTTGACTCTGCAGCTTCCCTCTTCCATCTTTTAAGGTCATTTATGAACACACTGGGCTCACCCAGGCTGTCTCCACATCTTAAAATCCTTAGCTTAATTACAAGCACAAAGTTGCTTTGCCATCTGGAGGACATATTCACAGGCTCTGGGAACAAGAATGAGAATATCTTGGAGGGACTGTTTTTCTATCATGACCACCTTATTACAGCCATCCCAAAGTCTCTGAGTGGGCACCCCAAAGTCTCTGAGCCAAAAACGACAGAGTCAAGACAAGTTTAAAGTCTTCAGCTTCGTCATATAATTCTTATTTGCATGGTATTGTGAAACAGAGATTATAAGGACAATTATAGCAAAGGGAAAATACTTTGAAAGAAATGCCTGGTCAGAGACTACAAGGGTGTTGCAGTCTGGCTCAGTAAATATTTTAAGAATGAATGAATAACTGCTAATTGGTGACATTTGACTTAGTCAGTCAAACATTCATAATACAATGATCACTCCAATTGCCTTATCAGAACCAAAAGTAACACAAAAGGCTTGTAGCATTTTCACTGTTCTCAAGAAGCTTAAATTGCATTGCAGAGAGAATGTTAGCCTGCATGAAAAAATCATTAAACAAACACAAACTCACGAATAAAATCAAAAGTGTACATAGCCACTTGCTGTTTCTGCTATAAATTCAGATGATAGGAGGAAAAATTGAAGAACCAATAACACCCATTCTGCTGAAAGAATAGTGGAGTCTTAAGAATGACACTATTCACTAGGGAGACAAGAAAATGCAAGCATAGTATCTGTAAATAAATAGATGGATCTAGTCTAGGTAGATAGGTAGGTAGATATAAAAATTCACTAGTGCAAATACACACAAACTGCTGGATAGATAAGAAAATAAAAATAAGGGTCACTATTTATCTAACCAGGCACTATATAATGTCAGGGCAGGGGGAATGTTGAAAAGCTTAGAGCTTGATTTTTGTGCTGTAGCATTTTATTTTATTTTTGCAATTATATTTTTTTTGTGTGTAGCCCTATACTATAATAGAGTAATACTAACCTATTGTTATCCTGTAAGAAGTAAAAACAGGTTTGAGATCAAATTTATATATACTAGAATTTAGAGAAGAAAAATATTTTAGAGCAGGAGCCCAGACCTTAAAAGTATCGTGTTCTGCATGATCTATCTTTCCTTGAATTTATGGAGTCCATCCCTTAAATATACTTTCTGATACTAAATATAAGGCTGATAATCCTGCTGGAGCTCTTAGAATTTTTTTGCAGCTAAACTGGGAAGGCCAAGAGGGCAAAGTAGCTGGGTTGAGAGTCTCAGATGTCAAATGAGTCTGAAATTGTGCCAGTTTTATCTTCAAACGAAATGAGCACACTAAATAAGATAATTAAAATGAGAAGGCTGACAGCAGCCACAGTGAGTCAGAATAACCTTCCAACTGCAAAAGCCCTGATGAAGATGGGATTTTTTAGCTTCTGAAGAAAAATTAGTTTCCTTATGAAAAGGAAAGTGATAGCATGAGGTAGATTTTAGACGATTCAATAGAACACATTTATGGAAGGAAAAATGTGGAGTTAAAGTAGAGAACAAAGATATGTGTAGAAGCTCAGTGAAAAAGATAGCAAGACCCACCAAGTCTGTTAGAGAACTCTCATTTTATAGCTCTCACTTGCAGTTTTTATTTTGGTCTTGAAGCACAGATCATGAGAATTGCTTAGATAATTATCCAGTTTTTGCCTTAAATCCAATGACCAAACTTGGTTATTTTGACTAACATATTGTAAACAGAGCAGTTATTTGAAAAGAATACCTTATTTCTTTCGGTGGAGTTGAATTTTAAGACAGGCAAACTTAATTTTAACAAATATTATTAAAGTAAATTTTTTATATAAAGTTATAGAGAAGTGAGAAATTAAAAGTTAGGCCCAAATATTCTAAAAATTAAATGAACAAATTATTAGAAATTGGTTACATAATTCTAATCCTCTTCCAATATCATACACCATACATATTTTAATATTTTCTGGAAAGTTTGGCAATATCATTGTTAAATCCAACATATGATTGACACATGTTAAAGATAATATTTTGGGATACTTAATCCCAGAACACATGTCTTTTAAAATCTTTCTGTTCTGTTTTCTCCCTCCATTGTCAAAGTTTCCTACATGTTTCTTATCTGCTATTGTATTGTATATACAAATGTTTGCATGAAAGTCTGAGACTGGCTTTATATCCTCACCAAGGAATAAAATAACTTTTGACTTAATACCAGTTATTTCTGATTCAGGGTTGCTGAGAGGACTTGTTTATTTACTTCTGGGTCTATAAACTGAATCAGGCAAAGGGTGATGCTATTTACTTAGGAAATTATTTGTAACTAAAACATTTCCAAGGCTTGGCCAATAGTCTATTTCTCTGGAGTAAAGGTAGGTATAATGAAATTCAGTGAAAGAATTTGTCTTTTCAAAATTTGTTGGTCATGGAATTTTATATTTAATAAAATGTAATTTGAAAAGAAATACCAAGCAAAAAAAAAATTGCTGTCTTCATTGTTTTAAGTATTTTGTTAGAGCCCAGAGCCAATGGTTCAGACAGTATTTGCTGTAAGCCAGTGATTGTCAATCAGGGGTCCATATTAGAATTACCAACAGGACCAGCTTGGGGGATATGCCACCTGTAAGTCTTATAGAGCCTGTAGTTGGTTTAATGTTCCGCTGTTGCTGTCTTAAGAATCTTTATAATTTTGTCTCTGAACTTGTGTCTTGTAAGTGAAGTCCTATGGAACAATGGAACATGTGTGACATACCAGTCCACTGTTATTCCTTGCCTCTCCATTTCCACATAGTGTTCATCATTCACCACGAGCACAGAATTCTGATGGATCATGGGAGTTCAGCAGAATTCAAAGTGCACATTGATGGAAAGGTACATTGAAAACCAAAGTCTCTTACCAATCCAGAAACCTCTGCACAAGGAAAGTAGAGGATAAAAACAAGTCTATTATTGAATAAACACTCAATTAGAATGTGATACATCACAGGCAGCCTGCTAAAGAAATTGCAGGCAGAAATCCCAACCTTTTACATAGCCAAGCAAATGCAACCCATTGCACGCATGTCCTCAAGATAAATCAATAGTCATCAAGTAAGAGGACTTGACAGCATCATTTGTCACATACAGTTCATCCAAATTCACTTGGTAATTGGGATAACCATCTATGTTAAATAATTGGTTTTATCTAAAATAAAATGAGTAAATAAAAAAAACGTCCATATCTTTAGTACAGGAGGTAGTTTTGAAGCAATGCCCTACAGAAGTAGGGTTCCACAGAAACTAGAAGATAGAGATCTATCTCCCTTGATTACATTTGTGTGTGTGTGTGTTGTTGGGGCTACAGGCATGTTCTATCACTGAGATACATCTTAGTTTCTTTTAATTTTACTTTTGAGACAAGGTTCTCATTAAATTGCCCAGACTCGGTTTGAACTTGTGATTCTCCTGCTTCAATTTCCCATGTTTCTGGAATTATAGGGTTGTGCCAATCTACCTGCTTTGAGTACATTTCAAGGAGATGCCTTGAGCCTGTAATCCTAGCAGCTCCAGCAGCTGAAACAGGAGGATCACGAGTTCAAAGCCAGCCTTGGCAGCTGGGACGTGCAAGCAACTCAGTGAGATCCTGTCTCCAAATAAAATACAAAATAGGGCTGGGGATGTGGCTCAATGGTTGAGTGCCCCTTGGTTCAATACCCGGTCCCCACCCCATCCCCCAAAAGAGAGATGCCTTGAGAAAGACATTCCTAGGCCATCAGGTGGCAAAAGGTTTAATTAACTTTTAAAAGAATTACATTTCAAAGCAAAAGTAAAAAAAAAAACAAACAAACAACAACAACAAAAAAAACTTGTCATTACAATTTTTCCAAAGTAAGGGCTCTATGAAAAAGGAGAGAGGTCTTTCCCTTATTTTCAACGGTGAGCATTAATCTTCTTCTGTTTGAACAACTTATTACCCTTATAATCTGGCTGAGTACATGGGGGTGCCCACAGGCCCAAAAGGCCACATTCCCACTCAACACATAGTCGCTTTAAAGTCGTGAAGGCAGTGATGGCGACCAAGGAATCCTCACTGTTCCTTTTCTTCTTGAGTTACTTCTCTGTGTTTACCACTTATGCTAAAAATGATGACACAGAAAGAAAGAAAGGCTTGTCAGAGCTCTTTATGTTTTTAGTCCTTCTTTCTCATCAGGAAGTAGAAGCAAGTCTTGGTAGAAGGTATGCACATCAAACACTGAAATTAAAACAGTTCAACTGGTTTGTGAAGTTTTCCAGTCTCGATTTTTTCAAAAAGTGCATAAGCTTGTGCGAGCTACAGAGTATCAATTGTGTGGTTTCAGTGGTTCTGTTACAGGGCATGAGTCTTGCCACAAAGTGGAGGGAGGCAGCCACAGAGGCCCCCTCTTCACTGGTTCTTGACAACATGTCCAGGAAGATTTCAGACATGTCACTCAGAGTAATAGGCATGATTTTTCACACCCCCCCCCCAAAAAAAAGGAAAGGGGACACTCTTAAGGGAGAAAGCGGCTCCTCTCAGATAAAAGGACAGCATGCCACTCCTTTCTTTCAGTTTTATTAGGGGTCCTAGGGAAGTTTCCAGAGAGTCCTACCTAAGTCTACCTCTTGCCTTTTGACTGACAGCGTAGGAACTGCATTCACTGCCTTGAAGAGAGGATGGTGTGGTACTCACAGAGTTGGGAAGTTTTTGGTGTGTTGCCAGGGTGATTGGGGGTTGTTAGAGCTTTGGTGATAAAGGAAGGTGTAGGCCACTCATGGGATAGCCTGGCTGGTGGTGGGGTGGGGGAAGCAACAGGATCTCAAAGCAATAGTTCTGAAGGGGATGTGATTATGCCTGGGGGAGGTTTTGACACACTGGGCCCCCATTTTCCAGGTGCTTGCCTGTCAGGTAAGGCTCTTGGTTTCCAGTCCTTCATCATTGTCCTTCCCTGCCCACCCATTCATGGATGACTAGCTACCTAAAAGCCCACATGTGTTAAATTATTTTATATTTGCCTCTAAAACTGGCATTGTACAATAGAAAGATGAGCAATGAAATTCATTCTAATAACTTAGTTTTATGGATTTTTTAATAATGACATTAAATAGCAAGTAAAATACGCCATGACCAATTGAGAGAGACTGTGGGAAAGGGGAATAATCTTTCTGTTTTAAACTTTTAATAGCATTTTTCCCCCTGGATATGGAAGAAGGGGTCCAGCATTTTTGTTTTACATGGCACTCTGCCAATTACATAGCCAACTCTGATCCCTGATGCCACTTAAAAAAAAAAAATAAGGTTCCCAGATTATATCCTTAGGCCTATGGAACACACTCTCCAGGCAGAAGGCCTGAGTATTTGTACTTTCCTAATTTCAAATTTATTATAGACAGTTCTGACATGTAACTATATTTAAAAGTCAATGTAACGGTCCATTAGGAGAAGATCCTGCTGGCCAGAGTGGTCAAGAAAGTCTTACTGAAGAATTTAAATAGACCTTTAGAGAAAGTAAGACTTAATTGAGAGTAAGTTCAAGTGAGGTGGCATTAACACTAAGGACACAATGAAAAAAAAAAAACATTAAGGATGTGTCAAGTACAGCATTGGAAAGAGCAGCAGGGGGGCAGTTTTTCTTGGGCAAAAGAAATGGGTAATGATTAGGCAGGCAATCCCCAATTGTCAAAGACTTTTATAGTGAAGCCTGGTCTTTAAAACATTGGGAAGCCCAGAATGTTTCTAAAAAATGGGCCTGGTGACTTATGCAGATGAGACTAAGTGAAAGTCATATGTTATCGTTTGGATATGTGGTGTCCCCAAAAACCTTGTGTTTGAGATAATGCAAGAATGTTCAAAATATAATGATTAGATTATGAGATTTGTGACATAACTGGTGGATTAATCCACTTACATGGATTAATGGGTGGTAACTGTAGGCAATCAGAGTGTGGCTGGAGGAAGTAGGTCACTGGGGTTGTACCAAGAGGTTTGTATTTTGTCCCCGGTAAGTAGTTCTCTATGAACCGAGCTATTTTCCTCCACCAAGCCTTTCTGCCATAATGTTCTGCCCCACCTTGAGCCCAGAGCTATGGAGTCAGCCAGCCATGGACTGATCCTCTGAAACTGTGAGCCAAAATAAACTTTTCCTCCTTTAAGTTGTTCTTATCAGGTCTTTTGGTCACAGCAACACACACTTCATTAACACATGGCAGCCAGGAAAGATTCGCTCCCTGCAAAGATGAATAGGGCCTAGATCAGCATAATCTTTTTAAACAAGTGTAAAAGTTACAAAAAAAAAAAAAAGGTATGAAAAATGTCTACTGAAATGTGCCCCACTACCTGAGGTTTAGCTAAAGCAAATCAACTTGTACTTCAATACATATTAGAGCAAAGATTATTAAAAATGTTTTTAATTTTGTATGTTTTAATACTGTACTCTTTTAAAAATTATGATTAATTTTAATTTCAAATTTATTAAATGTATGTGAAAAATCATTTCACGGCTTTCTCTCTGAAAATGCAAAATAGCCCACAGAATATTTTGTGGATTACAAGGGACTATGGGCTCCAAGATGACTTTTTGAGCAATACTGGACCAAATGATGGCAAGGACCTTAAGAATGAAGTTGAAAGAACAAAAACAAGAAATAATATGAGGAAGGAATTACGGAATTTGTCAATTGATTGAGTATAAATGGCTAAGAAATGGTGAAATTGGAAACTGTGAGAATGTTATTGCCAAAGGAAAAATTGGCATTTCAGAAAAACGAATAATTTGATTTTAAGCAAGACACTTTTAACAAAACAGTGGAGCAAGTCAGTGGAAATTAGTAAGTGCCACTGACACTGTCCATACAGTCTGATTTCAGAGGAAGGATTTATTACTTGGGTAAGGTCTGGGATGGCATTTATTTATTTATTTATATCTTTTTGAGATAGGTTCTGTCTATGTTGCTCAGACTTTCCTTAAACTCAGAATCCTCTTGCCGTTGCCTCCCTAGTAGCCAGGGTTACAGTCACACACTAAGACCTTGCTGGCTATGTATATATATTTTTTTATCTGAAAGGAAAAATAGTTGAATGAGAGTAGGTGAATCCTCCAAAGGAGAAGATTAAAAGAGAGAACATCACAAAAACTAATGGAGGTGATTATCAAAGGTAGAAAACACTAATCTTAGAGATTTTGACAAATCTAGTTTTATATAAAGTCACGGGAATATATACTGAATATTTTGTATCAAATGCACATTCACTAAATGGCAAATTGCTATGTCTAAATTCTGCATGCGTCTTTACAATGATCCCTCTTCCTAATCCTTTCATCTGTTTCCTTTTAATTACATGCTCATTTTGATATTTTAACATTTGGGGCCTCCCTTTGTAGCAGATGTTAAGTTTATCTTTCATTGCTCAGAGCACTTATATTGATGCAAGTAGAAAGGCCAGGTTGCACATAAATGCCTATTAATATTTATTATTGTCACAAAGCAAGGATGTTCAGTGTAATTGATGGTCCTATCATCTAAAAATCCTCTGGATGTATTATCATATCAGTTATATTTCCTGATAGAAATTTTTCAATGTCATTTTTTATTCTGTGTCCCTCACAGAGACCAGTACTAAAATTTGGATGAGAGGAGATTAAAAATCATGCATAGAGACAAAAAGATAAAATAGGAATAAACTTAAGATACATGCTTTCTCAAGCCTTCTCATTGATGCAAAAGGAGAATTGAATAAATAGAAATATATTCCCCATTCTTGGATTGGACAAATATCAGCAGGATATCAGTTCTCAATAGATTAATTTATAAATATAAAGACAATTGATAAAATCAATCCCACTCACCACAGAACTAACAAAGTTTCTATGGAACCCTTCCTAGAATGATCAAGAAAGGGTTAATAAAGAGGAACTTAAAAGAAAATGAGAAAAATAAAAGAAATGAAGGAGGGACTGCCCCATTAGAAATGTAAACCAAATCCTCTAGAATTAAAATTATGTGATATGTGACTATTAGGACCACAGAATAGAATAGAAAATCCAGAGAAATTTAGTATCACATCTGAAAACATTGAAAAAATGGATAAATTTAGAAAAACTAGACCCCCAAATGGAAAAAGATACCATCCCTCACAGCATATATAAGAATAAAAAGCAAATAGAGCAGTGATCTAAATGTTAAACTAATAGGATAGAAGATAACATATGAAATTATTATAACCTGAGTGTAAGCAAAATTTTTTAACTATAACTCAAAATGCAGGTATAATAAAAGAAACATCTGACAATTTGTACTACATTAAACAACAATAAAATTTGTCCATGACAGAAAAAGAAACTGTAAGCAAAATCAAGGACAAATACGAATCGGCAGAAATATCTGTATTATTTAATATAGGTAAAGAGTTATTATCCCTAACATGTAATAGAATTCTTGAGAGTAAAGAAATACTAAGTCACCTAGATGCCCTTCAATAGACGAATGGATTAAAAAAATGTGGCATTTATACACAATGGAGTATTACTCTGCATTAAAAAATGACAAAATCATAGAATTTGGAGGGAAATGGATGGCATTAGAGCAGATTATGCTAAGAGAAGCTAGCCAATCCCTAAAAAACAAATGCCAAATGTCTTCTTTGATATAAGGAGAGTAACTAAGAACAGAGTAGGGAAGAAGAGCTTGAGAAGATGACTAACATTAAACAGTGATGAGAGGTGGGAGGGACAGGGAGAGAGAAGGGAAATTGCTTGGAAATGGAAGGAGACCCTTAGGGTTATACAAAATTACATACAAGAGGAAGTGAGGGGAAAGGGAAAAATAATACAAGGGGGAGAAATGAATTACAGTAGAGGGGGTAGAGAGAGAAGAGGGGAGGGGAGGGGAGGGGAGGGGGGATAGTAGAGGATAGGAAAGGCAGCAGAATACAACAGACATGAGTATGTCAATATGTAAATCAGTGGAAGTGTAACTGATGTGACTCTGCAATCTGTATACGGGGTAAAAATGGGAGTTCATAACCCACTTGAATAAAAGTGTGAAATATGATATATCAAGAACTATGTAATGTTTTGAACAACCAACAATAAAAAAAAAAGAAATACTAAGTCAAAAAAGGAAAAAAAAAACTACTAGAAAAATGACTATACGTCATTAACGGACATAAAAGGCATATATAAAAAGCTTTCAAACACAGAAAAAATATTCAGCTTCAGTCATGATAATGTAAATGCAATTTAAATTGAGACACCATTTTCACCTATCAAGTGATAAAACTAGAAACTTGACAACACAGTAACCGTGGATTCTCTAATAGGAACACAAAATTGCAAAATTGCTCTGCAGGGGTAAAATGCTTCAAAGATATTTATTCTTCAAACCAGCAACTCTACATCTAGAATTTTACCCTACAGTTAAATCTACAACAATACAGAAAAAAAATATGCACAAGGGTGTTCATTGCATAATTGTAGTAGCTACTTATTGGAAGCAACCTAAATGCCCAGACAAGGGAGATAAGTTGGAAAAACTGTCACAATGGAGTATTTTGTAGTGGTTAAAGGAAGAGCTATATGAACTTACATGGAGTTATTATCAGAATAACAGAATGAAATAGTGTATGTAAACAGTATATGCGGTATATTTGTGGGCATGTGTATGTGTGTATGTATACATCCCAAAGAAGCGCAGGAAGAATATCAAACTCATGATTTTTGTTATGTTTAGGAAGAAGCCTGTTATATATAGGAAATTTATATATATATATATATATGGGACACAGGAGGTATAGAAAATGGGATAGATTTCACTGATTAAATCAATTTATATAGTTTGGGCTTTGGAGCCATGTTAGTATTTTATGTTAAATAATAAAATTAACTAACAAAGGATGGGGGAATCCAAATTTTAATGTAAACAGAAACAAATGAACCTGTTTATCAAGTAAATAGCATAACCACACTGAAGAAAATAAAAGATTCAGAATCATGAGCTCCTTGAGGACACAGTTTCCGATGTGGTATTCCTTAAAAGAAATCATATCCAGAAAACAATTATGATGAAGCAATCAGACTAATTAAGACTAAAGAACAACCTGAAAAACACTAGTATGTATTCTTTAAAAACAAATGTCACTGTCATATAAAGAAAAAAAATGTAAAAGGCTAGGGATTTGTTCCAGATACAAAGGAGACCAAAGAGACATGAGAGTCAATGCAATGCATACTCTTAATCGAACCCAGGAGAAGAGAGCCATAGAGTTCTTCTTGGGAAGCTGGACATGGTGGTGCATGCCTGTAATCCCAGAGACTTGGGAGGCTGAAGCAGGAGGATTGAAAATTTGAGGCCAGTCTCAGGAACTTAGTGAGGCCCCGACTCAAAATTTTAAAAACAAAAATAAAAAAAATTAAAGGGCTTGGGGTGTAGTTCAGTGGTAAAGTACCCATAAACAAACAAACAAACAAACAGTTTCCTACTAGGAGAGTTGATGAAATTAAAATATGAATTTGCATTAGATAATGGTACTATATAAATGTTAAATTTCATGACTGTGATAACTGTATTATATTTATACAAGACATGTCCATCCAGTATAATACTTAAGGATTTGGGAGTAGAGTATTACAAAGCTTGCAACTAGCTCTCAAATGCTTTAGCACATAAATGAATGACTGAATAAATAAATAAGCATATGTATTTGTTACAGAGAGAGAAGAGACAGAAAGAGAGAGGGTAAGCAAATGAGACCCGATATTAACAATTGGTGAATCTAAATTTCAGTTAGACAAAGAGTAATAAGTTCAGATCTATTATACAAACATGGTGATTATAGTTAATAATAAAGTTTTGAAAGGTCTTGGAAATTGCTGAGAGTAGATTTTAAATGTTCTATTATACAAAAAAAACGTAATAAATATGTGAATTAATGGATATGTTATTTGGCTTGACTGAATCATTCCACAGTGTGTATCTATATCAAAATATCATGCTTTATACCATAAATATATACAAATTTATTTGTCAATAAAAAATTTGTAAATCTAGATGAAGGGTAGATGAATATTATTATATTATCCTTACCTCTCTCTTGTAGATTTGAAATTTTCCAAAATAAAAGAAATCTCATTTCACTTAGCATGATAGTCTCCAGTTCCATCCATTTATTGACAAATGCCATAATTTTATTCTTCTTTATGGATGAGCAATATTCCATTGTGTATGTATACCCTATTTTCTTAATCTATTCATCTGTTGAAGGGCATCTATGATGGTTCCATAGCTTAGCTATTGTGAATTGAACTGTTATAAACATTGATGTGGCTGTGTCACTGAAGTATGCTGATTTTAAGTCCTTTGGGTTCATTGAGGAGTGGGATAATTGAGTCAAATCATGGTTCCATTCCAAGTTTTCTGAGGAGGAAAAGGAATAGGAAAGACAGTAGAGTTATCTGAACATAACTTTCCTATGTTCATGTAGGAATACATGACCAATGGAATTATACATCACGTATAACCCCAAGCATGGGATCCTATTTGAATAAGTTGTACTCCATGTATGTATAATATGTCAAAATACATTCTACTGTTATGTATATCTAAAAAGAACAATTAAAAAAAAAAGAAATCTCGGGGAGAGAGCATGCATAGACCTAAAAATAAGGACATGGGTACCCCTCTTGTCTCGCCCTGTCCTCCCATGGGTCAAAGAACACAACACATGTTTGTATAAAAATACTCTATTGGCATGTATAACTAAAAAGAACAAATAAAAAATTAGAAAGTACACTACACACAACTCTCCCTCTAGAGGGAAACAGCTACCTGACAACACTGCCTGATCAAGAGCTTGGCTATGTTCTGTGCTAGCTTAGTGCATCTCTACACCGGCTGACAGCAAGAGATCTGTGTGGTTTTAAAAATGTGTGCAAATCGCCCCTTCTCTATCCAGTGCAGGGAAGGCATGGACCTCCAGCACTCTTCTCTTAAGTCCACATTCTGTCACAGCAAATCAGCAGCTTTGAAAAGGGGTTTAGAGAAGTATAAGAGAGAAAACAATACCTCCTCACCAAGTATTTTTGGTGAACGATTTAATGAATTTGTTAAAACTACCAGCTTTGGAGATCAATCTGATCGTAACAAAGCCTTGGAATTCTTAAAGCAAAATGAGGATGTTAAACATGTGACACAAGCCTTCTAACCTTTATGGTTTGAGTTCTGATGTTCTTTCTTTTTTAAAGGGACATTTCAAGACTTTTCTATTATGGGTTTGAATACGTCTCTCTGATTGCCCCCGACATGGATCAAACTGTGGATCTGGTTACAAGCCTGCTCTAATTGTATGTGTTGTGTTGTATTTTAGTAACATGCTTTTGGAGTGGGAATCGGACCTCCAGAGATCATAGTCTGGCAGTAGAGCCCTGAGACCTGCCTTGGTCCTGCCCAGACCTCCAGGGAGAGCCAGGCTTGATGTGGCTTTTGGCTAGAGGAGAGGGAACGGACTGTGCTGAGGAATTTGCAACTTGGAAAGTCTATTTTAAAAAAATGTGGGCTGACAAATTCTGATGTCTTTACAAGACTTCATGTAAGGTAATTAAGCCTAATTTATCTTTAAAACAATTTCATGTTTTTGACTATTGATTTCAGCTTTAAAAAAAAAAGAACCCTAAATAAAACTTTGTACCTTTTAGTTTTTGATTCAATGTTAAACAACTGGAAAACCAGAGGCTCTATTTGAAACTCAACTTTAGGGCAGTCTCTCTTATAAGATGGAACAAATAACTAACTCTATTAGGTCGCATGAGGTTATTCCATCATCGGAGAATAACAATCCTAACCTTTCTTTCAGATGGCTTTCAAGTATAACTAGTAAACATGAAGGAATCTTGCCTGGAAATTTCCAAATATTATGTAAATGATATTGATTAAAACAATTAAACTGATTTTGATTTATAAGGATTTATATTTATAGAAAGATATTCTATTTTTTAAATCCCCATGCTGATTTTTTTTAACAAGGAAATTCACCTTTAAGCCAACAAGGATTTTTTTTTGTTCTTATTAGTGCATTAGAGTTATACATAATATTGAGGTTCATTTTAACATAATTATACATGTATGGAATATAGTTTGCTCCATTTCAGTCCCCAGTACTTCCTCTTTCCTTCCCCCATTCCTCTTTGTCTATTCTACTGATCTTACATTTATTTATTTATTTATTTTAAAAAATGGTGCTTTATAGGTATTCATAAAGGTGGAATTCACTGTGGTATATTCATATATGTACATAGCGTAATTTGGTCAATTTCATCCCAGTTTCTCCCTTTTCCTGTCTCTCCTCTTTCCCTGCTCAGTCCTCTTCCTGTTTTCCATTGATCTTTTATTCTCATGAGGTCTCCGTCTTTTTTCCCCCTTAATTAGTTCTACCTTCTGCACATGAGAGAAAACATTTGACTTTTGGCTTTCTGAATCTGGCTTATTCCACTCAGCATGGTGTTCTTCAGTTCTATCCATTTACTGGCAAATGCCATAATTTCATTCTTCTTTATGACTGAGTAAAACTCCTATTGTGTGTGTGTATATATATATATATATATATATATATATATATATATTATATATATAATATATATATATATTAAGGTATCAAGTTTTATAAAAATAGTATAAATAAATTAATTTTAAATAGTTGAAATAATTGAGTGGAAGTTATTTGTTCATTTAGAAATCCTAAAGCAGCTCCAGCTTTCAGGGACAGTGTGGAAACCTTTACAACACACCTTATTATGCACATTTTATAAATTTATAAAAATTCCACAGAAAATGACTAAGCAATTCTATGAGTGAAGTTGAGCCACCAATTCTGAATATTAGGTAAAGAAGAAAAAGTGGAGCTAAAAAGAGAAAAAGGGCTAATTTTTATAGCAAAACTCTCTATTTCAGATTATTCAATTAAATCAGGTTTTTGTTTATCAGGGAACACAGCATTGACTTTTTCTCCTGCTTTACAAGCACTCAATAGTTCAGTATTTCCTCTTTTTTTGTCATGTATACATGGGTTTCCCTTTGCCTGAAGCAAGAATCTTCTCTCATTTCTATACCTGGATAACTTTTACTTCTCTTAAGAATGCACCAATACTCCTTAAATTTTTCCATGAAATAGAATTCCAAATTCATTCTATGAGGCTAGTATCACCATGACACCAAAACCAGACAAAGACACATCAAGGAAAGAAAACTTAAGACCAATATCCCCGATACAAAAATACAAAAATTCTCAATAAAATTCTGGCAAATTGCATAAAAAACATATTAAACAGATAGTTTACCACAATCAAGTGGGGTTCATTCCAGGGATGCAAGGTTAGTTCAACATATAGAAATCATAAACATAATTTGCTCATCAATAGTCTTAAAGAAACAAGTCATATGATCATCTAATTAGATTCAGAGAAAGCATTTGTCAAAATACAGAGCCCCTTCATGGTCAAAACACTAATAAAAGTAGGGATAGTAGGAACATATCTATTGTAAAAGCCATCTATGCTAAACCCACAGCCAAAATCATTCTAAATGGAGAAAAATTGAAAGCATTCCATCTAAAAACTGGAACAAGATAAGGATGCTCTCTTTCACCACTTCTATTCAATATAGTCCTGGAAATTCTAGCCAGAGCAATTAGACACACAAAAGAAATCAAAGGGATATGAATAGGAAAAGAAGAACTCAAACTATCACTATTTGCCAATAATATGATTCTGTATTTAGAAGATTCAAAAAAAATTCCACCAGAAAACTTCTAGAACTAATAAATGAATTCAGCAAAGTAGCAAGATATAAAATCAATACTCATAAATCAAATGCATTTCTATACATCAGTGATGAATCCCCTGAAAGAGAAATTAGGAAAACTACCTCACTTGCAGTAGCCTCAAAACAAAAATAAAATACTTGGGAACCAATATAACAAAAGAAGTGAAAAACCTATACAATGAAAACCACAGAACACTAAAGAAAGACATTGAAGAAGACCTTGGATGATTGAAAGATCTCCAATATTCTTGGATAGGCAGAATTACTATTGTCAAAATGGCCATACTACCAAAAGCATTATATAGATTTAATGCAATTCCCATTAAAATCCCAATGTCATTCTTCATAGAAATAGAAAACCAATCATGAAATTCATTTGGAAAAATAAGAGACCCAGAATAGCCAAAGAAATCCTTGGTAACTAGAGTGAAGCAGGAAGCATCACAACACCAGACCTTAAACTATACTACAGAACTAAAGTAATAAAGACAACATGGTATTGGCACCAAAATAGATATGTAGACCAGTGGTACAGAATAGAAGACACAGAGACAAACCCATATAAATACAGTTATCTCATACTAGACAAAGGAGCCAAAAACATATATTTGGAGAAAAGATAGCCTCTTCAACAAATGGTGCTGGGAAAATTGGAAATTCATATGAAGTAAAATGAAATTAAACCCCTATCTCTCACCCTGCACAAAACTCAACTCAAAGTGGGTCAAGGACCTAGGAATTAGCTCAGAGACTCTGTGCCTAATAGAAGTAAAAATAGTCCCAAATCTTTACCATGTCAGCTTGGTACCTAACTTCCTTATCAAGACTTCTGAAATGCAATCAGTAAAATCAAGAACCAGTAAGTGAGATGGATTTAAACTAAAACGCTTCTTCTCAGCAAACAATCAATAACGTGATGCAAGAGCCTACAGCATGGGAAAAAATCTTTACCACTTGCACCTCATATGCAGCACTAATCTCCAGGATATATAAAGAATTCAAAAAACTTAATATCAAGAAAACAAATAACATAATCAATAAGTGGGCTAAGCAACTAGACACTTCACAGAAGAAGAAATACAATTGATCAACAAACATGAAAAAATGTTCATCATCTCTAGCAATTAAATCAAAACTACTCTAAAATTACTCATTGCACTCCAGTCAGAATGGTAATTATCAAGAATAAAAGAAACAATAAGTGTTGGTGAGGATGCAAGGAAAAAGGTACACACACTCATACATTGCTGGTGGGACTGCAAATTGGTGCAACCACTCTGGAAAGCAGTACGGAGAGTCCTTAGAAAACCTGAAATGGAACCACCATTTGACCCAGCTATCCCACTCCTTTGTTTATATCCAAAGGACTTTCAAAGCAGCACACTACAGTGACGCAGCCACATTGATGTTTATAGCAGCTCAATTCACAACACCTAAACTATGGAACAAGCATAGACAATCTTCAAAAGATGAATGGATAAAGAAAATGTGGTATATATACACAATGTTATATTACTCAGCCTTAAAGAAGAATGAAATTATGCAGGTAAGTGGATGGAGTTAGAGAATATCATGCTAAGCAAAATAAGCCAATCCCACCCCCCCCCCAAAAAAAAAAAAAAACAAAGGCCAAAAGTTTCTCTGATATGCGGATGCTGATCCATAATGAAGTGGGGGGAGAATGGAGGAACTTTGGATTGGGCAGAGGGGCGTGAGAGGAAGGGAGGTGGTGTAGGATGGGATGGATTGTGGAACAGGATGGTCATTATTACCCTATATACATGTATGGTTGCACAAATGGTGTGACTGCATTGTGGACAGCCAGAGAAATGAGAAGTTGTGTACAATGAGTTGAAATGAATTCTCCTGTCATGTATAACTAATTAGAATAAAACAAAATGAATGCACTAATTTTTTTTCTTCTCCAATGGACTATCATCTCAGTTCTTTCTCCCATTCAGAAATTCCCTTACTATACTATACACTTACTATACTTACTCATCTGCCTCCCCAACTCACTGTGTTAGAAATGTCTTCTGGGGAGGGACATGTCTTTCTTGTTCATGAGTGTATCACCAGCTTCTAGCAAAGTGCTAAATGGTTGATATTTAAAACAAAATTTAAAAACTCTCTTTTCTCTTATGGTAGTTCATCAGGCAAAACTCTTTCATATTCTACTTTTCCATTTCTCAATACTAGTCTTTATTGTGGAACTGAATTCTTCACCACCACCTTACCCCTAACCTCACCCCATGCTTGGACCATTTCCATCTAGCTCCCAGGTCTCAAACATAGACATATTCCCTCTTAGGAAGACATCCCTGTAGTTCTGGTTGGGATTTCATAGGCCTCCTATGAGCCACCCTGGTCCTCCACACTATTCCTATGGTAGGAACAGTTCAGTATTTTAACTGTAATTTTGCTTTTCTGTACCTTCCATCATTACAGCAGGGACTTTGTCACATTTTTAACCATTGCTTTTCCAACATATAGCATGTGCTAAAATATAGAATGTACCTAACAGGTAATTGTTGCATGAGTAGTATTTTGTTATGACTTCATTATAATTACAAATGACCTTGTTCTCTTCAGGTTCTTGCTCTCCTCTGCATCTTTGGTACCACTTGATTTGCCTTTCCTAAATTCTGCCTTCATCAAGTTATTGTTCAAAACTTCTTAATGCTACTTTATTCACTACATAATAAAATCTAAATTTATGTGTCTAGATGTTAAGTCACATTTTCATATGGCCTCTTCCTACTGGTCCCAACGTAGGTCCCTCCACTTCTCATTTATCTTCTACTGAAGTTAGGCCAAATGCCTTATTCTAGATTTGTGTAACTCTGGACAAAAATGGTTCATTTATGATTTTATGATTCTGTCTTCAGCTCAACTCTAAAATCACCTAATACACCTGCAGATCCCATCAGCGGAGTTTTTACTGCAGTCCTCCTTCCAAAGAGTCTTTTTCATAAAAGTTGTTATTTTGATAGACATAAATTTTGGCGTTTTGCTGACTGGGCCTGGTTTGTGTGTGAGTGCATTGTTTATGGGCTGATTTCATAACACACTTCTAGACTATCCAGAATCTCTGAAGTAGGCTAGGGTGCAAGCTCTACCTTATATGGACAATATTGATCCAGGAATCAATCCAATTAATCTCTTAGATAAATCTGAATGAAGCCTTAGTTGGCAGATAGATATGCAGAGAAAAAGAGAGACAGAGAGTGGGGCAGAGGAGAGACCAAGAGAGAAAAGTAGGGAGAGTAAGGGCAGGAGTGGGGAGAGAGAGAGAGAGAGTGTTGAGGTGGAGAGGAAGCAGTGGATATACATAAGAAAAGTAAACTATTAACCATAATTAACCATTGCAGAGCTCAGGGGGCAACAGAAGCTTTGAGGAAGAAGAAGCAGAAAAATATACTGAGCAAAGTGTGGGGTGGTTGGTAGCAGTTGCAAAATTAGAAATTAACAACTCTGCTGCTAGGGAGCCCCAAGATCATCAGGGCCCAAGTGCCATCTGGACTGTGAACAACCTTTCAGCTCCTGCACCACAAGCCAGTGCGCACCAAGTCAGCTCCCAGTGCTTGGCCAGGACCTGGGTCTTCCTTGTTTCCACATGCACTGTCACAGTAGCCTTATATTTGATGTGAGGTATCCTCAGTGAATCTCCATACTGTCACTCTAAAAACCTCACATGGATTCATTTTGTATTTATAAAATAGGAAAATACAACTTCTTTTGGAGGAATCCCAAAAGTAAAAATAAGTTTCAACATGTAGAACCGCAATACAACCTCCTATGTTATACAGTTTCTAGAATACAAATTTTATAAGCTCTTATATCACTGCAGAGACTGAATGAGCATCTTCCTTTGCTAAAATTGGTTCCCTTCTTAACAAGTTTCATGCATACTGAGTCTTTTTTATTATTATTTTGTACAAAATTGCAGCTGAATTGTGTGAGCCCTATAATTATGTTTCATCATTGACAGGTAATACCAAATGTTAACTGAAGTAATTCTTTCAAGTGCTTTACAAGTACTGCATACTTATTGAAAATTACTTGACTTATCTGGTCAATACTCTAAATTAATTGAGAGAATTGATTCCTGGTGTTCATTGGGGAAAGAAAAACCAAGGAGTCTTACATGTAATAATTGTAGAGCATAAAACCACCTGTTGTTGAGAAACACAGTGAAATCATGTGGAATAGACACTTAACCTGTGTTCCTTAACTTTGCTTCCATTTTCTCCCTGAATCTCAGGTTCCACTGAACATTATTTCCTTCTCTTTCCAATCTACATTTCAAAGTGCCTCACATCAGCAAGTCCTCGCCATTAGCCTTAATCTCTGTGTACCTTTGTTCCTTTTCCTATGGTTCTGCAAGACCTGGCTTCCAACTAATCCTTCTGAATTTGCCTCTCCTATTGCTGGAACATTAAACACCACTGAGAAAATAAAATAATTGTTAAAATATGTGCAACCTGACATACGTTGTCTTTAACCTCAGCTTGGTAAACATTTTTATGTGCTTGCTCAGCTGTCACTTCTATGCCCAGAGTGAGGAATCAAAATTGGGTTGTCAGTTTTGAGACTCAGCTCCCACCTCTTTCAACAGAACTTTGCTGACCCTGTCATGCACACGCACAC
Organism: Spermophilus citellus; assembly: GCF_964194105.1. NCBI lineage: Eukaryota > Metazoa > Chordata > Mammalia > Rodentia > Sciuridae > Spermophilus > Spermophilus citellus. Next base: position 193,782,603 of record NC_138182.1, on the reverse strand, counting down.
AAGCAAGATAACGGCACACTTCCTGCAAGGTACTTACATCTGAAACTGTCTGTGGCCTTCTGTCGAGTCTTGGAGGCTGGAATGTCTCAAAGTGCAATTTGCCAACTCCACAAGGGAGTGCTGCCCATTCGAGAGTCAAGGGAGTCTTCCAGAGCAGGACAAATATTCTACCAGGATATTTATTCTTCTCTTGACATTAGCCAAGCCTTTGTTCACAGATAAAATTGTTAAGCAGAACCTCAGACCTGGCTGCAGTTTTTATTGATTCTAACTTACTGGTATTATCATGAAGGGTTTCCATACAATGATGAATAAGTGGAATGGAAGCCAATAATCTGGTCTTCTCTATGTCTTATCTTCACTAATGCCTGGTCTTACATAAGCAATAATCAGTACATAAAAGGCAAATATAACTTTTAAACATTAGAAACCAGACTCAGCACTGTGGTGCATGCCTGTAATCCCAGTGACTCAGGAGGCTGAGGCAGGAGAATAGCGAGTTTGAGACCAGCTTCAGCAAATTAGTGAGACACTGTCTCAAAAAATGAGAGTTCATAACCCACTTGAATCAAACTGTGAAATATGATATATTAAGAACTATGTAATGTTTTGAACGACCAACAATTAAAAAAATAAATAAATAAAAAGGGTTGAAAATGTAACTCAGTGGTAAAGCAACTCTGGGCTCAATCCTCAGTACCAAAAAACAAAACAAAAAAAAATAAAAACCAGTATTTCTCAATTAGATGAAATTGAGTTCAACTTGTCTCATCTTTATTTGCTCCCTAAAAATTCTCTGGGGAAAAAATCCATCCTACTTTTTAAAAAAACTTTTTAGTTGTAGGTGGGCACAATACATTTATCTATCTATCTATCTATCTACCTATCTATTTATTTATTTTTATGTGATACTGATGATCGAACTCAGTCTCTCAACATGTGCAAGGCAAGCACTCTACCACTGAGCTACAAACCCAGCTCCCCATTCTAATTTTAAAGAAAGTAAAGATACTGTGGCCTAGATATTTTTAACATTTACTTTGATCTAAACAAAGAACATAAAATCTTATCTTTGAAAAAATATTTTAAATTAAATTATTAGGTATGCAATAAATTCATTTAATATAAAAAAGAAATAATGAAAGAAAATACTTTTGTGTTATTGTTAACACAAAACAAGGCCCAGTTTTATATTGTAATCAACATACTACTGAGCAATTTAAGCAGATGACTTAAAAGTAACAGATTTCTAAATTTTATAAAACATATTTTATCTTTACATCACTTCTCTAAAAAATTCATGCCCATGTTAACCAACTGAGATCCTTAACATTCTCCAATGCTTCATTCCCAGATTGCATAACTCATTTATATAGATGCCATTTCTATATAACTTAGTGGCAATTCTAGTAAATAATAATTGTCATTGCATTATCATCATTAGTTACTATGTATTCTATATGTTGCATAAATATCACATTTACATAATATTTATAAGATATCATATATGTCACAATTTCCCAAGAGCTAGGTGATTTATTCTCATTTTATAGGTGAGAAACTAAAAATTATAGCAATTCAGTAGCTTGGCAATGGTAATAATTAGTATGCTGTTGAGTCAAATTTTAACTAAAGCCAGCCTAACCTAAAATTACAGTTTTCAATTATTATATTTTATCTTTTCCACTGAGGTACATTCCCCAGACCTTTTTAATTTGTTTTAATTTTGAGACAGGGTCAAGTTGCTGGGGGTTCTTGATAATTTAAAGTTGCTGAGGCTCGCTTCTAACTTGAAATCTTCCTGCCTCAGCCACCAGAGCAGGTGGGTTTACAGCATATGATTTTGTGCCCAGCACTGAATTTTGTCTTACAGGTATTTTTACTCTTGTGTTTTCATATACAATAAGTATATCTTTTGACTTTGACCATCAACTTGTGAAACAGGCATTATAATGTCCAGTTTACAAATTACAAAAATTCTGGGTAAAGTGTATTTAACTGATGAGTGGCAGAGCTGGCTTCTTCATGGCAATCCCACCTACAGAATTTTCTCTCAAAGGCCTCAAAGAATATGGCACATATGGCTAGAAGCACAAAAAAAGTGTCTCTTCTATCATTACAGTTTTAACAAATAAATAAAAAATTCTTTCCAAAATTAGCAATCTCCATAATCTTGAAGATAGCTGATATGCCAAACTGAGAATCAGCAATAATGGGTTAAAAAATAGAACAAACCATTTATGTTCTAACATGTTCTTCCCATTTGATTTCCCAGACACACTTATTGGTTTTTCTTCTTTTATTTAAACCTCCAATTTTGTAATGTTTTCAGTCTTAAAAGTCAATTTCTGTAAAAATGAACATTGTCCAAAGTGTTCTTTATAGATAATAATATCAAATGATATATGGATCATATTCTTTTTAGTAATTGATTTCTTTGAAAGAAACTAGTTGTTGTAGGAGGAAGAGGGAGAAAAACACCTCCAAGCAGCAAAGCACTATAGTGTTTTGTTTTGGGGGATCACATTAACAATTTCCCAGCTAACAATCCACCATTCTCTCAGGAAATAGGATTAACATGGGAAATGCTATTTCTTCACCCTTTTGGCATCTAATATATTCCAGGTTCCATGGATATGGAATCTACCTTTGCAATCCCTTTGTATGTGTGCCTTTAAATCCTTTTAATAAGAGCTCTGAACATATATCAACAGTTAACAGCTATAGTCCTAAACTGTACAAATGTTGAAGAGAGGGCCTTAAAACTTTCAGCCAATAAATAAATAAAAAGAAAGATAAAAAGAAAAGCCTTCAACCAGTCTTTCTTTGTTGTGTAAGAATTTGGGTAGGCTTCCGATGAAAGCTGGTAGGCATATGCAAATCAAAAAGCACAAGTTTCAGTTATGCAAATATAATGTCCTTAGATTATTTGATATATTTACCTTGGACACTGAACACCTGCAGATATGATCAGTAAAATTAAAAGAAAAATTATGCAAAGGGAGTTAAGTCTCTGACTTATCTATTTATACAAATTTTCAAATGTTTAATCAAGACACAAGAAACAGGCAAGCATCCAAACAAGATTTCTTATTCATCCTGTACCAGGATGTGTTCTGAACTATAATAGAGTAGAAATAATTACATGCCATTCAAAGAGCTTAATACTAAATAAAAGGCAAAAGACAAAAAAATGACAACTTTTCCTCTCCCCTGTCTCCATAACTTTGTTTTTATTTCTACCCATCTTTTGAGAAATGCAGAATTAAAAGTACTCCTTAGGGCTACAAAATTATACTGTCTGTCATTCATTAGTTTATACCTTGAACAATATTTATCCAGCAACTCTTATGTACAAGGCTAGCTACAACTCCTTCACTGTTTCCTGGGAGAGACTGGGATTTGAAGGATCCAAGAGACTTAGAGAGACTGGAGGAATAGGAGTATGTGCAAAAGATAGAAAGGCAGATTACCCTAGGATATAACAGGAGAAAACTTGTTGATCTGAGAACTTTAGGATGCTGGTGGTTGAACTGGAGAATACTGTGTTTGGAAGTAATAATAGAGAACCATTGAAGTCAGACGAACGGTATAAAGGATGCTAGAAGGAATAAAAAGTACAGGATAAACTAGCAGGAGAAAAAAGAAGCACAAAATACCAGAGGGACTGAAAGGACAGAAAGGGATTTGGACTTAGCAACAAATCAAAAGAAGTGAGTCCAAAGTCAGCTGACCCTCTTGAGGTTGCCACATCCTAAACTGTGTGGAGTAAAATTGGACAGAAATCTAGCAGAAACCTATTGGACTGAAGACTTTAACAATCTTATAGGCTACTGAGACAAGAATTTCAGTCCCAGATCTACTAAGAAGGACAGGCCTGATTAAAAAAAAAAAAAAAAATCCAGGTTTTCAGTTAACAAGTGAGAACCTAGTAAAGCAATGCCCCAGGAGGAAAAGAAAGTTGGAAATTGGCAAGCCCAAAACCAAGCCTTGTGTCATTTCCATATCTAATTAGATTTCGTTTTCTCTCTCTCTCAAAAAAAGTAAATCTTCTCTGAGGAAAGATAACACTATCTACAGACTATGTAATTTTATCAAAATCTTTCTTATAATTCAAGAAAAATTACTTGGAGTGTAAGGATTGAGTTATTGTAGAAAGATTTGTTTGTTTGTAAAAGTGTGCTGAAGAAAATGTCTTTGCTAGTCAACTTTCCATCGTTGATAAAATACCTGAGAAAATCAACTTGAGGAAGCAAAAATTTTGGCTCAGTTTCAGAGGTTTCAGTCAATGGCCTCATCACTTTTGAGCCTTTGATGAGGCTGAACATCATGGAGAGGAACACGTGGTGGAACAGAGTTTCTTACCGCATGGCAACCAGGAAACAAAAGGCGAAGGGGACAAAATATAACCATCAAGGACACATCCCCAGTTTCCTACTCCCTACAAATAGGCTCCACATCCCTTTAGCACCACCAGATGAGAACTTGGCCTTCAATACATGAGCCTTTGGGGAATATTCCTGATCCAAATTCTAACAATGGCTAAAAAGATGGAATTTTTCATAAAAGTATCAATTGAAAAATTAAATGAAAATTTTGAAACTGAAAATATGTACAGAAATACTTCGATAGGGAACTAAAATGCTAGGCATAGGAGATGATTAGTGACAAGGAAAGTGGATGAGTAAAAAATATCCAAACTGAAGCCCAGAGAGAAAAAGGAACAGAAAATATACATCAAGACATACATCTAAAAAGAAATACACATAAACCAAAAATACATAGATAGCAACAATTACAAAAGGATGGATGTTAGTGATAGGATTTCAAGTATTATTATTATTATTAGGTCATTTCATCATATAAAATGTGCTAAAATTACAAAGATATGTTAGACTGCAATAAATATAGTTACCTGTCAGAATATCTAGGATACCCAAAAGGAATAACAGAATGTAAACATTCACCAGGCTAAGAAATGGGTAGAATAAAAACAATCAATTAATCTAAAGGAATGAAAGAAAGAAGGGAAAAAATGAAACAAAAAATAGTAAAATGATAGATTTAAACTGAATATATCACCATTTTATTATGTGTAAATGACCTAAATATATCCAATTAAAATCCCCAAATTGTCACACTGTATTAAAAGTATTGATTGTAACAACCAAAAATATTAAAAGGAAAATGATGGGAAAAAATATCATGAAAACATTAAAAGAAGGTTGAAATAGCTACACTAATAAGAAAAATGTAGGTTTTAAGGTAGGAAGTATACTACAAATTTTTTAAAAGGTTAATTCAGCATGAAGATAATTATATTTCTAAATTTTTACATGATTGAAGCCTTACCATAAACTATAAAAAAGACCAGAAATAAAAAAATAAGTAAACAAATAAAGGATCATGAATGGAAATTGTATCATACTTATCACAAAGTATTGACAATAGCAGATAACTACATCAGTGAAAATAAAGAAGCTGAAAAAAATAATTAACAAAGTTGATGGTAGTTATAATTATACCAGTAGTACTCAATTTTCTTTCTTTCATGTAGAATATTAATCCATTTTATAATCTTATTTTTAGGCCACATCATAAATAGAATTACAATAAATCTTAGAAAAAATTAAAATTCTAAGAAGTGTGATTTCTCTGATCTCAATGGAATTAAGCCAGAAATTGATTTTAAAAATAGAAAATCCTGGGGCTGGGGTTGTGGCTCAGCAGTAGAGTGCTCTCCTAGCACATGTGAGGCTCTGGGTTCGATTCTCAGCGCCACATACATAATAATAAATAAACAAAATAAAGGTATTGTGTACAACTAAAAAATAAATATTAAAAAATAGAAAATCCTCATATATTTGAAAATTATGTAATATTGTTCTATGTAATAGATGAGTTAAAAAGAAAGTCACAACAAAAAATTGAGAAGTCTGAATTTATTTATTCCTAGATATTTGGTGTCTTTTTATAATATTGTAATGATATAATGTAAAATTTTTATTTTCTAATTATCTCTAACACATAGAAACACAATTGATTTTTATATTAATACACACTCTCCCATCTTTCTATATTTGCTTAATTCTAACATTTTACCTGTAGATTATTTAATTTTTTTATAATCAAAATTATGTTGCCTATAAATTATGAGTTTCATTTCTTCCTTTCCAACTCTTTTATTACTTATCAATTTCATTGCTTTATTGAATTGGATAGGACCTCAGCACATCATTGAATAGAAATGATGACTACAGACTTCCTTTTCTCATTACTGACCTCAGAGGGAAAGCTTAAACTTGTACCATCAAGTATGATGTGAAATGTAGAACTTTTGTAGACTTTGTCAATCAGAATTTGAAATTTTCTGAGATTGAATTTAATTTTCTGTTTCAGTCCTAATTTCTTTTTTAGATTATTGATTTTTCAAATTTTCTTCTTTTAAAAATATTAGAATACAAAAAAAATCTATATTTAACAGAATTGATTCTGAGCTCATCAGTTCAACAACTATAGTGAACATCTTCTCCATAAAAATAACAGGTGAAATCACACAGAAGAGTCTTTTTTTTTTTTTTGGTACATCAAAAGGATAGAATATCAGAAATTTCACAAGTTTCAATTAATTATTATGATATACCCAGAATAGTCAATTATGTTATCAGCTGTTTTCAATTTACTATCTGCCAGATGCAGCTTTGAAGAAGATTGCAGGCTATTTTTGAGGGAAAAAAAATTAAATACTGAGCTTACATTTTAAAAATTAGTTTTTAGAATAATTGCAGTGATGTTATATCAAATATTAACGCCACATAATTCAATCTAATATTATGACCTGCTATGAAGAATAAATTGAATATATTAGGAATTTCAATTTTTTTTTTGTACTAAGGTTTGAACCCAAGGGCGCTTAACCACTGAGCACATCCCAGCACCTTTTAGTTTTTATTTTGAAACAGGGTCTCACTAAATTGTTTAGAGCCCAATTAAATTGCTGAGGCTGACTTTGAACTTACAAACCTCTTGTCTCACCTCCAGAGTCACGGGGATTACAGAGGTAGCAATTTTAAATCTAATAATTATCAAAGGCAATTTTTCAGATTTTTTAAACAAATTTTTGAAGAAACTTCATTTTTTAAAAAGTCAATCTTAAAAACTGTATTCTCCAGAATAATAGCAGTGGTGTGGTGTTACACAAAGACATGAGTAAATAAAATCCTTTATTATGTACCAAGAATAATCATTCTGCTATTACTTTTAAGGCTTGCATAAACAGAAGTTTTCTGTTTTGTCATGTGCCCGATGATATTCTTTTGTAAGATTACTGACAGAATAGGATGCTGAATATGAAGAATTAGGATATATTATTTGAGTCTGAAAGAGGAGATATTAGAACTAATATAGTTATTTCTCTTAAATATTTGAAATAACAGAGGTTAAAGAACTGTGTTCCTTTGGAAATGTACTAACGATACTCTCATGCATATACACAAAGAATCATTTACTGTTACCTTGTTTGACAAAATTTGAAAATAATCTAATAGCAATGCTAAGAAGACATAAATTGGTCTTTTTGAACAGTGGAATTTAGAGGTTAAAATCAAGTAATTAGATATTCATGTATAAATCTCAATAGCACAGTGTTAAGTGAAAAAAGTAACCAAAAGATATTTAGTAATCTAAATATATATCAAACGATACAATTTGCTATTTATAAATAGAGTCAATTCTATTTGTGGTAGTTAAGTTTTATAAAGTTTCCATGAACATCCAATTAGCAAATGCTCAACCATTGCTCACAAGGAAAACACAGGGTTAATTTCCTGAAAGTCCCTGATCACAATTTGTCTTCTGTATGTTTCTATTTAAAGACACTTTAATATATGTTGTTGACTCATTACATTGAACCTAAAGGTCAACAGCAATGTAACTCACTCAAGCCTGACAAAACTTACCTAACACATATTTTCTCCATGAGTACATCACGGCCTTCTTGCCCTCAGGAGCACTAGGTAACACTTTAGCACTACTCTTCAGGGCCAATCTAAACAGGAATCACCAACAAAGAGGACAAAAATGTGGAAAATGTGGCACTACATAGACCACAGAAAAGTCCACTCGCTGACAGGGTGAGAACCAAGACAAGAAAGCAGGCGATCACCTTGTCCAACCTAAGCTAAGAATGTACTCATCAATGACTCCAATTTTTCACTGCTGCAGGTCTGCAAATGACTGCAAAGCTTCATAAGTACTGATTCGAGGTTCCAAATAAGTTTTAATGTAGACAAATTTGCAAGTAGGTAACATGCAAATAATGAAGGTATATACACATATGGAAATGTATATGTATGGAAATGATCAACACCAACTTTAGAATAATGATAAAAGACAGAAAATGGAAAGGGTTTGGAGAGTACTAGAGTGGAATTTTCTCTTTTGATTTTGTTTAGTTGGAGAAAGATAAAACTGGGGCATATATGGCCAATCGTAGATATATGTTACATTTTTTTAGTGTTGTTTTCACATACTTAAAATCTTTCATACTTAAAAATTAGACAAGTGTGATCTGCTTTCCTTTTCCATATTATTAAAGATTGAAAAAGTTTAATTTGTGGTCAAATGTTAACAGGATGGAAAGAGTTTTGTCATCAATGATTGAAGCAGATTATTAACAAAAACAAGAATTCCTAAAAAACAAGAAGAGTCTACATCTATAACAGCATTTTAGGAAGAGAGGTGGGAATTAATTTGGTCAGAATTTTTCAAAGTTTGTTTTGCAGCCAAAATAGCTTAGTGACTTTAAGAAATATATGGTCAATTCTTTGAGACTTAACCTTTGAATATTGCAATTGAATAGGCCTGAAGTCACTGTTTTTAAGATTTTTACTGGCTGATAATGGTGTACAGACAGGTCTGAGAACCACCAGTACAGATGTTAACTTTACACGTAGGGTTATTGCTGCAACACTTTAGAAGATACCGGGCACACAGCCCTTGAATGGTAACTGGAGCTGTACAACCCCACAGCCCTGTTGGACTTCTCTGCTTTCCATGTTATGTTATTATTATTATTATTATTATTGTATTCCTGACTTGACCACTGAGGAACTGTGTGATCTAATGACTCATTTGAGAATGTGGATTCTGAAACGCAGCTCCTGACACATTTTTATTTCCACTTTGTCATACTCCTTCTTTAAAAAATCAACTCCTTTTTTTATGTATTTGTTGATTAATTGTACATCATCTTCTGAGAAGTGTCTCTTCAGGTCCTTGGCCCATTTAATTGATTGGGTTATTTGTTTTTTTTGATGTTTATCTTTTTCAGTTCTTTATATACCCTAGTGATTAGTGCTCTATTTGATGTGTGAGGGGTAAAGATTTGCTCCCAAGATGGAGGCTCTCTATTCACCTCACAGATTGTTTCTTTTGCTGAGAAGAAGCTTTTTAGTTTGAGTCCATTCCCATTTATTGATTCTTGATTTTAATTTTTGTGCCACAGGAGTCTTATTAAGGAATTTGGGGCCTAATCCCACATGATGGAGATTAGGGCCTACTTTTTCTTCTAATAGATGCAGGGTCTCTGGTTGTATTCCTAAGTCCTTGATCCATTTTGAATTGGGTTTTGTGCATGGTGAGAGATCATCATCACTAGCAATTAGAGAAATGCAAATCAAAACCACTCTAAGATTTTATCTCACTCCAGTCAGAATGGCAGCTATTATGCATACAAACAACGATAACTGTTGGCAAGGATGTGGGGAAAAATGTACATTCATACATTGCTGGTGGGACTGCAAATTGGTGCAGCTAATGTAGAAAGCAGTAAGGAGATTTATTGGAAATCTTGGGAATGGAACCACCATTTGAACCAAACTGTCTCTCTCCTCAGTCTATACCCAAAGGACTTAAAAATAGCATACCACAAGGACACAGCCACACCAATGTTTATAGCTGCACAATTCACAATAGCTAAACTGTGGAACCAACCCAAATGCCCTTCAATAGATGAATGGATAAAAAATGTGGCATCTATACACAATGGAATATTACTCAGCAATAAAAGAGAATAAAATCATGGCATTTACAGGTATGGATGGAGTTAGAGAAGATACTGGTAAGTGAAGTTATCCAATCCCAAAAAACCAAATGCCAAATGTTTTCTGTGATATAACGAGACTGATTCATAGTGGGATAGGGAGCAGGAGCATGGGAGGAATAGATGAACTCTAGATAGGGCAAAGGGGTGGGAGGGGAAGGGAGGGGGCATGTGGTAATTAATGATGGTGGAATGTGATGATCATTATTATCCAAAGTACATGTATGAAGATACGAATTGGTGTGAATATACTATGTATACAACCAGATATAAAAAAATTGTGCTCTATATATGTAATAAGAATTGTAATGCATTCTACTGTCATATATAAATTTTTAAAATTTACATTATTAAAAAAACAAGTTGCTTAAAACCAAACATATGTACATTAGGGGAAAAATCCTGTCAACTGCAGTGTGAAATCGATTTAATGGAATGCTAGTTGAGGTCATTAATGTAATTGTGCTTAAGAACGTATTTATACTTTTAAATCTGAATCCAAACACATCAGAGTACAAATATTTAGGATCAGTAAGCATCAAAGAAATTTCTTGACAAAAACAAATGCCAACAGTTACTCTATTAAAATGTCTGTTATTGGAATTTCTTAGCTAAACCTCTTTAAAAAAAAAAAAACCCTTAATTAGAGCAGAGACGTAACTTCAGCTTCATGTTCTCATTTCTCCCATTCTCTCTCATCGAATTCAACCTGCTCATAGTTCTAGCTCTGGTACTGGAAACTCCTGCTTCACCAACATTTCACCTTCTCTTTAGCCTGGCCATGGCTTGGGACTCAGAAGAGGCTGTCTATAGCAGAAGGAATGTTCACATTGTTTTTTGAGGGAGCAAAAGATCCCATGTTGCCATAATATTTGTAGGGTATGTTGCTTTATAAATGGTACCAACACATCTTCTATGAAAATGCATCAAGAATTTTCTATCTATGAATTTTTTTATCATTTTAAACAACAATTAACTTGAAAAATATTAATTGTTAATTGAACAGTGTTAGTTAATGATGCCTGTATATCAAAATACACAAATAGAAGCATAGACAAATCCCAATAAAAGGTGGACTAGCTTTTTTAGACCAAACTTCTCAACAGGAAAAATGGAAGTTTACTCTTTGCATATTGGAGAGCTACCAAAATAATGAAGACTCAAGAATCCCTTATCTCTAGTGGATGCCTGAAACCTCAGACAATATCTAACCCAATGTATACCTTTTCCTCCCTTACACACACATGGCTATGATAATTTACAAATTAGGCATGGTAAGGGATTAATAACAATAACTTATTATAGATCATAGCAACCTTAGTATAGGATTTTTGTTACTTTCCTCACTATGTCAAGAATTTTCACATGTCATACATATATCTTATACTTCTAAATGTGTGTTGCTATTTAATAACCAGATATAAAATCATTCATTAACTAGCATTATTTATAATTTCATTATTAATGAAAAATATTTAAGCTGAGCTCTATAAGATTATAGTCTAACCTGTCAATCATAAAGATTTGGGGTTTCAAAATGGCAGTTAATTCTTATTGTTTTACATTTCTTAGCAGAAGTCCAGAGTAATTCAATATGTCGTCTCAGTGAAAAATCTCAGGTTCTTACTTGATCTAATAAATTTGTTATTTCATAAAGACAGATGACAAACAGGGGCCTTGTTACTAAGTTTTTAATAGGTGTTTCCTAATTGAAAATATGTTTTTAGGTATTTTACAAATTTATTTTTAGAGTGGATTGCATCTACCTATACACATACATAAACGCATGCATATAGATAAATATGTGTTTAATTGGTTAACAGATTAATGATATGAACACATAGTTTCTAGAAATTCTGAGAGGCCAGAGATGATAGTGGCAATAAGGAAAAAGAAAAGAAATCATATTTATTGAAGTCTAAATCTAGTAAAATATGTATTATTTCTCCCATTACAAAATGTTCAAAGAAACTAAATAACATGATCATGGTCACAGAGCTAGTGTGAAGGGCAAAGGAATATGAGTTATTTTTTACTTCAAATCCAGTGTTTTTCAAGTACATAATTCTCTTTGTCTATAGCAATATACCAACAGAGGGGCAGACTTATGTGAAAATCAGTGAGGATATAATCATATTAGAAATTTGATGGGATTTTTATCTGAAGTTAATTAAATTCCACATTTGATTGTGACCGTAAGGTTCATCAAAGCTGGATCTCATATTTCAAAGGTATGTAGAATTCCATATGTAATTTTTTTATCAGCTATTTACAATCTTTTCTGGGCCAGCTCAGCACATGTTCCAGTATGCCTTATGTGCAAAGGTACATAGAATATACATTATTTAAGATAAATGAATTCATCATAGCAGAAAAGGAATAAGATCTAGTTCTTTATGTAAAGTAATATAAACCATTCAAAACAGGAATTCATATATAATACAGTTTTAGACATATGTTGACTTTGAGCTAATTCATAATCAGAGAAGAGACATAAGGTATCCCATGACCCAAGTATTTACTATCTTAGAATTAAGGACAATGCTGTATTCTAGCTATAAGTGTGCATAGTTATCATGCACTCTTTCCTTTGACCTAAATTACCTTAATATTCTGTTAGCATACATGCTCATGAATAGTGATGTTAGATTTTTGACACATAATGGGTTAAAAAATAAAGCCAAGATGGGCATGCACCCATAATCCCAGCGACTCAGGAGGCTGAGGCAGGAGGATGTGAGTTCAAAGCCAGCCTCAGCAACTTAGCAAGGTCCTATGCAACTCAGTGAGATGATGTCTCAAAATAAAAAATTAAAAAGGCTGGGAATATGGCTCAGTGGTTGAGTACCCCTGGCTTCAATCTCCAGTACTCCCTACCCCCAAAAAGCCAAATCTTCTCTATATTTTCCAAAGACACCCAGATAACAATTGTCCATAACGAGGTGATCATTTGTTTTTCTTGCTATTCCTAAATTGCAAATGGATAATGCATACTGGGATGACAGATTAGGTCAGGGCATACTGAAAACTACTTTATCTTCCATGGCTCCCTATGTATTTTCCATTTTAACTCCACAATTGCAATTACAGCTCAAGTTTTTAAATTTTGTGTTTAATGTCTATCTCCTTTTCTTGAATACACCAAAGAACAGAGAATATGTGATTGGTACACAATAGACAAACAGAATTTTTTTACAAACAGCAAAAGACACTGAAGGGATTCATATGCAATAGGACTAGAGAACCAGGCTTAGATACTACCTAGCCAGGAACAATGCAGATAGGCAAAATGCCCAATTTCACACCGTAAGTAATTCAAGTCCAAAGCTTAGTCCTGAGCAAGCTAAGATGTGAACACCACAATTTCCATCACAGTGATTCTAGAAGTACTGGCTTCCCACTCCACTGTGCTTACCAGAAGATCTATTCTGTCTCTGAAGGCATAGCCTCAAGTTTCTGATTTTAGTTTTCAAGTGTTCCTGAGGGACACATGGTGGCACCTAAGTTATGGCTGCAGTCTAATTGAAGGGAAGTGTCAAAGTACTATGTTTATTTTTTTATTTTTTTCCTTTTTCTATTGGTTGTTCACAACATTACAAAGCTCTTGACATATCATATTTCATACATTAGATTGAAGTGGGTTATGAACTCCCAATTTTACCCCAAATGCAGATTGCAGAATCACGTCGGTTACACATCCACAATTTTACATATTGACATATTAGTAACTGTTGTATTCTGCTACCTTTCCTATCCCCTACGATCCCCCCTCCCTTTCCCTCACATCTTCTCTCTCTACCCCATCTACTGTAATTCATTTCTCTCCTTGTTTATTTTCCCATTCCCCTCACAACCTCTTATATGTAATTTTGTATAGCAATGAGGGTCTCCCTTCATTTCCATGCAATTTCCCTTTTCTCTCCCTTTCCCTCCCATCTCATGTCTCTGTTTAAAGTTAATCTATTCTTCCTGCTCTTCCTCCCTACTCTGTTCACAGTTGCTCTCATTATATCAAAGAAGACATTTGGTATTTGTTTTTTAGGGATTGGCTAGCTTCACTAAGCATAATCTGCTCTAGTGCCATCCATTTCCCTGCAAATTCCATGATTTTGTCATATTTTAGTGCTGCGTAATATTCCATGGTGTATAAATGCCACATTTTTTTTTTATCCATTCATCTATTGCAGGGCATCTGGGTTGGTTCCACAGTCTAGCTATTGTGAATTGTGCTGCTATGAACATCGATGTGGCAGTATCCCTGTAGCATGCTCTTTTAAGGTATTCAGGGAATAGTCCGAGAAGGGCAATAGCAGGGTCAAATGGTGGTTCCATTCCCAGCTTTCCCAGGAATCTCCAAACTGCTTTCCAAATTGGCCGCACCAATTTGCAGTCCCACCAGCAATGTACAAGTGTACCCTTTTCTCCACATCCTCGACAGCACTTGTTGTTGTTTGACTTCCTAATGGCTGCCAATCTTACTGGAGTGAGATGGTATCTTAGGGTGGTTTTGATTTGCATTTCTCTGACTGCTAGAGATGGTGAGCATTTTTTCATGTACTTGTTGATTGATTGTATATCCTCCTCTGAGAAGTGTCTGTTCAGGTCCTTGGCCCGTTTGTTGATTGGGTTATTTGTTATCTTATTGTCTAATTTTTTGAGTTCTTTGTATACTCTGGATATTAGGGCTCTATCTGAAGTGTGAGGAGTAAAAATTTGTTCCCAGGATGTAGGCTCCCTATTTACCTCTCTTATTGTTTCTCTTGCTGAGAAAAAACTTTTTAGTTTAAGTAAGTCCCACTTGTTGATTCTTGTTATTAACTCTTGTGCTATGGGTGTCCTATTTAACTTCCCAGTTAGTGGAAGTTGGCAAGTTGGAAGAGGATTGGAAAGGGTACTAAATGAGTCCACATAAAATACATGCCACAGTATCTAATTAATATTTGTTGGATTCCTTCACTGCACCTGGGATTCATTTTCTTATTTGAAAGTGTGTTCTTATGCACTAGAGGAAAAATGGAAAATGGATATTTTCTTGAATGCCAATTCTAACTGCTTGTTAATAGTTGCCTCCCCATGCTCAGTGGTGATGTCTTCCTTATGTAGAGAAGGATGATATAAGTTAGGGGCCTGGCGATGTAACTCAGGGGTAGAGCACTTGCCTAGCATGCATGAAGAAAGAAAAATATATAAACAGAAGAATCTGATAAAACTTTACTAATAAAGAATGGGCACTGCTGTACAATATTTATTAATGTAAGGCAATTTCACTTTTTGGATTGACTTCTAACTTGTAGTTTAGTGTTATGGAACCAACGTGGTGATCAGAAAGGCTGTTTGGGGATACTAAATTTCTTTCTTAACTCCAGTAATATTTGAAAAGACAAGGGTCATTGGCAGAGTCAAAGTTTTGCAACATGATCACACAATACCTAAGCTACTGAGAAACCAGGCTGTTCTCCAGGGTTATGTAAACGGAGGCCATCCAGTTACTGTACTATTTCAGAAAATGGTCATGTCTGTGGCACTTCAGTTTGAATAAGTACCTCTTAACTCTTTAGAGATTCAATACATTCTAAAGACACAAGAAGTATGTTTTAGAAAGGTTCCTTCAGAAAATACTTCAAATAGTGCTTCCATAAGCACATTTTGTATTTTTAGGCACTTGATACCCCAAATTTCCATTTCTTTAGAACATTTGTTTTCTAGACAACAGGTGGAGAGAGTTTGAAGTGGGTGAAAGGAGAGTGTAGATATGAGGAGGATGTACAATAGGGACCAAGTAAGAGCATCACAGGAAAAAATGTCATATATATGTGTGTGTATATATATTTGTTCTCCCATATGTCTCTTTTAAAACAAAATAAAACAAACCACATACCCTAAAACTAAGTTTACCTGCTGTCACTTGGATAACTTCACCTTGATTTCATACTTAGTAACTTGAATGATTAAAGGGTATAATTACAGCAGTTATTGCTGATTGCTTTGGAAATAACAATGAATAGTTAATACAAAATTATTACTATTATAATTGATTCATTAGTTTTATTATTTATAATAATCCAGATTCTTAGGGGCCCTCGAATGATTTTTAACATGATAAAATGAAATACTTTTTTTTAACTTCAAAGAAACAATTTGTTGCATCATAAATATATCAATACATCACTTGAAACAAATATTAAATAAGTAGCTAATATGTGCCAAGGACTACCATGATGAATAAGAAAAGTTCCCGCAAGAAGGATGCAATCTGGGGACAATATAGTAATAGAGACTGCATTACTACAACATCATAATCAATCTGCATGTGACATCATGGGGGCACAGCCTGCAAGTTAGAAAATTGTTTAGAGGGTGAGACAGCTGAATTCAGCCTCGTAGTTTTTCAGGAGAGAAAGACAAGGTCAATTTCAGGCGGGGAAACCAATATGAAAGAGCATGGCATATCTGGGGGAAAACCATATAATTCTTTGTGGCCAGAACACCTGGTACAGGTTAGGGAGACACAATAGATGAAGTTGAAAAGTCAACTGTGTTGAGCTTGTGAAGGACATTAAATGTCATGCTAATGAATTTGGACTTTATCTTCTGCTATGAGACATCAAGGACAGGTTTTCAAGTAGAGTATACCAACATAATCAGACTTGGGTTTCATAAATGGAACCCTGGCAGACACACGGGGCAGGAATTGGCATGGGCAGGAATTGGCAGGGACATCTGCAAGTCAGGGAAATCAGCAAGACTCCATATCAGAAGACCTAGAAAGAAATAATATTTTAAGCCTATTTTTCCAAGATAACCTGATGCTCAACTGGCCCACAAAGACAATGTGCCTTAACATTCTGGCTTCTTTCCACTTGCACCCACATATATCTAATTTCCTTTAGGTTGATTGACCTTTAACTTCAGATTCTACCTTTTTATATCTGTTCTTTCTAGCTTTTAAGTTCAGTTCCACCATCAAGTGTCTTCTTCCTGTCTCCCAATGGATGAACTCAAAGAACAAAACCTGGTAAATACCTGTTACATCATCCTATGAGTCCAGACTCCTGGAAACCAGCTGCCTGAGCTGAGGTCTCACAATCCATTAATTCTGCCATTGTCTGTTAGAGGACAGAGGACAGGGTACTTGGACATTGACTAGCTACTGACTTTGCCCCACTCATTTCTAACCCTTTAAGCTCAGCTATGCCTCCCATAGACCATGCCACCAGCTAAACAAACTCTCATGGAAAAACACAGATGAGTTATTGACTAATACATTGGACCTTACTGCTCTAGATTGGGTTTGCAATGCTGATGAATGTGACATACTGGAGAAGAAGAAACGCAGCCAGAAGAATTAAGGTAGATTCTTATGGTTAGCCCTGCCACCTGGGAAAATGCCCCTAACCTTAGGTAAAGTGAAAACTTAGATGTTACTAGGATAAAGTAGACAAAAAATGCCCTGGATTAAGAAAAATTCCTTAAAAACAGTGCCACTCAATGAATCAAACCCAAGTTACACACAGGATGCAAACACTATAGCCCCAGTGAAAAATAATGTGGCTGCCATTGCTGAGTCAAGAGGGATCCAAGCTAAAAGAAATTGTGTCAGCCATGATGACCTCATCTTCTGATAGAGAGCATTAGGCAAGTCTAAAATAGTGGAAGTTGGTTTGACTGAACCACAAGGCACTACTCTCACTCAAACCTAAAAGTGCATGCAAAGATGTGTTTGTTGGTGCAGAGCCCTCCTACCCCTTCATTTTCCTTGATCTTTCCCTGTCCTTCCAACCTAAGTTGCTTTAAGATTTGGGGTTGTGCTTGGGGTTCCCTTGTTCTCCAATGGCTAAATACACCTGTTGGAGAAGCTGGGAAATTTCAGTGAGGAAAAGGACTCCAACTTTTACAGTGTAGTTGGATTTAGGTGCCCCGGTCACCATCTTGCCAGTTCTATGAGGGTTGTAGACATAAAAATCCTACTAATAAGGATTGGGCAAAACCTACAATGGGAAATGAAAGCTAATGTGACTTTGTGGTTGAATCTTTTGCACTAATTTAATTTACTGTTGTTGCTCTTTCTACATCTGAAACTATAGTAGGAATAGCTGTTAGATGCTTGTTCTTCCCTGTCCCATAAGTGCCAGCTAGAATTCTCCTAAATGGGAAAAAGTGCATGTAGAGAAGTGCTGGCATATGCTGTTAACCAGACATCTCTCTCCCTCGTCTCCAGTTGAACCCAACAACCTAAATATTCCTTTTGAGCCATAAGCTTTCTGTGACTGGTGTTTTGTCCACTGTAGTCTCTGGCAGAAGGACTGAAAGCCTCCACTTGGAAGCATCCATGTGGTTCTGGATTCATTACTTCCTCAACATGCCTACCAGGTAGATGACTTTTGGAAGCAGCAATTAACTTTCTGCTGAGCTATTGCTGACCCTGAGCACCTGATCCCTGGGGGCCAATTTAACTTCCAAGCTTGATAATCCCATTTTAGGGTGGATCAACTCAGACTCAACAACTAATAAGGTGTGAAGGGCACAACTAGTCTTGCTTATCAAATGGAAATGGTATATTAAAAACATTACCAACCTATAGCAAACATAATCTTGGCTTTACATGAAGAAATACCAGCTAA
Source organism: Spermophilus citellus (assembly GCF_964194105.1). Taxonomy (NCBI): domain Eukaryota; kingdom Metazoa; phylum Chordata; class Mammalia; order Rodentia; family Sciuridae; genus Spermophilus; species Spermophilus citellus. The sequence continues at coordinate 193,763,880 of NC_138182.1, read as the reverse complement.
ACTCTTAGTGGAAACCTTATTGCCTGCCATACTATGTAAAACAAAGCCACTGTCTCAGTGGGATTCTATTTCAAGAGGTTCTTCTAAATGACTGAGCCTGATTCATTTATGACTCAACTAATCTGAAATAAATGATATCTCCTGGACTGCTGCAGTATTTCAACTACAGTGCCATCCATGCAGAACCAAAAGTGGACATGGTATCTATCTTCAATAGGTAAAGAACTCAAGGTCTTTCTTACAACTTTGGCCAATATTCCCTTTGACAAAACTTATCCTATTTTTCTAATTCTTGGGCTGTTTCCAATGGACTGGCTTCTTTGGAGGGCTGTAAACAGTGAAAATAAATTGTGAGTGCTGATCCAAACATATGGGTCATTCATGCAGAAGCCCACAGTAATAGCATGTTTTTTTTTTATGAGAATCAAGCTGCCAATCAAGCCTGCTCTACTCAGATTGCACAATTTCTGTCCAGATCCATAATCTTACTGGATGTGGCAATATATCTACCATGATAGACTGGCAAAACACTAAATGATACTATTTCTGATGCTGAGACTTACTCATGCTAGGTTTGTGATTTTTGCTAAAAGTTAACTTACTTATCTCAAAGTGAAGGAGATCATACTCTGTGCAACGTGAATTCTACCTGCTCCTGGCAGACTGCTGCATTGGACCCACCAGGTGGCACCCAGACCAGGAGGGGCCTAAAGAATTTAAACTTAATTCTTCAGCACTATATGGTATTCTTGTGGCTTGATATAGTCCTAGACAATAAGGACAACATAGTTTAGTATAACTTCTTTCTGATTGACTAATGCAGGCTCAAGTAGAGGACGAAGGGTCTCCATAAGTTGTTTTTGTTGTTGCTGTTTGTGTTTTGCAGTGCTGGCGATGGAACACAGGGATCACACCTGCCAGGCAAGTGCTCTACCACCAAGCCACAGTCCCCAGTCCTCTCTTTAAGTTTTATAAAAATGCTCTTTACTCTCTTACATTGAATGCTTCTGGATAAAAGGATTAAGGGTAAGTAGGTTTAATCTGAAATAGGGTGAAGTTACAACCACTAGAATGAGACATAAGAAGTATGTGGTAGTGGAGGGTTAGCTATATCCCTGGCCCCCAGGAAGGAACACATTAGATCTCAGTAGGTATAGAGGAAGGAAGGACATTCGTGATCTGCACCCTTAAGAACCAACAGGAACTTTCTTCAGGAAGGGATAGTGCTCTAGTGCGGTTATCCCTGTAACTGCTGCAAGAACAAATTTTAAAATCTTCTACATCTGCCATTCCCCACCAGATGGTTTTGACCTCAATTTGGTTATCATTTCCCTTAATTTCACTGAGAAAACTCAGAAGCAGCATAAGAAAGCTTCAGCTTCTACATGTCCCATGCAAAACACCTGGCAGCACTTTTTGGATCACAACCATTACCACCCATTACCATAACTGATACTTATTCATTCCATGGGTTAGACAAATGCCACCCAAGTGGTGCTGTAGACAAAGAGGGCACTTTGAACTTCACCAGGCACTTCCTTCAAAAACAAGGATTTGACTCTGTTATGCTGAGCAAATGTAGAACTCTAAGTTGGCTGGGAGATGATGTTGGAGGCACTGTTAACCTGTGCCCTGACTGATGTAGGTCCCACTCAGTAGGCTTAATGAATGGAAACAACAATTACTTCCCTCAGACTGTACTTCTTACATGGAAACTATGCATTAACTCACTTCCCTCCTTAAAACATGATATTTTGCACTTTAGGGATAGATATGAGAGACCTGATAGTATTTTTTAAAAACACCACCTGTAGATTATATAGTCCTTAGATGATTGTGCAGATTTCTCCAAAATAAAGTTACTCTTAGTTTCCCAGAGAAGATTCTGACCTATTATTTATGTGCACCCTCAGAGCAATTTTCCCTACAATGAGAATCCTTCAATTAGAAAAATCGACACAAAATGTTTCCTTGACTTCAGCTAAACTGATCAACAGCACCACTTTAGCACTGATAGGGTCTTAGATCAGTCTCAATTCACAGGCCAGAGTTATTCAGTATGACAGAATTGTCCTAGACTTCTTTCTTGCAGGCCTTAATGGAATCTGTCCACTTACTAGGATATCCCACTATACCTAGATGAGTGTCTCGGGCCAAACAATTTAAAGAGAAAACCACTTGACTCCTTACAGTGGACACAGATGGTTTATGGGATTTGTAGAGCTAGTTGGGTCTGAAACTGTGGAGGCATGGTTGAGGTCAATACTACACAATGGCCTCATTCTGTTACTTAAAGTTCTGATGATAGTAGCCCTAATTAGATGTTACATGAGACTACTTCAAAAGATTTGGTCCTAACCTCTGTCAGATTAATCAGTGTGGCTTATGGAGTGTCACACTCAAGGGACAATTCGACAGAAGTGAAAGAATATAAAAATATGGGGAAGGTATTTATGGGAAATGACACTCCGGGGATCCCTTTTGTTTCTGCTTGTCTTGTGACCAGCAGTACTGACTCTCTTGATTCCATACTATGTTTCTAAAAATATTTGCCTATGATTGTACCATGAACAGCCTTGGAAGATAGTGATAGTGTCTCTCTCCAAAGCAAAGGGCAGGAAGTCTTTCTGTCTATTAAAAAATATTTGAATTCCTTAGGTTAAGATCACTTTCCTATAACACCGACTCACTGAGTGCAGATATCACCTGGTCTTCTTTGGGGTGCCCTATAGCAAGTGAAGTTTAGAATACCAGTACAAATTCCAGCACTCTGCTTTGAGTAATAGTTTTTGATCCTAACCTAGGAGTCTTAGGATTTCTGTCAACATACATGAAGCTAACTGTAATATTACAAGTCAGGTAAAATTTTAGACTCTTCGCTGTTCCTTATCAAATACTGCAGCTACCATTACTTCAGTCACTGAGCTCCATGACCTTTCCAAAAGTAGAACCAGGCATTTTGTAATTCAATGACTAATATATATATAATAGTTATTTTCTGACTAATAATATTTTAAGTGCCAGAAAAAGATAGATATCAGGACATAAACCAATATAAGAAAATAGCAAATATAGTGATATTTGGAAGTATATCCAAGTTGTTACCAAACTATTTTACAGTGCCATAATGCATTCCAGAAATTGTAACTTTTACTCTTCATGTACTTTTTATATAGCATAATGAAGTTTAAAGGGTGTTTTTAAATTGAAGAACCAGTTTTGCCCATTGTCTGTGGACCTTGGACAGGTCACCTCCCATGATTAGGACTTCAGATACTTCATCTTTAAAATGTGAATTGGAAAGCCTGGCATGGTGGGACATGCCTATAATCCCAGCAACTTAGAGGACAGAGGCAGTAGGATTGCAAGTTTGAGGTCAAATTAGTGAGGCCCTCAGTAACTTAGCAAGACCCTTTCTCAAAATAATAATAATAATAATAATAAAGGCTGGGGATGTAACTCAGTGGTTAAGTGTATCTGGGTTCAATCCCCAGTACAGAAAGAAAGAAAGAAAGAAAGAAAGAAAGAAAGAAAGAAAGAAAGAAAGAAAAAGAAAAATGAAATCATTTTACAAGTGATTTTAAGGGATTTTTTCCCTCCACTTCAAAAAATGATAGAATTTATACTCAATATTGTCAATTATGAATGTTTTTTTCTACTTATTTTAGCAGAAGGTTCAGAATAAAAAATAAAGAATTTCACAACTATCTACTTGTCTTTGCATATGTGAGCAAGACTTGATTTAGCCTTCCTTGAATAAGGGTTTAAATTCCAAGGAGGCCCCTCCTGTGGATGAATATTCCTTGCACAGAAGGTCTTTTTATTTGCTGCTTTCGCCACACACAGCCATCTTTCCTTTGGCCAACATACTATACAAACAGGAAAGTTAGTTGATTTCCTACTTAATACAAGAAACCACCTTGCCAAGGTCATGCTGGCCTTGCCAGGGCTGGCGACAGAAGGAACACACCCTTTGGCCTGGACTATTATAGGATCTTTCCTGAGCACAGTGCGGTAGCTACAGGTAATGAAATGATGACTCTCATTCAATTAAGGCTTTTAGGACCTACTACAGAATGAATACCCATATTATTAATATGATCTTGTACTGCCCACAAGGATCTCACAGTTGTTGGGAGAGGCAGATTGGCTAACAGATAATTATAATACAGTTGGCTACAGGTGAAATTTTAAAGTAGAGGTGGAACATAACCAGCTCTTCTGCAGGAGTCTTACAAGGCTTCTCAGAGAAACACAGGCTTAAGATGAGACATGGGGAGGTAAAACTAAGTAGAAAAGGAATATTCAAGAAAAAGGATATTCAAGCAAAATAAGGAACATACAAAAGCAAGAGGGGTGAACCAAGATAGAGGGTCAGATACTCCAGTAAGGCTGGAGTAGAGCTTTAAAGTTGCAAGTAACAGGAGGTGAAATGGAGAGGCAGATAGTAACATGCTGGGGCAAGAGGTGGGGAGTTTAAACATTCTAAACATTTGAACCTGAATAGAGCGAGCCATTGGAAAGGCTAAATATAAAGGAAGGGAGACCATTGCTGCATCAAGATCCTAGGGAAATTAAGAAGAGACCAGAAGGTACATGGAAAAGCTGGTCTGAAGCTAAGGATGGGTCATTTCTTTCTCTTATAAAGACCTATGAAGGGATGGTGGAATGAGATAGATATTAGTACCCTATATACATGTATGATGTGACCAATGTGACTCTGCACATATACAGCCAGAGGAATGAGAAGTTGTGCTCCGTTTGTGTATAATGTGTCAAAATGCATTCTACTGTCATGTATAACTAACTAGAACAAATTTTATGGGAAAATAAACAAGGACAGAAATGAATTACAGTAGATGGGGTAGAGAGAGAAGATGGGAGGGGAGGGGAGGGGGGATACTAGGGGATAGGAAAGGTAGCAGAATACAACAATTACTAATAGGGCATTATGTAAAATTGTGGATGTGTGATTGTGATTCTGCAATCTGCATTTGGGGTAAAATTGGGGCTTCATAACCCACTTCAATCTAATGTATGAAATATGATATGTCAAGAGCTTTGTAATGTTGTGAACAACCAATAAAAAAATAAAAAAATAAAAAATAAAAATAATACAAAATTTAAAAAGACTTATGAAGATAAAGTAGATGCAGAGGAAAGCAAGTTTTTTTATGAGAAGTGTGGAAAGCCAAGAACTTAGGCATCCTGGCACATTAGAACATGCAGAAGAAAGAAGATTCCTACAATCTGGGTGGTCAACAATTTATGCTTATTCATTCTATCATTTCTTCCCTCTTCCATTCAAAAAATATTTATTGAATAGGTGGAAAATGATGAACCAGACAAGAATTCTTCTTTCAAAGAGTATACAGTCTAGTTCATACAAAAATATAAGCATTCTTAGGTAATACTTAATGCATGTTTATAGAAAGAATAAGTGAGGACCGGGGAAACAATTCAGTTGATAGAGTGCCTCGCATATACAAGGCCATGGTTTCAATCCCCAGCACCACAAAAAATAAAGGTAAAATTAAAAAATAAACGAATAAAATATGTTTCATGAGAAAGACAAAGATGAAATATAACTAGAATAAAAGGAGAAAGGTAGCTTCCTATGCAAAAAAACCACTTTATCAAGACCTTGGAGGTTGGAAAGGATCAGAACTAAGATAGAGAACAGTAAATCTCTCCTGAGGAATATGAAGAAAAATAAATTTGGAAACACACATTTTTTTCTTTAAGTTTTACTTGGCCTTCTATCTCAAAATAGTGGTATTTATTGCCTTGGGTAGAAGACAGAACATTTCAAAGAGAAGCCAGTATTAAAGAAGAAAGTGAGAAATAGGAGGAAGACAGTCTGAGTTATCTTCCAGAGCCCTAGAGTAGGAGGAGAGAGCATTCCAAACTGTCTTATTTCCCAGCAAGTGTGGGCAATGATTGTGGATCCTTAGCTCTAGAAATTCCTATCAGCTTGGGACACAGAGGAGACCATGCAGTCTGCAGAGGCCTGGTAACCAAGCGGAAGAGAGACTTTCATTGTGGATGTAACTAAAATAGGGTGTCCTACGTTTTTACTTATGAACTTTAGCGATCCACACATGGATCTTTCTGGGTGCCTTATTCATGTGTGGATTTCTTGTATTAATAAAACACTCCTTTAACCCTAACTCCAAAGCCTGGAATAGGTTATTATACCAGAAAACAAGAAAGTTTTCCAGGGTTAATGAGGTTGTGTCAAAGGAAACTTGAAATCTTATTAACAAGTTTCCACAGTTTAAGTTGTGAAAATTCAAGCACAAAATAAAAAATTGAAGTTGGCTGAAATATATGTTTTTTTTTAATCCATGAGTTCATAATGATTTTTTTTAAAGAAAGCAAGATTAAAGTATTTTGTTAACCTTCATGCAGGTATTACTTCAGTAAGGAAATACATTAATTCCTTATTTTAAAAACTGGTAATTTAAAATGGTAAGAATTTATCCTATCTTTTATTTCTTTTTTAAAATATTTTTTAGTTGCTGAAGGATTTTTATTTTATTTATTTATATGTGGTGCTGAGAATTGAACCCAGTGCCTCACCCATGCTAGGCAAGCCTTCTACCACTGAACTACAACCCCAGCCCCTCTATCCTATCTTTTCAATAAGAATTTATAGCAACCAAATGGCCCGAATTGAACAGGAAACTTCTACTTTATAGAAAAAAAATGACAATTAATTATGTAAAAGGAAATTATTCCTGATTAAATTATTGATTCAGGCAGGGATTATTAATTGCTATTAAATTCATTAGGTGAATTGTTGATGAGAAACCAGATTTTTGTATGGTGATAAAGTAACATCATGTGGATTGCTTTCTGGCTATAAGGGGGAAAAGATAATTTTATCTTAGAGGAATCAGAGAGGCATCCCTCAATCTAGTGTCCAAACTCTAAACAACTGATAGTATAAAAGATAATATGTTCTACTGTCATAACAAATATAGAAGATTGCTTATAATGTAATCTTACAAGGCAAGTTTAACTCTAATCAAACTTTTAGAGTCTAATTTCTGAATTACAGGAAAAAAAAACAGAGGTTAGAGGAGTACCACCCTAGAGAAGTATAAATGTGTGTACCATATATGAATTTTTGAAATATTTTTAGTTGTAGATGGACACAATGACTTTATTTTATTTGTTCATTTTTTTAATGTGGTACTGAGAATTGAATCCAGTGCCTCATATGTGCAGGGCAAGCAATCTACCACTGAGCTACAATCCCATCCCCCTATAAATGTATTTTTAACAATTTTAATAACCACATTTAAAAAGTAAAATTAAATAGTTAATTTCAATAACTATTACATTTAACCCAACATATCTAAGATGCTATCACTTTCAACATGTAATCAATATAAAACTTATCAGTGAGTTATTTTATGTTCTTTTTATTTATAGTATGTCTTCTAAGTTTGATGTGGATTCGTGCTTGTAAGACACTTCCACTCAGACAAGCTGCATTTCACACGCTTAATGTGGTAACTAGCTACCATATTGCATATCAGAGGGCTAGAGGAATAAGCTAAATGACATGGCAATGGTTGTCTTATATGTCAACTTGGCAAGGCCATCATAGCTCATTATTCAACCAAATACTAATGTAGGTGCTGATGTGGAGTTATAATCAGGATTTTAAAGAAAGAAAATTATTCTTGATTATGTGAGTGGGCCTCATTCAGTCAGTTGAAAGGACTACAGAGCAAAAAGAGGTTTTCTCAAGGAAGAAGAAATTCTGCTTCAAGACCATAGCATCATCTCCTGCCTAACAGTTTCTAGTTGACCAGCCTGCTCTACAAATTTCAGACTTGTCATCCTCTACAATCCCTTAATTACTTGAAATTTGTAATGATTATATGACACATATGTAAAAACAGATATGTATGCATATCTATATGATGTACAGTCATGTATCACATTATGACAGGAATACATTCTGAGACAAGTGGCATTAGGCATTTTTGTCGTTGTATGAACATCATACAGTGTATTTATATACCTACATGGTATAGATAGTCACTTAAAACAACCTCTTGATGCAATCATGAGATGTGGTAAACATCAGATGTATGAGGCTACTGCTGGCTACAATAACATATAATACTCTTTTATGCAAACTTTTATAAGCAAAAGGTGTATACCCTAAATGATAAAAGAGTATACTGCAGTAAATGCATAAACCAGTAACATAGTCACTTTTTATTATTAAGTATTATGTCTGCACTTAATTGAATGTGCTACACCTTTATATAACTGGCAGCTTAGTAAGTTGTTTTCTACCAGCATTATCACAAACACATGAGCAATTGTATAAAGAACTTATAATAGATTAAAGTGTATTGCCTCTAAGAAGAGTAAATTTTGCTTACTGAAAAATCTAATTTCACTTTTGTCATGGTTTAAACAGATCAATAAATAATGCTGAGGTGGGGAAAAAGGACCTTATGGTGGCTCTAATATTGCTAGGTAATAAGAATTTTTCAGCTTCAATCTAATCTTATGGGACCATCATTGTGTATGTGGTCACTCACTGACTGAAACATCATTATGTGGCACTGTATATGCAAAAAGCTCTAAAGAATTATACTGAAGATAACTAAAACTCTGTGAATATGAATTTAATTAAATAAATAAACAGCTACTGGAATTTTGATAGATAAGATAATGTAAATTTGTCTACAGAGGAAAATGGCCATATTTTAGTGATACCTTCAGAGGTATCAGAATGGGATGCCATGTCTCTGAATTATACTCTACTGACTAAATATTCATGAAATTATACCCCTTTAGTAAGATTAACAAAACATGCCTAGCATGCATTCTCATGGTCTTAAATTATATCGACCATAGCAAGTACTATTTAACAAAGTTGTACCCTAATATTTAACACGATTACTGCAAGATGAACTGGTTTAAAAAATTAAATGAGAATCTGAGTGTGTGATATGGTTGGCTATTACTATAGCAAGGGTACCAGAAGACATTCTGTGTCCAGAGGATGGAAGGAAATAACCAGAATCATGGGAGATGATATGAATGATTCAATATGTGAGTTTTTCCCACTCAGCCCATATTTCCACATGACACCTAAGGACACCATGCCTCAGAACACTGACTCTTTGAAATCAGCTATAAAACTGACATTTTGGCTTTCTGTATTGTTTTCTTAAGAGTGCAGATGTCCTGGCCAAGTCACAGTCTGTTCTTACCAAAATTCTCCCATACAACTAATATGACAAGATATTTTTCCTTCCCTTCCTGTCATTAAATTGTAATGAAGTGTTGGTGACCTAACTGTTATGGTTACCATCATTGCTATGGTGACAGTCCTATACATTGCAAAAGAAGAAAAAAAAAGGCATGCTAGTCTAGTGTATAATATTATCTAAGGTCCTCTGTCAGAAGTAGAAGGTAAATTTATTTTATTAATATGAATTCTGAATGAAATTTTTGTGCCTGCTGTGATTTAATTCAGTGTTGAATAATTTCATATTATATGCATATTAGTTTGTACAGTGCAGTAGTCAACTTTCCATGACTATAGCAAATACCTGAGATAATCAACTTATAAACATAAGTTTATTTTGGCTCATAGTTTTAGATGTTTCAGTTCATGATCAGTTGGTCCTATTGCTTTGGACCTATGGTGAGGGAGCACATCATGGCATGTAGCACATGGTAGGCACTGCTGCTCACTTCATGGTCAGGATGCAACAAAGAGGTCCTATCATACCTTTCAAGGGCACATCCCCAATGCTTTAAAATCTCCCACTAAGCCCCACCTCTCAAAGTTTCCACAACCTCCCAGTAGCACCAAGCTGGAGACTAAACCTGAGACACATGGACCTCTGGGGGACATTCCAGATACAAACTAAGCTTATGTTGTTTTGCAAAGCTCAGAGGTTAGGACCATTTTACAGAGGGGGCAAATGACAGACCCAATTTTCTCCCTGATAACCATTCATCACATTGTCCAGTCCTGGTTACTAATACAATCCTATTTGTGGTTGAGAGATGTGCTTTTTCTCAATCTAGGTATTTGTTTTCCCAGCCCTGCTGCTAATGGTATATGATACAATCCAGGGTAATGATTCATGAAAAAAAGATCTCCTAGCATTTCTATGAAGGCTTTATGTTTCTTGTTTTTCTTTAATAGAACTTCATGACTATTTCTGCCTGCCTTGTATATGAATTTAAGAACTGGAGTTATCCTAGCCATTAAATAACCAGGAAGCAAAAGATAAAACAAAAACAAACACAGAAATATTGGTTCAGCAGTTTGCTTCTGGACTTTGTGACATCAAATTATAAAATTTCATTCAACAGACAGAAGTTGAGTTTTATGTTGCCACAGGCATTCTCCACAAGTCTAAGCCTAATGTTCAAGTGATATTCCCAAGTCACACAACCTATGGCTTGTCATGCATGTTCTTTGTTTTGTTACATTCCTCATATACCTATGATATGATCACATAATATTTATCTTTCATTCTGTTAATGTGGTATATCATATTCACTGATTTACAAATGTGGAACTATCCTTGTATCCCACCGATAAATTCCACTTGATCTTTGTTAATTGCTTTCTGACCATGCAATAATAATGGTCATTGTAAACTATACTAACTTATAATGTTCTTCAAAGCAGTATGGTCTAGTAATGGACCCAAGTTTATCTGATGAATGCCATCTGGTTCTAATCCTGTCTCTGAGTATTTGCATATCTTTGCTTAGTGACAAGGTCAAATTTCTAAATTTGATGGTCTTTGTGAATGTAAGGTTTGGGTCACATGTCCCTGCCTGACTCAAGTTATTTACCGTCAAATTAAAATAAATTGCATACAGAGTCTCCAGTCACATATTTACCTGTATACAAATGTAATTCAAAGTTGCATATCCATAAACTTGTCAAACCAGCTGGTCAATCAAAATAGCTGTATCAGCTCTGAGGGGAAATGTACATGTGTTTTTTTTTTATTCTTCCATTTCAGAATACTCCTGAAGGACTTTTGCTGATTGGTTTTACTGCATTGCCAGAGATTTAAGACCAAGAAATTCCTAGGAAGTTCTCTTGCCTTAGGTATGCCAAGACCCTGAGTTTCAGTGGGACTGAACTTACTGGATCTTTCCTCCATTAAAAAGAATACTTCCACTACTTTAAGCTAATAAATGTATGATTTATGGCTTTGAGTATCTATTTGATACTATGTCTGAATAATGGTAACAAGGAAAACACAAAAGACATTTTGACTCTTTTTTTTTTAGATTTAAAAAGCTAGTGAGCACTTTCTTTCATGTCAACTATTTTTAGACATAGATGGCAAGCCATATGGATATATTTCTAGTTTTTTTTATTTCTAGTAAGGTTTTATTAAAAAAGAAAAACACAGATGAATGCGAATGCTTTCAAATCAGTGAAGATTTCAGTGTTAGCCATTTAGATTCTCACAGGATGCCTTTAACACTCTCCTTTGCCCACATGGAGAGAAAAATCTTTTCAGTAGCACCTTCAGTATACACCTGCCTGTTTAAAATCAGGCATACAAAAGAGGAAGTGTTGATGAATTTGGTGCTGTCTAGACAAGAATACTACAGCGCAGTGTTGAGCCGGTGGTTGCCATGGTAATGAGCAAATAAGCTCTAACAGCCCTGCTAAATAGTGGGTTATAGATGTTTCCTTTACAATAGGCAATTCTTCCTTCCTTGAAATGGGAATTGCCAAAAACAATCTAACTCTAAGACATGGAATCATGGCATCCAATAATGTTTCAGAATGTAAGATGAATGCCACACTTGAATGTTCCTTGTCAAAGTAATTCATTTTCTTTGTCATTTGTCAGCAGAGTGAAAAGTGTCTCATTATGAAGCAGAGAAGCTTAAGCCTTATAAACAACATTATGCAGGCAGAAAAAATAAGTATTTTCACTTGCTTTAATAAATGATACCTTTTGAGTCTTTCTCTCATTGGAGTTATGCTTTTTGTTTATTCAACCAACACTTTTGGATCTCCTACTTTATTCTAGCCCTGGAAGAACCTCTGGATGCACATATTTGAATAGAGGTTATCTTTATCTTCAAGGAACTAATAGTTTTGTGGATAGCACATAGAAGCCAAGACAGATTTGGATAAGTGGTATATGTTGACATGTAGAGTACTTCTGGAATAAATAGATACAGGCAAAAAACAGTCCTGGGAGATCAATGAAAGTACCATGGTAGATGTGGTATCTAACCTGAAGAAAGACAGGAATCCATCCAAAGTAGGAGAAAGCATACAAAAGGAGGGAACTAGGGATTCAATACCTCAGAAGCATAAGAGAAAAAGCACTGCATTCTAGTCAACTGGGGAAAATAAAAGCAACTGAGTGAACCTGGCACAGTGGCTCATGCCCATAATCCCAGTGATTCTGGAGGCTGAGGCAGGAGGATACCAAATTCAAGATACTAAATTCAAGGCCAGCCTCAGCAACTTAGCAATACCCTGTCTCAAAATCAAAAATAAAAAGTGCTGGGGATCTAACTCACTGGCAAAACACCCCTGGGTTCAATCCCCAGTACAAAAAAAAAAAAAAAAAAGGAAAAAAACAGAGCGACATATGAATATAGGATGCAATAGGGTGTGTGAGGGATAAAAATAAAGAGAAGAGACAGAGTTTTAACTATGATAGCGATCTTTAGAGTATGAGACTTTATCTTGGAAATACTGGAGAACCAATGAAAGCTTTAAGCAGAGGAATTACATCTTAGAAACTTATTTCTAACTTGAAGTATGGAAGATGGCTTGGAAGGAAACAAGAATAGATGCAAAAAAAAAAAAAAAGAGTTAAATAGAGTTTTGTTGGGAGTAGGTAGTATGGGAACTAAACCCAGAAGCACTGTATTCCTGAGCTACATATCTAGTCCCTTGTATTTTTTATTTTATAACAGAGTCTTGCTGAGTTGCCCAGGTTGCCCTCAAACTTGCTATTCCCCTGCTTTGGTCTCACAAACTGCAGGGATTACAGGTGTGTGCCGCCACACCTGTCTTTAATGGACATCTGTAAGTGCCAACAACTTGTCAAATTCAAGGGTCTTTTCCAAATTATTATTCTTTCATCTATGGTGAGGATTTCCCCCAATGTCCATGCTTCCTTATTGCACATTTAGGAGTTGAAACCTGTTGGACACGTGACAGCTCAAACATATTTTCCAGATTCCCTTGAAGCTAGGTGTGACCATGGGATCCAAACTGAAGTTATATGTGCAACTTCTGAGGCAGGTTTTCTCTGTTTCCATTTTCTTCCTGCAGGCTTGAAAAGAAATGTCAGACAGAAGTGGAGAAACTAACTTAGACCATGAAAAGTAAGACCAGTTTTAAGAGGCAGAGTATTAAGGCTGAAGTTCCCTGGGACTCTGATGATCATGGAATCACCATACCATCCCTGAACCATCTAACACTGCCTTTTTTTATTTCTTAGTTATAGAAAGCTGATCCGCTGTCCTAATTGATACACTGCCTTTATGCTATTTGACTGCTAGTTACTTTTTCTGTAAACTTTTTCTAAATATATTCTTCATGGCAACTTCCCTGTCTATCTACAGCTAAGAGTTTTCTATCATCCGTTGGTCTATCCATCTATTTATCCATTTATCTACCTATCTACCATCTATCTGCCCATCTTTGCTCTCCTTTTACTTCTCTAGTTATTCCCTATTTAGTAACTTTCTTAGACTCTCTTTGTCTTTCTATCACCCATTGTGGGTGTGATTCAAGATTCTGTTTTAAATTTCTTTCCTTGATAGACTCATGACTTTATTCAGTGCAGAAGCCTTCCAGTTTGATATTGTGTCCTGACTTTTATCTAGACTCATATTTTCAAATATTTCAACGTATTTCCTTTTATGTCTTTAGCCATCATTTTCAAGTCAACATGTCCCAAACTAAGCATGTCATCATCTTACCCCACCCACATGATTCCATTTCCCAGGCCTATCTTTTCTTTCCAAGGCAGAATCATTTTTTTTTCATTCTCTGATAGTTCCAAATCTCATGGTTAACCTGAACTGCTCCCCCATCCCCATTTCTCTTAGAAATGTATATTATTCTCATTGCTGTGTTTTGTTTCAAATAACACCTATATTTTTCCTTCCCATCAGTGTCACCATTATTCAATACAACCTTTTTTAGCTGGGTACCCTACTTCCATTCTCTTCCTCTATCACTCCCTGTCCTAAATATAACACTGTGAACACAGTTCCCTAAATTAATACTTTTCCCTTTTGCTTCTCTAAGAACTGATAAAGGATTTATCAGATTAGGCCTTAATATAACCCCTAAGAAAGACTGTGCTTCAGTAGAAAAAAAAAGAGTTTTAGATTTTGACAAAACAGGGTTTGAATTACAGTCTATCAATCACTAGGTGTGTGACATTGAACAAATTTCTTAACCACTTGAAGCTTAAATAGTCACATGTAAGAAATAGAGGTGGCAAGAATTCACTTCTGGAAGATTCTGTGAAACTCAGGTGTGATAATTGACCCTTATGTGATGTCTGGCACATGGGAAGATGACAGTAAAGACCATTTCCCTCTGGATCACTATGAACAGTGATTGTCTACTCTGCCATTGTATCTAAGTTCTAGTGTCCTCTTCCTCAGTTAGGCTGATTGTGTTAAACCCCTGTGCCTCTGCCCATATTGTCCCATATATATGACATATTGTGTGTGTGTGTGGGGGGGTGTACTCTTTCCTCTTTTATTCAGCAAACATTTACTGAGACACATTGAGCAAAGTATACTGTTGAGGTCATATCTAAAGCTGGGAGTCCAAGGTTCTAGTTTCATCCTACAAATGACATGGTACTTTGGGAAAGTCACATCTGTTTGGGGGGCCATATGTACTTTACTAGAAAAATTTGGAAGTTTTTTTTTTTCTTTGATTGTATGTTCTATCCACTTTTAGAGTATACAAATGGAACGCTGAGGCACTAAAACCAAACAGTAAGAACATGGACTTTGGATTCAAACTGCCAAAGTTCAAATCTTGGCTCTGTCAATTAGTCACTGTGCTGTCTAATACATGCTGTGCTTAGATTCTTCACTGTAAAGTGGATAGAGGAAGAGTTACTTCCTCAGAGGTTTGCTGTGAGGATCAAAAGTGCATATAAAGAACTTAATACAAAGGGCATGAGGGAACATCTTTAGGTGAGGGAAGCATTTTGTTTCTTGGTTGTGTTGGTGGTTATACTACTGTATACACATGTTAACAGTCACAGCCCCTAGTACCTGAAAAGAGTTAATTTGTCTCAATAAACCCAATTTTAAAAGAAGTATTCTGTATGATTTCATCTCAGTGACATCCTGAAAAAGGCAAAACTACAAGGACAAAGATTGGTGTTTGCCAGGGGTTAGGGGCCAGCAAGACAAGGATGAATAGGTGGAGCATAGGAGAATTTTAGGGCAGAGAAATCATTTTTTATGATACTGTAATGGTGGATACATGTCATTATACACTAGTCAAAATTCATAGGCTATTCAACATGAAGACTGAACCTTGGACTTTAGTTAATAGTGTGAACCAAGGACTTTAGTTAATAGTATTCATCTGAGACCCCTACATGGGCCCTGAAACACTGGTAAGTCACTGGATTTGCTGAACAGGGGAGTGAGGGGACCCTAGAGAAGAGGAAGTCAACCAGTACTGATTCTGCAAATGGGAGAGTCATTGGAAAGATAAATGTCCCTGATGCTTCCAAGAGAAGCCATGTATGGTCCTAGCAGATAGCATCACTGATAGAGGAAAACTAAAGGAACCAAGAGACTTCATACATGTTCCAAGAATAATCTCTGAGGAATCTCAACTGACTTTTAACAATAGATAGGAACAAGGTCAATTTTGACCAACTTGGTCTTAAACACTTGGCAAGAGAGAATAGCCAAAGCACAATCCTACATGGAGATTTAAAGGGAAGGACAATGTTTTTTTTTTTTTAATGTAACTTAAGATGTATACTTGTGTTGGCCCTGCCAAAAGTAAAACTGGAGGCTATAAAGAAGGGGCTCTTATATGGGAATTCCTAATAATTATCACAAAGGACTCTAGAGTCATAAGTTTGTCCTGAGTTAATTTGAGCCTGATCTCATAGACTTAAAAAATCTTCCTAAACTCCAACATAGATAAACTTGATTTGTTTTTCACTGGTATGACTATAGGTTGATGTTTTCACAGACTGGTTGAAATTCTAATTGCTTTTGTGCTAATTACTTACAAAAAAGTAATGCTTTGCTGTTGTGTTTATTGTTGTTTTAGCATGATCCCTGCCAACTGTATGCCTTGTCCAGTCACCTGCCATCTGCCACTGTGGACCTCTAGACTGCCCTGATGCTGAAAGCCCTTAACTGTCCACACCTCACCTCCTAGGTCACTTCCCCCAACTTCACCCTCTTTCAGTAGGAAGTACTTAGAGACATAGAAATGGAATGTAGAAACTGGCAGTGGAGACATATAACGGTAGCCTACTTTATGCTTTGACTATAGCTCTTGCTGCTCTGCCACTGCAACTTATTTTTATTTTAAAAAAATTAGTTGCAGATGGACACATACCTTTGTTTAAATTATTTACTTTAAATATTTATTTTTTAGTTGTAGTTGGACACAATACCTTTATTTTTTAATTTATTTTTATGTGGTGCTGAGATAGTGCTAAGCAAGCACTCTACCACTGAGCTACAACCCACAGACCCATTCAACTTATTTTTAAAATAGACATGTTTCTTTCTCTTCCTTTCTCCCTTCCCAAATCTCAGAGGAAACAGGATTACCTTTCTTCCCCATCCTAGGTAGAGTTATCTGTCCTTGAGCACACACTCACTATAGTAACCAAATAATTCAGACTTTGGGGATGGTACCAGAAGATCTCAGAAATGACTCTCTCTCAAACTAACAAGTGAAATACAACTCCTGACAGAACGCATGGGATGTATACTTTGAATCAACTTTTTTAAAAACCCCTGCTCTCCTAGATGGGCAGAATCACAGACAGGAGGCTTTTAGACAGGAGGCTAGCAAAGCAATAAAACTTATTTTTCATTTTTCTAAAAAAAAATAATGCTCATCAATTATAATAAATGTGTCACTTCCATGAGAAACATTAGGAATAGGAGAACTTTTGGAGGGAAGAGGGTTCTACATGAGGACTTTTAGTTTTCCATTCAATTTTTCTGTAAACCTACTTTTTGCCTTAGAAAAGAAAGTCAATTGCAAAAATCAAATTATAAAAAAAATCGTTAAAACTATCACTCAGCAAGTTAGTTGACTGTTATTACTACTCCTTCCAATGAAAATGAGAACCAAAGTTATTTTCTTAACAGCATGCCAACATAGCTCAGCTTGGACTAGATTGCAAGGGCAGAAGAATATAAGAAAATGCAATAAAAAAAAGTGGTTCCTCTCAGACTTCTTAAATATCGTTCTTTTTTTTTTAGGTTTAATATAAACTTATAAACCACCCCCTCCAAGCATCCCTCTGAGGTCTGAACTGCATGTGGAAGCTGCTCTTTTCTCCTGAGCTGCTCTTGTTCCCCATGATTCAACCACAGATGCTCTTTCTCATTTCATGACTGTGTCTGTCTGCTGCTTCACCAAGGAACTGAAGACATGGAACAGTCAATTAAATATCACATTTTCAGTGCCCTTGGGAAAGCCACACAGGAAACAGACTGTGTTTATATCTCACACCTCTGGGGAGGCTGCACAAGCTGAAAGCAATGTAGGATTTTTTTTCCTTTTCTTTATTCTCAAAGAAGAATTAAAAACAAAAATCCAAGCCACACAGCTACCCAAAACAAACAAAAAATGTAGTTTTAAATATAGAAACACTCCTTCGTGATTGAATATGCATGTGGGAGACTTGTCATAAAGTCTGTGAAAAAAATCTGGCCCAAGGCTGTTGCTGGGGGCTGAGCAGCCCTTCATGCAGAGGGTTATCAATGTTTATACATCAAGTCCACCCTGCATGGGTCAACCTCTCCTGGGATCTGACAGGTAGCACTTTGCAGGGGTTTACCTGTTGATGGCTCATGCATGCACAAGCTTATGATGAGGAGAGTATGAAAACTCAGAGGAAGCCAGAGACTCTAAGGCCCAGCTTTATTGAGGCAAGAACTCTGCCAGACTATAGACATGCAATGTAATTCTCAGGCTCCAGTTTATCCATTAATGAAATGTGCATATTATACTAGAAAATCTCTAGGGCCCCTTCCAGCCCCACCATCCTATGATTCTGCAATCCTACTGAGGATATTTTTACAGCTAAAATTTTACAAGGAAAAAATATTTTAATCAATTAATTTATGTCTATCCATCTTTTATTTTCTATTTTCATTTACATAAACAGATATTAAAGTGAAAATTCATAATAAAGCATGAAAAATAATGAACACTTTACCAATAGCTTCAGAGCCCCTCTGATTACCAGCCCTATTATCTTCCCTTCTGCTCTTCCCAGAAATAACTACTGCTATTATTCTGCATCCATTATTACAGATTTTTTTCACACACATTTATATACAGAGAAAATAAGCTCTAATATAAATTGTATGATACCATTTGTTTTGTTCTTTTTTAATAGCTATGTATTTTTCCACAGTATGTGTTAAGTATTATTTATTCATCCATATTCTTATGGATGGCTGTTGAAGTCACTAACACAAACAGTGGTACAACCAGTGCCTCACAATGAATGAGTGGATGCATTTTTCTAAGGTAGTAGAATTAGTGAATGAGTGTTTCTTATCATAGGTGTTACTAAATTGTTCCAGAAAGTGTCTATGCCAAAGTGCACACCTATAGGGAGTACATTTGCACTAGGATTGTGTAGAACAATGGTTAAAAGCCTAGGTTCTGAAAATAAACTGTATGCAACACTTATTAGTTTTGAGACTTTGATCAATATATTTTCTCTGTGCCTCAGTTTCCACAAATGAAAAATAGGAACAGAATGCTTCCACATGGTAAGTTGTTCTGGGGATTATTAGCACAGTTACTGGCACAGAGTAGCCATTCAACGTTAGCTCTTATCCACTACTTTGAGAGACTTTAGTTTGAGGGACTTTGAGTTTTTTAACCAAAAACGAAGTCCCACCTCTCAAATCACTCCATGAGTCAGGATTTTTCCAGACCTAGAGGTTAAATGCCTGCTGGGCTCATTTAACTCACACTTCTGTCTCCCTGTGATGTGAAGCCAGAAGGACCCTGACTGACAGACTGCCAAGTGCCTGTTTGTACAACAACTTCGCTAGTGTAAATAGATAAATGCAAACTGCAACATCTAAGAACCTTTAGGGGATCCGAAGACATTCTTGGGAGAGGCTGATTTCATTAATATTTAAGAAAGAAAATACCTCCATGTTAACCCCACATGCTAGACTATCCCTAGGGGTTGTTGACCAGGACAAATTGCACAGGACCAACCACCCAAAAGTACTTTCATGAGGATGAAATTGGGCTAAAACGAACAACAAAGATATCTTAGAGGGGGAAAGAAAGCTGAAAGAAAAACCAATGGCAACTATAAGGATGTTTGTGAAAAGACAAAAGTCCTGTTTTGTGCACTCTGCTGTGGTGTTATTAGAAAGGACCTGAGTGTAGAGAGATCCTAGAGGAAACAGGTTTGGTTGACTCTTTGAGACCAACTCAAGAGGCCTCTCTCCTCTTGTCCCTCCCTCCCTTGTTAGGATAATCAAGAGGAAGGACCTAGGATGTTTCCACTTAGGATGCTTTCTATCCGCATAGACAATCTAGCTGTTTTCAATGGAATTATAAAAATATGAAATAGATTATTTTAAGCAAATAAAAATTTATGATGCCTATAAAGATTCATGGACTTGCTTAAGGTCACACAGTCACTGAAGGATCCAGTGGTCTTGTGTCATAGCTCAAAGCCCTTTCTACCCATAACACTCATTCCTAAACACACATAATAAGCCAACTAAACAAACCTCCTCACATCCTGAGATTGGATTTTGGAGCTCTTAAGACATGAATTCTTTCTCAGACAGTTGTCTTGGACTTTCATCCAGGTCTGTATCAAGTACTGTGTCTAAAACAATGAGGTGGGTGATTAAGAGCAGAGGCGAGAGTGTCACCAGCCTCATGTGAATCCCAGATCCCACACTCTGCACCTCTCCCTGCCTGCAGTAGGAGGGATGCTTCCAGCACCTGACCACCACCCTCTGGGTTACATCGGGATCTTCAGATTTATCTGTTTTACGCTCTTGAAGCTTGACAAAACTCAAATGGGCTTGTTGACTGTTTCCAGAGTCATCAAAAAACACGTAAACGTAAATCTGTCCTCTTTTAAGCTTTCTTTTGATAAAAAGAGCAGATGTATTGATAGGTTGATTGATCAATTGATTATCCATACTTTCAATAGATAGTTTTCCACTCGGTGCTGGGTTGTTTTTTGTTAAGTTTCACACCAGTTTCAGTATTTCTTCCTTTTATTTGTTTCAGTTTCTCTTCATTTTAAGTTGCTTTTGTTTCCATGTGTGTCAATTTGTTCTCTTTGTAATTTTACCTCAGATTTTTGTTTACAGAGACTCTCTAGTTAAATATTGCCGTACCATAACAAAACACAGCTGTAATAGGAAATCTTTGCAGAATTTAAAGCTCATGAGCTCACTTTACAAATGGAAGCTGGCCTGCATATTTCCCTGGAAAGCAGGGCTGGGAGTGCCAGGAGGAAGCGTGGGAGCCTCGATCTAGTGTTTGTCACTGCACACCGTGGTCCACAGAGATCACCACATCCAGTTTATCTGAGAAGGAACTAGGCCAGGGCATAGGCCCATGTGGTGTTGTGTAGTACTGGCTTTACCCTGAGCACAAGTGGTGCACATTACAGACAAGAGAGCAGAACCAAAAGCCAAATTGGTAGTTCTCCAGCCCACATAATGGTTCCCCTACCTCTGAACAACTGACCTTGAAATTAGTATCATATAGCTTAGCACTTAGTGAGAAATGAGCATTCACAACAAATACTCCCCAAATCAAATTCTAGCAGCTTCAAGCCTCCTGAGTGTGTGGATTCTATTTTATTCTTACTCTAGCCCCAGCTGAGAATGACAGTAGTAGGGATAGAGCAGGTGACCAATAAAAATATCTGATGGATCACTAAATTGTCTTCCTTGGGAACAAGGAATTTCTTGAATTAAATTCTTTTCACTATACTAAAGAATACAAGCTCCGTGAGTTGACAAATCTTTGTTGATCTTGTTCATTGTTAAACACCCAACTTCTAGAAAAGGGAGTAGAACATAATAAGAAAATATTTGTTAAATGAAAAAACAAATGGGTTCATATGCTTTTTTCCATTATCCCCTGGATGGCAGCAGAGAGGAAAAGAATAGCTGTCCACCTTCCTGTGGTATCTAAAAGCAACAGGAAGTGACAGTAGCCATTGTCCAGAGTGGCCATCCCTTCCAGTTCCAAGCCAGGAATAAACTCTAAAGATTTTTCAAATGACTTATTCAATCTTCCACTGTTTGAGTCTACTTTATAACTCAAACACTATACTCACTTTTAAACTGTAGCACCTAAAAATGAGAAAATGATCCAGATAAATGGTTCTCCAAGTGAGATCCCTGGAACCAACATCAACATCACTGGGAACTTGCTAGAAACGCAACTTTTTGTGCATTACTCCAGATCTACTGAATCTGAAAGTCTGGTAGTAGGGCTGACAGTCTGTGTTTTAACAAGCCCTTCATGAGATTCCAATGCATACTCAATCATGAGAATCAGCGACTTAAAAGTCCATGGCTCCTGTTTCTCCCTTCCCCTTCAAAATCAATTTCTATTTTTTAAACCTTCATCTACCTTCATGATTTTATTTTTCCACAGCCTAGGTCTCTTCCACCAATTCCAGGGCATCAGGATCATCTGGTCTAGTCTCATCTACATTTAACATGTATATTTATAGGGCATCCACTACCAATAGGAGAACATGAAACATTTCTATGCCAGAGAAATTCCTACAAAAACCTCCATATTCATTTCCATTTCCCACCAAGAAAGATGAACAAAGTGAAAAATTACATATTAGTGACTAACCAAAGAACAAGCCATAAAAAATGAATGACTAAGTAAGTAAAAGTCTAATTTCCCTTACTTTCTACTGCAGAGCTCTAGGGGTAGATCCTGCTGCCCATGTGCCTCTTATATCATCTACCATGAGTTGACTTATATAATGTGAGTTGTTGAGCCTGAAAAAGATGATTAAAAGAGGTCATTCCCAATGCTGCAAGCTATAGCTTAGACAGCTTGCTCCATGTCTCTCACCCACTGAAAGGCTTTTATCTAAGATGGAGTCATTCTGAACACATATTTTTGTCTTTGACTGCTAGGCACTCAGAAAGGGACATCACAGTACCAATTAGACACTAGTTCTAGCTGCCCAGAGAAAATCCCAGGCACCGTTTAGATGTTGCAGCAAAATATCCATCCATAGAAAGAAAAATGATAAAAAGTTTAGAAAGGACAAATTACTTTCAATTGGAAACATTTTTGCCAAAGTGAACAAGCAATATTTGAGCCAGAGATGGGCATGCCAGGAAATGTTTCACAGTACCTCCTCTTGCTGTTTAGTATAAATTAGGAAATCAAAGATGTAAACTTGTTAGAATCCATGGGGGATTGGAGGTGGGGGATAGGTCTTAAAAGGGCAACACTGATGGGCTCACAGATCTGCTGGGGATCTGGAGCCAGGCACAGCTTCGCACCCTGCTGGTTCATCCCTTCCCTCCCCTCCCATACCTGTAGTTATTTATTTTTCCAAAGTTTGAAAGAGGAGGTCAAGCCCGGCCATGCTGAAAACAGAATGGTTCCAGGAATCTTACTGAGAAGTCCAAAAATATCTACCACCCCACAGGCAACTTTATCTGCCCAGTCTTTAATCAGGTCATCCTACTATTAACAGTCCCATGGTAACATTATTTCTTGGGGCTGTGAACATGGGTCTAAACCAAGTCAGGATCAACATACAGGTCATGTTATACATTTTTTTTTGTATTCTTACTCTTCATCAATTTGGCTTTATAGGCCGTTCCAAATTTCTTTCAGAGCTTTGGGCTAATTTTCAGAACAGGCAAATACTCTAGAGTCTTACTTATGATTCTTCTATTACATGGGAGTTGCATAATCATGTTATAAATGAAAAATTATGTTGTCATGAAATTCTTCTAGGACTTCCAGGAATAAACTTTCTTGGATGAGGTCCAATGTGCAATCACCTTCTCCTGAATTCAGGGCTTACAGCACCTGTTTTATGGCACCAGAGTGAGTGTGTGCACTCAAGGCCAGGGGGCACTTGCTTCGTTCTCTGTCTCCATAAATGATGCCACTGTCTCCGGCAGACTACACTGAAAACCTTGAAGTCCCCTCTATCTGCCTCTTCTTGTCACATCCAACATTTTACCAGGACCGACCATGTGTCTTTTTGAAATATTTCTTTCATTTATACCTTTTTGTACATTTCAACTATTTGAACATTAATCCTGGGTCTTTTCAATTAGTGTTTAGATTATCACAGGAATCACCTCATCAGCCTCTCCTTCAATTTTTCCTAAACTCAATTGGTGTTCTGAGGGAAAGTCTCCTTCCCAACTTTTCAAGACAATCCCTAACAGACCACATATTCCATATTTTTAACTTTATTTAATGTTCATCATCCAACATAAAATAGACACCATTTAAAAAGAGCCAAGTCAAAACAAGTTATATTAGGAAGTAATAAATAATTTGTATGAAAATGCTTTATGTATTTAGAAGCATTTTACCAATGTAAAGAAAGGAAAAAAAAATCTTTCAGAAACAGTTGGGAAACATTTCAAACATGCCTTTATACACAATTTCATGGTTCATTGCTCATAAAAAATTTCAATAATGAATGCTCTGGAGATTGGATCAAGATGATGCTCTGGGAACACAAGACTCTGTCTCTTTCTGCCTAAATCCTGATAAATGACAGGAAAAATTTTAAATCTTGAAAACAAAAAAAAAATATGAGGAATCCCTGAAAGAAAACAGATGGAAAAGGAATAATGAAGAAGCTAACCACCCAGAATACATTTAGAAGGGAAGCATTCTGGAAGTGGGAGCTGCCAAAGGCACCTTGAATTCAGAGGCATCAAATGCAGACATTAGAAAATGTTTTGTGGACTAATCCACAAGATGATGTTTTGGGCTCTGTTTTTTGGAATAGACAAGTATGTGATGTCCCCTCTCTAATTTTCTCAGTTCAAGAAGTAGGTACACAGATATTTACCTTCATATTAATGCACAGATGCATGGGTCCAAAAGTTATAATAATGATTCTGGTGGCTACTGATACACTAGAGTGGTGGGAGCTGCTAAGTGCAAAGGGAAACAGAGAGAAAAGATGACACATGTGGAGAAGACTCAGTGCAAGCACTGTTTTCTCAATGAAGTTGTTTAGGTCAGCTTTCTCACTGCTGTGACTATACAACCCAACCAGCACAACTGTAAAGGAGGAAAAGTTTATTTGGAGCTCACATTTTCAGAGGTCTCTATCTATAGGTAGCAGACCCCATTCCTCAGGGCTCAAGGAACATGATGGAGGAAGAGTATGGCAGAGGGAAGCAGCTTACATGATGATCAGAAAGCAGTGAGAGAAAGTCCAGTTGCCAGATACAAAATACATGCCCCAAAGCCACACCTCCAATGCCCACATCCTCCAGCCACACTCTACCAGCCTTCAGTTAGCACTCAGTTAATCCCAATCAGGGGATTAAGTCACTGGTTGGATTAAGACTCTCACAACCCAATCATTTCTCCTCGGAACCTTCTCGCATTGTTTCAGACGTGAGTTTTTGGGAGACACCTCACATCCAAACCATAACAGAAGTCTTCCTTGATTTCCCCAGGGATCGTTAGATTCCATTCTCTGTGCCCATTTTATCTTCTATAGATCTCCTTTGTATCAATTATCATATTGTGTTATACCTGATAACATAAGAAGCCATGAAAATGTAAACATGTCATTTTATGATTAGATCTCAGAACTAGGAAAATATAGTAGCTGGTATATTGTTACAGAGAATGATTTGAAACACTTTTCATTGGGTTATCATAAACTCTAGTCTGAGAAACATTCTGCATTAGATGTAGGAATATGGTCAAAGAACAGTAGCTCCCATATAGCAGGTATGAAAAGAATAAAAACAAAACCCATTAAAGATAACTCTAATCATGTTACCCAGTAAAGTTCTAAATTCTTACAAATAGCATTCATTAACAATGGCAAGTCCAGCCCAAAAAGTTATTAGAGTTCTTAAAGGTTTGACAGATGTAATGTATAGGTTATTATTCCATTTCAATATCATGTAAAAATTGAAATGAATGAAATGGTGCATCTATTTGTTATAGTCTGATTTACTTTTTGGCATGATGACTATATTTCTATATTCTTCTGAGCAGTTAGGAAGACTACTTATTCTCAAGGCATTATGTATCTACCTTTAAGAGCATACTTATTTTTATCAATAGAAATGTATTATGCCACAACATACAAGCAATCAACCAAATGCAGTACTTTGTATTAAACCTCCATTGGGAATGAAGTACTTGTAAATTATTTGGGGTTAAATGTCTATATTTTGGATAAGAATTAAAATCCCCTGTGCATAGTCATAATGGACTTTGACTCCAGCAATTACCCATGCAAAACATATGTAAATTTTTCTGAGAGTAGGAAGGTTGATAGGTGATGGTGCAGAAAACAGATTGTCATTGAAATATTTCCAAGACATAAGTCAGCTATCAGGGAAGCCAGTTAAGTGTGAGCACCTGCTTCCTTCGGCAGGGAAAGGAAGCTGTAGCTCTTTCCACAGTGTGGACAGGAGCACAATGAGGCTGGCAGGGCAGCCTCATTCCTGCTGAGGCAGGACTCCAGGGTGTGGAGTTCTCTCGCTAAAGGAAGCAATACTGGGAGGATGGAGGATGGAGGACTGTTGGGAAACCGCTGGCAGAAAAACTGTGAGTGTAGTGCCACCGAAACAAGTGAAAGTGAGTATTTCAAGAAGCAATCATAATTAATGTCAAATGGTGATGAGCAGTTGAACAACATAAAGACTTTATTCCAGTTATCTGTTATTCCTTTCCAAAAGAGCTCGTCCACATGGCCAGTAAGCTAGTACTGGCTTTTGGCTAGAATCGCAGTTGGGGCTGCCATCTGGGATCTTTTTCTCCATGGGGACCATTTGGACTTCCTCACACCTTGGCAACTAGCTCCAACAGCAACTATTCTAAAATAGACTCAGTCTCCTAATGTACAGAAACTAGAACAGTATTATTTCTACTACATTCTGGTGTTCAAGCAGGCATGGAGCTCACCAAGATTTAAAGGAATGGGGCATAGTCTGTACTTATCAAAGGAGGCTTGTTGAGGAAATCACAGTCTCTTTAGTTTACCATAGAAGTCAGTGATTGACACGTACAAGTCTATTCATTGCAACATATTTTATAAACACAAAAGATTAGAAATGCCCTAAATAGCCCTATTGGGGTTGTTCATACATAAACTAATTTGAATTTGTAAAACAAACCCTCTGCACCCATAAAAATAGATTAAGATGTTTTAATGTAATGTTATGGAAATATTACCATGAGATATTATTGATATTTCAAACTCAATGACGTCTCATCACAATAAATGCATATGAACAAAACTCCTCTGGAATATACATTTCCAGTGGGGCAATACCACCTCCAAGGGGCAAAGCTGTGTTCTTGGGCAGGAGGTATCTTAATCTTTCTGTGTATAAAACAGAGACTCACATACAGTGCAAAAAAGAGATACATGATATATCTGTGTGTTAAATGTGGGGGTATAATCAGGAAAAGTGCATCTTAAAAGTCTCCCTGGGGGGAATGATAATTTTTTAAAAAGGTTGAGAAATACCACCCCAGAAGGATACAAAGAAATGAAATCAAATGATTATCTGAGAGAATAGAAAAGGATTACAGGGAAAAGAAAAGAATGAGAATGAGAGTGTTCAGTGTGTGCTCTTCGTATTTTTTTATATTAGACCCAATGGGAATATAGTATCTATCAAAATCTAAATTAAAAAAATAAAACTTAAAAAGAAGGTTATTCACTTTATTTAATGCTATGACATTACCAAATGGGAACTCTTTCAGCATATATTATAGTGTATATAAATCTTCTACTTTTAAAAGCCTATTCTAGGCAAGGAACTAATAATTTTGCTCAGTTATCTTGATGATTCAAAAGGGAAGCTGGTAAAGTGATGTTTTATGTGAAATTTTATGAGTCAATTATTATTTATTCAAGGGAAGTAATTTTAAAAGACAAATTAGTGACGGCCCCTGCTTCACGCTGAAGGGATAAAGGGAATGTTCCTTTCAGGGGTGTGACGGAGCACTGAAGTTCTCTCAGTGCTGAAGTTTTCCCTCCCCCACACCCCAGTTAGCAGAAGCAGGTATAAGATCTAGAGATGCAGATGTAATGGCAGCACCAAAAATATTTAGCAATATCTGGACTTGCAAAATGTTTTCTTGCATGTAACCAATGGCATAATTACACTGAGGAAGAATGTGACATATAGCCACTCCCTGCCAAATTCGGATGAAGTACATTTCCTTGAAATGTGGAGGCTTTTTGTAGATTTCTCTATGGATACACTGGCAGGAGCTGTTGTAGTGGTAATATTCAGCAAACCTAATGTTTAAACTTGGGCTGCCATAACAAAATACTACAGACTGGGAAGTTTAAATAACAGAAATTTGCTTGCTCACAGTTATGGAAACTAAAAGTTTGAGATCAGGGTGCTTACATAGTGGGGTTCTGGTGAGGGGTCCCTTTCTGGCTTTGCATATTTAGCCTTCTCACTGTGTGCTCATGTAGCCCTTTCTTGGTTCATGTGTGTAGAGTGTTTTTCCTCTCTTCCTCCTCCTCCTACTCCACCCCCACCCCCTCCTCTTTTCTTCTTTCTCTCTCTCTCTCTCCCTCCCTCCCTACACAAATCCTATTGAATTAGAATTGTATCTTCCCATTTGTATAACCTCATTTAACCTTATTAACTCTTTGTATCAGTCCATTTTCTGTTAGTATGACAAAATACCTGTGATTGAGAATTTGTAAAGAAAGGAAGGTCTATTTAGCTCACAGTTTGGAAGGCTGGAATTCCAAACAGCATGGCAGCAACTCTGATAAGGACCCCCTACATGCAACACATGTTGGTGGATGACATCATGGCATCATAAAGCCAGATAACTCTTTTACAATAACTTACTCTTGAGAAACTAATGGGGGTACCACAAGACCTACATAATCTTTTCCAGGGGGATGGCATCGATAACCTAATTACTTCCCACTAGGCCTCACCTTTTAAAAGTTCCACCACCTTTCACAGTGCCACTCTGGGAACCAAGCTTCCAACCATAAACCACTGGAGAACACATACTAATCATACCCAGGCTACCACACTCCTAGAAGCCCTATCTCTAATAATATGGTATTAAGGGATAGGGTTTTAACATGAATTGAAGTAAGGGCACATCAGTCCATAGCACCAATAAGCAAGAAATTTTTAAATATCTGCAAGGAAATCCTAGGTTTAAAATAGAGAGAATAAGAATCACAAAAGAAGAGATTGAGAAATAGAGCCATCTTTTCAGAAAGAAAAAAAAAACTTGTTTTATACCCTTATCTGATGCTGCTTGCCCACTCTAACTGTAAAAATGAATCTTGGCTCTAAGGCAATCATCTTTTTTTTCAGATCATCGAATTGAAATTCACATAACATAAAATCTACCAATTTAATCATTTCAAAGTATAATTCAGTGACTTCTGGTACATTTGAGGTGGTGCACAAACATCACCACTATCTAATTGTAGAACATTTGTATATTTCCAAAAAGAATCTCTATACCTGTTAAGTAATTTCTCCCCATTTCCCCTATCCTCTGTCCCTGGCGTTGATCTTTTAAAGTTCAGCAAAGAAATTATGAAAGTGTTCTCATTATTTGTTCCACTGAGAAAAAAAAATGATGGTATTTTAAAAGCTACTGGAAATGCTAACTCAAAGAGAATTTGACACTAAGTCTTTCCCCTATTTCATCACAGAAAAGATGACTTCATGGAAACATGGAGTCAGACACCATTCAAAGGGTCTCAGTGTCCAGGGCATTTCCAAATGTGTTCTACCACATAACAAAAAAATAGCTACCATGTACTCAAAGAAACAATCAGATTTTATGTTGAAATATATTTTGGAAATCCTAAGTTAAACTGTTAATAGATTTCTTTGCTCCACAAAGAGATTGAATAGAGTAACAGCAGGGAGGTGCTTGTTTTCATTTTACTTATCATTGTAGAACCTGGTGTTTTTCTATAACAAATGGACCAAAACACAGGTATATTTCACTTTTCAAAACAAGTGAGCTGTTAATTTAGTTCCTATAAATTTCAAACAACGTGAAGATCTCTACCTTTATTTTAAAGGGTTAAGTGGCAATGTATAGATATCAGCAACATTTGATGGAAATGAGAGACAATAGCATCTTTCCAAGGGGAATGCCTATCTGAGGGGACTACAGTATTTAGCTAATCCATTCCCTCGTGTGTTAGCCTCCTGGTCTTATTTAGAATAGATGTAATTAGATAAGGCAGGGTGCGTCATTTCCAAAATGACTGGTGTCCTTGTAAGAAGAGAAGAGAGAGACACCTAGGATAATGTCACCTGAACATGGAGGCAGAGACAGAGTTATGTAGTGACAAGCCAAGAAATGCTAAGGATTGAAGGCCACCACCAGATGCTGGAAAGAGGCAACAGAGGATTCTACACAGGGTTCCACTGGGAACATGGTCCAGCTAACACCTTAATTTTAGACTTCTACTCTGCAGAAATATGACAGAATGAATTTCTGTTGTTTTTAAGACATACAGTTTGTGGTAATTTGTTACTTGGAAACTAGCCCAAGATAAAAAATTCTGGAGCAGACCACAGCCTGACCTTTTAGAGATGGCATCTGTATTAGTTATATATATATATATATATATATATATATATATATATATATGGCTTATGTATATATCATATATATTTCATATATGTGGCACATACATCAGCTATATGTATGCCATACATATGTTTCAACTATATGTGTGTGCGTGTGTGTGTGTGTGTGTGTGTGTTTGATTGATTTGTTTTAAGGAATTGGCTGACAAGTCTCAAGATCTGCTGGTTGAGCCAGCAAGCTGAAGACCCCAGAGAGACAGTGGTATAGTTAGAGTCCAAAGGCCAGGAGACAAGAAATCCAGGAGGAGACGAAGTTTCCACTCAAGTCCAAAAGCAGAAAAAGCCTATGTCTCAGGTCAAAGGTCATTAGACAAGAAGAATTATCCCTTACTTGAGGGAAGACCAACCTTTTCCTTGTAATCAAGCCTTCAACTGATTGGACAAAACCCATTCATATTACGCAAGGCAATTAGCTTATTCAGTCTACCAAATTAAATGTCAATCTCATCCTAAAACATGGAAACAGAATAATATTTGACTATCTGGACACACTTTGGTCCAGGTAATTTAATACATAAAATTAACCACCATAGCATTCATGCCTGATCTTTGAGGACTCCTGTGTCCGATCCATTAGGTGGATTGATGGTTTTCCATGTCACCTCTGAAGGCAACAGAATCCTGTCTCTGGAACTGATCATGTCTGCTTAAGCACTTGTGATGTTCTAATTTATGGGTTTATGAACTGTGTTTGCCCTCTATTAAAATGAATACTTGTGTAGCAAGTGTATTTGTGGCAGAATTTGAAGTGAGAATTGCTTTCAGTTATGTTCTGATAGCAAGTTTTGAAAGGAAGTAGTTAGCCCTAACCTTTCTCAAAAATCTTCTGTATTACATTATCAGCCAAAAGAATGTAGGAGTAAAACATTGTCAAGTTGCTGGGAAGGGCTTTGAATTTTTACAAAACTTGAAACTGTCCATGTTCCAACAAGTTTTACTTGGATCCTTGAATCCTAGATTCCCAGTTGATATCTAGGTCATATCAGTTATTTCTTTGCACTGAAACATTGAATTATTAACCTTTCTGAACCTTAATTTGGATATCTATAAGCTGAGTAAAATAAAAGTATCTACCTCAAGGGCTGTTGTGAAAATTAAATATAACAATTCAGGTAGCATATTTATCAAAATGCCTGACACACTTTAAGGACTCATTAAAAGATGCCACTATTACTTTTAATCCTAATGATATTTGACAGGCCAAAAGAATAACTGGAGAGAGATAAATGGGAGTGATCATCAGAATGGACAGAAAGAAGGGATATTAGTTTTCCATTACTACCATAACAAATTACCACAAACTTAGTGACTTAAACCAACACAAACTCATTATACATTTTTTAGGACAGAAATCAGTATGTGTTTCATTTAGATAAAATCAACATATCTAGAGTAGCATTCCTCTCTAGGAAATTTTGTATACTTATTTGTATACTTATTTTGTATCCATTTTGTATACTTATTTGAGTTGTTAGAAGGATTCAAGTCTTGTCACATTTTTAAGACCAATGTCTTTAATTTCTTGCTGGTTGTAGACTGAGGATTGTTCCCAGCTTCTAACAGCCATTTGAATTCCTTGACTTATGACCCCCTCCTCCATCATCAAAGCCAGTAATAAGGGGTCAGGTCCTTCTCATATCTCATCTTGCTTCTAACTACTTCCACTTTGAAGAGCTCATGTGATTTGAATTGGCACACTCAGATTATCTAGAATAATCTCCCATAAGGTCCTTAAACTTAATCACATATGCAAAAGTCCTTTTGTCATTTAAAGTAACATATACATCAATTTCAGGAATTAGGATGTATACGTCATTGGTGTAGGCATTACTTTTCCCACCACAAAGAATGAAGAAGAAGATAGGTGGATCCTTAGCATCTCCTTCAGACCTTGCATCTTCTTCTGATCTAGACATTTTTTTTCCTAATTCTTTTTCCATCCCCACAAACGTTCCCTCCACAAATCACGATAGCCAAAGAGTCTCGGGTACAGCCAGAGACAAACATCAGCTTAAACATGGTATGATAATTGTTGTTCTGAGAGTTCTCAGGGAATGAAGAACAAGATGTTGATGAGAAGCGTTGGATGCATAAATAGAATTAGCCACTTGCACCAGAGCCAGTTTCTGCAGGTGTTTGAAGTGTCGTGAAGTTCTAGCATAGAGTATGTTCACTTCTAGATACACATTGAAATATAAGTCATGTGGGGTTTTTGGTTTTAGTATTTTTTTCCATTATTTTGTTGGTGCATTATAGTTGTACATAATGTTGAGATTTGTTGTTACATACTCATACATGCACAATCTAACAATATAAATTAGCTATTATCACCCCCTAGAACTTTCCATCCTCCTTCTCCCTTCACTCTACTGATCTCCTTTTAATTCTCATGAGATCCCCAGTCTCTTCCTTTTTCCTCTGTAGCTTCCACATATGAGAGAAAACATTTGACCCTTGACCTTCTGAATTTGGCTTACTTTGCTTAACATAATGTGCTTAAGTTCCACTCCATTTTCCTGCAAATAATTTGATTTTTATTTATGGCTGAATAAAAAATCTCCACTGTGTATATAACCACATTTTATTTATTCATTCATCCACTGATAGACTCCTAAGCTAGTTCCATACTTTGGCTGTTTATGCTATAAACATAAACATAAGCCATGTGTTTTAAAATCATCCAAGTATTATTCTCATGAATTACTCATATTAATACTACATGTGTGGGCTGGGGTTGTGGCTCAGTGATAAAGCTCTTGCCTAGCATGTGTGAGGCACTGGATTCAATTCTCAGCACCAAATATAAATAATAGAATAAATTCCATTGACAACTAAAAAATATTTTAAAAAATATTACATGTGTGCTATAGGGTAAGACTGGGAACTGGATCTGGAATAATTTCACAAGTCCAACATGAAGAATGCATAAAATTTTTCACTTAGTGAGATAGATGGCTTTGATTCCTAAGTGACTTTTCATCTATCCAATAAGATTTTATTGTTAAAAAAACAAAACAACAACAAAAAAAAAAACAGTGCTTTCCCTTTAGAGTTCCTTCTTGCTTTCTAGATTTCATAATAGGTCCAAGTGAAGTCAGCCCCATCTGGGAAGAAGTTTTGGGAATTTAACAGGCCTTTCTAAGTTGGCTTGTTTGGAGCTGATATTAGAAGAATAAGGCTGAGATGCCTAATTTTTCTACTGGAGATAGGAATGACCTTTGGAGGCCTAAACCTTTGAAGAAAGCCTTCCCAGGAATGCTCTGGTCTGGGCAAAGGGAAGAGAGACACTTCTCCCCTCCATAGATACCAGTCTATGGCTTGTGAAGCTTGGTTTGTGTCCCCATGACTCATTTTTAAGCCTGTCTTAACCTTGCCTTACTCCAGACCATGAGTCACAGAGAAGGTGCCTCAGACAGCTCTCTTCTACACTCCACACTAGTAAAGCAATTTAAGGAGGATGACCCAGATAGACTTGGAACACCAGATCTAAAACAATAATGCCTTTCTACTCTTCAGTTGACTGACTAGGTATGAAATCACATAATCAGAGGGTTGTACTATGGACTCCAAACTCTGTTAAGATGCAAATACCACAGGTAAAGGGAAACAATTACGCTTTCCTGGCCACTCACCTCTTGAATAAGAAAATTATTTATCAGGACTTTTGCAAAGAGTTTATTCTTATAAGAAAAATTATAGATAATGAGCAATGAAATCAGAAACAAAGGCAAGGGGCATCTACTTCAAAATTGTGACAAGGGATAATTTTTTTTCTTATTCTGTGAATGTCTTTGCTCCAAAACTCCTTAGAATTTTCTCTTCCTAAACATCTCCTTAACTATTCAACATCTAGAAACATCTTACAATAATAGATCAATGAGACAAATAGGAAAAGGGAAGTACAGAATATGCTTTCCACCAGATTGGGAGCTAACATTTAAAAATAAAACACCCCTCATTACATTTTTTCCTGAGAGAATCACTTTTTTTCTATTCGTTTTAGTTATACATGACAGTAGAATGTATTCTGGCATATTATACATACATGGAGCATAATTTATTCTAATTAGGATCCCATTCTTATGGTTATACATGATGTGGAGTTACCTTTGTTGTGTATTCAAATACAAGACTAGGAAAGTTATGTCTGATTAATTCTACTGTCCTTCGTAGTCCCTTCCCTCTCCCTTTCCTTCATTCCCCCCTTTGTCTAATCCAATGGACTTCTATTCTTCCCCTCCCTTGTTGTGAATTGGCATCCACATGTCAGAGAGGACATTCAGTCTTTGTTTTGGGGGGGGGGGGGATTGGCTTATTTCACTTAGCACAATATTCTCCAGTTCCATCCATCTACTGGCAAATGCCATGATTTCATTCTTCTTTATGGCTGAGTAATATTCTATTGTGGATATGTGGCATGTTTTCTTTATCCATTCATCCATTGAAGGACACCTAGGTCGGTTCCTTAGCTTGGCTATTGTGAATTGAGCTTCTATAAACATTGATGTGGCTGCATCCCTGTAGTATGATGATTTTTATGTCCTTTGGGTATAGACAAGGAATAGAATAACTATGTCAAATGGTGGTTCCATTCCAAGTTTTCTGAGGAATATCCATACTGCTTTCCATAGTGGTTGCGCCAGTTTGGACTCCCATCAGCAATGTATGAGTGTACCTACCTTTCTCCCCACATCCTTGACAATATTTATTGTTACTTGTATTCTTTATAACTGCCAGAGAATCACTTTTCAGTAATGTATCAGGGTAAAAAATAAAATTTGCTTAACACAGAAAGCTTATTGTAGTTTCCACTACTCAGAATATCACACACAGTTTACATAGTGGCTCATGGGCACCGAGCTCTACCAGCTAAAATTCCTTAGACAACCAGACTACTCTGTTTGTCATCCACTATATCAATTTACATCATAGACAAAGCAATATTCTAATTCATACACACCATTCAGAAGTGATCATGCTAACCTGGCTCATCACTTCTGGAACACTCAGCTTAACTCTCATTACATTTCTTACTACAGGAGTCATTTCCAGTTGGTAGAGCAAACTCCACCTTGTACTGGTTTCTTGGTTTCATACAACACTTTGATTGGCTACTAATGATAAGAAGGCTCAAAGGGAAGAAGGAATCCTGGGTACCAGTTTATCAATCCTCCTCCCCTTGAACATGAATCCCAAACCTCTTCAGAGGGGTGAGCCACTGGTCTCCTCCGATGAAGTCCAATTTCCACAGACAATCCCAAGGGGATTGGGGCTGTGAGTATCCACTTTGCAAAACAAAACTGAAGAAAAAGCAATCTGCCAACATGAAAAAAAAACCTCATCATTAGTATCTTATTTAAGGGTGGTGAGAATGAGACAGAAAGCACAGTGGAGACCTCATGTTTGCTCACATGCATGACACTGATCAGATTTTATTTATTGCTTATACATATCTTACGGTACTTTCTATCTGCCAGGCACTCATCTGTTTTCTAATTATTAACCCAGATAATCTTCATAAGGATCCTGTGAGGAAGGAATTGTATCAATTCAATTTACAAATAAGGAATCTGAGGCATGGAAAACCTATGAAAGTCATGAAGCTGGGGCTGGGGTTGTGGCTCAGTGGTAGAGTGCTTGCCTAGCATGTGTGAGGCACTGGATTCGATTCTCAGCATCACACAAATAAAATAAAGATATTATGTCGAATTACAACTTAAAATATTAAACAAAGGTCACAAAGCTGGTAAGTGGTAGAACTAGAATGTAAACCCAGATAGTCTGTGCTCTTAACACTATATTAAGTTGCTCTTATTCTCTAATAATAAAATGACAACATGTGTTTGATATGACTCAGAATTCCAATTCTTAACTCACTTTCTTTTTCAAAATCTCCTTACTCTAATATTGTTTCTTAAACTGGTATCTGTTTCTTAATTCCCTAAAGCTAATCTGTCACTTACACCTATCAAGACTATTTCTCCCCTATCCCTCAGTCTGTTCTTCATTCTGCTGTGTCCTTGTGTTCAATAACCTGCCTCGGGGGTTGCCCTGACACTTCTCCCACATCCTCTGTCCATTCTCTCTGCTGCTATTCTAAAACTCAACCTAAACGCTCCACTCCACTCGTAAGAACTCTCTCATGCTCTCCCGTCCTCCATACCAGTGATTCTCAAAGTGTTTCTCCATGGACTATCAATATCAGAATCATTCTAAGGACCTTCAAAACATAAAGATTTGTGTTTTTTCCATCCTAGGTCTATCAAATCAGAATTTTAAGAGACCTAGGAGTCAGAATTTTAATAAGCTTCTCAGGACATTTTTATAAGCACCAAAGTTAATCATAGGTCTATCAGATA
Organism: Spermophilus citellus; assembly: GCF_964194105.1. Classification (NCBI taxonomy): domain Eukaryota; kingdom Metazoa; phylum Chordata; class Mammalia; order Rodentia; family Sciuridae; genus Spermophilus; species Spermophilus citellus. Next base: position 193,727,386 of record NC_138182.1, on the reverse strand, counting down.
AATTCTAATTGCCACTGAAAAGTACAAAGGTTTTCCATGGTTTGACCCTGTCCTCTGGCCTCTGCCCTACCCTCTGCAGTCCTGCATTACTCAGCAATGCCCTGGGCCCTACTATCCCATTCACATTGACAGAGTGTGTGTGGCTGCCAGCCTCTTCCATCTTGAGGGTTCCTCTGGTTCTGAGATCTGCCTCCTGAGAAGTCATGCTCTAATGACTTCTCTTGTGCTGTCTACTCAATGAGATCCTTCTTGAATACATCATCCTAAACAAGGTAACCATTTTTTTCCACTCTCCCTTTATCCTAAGTAACACTTTCTAGATGGTGCTATATATAGTTCTTTGCTTACCTATCTACTACACTAAGAACTCTTTAGAGGTAAAACCTATCTTTTTCACTATTTATTTATTTAGTATCAGGGATTGATTCTAGGGGCACTTTACCACTGAGTTACATCCCCAGCTCTTTTGAAACAAGTTCTCACTAAGTTGCTATAATTGGTCTCAAATGTGATCCTCCTGCCTCAGCCTCCTGCCGGTTATAGGTGTGCAAACTGTACCCTGCTGTCTTTTTCAGATTTCACCTCGACTTCTACCACAGCCTGAGAAAAAGAGATACTGACCAATATTTGTTGAATGAATGCACTCAAGTACACAAAACTCCATGAAACAGATAACTCTGTTTAAAGAGTTCTGTGGAGTGAATGTGTCTCTGCAAAGTTCACACAGTGAAGCCCTAACTCCCAGTGGGGCTGTATTTGGAGCAAAGAAGCTCTTACATGTTAAGTAAAATAAAAGGATGGTGTCCTGATCATATAAGATTTGTGCCCCTATAAAAAGAAATATCAGAGGGTTCACTCTCCATTCTCTCTCTTCGATACAAAGACACAGCAAGAAGGCCCCATCTGCAAGCCTGGAAGAAAGCCCTCACTAGGAAATGAATCCTTTGGGAATCTTGATTTTGGATTTCTAGCTTCTAAAACCATGAGAAAATAAATTCCTCTTGTATAAGCCATCCAGTCTGTGGCATTTTGTTATAGCAGCCTGAGTACACTAAGATAAGCAACAAGCCGCAGGAGCCATCACCTTTCGAGGTAACGTTTGTGCCAAGAAGTGGAGCATCTTCAAGATTACACATAGGCATTCCTTTTCTCTCGCACAGCTGAAAAGAGCTATGACATCTTCTCTGCTAACACTCAGAGTCCATTGAGGGGAGACTTCTTGGCAATGCTGTGTCTATTGAAGTTTCTTGCACTGTTTGATAAAAAAAAATTAGACAGAAATTGAAATCTATTTGAAATAAATCTGTATAGCTAACATAGAAAGCCTTCTTTTTAGAAAGGAACTCTGAGCAGTTGAAGGCAGGGAGACTGGGAATTAGATGTGATAGTTAAGCTGCTTTTGTAACCACATGATAAAAAGCAACAGTGAACTGGCAAAGTGGAAAGGAAATCTTATTTGTATCAATATCAGAGTATATTACAAAACTCAGGCTTATGGATGCAGCTGGAGGCAAGAAACAATTTGAACTGGGGCCTGAACACTGTCAGGAATCTCCCCACTTGTCAGCATGGTTCTATTCATCATTCTTACTAGACATGATCAAAATCATAGTTGATATAACTCTGTTTTTTTTAGATTTTATAGCTATAGATTCTAAAAGAACACAAACTGAATTCTTAGGGAAGAAGTTCAAAGACCAAGTTGAGTTGGGTGTTCTATCCCTGCAAATCCAGTGTGACCAGGAGACACCCAAATAGCTATAGTCAAATATGGCATCCCCAGATGCAGTTATACAAAGGGGAGGGGCAAGTGGACAGTATCTTCACAGACAGTATCTTCATTGACATTGGAAGCAAGAGGATAGTTTAAAGTGTGAGTAACTGAGGTTGAAGACATGGAACTGGGACCACTGAATGAGAGGACCCAGGCCAGAGACAGTACCCAAAACTTTCCCTGACACTTTCACCAACACCCAGGGAAGAATGGACCATTAAGCCTAAGCTTGGCTATATATTATTCATAATTTGCTGCTATGCTTGCTAATGTTAAATATTAATATACTAAATATAAAGTTTTTTCATGCACTAATTTTAGGTTTTAACTTATTCTTTTGTCCACTCTCTTACATAAAGAAAATATTTTAGATTTTTTTTTAGAGAGAAAATGGAATTGGTGAAAACAGTAAGAGGTTTAGAGTCAGACAGGCCTGGCTTCCCACTTGAGGGCTTCTCACCTATGGGTTCTATGCCTATGTTGAAGGTTCTGGTCTTCCCTGATCTTCAGAGGCTCTTATGTTTTTTCCTGATTGTGACACCCTGATCATGTATTTAATGTTATCTCACCTAAGTTGTAGTTATTCATTCAGCAAACATTCCTTGAACACCCACTATGTGCCAGACACTGTTTCAGGAAACTCAAATGTAACATTAAAGAAAATAAAGATTGCTGACCTCATGGAGTTTGCATTCTGAAGAAGGAAATAGTTAAAATAAATAAGCAAAATTATAACATGTTAAAAAGTAATCGAAGTCAAGGCTAAATTCCAAACACAGAATGAATGGCATTATTTGAAAATACTTGTCTGGATACTTACCTCCCTTTTAGACTAAAAGTGCTTTGAAAGAGGTACAATGTCTTTTTTCCATTGCCTTATCCAGTGTGGCAAATGCTAAATGAATATTTGCTGGAGTTCTGAGGGATAAGGAGAATAACAGGAAATTAATTAATTCTGATGCATTAGAAGGTGCTTGGATTTTCAGCTCAGGCTGCCATAACAATATACCATTGACTGATTGACTTAAGCAACAAAAATTTATTTTCTTAGTTCTGGAGGATAGAAGTCCTAAGTCAGTGTGGCAGTAAGGTTGGGTTCTAGTCAGGACTTCTTCCTCATTAGTGAAGCCAATTTCTTATTCCAGAGAGAAAGCAAACTTTTCAGTGTTTTTGCTTATGAGGGCCCCACCTTCATAACCTCATTTAATCCTAATAACACCCCAAAGTCTCATCTCCAAATACCATCATGTGGGACAGGGCTTCAACATATGAATTTTAGAGGGAGATATATACATATTTACACACACACACGTACACACACACTCAGTTTATGATAATACCTAAAGCTAATATCCTCAGAAGATGATATACAATCAATCAACCAACAGATACATGAAAAAAAATGTTCATCACTACTTAGCAATTAGAGAAATGCAAATCAAAACCACTCTAAAATTTCATCTCACTCCAGTCAGAATGGCAGCTATTATGAAGACAAACAATAGTAAATATTGGCAAGGATGTGAGGGAAAAGGTACACTCATACACTGCTGGTGGGACTGCAAATTGGTGTAGCCAATATGAAAAGCAGTATGGAGATTTCTTGGAAAACTAGGAATGGAACCACCCAGCCATCCCTCTCCTCAGTCTATACCCAAAGGACTTAAAAACAGGTACTACAGGGACACAGACACATCAATGTTTATAGCAGCACAATTCACAATAGCTAAACTGTGGAACCAACCTAGATGCCCTTCAGTGGATGAATGGATAAAAAAAAAATGTGGCATATATACACAATGGAATATTACTCAGCAATAAAAGAGAATAAAATTTACCTGGCATTTGCAGGTAAATGGATGGAGTTAGAGAAGATAATGCTAAGTGAAGTTAGCCAATCCCAAAAACCCAAATATCGAATGTTTTCTTTGATATAAAGAGGCTGATTCATAGTGGGATAGGGAGAGGGAGCATGGGAGGAATAGACAAACTCTATATAGGGCAGAGTTGTTGGAGGGGAAGGGAGGGGGCATGGGGTTATAAATGATGGAGGAATGTGATGGACATTATTATCCAAAGTACATATATAAAGACACAAATTCATGTGAGTATATTTTGTATATAAGTAAAGGTATGAAAAATTGTGCTCTATATGTGTAATAAGAATTGTAATGCATTCCATTGTCATATATAAATTAAATAAATAAATAAATAAATAAATGCTAATATATAAGTAGATGAATCTCAGCAAATTGGATTTAAAGAAATTTAATTTAATTTAAAGGAATTTAAAGCAGGAAATCTTGAGCCTATGTTTGGGCCTCATCTCTACCCTTTATGCTGTCTGAAACAGTAAGCAAAATTCTTAGCCTCTGTTTCTATTTCCTCTTCTGTAAAGTGAGCACCTACATCATCAGGCTATGAGGACTAAATCTGTTAATACTTGTAGTCAGGCACAATGCTCCACAGAAGATCATTACAAATAAAAAATATCTGATTGAGTAGACCAGGTCCATTCATTTTCTAGAGTTCTTGCAACAAACAGGACAGACTGAATGGCTTAACCACAGAAATGCAATGTCTCATGATTTTGGAGGCTGGAAGTCCAAGATCAAATGGGTTAGCACCTTTTATTTTTTACTGAGGCCTCTCTTCTTGGTTTGCAGGTAGCCACACTGTCACCATGTCCCTGCATGGTTGTTCCTCTCTTTATCCACGTCAATCACTTCTCTTCTTGTGTGTTCAGAGGTCCTATTCTTATAAGGACAACGATTGCAATGGGTTAGGGTCTGCTCTAAAGACTTCATCTTAAACCTTTGAAGGCCTTATCTTCAATTATGGTCCACATTCTGAGGTATGTTAGGACTTCAACATATCAATCAGGTGAGAGAGTAGACACAATTTAGCCTATAATGCCAGAAAAGGATGCCTTTCAACCTCTGGGTACCTTATTTTATCAGTTGCTTATGGTAACTTTCTGAAGTGGCAGGGAGACTTGTATTATCATTATCCCTACTACACAGATAAAAAGACCAAGGGTAACAAGACACAGAATCACTGACTCCCAATCAAGCACTCTATATCCAAGATCACAATACCTCTTCCAGCTGTCACTTCTGCTACTCTTGGTGAGATACAGTTATTTCTGGCTGCTCACAACTTCACTACACACCTTCACAGGCTTCTGAAGTTCATCTGGGCAGGGCAATACAGAGGAGGCCTGCATAACAGGCATCCTGCACAATACAGAGCAGTAACTTGAATTTTGGACAATTTAGTGGACATAAAAAATGGAAAGAAGAAGTTAAGGGCTTTAACATATAGCGGAATGCCCCGGCATCTGAGGTTTGCCTGGCTATTTTTCACTGAGACTATTCAATACCAACTGAAGACATGTCTGACAGGTTTTATCCAGAAAACTCTAATTTTCAAAAGTGCTGACACCCAGAGGCCTTGCTGCTGAGATGCAGGCAGACCTGATAGCAACGCATTCACCTTTTTATAAAGTCCTGCTCAAGCTTTACCCAAGTACAAATTGGAGTTAACCTTTTCACAGTCATCTAGATGAGTGGCCCAGAAAACACAAATATGATTACTTTGCAGCAGAATTCCTGAAAGTACCTTGTTAGAACAATCACAAAATCATCTGAAATTGAAGGAAAAGTCCTGTCAAATGAACTACTAAAATCATGGTACTTTATAAGACTTACATGGTCCAGTATGTTTAGTATTGAAGAAAAGCTAGCCATGGAGTAGCTTACTGTTTTGTTTTTTTCCTCCCCGCAGTGGAGACAGGCTTAGGATAGGGGTCAGTCAAGGCAACAGCCTTTGGGTTCAGAAATGCTGCCATGCTTTTGGGTTGCAAATCAATCTGTTGCCCCCTAAATTAAAAAGCAGTGATGATTTCCAACACTTGCCTTCTGTTAAATGCAATCTTTCATCTTATCTGTGCCCCACTTATTAGATCATAGGTTTCAAGAGCACACAGGTACTATTAATAGCAATGCCTTTTCCAAACTCTCTCCTGCCTCATTGTGCCACTCCCAAAGGTAACTATAATGCACTAAAAAGAAGATGGTTCAAATGTTGGACTGAGCACTTTGTTAGTCAGTTTTTTGTCATTGTGACCAAAATACCTGACAAGAACAACTTGGAGGAGGAAAGGTTTATTTTGGTTCATGCTTTCAGAGGTTCAGTCCATGTTCAGCAGGCTCCAAGGCAGAAACATCTAGGGGAGAGGGTGAGGCAGAGGAAAGATGCTCAGCTCATGGCAACCACAGAGGAAAGAGAGAGAGAGAGAGGGGTCAGGAGCATGCATAGTCCTCAAGTCCACACTCCAGGGGCCCTTCCTCCAGCCACACTCTACCTGCCTACAGCCACCACCCACTAATTCATACAGCTATCGACATGTTGGCTTAATCCACTGATGTGGTAAAAGCCCTAATCATTGTTTAAACCTGAACCTTGCTGCACTGGGAATCATGCTTTTAAACAAAACAGGACCTTTTAGGGGGACATTCCAGATACAAATCATAACAAATACATACATTTGCCTCTTTCTCAAGACCATATTGAAATAAAAATGTAGGAGTACAAAATGAACAAACATAATAGCAAAGAGAACAAGAGTGGGTGATGGTTATTAGTGGATCGATGGATTTCAGCAAATATGTGAAAGAAAAAGGAACGTTATGTATGACCTCTGACATGGCAATCACACTCTGGGGTGCATGTAAGAGAAATTCTCACTGAGGTCTACAGAGAATGTGTGCACAGTTGGCCATTATGATAATGAGGAGTGAATGCATTCTATGAGACACCAGGCAGCAATAAGTAGAAGAGTGAGGAATAAAATAAGTGAGAATCTAGTGAGAAGAGAAGAAAGCACACTATCATTCATGTAAATTAAAGACTCCAACACACAACAGTGCATACTGTAAAAGACTACCCATAAATGTATTTTAAGGACATTAATACATTTCTGTGGACCGTTGGGGGAGTGGTGGATAGGAAAGAATGAGAACGAGATTACCAAAAAAAGAAGATGAAAAAAGAAAAGAAGCAAATAAAAAATAGAGGGAACTCATTTAAGTTGGTGATAAAAGGCACTATGCACATGGTACTTGGGGTCCTGCAGAAAAGTACCCTAAATAGAAGTGGGTTAGATGAAAGAGGAAAGGGAAGCCACATTTCAGAATGCACTAAAAAGGAACCAATCCCACACATTTATCATTTATACATTTAACAAAGAAGTTACTTGAAGTCATACTCTTTTTTTTGTAACACAGAACTCAAGAACACTTAACCACTGAGCTACATCCCAGACTATTATTATTATTATTATTATTATCATCATCATCATCATCATCATCATCATCATTATTATTTTGAGATAGGGTTGCACTAAGTTTCTTAGGACCTCATTAAGTTGCTGAGGCTGACTTGAACTTGTGATCTTCCTGCCTCAGCCTTCCATCCTGCTGGGATTACAGGCGTATACCACCATGCCCTGAGAAGTCATACTCTTAACTGTTCATTATAAGGAAGTTTAAACAATTTTATATTTTTACCACGTTTATACAGTTATTAGGTTTTTTCTTTTAAGTTAAAATGGATTTTAGCACATTAAAAAGATCTACTTGCTCAGGGGCTGGGGTTGTGGCTCAGCAGTAGGGTAGAGTGCTTGCCTAGCACGTGCAAGGCACTGGGTTCGATCCTCAGCACCATATAAAAATAAATAAATAAAAGTATTAAAAAATCCACTTGCTCTATTTTTTTTTCAAAAACAGAGACATAGAAAATGCCTAAAGGAAATGTGATATGGATCAACCTTTAGTATAAAGGGTGCCTACAATCTAATATAATTAACATTTTTACTTTTTCCTCTGTATGCATTAACAAAATCATGCAGAAAATGCAAATAGAGTCCCTCAAGACCTACTGCCACAAGGCAACTATTCAAGATGCCAACTTGTGCTTCCATAGTCTTATGAAAACACAGGTTTTGGAATGTGAGAGTCAGTGGATATTTTATTAACAAAAGCCAAGCCCACCAGCAATATGAACCTTATACTATGTTAAAGGAAAATACTAATTAACTGAACCAAGCATTAAATTAGAGCAAATCCAGAACTCAGTGGAAAAACAGCTTTATTGATTCACCATGTTTGCCATTGACATACCAATAGCAAGTCTCATGATACTACACAGGAAGTCCAAGTCAGTCAGAAGGGTTTGCTTTGTAATATGACTACGACAGTTGCAGCCAGATCTTCCTGTCTAGATGAAGATACCATCCAAATCCCAGAAAAACAAAACAAAGGGTAAAACCCCAGCAGCTGCAAATAATTTCTTCCAGTCATCAGGATAGCTTTTTGTTTTCATTGCAATTATCATACAAAAGTTCAGAACTAAATAGGAAAATAACACAAAAACATTAACTTGGGCAACAGACATATAGTTTATGGATTTTATGTACACTAAGTTGAGTAAAGAAAATAATTGAGGACTTTTAGAAAAGAATAGAGCAGTTGTTTCATTGATCAAAGGCAAATGGGTGAATCCTTAAAGCTCTTTTGCTTTCTTCTCTGTCACTGTGCATTATCTCAGGATGACATTCAAATGTCATTTGAAAAGGTTTCTAGTGAAACTTTATTCCATATTTTTCAAAGCAAATTAAAACTACTTACAGTAAAATAACTATATACTCAGTTTAGAACATGAAAATAGAAAAATAAGGTCAATAAGAAAGGCCCAGCTCTTTATTCTGCTGATGATCCAGGCTGCCTGGACGAATTTTATTTTCAGGCAATGAGACTGATTGTTGATTGGTAACGACAGACAGCCCCATAGGTGTGGGCCTTAAGGTCATTGGCAGAGCTGGACAATCTCAAGCCTGGGATGGGGAGGAAAGCTGTTCACATGAAGTGAAATAGTCATCACATTATTTATATGGTGATGATAATAAACTCAAGTCAGTTCTTCTTCAACAATAACAATTGTAAAATATATAAAAAATACATCTATCTCGAGGGTCATGATCTCCCATTTATTCTGGAGGACCTGAGTACTCAGTTCATTTTACCATCTTAGAACTATCATGAGACCTAGTGATGGGAGCAGAATTTTTACAGGGCGATTTAAAAGGCACAATGTCAGCCCTGTGGATTACTTTTGTTGCAAATAATAAGTAATGATAAATTTCCAAGTAAAAATTCTTGGCTTACCTTAGTTCAAGTGTAGGGCTTTGAAGAGAATATATTTAAATGGCTATATTTATGATGGGTAATGCTATTGGTTTTTTTTTTTTTTTGGGGGGGGGGACTGGCTTCTTTTAATTGACATTTCTGTGGTGAAGGGTCAGAATGAATTCATTCTAATCAGGTTTCCTGACAGCATAAGTTTGAGAGATTTTTTTTTTCTGGTTGGAGTTCCTGCTGAAACAAAATTAAATTTGGTGGGATTTGGGGACTTTGTTTGATTTTCCCTAAATCTGATCATCTGGAGTCAACTCACATGAGAAAATAGTAGCTTTTTAAAGACCACAGTATCTTCTGTGTTGAAACACATTTCTCTAGTTCCAAAGACAGATTAACCTACTGATTCAAAGCAGTTTTAACCTTGGCTCAACTCTTTACTGTACTGATAATCCAGGATGCCTGAATGGTTTTTATTTTCAAGCAATAAGACCATAATAGTTGATGCACAAAAGAGCCTTAAGGATCATCACCAGGAAGAAGTACTGTCAAGACCCAGATGGAGAGGTTGTTCTTACGAAGGGAAGAGTCATCATAGTATTTATATGGTGATGACAGCAAATTGAAATCAGATCTTCTACAGAACTAACAATTGTAAAACACTTAATCATTAGAAAAGCCATAAGTCAAGTTAAGCAGAAGATGCCAAGGCAAGTAGTATAAACTTAGCGCCATCTGAATAGAAGGTGTCAGGGAATAGCTTTGGCTACCAGGCCTTTTGAAGATGCTTTCCCCTACTAATGCTGGGGATATTGATGAAGCAATCATTTTGACTCAGAGAAAATTTGGGAACTAAAAATCAAATCAAAATACTTTCAACTGTTTTCACCACTGAGTGATATGTGAAACAGATATCTTTAACTTTTATCTTAAGTCTCACTGGACCCATTAGAGACCGGGACTACAGTGGGGCTCAGGAATTAGTGGTCATAAGAAATAAGTGAGGTTCCCAGAGAAGATGGGGGTATGGAGGGAACCCACAAACAGCAAATGTAAAGGCACTGCTTTTCAAGCTGGGGCATGGAGCCATTCCCTTCTTTCATGCAGCTGACATCATAGGTGGAGGGAGAAAACAATAAAGAGCAAATAACTAAACAAGATGATTTCAGATAATTTCAGTGCTGTGATAAAAATAAATTAAATAGGTGACACAATAGAGAACCCCTAGTGGTCGTGCCATGCACACCAAGGCCAGTGGGACATGATGACTAAGGGAGTCAGGGGTACTGATGAAGCAGGCTGGGATGAAAGGGTTATCTAATAGTGTCTCAATTGGGTATTGACATACGGGGCCAAAAAGTTGTGTTGCGGATAGATGACTACTTTGTATCTTGTAGGATGTTTAGCATTGTTCCTAGCCTCTACTTACTTGATGCCAATAGTACTCCCCAGTTCTAATAACCAAAAATATCTCCAGACATTCCCAAATGTTCTCCAAAACAGTTGAGGATCTCCAGTTGAGAACCACCAATTCATGTATAGCCTTGGAAGCAGGAGATTTAACAATTCATGTGACATAGGCACCAACCAATCAGAATGGGTGCTGTCAGTAAAGAACTATTAAGGCTGTTCCAGAGCCTTCTGCTATAGATCATGGTAAAAAGCCTGGACTTTATTATAATTTTGATTAAAAGTTATAGTAGTGTTTTAAGAAAGTGAGCAATATGATTTCTTTTATGTTTTACAAAAGACCATCTAAGCCCTTGAGCAGAGAATAGATTACAGGGCAGGGTAGCATGAAAAGCAGGGATATTAGTAAGAGGTTATTGAAAAAAAAATCCATGTGCAAGATAAGGGTGACTTGGACTATAGTCACAGCAATTGAGACAAATCAAAGTAATGAGAATAAATTTTGGGAGTGGGGGGAGGCAAATGAAGAATGGTGGATTATAACTAAATTTTGGTTTAACAATTAAGTGGATGATGAGCATTTACTAAAATGGGGAAGATAAACAAAAGAACAGATTTTAGAGAAAAAAAATCAAGCATTTTCTTTTAGGCATGTTTCTTTCCAGATGCCTGTGAAGCATCTAAATGAAATCGTCCAGCAGGCAGTTAAGTACTTGAGCCTAGAGGTCTCTGAAGTGATTAGAGTTCAAGATGTAAATGTGACCACTAACAGCATATGCAATGTGAAAACAAAAAACACCCAGAAGTCTATGTTTACAAAAGTAATCATCAAAGAGGCCACAAATGATTTAACCATAGTGTCTGCTTAGTATCTGGGAATTACTTAAATATTTCATTCCCCCCACATTACTTCATATTTGCTCCTCACTTTACACAAGATCAGCCTCATTCAATCTCAATCAACAAGTAGACTTACAAGTTAATAATGGTCCTTTGTTTTCTGCTAAAAAAAATCTTGAGCAAATACCCCTGTGCTCTTTTCTAGGTTTTCTGACAGTGCAAAATTGAGAGCAAGTCTACTACACACTAGAGTAGGAGCAGGAACTGGGAAAGAAATGTATAGAAGATGTTTGGGTCATAATATTATTCTTTCTTCTTAGTACCAGTTTGGGAAGCCTAAATTAAATACCACCTATTCTCTCAATATTCAAAACATCTTATCATGTTTCCTTTAATATTATTAAATTCCTGATTATATTTTTGGTTTGGGAGGACAGATATCACTCTATTATATTCAAACCTAGTTCTATCAGATATTAACATATACTACTATTGATAACATATGAAATCTTATAGTTAAATAAGACCTTGTGGTTTTCAAAGCATTTCCCATACTGATAAATCTTTTTCTTCGCTATCATTTGGAACAATAATGGGGAAAGGAGATATTTATATACCTAGCATAAAATAGGGGCACTATTGTTCAAGCAAATTATATGTTTGCCCAGGGTCCTACAGCTGGTAAATGTTAGGAAAATAAGAGGAACACAGATGTTTTGACAACTAATCTAGTACTGAAAGAAGAGAAGATATTCTGGCCATGCGTTCTGCAGAGGGACTCTCAGTGCATGGCAACAAACATGAACTGCTCATTTCATTTTTTTCCACAAAATGATCTGAGCTGGTTCTCAACCAGGTATATTTTCATATGATCCTTCTTACAATGTACTTTTCCCATGCTTGATAAAATTTGTGTGGCTGCCTTCTGTGTTAAACAGGCTAGAGTTCCTTCTGCTTTCTTGGCCAGTCACTGTCCCAGTGGACACTGTTTTACTGAGACTTCTTTATTACCAACCTAACTCTTTCCATTACTTTAATCTCATCATTGTTAAACATTGGCATAGACTATAAGCCTTTAATTATATTCTTCCCTTTTTCCATGTTCAGTGGGTTTTCTCTAACTTGGCTCTCTATTATTAATAAGGTTTCTCTTTTTCATTCTGTTGACAAATATATGGTTCTGTTGGTTTTAAAGCTAATATATCATATTGTAGAAAATGACTTAAAAGTACAAAGAGGAAAACATAAATTATTCACATTTTCACTAATGAAAGATCAATTAAAATTTAACTGCTTGATTATTTTTGTCTTTCTTGAATGCTTTGTTAGCAACTTTGTTCTCACAAATTGTGAAGGTATTCAAGTCCATGAATTTTCCTTAGTGTGCAGTTTTAACTACATCCTCTAACATTGGTGGACAGTGGTAGAAGATTAATTTAGAGAGGTAATCTGAAGCCAGATCATGTATAGGTCATAGTTCTATAGGTCATTGTGAAATGCTGGCTTTTACTGGAGAGAAATAGAGCTACTGAAGAAGTTGTGTTTTATTTTGAGACAGGTCTCACTAAGTTGCTGAGGCTGGCTTTGAACTTACGATCCTCCTGCCTCAGCCACAGGGATTATAGACCTGCTCCATGCACTGGGCAACTGGAGATTTTTAACCAGAATTGTGGTATACTATTAACTTAATTAAAGATCAATCCGGTTGCTACATTGAGAACAGCTGTAAGATAAGCGAAGCAGCAGGAAAATCCAGCAGGAGGCTATTACAGTTATTCAGACAAGAGACAAAGATGAATTGCAGTAGAATAGGAACTTCAAAGATGATGAAAATTGAGCCAGCACAGTGGTGCACGCCTGTAATCCAGTGGCTTGGGAAGATGAGATAGGAGGATCTCGAGTTCAAAGCCAGCCTCAGAAAAAAGCTAGGCGCTAAACAACTCAGTGAGATCCTGTCTCTAAATAAAATACAAAATAGGGCTGGAGATATGGCTCAATGGTCAAGTGCCTCTGAGTTCAATTCCTGGTACAAAAAAAAAAAAAAAGTTGGTGAAAATTGACAAGTTTCTGGTTATACTTTAGAGGTAGAGCAAACAAAATCTGCTGAAGAAAAAAAAAAGAAAAGTACCAAGACAAAGAGTCTTAAAACTTCTGACCTGAGGGCTGGGGTTGTGGCTCAGAGGTACAGCGCCCATCTACCATGCATGAGGCACTGGATTTGATCCTCAGCACCACATAAAAATAAAATAAAGATATTGTGTCCACCTATAACTAAAAAATAAATATTAAAAAGAAAATTCTGACCTGAATATTTGCCATCAACTGAGATAGGCAAGTAGAGCAAGCTGGGAGGAAATGACATATATCAAAGTGTCTTAGCATTCTTAGCCATTAGGGAACAGCTTTATTAGTTGAAGTCTGGGAGAGAAGTTTGGTCCAGAGATAAAAGTTTGAGTATCATCAGCATCCAAATGGCATTTGCAATCTTGAGACTTAATGACTATATATACAGAAAGAGAGGGATTTTTTAAAAAAGTGAATCAAGGGGAGAGTGAATAATCGATCAACTGTGTGAAGCATTTCAATTTTACCAAAAAGCTAATAAATTATTGGAAGAAATTATTAGTCACCAAGGGATAAATAGGGAAAGCACAGGGAATTGGGGGCAGTGAAAACACTCAGTCTGATACTAAAATGAACTGTGACACTGTATATTTTTCAAAACTCATGGAACAGTACAAGGCCAAAAGTGAACCCTATTATAAACCGTGGACTTTAGTTAAAAATGATGTACCAATATTGTTTCATTTATAAAAATAAAAAATGTATTATATGCATGCAAAAAGTATACATGTGTGCATGCACCCCTCCTACACACACAATGATAACATTTAAAGAATAAATTACTGGCTATTATAAAGTTTACTCTAAGTGGAAGAGTGTGATAGTTCACATTTGAACTATGCTTTCTATGATCTGACTTAGGTAATTAAATATTTTTTTCTAAATAATTGTCATAATTTCTGTTGGTTATAACAAGCTACTTGGTGAATACTGAACCATCAGTGATCATCAAACCTCTCAGAAGTGGTTGGATATTAGGATATAGTAACAGGTCTAGGGACCTAGAGTCTTTCCAACATTTCTGATGAAAAAAAAATTAGTATCCCTTTATTAAATGAGTAGTAACACAGAGAAAAGCATTTGTGATGGACAGATTTCTCCTTTAGCCAATCCAGTCAAAATATTTTCAAGCAAGGCACAGTGGCACACACCTGTAATCCCAGCAGTTTAGGAGGCTGAGACAGGAGGATTGAGTTCAAAGCCAGCCTCAGCAACAGCAATAGGACTGGGGATGTGGCTCAGTGGTTGAGTGCTCCTGGGTTCAATCCCCAATACCAAATAAATAAATAAATAAGAAATATATATATATATATTTTCAAGAAACAAAGCTTATTCTAAGATCCAAATTATTCTAATTTTTAGATCTACAATTTTATCACAGACTGAAAACTAACAATTAACAGGTGATTCTGTTTCTTGAGAGCAAAAAGCTTCAGTTACCTCAATTTAGTCAATCAATTCATAAAAATAATTTGTCTACACAGATTATTTAAACTAGAATATTATTACTAGAACTAGTTTTTCAATAACATTTTTGTAATTAAGAGAATATCTTTTGAACAATTTTAGGTTTATAGAAAATTGAGCAAAAAGTATAGAAAAATCCCATATACTCCTTTCCTCTGTTTCCCTGATATCTTGCATGCATGTAATACATTTTTATTTTTATAAATGAAATAATATTGGTGCATCATTTTTAACTAAAGTCCACAGTCTACAATAGGGTTCACTTTTGGCCTTGTACTGTACCATGAGTTTTGAAAAATGTACAGTGTCACAGTTCATTGTAGTACCAGACTGAGCGTTTTCACTGACCTCAAATTCCCTATGCTTTCCCTATTTATCCCTCCATCCCTGTCCCCTCAAGCTCCTGAAAACCCAGAGATCTTTTCACTATGTCCATATTTTGGCTTTTTCCAAGATGTCATACAGTTGGAATTTTATAGTATATAGTTTTTTTAATTCATTCAACTGATACAAAAAAATGTAAAAGTCGTACATATTAATGGGTTACCATGTAATGCTAAATATATGTATCACATAATGTTTAATTCAAGTTAAACACATTTTTTCTCCTCAAACATTTATCATTCCTTTGTGGTGACAACTTTCCAAATCTTTTCTTCTGGCTCTTTTTTTTTTTTGATTAAAAAAAGTCTCTTAGAATTTATTATTCACTGGGCAGAGATGGATTTGAATGTAGTGATTCTCTTTACATTTCAACACCTGCTAAACTTTCTTTTTTTTAAAAAAAACCTTTTTGTATTAATTTTTTTGGATATATGACAGCAGAATGCATTACAATTCATATTACACATATAGAGCACAATTTTTCATATCTCTGGCTGTATACAAAGTAAGTTCACACCAATTTGTGTCTTCATACATGTACTTTGGATAATGATGTCCATCTCATTCCACCATCATTTCTACCCCATGCTCCCTCCATTCCCCTCCTATCCCTCTGCCCTATCTAGAGTATATAGCCTTTTTAGACTGTCTTTTTACTATGAAAATGCCTGTCAGGTTCCTCTATGTCTTTTTGTGGCATGATAGCTCATTTCTCTTTTTATCACTGACTCGCATTACATTTTATGAATATACCATAGTTGTTTTGTCCATTTACATATTGAATTATATCTGAATTGCTTTCAGTTTGGGGCAATTATGAATAAAGCTATTATAAACATTCATGTGCAGGTCTTTGTATATACATAAGTTTTTACTCACTTGACTAAATACCTAGTAGCACAATTTCTGGATCACATGGCAAGTCAGTGATTATCTTTATAAGAAACTGTCCTCCAAAGCAGTTCTACAAGTTTGCATTCCTACCAGCAATAAATGAGAATTCCTGTTGCCCCACATCCTTTTTACATTTGGTATTGTCAACATTTTGGATTTTAGCCATTCTAATAGATGTGTAGTGATCTCATTGTTTTAATTTGCAGTTTTCGAACAATGTGTGATGTCGAACGTCTTTTTGAATGCTTACTTGTCATCTATATCTATTCTTTCGTGAAATGTCCATATCTTCTACCCATTTAAAATATTGAGTTGTTTGTTTACAAGTATTAAATTTTAAGAGGTCTTCACATATTTTGGATACTAGCCCTTTATTAGATTCATGTTTTATTAATATTTTCTTCCAGTCAGTGGCTTGTCTTTTCAGTCTCTCTATTATTTATTTATTTATTTTGGTACTGGGGATTGAACTCAGAGGCACTCAACCACTGAGCCACATCTCCAGCCCTACCTATTTTTAATTTTATCTAGAAACAGGGTCGCACTGAATTGCTTAGAGCCTTGCTACATGGCCTCAGCTGGCTTTGAACTCGTGATCCTCCTGCCTCAGTTTCCCAAACTGCTGGGATTACCGGCGTGTGCCACCTTGCCTGGCCTTTTCATTCTCTTTAACAATGCCTCTTACTAATCAGAATTTTTCTCATTTTAATAAAATATAACATCAGTTTTTTTTTTTTCTTTCATAGATCATGCATTTGTCATTGTACTTAAAATTTCATCCCGAAACCAGGTCACCTACGTTTTCTCCTATTATCTTCTAGGAGTTTTATAGTTTTTCATTTCACATTTTATTATTTATTATCCATTTTGAGTTAATACTTGTGAAAGATATGAGGACAATGTTTTGGTTCAAATTTCTACATTGGATGTCCAATAGTCCTAGCAAAATTTTTTGAAAAACTATCCTTTCACCATTGAATTAACTTAATTTCTTTGCCAAAGACTAGTTGACTATATTTGTTTGAATCTATTTCTGGTCTCTTCTGTTTCATTGATCTACTTTCCTGTTCCTTTGCCAATACCACTGTCTTGATTATTATAACTTTATGGTAAATGTTCAATAATTTTAAATGCCTTTAATAATAGCACAAATAATCATTGCACTAAACTTTTACTTCCATTTCTTGGCACATAACAAATATTTTGTGAAATCCTATTGATCATAACTGACCTCCGTGCTTTTTTATTCTCTTGCTCTACTATTTTTTACCTGGAAAATTCCTACTTGACCCAACTCTTCCAAGAGGTCTTCCAAGACTGCATTAGGATGAATAAGGGGTTCCTCCCAAGGACTTCCATAAATACTTTGCTTACTATATTCTTGTAGAAATTATCAACATATTGTATTTTTTTATATCCCCAGCACTAACTTAAATGCCAGTACATATGGTTACTTGAATGTTGGTTAAGAAAATAGTCATGAGTGTTTGTGTTTATATAACTATATGCCAGCTTAAAACTAGGCTAAAATAAAACAGTAAACTGGGAAATGGATTTTGGTAATTGAATGATGACTAGTTAGTAAGATGGTAAAACTAAGCAAACAACTGCTGTGCTTCCATGGACAACATCAATCATGGGTTCAAGCTAATATTATCTTCATTCATCATTGGTTTCATTCATTCATTCATTTAACATTGTTTTTTTTATAATACCAGTGTCTATGTTAAATGCTAACAAAACAAGAATAAAATACTAGTGCTAAGCCCATCACAAATAATTAAGTCGAAAAGTGATAAGCACCAATTTAAGGAGGTGATACCAAAAAAAATAAAGTACTAATTTGTACATTTGAGAGAGGGGCTCAGTCACAAGTATTTCTTTAAATAACACTATTCTTATATATTCTATTATATATATACATATATGATTGCTCGATGAAAGGAATTTAGAATGTATTATAAAGAGCTAATTTATTCATTTATGAATATATATATATATATATATATATATATATATATATATATGAAATCAGCTTCTCTGTTAGTGTATTCAGCAGCTCAAGATATCTTTGGGAAATGGGCTGGAGTGATAAATTTGCTTTCCCCACATGAAGCAGTCCCAAGTGGCTTCTAAGTCTTTATGATCTAAAACCACCAAAAAGAGAACAGAGACACTTGAACTAAGGTTACAGCCGAAAAGTATTTTTGTGTGAATCCCCATTTATCCTTTTGTAATGGCTTGCACATCAAACGTATCCCACCTACATGTCAAAGTTTTCATTTTCTAACACAAATTCCTCCCAGAGTCTCAGTGCCAAGCTGTGTTCTGTCAGCCTTTCCTATCAGCGCCAGATAACAGGTATAGCAGGAACGATTCATCTGAAGGCTTTGTGATGAGCATGTGAAGCACAACTGGATACAGATTGCTCTGCCATCACTGCATTGCCATCCCTGCGGTTCCAACCGCAAACCCTCCTTTCATGGATTAAGCAGGCAGTCATCATTAAATGCATGGACCACAGTTTTATTTTGTGATTTCTTTCTTTTCTCTGAGAAGACTGACTTGATTAGTTAGTTTCAGTGGGCACGACATAATTTACTGTGGTCATATAATGCATATTTACAAGAAAATATAAATTATTGAATTTTTTGAAAGCTGTCATATTTCCTATTTCCTGAAGTTCCATTATTCTCAGCTAGCCAAATGTACCTGATTATGTTGGTTAAAACAGGAGCACGTCTGATTTCCCACAGAGCTCCCTGAATTTTCACACTGTATACTCTGTATACCAAAGAAGGATAACACTCATTTAGTCTCTGACATGGAAGCATTTTAAAGTTTTACAATATAGATTGAATAAAGAACTTGCCACTTACCTCTCTTTAAGAACAAGTCAAATCATCTTTCTTTCTTCTATAATAAGAACTCTCACAGGGAACATCACAAAGGGTCAATATGTGGAGATTAATTGGCTATTGTGTTCAGTGCAGGGGACACTTGGTAGGGTGTTCTCACAATCAAAAAGACCTTAAGAACGGAACAACTCAAAAAGACTCTCATATGTATGATTGGTTTTTCTCTGTGAAAAGAAAAAAAAATTATGGAATATTAAAATTATATCTAAAGACAAGATTCAAAGTATATGAATGGTGTTAAGATTAAAAAATGTTTGCTGAGTCTGGGGTTTAGGCATGAAGTTGTTTGGCACTAGCAACAAACTCGGCTGTGCAGCTGAAGAATTTGGCTTCTGTGACTGGAGCAAACTCAAAACTCTCCCAGAAGATAAGCCTTCTGATGCCATCAGGGTCACACAGAAACAGAAAGCCCTGTGAAGAAGGGAACTCATCCACCTTGTGCCAGCATGTGTCAGTATGCCCAGCTTGTTAAAACACAGGTTTCAAAAAATTATATTTCGAACCAGTCCATATATAGCTGCTATTGTGAGTCCCACAAATGATATCCTTCCACCCCAGCCTTCTTATTCTGTCATGTTTCAGACAGGCATCGCTTGGCAGAAGGATCCAACCTGACAGAGAAGAGCACCTCCAGGACATTACCACCACCACCACCAATGGCAGTTCTGACTAGTACTCTAGTAACCTGATTACCAATTCTAACTGGTGGGCCCAGGGGTGTTATCAAGTATCAACATCACAAAGGGTTAGTGTGTAGAGATTAATTGTCTAATTGTGTTTAGTGCAGGGGACAGTTGTTATCAAGAATCCAGATAACACCCCTGGGCTGACCAATTTGAATATCATCCTTCCCCCACAGAGTTCTGGATATCTTTTTGGCACCCAGAATCCTGGGTAGCAACCTTGCACTCAAGTGTTCTGGGTTTCACCTTGAACCCAGGTTCCTGAGTATCAATCCTGCATCCAGTTCTCTGGATATCTAGTGTAACAATGTCTGCCACATAGTAGCTGCTCAATACGTTTTTCTGAATAAATTGATGAATAGGGGAGCCATTTATCTTACTTATTTTGTATTTCTTTAGATTCTGCAGAAACATTACCTATTTGCTAGTTCAATCCTACAACATTGTGTTCAGTAACAAAATGATTTCTGGTCTGTTGATTCTGCCTTGTATTATCCATATTTCCAGTGCTGTTCATCAAGACGTTGACTGAGCACCAACTATGTGACAGAAACCATTCAGGAGGGACCCTCTAAGAGCCATAGTGAGCTGGACATGTGCTTGGACTTCTTCCCAAGAGCACAGAACTCATCAATAATTCACAACTATGAGGGAAAGGGAATGCTAAAAAGATTGACTCATACATGTATTCTTCAGGTTCAACCTGACTTTATTTTGGATTTGGTCATAGGATCTAAAAGTTAATTTTATGAGCAACTAAAGACATGGAAATAGACACAACCATATGACAAGTTGAATAAGCTTGAGGAATCCTCTAGATAGGCATGGAATCCAAACCCAAAATAGCTTATGCTCATTGCCTATCTACTATGTGCCAAGCACATGATGCCACTGAGGAGTAGGGAGGCTAAATAATTTGTCCAAAGGTATATAGTTGATAAGTGTCAAAGACAAAATTAGATTGCTATTTGTCTCTCCCCAGAGTTCAGGTTGCAAGCACTCCCATCCACCTCATAAAGATCTAAATCTAGTAGAGTCAGCTCATCTGGGACTACAGATTTTATGTTAAATATCCAATATCTGAACTGGAGCAGTACTCGCACTTTTTTTGGCCCCTCTAAATTTTCTTCCCAACTGATGAATCGGCATATGTTGCTATGGCAACATTTCCCAGTATTTTTCTTCCATTCTTTGTTCATCATTTTCTTCCCTCCAATTTTCTTACCCTGTGTGGAGGCTCACAAAAGCATCTGAATTCATCCTGGCAAAATGGGTTAGGGTCTGCCCCGACTGTTTCAAATGGACCTGGACTTATACCTTGACCCTACCTTCTTCAGCCACCCAGCTTCTCACTCCTTCCCCTGTTTCCTGGATTCCTTGAATGTGGGACTATTGCACTGACCTTGCAATTGAAAGCTTATAATCTATAATCTATGAAAATGCTCCCTACCTTTTACCTGAAGGATATATATTTTTCCTCTTTTCATTAGTGCTGATCATTCCTAAACAACCTTTAGACTAATAACCCCCGCCACCCACCCCAGACCAGTTTGTTCCAATGCAAGCAAGTTCCAATCTGATTATGATATTTTTTTTCTTTTTTTGGGGGGTGGGGTTACCAAGAATTGAACTGAGGGGCACTTAACCACTGAGCGACATCCCCAGCTCTTTTTATATTTTAGTTTGAGACAGGGCCTCACTAAATTGCTGAGACTAACTCTGAACTTGTGATCCTCCTGCCTCAGCCTACCGAGCACTGGGATTACAATTGTGTACCACCATGCCCAGCTCTGATCAAAATCATTTTTCTTTTATTTTTGGGGGGTGGGGGGTACCAAATTTCTCTATTTGAAGGAATGGTACAAATTAAAGAACATAAGTGGATGTTTTGGTACAACTTATAGAAAAGGTGAAGGTAACCCCAACATGCATGCATTGCCTTGGTGACAAGAGAAGTCACTTCCACATCCATGGGAAAGTCGTCCTAAGGTTTAGCTCTCATTATCACTGTCTCCCAGGCTAAGTATCTCTTGTCAAAGAGATATTCTGCCATGCCAGATTCTGGGGCTCCCATCTTGTGCAAGTTGGTTACACGGTCAGCCAATTCTTTGATAGATTTCACCTGCTCATTCAGGAAATGAGTCTCAATGAAGTCACATGAGTAATTAGCAACTGACTAGCAATTGACTTTGAGTCACTTATTTGGCTTGCAGTATTAACATACTAACTAAAATATGTAAGATATCGTCTATATATTAGCCACTAGCCTGGAAACTTACATAGTTTTTAATTAAATATCATAACAGAAATGGAAGGTAAGTGTTAATCTTCCTTTCTTATAGTAAAGTCAGGTCAAGCAGATTCAGAGAAGTTAAGTGATTCATGGGAGATCTCCTAGGAAATAAGTAGTGTTAAATATGGGTTAGGTCCCATATCACTTCTAATTTCAAATCCTAGACTTTAGCTATCTTCCTACTATCTCATACTACTTAATTTTTAAGACTTATAAAAATAGCCTCTTATAAAAATAGCCCTCTTAAATTTTGCAGATATTTTCAGGAAATGGAAAACTAGCATATTGTCTTTAATCAGTCTGTTCCTGCACAGTCGGTTATATTACCAACTAATTATTTCTTACAGAAAGAATGACAAGTAGATGAATCCATAGTTCAGGGTCCTAAGTTGCCAAGGAGTAAGATGAGAACTCATCTGACCAGATCAGACTTGGTGGCAAAAGACAAAAGAAGGAACTAATAGAACAACTGAGTTAGGAACGAGGGATTCACGTTGAAACAAGTTTTCCTACTTCACAAATCTTTTGTGGTATAATGAAGATTTTCAGGAAGAAAGGGTAAATTCCCCCCAGTTTTACCTTTGTTCCATCTGGCTCTGATTATAAGGATAGGACTATTACTACCAAAAAAAAAAAAAAAAACATTAGGGTAGTTGAGGATAACAAAAGTAAAAATGATTGCACTCTGAAATTACATCAGCTTTAAAAGTTACCTAATGATGGATGTGGGCATCTTCAATCCAAGCCAAACCACAGATGCACTTTAAAAACTGAAACCATGCCAACTTTGAGTTAGAAATAAAGGGAAAGCAATTGTCCTCAAGCAGCAAAAATTAAACTTACTTATACTCACTGGTACTTAGATTTGAGTCCATTTGGTGGATAAGAATTTGCACCATAAATGGTAGTCACATGAAAAGTTGGAACTAGGCTAGGGGATATATTCTCACTCCAGATCTGTGGATCATCAGGAAAACAACGCAAAAGGGAGCTCTTTGGTTTCTCGCCCTCTGCTTACAGAACCGTTTCAGGTCAAACATTTCTATTGTAGTGATGAGAGGCTTGAGAGGCTTAAACATGGAATTGTCTTTGATATTAACTTAGGAATATGGTCTAAAGTTGGAAGTGGTTTTTCGATTTTTTTAAGTAAAAATCTTTCTCTGCTTTTTCATTGTTTAGACTCTTGAACTATATCTATGCATTAATAAAAGTCCTTTCAAATTATAGGCATAGAAAACAGCTCAAAACATCTACAGTGAATACTTTGAGGCATACCCAGTGCCCTTTGCAGGACCCTGAACTATGTCTGTGAGCCTTTGTGCAGGTTTCATTACATCAGGGCTTCCTGGACCACAATGGCAACTTTTCTTGTGAGAACTCCCTAGGTCTACTGGCTGCTGCTTGTTCCTGAGAGTTTGCCTTCTTCCCCAAAGGCTCTGAACCAATGACTGAGGGTGCAAAGAATGAAAGTGCAGCTTTCTGGACTCAGGTCAGGAGAGCTCTGAGGTGGAAGCCAGCTTCCATGAACTTTGCTTGAAATCACACCTTCCCTTTCTCCACTCTTTAACACTTTCTCTACTTATTTCCTGTTTCTCCTGGGAGTATATCCTTAATAAATTACTTGCACATGATTCTTCACCGCAGAGTCAGCCTCTGGGGAACCTGACCTAAGACACTGAATCAAATAAAAAATGACTGGAGTGGTTTGGTCAGGTTGCAAGAGGCAATCACAGAGAAAGAGCACAGGTCCTCTTGGGAAGTGGAGTTCAAAAGAACAGGAGTTCTAAAGCTTCCCTCCCCACCACACCGCCACGTGACTCTGTGTGCGGTCCTTGGTATCTTGTATCTCACTTGGCACTGGCCCTGTTCCCCTCTCTGCAGACAGCTTTTCTATGCTTCAGTAGCTGTCCAAGATGATCAAATCAGATATAAGACTGATTAATCCAGCGTGCCCTTTTCTCAGGTGCTGCAAGCAAGGTAGCCTGGTTAAGTTCTAAAGTACCAACTGGATGAAGCTGAAAGAGGGAGTACAGGAAAAACACAGTAAATTTTGAAATGAAAATACATTGACATATTATAGCTACTGTGAATATTTTATACTTGAAAATACACTAGTGATTATGCACTATGGAAAAATTTTAAGAGACCAAAACTATTTAAACACACCAATTTACCATTTTTACTGACTTTCGCACCAGAGTAGCTATGGTATATTCTATAATGGATGAAACAATCCATCTTCCCTAAAACAGGTATGTATGAAGGTGGAGTGAGTGCATGGGGGGGGGGCGGTGAATTGCGACCCTCTCTTTCACCTCACAACAGTCTGAGTAAATATGCCTGTGTTCTTGGGACTGCCTTCAGTTTGCGGTATAGGCAATCATGGAGCCAGTTCAAAACAATGCCTTCAAATCCTTCCCTCTATTCTTCTATCAGGAAGTGTGACACACTGATCATTAGTCACATCTACCCTTTTGGCATGGTTTCCAAACATTCTTGGCCCATAGTAAGAACAGGATACTTTCCCCAAAACACACACACACACACACACACACACACACACACACACACACATACACCACATAAACACAACCAAAACAAATATTTTGTGACATAATGCTTGTCCTTTCTACCTATAATGAACTCCATTGTTTTCTGTTATAATAGAGCCTATTTCATTTTTTAAAATGCTAGCTCAACCAACTAAATTGATTTCATGGCCCATTAATGGGTTATAATCAGTGCCTTGGGACATTAAGGGTTTGCATCTAAATGCTGATATTTCCAGAGGAGTTGCCCCTATAAGTCATTATCATCCACTAGCACCTTGTTGTGCAGCAGCTCATTTTTTATGCAACAAATGTGTTTTGAGTACCTGCTCCCTACAGGGCATTTTACTAGGAGCCAAGAAGAATAAAAACATAGAATACTCTACCACCACCCCCTTTAAAAGGTTACCATCAAGGTCCTTAACTGCAAGCAACAAGAACAAATTCTGGCTAATGCAATACATAGTAACTACATATATATATATATATATATATATATATATATATATATATGTGTGTGTGTGTGTGTGTGTGTGTGTGTGTGTGTATGTGTGTGTATACACATTCATACACACACATACACACATATTATATATATCATATAGTGGTAAATATAGCTACATATGCATATATTTTATAGTTGCATAATATAATAGGATGGATAGAGGATAGATAGTCACTTTCCCAGAACTACAAGGAGAGGCAGAGAAGCAGTTGCACAACAAATGCCATTGTCACAGCATACACTAAAAGTGGTCCTTTGCTGCCCCTCCTGAGTGCTCCAAGATGCAGTGTATCTGGCTAGCCAACTCCCAACCCCACCCTAGACCCCAGTTGTTATCACAGGCATTACTGCCACTGCTGCCCTTGGAAGGTTTATGTGGCAGCCATGGTGGCCCTCCTTGGTTCAGATGGAGTCTCCTGTCACCGCTTCTCTAAGCACCAGCTCTTAAATGTAAATGTGCTTTGATTATATCTGACTATTTGGACCTGGGAAACCGTGCCTTTGCGTGGTGACTAAGAGCTTAGACTCTGAAGTCAGATTCCTGAGTTCAAATCTTGGCTCTTCCAACTACTTACTGCGGGACCATAACCCAGATACTTTTTCTCTGTGCTTCAGTTTTCTCAAATGTATCAATTTTATAGTGGTAGTATCTATTTCAAAGGATTGGAGATTAAATAAGTTACTATTTATCAAGTGCTTAGAAGTGATTACTATTACTATGAGGAATTGAAAAGGAACTGCATTAGTCAGCATTTTGTCACTGTTGTCAAAATACCTGATGAGAACAACTTAGAGGAGGAAAGATTTACTTTGCCTTGTGGTTTCAGAGGTTCAGTTCATGATCAGCTGGCTCCAAGGTAAAAACATCGTGGTGGAATGCCATGGCCGAAAAAGGCTGCTTACCTCAAGGTAGCCAGGAAGCAGAAAGAAGAGGGAAGGGGCCAGGGACAGATACAATCCAAGAGCATGCCCACCCCCATGACCAACTTCCTACAGTCACATCCCACCTGCCTACAGTTGCCACCCAGTAGTCCATTCAAATATCAAATTATTAGTCCATCAAATGGATTAATCCACCAGTGAGGTTATAGCTCCCATAATCCAGTCTTTTCATCTCTGAACAAGGCTGCATTGCCTAACATGAGCTTTTAAGGGGCTATTCCTAGATCCAAACCACAAGAGAGACTCTCTTGACTTCCCAGATTTTATTGTGGGAGATGTGCTCATCATACCAGTTAAGACTGAAAAGATGGGGAAATTTCTAAACCACATGATGGGCAGACCAAGAAAGAATGGCCAGTGTCCATTCTTAATCCAAAAGATGAGCTGAATGATAAGTTTCTTGTTTTCAGAGGTAAGGGCTCTAAGGGAATGAAACATAAAATGGGTTGGAGAGTGGGTCTGAGAAAAGGGATGAGGCTTTGTGGCCCCTGGGGAAACCTGGTAGCCAGAAATCTACAGGAGGGGAAACTCCAGGAGGAAGGCAGAGGAGACGAAAGAGATGGAATGATGCCAATGGTCTCCGCACTTCTGCTCCTCCCACTCCAAGGCGTGATGGCACTCTACCGCTGTGGTCTTCAAATACATTTGCTCAAATATGCCCTAAAAGAATTTTGCAAACTGATTTCCATTTTTGTAGGGATTTTTTTTAGTTAATATCTAGAAGTTTTATCATAAATTTAAATAGTTGGAAGGGTAGTGATTTCTGGCATATAATATGTATGCTTTAAATATATTTTCCTCAAAATCTTGAAACTTCTGATTTTCAGAAATTGTCTGCTTTATAAGGAAAATGACAAATAAAGTTCCCAACTTCAAATCGGGAAAAGCAGACTTGAATTTTGCCAAAAAAAAAAAAAAAAAAAAAAAAAAAAAAAAAAGACCGTATTTGAATTGAAATGTACTACATGTGTAAATCTGTGTTAATCATCTGACTTTTGGAATCTGGTTTTAAAAGCCATAGAAAGAGCATGAAGCTCTGCTGTGAATTTGAGGCCTGAAGTTTGATATCTATCTCTATCTCTCCCACACACATAGGATGCTCTCCCATGAGATGTGAGGTCTAGAGCTGTCCCTTGGAAATCCTAATAGTTAATTCCTAAGCAATGTGCCATAGTCAAATTTAGAATAGGTGGGGTAGAAGGCAGGCAGCTGTACAAGCAGAGATGTGAGGAGAGAACCCCCAGACCACAGGCATATTCATATTGAAATGAATATATTTATAAGCTAAAGAATGGGAATTTATTCCTCAAAGTGAACCTAGTGGATATACCCTTTGGAAAATCTTCATGTTCCCCCAGAGGCTATGTGTCCCAGTTTCAAACAAACAAACAACATATTCTAGAGCAGAATCTAATTTTGATTCTCTTTAAGTCATTACATGCATAATTTCCCATAATGGAAAATATTTTGCCATATAATATATATGTTTCGTATTTAATGCTTGAGTCAATCAGTACTAAAATGGTGGATTGAGTAATGCTTTTCTCCTCACTTGCCCTTTCTGTACAAAGAAAAAGGATCATTTAGCAAATGGTGATAAGATTTTTGGTTGGTTGCTTAACTTCTTAAGGCCCCTAGATGCCTTTAGTTCCAAATTAATCTTGGCAAAATATTACATTTAATTTTGACATATGAATATTTTATAAAGTGCTATGCTACTTAGAGCAAATATATAATCCAAGAAAAAAAACAAGCTTTAAAGTACTAAGAAATGTGCAAAAGCAAAATTTTAAAGAGAATCAATGGGCTGGACAGTTCCTAAGTCCTCCGCCCCCTCCAACTGCTGCGGTCAGCCTCAGGGTCTCTGGAGCCAACACCAACAAACCACCTCTGCAGAGGTCTGGCCTCAGGACAATGGCTTTTCCATATCACATGTTCTACGGAGCTTGTGCTGGCCACAAATATTTAGATACTTTAAAGCTAGGTCCTCTGATTATTGACAAATTGACTTCAAATATAAATCTTCCTTTCTTTCTCTAACATGTGCATAACTGACACAACATTCTCTAAGAAATGAGAGATACTTACAGTGACTTCCACACATTCTGTGCACTGGAACATCTGTGTTTCTCAATTTGGCAAGTCAATTCTTGTGTGAAGAACCATGTTTTCCACTTAAGTTCTTCACTTGCTCCCCGAATGATGGGAAACTAGCCCTGCTTAATATGCAAGTTAATAAGCAAATGAATGAATAAGAACCTATTAAATGCAAAGCACCTTACCAAACTCTTTTAGACTAAGCAAGTTTAGTTTTCCTTCCAAAAAGAGCAGATTGTTCTTCCATTTTTTTCCTTTCTTTTCTCCTCAATCTGTCTTCAGACAATTGTTCAGCAATTGTCAAACTCCTTGAAGACTAAAACAGTAAAGCTGAGACATGATGGACCACTGGGGAGACAGGTTTTGGGTAAGCAATGCTGCAGTCTCCATGAAGAGCTCTTCAGGCCCCAGGAGCATGAGAAGCAAGAGCAAGTAGGCCTAGAGTCTTGCCTTTCACAATGCTCCAATTTAGCAAGAGCAGCAGCAGTGGGAAACTGGGAGGGAGACAGAAGGGGAATGAAATATAAGACATGTAATTTAATTGATTTCACAGCTCAGGAATTCTCTTTAGGCTCCCTTAGGGACAAATTCCACATTATTACTAACATCAAATGAGAAGAAATGTAGTGTCCCCCAGAAGCCTTAATGATACGATTCTAAGTGGTGAATTTAGTTTTGTCTTTAACCTCTTTTTGTTTTATCAACACCATATATTGTTAAGGATATATTTTGTGATTACATTTTTTTTTGAAAAATTTTTCCACCTTAGAATGAGTTTTATATTAACTACTGAGGAGCTATGCACACTTAATCTTCTGTCTCAAGTGTAAGTTTTCATAGTTTACTAAAGAGATGATGCTATAGCCCTACACCCATGACATGAAGACAGGAAGATCATATGGAAGGAAGTCAAAGATTCATGGCCAGCTAGCTGTTAATTGCCAATCCAGTAGGCTTTTTCCTCTCTTCTTATGAAGGGGACTCTAATTTGTTCCAGTATCACTTTTGCCCAGGTGACCACTTAGCTCAGGAATACATCTAAATCTGGAGTAAGTCATTCATAGAAATTCTCCTCTTGCTCGTGATTAGTTTCATTATAAGCCTGTGATGGAGTTCTTATCAGGGAGTAAAGATAGCAAACCAAGTAAGAGCTTCTGGAAAAGGTCTCTACACTCAAATGTAATGTTACAAGGAAGACCCAATTCGTTTGACCTGCTGGATTGTTGTCACTGTAGATGATAGCTGGTACTTAGGTAGTCACTTTGCAACTATATGGGAAACTAACCTAATCACATGCCAAGGCACGGAGCATGGCAGAGTAAGCAATGGAAATAACTTGGGTCTTTGGTTAGATGGCCTAGGCACTGCACTATGTTGTCCCTTCTTCTCATGTCCTTATTATTCAAACCCTTTATCGCAGTTTTAAAATATGAACACAGTTCTTTCTTTTCCCCAGATCAAATGAAGCTTAATTCTCTTCCGTGAGTGGGAATTGGACTTAGTGACTCACTTCTAACAAAGAGGGATGATATGCCATTTCAGAGACTAGTCCTTAAAAAGCACTGTGGCTTCCTCTTCACTCACTCAACTCTTAATCACCCTGGGTAGATGACACTAGCCATCATGTCATGAGAACACCCAAGCAGCCTAAGGAGAGGCCTATATGGTGAGGAACTGAGATAGCCACCTACCAACAGACACGTTGGTGAGTCATGCTGGAAGAAAAACTTCCAGCTTCAATCAGGCCTTAAGATGATGCTAGTCTCTACCCATAGCCCAACTGCTACTTCATAAGAGATTCAAAATGACCCAGATAAGCCACTCCTGGATTCCTGATGGACATAGACTAAGTTTGGGGAAAATTTGTTATGCAGCAGGAAATAACTAATACACTTTCTAAGACTGAACTCTCTGACCTTGTTGGACAAAGGAATATATATTGGTAAAATGTTCTAAAAGATTACATCCTGAAAGCACAGAATTGCAAATTTCTCCATGGATGTTCTGATTTATTTTTTCCTCTTTTGAAAGATTATATAAAGCTATCTGAGACAAATGGATATCTTTCTCATAAGGCCTTCTGAAAAAGGAGATAACAGTTGTTTCAGGACTTTACTTTCCACAACCATCTGGTAGGGACTGAAATCACTCTGGTTATGATTAAACCAATTGCATATCATTGTATCCTTAGAATAGTGTTTCCCAAACTTTCTCATAAAAAAGTATCCTGAATAATATTAACTGATATTTTATACCCCCAAAAAGGAAGAAAAAGTTGAGATTCAAAATATTCATATAGCACATTAAAGACTATAGAGAAGTCCCTCTGCAAAGAGAAAGGCGTGGTAACTATAAACTGCCCTCTATGCTCTCTTCCTCCAACAACAACAAAAATATCCATCAGCATTTCTTAAGGTTCAGATGTTCTGCAGAATACACTGACATGGGTGAAAATGAGAAAGAGGTCATCACAACATACATTGAATTGAATGTATTAGCATGAATGATTAAAATAATCCAAAACACTATACTTGAAATAACACAGCCATCCTACGATGATATAGTCATATCCATTATCTGAGTAATCCAAAGTGTCTAAGTTTAGACTTAGATTTTAAGTCAAAACTGGTATAAGTTCAGAATTATCAACATTCATTTGGTAGAAAAATAGGACCCATGTACATTTATTCAAAAAGATTAGGACTTGTTTCCAAAACTATAAACTTTTTGAGTAGTTTTCTCATTCCCACTAAACAATAACATTTTACATTCTTTAAAAAGGTTTATTTTAATATTTTAGGAAAATGTTTCTTCTAAAATATTTGTTATACGGAGAAAGCTTCCAACAGAGATTTTTGTAATATGGATATTTGGTATTTAAGACCCTGAATTAGCATCCTTATGCCAACTGAAAGGTCATGTAATTCACTTATGATTCAACCAGTGCTGCCAAGGAAGCCAAAGCTCTCTTCCTGGTAGTGCCTTGGCAAAATAATTCCTATATTCTGTCCTGTTTGTACCCAAAGCCGAGTGAATGAAATTCCAAACTTCTCAAGTTGAGTAGAAAGATCACTCACAACAACAGATTAGGGCTTGCCCTAACCAGACAAGGTCCCATGAGGTAAATGGCTCAGCCCTTTATCTGACACTTCAAAAGAAAATAAATGGAATAATTATGGGATAATCTTTAAGTGGTCAAGCATAAAAAGGACAAGATTTTAGTCCAACTACAACTTGACTCTAATAGCTGGTAAATGTGTTCAGACTCTCCTGGCTTATTCTATCTTAAGCCATTGCCCATAATCCTTTATTGACAGAAACTATTACCATCTGGGTCAGGAACAGAATAACCACATTTTTTTTCACCTATGCCCCTCACTTACCAACAATCCAAATTCCAGGTTTTCTCTAGTATGAGAGATGCCTTGTCTTCGGCTTTCCTAATTTCCCATATCCAATTGGTCAGCAAGTCTGTGAAGGTTTGCTGAGTCCCAGAATTTCTAAGTACTTCAGAGTACTGAACCGTTTCTTTTGCTTTACTTAAAAACCTTACAAGAATGTGATATCCAAAGATAAGTATTACAAGGTAGACTCCATTCATTAAGAGAACCCAAAATTACTATTTCAGAACTTAGGAAAGACTTAGATGAATTCAGACACCATATAGGGTCCATTGAGTAAAGAGCTACATAGGACCTGAAAAACCTAAGTCCCTTTAACCTATTTTCTCTTGAGCTGCTTGATCTTTGAGTTCTCCTGGACTCTCAAGAGGAAGGTGCAACTGTAGTTCCATCTTTGGAACCAGCCAACATTACCTACTGCCTTAAGCAATGAGTTGCGTGGTACTCCTTCTATGAAGCCCAAAACAGGGTTATCCCAGGTAGGAAGCTCTGCCAGCACAGGTGACTGAGCAGCCTGGAGACAACAGTATTATTCTGGAAGAATGGACAGCCTCCTGGGAGAACAAGCAACCCCAGGTAAAAAAGTAATAACCTCAGCTAACTTACCTACACAACTTTGGAGAGCCCTCACAGCCAGATTCTGTGGGAGTTGTCATCCAAGAGGAACACGTTCCAGATAGAGACCTGAATTATGGGGAAGTGGGTGAGGTGTGTGAGTTGGAAAAGGGATGCAAGGGTCACCTGGACAAAAAAAAATGTACTTTTGTAGAAATTTTCTGAAGTTTTAGTAATTATTTTTCAGGAATAGAAAACTGGATGTACTATACTTCTTAAACTAGTTGATAATTTTTCTTACCTTTCCCTCTGTATACCACAGAGAAGCCAAGCTCTGCTCATGACCGACCACAATGGAGGGTGAGAAGAGCAGACAGCAGAGTGCAAAAGAACAACTTCATCTCATGCCAGTCAGAATGGCAGCTATTATGCATACAAACAACAATAAGTGTTGGCAAAGATGTGGGGGGAAAGGCACACTCATACATTGCTGGTGGGACTGCAAATTGGTGCAACCAATATGGAAAGCAGTATGGAGATCCATGGAAAATTGGGAATAGAACCACCATTTGACCCAGCTATCCCTCTCCTTGGTCTACACCCAAAGGACAGAAAAACAGCATACTACAGGGACACAGCCACATCAATGTTTATAGCAGCACAATTCACATAGCTAAACTGTGGACCAACCTAGATGCCCTTCAGTGGATGAATGGATAAAGAAAATGTGGCATATATATGCAATGGAATATTATTCAGCAATAAAAGAGAATAAAATCATGGCATTTACAGGTAAATGGATGGAATTAGAGAAGACAATGCTAAGTGAATTTAGCAAATCCCCCCCCCCAAAAAAAAACCAAATGCTGAATGTTTTCTTTGATATAAGGAGGCTGATTCATAGTGGGATAGGGAGTGGGAGCATGGGTGAAATAGATGAACTCTATATAGGGAAGAGGTATGGAGCAATTAATAATGGTGGAATGTGATGATCATTATTATTCAAAGTACATGTATGAAGACACCAATTGTGAATATACTATGTATATAACCAGAGTTATCAAAAATTGTGCTCTATATATGTAATAAGAATTATAATGCATTCTGCAGTCATATATAAATTTTAAAATTTTACATTAAAACAAAGAACAACTTCAGCCAAACTGTGAGCACAGAGCAAAGGAACTTTAGGAAACCTCCTAGAAATCACCACACCCTAGCATGACTGGACTTAGAAGAAAGCACCAATGAACTCTCTAAAGAGCAGGAGCAAAGGAGTAAAGTACTGACCATTGGAGGTCAAGGACTGAGGAGTAGAGGAGAGGATGGACTCTGGGTAGACCCTAGCAGGAAAGATACCACCAGGACAATTGAAGTCCTACTCCCTTCCGTACTCTAGTACTTCACACACAGGTGCCTTAAAATTCAACAGTAACTCCAGAGAGAAAAGAGAGATAAAATCAGTTCAATCAGGATTAAGATTCTGCTATGCCAGTGGAATAAAATTAAGTTCAAATATGGGAAAAAATAAGAGTATACTATGTTTGGATAAAATTATTCCTGCAACAATTACACTAAAATTGTAGATTAAAATTATAATGTGTATCCCTTTTCAGAACATAAAATGTGCATCTTGGAAGAAAGGAATACCATCCCCTTCCTATTGTGTTAATGGTATGCCCCAGGTTTTACTACCACAGGGGCTATATTAGTTGGCTAGGGCTATCAAAACAAAGTACCATAAACTGGGTAGCTTCAAATAACAGGAATTTATTCCCCCACAGTTCTAGACGCTGCAAGTCCAAGATCAAGTGTTAGCAGGGCCATACTCCCTTGAGGGCTCTGGAGGAGAACCGTCCCTGGCCTCTTCCTAGCTCCAGGTGGTGGCTGACCATCCTTGTGCCCTGTGACTTGTAGCCACATCACTCCAACCTCTGCTTTTTACCTTGATGTGGCCTTCTCCCCTATGTCTATCTCTGTGTCTCTGTGCCTCTCTTCCTCTTCTTATAAGGACACCAGTCAATGGACCAAGGGCACACACTACTCCAGTATATTCTGATCTTAACTAATTACATCTTCAATGACCCTGTTTCCAAATAAATTCACATTTCTAGGCTGTGGTAAGGATGTAGATTTGAAGGAGACACTACTCATCCCTGTGAAGAGGCCGTTTGACACTTTTGCCCTCATAATGGTGTCCTAATTGCATGACCATGATCCTCTTCATTTCCCACAGAGAGAACAAAGGCCAAGTAGCAACTTTAGAATAGTTTTTTTTTTTTTTTTAACTGAAGGCGCATAGAAAAGTAATTGAAGAGTCACAAAGAAGATAGACTACAGCCCTACTCTCCGTGGCTACTTTCTGAGTAGACAGCTTTAGGTCCATCCAGGTTTCTCCCCCACTAACCAAAGAGCTGCTTCCAAGAGCAGGAACCAAGCTAGCCTCACCTGTGGGAAATGTTCTGCACTCTGCCCCAGGAAAGGAGGATCTCCTGAAGCCCCCAAAGAAGTCGTCTTCCTTCCCAGTGGTCCAGGATCCACCTCATATCTTTATGTCCTGCCTTAGGATCAAATTCTTTACAAGACAATTGACAATAGGATTGGCCACACCCTGCAGGAGAGCCACACCTTTCACCTTCATAATGCACTTAGAGGTTGAAAGCTAAATGCCAGGACATTTGAAGTCTTCATCTTGAATGCTACCAAAAGTAAGAATAAGACTTCCCTAAGTAAAGTAACAGTTACATGTAGCCTCTTAGCATCTATGGTCATATCTCTTTTTTTGCTGAAATAACTCCCAGGATTAGCAGAGGGTCCTACACGCAGGACATGTCCAACCACAATTTACTAAATACACAAATCAAAGCTGAATTATTCAGGGCTTTTAACAAACTTTTTTATGATCTCTAGCAGAGGTAAAGTTCATTCCTGCTCTCCTTTTCAAATACTAATTTTGTATATGGAACTTTCAACATCTATTTCCTCTCTCTTCCTGAAATCATATATTATCCCAGAGAACAAGCATCAGCTTAAGGCACAGCTATCTAAGTGCACAGAGGAAAGAATTGTTCAACATCCCCCTTCTGATAAAGCAACAGAATTTTAAAAGATATAGTCCTTTCCAGGCAATGTGGCACACACCTGTAATCTCAGAGACTCAGGAGGCTGAGACAGGAGGACCACAAGTTGGAGGCCAACATCGTCAAATTAGCAAGGCCCTAAGAAACTTATTGAGAACCTGTTTCAAAATTTAAAAAATTAAGAGGGCTGGAGATACAGCCCAGTGGGAAAGCACCCCTGAGTTCAATCCCCAATACAAAAAAAAGACATAGTCTTTGTTAGAGCATAAAACAATTATGTGGATTATTAAATAGAACTCCTAGGTAGCTTAAGGGCCTATCTATTTCCCCCAAAGGAATAGTGGTCTCCAGGTCCTCAATTCCTTTAAACTCTGTTTGAAGGGCACTTTTCCTGGCTTGTCTACATCCCATCCTGTGCCACCTCTTCCCTTCTTCCTATGCTACTAGCTAGCTCCTCATCTGGATTTGCCACAAACCCTCACCCACACAATCTCACTGGTCACTAGGTCCAACAGTCCAAAGCTCTATGGTACCAGCTCAACTGTTTCAGCCTTAGGTTGGCCAAAGCTGATCTCTGACATTTTTTTTTTTGTAATATATTTTAGTTGTAGGTGGACACAATACCTTTTTTTTAATGTGATGCTGATAAGTGAACCCAGTATCTCATGCATGGTAGGCAAGCGCTCTACCACTGAGCCACTACCCCAGCCCCTGACTTCTGACTTTTCACCTGCTTTTGACGTCTTAGTCTTCTTTTTTTTTTGAAATTCTCCTTGTGTTAATTTTGCATGCATCTCTGGCTGCCTTGTTTTGCTCTTCTAATCTAAACTTGGTGTGTATCTGCCTCTTGCCTTTGACTGCATTCTGGCTCAACTTTCCTTTGGGATTTCTCCTGGACCAGTGTCCATCTGGTCCTTTGTGTACTACCACTGAGCCTGGCTTTCACCTCTCACCCTCTCCCTGGCCACCCATACCTGGGCACTGACTTTCTTCCTCTGTTGCTCGGTCCTGCACTCCCTGGCACATTGTTTTTTTCTGTGACACAAAGACCTTCTTAATCTGATCTATGCTCTCCTCACCCAGTTTACCTGTCACTCTACAATAAGGTTATGGGACAGGCCACCAAATTATCAAACTCCATTGGAGAAACATTTTATAAGCCCAAACTACCCAAATCCATACTATGAAAAGTTATTATCAATAATTGCATTCTATTTTTATTTTATTTCAGAATAGATGATGCAACTTAGGTCAATTTTAAAAAGTAATCATTGCATCAAGACAAGTGAAATTAAACTTAAATTTCAAGGCTGACTTCCTCCTTGAGAAAGAACAATAGAGTATAATGGCTAAGAGCTAAGAGAATGGACTCTGTAGGCAGACTGTTGTTTATATTAAACATGTTGTTTATATATGTATGACCTATAGAGCAAATTACCTAACCTATACTTTAGTTTTCTCATCCACAAATTGGGGATGACACTGTTTCTGATTTCAAAGGCTTTTTATAAGGTTTAATAAATGCCTTCACACCTACCAAGTACTTAGGAAAGAACTCAGTGAACATCAGCTACCATTATAATTATTCTTGATTGAAGGCTTAGCCTACAGCAGTCTTCAGTTTGGCTATCACCTACGAACTCTAACAATACACTCAAAAACTTTTGGCAAAGAAATTAAGATAGATAATGAAGTCTCTATAACAGATATGAACAAGTAACATTTTACTGGGACAAAAAGAATATCATCCTACTCTATCCCTAGGAAAAGCTGTCCATCCCTAGGGAGGCTCTGATCCTACTTATTATTTTATTCACAATCTATCTGAGATTGACTCAGATAGACTTTTTATTCTCAATAGTACCTAGAAACTACCCTATCCTTTGTTGTGGGTCTTTCTCCCTTTTCTACCTTTTCCCTGCAACAATTATTGCCATTAAAGAATGTGTGGACCCTCACATCCTCCAACAGAATACGCACCAGCAAACAAACCAAATTTCTTATGAATACTAACTACTTCTTAGAGCAAATACACGATGCATTAGATAGCTAAAAGGGTAGTGATTCTGGTCCTATCCTCTTTGGAATGACAGGATAGGAAAAATAGAAAGATCTGTCATTTCTTACAGAGACATAATAACCAAAGTACCAATTCCTTTATAAGACATCTTAAGGCACTCAGCATTTTTCTGAGATGACACAGTCTGGGAAATTCTCATTATTTGTAGATTCCACATTTGTGAATTTGCCTACTTGTTAAAATTTATTTATAACCCCCAAATCAATAATCACAGTGATTTTTTTAGTCATTAGCGGGAATATTCCAAATGGTAAAGTCTGAGCCTCAGGGCAAGTTCTCTCAGAGGTTGAACAAGGGGATGTTCTACCACCTTGTTTCAGCTCTCAGACTATAAACAAGTGCCCTTCTCATGATCTATTTAGTGCCAGGTTGTTCTCCTCTTTTTGCTTTTTGTTGGTGATTTTCCTGCTTAAATGGCCACTGAGAGTAATGCTGAAATGGTATCCAATGTTCTTGAGCACAAGAGAGCTCTGGGGTGCCTAAGAGGGAAAATACACTTTAGATAAGATCTGCTCAGACGTGAGGTTGGGCATGTATTTGAAGTGAATTGATCAACAATACATTAAACAAGTTATCTTTAAACAGAGACACACATAAAACCAAGGTTATGTATTGATTGATTGATGAAAATATTGTGGCCAGAGGCTTGAAGGCACCTAACCTGGTATTTTTCCTAGGATCAATGGTGGAAATATTATAGAGCATAAGCATAATGAATAATAAGAATCGACCAAATATCCAAATCTGAATTGCTTCATTCAAAGAATTCTCATTGCTAGCTACTCTTCCAGCTTAGTGACGGGTTTTCAAAACAAAACCACCCCTCCAATGTAAATTCGCCTGTTATATAAACTGAAACATTGAGTTAAGACTTCCAGCCTCTGGTGGTTAAAAAATAAAATAAAATAAAATAAATGCCACATATGCCTTACCTGAAAGAGGACTGCAAAATACCAAAAATGTGATTTAGTTTAAGGATAAGGATAAAAGATAAAAATAAAAGTCATTCTCGAACTACCTTTCTGACCATTTTCCATGTTCTGATTTTCAAGCTGTGGTTTATATATAACCCTCCTCGATTCCATCATCCCACCAGGCAGTTGCTTTCTCTTCTCTGCTACATAAGCTCATCATGCATGAGGCTGTTTTGACGTGATACAAGTTTCTGTCTATCTCTCATGTTCCAGGTCATGGAAAAAGAATTCAGCTGGAACGTATCTTCTTTCTCTTGCAACTGGCAGAAGCCTTGGAGAGGAGAAATGAAGCATGGCTTTCTTCACCCACCTCCATCCAGCTACTTTGTTCCAGGTGGTCAGAGTTACAGGGTGAACTCTGACTCTGAAGATAGGGATGAAAGGCAAGTGACCTGGTGCAAAGACTGAAAGAAAAGAATCACTTCTGAAACCCAATTCAAGTTCAGGGATGTCTGAGACCACCCTCACCTACGGAACCACGCTTAGGCTCAATAATTAGAAAAGAGTCAAAGAACTCAGCCAAATCATTATAATTATGGTTATTATTTATTATAACAAAAAGGTATACAGTAAACATAAGTCAAGGGAGGAGGCACATATGACAAAGTGAGTCTTCAGGTATGTGTGTGATACAAACTTTCTCCCCTATTTTCCATGAACTCTTCAATAAAATCCACAATGTACATTATTTTACGAAATGGAATTCCTTTTGGAGGGGTCAGGGCAAGTATGAGATCAACTGATTCCTACTTGAAAGTTGCTTCTTGGAGAAACCACAGAATGACTATGGGATCCCAGAAACCTTTGAGTTACAAACTATGAACACCAAACATTTGTTTCTCAAAGCATTAAAAAGCAGGCATTCAATTGTCAAGGAAGGAATTGACAAAGTTCATCTGGAAAATTTCGGTCATATTTTATGGCCCCATACCTTTTTGTATTAATTTCACTATAGTTGCCATATCAAAGTACCACAGATTGGATGGCTTAAACGGAAATTTATTTCTTACAGTTCTGGAGGCCAGAAGTTCAAGATCAAGGTGTCAGCAGGGTTAGGTTCTTCTGAGGCCTTCCCTGTTGGCTTATAGATGGTTGTCGTCTCTCTATGTCCACATGGTCTTGTCTTTGTATGTGAGTTGCCTTCTTATGAGGACACCATTCACACTGGATTAGAGAACATACTAATGATATGATTTTGAATCAATTAATTTTCTAAAGAATATCTCCAAATACATTCTGAATATCTAGGGGTTAGGACTTCAGCATATGAATTTGAGGGGTGCATAATTCAGCTCAAAATAATTTTACATTTCATAAGGGCAAGGCTAGTGTATTTGAGATAGAATATCTGGAAATGGGATGGATAGTAAAAGCTTTAATGATCCTGGCCCAGAGCATGGTATGCATGTGTTAAAATTAATTCAAGTTGACCTAAAAGAACCCAACTAAAGGAACAGAAATCTTTAAGTTGCTGTTCTCTGCATAGATTCCATCCTGTTCACACCTATGTTTTCCTCCATGAGCAGGTTTAATTGTTATATCAACACAATTAAAAAACTCACTCATGCTTAATCTACATTTCTAACACCATGTACATTCAGTCCAATGTTTTATAGGCTAGCAAAACTAATTTTTGTTTTGTTTTGCTTTTGTAGTATCTTATATCAGGGATCAATTCCATAAAGTACAATTTTATTCTCATGAAAATAGCTATATTAAGTTAACCTCACAAAAGACATTTTCTCTATTGTCTTATAACAAGCATTTTAAGAAAAATTGCAAGGATATAATAGCTATTTGCTGATAAAATTTTGATTCTGATGTTTAACATAAAATGTTTAATATCATTTAATATTTTATGGAGAATGACATCAACTAACACCAAAATAAAAATGATTCATATTTTCTTTAAGTGTGGGTATTCTGAATTTTCTCACTTTAAAAAGTCTCAGTAGATTTGCCTTCCCATCTGATAAGTGAGAGTCATGGTCACATGTATTGCAGTCATTGCTTCAGTTCCCTGGTGCAGCTTAAAAACAGCTCTAAAAAAGGCTCCGTTGCTTTTCCTGGTGTCTTGGCTGCATCAAACTACATCTGCAATACAGCAGGTGTCTTTTATCCATCACAAAGCAATTTCTGCTCTCAATAACAACTGCAAGTGTGTGTCAGGATTAAATATCAGGGACAGGGTACAAAATGACTGCAAAAGAAATCTGAAATGACACAGTAGTTGATATTCTTGTTTAAAGACTTCTAAAACACTAGTTTTTAAAAAATCAGATTGTGGTACTATAGAAGCCTTAGAAATAGACTTCTCTGTGTGTGAGTGTGCATGTGTGCACTCATGCACGCATGTCCCTGGGGATTGAACCTAGAGGCACTCTACTACTGAGCTGTGTCTCCATCTTTTTAACTTTTTTATTTTGAGACTGGGTCTCGCTAAGTCACTGGTGCTGACTTTAAATTTACTATTCTTCTGCTCCAGACTCCTGACTCAATGGGATTACAGTGGTGTGCGACCATGCCTGGCACATTACACATATAATTAAGACAGTACATACAGTACAGAGAGGAGATTAAGCGCATGGACTCAGGAGTCAGAATGCCTGAGGTCAAATCCTGTGTCTACCTCTTAGTAGCAATAAACATTAGGCAAGTCACTAGAACTGTCCATTTCTCAGTTTTCTCAATTATAAAACATGAATAAGGATAGTACTTACTTTTGCAGGGCTATTGTGAAATTGAATCACAACAGTACCTGGCACTGGGTAGCACTCAATAAAAGTATTATCCTCTACTGCTGTCCTTTGATCTCTTGTACATATCTAGCTCCCATCTCGTCACTGCTGTCCCATCTTCTCTTTCCTTTCCTCTTTTCTATGTTCAGTTTTCTAGACAGGCTTGACAATCAGCTCTCTTTTTGCATCTCCACTCTGACCCTTGATTAATGCAATATCACATTAGTAAAACTGCCTGCCATTATTCACTTTTCATAATAGCTAGCATTTTTGAGCACTCCCTGTGTTCTACTTGTGCCTCCTTTTGTGAAACACACCCTAAACGCAAATAGGAACATACTGTCCCAATTTTCCTTACCTTTTCTGTCTTACTCTTAAATACTGGGCTTCCTGGACATCATTTCCCCATCCGTCTCTCATTCTACATATTTCCCCCTGGGTGGGAAAGAGCTCATGTCTTCAATCATCAACTAAATGCTGATAACTCTCAAAGTTCCAGTTTGAACATCTCCCCTAAGCTCCAGAACACTACATCACAGATGATCACTGAACATCTCATCTGCAGCACAAAGCCAGCCCAGGAAAACCTATATTCAACTCCACACCAAATCTGCTTCTCATTCTTGCATTCCTATCTGAGGAAATAGCATCACCATCCCTACCCTACCACAGTGTGTCAAATGCTGGCTTTGCAGAAGGAATCAGAATAGGCAGAAACCCTGCCTTCCTAGAACTTAAAGTC
Organism: Spermophilus citellus; assembly: GCF_964194105.1. Lineage (NCBI taxonomy): Eukaryota > Metazoa > Chordata > Mammalia > Rodentia > Sciuridae > Spermophilus > Spermophilus citellus. The sequence goes on along the minus strand of NC_138182.1, from coordinate 193,685,740 downwards.
TAATTGGAGGATAGAAACCTGGAGAAGACAACTATATAAAACAATCTACTGTTTTGTGAATACTTTCCTTGGGTTTTTTTCCTATTTGCTCTTTATAAAATTGATAAACTATTTGTCATATTTTGCTACACGTATTTTTCCTAGTCAGTAACTCTACAGGAGAGTGGAGAGCTAAATCTCCAAACCTCAGTTCTTGTGTTCTGATGAAAGGAAATGTAAAGTCAGACACTAAAAGTCATGAAAAAGAATTTTATTATATGTTAAAGTAGAGTAAGGCTCAAGCAAAGAGCATTCTCAGAAGAGAGAGAGTAGTTCATCTCCAAGCAGAGAACAGAGAAAAACAAAGGAAACAGTTTGATGTTTGATGTTTGCCTGAGGAACTCTGGTCCACCTGCTTCACTGTTTGCCAATAAAATGTTCAACTCTACCTTTATGATGAGCAGTGGAGTTTTTTACCCTTATTGGTTTTCTCCAGAACTGTCATGGTAGCCATCCTGTTAGTAGAGACTTCATCTACAAGTCAATCCTGTGTTAATGTGGGAACTGGGGTCAGCAGCTGGTCAGAAATTTCTTTAGTGTACCTGCATTACTAAAGAAACCTCCCTTCTGCAATATGTGACCATAACTCCTAGCTTTACCCTAACTTCAGTGAACCCCAATGAGAGTTAGTCCCATTAATCCTTCTTTTCCAACACGTTTTCCCCATTAGCTACCCAGTTAATTCCTTTTGTTTCTGTTTGCTTATTCTCCAGGTTTGTGCATCTGATATTTTTCTACAAGTTATCTGCTACAAGTTATTTAGTCATCTGCCTTGGCAGTAATTAAAAAAAATTAAAGAATAACTGTTTCAGTCAGTTTTTTGGCCACTGTAACCAAAAGACCTAACAATAACAATTAGAGGAGGAAAAGTTTACTTGGGGACTCATGATTTCAGAAGTCTCAGTTCATAGATGGCCAACTCCATTCCTAGGGAGGCAGAACATCATGACGGAAGTGTGTGGCAGAGGAAAGTAGCTAGGGACACAGCTCCAGGAAGGGAGAATGGGGAGTTGGTGAGAGAGGGAGACAGAGAGGGAAAAAGGAGGGAGAGAGAGAGCTTTGCTCAAGGAAAACAAAATATAAACCCCAAAGACATGCTCCCAGGGACCCACCTCCTCCAACCCTACCTGCCTACAATTACCATCCAGTTAATCCCTATCAGTGGATTGATTAACACACTGATTAAGACTTTCAAGACCCAATCACTTCACCTCTAAGCTTTCTTGCATTATCTCACACATGAGCTTTTGGAAGATTTTTCCCATCTAAACCATAATCCTAACTTGATATGAACTTCGATGCCCATTACTAACTACTACCTAACAACTTATTTTGCATTCAAGAATATCATTTTAATGTGATCAGATCTAATGAACTTTTCTTTCATGACTTTTTCCACCACATACGTTTACAAATTTTTCTTCTATTAAGAGAACTGATGAATATTCAGTTTTGTCCCTCAGTTTTTCTATTTATTTATGTTTCGTCCTTTTATCCTTAGAATTTATTTTGATGTCAGTGAAGTTTTATTTTGTGAAAATTTACAAATATATTCTTAACATATTGGATGAAGTATTCATACATAACATTCTCTTTGCTTTTCTCATAATATTTAAGACCACTGATTTTTCTGCCTTGAAATTTAAATATTTCTTGGTTTGGCAGTACAATTATATTTCTTTATACTTTTTGAACTTGGACATCTCTCCTATTTCCTCATTTCTCTTTTTCCTGCCTCCTTCTAATTGTATTTGTTTCCTACAGTTAAAATCTTGGGTATCCGTTTTTATCTTGATTGCTTCCCTTGACTAATTTCTGCCCCAACATCTAAGATCATCTTGATTAGAATGATTTCCAGATTGATATTTTCAGCAATGCTGTCTCTGAGTGCCAAACATGCTTCTTTAAGCCCTACTCAAATTCAGCAAAACTCAACCTAGAATCCATGGTAGACTTCATCTAGTTCACTCCCTCCCCCGAATTTTATACCTTTGTTTTATTTATTTATTTTTATGTGGTGCTGAGAATCAAACCCAGTGCCATACACATGCCAGGCAAGCACGCTACCACTGAGCCATAATCCCAGCCCCTTTTCCCATTTTTTTGATAATAATTTTTGTCATATTATTAACAGAGTCTAATGTCTGAGCTGCCCACCACACCAAGAACCAATATTCAGGAGGTGAGTGTTGATATGAAGGAATCAGGTTTATTCAAGGCTCCTCCTTGAAAGATAGAAAGGGTAACTCCTCTAAGCTCTCTACCTCTCCCAGGTTCAGGGCCTGAAGGGTTTCAATGAGGAGGAAAGGAAGCAGTGAGGCTGCAGGCTAAGTGGGGTCTCCCACAGGGAGGCAACAGCGCCTCATCACAGTGGATTTTGATCTCCTGGGGCTGGTCACTAAGAAGGGATGTTACCGAGGACATCTCAGTTCTGTGAATTTAAAGAAAGGTTTCTTCTTCGAATTTGGATTGTTCGGATGGACTTTCTTTAGAGTTTGCAATGCTGAATAAAAGGCAAGGGATGCCAAAAGATTGGGAAGGGAAGCTAAAAGTAATCCCGCCAAGGAAAACTTACAGAAGTGGCTGCCCTGATACAATATATGCTCAAAACCACAGCATCGACTTCTTCTTTATCCCTCAGCTTTTCTATTTATTTTTTTTTTAATTTTTTTTATTGATTATTTATCGCATTACATAGTTCATGATATATCATCTTTCATACATTAGACTCAAATTGTGCTTTGAACTCCCATTTTCACCCCAAATACAGATTGCAGAATCACATCTGTTACATATTCACATTTTTACATAATGCCATATTAGTGACTGTTGTATTCTGCTACCTTTCCTATCCCCTACTATCCCCCCTCCCCTCCCCTCCCCTCCCATCTTCCCTCTCTACCTCCCCTGCTGTTGTTCAATTCTCTCCCTTTTTTTTTTCCCTCCCCCTTGCCCCTCATAACCTCTTATAATTTTATGTATCCTTGAAGGTCTCCTACCATTTCCATATGCTTTCCCTTCTCTCTCCGTTTCTCTCCCCCCATTCGTCTTTGTTTACTGTAGTCTTTTCCTCATGCTCTTTCTTCCTGTTCTGTTCTTAGTTGCTCTCTTTATATCAAAGCAGACATTTGGCATTTGTTTTTTAGGGCTTGGCTAGCTTCGCTTAGCATAATCTGCTCTAATGCCATCCATTTCCCTGCAAATTCTATGATTTTGTCATTTCTTAGTGCTGCATAATACTCCATTGTGTATAGATGCCACATTTTTTTTATCCATTCATCAATTGAAGGGCATCTAGGTTGGTTCCACAGTCTAGCTATTGTGAATTGTGCCGCTATAATCATTGATGCAGCCGTATCCCTATAGTGCGCTCTTTTAAGGTCCTCAGGGAATATTCCGAGAAGTGCGATAGCTGGGTCAAATGGTGGTTCCATTCCCAGCTTTCCCAGGAATCTCCATACTGCTTTCCAAATTGGCCTCACCATTTTGCAGTCCCACCAGCAGTGTACAAGTGTACCCTTTTCCCCACATCCCCGCCAACACTTGTTGTTGTTTGACTTCATAATGGCTGCCAATCTTACTGGAGTGAGATGGTATCTTAGGGTGGTTTTGATTTGCATTTCTATTTATTTATGTTTCATCCTATTCTCCCTAGAATTTATTTTGATGTCAGTGAAGTTTCATTTTGTGAAACTTTACAAATATATACTTAATATTTGTCTCAGTCAGTTTTGTCGCTGCTGTGGCAATCTACAATTGTAGAAGAGGAAAAGCTTATTTGAGAGCTCACAGTTTCAAAGGTCTCAATCCACAGACAGCAGGCTCCATTGCTCAGGGCTCTAGGTGAGGCAAAGCTTCATAGTGCAAGAGTGTGGCAGAGAGAAGCAGCTCACATGATGACTAGGCAGCAGATAGAGACTCCACTTGCCAGATGCAAAATATATACCCCAAAGACACTCCCAATGCCCACCTCCTCCAGCCACACCCTATCCACCTTCAGTTAGCATTCAGTTAATCCTATCAGGAAATTAATTCCCTGAATAGGTTAAGGCTTCATATCCCAATCATTTGTCTTCTAATCCTTCTTGCATTATCTACATATGAGCTTTTGGGGGACTCCTAATATCTAAAACATAACAACATCCATTGTTTTCTTAAATGTTATTATTATTACTTGTGTCTGCCTCTACATCTGTATCCTAACAGATTAATGGTCTAAGGTAAGAACTTATAGGTTGGGTGACACCCACATTGCTCTCCACGCATGCATACCCTTCATTCTTCAAGGTTTACTACACACTTCTATTAACAAACTTAAAAATTATTTAGGACATAAATGATAAAGTCCCAACACTCTTGCTCTAGTTTTCAAAGCCTTGAATTGATCCTATTTGCTATAATTTCTTATTAAAGATCTTCCAAGTAATGAGAAAAGAAAGAAAAGAAAGGATAAAAAGCAAAGGGAAGGAAAATGAAAAAGAAAGGAAATGGAAGAAGAGAGGGAATGGGGAAGAAAAGAGGGCATTTTGTTGTAAATGACATTTTTCCAATTTCAAAATAACCACAAAAATGAAATAGTTGACACATGCAACAAAGAATGTAAGAGCTGAATCTGGCTTCAGAACACTTGGATCCAGGGTCTTACATGATATCATTAGGACATTTTGTCTCTATTTCTCAGCCCTATTTTCATCAGCATCTGCTTCATTCACCATCAGCATCTCTGTAAAAAGTTGGAAAGAATGATCACAAGTTTAACAAACCCATTTAGATACGCTCAGCTTTCCTAGCATTCATTCTGATTGGCTCACCTAGTGCTCAACTCTGAAAGAGTCTCTCTGACCAAGGACAGTTAGCACACTCATTAAGAACATGGGGTGGAGGGGCAGACAGAAATAGGAAGGACAGTGGAATGAATCTGATACAACTTCCCCATGTACATATACAAATGTGCCAGAACGAATCTCCACATCATGTACAACCACAAGACTTCGATCCTGATTAGAATAAGATGTATTCCATGGTTGTATAATACATCAAAATATACTCCACTGTCATGCATAACTAAAAAGAACAATTTAAAAAAAAAAGAAAAGAAGAAGATCTGGGATGTACCCCCAGCCTGGGGGATACAGAAAGTAGTATGGTTCCCACGTGTAACAAATGGACCGAAAAATGAGGAGAGGACTCTCTCCAAAGTGATTCTGATACAGCTTCATACAAACTTGTGTAAAAAGAATGAAATTTGAATGAGCTAATTTGGAATTGCCAATTCTACTAATCATCCACTGATAAGATCTTGTCAAGTTAATCCAATTTCATTTTTACTTTAATTTCCTTCTCAAAAAAAAAAAAAAAAAGTGGGCATAGAATTTATGCCACCAGCTGCTTCCAAAAAAACAGATCCTCAAATGAACTTTAATGAAGTACTGCCAACACCACAAATGGCAAATGTTTGGGAGTTAAGTATGGGCCCTGCACTGAAGTTCTTCATAGTATTCGTTTTTACATGTATGGAGCTTTGGGCTTTAAAGCATTTTCATAAATCTTATTTGATCTGTAAAACACCACCACAAAATTCCAAATTTTTCATTTTTCACATGATGTAAAATGTGTTAAATATGTTTTTTCAAGCCACAGTAAGATAGCTCCTGAAAAATTCCTTATCTGTGATTACAATGGATTGGTCATTTTCTCCCCTCTGTTCTCAACCTTTCTAGGTAAATTGCTGGTAGAAAAGGTAACTGAAGTTCCTCCCATGATGCCTCTTCTGAGGCCCATTTTCTTAGGAGACTGACACCTATGTGGAAGGCACTGTATCTCCTCTCTACTCTCCTTCCCCACCAGAATACAGATCCCCAGGGCTCCACCCCCACAGCAGACATGTTGTCATCTTCGCTCCTCCCTCCAGTTTTGTAGTCAAGCAATGGGAAATCAAAACCAAACATGGACTGAGTAAGAAATAGATAATAATTCTTCTAAGTAAGAAAAACAATATGCCAGTCTCCTCATTACTATTCCAAATTTTTTCTAAAGTGAAATTTAGCTAATGAACTTTAATTCCTGTAGGGCACTGGCTATTTGTGAATTTACACACAATTTAATATGTTCTCACAAGAAAAAAATTTGACATTGTGAAAGACATAAATTTAAAGATATAATTTAACTATAGAAACTATCCTATTTTTATATCCATTCCTCAACACTACATTTCATAGTCGTAATTGTCTGCACAAAGTAGTACTTAAAAATAATTTTCTCTTAAAATCAATTAAAACATTGTCTTTTGAGATCCTAAATATCAAACTTGCTAGAGAAAAAACTCTATAATTCAGATTTCATCAGTGCAGACTGCGTACAGTTTCAATTAAGAACTGAAAAAAGTTGTCTACCTAGAATTTATGTCTACCTAGTTCCATTTATAGGAAATATGACATGGTAAGTGATGAGTGATAGTCAACCATATTGATTTCACGCTTTTCATAGCAATCATTTAAAGATATAATCATATATTTAGTGCTAAAGCTTTGTACAGATTCAAAGCAATTCCAATTGAAATCCCAAGGTCATTTTTTCATAGAAATAGAAAAGGCAATCATGAAATTCATTTGGAAAAATGAAAGACCCAGAATAGCCAAAGCAATTCTTAGTGAAGCAGGAGGATTCACAATACCAGACCTTAAACTATACTATAGAATCATGGTAACAAAAACAGCATGACATTGGCACCAAAACACACATAGACCAATGGTACAGAATAGGAGGGACAAACCCATCTGAATATAGTTATCTCATACTAGACAAAGGCACAAAAAATATTCACCAGAGAAAAGATATCCTCTTCAACAAATGGTGCTGGCAAAACTGGAAATCCATATGTAGCAAAATGAAATTAAATCTCTATCTCTCACCATGCACAAAACTTAAAGTGGATCAAAGTCTCAGGCACTAGAACAGAGTCCCTGCACCTTATAGAAGAAAAAGCTGGCCCAAATCTTCACCACATTGGCCTAGGAACTGACTTCTAAAGCACAAGAAGACTCCTAAAGCACAAGAAGTTCAAATCAAAAATCAATAAATGGGATGGATTCAAACTAAAAAGCTTCTTCTCAGCAAAGGAAATGATCAATAATGTGAAGAGAGAGCCTACCGTATGGGATAAAATCTTTAGCACATACACCACAGAGAGAGCACTAATCTCCAGGATGTGTAAAGAACTCAAAAAATTAACACCAAAACAACAAATAACCCAATAAATAAATGGGCTAAGAAACTGAACAGAAAAAGATATACAATCAATCAACAAACATATGAGAAAATGTTCAACATCTCTAGCAATTAGAGAAATGCAAATCAAAACTCCTCTAAGATTTCATCTCACCCCAGTTAGAGTGTCAATTATCAAGAATACAAACTACAATAAATGTGGGCAAGGCTATGAAGAAAAAGGTACACTCAGACATTGTTGGTGGGACTGAAAATTGGTGCAACCACTCTGGAAAGCAGTATGGAGGTACCTCAGAAAATTTGGAATGGAACTACCATTTGACCCAGCCATCACACATCATGGTTTATACCCAAAGGACTTAAAATCAGCACATTACAATGATGCAGTCACATCAATCTTTATAGCAGCTGAACTCACAATAGTTAAACTATGGAACCAACCTAGGTGAGATATCTATATCTATATCTATCTATCTATCTATCTATCTATCTATCTGATGTGATATATATATATATATATATATATATATATATATATATATATATATAAAATGTGATACACACACACACACACAATGGAATATTACTCAGCCTTAAGTAAGAATGAAATTATGGCATTTGCAGGTAAACAATGGAGCTGAAGAATATCATGCTAATCAAAAGAAGCCAATCCCCTCAAAACACAAAGGCTGAATGTTTTCTCTGAAATGTGGATGCTAATTCACAATAAGGGGGTGAGGCTAAGGAAGAATAGAGTTACTTTAGATTTGATAGAGGGGAGTAAAGGGAGGGAGGGGATGTGGGGACAGGAAGGATAGTAGAATGAAACAAATATTATTACCTTATATACATTTATGACTGCGTGAAAAATGTGATTCTCTGACATGTACAATCAGAAAAATGAGAAATTATACTTCATGTATGATTTATCAAAGTGCATAAATGTATTCTACTATCATGAATAACTAATTAGAAAAAAATTAAAAATTTTTAAAAAGAAAAAATCTGGAAGATGAAGACTACTACAAAAAAGGTATTGAGTGCTAATTGGGAATGCCTGAAATTATACTAATTGCTCTACATTATCTTATTAAATCCTCAAAACACACCTATGAGCTAATTAATGTATTCTTTACAGATAAAAACTAAATCTCAGAATTGGAGTAGGGGCAGAGCAGAGCCGCTGCCCGCACCCGGAACAGGCCCAGGGACCCGCCGGCATGGTAGTCACGTCACCCCAATTGGACTAGGGGCAGAACAGAGCCGCCGCACGCGCCCACAAGGTAGGCAGACCTGCAACCGAATGGCGGAACAGGCCCAGCGGCCTGCCGGCGTGGTAGTCACCTAACCCCAATTGGACTAGGGGCAGAGCAGACCTGCGACCGACCGGCAGGACAGGCCCAGCAGCCCGCCAGCGTGGTAGACAGATCACCCCAATTGGAGGAGGAGCACAGCCGCCGCCCACCCCTGCAAGGGAGACTTTTCAACTATACAAGAGCAATATAAATATATAGGGGGAAAATTCAATAACACAACAGTTTCACCAAGCAGAAAGAAATGAGAGCAGTATGAAAAGACAAGGAAAGAAAGGACCACAAGCAATGCAGGTCAACTCAACTTTAGAAGAGGTAATAGCTGCAGCAGATGGAATGTCAGATAAAGAATTCAAGATATACATGCTTCAGATGATCTGGAATCTCAAGGAAGACATTAGACAGCAAAATCAGACAATGAAAGATCACTTCGACAATGAATTACATAAACAAATCCAAGAAGCAAAGGATCGACTATACAGGGAGATAGAGGTTATAAAAAACAAACAGAAATCCTAGAAATGCAGGAAGCAATAAACCAACTTAAAAACTCAATTGAGAATACTACCAGCAGAGTAGAACACTTAGAAGATAGAACATCAGACAATGAAGACAAAGTATTTCAACTTGAAAAGAACATAGACAGCTAAGCAAGACTGTTAAGAAACCATGACAAGAACATCCAAGAAATATGGAATAACATAAAGAGACCAAACTTAAGAGTCATTGGGATACAGGAAGGTATAGAGGTCCAAACCAAAGGAATGAGCAATCTATTCAATGAAATAATACGAGAAAACTTCCCAGACTTGAAGAATGAGACAGAATCCCAAATCCTAGAAGCCTACAGGACACCGAATGTGCAAAATCATAAGAGATCCACACCTAGACACATTATAATGAAGATGCCCAGCATACAGAATCAGGAGAGAATTTTAAAAGCTACAAGAGAAAGGAAGCAGATTACATTTAGGGGTAAACCAATCAGGATAACAGCTGATCTTTCAACACAGACTCTGAAAGCTAGAAGATCCTGGAATAACATATTTCAAACACTGAAAGAAAATGGGTTTCAACCAAGAATTGTGTATCCAGCGAAATTAAGCTTCAGGATGGAAGATAAAATTAAAACCTTCCATGATAAACAAAAGTTAAAAGAATTTGCAGCTAGAAAACCATCTCTTCAAAACATCCTCGGCAAAACATTACAGGAAGAGGAAATGGAAAATAACAATGAAAACCAACAGTGGGAGGCAGTAGAGTAAAGGGGGGAAAATAATCAAAGAGGAAAACAAACCATGTTTAGTAACACAAATAAACAAAGATGGCTGGAAGAACAACCCATATCTCAATAATAACCCTAAATGTTAATGGCTTAACTTCACCAATTAAGAGACACAGGCTAGTAGAATGGATCACAAAACAAGACCCAACAATATGCTGCCTACAGGAGATGCATTTGATAGGAAAAGACATACATAGACTGAAGGTGAAAGGTTGGGAAAAATCATATCACTCATATGGACTTCGGAAACAAGCAGGAGTGTCCATACTCATATCAAATAAAATAGATTTCAAGCCAAAGTTAATCAAAAGGGATAAAGAGGGACACTACATACTGCTCAAGGGAACCATACACCAACAAGACATAACAATCATAAATATATATGCCCCAAACAATGGTGCAGCTATGTTCATCAAACAAACTCTTCTCAAGTTCAAGAGTCTAATAGACCACCATACAATAATCATGGGAGACTTCAACAGACATCTCTCACCACTGGACAGATCTTCCAAATAAAAGTTGAATAAGGAAACTATAGAACTCAATAGCACAGTTAATAACCTAGACTTAATTGACATATATAGAATATACCACCCAACATCAAGCAGTTACACTTTTTTCTCAGCAGCACATGGAACCTTCTCAAAAAATAGATCATATATTATGTCACAGGGCAACTATTAGACAATATAAAGGAGTAGAGATAATACCATGCATCTTATCTGATCATAATGGAATGAAACTGAAAATCAATGATAAAAGAAGGAAGGAAAAATCATGCATCACCTGGAGAATGAACAATAGTTTACTGAATGATCAATGGGTTATAGAAGACATCAAGGAGGAAACTAAAAAATTCTTAGAGATAAATGAAAACACAGACACAACATATCGGAATCTATGGGACACATTGAAAGCAGTTCTAAGAGGAAAATTCATTGCTTGGAGTGCATTCCTTAAAAAAAGAAAAAAACAACAAATAAATGATCTCATACTTCATCTCAAAATCCTAGAAAAAGAAGAGCAAAACAACAGCAAAAGAAGTAGAAGGCAAGAAATAATTAAAATCAGAGCTGAAATTAATGAAATCGAAACAAAAGAAACAATTGAAAAAATTGACAAAACTAAAAGTTGGTTCTTTGAAAAAATAAATAAAATTGACAGACCCTTAGCCATGCTAACGAAGAGAAGAAGAGAGAGAACTCAAATTACTAGCATACGGGATGAAAAAGGCAATATCACAACAGACACTTCAGAAATACAGAAGATAATCAGAAATTATTTTGAATCCTTATACTCCAATAAAATAGAAGATAGTGAAGGCATCGATAAATTTCTTAAGTCATATGATATGCCCAGATTGAGTCAGGAGGATATAGACAACCTAAACAGACCAATATCAATTGAGGAAATAGAAGAAACCATCAAAAGACTACCAACTAAGAAAAGCCCAGGACCGGATGGGTATACAGCAGAGTTCTACAAAACCTTTAAAGAGGAACTAATACCAATACTTTTCAAGCTATTTCAGGAAATAGAAAAAGAGGGAGAACTTCCAAATTCATTCTACGAGGCCAACATCACCCTGATTCCTAAACCTGACAAAGACACTTCAAAGAAAGAAAACTACAGACCAATATCTCTAATGAACCTAGATGCCACAATCCTCAATAAAATTCTGGCAAATCGGATACAAAAACATATCAAAAAAAATTGTGCACCATGATCAAGTAGGATTCATCCCTGGGATGCAAGGCTGGTTCAATATATGGAAATCAACAAATGTTATTCACCACATCAGTAGACTTAAAATTAAGAACCATATGATCATCTCGATAGATGCAGAAAAAGCATTCGACAAAGTACAGCATCCCTTTATGTTCAAAACTCTAGAAAAACTAGGGATAACAGGAACATACCTCAATATTGTAAAAGCAATCTATGCTAAGCCTCTGGCTAGCATTATTCTGAATGGAGAAAAATTGAAGGCATTCCCTCTAAAATCTGGAACAAGACAGGGATGCCCTCTCTCACCACTTCTGTTCAACATAGTTCTCGAAACACTGGCCAGAGCAATTAGACAGACGAAAGGAATTAAAGGCATAAAAATAGGAAAAGAAGAACTTAAATTATCACTATTTGCAGATGACATGATTCTATACCTAGCAGACCCAAAAGGGTCTACGAAGAAACTATTATAACTAATAAATGAATTCAGCAAAGTGGCAGGATATACACGCATAAATCAAAGGCATTCCTGTATATCAGCGACACATCCTCTGAAATGGAAATGAGGAAAAACACTCCATTCACAATTTCCTCAAAAAAAAAAAAAAAACTTGGGAATCAACCTAACAAAAGAGGTGAAAGACTTATACAATGAAAACTACAGAACCCTAAAGAGAGAAATAGAAGAAGATCTTAGAAGATGGAAAAATATACCCTGTTCATGGGTAGGCAGAACTAACATCATCAAAATGGTGATATTACCAAAAGTTCTCTATAGGTTTAATGCAATGCCAATCAAAATCCCAAGGGCATTTCTTGTAGAAAGAGATAAAGCAATCATGAAATTCATATGGAAAAATAAAAGACCCAGAATAGCAAAAACAATGCTAAGCAGGAAGTGTGAATCAGGCGGTATAGCGATACCAGACTTCAAACTATACTACCGAGCAATAGTAACAAAAACAGCATGGTACTGGTACCAAAACAGGCGGGTGGACCAATGGTACAGAATAGAGGACACAGAAACCAATCCACAAAACTACACCTATCTTATATTTGATAAAGGGGCTAAAAGCATGCAATGGAGGAAGGATAGCATCTTCAACAAATGGTGCTGGGAAAACTGGAAATCCATATGCAACAAAATGAAACTGAATCCCTTTCTCTCGCCATGCACAAAAGTTAACTCAAAATGGATCAAGGAGCTTGATATCAAATCAGAGACATGGCGTCTGATACAAGAAAAAGTTGGCTACAATCTACATACTGTGGGGTTGGGCTCCAAATTCCTCAATAGGACACCCATAGCACAGGAGTTAATAACTAGAATCAACAAATGGGACTTACTCAAACTAAAAAGTTTTTTCTCAGCAAAAAAAAAAAACAATAAGAGAGGTAAATAGGGAGCCTACATCCTGGGAACAAATCTTTACTCCTCACACTTCAGATAGAGCCCTAATATCCAGAATATACAAAGAACTCAATAAATTAGACAATAAGATAATAAATAACCCAATCAACAAATGGGCCAAGGATCTGAACAGACACTTCTCAGAGGAGGACATACAATCAATCAACAAGTACATGAAAAAATGCTCTCCATCTCTAGCAGTCAGAGAAATGCAAATCAAAACCATCCTAAGATACCATCTCACTCCAGTAAGATTGGCAGCCATTAGGAAGTCAAACAACAACAAGTGCTGGCGAGGATGTGGGGAAAAGGGTACACATGTACATTGCTGGTGGGACTGCAAATTGGTGCGGCCAATTTGGAAAGCAGTATGGAGATTTCTTGGAAAGCTGGGAATGGAACCACCATTTGACCCTGCTATTGCCCTTCTCAGTCTATTCCCTAAAGACCTAAAAAGAGCATGCTACAGGGACACTGCTACATCGATGTTCATAGCAGCACAATTCACAATAGCAAGACTGTGGAACCAACCTAGATGCCCTTCAATAGACGAATGGATTAAAAAATGTGGCATTTATACACAATGGAGTATTAATCTGCATTAAAAATGATAAAATCATAGAATTTGCAGGGAAATGGGTGGCATTAGAGCAGATTATGCTAAGTGAAGCCAGCCAATCCCTAAAAAACAAATGCCAAATATCTTCTTTGATATAAGGATAGTAACTAAGAACAGAGTAGGGACAAAGAGCATGAGAAGAAGATTAACATTAAACAGGGATGAGAGGTGGGAAGGAAAGGGAGAGAGAAGGGAAATTGCATGGAAATGGAAGAAGACCCTCAGGGTTATACAAAATTACATACAAGAGGAAGTGAGGGGAAAGGGAAAAAAATACAAGGGGGAGAAATGAATTACAGTAGAGGGGGTAGAGAGAGAAGAGGGGAGGTGAGGGGAGAGGAGGGGGGATAGTAGAGGATAGGAAAGGCAGCAGAATACAACAGACACTAGTATGGCAATATGTAAATGAATGGATATGTAACCGATGTGATTCTGCAATCTGTATACAGGGTAAAAATGGGAGTTCATAACCCACTTGAATCAAAGTGTGAAGTATGATATATCAAGAACTATATAATGTTTTGAATAATCAACAATAAAAATTCAAAAAAAAAGAAAAAAAAATTTTAAAAAACCTAAATCTCAGAGAGAAATTAGCCAGGTCATATCTATAGAGGTTGAACTAACAGTAGGCTTTTACTACATTTTAGCACTGTACTTCTTCTCAAGAAGTGAGTGATGTTCAGAATAATGTATTAAGGTAATAATTTTAATTATTATTATTATGTATCTTAAGATAGGACATCTTAGCAAGCAATACTTTGGTAATATATTTTAGTTAACAGATACATTTAAGGTAATTAACCACCTTCTTGATTTCTTACAAACATGACTTCTTATGAAGTTATTGAAACACTGAGATTTTTTTCTATTTATGTTTTTATTAGTGCAGTATAGTTTTACATAATTGTGGGTTTGTTTGGGCATTTTAATAAATGCATATAAACAAATGCATATAACATAATTTGCTCCATTTTAATCACTAGTACTTTCTGTTCCTTCCTCTCCTACTTCCCCTGATCTCTTTTCTCTACTGTTTGTCCTTCTTCTATTAATTTATTTTAATTGGTGCATTATAGCAATATATAAAACAAATTCATTGTGATATATTCATACATGGACATTGTTTAATTAGTTTCATTCTGTAGTTCCTCCCCTTTCTCATTCCTCTTCCTCAATCCCCTTCTTCTACTGTACTTTTCTTCTTTCTATTTTTTAATAACATCCTCCCTTTTTTAAATTCATTGTTTCTTCCTTGCTAATGCATATGAGAGAAAACATTTGACCCTTGACTTTCTGAATCTGACTTATTTCACTTAACATGATATCTCTAGCTCCATTCATTTACCAAAAAATGCCATAATTTCATTCTTCTTAATGGCTGAGTAAAACTCGATTGTGTATATATACCACATTTTATTTATTTATGTGTCCATTGAGGGACACTTAGACTGATTCCATAGTTTGGCTATTGTGTATGGTACTCCTATAAACATTGAGACGCATGAATCAATATAGTATGCTGATTTTGGTTCTTTTGGATAAATGCCAAGAAGTGGGATAGCTG
Source organism: Spermophilus citellus (assembly GCF_964194105.1). Lineage (NCBI taxonomy): Eukaryota > Metazoa > Chordata > Mammalia > Rodentia > Sciuridae > Spermophilus > Spermophilus citellus. The sequence continues at coordinate 193,670,551 of NC_138182.1, read as the reverse complement.
GATCAAAAGGCAGGTCCATTCCTAGTCTTTTGAGGAATATCCATCCTGCTTTCCAAAGAGGTTATACTAATTTGCAGTCCCATCAACAATGTACCTTTTTTCTCACATCCTCGCCAACATTTATTATTATTTGTATCCTGATAATTGCCCTTCTACCTGGAGTGAGATGAAATCCAAATGTGGTTTGGGTTTGCATTTCCCTGGCTGCTAAGGATGCTGAACATTATTTCTTGTAATTGTTGGCCATTTGCATTTCTCTGAATGTTCTTTATGCCACTTTCTTCCAGTTAGTATTTCACATGTTATATTCCATACCTGCAACCCTTATTCACATTACAAATAATTTCTAATACAATACTTACTGCTCCCTTTGTTTTCAAGAGCCATATTAAATTCTTTTAATATCAAAGTTAAATTTGTTGGAAAATCCATTTGTTAATCCTAAATTTTAAATAATGAAGACAAATTGCTACTAAAAGAGGTAGGAAATTAATCTTCCTCCTGAATCCAGAAATATTTAATTTCCCACAAAAGCTTCATTATAATAATGCCATCTTTCCTGTAATACTTCTTCCCTGGTGGAAAGATCAGGTCAATGTGTTCCACATTTTTGGATAACTTTGTATTTTGGATCAGAAATGTATGGCAGTGAACAGCTGTGGACAAAATAGAATGCAGTGTGCTAGATAAATGCTGGCCAATTCTCCCTGAGATGAATCCCCACTATTTTAGAACCACAACAATGTAAACTATAAACTTTACATCTTCATAGTAACTCAACGTTGCTCTTGCAGGGTGCACGTGACAGAGATGCTCTTGTGGTCTTTGGATCTATGTCAACAATCTGTAGGCTAGAATCCATCCTGGATATTTCAAATCTATCAAGTTCAAAGACCATGGGTATTTTGTGCCCAGCAGAGACAAAAACAAGAGCCGTTCCCAGGCAGCTGTGTGTGCCTAAGAACCATGCAAAAGTTAGTTCAGTAGTCCAAGGTGTGCTTCATGGAAAAAATTCCTAAACACCAAAATAAATCCAACATTTCCCTCTCCCGCCCCACCAGTCTGTCACCTTTCCCAAGCATGGAACAGCTCACTCTGAGCGGACGATATGTTCCCAGCTGTGTCTGACTCATATCATGTCTGTGAATCCAAGTCAGCATCTTTCCAGTGTGGGAAAAATCTGAACTTAATCAATTCCCCATGCAGAAAGCATTTGCAATTTTTTTCTCATCCTCTCTGGAGAACACAAAAGTCACCTAACTTAGAGATTTGATGACCTAAACTCATCCAAGTAAGATATGTAACAAAGGACAAATTTTGTGGATAAGTCTCTTCCTGGATGTACAAAGAGAAAACATAGGGAACAAGAATAAAACCATGAAACCTGGAAAACTAGCTATTACCTCAAGACAGATAAAAGAAAAACAAAACAAAATTCTGAAAGCCTTCTCCCCTCAACCAGCAATTTTCCATAGCAAACCTACTTCAATCACAAGACTGATGCTGGCCAATCAAGGCTGTTAAAGCATTTCCATTCCTGCACAAAGGCTGTGGTGCTAAGTACTTTATAAAATGGACACAGTGGATGGAGCATGTGGACCACACTCTGGAATGAATCAAGAAGATTCAAAGTGATTGCAACTTCTATCAACAATGGCTCAAAACCTGCAGTCCAATGCAAAGACAAAGACATTCTAAGATAAAAATCCTAGAGAGGTTTTTTTTTTCTTAATTCATAAAACTTTGAGATATACAAAAAGTCTATAAAGTAATATTAATACTCATTTACCCACCATTTATGTATCTTCTATGAGCTTAAGAAATACAACATTAATCATGCAATTTAAGTCTCCTGGGTGTCCTTCCCTGAGAGCACTATCCTTGTTCTCTGCTATAGGTTAACACTATCTTGAATATGATATTTGTTGCTGAGGGCCATTACCAAGTAGGAAATTTCCTTGCCAGCGTACCCCATGTTAATTTCGCTGTTGACATTGCATGTTAGGTGACCCTGCCCAAGGACGAGGGTGGATCCAGGATTAGGGTGTATCCTGCAGTTTGAGGAAGTATCCCAATCCTTGGGTTTAGGGCGTTCCCGGTTTAAGACAAGGCGTTCCCAGTTTAAGACCTTGGATTTTAGGGAAGTTCGATGTTGAGGATTATTGCTGCTGGAATTAGGGCGTTCCTGCTGCCTAAGCTCCTGTTGAACTCTCGTGAGATTCAGAGAGCATTTTGGGAAACAAGCCTCGTGGAGTAGGTGATTTGGGTGGCAGCAGAACTGGGATTGCCCCAGAACGTGTGTGGAGGCCGGTGTGAGTTCGGGAATAAAGAATTGCTGTTTGAATCTACAAAGCTGTGTGGTGGCTCGTGATTCTGTGCCCAGCCAAGACTGCGGCATTTGGTGGCCCGTACGGGGAACGAACCCGCGACCTTGGCGTTATCAGCACCAAGCTACTTGGTAATGGCCTACTTGGTAATGGCCCTCAGCAATTTGTCTTTCCCAAAATGTCTACATACTTTTACTATGAATGTATATATCTCAAAATAATACACATAATCATTTGGTATTTTCTAAAACTTAGAATAAATTATACCATACCATATGTTTCCTTCTTGCTTTTTTGCTCAGCACATTTGTACAATTTACTCTTGATAATGGGGAAACCTCTTATTTATTCACTTATTCTGGTATAGCATTAAATTATATATACATGTTCATATATAGAGATATGTTAATTCATTTATGCATTCTTCTAATGGTGAATATTTATGTTGTTTCTAGTTTTTCCATTACCAACAATTCAATTATAAACATTCCTGTACATTTCCTTTTATGTGTATGATTGAATGTTTCTTTAGGGCAGGGCTCAAACACCTATGCCTTCTGCCCCAATCTGGCAAACCATCTACTTTTGTAAATAAGTTTTATTGTAACACAGCTATGCTCATTTGTGCATATACTGTTGATGGCTACTTTCATGCTACAATGACAGACTGGAGGAGTTATGACAGAGAATTTATGGCCTACAAAACTGACAGTATTTATTTGATTTTTTAAATTGCAAACCCTCACTTTAGGGTGTAAACTTAGCAGTGTCATAGCTGGTTACAACAGTCTATGAGCATTCAATTTTGCCAAATGTCAAATACTCTTCAAAGTAATATACCAATTTACACTCTTCTCAATGATATAAAAACATCCTATTCTCATTCTTCCTCATGCTCACTTGAAATTTCAAGTTGTTATTGTGCTCATTTATTTTATAGTTTTATTTCAAATATCCTGGAGTTGTTACAATGGATCATAATCCTACTTGTGAGGCATACCATGTTTCAGGGTAATGGCAGAGCAATAATTAGCTCCTGACTAGGGCAGGCTAAAGCACAATGTGAATCCTTTTCCACATGGTTCCACTTAGAACTCCTTCTCCCCACCCCACATTCCCATCCCAGGCACACCTGCACTAAGGAACCATCTGTCTGAATCACATAGACCAAGTTTGCCTATAGCTCTTGATTTGCTGCCGGCCCTCCCCACCTTCCTACTCCTCTTGCCAAAAAAAAATCATGTAACTGATAGTACTCCCAGAAACTTTTGGCAGGTGGAGAGAATAAAAAAGAGGAGAAAAGGCCCGTGTTTTCAATATGGAACACCTGTCTCCACACTGCATTCCCTAAGGGCATTTTTCCACCACCTACATAAAGCCATCCAGTTAGGCAGGAGTGAGAATACAGTATAAGAGGGACTCAACTGTGTCTTTGACTACTCCAAGAGTGATCCTCCTTGTCTCTGTATGTTGGGGATTATTTGGTTTTGATCATGCTCATTGATGGAAGGAAATCTTTTTATTTCTTCTTTATCTTCCTGAGGCTTGAGATATTGTTCTGGAACAGTAGTGCTGATGACAGACTAGAATATTATCCTCTTCCTTCTAGATATTTCTATAACTCGAGTAGGCGAATGGGGAAAGGAGGCAGCTGAAGATAGGCAGCAGGGCAAGAAGTGAGAAGCTCATATGTGACAGTTATTGGAACACACCTGGAGCTCCGAAATCCTACCTCCTGTCCCTGTTTAACAGTGAGAGCTATTGACATAAGTGATCATAAGGATCGGGGAGAAGGATGAAAGAGTGAAGGGAAAAATGAATTGGAGGAAAGGAGAGAGAAAACCTCCATTGAAAGGGAGAAAATCAATATAGAAGAAAGTTGAAAAGAGGGCTGTTTAGTAAAAGAGATAAAAGACTAGCTTCAACATACCAGAGAAAACACTGGACCTTTGACTTTTGAGTCCTGGCTTATTTCAGTTAGCATGATAATCTCTGGATCCATCTATTCACCAGCAAATGCCCTAATATCCTTCTTTATGGCTGAATAATATTCCATTGTGTATATGTACATTTTCTTTATCCATTCATCTATTGAAAGGTACCTATGTTTGTTCCATAGCTTTACTATTTTGAATTGTGCTGCTAAAAATATTGATGTGGCCACATAATTGTAGTATGTTGATTTATTTTAAATATTTTGGATTTCATATGTATGTGGATGGAGGTGGGGCAGGGTGGGTCTCTGCAAGAGGTATATCCATAGGACAGGACACTATTTTTTTTTAAAAAAGTAAACTATAAATAGATTTAAAAATTGCACATTATCTTGAACTTGCAGATTGAAAAAGGATCAGTGGAGTAGAGGGAGAGAAGCAGGCATTTGAGTATTGCCAGGGACTGAATCAGAGCGGGTTGGGTTCCATGCTTTGTGATTATGTCAAAGTGTATCCTGGTGTTGCATCATAACTAAAAAGAATTTTAAAAACTAAAAAATGATACAGTAGGGCTGGGGTTATAGCTCAGTGGTAGAGCCCTTGCCTAGCATGTGTGAGGGTTTGGTCCTCAGCACCACATAAAAATAAACAAATAAAACAAAGGTATTGTGTCCACCTGCAACTAAAAATATTTTTTAAATACTTTTTAGTGAGCAATGATTAGTCTAATACCAGCACCAGTGAAGCATAGGCAATCGTAGGTGTATCGTAACTGAACTGGTACATGTACTAATTTAGAGGACATGAGGCAGGGATCACTACTTTGGGGGTAAATAATCCAGGACTGCACAGGCTTAAAGTACAAGCTTCCAGTGGGACAATGTACAAGCTGGGCTGAGTACTGAGCATCCACTCTGCTACACACATGCCATGGCCACAGGATACCTTGGGACTTGTTCCACAAGTTTCCTTTTGAACACTCTGGGCAAGATGTGAGAATCATCCGAGGCCATAAAGTTTGTTCCCAAAGATTTTTTTCTACAGTGCTGGCAATATCTTCTATTGACTCTCTTCCTTCTTTTTATTTAATTTTTAAATTTGGGGGAAGTAGTTGCTCTACCACTGAGCTATGTCTCCAGCACTTTTTATTTTGAAACAGGGTCTAAATTAGCTGAGGCTGGCCTCAAACTTGAGATCCTCTCACTTCAGCCTCCCCAATAGCTAGGACTGTAGGCATGCACCACTGCATACTGCTGTCTCATTTTTTTTTTTGTTGGAGGGGGGATGGAAGGTGCTAGGGATTGAACCCAGATACACTTCATCACTGAACTATATCCCCTGCTCTTTTTAATACTTTTTTTTTTAAATTTTGAGACAGAGGTCTCACTAAGTTGTGCGGGCAGGCCTTAAACTTGAAGTCATTCTGCCTCCCCCTCCAAAGTAGCTGGGATTATCTGTATACACCACCATACCTGACTATCTTTTTTTTTTCCATCACACTAGTTTTCTTCCAAAAATTCTTTCCAAAACTTTGCACCTTTATCTGAGCATGCCTTAATTCTTCAGGCATAGTGTATTCAAAAAATATTTATTAAGGGCCCACTCTGAGAGTATAAGTGGTGAGAATACAAAAATTTAAAAGACACAGTCTGTCCCTGTCCTCAAAAAAACCTCGGACATTTAAGTTACATTATAAAGTAGAAAGGATGAGACAGGAACTATGTGTCCAGGAAGGAAGTGGGAAACCATCGTGAGCTCTGCCTAAATGAGCCAAGGCAAATTTTTCAGAAGGTGGTATTTGATCTGGGTTTTGAAGAATAACAGTAAAGGGGAAGAAGGATGGAGAGTCTTGGTTGAAAGACCAATATTTACAAAGAAATGCAAAACAATGTGGAAACACATGATATGTTTAGTGAAAATGTTTTTAAATAATCACCCCTAAACATGTCCTCCAAGTGTCAGAACACTTACCCGAAAAACAGTCAGCATGTGTACAGTGGGTTGGGACCAGAGATGGAGGCCTATGCCTGCTATGGAATTTCGACTTGATTCTCCAAGGCCCTCCACATCTCACTAACTTAAAGTGAATTGACATCTGGCTTTCTACTATGCACATGATTAGGTCTCTCATGACAATTTTGATACAAGATGTGAAAATATAGGCTCTATGATGGCACATTTAATATGCCATTTGTTCATCTTCAGATATTTGAAGAACTGTCAAGTGGAAAGGGGATTTCACATTTTATACCTACATCCAGAGGCACAGCTGGAACAAATAAATGAAAGTTAGAGAAGCAGATTACTCCTCTGAGCCAGAAAAAAAAAATAATTCTAGGCAAATGTCTAATAATTGTTTTAATAAGAAAAGGAAACTCTTTACTGTGTTCCTGTTCTTGGTTTGTTAGAGGTTGTCAAAGTTATCGTCTGTTTTAGCAGTGATATACTTTGGTTTGATTTTTTTTCCTGACCTCTCAAAATTGTCAAAGTGGTCTTACAGTAGAATTCCCAACAGAGGCGTTTTAGTGTCATCGAGATGACTTGCCGTGACAAACGATGCCTTCTCCAGACTTCAAGGTGTCCATGGTTAGATGAGAAAAGGACATTTTCTCCTATTGAGAAGATCAAAGGGAGGGGAGAAAGGGGGATGGAGAAAGGGAGAGAACTGAGATAAGAAACAAGAAGTAATAAATATGGAAAATGGAAAGGTTGTTCACTTCTGGCTTTTTAAATCTGACAGTAGAATAAAATTATATTTGATGTGAGACAATTATTCTCCCTTCATTTTGCTTTATATGGTAAAAAAATGCTCTGAAAATATTCTACTTTTGTCTATAATACTTACTGCTCATTTAAGTTGATTTTAAAAGGTTTTTAGATGGTATTTTTTTGATGATGAGTTTCATCATATTTCTACAGTGAAAAATACCTGCTTTTATTTACTGTATATTTGTGATTTTCAAGTGGACCTATTATAGAGCTTCCTGTTGCAAATCCTATAGTTTAGGACTCACTGACTACTACAAACTCTCTAATTTCTTCTGGGTTTAGAAACTAGAGGTTCCGAATTTTAAGATGTTTAGGGACTAAGCAATAATATAATCACGTGAATGACAATTTGGAGTGTTGAGGACATGCTGAATAGAAGAGTTCCTACAGTTTGTTTTGTTTGACTTGGATTTTGAAATCATATATAATTGTAAAGGCATATTAGAGAGAGAATCTATGAGCAATCAGCTCAAATCTTAAAGAATGGAAGAGAAACCAAATCAAGAAGGTTTTCTTCTTTTCCACATTCAGTTTGATGTTGGCTGTGGGTTTATCATAAATACCTTTTATTTTGTTGAAGTACAGTCCTTCTCTATCTAATTTGTTTTTCATCATAAAGCACTGTTGAGTTTTATTGCATGTTTTTTCTGCATTAATATAATCATGCTTACTGGTCTTTATTCTGTTGATGTCATGTACTGCATTTATTGATTTGTGTACGTTGAATCATCTTTGTATCCCTGGGATAAATCATGTTCACTCTTGGTGAATGATACTCTTGACATGCTCCAGAATTAATCATGGCCCATCCCCTTTCATCTATATCTAACCCATCTCTTCATACCCTTCCCAGATTATTTAGAAATTAATCCACTGTCATATAATTTCATCAGTAAATATATAATTACATATCTTTAAAAGAGAAAGACTACTTTTGTTTGTGGTACTGGGGACTGAACACAGGGCCTTGAGCAAGTTCTGTACCACTGAGCTACATCTCCAGCCCAATAAGGGCTCTTTTTAAAAACAAAACCACAATAAAAATACCACACCTTTCTTAAAATGAACAGTTTTCTAACATTAATAAATATTCTGTCAGTATTTAAGTTTCTCCATTATCTCATAAATATGCATGTGTGTATATGTGTGTTTAAAAATGTATTAGAATTGGATCCAAATAAGGTCCAAGCATTGCAAGTAACTTGTATGTCTCCTAAGTAGAAACAGTTATTCTTGTCCAAAAAAAAAAAAAAAAATCACAATTTGGGAGACCAGGAAAATGGGCAGTTAAGGAAAGGGAAGCATAGGTTGGAGCCTCCAAGCTAACTAACAGGGCCCCAGCCATAATGTGAATGGTCCTTCCACAAGGCCAGGGGTGATGGTCAGTGGCCCCACCCAGAACTCCTAGATCAAGGAAAGTCAGATTACTGTCTAGCAGAAATTCATCCTGAAAGGGCAAGAAACACTAAAGATTCAGATGTCTCAGGAAAAGCATATCAGAAAAAAAAGAGTATCATTAAAAACTAAATATGGAAGAACATGGAATTAACGGTAATTTCCCTTCAACAAGAATTTTTCTTGAAGAAACCAGCCATTAGCAGGTGATGAAAAACCAGAAAGTGATAGTTCTTTGGAGAATAATGCCTTTTGATTAAAATGAAATCAAAAAGTCTAAGGTAATTGTTCTAACTCTCTACTTACTTGTAATCAATTTGCTTACAATCTATGCATTGTTTTTAAATTAGTGGGTAAATACTTAAAATTATTGGTATTGTGATATTGGCATGTGAATTTGAGAAGATAAACTACTAGCAACTGGAGAAGTGATATAAGGCTAACAAGATTTTTTGCTGAAGTTTATTAAGAACTTTTCTATTTCTAAAAATAATTTGTATTAGCAAAGTAAAATATATAGCTTTGATAAGATTGGAAAAAACATAAAAACAGAATAAAAAAGCCAAATACAAGAAATGAAAGAAGGATAAAAGGAATACAATAATTAAAGCAGAAAACATGGCCTAAAAGAAAGGATTACCAAAAAGAAAATGAAGGCAAGAATCCTATACTTTGGTTATCTAAAAAATTTGCTGGTTTAAAAAAAAAAAGATAACAAAACTTTTAAAATTTGCTATTTTCTTCCTTCATTTTTTCCAACCTATTGGTTTTTTTGTTTTGTTTTGTTTTTGTTTTTGTTTTTGTTTTTGTTTTTTGTTTTTGTTTTTGTTTTTTTGGTCCACATTATAAGGAAACCAAAATTACCAGAGTCAGATTTGCTCCCCAGGGGACATCTGTCAATGTCTGGAGTCATTTTGTGTTGTCCCAACTTGGAGAAGGTTACTGTTGTCATCTCGTGGGTAGAGGCCAAGGATGCTGCTACACATCCTACAAAGCAGGAGACAACTCTCCCACAATAAAAACATTTCCATCCCAAAATGCCAGAAGTGCTGGCTTGAGATACCTTGATCCAGCGGATAGACATGTGGGACAACACTGATGCCCCAGACCATTTGTGTATCATTAACATACGAAAAACAACTCCTCTCTCTATCTAACAAATTTTCTATTTACAATTTTCTTTCCTTGCCATTACCTTTGCCACCATCAAAATTTTTGCTCTACTGTCTCACTTCAAGTTCACTGTAAGCTCCCAGGTGACCGCATGCCTCTTTAGTCCATATAGCACACAGCTGCACGATTAATTTTTTTCTGATATCATAATTCATTCTCTAAAGCATTGCAGTGACTTCTAGGTTTGTCTACTATGTCAAAGCTAAAGTCCCCAGCCTACCACCAAGCTTACTCACCAGTGGCAGACTCTTCACTTTCGTAATCTCACCTTCAATCACCAGACCTCCTGACCTCAGCCAAGACATCCAAGACCTTGTTCCTCTCATTCCTTTCCCTGTCTCCTGGCTATTCTTAGATGTTTTAGTAAAGAATAACTCATGAAATATCAGAAAATTGTTTTCTTTCTATTTTGCAAAGGTTCTAGGTAGTAAACGTTTTCTTTCAATAAAATTTTGATTTGGAGGCAAGATAAAATAAAGAGATATCATTCACATCTTTTTAAAATCTGTTTTTCTGTTAATCTTTTTTTAAATTTTTGTTGGTGCATTATAGTTGTACATAATGTTGAGATTTCTCATTACGAATTCGAACACACACAATATAACAATAAAATTTGACCAATATCATTCCTCAGTCCCCCACCCTTTTTCATAAGATCTCCCCCCCACACACATACACACACACACTCCTTTATTTTCCTTTTTCTTCTCTAGCTTCCACATATGAAAGAAAATATACAACCCTTGAGTTTATCAGTTTGGTTTATTTCACTTGACATAATGGTTTCCACTTCCATCCATGTTCCTTCAAATGGCACAATTTCATTCTTCTTTATGGCTGAAACTCCATTGTGTATATATATCACATTTTCTTTATCAATTCATTCATAGACAGACTCTTAGTCTGGTTCCATAGTCTGGCTATTGTGAATTGTGCTTCTATAAACATGGGTATGCATGTATCACTATAATATACTGATTTTAATTCTTGAGGATACATATCAAGGAGTAATATAACGGGGTCCTATGGTGGTTCTAGTCCTAGTCTATTTTTTTTTTTGTTAGTTGCTCAAGACAATACAATGATCTTGACCTATCATACATTTGATTCAAATAGGGTATGAATTCTCATTTTTCCACGTGTACAGATTGCAGGATCACATTGGTTATACATCCATGTGTATACATACAGCAATCCTAGTGTCAGTTGTATTCTGCTGCCCTCCCTATCCCCCCTCCCCTCCCTAATCTTAAAAAATATATATACTATAGCTAAAACTTTTTGTAATCATGAAACCCTATTAGTACAAAAAAATTAAAAGAGTAAGATGAACTATGATAATTTGATTTATATTTTTCTAATAAGAGCCATGAATAAGGAAGTGACTCTCTTTTTTCAGATAATGCTAAGTCAAATAACATTCCTAGTACATAAACTTGAAATATTTGCTCTGAAAAAAAAGAAAAATTGGAACTGTTTAAAAATATTTAAGAAGTTGTTACATTAAAAAAGGAATAAACTTTCAAAGTCATTCACAGAAAGAGAACCTAGACAGAGACAATTCTAAGGAAAGAGATTTTGGCTCAGTGAGAAGTGGTACGGCTACTCTCATTTGGAAAGTGCGTCAGCAATTTCTCAACACCATCGCTTCAGTTAGGAAAACGTGTTTTAGCCAAAAACTAATGGGCTTCACTGGAGAATTCCTTCATAATGTGCTATACACAGTCAATACCCACACCCATGACTTCATAGTCTCAGTTTTTCAGAACCTCTGGATCCCAGCTTCTCTCAGCACTGGGCAGCTACCAGTACTATAAATCACTTAAATGCAATTATTTGTCTTCCTTGATCAACTCAAGAGTTTCCCTGTTGTCTATCAAACAAAGTTATGTCATAACTCCTCAACATGATTTTCAAGGCTCTACACAATCTAGTCCTCTCCATTTGACCCATTGCCCCCTTCCAGGTGGGTAAGTAAATAGGTCAGATTTTCTTTCTAATTTTTAGATAAAGGACTGATTTAGGGAAATATTATAGATACAATGCATCCAGATACTATAAAGGAATATAATAAATTCCCCCATACAATCTTGTGGTCAAGTTAGAGAAATATGAGCCAAATACTGGGACACTTAGGACCGACTGAGTGATGAAAGATTGATGAACATCATGTACTGATTAATGAAAGATCGCCAGTCTAATAAGGAGTCTCTAAATGATAGAGTATGGAATGCTACCTGTTCAATGGAATAACTTAAAATATTTAAATTGTGTTCATTGCATCTGCAGATTCCATGATGCTGTGAAGAAAGCAAATACACTGAATGGCAGAAATAAGAATCAAAAAGCCATGAGACCAAAACACTACATGGAACAAAAGCAGAAGAAAATCAAAGCAATTCAAACCCCAAACTGTAAAAGAACAAATACAAGAAGGACAGTAACATCACCAAACCACTCATGGGAAAGACATAAAGATTAGATTCAACTGTAAAATTAATACAAGAAAACATGACTTTTGCCCAAAAAAGAAGCTAATAAAGATCTTGGATGATATTAATAGACATACAGTAGCTATAATAAGGAAGATAAATGCTCCTCTGTCATCTACAACCTAGATGGAAAAGAAATTGGTGGTGTCTAGCCTGAAGAAAGAAGGTTGATTGATTGTTCTCTTTAAATATTTAAAAAGACGACATGTAGAAGCAGCCCTCAGAAGTCCAGTGAACAATGGATAAAATATATGAGGAGATAAATTTGGACTTTCTTCTCCACAATGTGAACTACCACGGGACAGAATAAGGTCTCCATTACTAGGATAGGTCAGCTTAAATATGCTGCACATTGGATTAAGTTCTGCAGAGGAGAGGGGATCAGGATGGATAACAATTAAGTAATTTATAAACTCTGAGCTTCTACTACATGAAACAACTCAGAAATGGGAGGGTTATCAGATAAAACAAGGATACTGGTGGATTGTGCAGGGCTAGGAGTAGTGAAGGGAATTTTCTCCATCTTGAAGAAATATGAAACAAAACTCTTGTTGTCTCTGAATTATACTTCCACACTCATTTGATACAAAATCTAATAATAGACTTGTAAGGGAAAATTATCTTTCCATTTTGTGCTTTATAAAGTTTTGAAATGTTTCTTCTTAACTAAATCTCCTCTGCAAGATCTCTTTTCTAAGCTGTGAAAAAGACAGGTTTGTTAGGCATTTTCCAGGAGTAATTTTTTTAACTATAATTAAGCAAAACCCTAACAATAAATTGTAAAGTAAATTTGGTCTTGAGAACTAAAATTTGCAGTTCTGAATTTATTTTTTGATTTGGATTTATTTGTGCTTCCAAGACATCAAGTAAAATAAGCCTACCTTTCCATACATAGGTCTCCTCTTTTTACACCAATGTCAAAATGGTGGTTTCATTCTGTTCAACATTAGTGATGGGTATTTAATCAATGTTCCTTTTGGATATACCTGTGCTGCCTTGTACCAATCATCCATGAACATGATTCCAGGTCTTTAGTCTGCATTCATTTTCTATTCCTAACCACCTCACCACACATTTCCTTGAGGAAATAGATAATGTTAAGTATTCTTTCTGTCCTGACCTCTCATAACTCTGTTTTCCTTAATCTTGAGGTAGTAATTTCCAAATTTATTCTGCATCAGAGATAATGATTTAAACCATAATTCCAAGAGATCACATCTGATTTTACCACTGCCTTGAGAGAGGGAAACTATTTTTTTAGAGGTTCTTTCCCCTCTAAACATGGTATTTATTAATTAATTTATTTACACAGTGGACAACAGATTACACTTTGAGAAACAATATCTAAAAGACTCTAAATTTCCAAGGGGAGATGTACAATGTAGCATTTTTTCCATCAAGCCTGATAAAATTTATTGATGGTCTGTCTACCTCTTCATACTGACTACTAGTTAAGTTAAAATATGTCTCCCCGTTCGTACTGCCCAAAGCAATCTATAAATTCAATGCAATTCCCATCAAAATTTCAATGAAATTCTTTGTGTAAGTCAAAATTTGAATTTATATAAAACCACAAAAGACTTTGAATAGCCAAAAGAACCTGGAGCAAAAAGAAAAACGCCGGAGGCATCACACTATCTAACTTCATATAACTTGATATACTATCAAGCTACAGGAAGAAAAAAACACCAGCATGGTACTATCATAAAGAGAGTTGCATAGACCAGTGGAACAGAATAGTGAGCCCAGAAATAAAACCATGTATTCATGGTCAGTTGATTTTCAACAAAGGTGTCAATAAAACTCAATGGGGAAAGAACAGACTCTTCAATAAATAGTGTTGGGAAAACTGGAAATCCACATGCAGAAGAATGAGATTTGAATCTGATTTCATACCATAAACAAATACAAGAAAACATGGATTAAAGACTTAAATGTAAAATATCTAACTATAAAATTACTAAAAGAAAACATAGGGGAAAGCTTCTTGATGTTGGTATGGGCAATGCTTTTTTTTAATAACCATGAAAACAAGACTACAAAAAAATAGACAAACAGGATTACATGAAACTAAAATGTTTTGCACAGCAAATAAAATATCCACAGAGTAAAGATACAACCTATAGAAAGGGAGAAAATATTTGCAAATGATATAGCTGATAAAGGGTTAATATCCAGAATATATTAGGAACTTCAAAAACTCAATAGCAAGAAAACAAATAGGCTAATTTAAAAATGAACAAAAGCCCTGAATAGACACTTCTCAAAACAAGACAAACAAATAGGCAACAGGTATATGAAAACATGCTCAATATCACTTATCCTCAGGGAAATACAAATTAAAATCACAATGAAATATCACCTTGAACTTGTTAGAAAGGCAATTACCAAAAAGACAAAAGATAATAAATGTTGGCAAAGATTTGTTGGAGAAAAAGGAACACTTACACATTGTCAGTTTGAATGCAAATTAGGACAGCTATTATGGAAAATAGTTATAGAGCTTTCTAAAAATTCTAACCATATGATATAACAGTCCTATTACTGAGTATACAACCAAAGGAAATGAAATCAGTGTTTTGAAGAGATCTGTTCTCCTGTGTCTATTGCAAGATTATTTATAATAGCCAAGATATGGAATCAACCTAAGAATCCATTAGTGGATTAATGTATAAATTAAAATGTGGTATGTATACATAATGGAACTATCCAGCCATAAAAAGAAAGAAATCTTGCCATTTGCAACACAGATGAACCTACATGATATTATGTTAAGTGAAAGAAACCAGGCAGAAAAAGACAAATACTACATGAACTCACTCATGTGGAATCTAAAAGAAGTTGACATAATACAACAAGAGAGAAGCCTGGTGGTTACCAGTGGCTGGGGGCAGTTGGATGGGGGCTGAGATGATGTTGGTCAAAAGACACAATTTCAATTATATAGGAGGAATAAGTTCAAGAAATCCTTTGTACAACTTGGTGACTATAGTCAATAACAATATATTATGTTCTTGAAAACAGCTAAGAGTAGATGTGAAGTTTTCTCACCACACACACACACAAAAAAGTATAGTATATAAATCTGAGTGCTATAGTGCACATCTATAATCCCAGCTGCTCAGGATTCTGAGGCAAGAGGATTGCAAATCCAAAGCCAGCCTGGGCATCACAGCAAGATCCCATATCAAAACAAATAAATAGGGGCTGGGGATGTGGCTCAAGCAGTAGTGCGCTCGCCTGGCATGCGTGCGGCCCGGGTTCCATCCTCAGTACCACATACAAACAAGGATGTTGTGCCGGCCGATAACTAAAAAATGAATATTAAAATTCTCTCTCTCTACCTCTCTTTCTCTCTTTAAAAAAAAACAAATAAATAAAGTATATGAGGTTTTGCCTATGTTAAGTAGTTCAATTTATCCATTCCACTATATATGTATGTGTGTATGTTTCAAAATATCATGTTGTACATGAGGTACACATACAGTATTATTGACTAAATTTATAAGTATTTGTCAATTAAAATTAATTAATTTTAAAAGATGTCTCCCCAACCTAGGAAGAGACTACAATTAACATGGTTTGTGAAAATTTTGCTATCCAAATGTTTATCTACATGGAGCTTTTTAGAAATGCCCCATTCCACACCTTCAAATAAGAATTTGCAATCTAACAAGGAATCCAAGTAATTTATATGAACATTAAATTTGAGAAGCAACTATATTTCAGCACGTGGGAAAAAAATGTAATAAGCAATATAGGTCAACAAATCAGGATTAGACTCAATGTCAATAGAAACCCAAAATAACAGCTTATTTCTCTCCCACATAAAAGTGGTATCTTGATTTATCATAAGAATTTTTTACTTGTTTTGTTGCAAATTCATTTATTAGGTCATCAGAATATTTAATTTGTAATTGATATAACTGAAAGTCACATGAGTTGCTCTTGGCAAAATAAAGATCATAAATATATAACATTTAATTTTGAGAAAGATCATTCTGCTTATGCAACTCTTACTAGAGCTGTAATGAGCATTTGATAGACTATGTCAACACCGGAATAAATTTTTCATAAGTTATTTTGAAATATAAATTTTAGTATATTTAAATTCAAAAAACTTTTTACAAAAGATTTTTATTTCCTCATACAAATTGGTTTCAAGAAAGTCTGAACTTAATTTCACGTGTAAGTTAATTACATGTTCAATGGCATTTTAATATTTACTCTAGCATTTTCTGAAATGGAGATTGTAACAAAAATCAAAAGTTATGTCATTCATTAATTTGTAAACAATTCAAAACATCTGCTTATATAGTCTATCACTGTATCTTCAATTATAAGTAAAATTTAATTTAGAATCCTCTTCCTCAATAATTGTTCATATGAAACTTCACGTAAAAATATGAAATTTTTTTCTATTCAATTTGACAATCTTTAAATTTAGTTTATGTCTGTGAATATTTGATTTTCAATAACATTGAAGTAGTTTTCAAATCCAGGGATTCTAAACTCTTTGAAGAATTATAATAAACTCCTGATATGCTTTCTTACAATGGCATTGTGTATGAATAAAGTTTTTAATTATTGACTGACAAAATTTACTGCTTTTAGGATAGAAGTTCCTATGTCAGTGCTCAGGCGAGAAACTATTTCTGCACAAGCCACATGACTGGCTCTAGAGATACACCACAAGTCCAAATTATAGCTCAGGTCCTCGTCCTACGATATTGACATACCCTCCTTATTCCAAGGCCCATGGCTGCTATTACCACTGCCAATCTAGGCCCAGGTCTTGGGCCTCGCTGTCCTCCCCACCTTTGGTACTTCATAGCATACTGGACCGTCCCAGGCATGTGCATACCTGGCCAGATGCTCAATGCATACACTGCCTATGCTAGTGGTGCCTGAATCTCTGAAAGCCTACACCTGGAGAGTCTCCTCTACTCATGTGCTTGTTCCTTGTCCCATATGACTACACTATAAAATATAAGCACAAAGATAAAATTATGAAGAATTTCAAGACAGCAATAACAAAAAATTAAACCAAGGATGGGTCCCCTTCCAGAGGCAGGGCCATGTGCAACTATACCAGGTTGCACATCCATGAAGCTGGCCCTGCTGGCCCTGGGGAGAGACGTGATGGAGTTGCAATGAATTAACTAGGTTGTGACAATTTCATGCTGTCACCTCAAGAGCACAATAGGAAGAGAGGCTTCTTTCCTCTGTATTTTATTGTACTCGTTTCTCACAAATCCATCCCCCAGCATTTCTTCTGATCTTGCAGTGCCAGAGGCAGAAATCTTAATTTACAATTTTCCCTGCATGGCAAATTTTCTACCTTTTTTTTCTTTCTTTCTTTATTTTTTGATAGTTGTAACTTCTTATTAAGATGAAACCCAATGGACCTGTGATGTGCACTCTTATCTACATGTAATATTTGCAAGTGTTAGCTTTTTCTGAGGAGGAAAAAAAAATTTTCCCATATTTTTTGAGCTACCAAAAGCTATTTTAAAATAATACAGATGCCAGAGTCATTTGACCAGGAAGGAGGTCTGTCAGGATTTTCACTGAGGCATACTTTATTTGCCCACAAGTCTTGTTTTCTAAGAAAGCAATTCTGCTTCTCTCACCAGCATGCCAAACCCTGTGACCCAAATTTTACGTTTTTTCTGTCTTCCCCCATGCTGCTTATCATGAGATTTCCTTCTAATTTGCTGTCTTCATTAATGAGAATAATGATCATTCCTGCTCAGACTTACAATTGCCTTTATATTCTAATTTGTGCTCTGTTATTTTTGTGATCTAAATTTTCACCTTTAAGAATCTCTCATTTCTTTTCACAAGCCCAAAATCAAGGTTCTGCGTCTTAGAGTTCATTTGTGTTTATTGAAAAATTTATAAATATGGGATATGTATTTATATTTAATTCTCCACATGTCATCAGGCTTCCAGGTTTAATTCCATCTTACCCACCCACAATTTGTTATAAAGCATTTTGTTTCTGAAAGATTTCCCCAATGCACATATACAGATAGCAATGTATATGTGGTTTCAGTTCTCTAGCACTGAACATCTCCCATGCTCCAAGCACTGAACTGGGCATGTGGCCAGCAAGAGTCTTTGCACATACTGCAAAATCCCTCCCCCTTGAGTGTGCAGCTCTGCTCTCCTGCAGTGAGTGTGTTCTTCTGGTGTCCTCAGGCCTCAATCTTCATTTATTTCTGCCAATTATTTGGGGTCTGGTAAAGAGCTTTTACCCCTTAATGGCTAACACAATGTTTAAAGGTGATAGGGTTGCCCTTGCCCTAAAGAAAGCAAGGAGTATGTCATGATGGATGCTACATTTACACAAGCTGTAAGGCAGCTGGTGTTCCCCTCAAAGAAGTACACATGAAAACAAAGGATAAAGCTCAGTAAATTCAGAGTTTGGTAGAATCATGGTGACATGAGAGGGGCATCATAAAGATCTCACAGTATGGGACAACTGACCTACTGTCGTTTGAAAAACACCTAGAGGAAACCTGGGTCAATAGCATGACATGATTGCCAGTCCTTTGAAGAAAATGGAAGCAGTATTATCAGTATAAAATACCAGGAATGTTTGATACTGACAGCTATTCTGTAACAATCCTGTGTGACATTAGTTAAGTCAGTGGTCCTGTTTTCTAAAATACATCCTCCCTGAAAAATAGGGTGTACAAATACCATACAATAGCATCTCTTTATAGAACTATCGTCCCTCTTGTCACTGTAAGAACTATTGCTGTTCAACTTAACTAAATCCTAAAATTGTTACTGAGGGCTGAGGTAGGCAAAGAAAGATATGCAACAATAGGGGGACTTGGATGGATTCTAGTAAAGATTGAGCTTCCAGAGAGGAAAGAATGACATGGTCACAATGCAGAGGTATGGAGGAAGGAACACAAAAGGGGTTCAGGAAGTAGAAGGAGGAGCCAGAATTAATGGAAGAGCTTATACTGGGCAATAGTAGGGGTGATTGCATTAGTCAGGAATCACTTGATTGCATGTGACAGAGGCACAAGTTGAACTAGCTTAATGAAAAAGGGGAAATCAGGATAGCAGTATGTCTTACACAATTCAAGAACAGAAATCTGGCACCAAACCTGAGAACAATTAAAGCCAAGGACTCTCGCTGTTATCCTGCTCCCCTGGGCTCCTGCTTCATCTTTTGATTATGCAGACCAAGCCATGTGGGAAACATGAGCACTAACCCCCTCCCACCAAGTATCATATTTATAGCTTCAGAATTTCAGAGAGGGGGAGAATGGGCTTTGCTCCCTTTTCTAAGGTCCCTAAAAAGGACCATGACTGGACAGGATAAGACCTTTGATTAAATGGAGACTCTTTAAGGAAGCCTAGTTATTAACTTGAGACATGTAGGGTATTTCAGAAAAGGGTGTGGTTCTAAGAAAAGTGAGAAGAAAAATGTTTATATTAAAAACATAGGCATGTTATAAAGAGAGAATCAGTATCCACACACACAAATATTCATGCTAAAAATTTTAAATGCCACATTTTATGTTTCTTTTTTGTAAGGATGTGTGTTCTGCTTCTTTATTTTTTTTTGTTGTTGTTTTTAGATATACATGACAGTAAGGTGTATTTTGACATATTACATATACATGGGGTGCAACCCATTACAATTTTGATACTACTCTTGTGGTTGAAAATGATGTGGAGTTACACTGGTGGTGTATTCGTATATGAACATGGGAAAGTTATGTCTGATTCATTCTACTATCTTTCCTATTCCCTTCTCCCTCTCTTCCTTTCATCCCCCTTTGTCTAATCCAATGAATTTCTATACTTCTTCTCCCTCCTTTCCCTTGGTATGGGTTAGCATTCACATATCAGTGAGAACACTCCTCAGCCTTTTGTTTTTTGCGACTGGCTGATTTCTTAAGTTATTCAACTTGTAATTACAAACCTCACATCCAAATACCAACTGATAGGGGACAGACAGACATAACTGGTAGAAACAAGAGGTTAAGGGACTAATTCAGTTAACTGCGCCCAACATGCTGACCCCATATGCTTTCACTTTTACAAAGCAATTTACCTGTAGTCCTGACTGGCTAAGTCCACAGGATGTTACATTTTTCAACAAACTACCTGTCATCTATAGGAGGAATGCAGTGCAGGCCCCAAAATGCTGATAAGAAGAGCTCAAGTCACCCTGAAAGGGGGGACTTCTGTGACCCTTGCACAGACTAGATTTCAGAACTCAGGGAGATAAATATAATTCCTCTTAACCATAAAATCTCTAAGAACAGGTTCCAATTGAAACAGGTTAGCATGGGCCAAAGTGACCTAGAATTGTAATGGCAGTGGGGACTTGAAAGTCTGATGTCATCCTGCCATCAGTTAAAAGTCAAGATGTGGACTTGGGTGGAACTCTCTGGAGACTTTCCTAGGACCCCCAATAAAACTGGAGAACAGGAAGGGCACACCCTCTCCCTCCTCTCTGAGAGGACCTACTCTCTCCCTTGAGAGTGTCCCCTTTTCCCCTTTTCTATCCCTTCTAATGAACTCATGCCTGTTACTCTGAGCCACATATCTGAAATCATTCTGACTTATTGCAAGAATCAGTGTTTAAAGGGCAGCCTTACCACTGCCTCATTTTCCTGGAAGGCCCCAGCCCTGCCTGAAATACTACCCTCAAATGGAATTGATTGTTCCTGTTATTCTTCCCCAAAAATAGTTACAGATGATCCCAGGTTTATGGTGGTTTAACTTACAATATTTCAACTTTATAATGGTACAAAAGGCACTCATACAACCATTTCTAGTTTTCTAGTTTTCACCTTCAGTACAGTATTCAATAAATTACATGGGGTGTTTATACAACAGGTATTTTTTTTTTGAGAGAGAGAGAGAGAGAGAGAGAGAGAGAGAGAGAGAGAGAGAATTTATTTATTTTTCAGTTTTCAGTGGACACAACATCTTTATTTTATTTTTATGTGGTGCTGAGGATCAAACCCAGTGCCCCGCGTATGCCAGGCGAGCGCGTTACCGCTTGAGCCACATCTCCAGCCCTATACAACAGGCTTTGTATAAGATGATTCAGCCCAACTGCGGGATAATTTAAGGTTCTGATCATGTTTATGTACACAGGTTGAACTATGATGTTCTGAAGTTAGGTGTATTAAATAATTTTCAAATTGTGATATATTTTATTTACAATGAGTTGTCAGGATGCAATTTGACGGTAAGTGAAGGACCTTCTATAATTTTACCAGTAATTATTAGGATGAGATCCACTTACCTTAAGGACTCACTGTTGTTTTGTATTCTTTGCCAACATCTCACTAAATTCACATTCCCTCCTGCTGCTTGTTTGTTTTTGTTTAACTAAGCCAGCGTGGATAACTCTTCCACAAATTAATCTGCTCATTCTTCTACTTAGAGTGAAATCTTTTAACAATGATAATTGAGGGGAACTGGGATAACCTATAAAATATAGGTTAACTATGTGAATATTATGTTTTGAGGCCTAAGATTTTACCAATTTTGTACAATAAACCAAATAAGGAATCATTATTGCCTTTATTCAGAAAAGACCATATAACAGCTTCTTACTTAAATAGGAGCTTTGTATACTTTGGAGTATACAAAGTATCCTTTGTATACTTTATAGTGAAAAAGTATATTTAGAAAAATTTATGATAGAAAAATTTATAATGGTTTAATGGCATTCCTGACAGTAAGAAATATAGATTCTACAACAACTCTGGCAATTGTTTCCTGGGACATTCCTCCTTAGGCCATACCCAAGTGCCTTTGACTCTGGTCCATCTTCTCTGAACCCTGAAGACCAGGATTCGAACTTCACAATAGCAGGAACCTCATCTGACTCATTTGGCCCTGTAATCCAGCACTTAAACAATTTGAATCCATAGTAGGTGATCAGTAAATATTGAATAAATGAGTAAATTACATAAAATATTGTCTTCATAAGCAGAGTCAAACATCTTTCAAGAAAAAAAAAAGTAAGGTTAAAATGGAAAGACAACTGAAACAGACAAAACATTCAGTAACTGTTTCCTTCCTTTACAGATATCCTTTTGTATACATACATGGGTTATTCTTCACATAGCAAAGTTGAATAACTCATTCCAATATGTTTACAGCTTGCTGCTAGAGCTCAGTCTCTAAAGGATAAAAAAGTTTCTTGCTGAGAGTCAGCCAGATGGCTCAGGATGCGGCTCTGAAGTCCATTCGGATTGTCCAATGTTTCTTTTGATAAATAACATGATTGCACTTCCTGGAAAAGTAATTCCTTCTATCAGAAGATGCTGGCAACAAATTCATTCTGGATCATAAAAAAAAATGTCAAAGGAAATGATAATCGTGTCAGCAAACTCAATCAGTAGGATGAGATCAGCTTTTATTGGGTTCTTTGGATAACCAGACAGCACATATCATACTCCGTGAATTAAATCTGTCCAAGCCCAAACATCCAATTTCATACAGCACACCACATGTCTTTCTGGTACACTCAAGACATTTTTCTAATTAGTAGAAATTAAGAGCATATGGTGGGAGGAAGGGATGAGCAGGCACCAGGAGTTTGAGGTACTTATGGGGCAATCCAGGGGAAGATAGACAGTAGCAGATATAAAAGGCTAAAGATAGTAATGGCCTAAATCATAGCTAACATGTATTAAACACTTGCTAGGCACTGCACTAAGAGCTTACCCTGTGTGACTTCACTTGACTCTTATAACAAACCTCCGATACATTTCTACTTTAATCCTCATTTTACAGATAAGGGAAAAGAGGCTTAGAGAGATTAAGTAACTTGTTTGTAAGTAACAAATGATAGAGTTAGAATCTGAGCCAATGTCTTTCTGAATCCAAAGTCTACACCCTCAATACCCACATGCCCTCTCATCCAGAATGGAATCTCCTCTTTCTCAACCTCCCCTCACAGCCAAACTTCTTATGGCAGACATTATTTTCTCTCCTTCAAATTCAGTTAAATTGGTCGCTTTGCATCTCCACCACTCCACTGGTTCTGCTCATACTGAGTGCTACTGGGTGTACCTATGAGGATGTTTGGGGCTGCAACTGGCAAAATACCCAACAGAAAAGGGACAATATAAAAGTTTTCTTTTTTTCCTTCAAATAAAGGAAAGCCCAAAGCTACACAGACCCTGGAATTGTTCATTAGCTCAGTAACATTATCAGGGATCCAGACTTTTTTCTATCTTGGGCCTACACCCTTCAGCCTATTGGCTTTTATCCTCCAACCTTTTGCCCCATTATAAAAGACAGCTGTGCTCCTTCCTGCAACTGCACCTAAAGTGATGAAAGTAATACTGCTCACATAGTTTTTCTTTTTGTCAGGCAAGAAATCAGTCCTATTTCCCCTTATGCCTCATTGAAAGTATGTTTTAGGACCATCACTACCCGCACTGGAAAGCAAATGTCTAACATTTTTATAGTCTTAGTTGTGGGAGTCAGGGTCTAGGATCCAGCAATATTAAAGAGGAAGGGTCACTGGGTAAGCAAAAACAGCCTCTGCCACCTCCCTGGCAATTCAGAGATCTTTTGGACCTTTGGTATACTTTTTACATAGGAGAAAAGTCCTATTGCCCAATTTCCTAATTTCCTAAGCTCTTTCTAGATCCTGGCTTTTTGCCTGTTTTGCCTCCTACCTCTGTCTCCTTCTCAGTACCCTCACCCCAATACCTCTTCATCATCAGTGAGATGAGAACACTGGACTCATTCAGGGATCACAAAACCAAGTGCATCCAAGGATCAGGCTAAAATAATAAAGATGTGAAAATGGACATAAGAGAGAGGGAGTGTTAGGGAGTGTGGTAAAGTGGAGACTGCATGCCATTTAACAACACTTAAATTCACATTTTAAAAACACTGGGCTAAGGAAACTCATCTGTAGGTCAGATGTATCCTGTGAACATTGACTTTGCAATATCCAAATGATCCCCAATGCTTCAATTTTAATATTTCTGCATTAATTTCTACAAGGTATGTTAAATGTTCACAGGAGCCCATCAATACTCAGACCACAGTAGTAACGGGCCACTCACAGCTTAGAGAGCCAAAACTTGCTAAGTAATAATAGAGGGGATACTGAACAGAGGACAGTGGCAGGGACATTCTGGCTCATGACAGATCCATAACTATGAAGTCAGTCAGTTCACAGGAAGGTATGGATATGGCACCTTCGTTTTCACAGAAGTAAAACCTTTCTTCATCCAACACACCTTTACAAACAATTAAAATATGTGACTGGAAGATCACAGGGAAATGTCTACTGAAAATCGTCCTAAATAATCCCACCTGAAATTCTGTAGTTAAAGATTCATTCCTTTATTTTGATTTATATTTTAAGAGTCTTGTTACAATGTAAACACCTATGAACAGACTCATATTTGTATCAGCAAACACCTCACCATGGTCAAGGGCAATAAATGGGGAGAGAAGAAGGGGAAAAGAAGGAATAAAATATATTAAAACCTGCAGTGAAGTTGGCTCTCATCTCCACCCACCCCACCCCCCTCACACACACACACGCACGTTCATACTCAAGATATTTATATGCCATCTCCCTTGAGAATCACTTCATAAATTCCAGGAAATCAAAATGGGAAATTTCTATTTTATAATTTAGACTACATGTTGAAAATGGGATGTTTTTACGTACAAATTCACACTTTCATTTTCATTTGAAAATTTGGAAGACTTGGAAACACTAAGTCTAGATTTCCTCATGTACTAATTAGAGCTCCATAGTGGCTTCCCCTGTTAGATGGAGCATGCATGCTGTGTTTGCCACAGTCCTTACCCCAAGAGGTATTATTGTGCTTATCACTGACAGGAAAATCAGTTACCACATATCATTGAATTTGTACTAAAGCTTTTCCGATCAAGAAATATTTCTTATAATTATGACCCTAAGAGCGGCAAAGTAAAAAAGTAAGTAGGATGTTTCCAACATTTGGACAAAAGCATATGGTGGAGATCTCTGGTGTTCACCAACAGCCATGTTTTTTTCTTCTGTGTTAACCTTACATTTCTCAGCCTTTTAGGATTTAGACCAATGGAATATGAGAAAAAAGTGACAAGATAACATAGGTTAAAAGTGCTTAAAAAAATAGATGTACCTTCTTCATACTTTCTACCCTAGCCAAATGCAAAATGTTCAGTGGAGGGCTAGTGGAACTAAAACCAAAAGCAAGCTTGATCTCTAAATAACAGCATGGAGCAGTTTTTCATCACTGTGACCAAAATATCTGATAAGAACAGCTTAGAGGAGGAAGGACTTATTCTGGCTTATGGTTTCAGCATTTTCAATGGTCTGCCAGTTCCATTGCCCTGGACTGAGACGGAACTCCATGGTGGAAGGGTGGGGCAAAGGAAAGCTGCTCAGCTCATGGCAACTGGGAAGGCAGGGGGTGGGAGGAGGAGAGAGAGATGAAGGGGATAAACCCTCCCAAGACATGCCCCCGTGACTGAATTCCTCCAACTGGTTCCCACCTTCTCATAGTCCATTCAGCCATCAATGGATTAATCTACTGATAAGGTCAGAGCTCTCATGATTCAATCACTTTCCAAAAGGCCCACCTCTGAATGCCTGAGACTTTGGAGGACACTCCAGATACAAACCCAACAGCCCTTAACTCATTCAGCTATGTAACATGAGCATACAACATATAATATTAAGCCAATGAGATTTGAGAGTAGTTTTAATATAGCAGTCTTCCTTGACTTTAAAAAAAAATCCATCTTTCCAGAAGTGAAAAATGTCCTACAATTTCAATAACCAACAAATTCTATCCCCTACTGCTTCATTAGTTTACAAGACCCATCAGATCTCTGTAGATATCTCAACCCAAAAGAAGATACAGTGTGGATGAAGAAAAATGGGTCATAACAATGGCAACTCAAGCAAGATTTGTTGGGGGAGCCAAGACTGTTGGAAATGGGATTCATGATGTCTGCCTGAGAAGGGTGGGATGGACAAAGACACAAGGCTATTTCATAGTTGTTCCCAGGACTAACCCTGGATAATTCCTTGTATTCTCCTCCTGTGCTCAGTTACCCCTTCCTCTCACATATGCATACTTTCTTCTGTATGTTAACCTATGCATATCATTTGCACTCTGCGCTTGTTGATCATGAATATTCTTGAAAGTTTTACATCCTCAGTTAACATGTAATAAGGAATATAAGACTTATGGCATAGCCACTAGAAATGATAATGCCACCCTAGCTTCCTCAGCTAAAGGCAACCTGTATTGGGGAGAAAATTATGACTTCTTGAGCAGGAATTTTAATTGGTTCGAATTAGTTTGGGAGGGGTTGGGGGGTGTTTTTGGGGGGGTGGGGAGAGAATACAGACTCACTCAAGCTAAGTCAAGGAAAGAAAAAAAAAAAACAGACCACATGGGGATCTAAGATCAGAAAAGAGCAACTCCACAAAGAAAGGAGTTGAATTAGGGGAAGCTCCAGGGGATCTCCGCAGAAAAATTCAGGTGTCTTCTTAGTGGCTGTACCATGAAAGGAACCCAGTTACTCTCTATATATCTCTCTGTTTCTCTTGACACAGGTTTTTTAGTTCTCCTGCCTTATAAATTGGCTTCCTCATCATCTACTCTGTAACTTATTTTTTTCTACCTGAGGACTTGCACTTATTCTTTTTTTCTTCTTTATAACTTCTATTTGCTCATTACTCCTCCCAGATCCTATTCTTATCTCATGACACTTATTCTGTGTAATTTTAACTTCCAATCAACTGCACCACCAGCTCCCACCAGCCCAGTCAAGTATGGACAGGTGGAGGCAGCGATTCATCATACTGAAAATGGTTACCTGGAACCTAGCAGCTGGTCTTCACAGTACTGGAACGGACATATGAATATAACACTTACCAACTTGTTAAATCACAATGGATAAGCTTCACAGATCTGTGGCCTGATGTTTTCTCATGTTTAGGTTGAGTTTGTATAAAGAAGTAAGGCAGGATGTATGCATCTTTGGCAAGAATTCACAAAAGCTAAATATGTAATTATACACAGTGGTCCCTAGCAGGTATAAGACCCGAAATAAATTTCATTGTACACTTTTCCCACCTCAATCTGCCAACTCTACCAACTCTACCTACCACACACACATCCAGCAATATTTAAAATACAGGTAACTTCACATTTTTTTATAAAGTATAAATTCAGATAGGAAATTTCAAACATTACACAAAATCAAGTCTCTCTGACTCCCTAACCCAGGCTCCTGATCACCTTCCCTAAAGGTAATAACTATGCTTCTGTGATTTTTATATAAATGAATTTATATTTAAATAAGCAAATGTGGCTATAAAGGTGAAATAAGGAAGAAAAGAAATCCTGCCAACTTTCCTTAGGCAATTGTGGGAGATTTATACATCTAAACAATGGGTTCCTATTCTTCTCCTAGAGAGTCTAATGAGTCTCACTGTCCAGCTAAAAAACTCAAGGGAAATTCTACAACACAGAAAAACTAAGCATATACAACATTCCAGTGAAGGCTTTTTGTACAAAGTCAGGTAGAATATATTGGGCTTCCCTTAAAACATGTGAATTGATGAATTAAAACTAACTGGTGCCTCTTTTTAAAAATATTTTTTTGTTTTTGTTTTTTAGTTGTAGATGGACACACAATTTTATTTTATTTATTATTCTATGTAGTGCTAAGAATCAAATCCAGTGACTCACACGTGCAAGGCATTCTACCACTGAGTTACAACACTAGCTCATAACTGGTGACTCTTTTAAAGAAAGACCAGAATTTATGCTAATAAACGTCAGCAAAAACTAAATTTACTTAATGCTTATTTAATGCATATTAAATAAGACTCATGCAAGAGGAAAAATCTGTCCATTAAGTATGGGATTAATAGATTCCAAGTCTGATAAATCAAAATCTCACCTGGACCTTTTGTTGTGCTATAATTATATTTCATTCTGTGCAATATACAAATATATATATATATCTTCAAATACTAAATGTTGAAGGTTGTCAAAATGAATTTTCGTTGAAATCTCATAAAAGGCAATAGCTCTTCCTCTCTGATCCCATAACAAAACAAAGCAAAAACAAACAAACAAACAAACAAAAACTCTGCCATTATTAACAAACATATAAAATCTCTGTGAGAACCCTAAGTTTCTTGCCACCTAACAGTCATCTCTCTTACCCTGAGTCAGGTAATACACTTTTGTTTGCTTCCCCTACACTCAATTCCCACTTCAGCAGAAATGTCCTATATTATCCCATAAGAGAAAGTTAATCTCTTGCCCAAGAATATCAAAGACATCATTAGCCCTATGGAAGCTGACTCCCTGCCACTTCTTAATGATGATCTAGAGCACGTTTCACAAACTACAGCTCAGAGATAAAATCTGATTGCTTCTTTACATTAATAACATTTTACTGGAAGCCAGCTTCATTCAATTTTTTATTATATTGTCTGTGGCTGATTTCATGTTACGTGGCAGTATTGAGTAGTTGCAACAGAAACTGTATTGCCCATAAAGCCATCTGACCCTGTATAGAAAGTTTGTTGACACCAGATCCAGAAGTTGGGTGGCAAAATGTATAAGTGGGCTTTGAGCAAAATACATAAGTCTTCACAGAATGTGACCTTAATATAAGAATATTTACTTCCATCAGTGTTTACAGCTAGCAGCAGCTATAAGTAACCTCATAGGATGGCATCCAAAAAATAAATAGAAATGGCAAAAGATACCTTTTTCTTAGGAAATTATTTTTTTATCATGAAAAAAGTTTTCCAAGAAATCCTTGGTAGAAATTCTCAAATTGGGTTGCCTTGGACCAATCACAAACATAACTGAGATTGCCATAATGTGGTTAGAGCCATGGTTATCTTGCATATTAAAATTGTCTGCAGAGGGCTGGGGTTGTGGCTCAGTGGTAGAGCACTTGCTTAGCACAAGTAAGGCACTGAGTTCAATTCTCAGCACTGCATATTAATAAATTAAAATAAAGGTCCACTGACAACTAAAAAAATATGTTTTAAAAATTGTCTGTAGAGTAACCAGCAAATTAGAAAACACCATTCTCTATGCCCCATCTCAGACTAATTATGTCAGAATCTCTCAGGGGAAATACTACTATCAGGAAATCAGTGAATCTCAAAAAGATTCCAATAGATAACTAATAATGAGAACCACTGGTTATAGTAATCATGGTTCATTTCTTGGCACTGAGCAAGTTTCCACAAGAAATAGCAGGGTTTAGTGTCTAGAAAGCAGATTGCTTGTCACAATTGTCTACGTAAGATGACTTCAATATTTTGGATAGATGGTGGAACTTAGGGAAAAGAGACTTTGAGGTCGAGTCCACACAGAATCCTCCATGAATGGGGGAAGGAAGCACCCAAAAGTTTATGAGTAACAACTCCAAAAATGTAAAGGGTTATGACTGCAATGGGGGATCTACATGTATGTGAAGACCACAGGAGATGAGGGCATCAAAGGAGTAAAAATACATAAATAAATAAAGGAAAGAAAGTAATTTGTTCAATATTGGGCATAATGAAGAGAAAGAATCTATGTTATTTCAAGACTAAAGTGTCTAAAAAGACCTGTAAGTCTAGAGTTCAGAAAAGAGGTAAACCAAGTTCCTGACAGGAGGACTATTAGGAATTTCCTCAGGACACAGGCTTAAACTGGAAATGCCTTGGGGGGGGGGGGGGGGACAGATTTACAGGGATAATAGAAATCATGAACCTGAGTGAGATTGTTCTATGAGATGTGTAAAATACAAAAAAAAAAGGTTACATCTGGAACTCTGGTATGACAAACATAAATCTGCTGCCAATTGTTAATAGATTGCAGATGTATAGATTTATTCTGATCTCCTTTGCTAAAGATAATAAAAATGTAAATGTTTTACCAACATACTTTAAGCTTTGATGTTAAAATTAAATCATACTTATTTCAGTTAATACAAACAATAAAATAATCAGGACAAGTCCATGTCTTTCAATTCCAAATTCCTTGGTTTGAGTCACCAGTTAATCCAAACTCTGATTTGCATGTGACTGGTAACTACAAAATCTGGGTGACCTTTTGGTCTCCAATGAAACACCCTGGGAAAATTCTTTTCCCTCCACTCATTTCAAAACAGTAACAGCTCTACGATACTTAAGATCCTTTGTCAAGGGAATTCATTTACCATCAGCCTAGGGTCACCTCAGGACTTCTTTAACTTTTTCATCCTGAGAATCCCTCTGGGTTTTCCATGACTCATATCAACTGTCCACAAAAAATAAAAGTAAAAAATAGTAAGTTCACATTTCATCTTACAGATTCCAAGGTAGCTCTGATTTCCCACTGAGTTCCAAATTCAAAAAACAAAATTGTTTTTGGTACCCATGATTTAATCCAGGGGGCACTTTACCACTGAACCACATCACCAGCTTTTTTTTGTAATACATTTTATTTAGAGACAGGGTCTCACTAATTTGCTTAGGGCCTTGCTAAGTTGTTGGGACAGGCTTTGAACTCACCATCCTCCTGCCTCAGCCTCTGTAGTCCCTGGGATTACAGGCATATGTCAATGCACCCAACACAAATCATTTTTTTTTAACTACAAGTGTAGCAAAGTTTATCAGAAGGGAAAGTAGAGGGGAAAAAGACACTCAAGAGAGAGTGGGTTCTCTCAGAGAAAAAGTGACAATGTATCCCCTATGTTTCCAGTTTTATTGAGAGTCTTAGCAAAGTTTCTACAGAGTCAAGCCCAGGTACTATCTCTCAACTTTTGACTGACAGTAGGACTGTATCACATTTTTCACCCCTACTGCATGTGGTCTTACCCACAGGTACCCAAGTGAAACCCATAGGGGGTAAATTTTACTATTATAAAGACATGCTAAAGATCTAAAGGCAATTAAAAACTGGAACAAGACAGGGATTCTCTCTCTTGCCACTTCTATTCAACATAGTCCTGGAAACTCTAGCTAGAACAATTAGACAGACAAAAGAAATTAAAGGGATACAAATGGAAAATAAAAACTTAAACTATCACTATTTCCCAATGACATGATTCTATATTTAAAAGATCCAAAAAATTCCACCAGAAAACTTCTAGAACTAATAAATGAATTCAGCAAAGGATCAGAACATAAAGTCAATAGCCATAAATCAAATATATTTCTATACATCAATGAGGAATCCTCTAAAAGAAAAATTAGGAAAACTCTCTCATTCACAATAGCCTCCAAAAAATAAATAAATAAAATACTTGGGAATCAACCTAATAAAAGAGATAAAAGATCTCTACAAGGGAAACTACAGAACACTAAAGAAAGAAATTGAAGAAGACCTTAGAAGATGGAAAGATCTCCCATGCTCTTGGATAGGCAGAATTAATATTATCAAAACGGCCATACTATCAAAACTGTTATACAGATTTAATGCAATTCCAATTAAAATCCCAATGACATTCTTCATAGAAATAGAAAAGTTAATCATGAAATTTATTTGAAAAAAAATAGATACCCAAAATAGCCAAAGCAATCCTCAGCAAGAAGAGTGAAACAGGAAGCATCACAATACCAGACTTTCAACTATACTTCAGAGCCATATTAACAAAAATGGCATGACAGTGGCACCAAAATAGACACATAGATCAATGATACAGAATAGAAGACACAGAAACAAATCCACATAAACACATTTATCTCATACTAAACAAAGTTGCCAAAAACATACATTGGAGAAAAGATAGCTTCTTTAACATATGGTGCTGGGAAAACTGGAAATCCATAGGTAGTAAAATGAAATTAAACCCCTTATCTCTCACCATGCACAAAATTCAACTCAAAGTGGATCAAAAACAGGCACTAAAACAGAGACCTTATACCTAATAGAAGAAAAAGTAGGCCCAGATCTTCACCATGTTCGCTTAAGAACTGATTTCCTTAACCAGACTTCTAAAGCACAAGAAGTAAAATCAAGAATCAAAAAATGGGATGGATTCAAACTAAAAAGCTTCTTCTCAGCAAAGGAAACAATCAATAATGTGAAGAGAGAGACTACAGGATGGGAGAAAATCTTTATCACATGCACCTCAGAGCATTTCTCCAGGATATATACAGAACTCAAAAAAACTTGATACCAAAGGGGGGGGGGATAACTCAGTCAATAAATAGGCTAAGGAACTGAACTTGACACTTCACAGAAGAAGAAATACAATCAATCAACAAATGTATGAAAAAAATGTTCATCATCTCTAGCAATTAGAGAAATGCAAATCAAAATTACTCTCAGATTTTATCTCAGCCCAGTCAGAATGGCAATTATCAAAAATACAAGCAATAATAAGTGTTGACAAGGAAGTGGGGAAAAATGGTCCACTCATACATTGCTGGTGGCACTGCAAATTAGTGCAAACACTCTGGAAAGCAGTATGGAAACTCCTCAGAAAATTTGGAATGGAGCCACCATTTGACCCAGCTATTCCACTCCTTGGTTTATACCTAAAGGACTTAAAATCAACATACAGTGACACATCCATGTCAATGTTATAGCAGATCAATTCACAATAGCTAAGATATAGAATGAACCTAGATGCTCTTCAACAGATGAGTGGATTTAAAAAGTGGTATATATACATAATGGAATATTACTCAGCCTTAAAGAAGAATGGAATTACAGCATTTGCAGATAAAGGGATGGAGCCGGAGAATATCATGCTAAGTGAAATAAACCAAACTCAAAAAACCAAAAGCTGAATGTTTTCTCTGATAAGCTGATGCTGATCCATACCGGGTGGTGGGGGAGTGTAGGAACGTTGGATTGGGCAGAGGGGAGTGAGGGGAGGGGAGGGGGTTTGGGGGTGGGAAGAATAACGGAATGAGATGAACATTATTACCCTATATGCATGTGTGATTACATAATCAATTGATGTGACTCTGTGCCCTGTACAGCCAGATGAATGAGAAGTTCTGCTCCATTTGTGTATAATGTGTCAAAATGCATTCTACTGTCACATATAACTAATTAGAACAATTTTTAAAAATCTAAAGGCAACTGTGGGTCACCTTGGCTTGACATGACTGGTTCTAATTGGAACTTGCTTTTCTACAGATTTTATGGTCAGTGAGCTTTGTTTTAATTAAAATAGCTCTATAGATAACAGGTTGTTTGCTGAGGAATGTAACATATCCTATTGACTTAAACCAAAATGGCCTTAGGAAAATTGTTTTTGAGATGAAAGCACATTGTGCGGGGAGGGGGGCAGCATAGTAGGACCAGTCTATAGAATTATCCCTTTAACTTCATGTTCCTACAGCTTATTTCTATCAGCTACCTACTATATTCTCCCTCAAGGACTGGAGACCCTGAAATCTTTTAGGGAAGTAGTCATCGAGGTCTCATCAACTTTCTTGTTGGAAAGTGTTGTCAGTGTAGGGAACATCTTGCTTTCTGTTGGCAGGGCACAGGCAGTTACGTGTATTTAGCATCAGGATGAGCTGGAGGGTCATGGTAAATGTCAGGAGGAAGAAGAGAGCTTGGTCTAAGGTTTCATGGTGGTAGTTGGTGGATGACTGGATGAGGAATATACACGGCAGGGACCAGGCTAAGACAACAACAAACAAGAGAGCAGAGTCGTATTTCTCTGCAATTGTCACTAAAGCAATCAGCAGCTTTTTTGACTAGTTTTCAGTCTCTGAAAACTATAAAGACAGTAAGTCACTGAAGCTTAAGGTGGGGTCCGACATGGCACTGATTTGTTGAGTGAAGGTCATTTAAGGCTTTAGAAACATTAGCAGAGTTGTCAGGAATTTAGACACAACATTAAGTTTTTATAATGGCACAGGTGTCCCCTCAAACTGCAGTTAATTATCTAACACCATCTGATTGTGTAAAATAGCTTTTCTCATTAACGCTACCTCTGTATTGAGTTGAGAGATCCCTTTAGCTGTGTCATTTAGGGCTCTCTTGGTAACACTAACACTAATGTGGCTTCCAAGAGCCACATTACATCTTCCAAACTAATCTGAGGGACAAATATTGAGGCTATATTATCATACTAGTGAAAAATAGATTTACTTCCTCTAGCCACATCCTAGAGTTATCACCCAGTTAATCCAGTCAAGTGGGTTAACCTACTAATTAAGTTACAGTTCTCAGAATCTAATCATCTCACCTCTGAGCATTCTCACATTATCTCACACATGAGATTTTGGGGGACATCACATATCCAAACCATAACAGACACTGAGAGACAAAATATTGGCTATTTAAACTGATTTTCAATCCCATGGGGATTAGGCTCTTTTTAGTTGAAATTTTACTGAAACCATTGTAGATTCATATGCAATGGCAAAACATTATACAGAGTGATCCCTTGCACAATTTACCTTGTGTCTCCCAGTGATTATATTTTGTAAAGCTACAGTATATCACAACTAGGGTATTGCTATCAATATAATCCTCCATCTTATTCTGATTTCACCTGTTTATTTAAACTCATTTGTGTGCTTAAGTTTTTTAGTTCTATACAATTTTACCACCTGTCCAGGTTCACATATTGAGCACAACAGCCAAGATATTAAACAGTTCTATCACTACAAGTGTGATTTTCATGTCCTTTTATAACCATACCTACCCCATTCCCCTAATTCCTGGTAACCACTGTCATCCATTTCCAACATTTTGTCATTTCAAAAATATTATGTAAATGGATTCATACAATTTTTAAACTCAGGGATTTGCTTTTTTCTCACCATAAAACTCTGGAAATTCATCTAAGTATTGCATTTATCAATAGTTTGTCCCTTTTTATTGATGAGTAGCATTCTACTGTATACACCTACCACAGTTCATTCAACCATTCACCTGTTGAAGGATATCTCAGCCAATTCCAGCCTTAAATTATTTCATTGGGTAT
Source organism: Spermophilus citellus (assembly GCF_964194105.1). NCBI lineage: Eukaryota > Metazoa > Chordata > Mammalia > Rodentia > Sciuridae > Spermophilus > Spermophilus citellus. The sequence goes on along the minus strand of NC_138182.1, from coordinate 193,635,511 downwards.
AGTGTTTAGTGTGAGCATACATCTTTGTTTTTCTGGAATAAATGCCCAAGAGAACAATTGCTGGGTCACATGGTAGTCAAATGTTTAGCTTCTTTTAAAGACTTTATTTCAAACTTTTCCAGAACATCTGTACCATTGTACATTTTCACACAACACACGGGTGATTAAGTTTCTCAGTATTCTCACCAGCAGTTGATGTTGCTGCAAGTTTTTATTTTAGCTATCCTAACGGATATGTAGTATCATGTGATTCGTTTTATAAAGGAAGGCTATAAAAGATTGCTTTGGGAGGCAGAGAAGAGAGAGACTAAGTCCACAGAACAACAGGGTGGGGCTGTTGGAGCAAGAGAGGCAAAGTTTGTAAAACATTCATAAATGAGGTAAGAGTTGACATGAGGTATTAAGAATTGAGTAGATCTTCAGAAACTAGAGAGAAGAGAAGGGTACATCTGGCATAGTAAAAAAATATTCAAAATCAAGAGAATATGCAAGAGTATGAAGAATGGCAAGAAGAGTACAGCAAGCCCCTGTACAGGAAAAGAGAAAGGAATCAATGCAGATGCAAGAAGTCTTTCATGTGTCATGTGTCAGAAATTTCAACTGTGTACTGTAACTAAGAGTAACCCTAAGCTCTGAGGAGAACAATGTCAGGATCATATCCAATCAGTTTCCTCTTGCTGCTGGTTATATCTACATTGTCTTCTATAGCTGTCCCTTCCTTTCATTTCTACCTGTCATGGTCCTCCCACAGAGATTCACTTCTTACAATTTACAGTATCTTCTCTCTCTCTCTCTCTCTCTCTCTCTCTCTCTCTCTCTCTCTCTCTCTCTCCCCTTTCTCTCTCTCTCTCTCTCTCTCTCTCTCTCTCTCTCTCTCTCTCTTCTGTACTTGGGATTAAATCTAGGGGTGCTTTACCACTGAGCCATATCTCCAGCCTTTTTTATTTTTTATTTTAAGACAGGGTCTCACTAAGTTGCTTAGGTCCTCGTTAAGTTGCTGAGGCCAGCTTTGAACTTGCAGTCCTTCTGCTTCAGTCTCCCCAGCCGGGATTACAGGAGTGCACCACTGCACCTGACCATTTTATCTATTTTTAAAAGAAAAATTACAGCATAATACATTATTATTTTGTTGGAGGCAAATTACAAGACATCTATGATATCCATGGGGAAAAAATCAAAGTTTATATAACAGTTGGAAAGAATTTATGAAAAATAGATTCCTGAGTCGCTGAGATTACAGGCTCATGCCACCACACCTGGCTGCAGTGTGTTAATTCTCAAAAATCTTCACTGGTTGTCCTCCCTTGGCAGAACTAAGTCAGAACTCCTCACAGCCCTCGAAAAGAAAGGTGCTGTGACCCTCCCACTTGCCTTTAGGAAGATGAGCTCCACATTTATAGAACTGATTTCTATTCCTCATTTGGGTGGTGCTTTCTCCAACTTCTAAGCTAGAAATGTTTTCCTGCACCTTCTTAGTCTGCAGAAATTTTCCTGATTGTTAAAGACTCAGGCTCAATGTCACTTCTCTTTGTGAATCACACTGATGCCCTTAATATTGGTCCTCTTACGGTAGCCCCATCATCATTTTGTTCATATCACCACTGAAGTATCTACTTCAACCTGCCTTGGTTGCAGTTACCCTAATATTTCTCCTCAAATAGACTGTAATCTATTTGATTCTAATCTTGACAATAGGATGCAAAGCAGAAACTTTAGTTGTCTGTTTATTTTTTAATCAGTGCACTTATGTGCCAAGGATTTGGCTATATCCTGGGGAAGGTCCATAAACCCTCAGAGTGTAGAATCTACAAAGGGAATGTGATATGTTGAAAATAATTGTATGAAGCAGAATATGGTTTGTTGCCAAAAATACAAAGAAAGAACTGTATTTCCTCCATATTCATCTCAAATGTGACTCTACGTCTAACTTTATTTCATTTGAGTTTCTCTAGAAACAGTTTCCAACAATAAAAAGAAGCAAAAAAGTGCAAAAAGCCATGTTTATCAAAAATGTGCCAGTCTATTTTAAATTTTTAGTCTTCACTTCTTTTTACTTAACTGTAGTGTAAACTTGCTGTTTTCTCATAAATATTTAAACATGATAAAGTATTCAAAACTGTTTCTACACAATAGAGTCATGATAAAAAGAACAAAGGAGGAAATAGTACTATAGTTTTTAAAACTCTTCTAACATCTGCAGACATCGAATCTACCTCAGATAAATTTATGCAGACGCAGAAAGAGAGCTCTCCATCAATAATGCTGCCAGTTCCAGACACTGCCTAAACACCAGGTCACAAATGACAACACTACCGTTGAGGTCTAAGTGACCATTTATTATCTCCAAGATGTACCCACACTAGTTTTTAATAGTTCTTATTTAACAACACTAAAAAACATAATCAGAAACCTTAGAACAAATGTATATAGGACACAATGAAAAAAAGCATATCCTTTGGTAATGAGACTATTCTATTTCTTTAGTATACTGATGGTACTTAATGTGTCTTCAAGTTAGAAAAAAAGGAGAAAGGAAAATATGTCAAACTGACCTACTGACATGTTTAAAATAAATATCACAAATATGCAAAGTTTAAATTAGAATTACTAGGGTCTCTTCTTTCCCAGATATACAATCATTAGGGGCTGATCACAAGAACCATCTTTGGACTTCTCACATAAACTAAGTTTCATTTGTTTTTATTTCCTCAGGTCAATCAAATATTCATAGTTTCAAAAGAAATTCAGAAATATAAAGGTCATGGTTTTTATTAACTCCTAAAATTATAGTCAGTATCTCAAATGCATTCTTTGATAGGCCTTTTATCAGTTTTAAATCACATCTGCAAGAGGTACCTGGAACTATAATCAAAATTTCTAACTTATTGGACCTGAAAGGAATATATTAGAAATCCCAACACACATTTAATTGAACACATAGAGATTTCCTTGAAACAAAATTTTAATTTGCCCATCTTTTCTGATAAAATTATTTAATTATTAGGTATCTCAAAGAAATTGAATTACTGTATCTTCAAAGGAAAGGTCTGCCAGCTATATCATACCTGCACATATTAATGCTTCAGAGGCTCAGTGTAGCCATGTGAAGGTGATGGTTACTAATAAAATTGATGTTTAAAAATGTTTGGTTTTCTTGGGTTTTTTTTTCCTTTTTCTTTAATATTAAAGAGATTCTGAAGAAATTTTAAGAAGAGGCTACAGGAAGGGAACAAAGAAACACATTGGAGAGAACAGCCACAGAGGGTGGAAAAAAAGAGCCAGGGCAGAAAACTGCAACCAAAGTTTTTGACGGATCTATTTCATCACATGAAAATGTAATAAACAAATTCAAACAGGAAAGGAGAGAGCCTTGAAAAGTCTGCCATTGTTTCCAAAACAAAAACAAACAAATAATGCTAATACAAACTCTTCCCATCTGATTAGCGTTTGGAATTTACATTGCATTTTTGCCCACACACATTTCCTTTTCTAATAATCAAAGAGGTTAAAAAAAAAAAACTTAGTTCTATTCATTTGGTTTATCACTGCAGCATTCAACTATAAGAATGGCATACCTTCTCTTGGTGGCTCTATGCACAGAATCTGCCTTCCTTCTTTGTCTAAATATTCAGAGTAGTGAAGCTCATCCTCCACAGCATGAATGAGGTCTGCTAAGACTGTGTGGTTCCAACAAAATTAGAGATTTTGATTTCCTGTGTGTAACTGACCCTGCTGCTCAGAGCCATATTGAATACTGTACCCTAGGGGTTACTGCTCTATTTCAAGTGACTGCAGTCAGTGTAAGATGTTCTTTTTTTTTTTTTTTTTTTTTTGTACTGTGGATTGAACTCAGGGGCACTTGGTCACTGAACCACATCCCCAGTCCTATTTGGTATTTTATTTAGAGACAGGGTCTCACTGAGTTGCCTAGTGCCTCACTTTTGCTGAGTCTGGATTTGAACTTGTGATCCTCCTGCCTCGGCTGCTGGGATTACAAGCGTGTGCCACCACACCCAACAAGATGTTCTTTCTTTTTTTCTTTTTTTTTAAAGAGAGAGTGAGAGAGAGAGAGAGAGAATTTTTTTAATATTTATTTTTTAATCATCGGCGGACACAACATCTTTGTTTTGTATGTGATGCTGAGGATCGAACCCGGGCCGCACGCATGCCAGGCGAGCGCACTACCACTTGAGCCACATCCCCAGCCCCCAAGATGTTCTTTTAATGATAAACTCAATAGGACTAAAGGCAACATTAGGGCCTTCTCTGTAAATAAGACAAATCTGTAAACTATCATCGGAAAAATCACATAATAAATAAATTCTACTTGAATGGAACAGCTACAATTTAACTGCAAAATTCTTCCCAAGCTCTTCATCCTAGTTGTAAAATTTGAGCCTTCCAACAATGATTGGCAGGTCAGAAATGAAAGATAACAGTTACTAATAGGATTGAGTTTCCCCAAATATTTTACATCTCTTGTTAGTTTGTCATCTAAGACATGTTTAGTCTGAAATGAAACCAGAGTCATGAATATGATTATTGTGGCCTGAATTCTGGCCACATGAGGCTCATAAGGGCTCTGATGGAGCACAATGAGTCAGCCTCGAACAAGGAGGAATGAGTCCTAGCTGGTTTCATGTCCAAACTAATGGAGTTGAGTGGTCAGTGACTGTGAACCAAGCCAACTATCTTCAGAATGAGGAGCATTTTAGAAGACAGATTCCCAGACCCACCTGCTGGATCTGAAATACACATTTCTTGGAATCGGGCCCATGAGTTTGCAGTTTTCAGATTCTTCACAGGTAATGAGTATAATCATCTAGATTTGAACCAAAGGACAGAACTAGAATTAATACTAGTGAGTATGAGGGGCAAGGGAAAAGAGTCCTCAATCTCCTCCACAACCCACATTGCCACCTAGAAGTCTAACCACAATTTCAGTCTTATTCTTTTCTCACTTATATCTTTGATCGACTGATTTTTTTCCCCTCTGAAAAATTTCACAATTTTCTCTTAATCCTTAAAGACTGGAAGTCTCAGATGGATACAGCTAGATAAAGGCAGCTTTTTAAAAATTATTTCTTTATTTTAATTAGGTATATATGACAGCAGAATACATTTTGATTCACTTTACACAATTGCAGCACAACTTTTCATTTCTCTGACTGTACACCATGTAGTCGCATCATATGTGCAATCATACGTGTACCTAGGGTAATAATGTCTATCTCATTCCACCATCTTTCCTGCCCTCATACCCCCTTCCCTCCTCCCCCTCCCCTTTGCCCAATCAAAGTTCCTCCATTTTTCCCATGCCCTATCCCCATTATGGATCAGCATCAACTTATCAGAGAGAACATTTGGCCTTTGGTTTCTTAGGATTGGCTTACTTCGCTTAGCATGATATTCTCCAACTCCATACATTTACCTGCAAATACCATAATTTTATTCTCTTTTAGTGCTGATTAATATCCCATTGGTTATATATATATATATATATATATATATATATATATATATATATATATATATATCACAATTTCTTTATGCATTCATCTATTGAAGGGTATCTAGGTTACTTCCACATTTTAGCTATTATGGATTGAGCTGCTATGAACATTGATGTGGCTGCATTACTCTAGTATGCTGTTTTTTTTAATCTGATTTGCTACATATGACATCAGAATGCATTTCAATTCATATCACACATATAGAGCATACTTGTTCATGACTCTGATTGTACACAGAGTCAAGTCACACCATTTGTGTCTTCATATATGTACTTAGGGTAATCATGTGTTTTCAAGTCCTTTGGTATGGACCGAGGAGTGAGATAGCTGGGTCAAATGGTGGTTCCATTCCAAGAGTTCTAAGAAATCTCCATAATAAAGGCAGGCTTTAATCTGAAAACTAAACCTTTCTGCTCAAGGGAAATTTCTATTATCTTCTTTTCATCTGTTCCATTTTCTATGTTCATGTTCTCTTTTTCTGGGACTCCTATCAGGTGGGTACTGAACATCACAGATTAATATGCTTGTGTTTTAATTTTTCATTATATTTTTACCATCATTTTCTTTCTTCTTAGAGGTTTTGGGATATTTTATTACAGAGACTAGCAATTCAGCCTGCAGCAATATTCACTCTGCTTTTTACCCTTGCATTTATATTATTTCTGATTTGCCAATCAAATGTTTAATTTCAAGAACTACTTTTGTGTTCTCCAGTCACTCATTTTCATAGGAACCTTTCCCTTCTACTTTTCCTCCTTTTTCTCCTCCCTTTTCTTCTTTCCTTTTCTTTTGGATAATAGCCACTTGACTCATTCTAAGGATTTTTTTGGTGGAGGGGGCAGTACTGGGGATTGAAGCCAGGGGTGCTTAACCACTGAGCAACATCCCCAGTCTGTTTTTTATGTTTTATTTAGAGACAGGGTCTCGCTGAGTTGCTAAGTGCCTTGCTAAGTTGCTAAGGCTGGCTTTGAAATTGCAATCCTCTTGCCTCAGGCTCCCAAGGCGCTGGGATTACAGGGTTGTGCCACCACGCCAGGCAACTCTAAAGATTTTTAAGAAGCATCTTTAGTTAATAATTTTCATTTGTTCCTTGAATGCTTTCTTTTATAACCTTGACCAGTGGTTCTGTTATTTCATCTTGATCCTTCCATTGGTTTTCATCAACTATCTGCTGATACAGGATTTCAATTCGTAACTGCTATGATACCAGGTCTCATCTTCAAGTGAAAAAAAATGACTTGTGTTCTACCCAAATGATTAAGATGGCTTAATATACAGTGTCCTTTAAGGTCCAGGACCATGAGGTGAAATGGAGACTAGGAGCTGACCCCCTTTCCCTCTTGCCAATTTAAGATGTTTATGCTAAGTATGGTGGTACATGCCTCTAATTCCAACTATTCAAGTGGACCACAAATTCAATGCCAGCCTGGGCAACTTAGTGAGACCCTGTCTGAAAATAAAAAAATAAAACGTGTTGGGAATATAGCCCAGATGGATAGCTTGAAAGCCAGATCCTGGGTTCAGTCCTCAATACCACACAAAGATCTTTACTTCAGCAGAGAAGCATGTCAGGGTTTTAACCTCCTGGCAAGTAACCTGACCCTATTTTTTTTCTTTTCATGCCTGTATCTCAAGTCACTGAACAATCTGCTCTCTTTCTTGCTGGAAACTCTAAAAGAAATGTTTTAATAACACTTCTCAAGCTTATCCTCACATTGAGTTCCCATCTTCCCAGAGAGAAGACTAAGGAATTACTCATAAGTCATAAACCCATTCCATGTGTTCACTGTAACATTAATCATTAGTATGCATGTCACCCAACTTTGAGGTAAGCTTAACATTAAGGAAGTTGAAATATCCTTATTTTTTTCCCAACTTACCTCTCAAGTGTAAATGTGGTACAACATTTGACCTGTGACAAGAACTTGTCTGTTATGCACTCATGCTTCAATGTGATATTGAAGTGATAGGGGATTCCCCTTTCTATGTGGTAAAAAGTATGAAAGAAGAAAAACAAACAACATTTAGAGTAAAGAGTAAGTTGTCCAGATGCTCAGAAAAACAAACTATAAAATTAACCTGTTGGCCAAAGGTTATCAAAGCAAAATAAATTCATTCTAAAAATCAGGAAATTAGCATACAGCTATATAGATATGCCAAAAATCATATTATTCATTTCCCTGCTAACTTAAAGACATTTTCAAATCTGTAGGCTCCCCAGAAATATTAATTAATGATAAATAATCACTAAACTAAGAAAACCTGAAGAAAGCCAACACACAGGACGAAGATTCTATGGTATGTGTTCAATACAGGTAAAATTGACCCAGGTCCCAGACAGAGAACCAGAGATATAATAATTTTTAAATGATACATAAATCACATGCAAAGAAAGAAATGTCATCACAATAGCCTGATTTTAAAATATTTTCTAATGAAGTTTATGTATGTCATGTCATATTGTGTTTGGAGAGAGAAACTATTATACTATGATTTTTTATTTAGTGAATGAAATGTAATTTTCAATTAAATCTAAAATGTATAAGGAGTTTCAGGCAGGAAATTCTGAGGAATAAATCAGTATTAGTTTGCTAAGGTTGCTATAACAAAGTATAGGTAGCTCAAACAAATATATCTTATAATTCTGGAAGCAAGAAGTCCAAAATAGAGGTATCAATCAGCATGAGGGCCTTTCTGAGGGCTACTAGGGGGAAGGATCTGTTCCAGGCCTCTCACCCTTGGTTTGTTGATAGCTAACTTCTTCCTATGTCTTCATATAATTTTCCCTCTGTTAGTATCAGTGTGCAGATTTCCTCTTCTAATAAAGACACTAGTCATATTGGATTAGGGCCCACTCTAATGACCTCATTTTAACTTAATTACTTCAGTAAAGTCCCTCTCCAAATATAGTCACATTCTGAGGTACTAGAGATTAGGATTTCAACATGAACTTTTGAGGAAACACAACAACACATGGCATATATTTTTGCTAAGTTAATTGATTAGGGATTTGATTTTTGTTTGTTTTCAAAGAGCAGCCATGAAAAGGGCAAGGCTTACTACTCAATTCAGGAAAAAATAAGCTCACCAGAGCCCACACAGCTGAATTAAAGGTCAAGCAAGAACCCAAACTAGATGAAGGAATTCTAGATTTGACTGATAGAAAAGAAACAGTGGCAATTTGAAGGAGACTCATTGGTCCTTGCATTTCATCCTGCTACTTCATATGAACAATAGTAATCTTCAAAAGCATAGATTCAACAACAAATTAGAGAAATATTTTTAATTTAGAAAATAATCAAATAATCTAGGATTAGTTAAGATGAGCTCAGAATTATACTTATGTATGAAACTGCTTTCCTGGAAAACAAGATAAAGTATTTGTGATGTTATAAAAATCAGTGATATTGTTTATCCTAATTTTTTATGTCTATATAGAGGTTGATTTTCACTATTAGTATAAGATCATTGACTGAGGCATTTTCCATTTTTGTTTTCAGGTTTGTCTTTTTTAAAGGTCATTAATAGGATATAAGGAGGAATGTGAGTAAAATTTCCTGACTTAATGCAAATTAAAACTACACTGAGATTTCATCTCACTCCAGTCAGAATGGCAATTATCAAGAATACAAGTAGAAATAAATGTTGGTTGAGGACGCAAGGGGAAAGTTTCACTCACACATTGCTGGTAGGACTGCAATTTGGTACAGCCGGTATGGAAAGCAGTATAGAGATGCCTCACAAAACTAGAAATGGAACCACCATTTGACCCAATTATCCCACTTCTCGTATATAAACAAAGGACTCAAAATCAGCATACTGTAGTGATGTAGCCACATCAGTGTTATAGCAGCTCAATTCACAATAGCTAAGATATGGGACCAAGCTAGATGCCCTTCAATAGATAAATGGATAAAGGAAATGTAACATATATACATAATGAAGTGTTATTCAGCCATAAAAAAGAATGACTTTATGACATTTTCAAATAAATAGATAGATCTGGAGACTATGATGCTAAATGAAATGTGCCAGTTCCAAAAAGCAAAAGGTCAAATGTTTTATTAATATGTGAAAACTAACCCACAATAAGGAGACAAAGGGGGAGAATAGATATTCAGTAGATTAGATAAAAGGAAAATAAGGTAAGGGAGAGGAGAATAGGAAAAGGAAAGATAGTGGAATGACTCTGAAATAATTTTCCTATGTACATATATGAATAAACCATAGTGAATCCCACCATGGTGTACATCCATAATAATGGGGTTCTAGTTAGAGTAAGATATATTCCATGCTTGGATAATTATATCAAAATGAATATATAACTACAAAAGCCAATGAATAAACAAACATAATTAAAAATAAAATAAAATCTCCTGCCTTTTTGACCATCACTAAAAAGTCAGGTAGATCTGCCAAGATATGAGTGAGGACTAGCTTATCACTTCATGCTAATATCTGCCATTTAGAATTTTTCACCATGAAATATCCCTGCATTTAAAATAAAAATTTAAAGCAAACCTTTTTCAATAGGGCTTTGACTGTAGCTTTATGCCTTCCCCTCCAGACCTCACCAGCTCCCTGGGAATGCCACCAAGCAGTCTAAGTTGAAAGAAGTCAAAGGCATTGATGTTTCTTGGCAAACACATATTTCTCCCTTTGGCTTTCAATCATAGCATCAAAACACTGTGAGATGATGCTGGGATCTGCTTGATTTACCTTGGGATATGGCCTGTTTTTAGCTCTTGTGCCAGTGACTCACCAAACACATCTCTTTTATTAATCCTTATATCTATTACTATCAATCAACATTGAGACTGAAACAGCTCTTCTGAATGTCAGAAATAAATACAGTGTTTTCCTGTAAGCTTGGAGGGAAAAAAAGAGACAAGAGCATTGAATATACAAAATGATATGCTATATGTATTTGTCATAGAAAACTAAATATTTTGAATCTGTCCTTTGAAAGTTGGGGGCTCTTCTAAATTTTTCAGTGTTCCTACTCAGATTCTGAAGTCCATAATTGGTGTAGCCTAGCTTTTTTCACAGTATCTTTTAGAGGCTGATTTTCATTATTAGTACTAGATTGCTGGTCAAAGTATTTGAATTTTCTGTTTGTTTGTTTGTTTTTCAGATGTATTTGTTCATTTACTTATTCAGAGGAGTTTCATTTACCATTCACTGATGTCTTTTTTTTTTCTTGAACAACCTTCTGTTTCTGTTTACCATAGTTCATTCCTATAGCTAACTTTTAATTTTTTAATTTAATTTTTGTACTGGGGATTGAATCCAGGGACACTTTACATCCCTAGCCCTTTTTATTTTTTATTTTGAGATAGAATCTTACTCAATTTATGAAGTTGGCCTCAAACTTGTGATCTTCCTGCCTCAGCCCCATGTGTCACTGGAATTATAGATGGGTGTCACTGTGCACGGCTCCTATCCCTACTTTGAATCTTCTCTTTAAGTGGGAAGGGATGTAAGAATATGGCCTTTCCAAAATAAAGGCAAAATACAACAAATTTGATAATGAAGCCCTCATTTTAGCACAAATCCTAAAAAAATGCTCAGAGATGAGTAAAAATATTTATCGAAATATCGTTTGAAGTATCAAGAAACAGGGAAACTATAATGTCTGCTGAAGAAAGAGAGAGAGTAAATGATGAAATATTTATTCAGCAACTCAGAAAATGAGTTGGATCTGAAAGTAAGGAATAGACATCTACAGGATCTCCGTTTTTCTTTTTGGATATTCAACCTGCAGACCTATCTTAACTTGAAGGGAATTCTCCTTCTATGAGAGGAATATAAACATGTGTAACTCGCCCACATTTTACATGTATCCCTGGAAGTGTCCAGAAAAATTTTTATGTTTTCATAAAAATTTTTATGTTTTCATAAGTATTAAAGTTATCCATAATAGTGAGTTCATTTTGACATATTCATACATGCATGGAATATCATCTGCTGCATTATAATCCCTAGCATTTCCATTTCCCTTTCCTTCCCTTCTTTCCCTTTCTTTCACACTGTTTGTCATCCTTCTCCTTATTTATTTATTTTTTATTGGTGTTTTATAGATACATAAAGGTGGAATTCACTGTGATATATTCATACATGCACAGAGCTTAATTTGGTCAATTTCATTCAACAGTTTTTTCCTTTTCCTCCTCATTCCCCCTCAATCCCATTTCTCTACTCCACTGATCTTGTTCTGTTTTCATGGGATCTACCACCACCATCCATTTTTCCGAGTTTCTCCCTAGCCTCCACATATGAGAGAAAACATTTCGCCATTGACTTTCTGAGTCTGGCTTATTTCACTTAGCATAGTGTTCTCCAGTTCTATACATTCACTAGCAAATTCTATAATTTCATGCTTTTTGTGGCAGAGCAAAACTCCATTATGTATATATACCATATTTTCTTTATTCATTCATCTATTGATGTGTATCTTGGTTGGTTCCATAACTTGACTATTGGGAATTGTGTTGCTATAAATATTGAAATGCCTACAGTGTGCTGATTGCAGTTTCTTTGGATAAATTCCAAGGAGTAAGAGAGCTGGGCCATATGGTGGTTCCATTCCTAGTCTTTTGAGGAATCTACATGCTGCTATCCAAAGTGATTATACTAATTTGCAGTCCCACCAACAATGTGAGTGTACCTTTTTTCCCCACATCCTTGCCAGCATTTAATGTTATTTATTTTCTTAATGCTTAACATTCTAACCAAAGTGAGATAAAAATCTAATTGTAATTATTTGCACTTCCCTGATTACTAGGGATGTTGAACATTGTTTTCATATATTTATTGTTCATGTGTATTTCTTCTTTTGAGAAATGTCCATTTAGTTCTTTTGTCCATTTATTGATTGGGTTATTGGGGGGGTTGGTATTAAGGTTTTTAAATTCTTTATATATTCTGGATATTAATACTTTATAACAGATGCTTTAGAGATTTTGCAAAGGAGATACCAGCATTCAGAACATTTAGAAACAAATATTAGGATATTTTCTGCTTTCTTAATAAAAATTTCTATGGATATTATCCATCTATACAGGACCCTATATCATTAACAGGGATAATTTTGCACTGGGAAATGTGAAACTCAAACTTTTTGTACTATTGCTCACAGGCTCTGAACTAACACCAATTCCAAATATCACTATGCTCTACTATCCAGAGTGAATCAAGGTATAGGAGATTGGGGTTTAAAATAGGATGATAACAGTCTTATAAATCTTATGTGGTTATTTGTACTTACAAGCTCAGGAGCTGAAGAATTAGATATCATTTATTTACTTACAGACCACCCCACCCCCAATGTTGTCTCCCTGATTCAAAGAGTAAAGAATATAGAAGTAACAAATGATGTACTCTGGGATCTCTCTCTCATATTTAAAACTACCACAATATCTAACCAAAAGCCAAACTGAAGTTCTGATGACTTATCAATATGATAGCCACAGTATAGACTGGAAATACATACATGGTGAGTTCTATTCTATAACCATTCAATTCTCCAATTTGGTTGGCTAAAGAAAGAGATGGATAGATCCTGGAGAATAACAGTGGGTTGACATAAGTTGTGAAGTACACTTTTCCCAGAAATATTCTCTCATTAAAAAGAAGTAAGGTAACAGAGGTAAGGTTTAAGTAATCCCCCAAATCCAGGTAAATTGAAAAAAGGAGGTTGCTTATCCTTGTTCTGGACCAGGTGCAAAGCTGCCCAATTGAAGATCTGTTTCTTGGAAGTCACTGCCATCAGACTATGGATACTCTGGCCCATCTGGCACAATCATTCGTCTCAAGAGATGAAAGCATCACACATCTCTAGACTGCTACCACTGCAGAGTTTACTTAAAGTCCCCTTGTTCTGAGTCCAGGATTACCAAGAACTTTCTGACTCCAAGTTGTTTAATTTGGGGAAAGAACAGACTGATGATACATAGTTCCTGAACTATCATCATAGTTCCTGAACTCATTGTACTTTGTCCATGTTTTCTAACCAAGATAAAGCTTCTCATGGAAGTTTGTCTACAGGGAGATTGTGAAGTCATTCTCCCACATGTGCCCCAACCCACAGAAGTTATATTTTCCTTTGTAAATAAATAAATTGGAATTCTTGTGTCTACCTCAATCATGTAAGCATTTTGATGAGCATGAGTCATATTTGGGTCTGGTCACTTCTGGGAACTACAAGTCTTCAGGATTTTAAAAGATGACCTCTCTCTTACATGATACTGCATTTAGAAGCATGTGTTCATTCAGAATCTTTTAAAACTTCCTCATTCCCTCCTCTCCCCACTGCCATCAGTAATATTCATTCTGTACCTGAAACTCTCATTTTCATTCTTCTTCTCTATTGCATGGCCCTTTGATTCCCAGTTACTCCTCTATTCCTATGTATTCACTGAAGGTTGAGGAGGGTTTTCTGGAAATCCATGGTTTTGCTGATATTATGGTTGTTTCTAATAGAGATCATGATCATATGATGAACCTAGGCCAGCACCCAATTTTTCCTTCTATATCCAATGTGTCTAGAAACAATTAATATTTGATGTCTGCCTAACTAGAAAAATGGCCTCTTTATAGGTTTAAAGGAATTTTCCCCAGAGATACATATGCTCATTGGTGACTTTCCCAAGAACTCCTGGCATTTGACTGTTGCCCAAACCTGCTGCCAAAGCCAATACCCTTTATTTCCTGAGTCTTACTTGAATGTATTAACCTTGTTTCAATAAAGCAGTTTTCTGCTGACCTGTCAAAAAATCAACCCCTCAAATGATTAAACTTTTTTCTCAAGTCCTCTTCCAAACAAGTACAGAGCTGCCCAGAGATTTATCTTGGCAAAACTTGAACATAGAAAAACCTAGTGAATGCTGGGTAGAAATCCCATCATTAATCCTGAAAGAGGTGACTGAGTTTACTTGGCATTCGCCTTTGGCCTTTGGCCAGACATGCAAAAACTTTTTCTTAGTGAAAAAATAGAACTAAAAGCATTCAGGAGACAGGAGAGATGGAGAAAGGGAGGAGGAAAGGAGAAAAAGTATCACATAAATAAGAAATATGTTCCTTTGGGCTTATGAATCAGAGTAATATATTAAAACTGAATCCCAAATATGGGCTGAAATTTATTTTATGCTGTATTATTTTTATAATTGCTTTTCTAAGAGCAAATACCCCAAGGAAACCTGTTAGATCTCAAGATTTTACAAAGGAGTATAAAAGTTTTAAAGATTACTTTTAAAATCACTCTTTCTCCAATGTATGAGTTAGTACCCGAATCCCAATAAAATAAAAGACTCATCTAAAATAAAGAAAAAGGTGTAAAAGTTCCTATGTCGTTTTTTTGTTTGGTTGGTTTTGGAGGGTTTTTTTTAATTGTTGTTGTTGTTATTATTGTTGCTTTGTTTTATTTTATTTTTGTATCAGGGATTGAACCCAGCAGTGATTGACCACTAAGCCACATCCCCAGTCCAATTTTTATTTGATATTTTGAGACAAGGTCTCACTAAGTTGCTGAGGCTGGCTACATACTTGTGATCCTCTTGCCTCATTCTCCCCAGCCACAGGGATTACAGGCCTGTGCCACCATGACTGGCCTATGTAGTATTTTTAACTATTTTAAAAGCAAGTAATTGTATCACTAAAAAATATTTTTAGTTTGATCACATTTTGGAAAAATCACTTTTTTCAAAGTTATAAGGATCTCATACTCATGGCAGTTAATAAATAACCATGATTATTTTTTTATTATTTGGTCTGCTTGGAAGATGTCCCATTTAAAATACATGTTTCAATTAGCTAATCACTGTTATGTGGGCACCATAAAACATCACCATGGATATATCAGAACTTATACACCTAAAATAAAAGAATTAACATTTAGGAATTTTTTTCAGGCCTCTGATAGGAAAAATGTGTGCTACATCAATAAAACTATTACACACACACACACACACACACACACACACACACACACCACTGTATATAAGTATTAAGACAAAACTAATGATGAATTTATATCTTTAGAAGCCAATTGGCTTATTTTACAAATGAGAAAACCAAGATCAAGAAGGTTCTAAATTAGATAACATGATGTCAAGATAGTAAAGAAGTTTTTCCCACTTCTTTTAAAAAATTCACACTAAAAAGAAAGTGGGTAATAAAATCTTTAATTTTAGTACAACTAGAGCTGTATAGCTCTAAAGAAAATAGATAAATTCAGAAAGCATAAGGAGAAGTGGTAAATTATTTAGAAGGCAGAAGGAAGATTAAACCTAGAAGTTTTCTGGTGGAATATTTTGGATCTTCTAAATATAGAATCAAGTCATAGCAAATAGTGATAGATTGAGTTCTTCTTTTCCTATGTGTATCCCTTTAATTTCTTTGTCTGATTTCTCTAGTTCGAGTTTCCAGGACTATGTTGAATACAAGGGGTGAAAGAGAGCATCCCTGCCTTGTTCCAGTTTTCAGAGGAAATGCTTTCAATTTTTCTCCATTTAGAATGATGTTGGCCTTGGGCTTAGCATAGATAGCTTTTATAATATTAAGGTATGTTCCTACTATTCCTAGTTTTTCTAGTTATTTTGAACATGAAGAGGTGCTGTATTTTGTCAAATGTTTTCTCTGCATCTATTGAGATAATCACATGATACTTGTCTTTAAGTCTATTGATGTGATGTATTACATTTATTGGTTTCCATATTGTAATGATTAAGCTGAATTGTCAATTTGATTGGATTAAGAGATGCTGAGGCTTAAGCGTGTGTCAATGGGTGGGGGAGAGGTCATGATTGGCATGTGGGATAGCCAACTGAAATGGAGACCTTCCCTAAGCATGGGCAGCACTATCTAATAAGATGATGGCTTAAATGGAACAAAAGTTGGAAGAACAAGGCAGCAGCAGCAGATGTAAGCTCTATTTTTCTTGAACAGCTTCTTGATTGCTGTTGTGATCATCTGAGGATATAGAACTCTCCGTTCTTCTCTCTTCCAAAGAGGACTCTGCCAGGGATTCGCCAGAAGCCTTTGGTCTCAGACTAGGCTAGCACCATTGATCCCTTTGTTCTGGATCTTCAGCCTCTTGTACTGCACAGCTACTGGTTCTTCCAGCTCTCCAGCCTGCAGACGGCCATTGTGGACTAACCAGCTTCTGATCATGCATGTAAGCTAATCTAATAAGTCCCCTTTTTATAATCATACTTAATGTTGATTCTGTTCCTCTATGGAACCCTAATACATGTATATTGAACCAACTTTGCATCCCTGAGATGAAACCCCCTTGATGGTGGTGCAATATCTTTTTGATATGTTTTTGTATGCAGTTTGCCAAATTTTATTGAGAATTTTCGCATCTATGTTCATCGGGGATATTGCTCTGAAGTTTTCTTTTCCTTATATGTCTTTGTGTGGTTTTGGCATTAGGGTGATACTAGTTTCATAGAATGAGTTTGGAAGGGTTACCTCCTTTTCTATTTCATGGAATAATTTGAGAAGTATTGGTATTAATTCTTCTCTGTAGTTCTTGTAGAACATCAATGTTTATAGCAGCTCAATTCATAATAGCTAAACAATGGAACCAGCCTAGATGCCCTTCAACAGATGAATGGATAAAAAAAATGTGCTATATATACACAATGGAATATTCCTTAGCCTTAAAGAAGAATAGAATTATAGCATTTGCAGGTAAATGGATGGAACTAGAGAATATCATGTTAAGTGAAATAAACCAATCCCCCCAAAAAAAAAGCTGATGGTAGAATGAGACAGACATTATTACTCTATATACATGTATGATTACACTACTGCAGTAATTCTGCACCATGTACAACCAGAGGAATGAGAAGTTGTGCTCCATTTGTATACATTATGTCAAAATGCATTCAACTGTCATGTATAACTAATTAGAACAGATTTTTTTTAAAAAGACCCAAAATCTGCTATAATAAATTAAGACATCTTAAATGATAAGGGTATTGGTACATATGCATGTACTAAATGTGTATACATATATATTAAACATAGATACATAACAACCATAAAAAATAGATTAAACTAGAATAAAAAGAGAAGTTAGCCATTCTCAGAATCATGGAAAGTCTCAAGAAATGGAGGAAGCAATCATTATTGAAGCCAATTCAAAAGCCTACATAATGAGCAAGGAAAACTTCAGGTCCAAACCTTACAGCTGGGCAACCATACCTTTCCCAATCCCCACCCAAAAAAAAATGAACCAGCGGGTTCTAGACTAGGACACCAAGGATAGAGGAAGCTGGACTGTAGTGCCTTACTGAAAACTAGAGGATTCAATTTTATCTACATAGAAGACAGTGAACCTCCCCCAGCCCCTCTTCCTGCTATTCAGTATGCTAAAAACCATTAATATATCCCACAGGAAGGAAGTCGTATTTTTCTGAACATTGTTCAAGAATAAAAATCTATAAGAAACTCACAGCTGGAGAGAAAAGACTGCTGACCAAATTGATGATATCCACTAGTCTATAAATCCCATCCAAACATACTGATTCCAATCAGTACTTTGCTGCTTCTCAAATATAAACAGATGGTCAAGAGTAATCAGACATTTGAGAAATGTAAAAAATGGAGATAAGATATGACTTGCTGGGTTTTTTGATAATATGTATGAGTTTATAAATTCACAGCAACCAGCAGCATGAAGGTGCTTGTATTGCCTCTGTGGGGTTCTTATATAATAGGGAATTCAAGTGTACATTTCTTCCCCTCTGAAAATAAGCATATGTTTATCTTTAAAATACACCCTTAAGGATAGATGCAGCATTTTGTGGTGTTGTTAATGCCCTTGTTGTAGTTATTTTTTAATAAAGAGGAAGAACTGTGTCCTTAGCAGTTTCATGAGGGAAGCTTGAAGCCAAGATAACACAAAAAATTAAAAAAAATCTGTTATCTGTAATGCACATTTATGGATAGTGACACATTTAGCAATACAAAGAATCTAAAAATCTTTAGATGCCCATTATTCATTATAGGTGTCTGTATTATAAGCTCCTGAACTGGTGCATCCCAAAAGAGACCTGGATCAATATAGATAATTTGTAAATTGAATAATGTCTTATGGTATGAATTTAAAACACATTTGCCCTGTAACACTAAGAAAATAAAATATTTTGTAATTTTAAAAAACATAGTGACAGCATTTCTACATTGGGTGCTTGATCACAGATGTAAATGGTGAAAGACATGAGATGATGTAAATCTGAAGCCCTTCCTCCTCCATTTCCAATCCCAGCAGTTTTGAACAGTTCCACACCTGCCACAAGACTCTTTGCTATGTGTATCTGTGTGACTGCTCACAATATGTTCCTTTTCTTCATGTGACAAGGCTTGGGTTCTGTTTCTTGCCATCTCTCAAATTAAGTGCTTCCAATAGCACCACATCTACCTTTAGGTGTAGCAATAGAACAGATGATCCATGAAGGCCATTCAGAACATTGTCTCCCAGCCCCCAAACCCCATATTGCATCAGAGAGAGTTACAGGCTTTTGAATGAGTAACTCCTTTCTACTACACTCAAACCTGAGAAGGTGTAATTCTCAGCTTCTAGAGGACAGCCCAAAGAGAAAGCTCACCTGAGAAGGAAGGTAAATTCTGTAGATACAGCACCAAGATAGAAAGTGTGGCTCGGTGCTCCCCATGCCAATACATTGGATTTAGCAGTACTATTAAACAAGAAATACCCTGGACTTTCAGAAGCATGATCCAATGAGTTCCCTTTTTTGCTTAAGCCAATTTGGATTGCATATCCTATCACTTTAACTGCAAAAAACTCTGACTAATACAATCATGCATTTGTATGTAAATACAGTCAAAACAAAGCTTCATAGTTATAATCTAATTTCCCTCCTGTGTTCAAGTATACTAAACACCCCACAGATGTTTCACATCAAAATAGTCTTCCAGTGCAAGTACATATCACATTAATAATAGAGCCAAAAAATTCTTTTTTGTTTTATTCCCCAACATCAAGCATATTTAATGAGAAGGAGCACTCAATAAATGTTTATTGAATGATTTGGAAATGAAAGGCTAAATAAACAAATGAATCGCTGACCTTGTCTAACATTAAGCCATGCAGTATAGATTCTCTGTAAAGATAATCACTAATCCTAATTTAATGATTTCCAGGAATGGTTGGAAACTCCCAGTGTCCTTCAGTGGAAAAAGACATATTCAATTAGCTTTATCTAATTCAAGCAGAATGTGCTTATAATATACTTAGCACTTGGTTAGCAATTAGAAAATATAAGTTGCACTGGCATGGTTCTGGTCACCTAGTAACTCATCAGCCAGTGTAGATAATACATGGGGAAGCTCTAAAGAAAATATGAATATATGTATCATTGGACTCATGGAGCAAAGAAAGAAATATTATTGTCATCTGCTCCAGCCTCCCACCTCATGAAAGCATCTTTCAGAAACACTTGTGATAGGCACCATCTGCACT
Organism: Spermophilus citellus; assembly: GCF_964194105.1. Lineage (NCBI taxonomy): Eukaryota > Metazoa > Chordata > Mammalia > Rodentia > Sciuridae > Spermophilus > Spermophilus citellus. Next base: position 193,615,507 of record NC_138182.1, on the reverse strand, counting down.
GTACACTTGGAAGACACAGAGGCCTCACCTCCACTTAAGGCAGGCAAGGTCATATTTCTAGTAACTTCTTCCATATATTAAAATTGAAATCATGGTCCTATTCAGGAATGTTGATTCTCCACATAAATTATAAGTTCCTTCCCTTAAGAGCGCTTTTAACTTTCTCAGTGCATGCAAGGCAAGTGCTCTAACACTGAGCTACACCCACAATCCCCGCTTGAGAGCTTTTCATGTCAGAGGACACAGATTTCATTTGCTTCTCTTCTGTTCTTTAAGCTAAGCAAAATTTTTTTTTTTAAAAAGGCCTCACATGATACTAACTCTGTTAATAATCCTGGAAATTCTCCTCTAAGCATGCACCAATTTTCACTATAATGATAATTGAAAACATTTAGTAAGGGACTACTCTGTGCATGCTATGATCTTTATATGCATTACCATTTTTAAAATCCTTATAACAATTGTATATGGTACAATAGAAGATAATATGTTGGAGACTTTGAATACTGCAAGTACTCCAGTAATTAATTTATTCTCAATTATCAGCCATTTTTAATCACACCATGTAATAATAGAAAATCAGTTTGCTACAATATGCTGTTATAAGAGATGGTGTGATCTCCAAGGCTGCAAATGACAGGCAGGCGATAACAAAATGGACAAGGTGGTGCTGATCATAAGAGATGTCTAGAGAATGATTTTGATGAGGCTCATTGATGCTGTGAAATTTTCATAAATACCATGAAATGAAATTTATTCACTGGTAAGCAGAAGTTACTCCAGATGGACAGGTTAGGAGAGAGCCTTGAAAAGGATGGGTTGCACAGCAAGCACAGGACACTGCCTGATCTTTTCCAAAGACCTATTGTAGCATCTTCTCCTGAGGCTTCCAGAAACAAAGCAAATCCTGATGATTAGTGAACTTCCCAAACCTCTTTGTGTAGCTTAGAAACAAATTTAATGTATTTAAAATAAATAAATTTTATGCCTAAAATTATTATTAGATGCTTTTTAAGCTATATTTATGAAATGGATATGATTTCCAAATTCTGGTGTTACAGAGATAACTTGGTAGGCAACATATATTAATTATATATAATATTTACATCATCAAATAATTAGGTATTATATAATATGTTCTTTGCTTTTGCAAGCACACAAGATATTACATTAAATGTAAAATATCTACAGATAAACAATAAATTCTTTAAGTGATCTATCTACCTGATATTTAATCAAATAAAAGATTTTGCAAGACATTCACACATTTTAAATTTGTTTATTTCTTAACATAATTGCATTTCATATTATATACCAAAACTGTCAGACTAAAATGTCTTTTACAAATCATTGTCTTTCTAGGGCATTAAGATATGTACAGTGAGAGGTATTAATCTGGAGTAGGTCAGGCCTAGCACTCTAAGAAAATAATCATTTGCTAAAAATATTAGTATTCACATTTTATAGATGAGGAACTGGGGACTCAAAGAATTTAAATAACTTGCCCAAGATAAAACAGGAAATATATAGCTGAGCCAAGATTCAGATCCTTTCTCTTGGTTAAAGCCCACGCTCGTAAGCAGGGTGATATGCTATTTAAAGAATAATGGCCAAGATAAACGCAATATGACTGATCTGGGAAAACACACCTGTAACACAGAGTAGTATTTAGTGTAATACTAAATACTACATAATGTCCAGTGTATAATAAAGGACACTAGAATACAACTGCATGAGATCAAGTATATTTATATATTTTTTTCACTACAAGATATTGGGACAATAATATTTAAGTGCTACTTAATAAATGTTTGTAGGACAAGTGGAAAATGGATTATTACTTCCTTTACTTAGTACTTACATAGCCCAATGTTTGACTCGCTTAGCAAGGAGAGGATAAGAGTGATTTTTATTGTATTGACATCTGACTAAAATGCTTATCCTTTTCAAACGTTAAGTCACAACTTATCTACCATGTAATTGTGAAGTGCTTTAAAATTGATATTTGTTTATTCATCAAACAAAATATTTATTAGGTGCTTATAATATGTTGTCATAGCTAGGCATTTAAGATTTATCTGTGAATTCCTTGTGGAATTTGCATTCCAGAAGGGAAGAAAGGCAATTAGCAATAAATTTTATAAATTTGTAATTAAGTATGCTGGAAAAATGGTAAGTGTGATGTAAAAAAGAAAAGAAAAAGGAGAACAGAATCTAAGTGCTCTGAGTAGGGAGGCCATTGTTAGTATTTCATGGTTGGTTAAGCATGAATAGACCTCACTGAGGAGGTAACATTTGAGCAGAAGGTGACAGAATTAGGCAGGCAGGTAACTCAGGAAAGAGTGTTGCAGGTAAAAGCAACAGCCAACTCAGAGACCCTGAGGTAGGAACGCAACTGGTGTGTTTGAGCAACAGCAAGGAAGCATGGCGACTGGAGCAGAGGGAACAAGGGGGAGAGAAGGAAGAGATGAAGTGTGGGACGAAGGGTGAGAGGCAAGTAGGGTCTTGTGGCCATTGTAAGGATTCTGGCCTGTTCTCCAAATGAAATGGGACAGGGTTTTGAGCAGAAGTTGCTATGTTAAGCATGGACTGAGAGGGCCAAAGAGAAGCAGAGAAACTTTGACGTTTACTGCAGTCATCCAGCTGGAGATGAGAGTGATTCGGATCAGGGAGGTAATCATGGAGGTGATGACACAAGATGAGATTCTGGATATATTTTATTTTTTTAAATTTATTCTTTTTTAGATATATATGACAGGAGAGTGTATTTTGACATATTACACGTGGATGGAGTATAACTTATGCTAATTAAGATCCCATTCTTGGGGTTTTACATGATGTGGAGCTTTATTGGTTGCACATTCCTATGTGAACACAGGAAAGTAATGTCCAGCTCATTCTACTATCTTTTCCATTCCTATCCCTCCTCCCTTGCCTTCATTCCCCTTTGCCTAATGCAATGAATTTCTATTCTTTCCTCTCTCTCCCTTATTATGTGTTAGCATCCACATATCAGAGAGAACATTCAGCCTTTGATTTTTTGGGATTGTTTTATTTCACTTAGCATGATAGTCTCTAGTTCCATCCATTTACCAACAAATACCACAATTTCATTCTTCTTTATGGCTGAGTAACGTAAGATTCTGAATATATTTTAAAGCTAGTGTCATGTCAGTATAATTTCTTGGTTGACTGGATGTGAGTATAAGAAAAAGAAAGATAACATCAAAGTTTCAGGCCTAATAAACTATAAGAATAAAGTGCCTTTAACTGGCATAGGGAGCACTATAGTCAAAGCAGATTTGGGCGCAGGTGAGAGATCATTCCTAGACATGTTGTAAGACTCGGGTATTTAGGAAAGAGATCTGAACTGGACATGTAAATTAGGAAGTCATCAATATATAGATCTGTGGCTTAAAGTCATGAAACTATATGGTCATCAGAGCAAAGAATGCAGAAAGAGAAGAAAACCAAGGAGTAATTCCTACTTCTAGTCCATAAAGAGGCCCTAGAGAAAAGACAAGCTGGGGAACTGAATATGAATATCTAATAAAGTAGTAAAAACCCAAACTAATATAGCATCCTGAAAGCCAAAGGAAGACAGTGTATCATCAGTAAGAAAGAAAAAAATAATGAACAGTGCCAGAGAATGCTGACAAGTTAAGATGAAGATCAAGAACAGCTTTAATAGAATTATCTGGGCAAAATCATGATTATGGTGGGTTTATAAGAGAACAAGAAAGTAATAACAGTATCTAACATTAATAAGTAATTAATAAACAACTTGGAAGAATTTTCTGCCAAATAAAGAGGGTGGGGCAGAACTAATTTTTTTTTTTTGTACTGAGATTGAACCCATAAGCATTATACCACTGAGCTACATCCCCAGCCCTTTCTTTCATTCTGAGAGGGTATTACTAAGTTGCTGAGGTTGTTCTCGTGAATCACTGGGATTAGAAGCATGGACCACTACAACTGGTAGTGGTCAGAAATGAAACTTAAAGTTTTGGGGGTTTAAGTTTTGTTTTGGTTCATTTTTTTTCAATACTAGCAACTAAACCCAGATGCTAGGGCATACTAGTAAAATGCTCTACCCCTGAGCTACATCCCCATCCTTTATTGTTGTTGTTGTAGTTGTTTTGAGACAGAGTCTCACTAAATTGCCCAGGCTGCCCTCAAACTTGGGATCATCCTGTCTTATCCTCCCAAGTAGCTGGGATTACAGGTGTGCCCACCCAACACTCCTGGCTAAGAAAGTTTTTAGGTTTTTCTATTGTTGTTGTTTTCAAGAAAGAAATAATGGCATGCTTATATGATTACAAATGTGACATAACAGAGAATAAAAAATGACTTTGTAAGAAATCCCAGAATTCTTGGAATGATGTTCTTGAGTAAACAAGATGGGTGGGATCCAGCACACAAAGGAGGCTCTCTCAGGATCACAAATAGTTCTTCTCCTAGGAGCATAATAAAGGTATATACATGGGTGCAGAGGAAGTGAGGTGGAGGTTCTAATGGGATTGCTTATATTTCTCAGTGACAGCAAGAATGAGAAGGCAAAAGCATTTGAGGAAAGAGAGAGAAAATCTAAAATGGCCACCTAACAGAGTTGGGGGAAAAAAATGAGGGATGTATAAAATAATTGGTAGGAGTAGCCACAAAAAGACCACCATTTCAGGCTGGTAGTCATGAATTTAAAGTCAGACAAGTCAGTACCAATGTGGGCTTTTTTTCAGCCAAGATAATCCATGGATGCAAGAACCGTATTTACCTAGAGTCATGGTTTTCTCAAAGAAAAAGAAGTACACGGAAGCGATTATAATCATCCACCATGAAATGAAGCATTGTGAGCAGGTGACAGAGCAGCAAGGAGTTAAGAGGTGACGAAACATGGTGAGATCAATGGAGCAGAGATACTGAACCTCTTTGTTTTAGTTGGACCATTGTCTTCAACCACTCCCTTCTTTCTGAATCTCGAATGTGTTATTTATCATGTCATTTTTGGGTCATGTGAAAATAATGATAAATACAGCATTTATTCACTCATTCATTCCCCTATTAAAAAAAAAAAAAAAAACTACTGCTGGATACTAAGTACCAGATGCTATCGGATATTAAGTTAACAACATGGGTCTTTGCTGTGGGAAATGAATATAGGCATACAGAGGAGAAGTCTCCAAATCAAACCTGAGGGTAACTGAAGACTTCCACTGGAAGGGGATTCTGGGTTTGGAGTTCTGAAGATCAAATAGGATTTAGCTAAAAGAAAATAGAAAAGGGTCTTCCCTAGCTGTTCCAAATTATAAATCAAAATATTGACTGGGGCTGGACTAAGACTAGAGGCTTTTGACATACCTCTAAAGACCACCTCCTAAATTAATATAATTTCACTAATAGCCACAACTGTTTGTTCTACCATACATGGCCATTTCACTCAGATATATTATTTTCACCTTATTCCTGAAGCCACTTTTCAGCAAGTTTCTCTGACCTCCTGATCAGGTAACCTAGCTAAGAGGGAGATTTATTTGCCATTTGTTATTTCTTCCCAGAAAATTCAGACAGGCCCTTGCAATTCAACACTGACCTTTTCCCCAAGTGCCAACAAACCACTTGTTTAATATTTTGTTTTAGGCTTTTACCACTAACCGACATCACACTCATCAATCTGTAACCTGAATGTTCACAGAGGATAAAATCAAGTTGGAAATCAATACCCTTCTCTAAAAATGTTTGAAGGAGATGACAGGATTGCAGAATCATGCTATGGGTATTGAGGAGGGAAATTTTATTGCCTAAGACAAAGGTTGAAGGTAGGGCAAGATAACGAAGAAAAAGACAGTACATTGGCCTAGAAAAATGGAGTGATATTTAAGAGGTTTGTATTCAATTGGTGAAGGGGAGTCATCCAGGTCAGCCTGGGTAAGGTCCTTAGAACTCAGAGATAACGTCTGGGATCTGACATCTGGTAAAGGGCTCTCTTAGAGCCTGAGATAAAGGCCAAAATTACTGGGGGGAAACTTTGAAACCTTTTTTAAATAAAACAAAGGAAATAATTTTCTATGACATCACACCAACTCTGCCAACTCCCAGGCTGGCCAAAGCTTGTCACAATGTTTACAATTAAGAATTCAAATACACAAAAGTCCTTGGTTGCACTGAAGTTCTGCAAGACTGCCAAGAATCAGGGATAACTCCTTCAAGGGAAAGGAAAAAAGCAAACAAACATGAAATTGATGACAAAGAACTGCAACTCAACTCTGATAATAAACTCTAGAGGGTTAAAGAAATTGCATTTAAATGGGTCAGCCCAGGGCCTACTTGATATCTAAGCCATTAATCACTTTTTTTCCTTTCTTAATTATAAAAGTTTACCCCTCAGTTTTGCTTTATTTGATATCGATAGTGTCCACCTTAATTTTTCTATCTCAAAAGCAAAATAAAAACACAATACTATTTTCTACTAATGTTAAAAGTAGTGCCTAAACAAAGGAGAGACTCCCTTTGATTACCTTTTGGTTAAATCTTATCTTAAAAAAAAAAAAAAGGTCATGCTTTGAGTGACATATCTGATGAGCGGAAAATCCAATTCTCTGTTCAGTTTTTGCTGGGAAAGCAGAAGATGGAAACTAGAAATCCTGAAATTGCCAAATTTCAAACAGTATGATTAAGTTTCTTTTCAAATTAACATTAGGAACAATTTCTTACTATGCCAAGACTATCAAGCCCTGAAAATAAATGTTTCCTTTAGGGAAGGCAGCAAAGGCAATTAGAACAATATGCCAATTGCTACAATTTAGAAATATCCTTGAAATAGTCTCGTTCCATTTCAACATATAAACCTTTTCAATATCAGCATTATTGATGAAATAACAACTCAAACATTGTGAATAATTATATAGGTGAATATTCTATTCCATGTGTCAGTATTGTTCCTTATGTTGTTTTATATACTCTGAGCATGCTATAAAAGCAAGAAATTTTGAAAATTGATCTGCATAAATTGTTAAGATTAAATGAATGTAACCATATGTTAAACTAATCTGACATATTTAATAATGATCATAATTGTGCTACATGGCAATTGTGCATAATTGGTAATTGGTATATTTTTGTAACTAGTATGTTTAACAATTTCTCATTACCTACTGTCTGGGTGGTTTGAAGGTTTCTTCCTTCCATGACAGATTTTAATTCTTATTACTTTACTTTCCTCAGACAAATCGAAACAAGATTCTAGACTTGGCACCTCAAAGTTAGGCTCAAGGTTTGTTTTGGGGATCTCTGTGCTCTCCCCACCCTACACCAACACAGTAGTCTGTCAAATGCCATTTTAAGTAATCTTTCTCCTTTCAGGACCTTACAAGTCCTGAAAGTGAAAATGTAGGTTACAATTCTAGAGAAGTTAGTAAGGCAGTGAACAAATGCTGGAAGCAGTATAAAGTGGAGGAGTGTGGGTCAGCCAACGGGGCTGCAGGAAAAGGGAAGCAGGAGGCATCCCAAAGGGAGTGTTGGGGAGCAATGGGCCTGCACCCTGACACCTTTAGAGGAAACCCAAGGCTACTCCTTTGGAAAGTTTTTTTTTTCTTCCTCCAATTTTTAAACTTACTATCACCAGATTCCTTGAAAAGAAGGGATAATTTCCTCCACATTATTTCACAGACATCTTTGCCATCTTATGGACTACCTAGTACCAGGACTGATGCAATCAATGCCTAATGTAATATAGTAAATCAGTAAATAGTTACTGAATGTATTGTTTTAAATCATTTTTAAAGGAAATGCGCATAGATGTACATTTCTAAGTAGAATCAGGGCACTGACATGATCAATTAACCATACATTATTGAATTGTTGATAAGGAAACAGTCCTGGTATGTAGGGCACAGAAGGTAAAGCTCTGCCCAATTCCAGTTCTGGTTTATTCATTTAGTGTTTTAGGTACAAAACAGGTAGAATTCTGTTTTCTGCCTCATATCTACCCTCTGTCTTAAATTACTATGTGAATTTGATCCTGTTAACAGCTATGTGATCTTACAGTGGACAGTTATCATACCACTCCAGTTTTCTTGTCTTTAACAAAGAGAACTTATTTATTTAACTAAAATTTATTGAGTGGTCCCTTCCTATAAAAAATGCTCTGGATACTTCTACAGAGTATAAATATGATAATCTGGTGCTGCCTATTTTCTTAAGGGGCTGAGATCATCCACAACAGGTAGATGGGTGTTTAGGAACACCTCTTAATAAACAATGTTAACAATGAAAGGAATTCTTCGTTTTCAATTTCTTTTCCTTAAATTTTTTCTGGGGTTAACAAGGACACTGATAAACCACCTTACATTCCCTAAAGTTTGAAAGCATTTTTATTTCTAGTCGAAATCCTACCTGCTATAGTATAAATTCATTTCCTTTTATTCTACTCTCGTGAAAGACAGAGAAAACCATTCATCCTCTTCTATTTAATAGTCTTTCATGTATTAAAGATTTCAGCCTTCCTTTCTCTAGGTTACATAATACCAATCCCTTTCATTTTAATCATATATCTTATTTTTCAATTTTTTAAAGTAATTTCACTGTACTGCTTTTGGAGTTTATAGGCTATGAAATAGCCAAGCAGCCCCTTGCAAATTCTAATTGGGTAATAAACCTTCCAGGGGAATATTTAAAATCTTAAATCAGAATTTCACATGATCTGGGACTTAAAACATATTTGGAGAGCAAGAGGAGACTGGAAAATGCATGTAAAATTGGCAAAGAAAGCCTGGGAAGAAATAGGAAAGTACCATTTGGGTGTTACTGTTTAGGGAAAACTAAGGAATGTGTCACATAAAATAAGTGAAAGACACAAGATGAAAGTTGTAATTAAAATAACCAGCTGCTGATTCCTGTTTTTTTACCAAGTTTTTGTCAAGTAATCATGATATCCAGTCATAGTAATTTAGACTGAAGTTTAGAAAATAATAAATCACATTATCACAGTTTAATCAGGCAAGTGGGAATTCACTATCCACTGAGTTGATATTATTTTTCTGAAAAACTTTCCAGTTCTTTCTTCTTCGCTTTCCAAGAAAATTCTGCAAGAAAGTCCCTCCCCACTGCTATGTTCCACAGAGGAAAACGAAACTTTGGGTTGTTAATGTCTTATATTCTGAATGATATCTGAAATCAACTGGCACATATATAAAATATTTTTGTCAACTGAGTGTTTCCACACAATGAAATATTATTCAACCATAAAAAGGAATGAACTTCTGGTAGTACATGCTACAACACGAATAAACCTTGAAAACATGAGGCTAATTGAAAGAAATTAAATGCAAAAAGAGTTTATACATATTATATATTCCATTTTTAATGAAATGGCCCAAATAAGCAAATCCATGGAGACATAAAGTAGACTAGTAGTTGCCAAGAGGCTTGAGGAAGAGGGATGAGGAGTGACTGTTTAAAAGGGACAGGATTTCCATTTGGTGTGTTTTTGGTTTTTTTTAAGTACTGAAGCTATACAGTGGAGATGATCACACAACATTGTAAGTGACCCTGAATTATACATTTTAAAATTATTAGAACAGTAAATTTTGTGCTAATTATCATAATTAAGAAAATACTATATATATTCTTTGACACAGTATGTATTAATATGAAAGAAAACAGAGATAGAGGAGGAAGACAAGAGGAGTTCTTCTTGCAAGCTGGTAATCACCCAGTTGAGTATTTATAGAGTAACTACTGAGAAGCAAAGTATTAGGCTGGGTACTGAGATACAGCAGTGAATAGACACAGACGTGGCTTCTGCTCTGTACAGCAGACAGTTTAACAGGACAAGCACTCTCCTATTTCCTTTTCCTGTCAGATGTTTGTTCTTAGATTTAAAAAAAAAAAAAAAGGAAAAATGAGTGGATTTTATCAATCCACTAAATGTATATAAATTAAAATAGCTAAAACAAAGCAAATGGCTGCTTAAACACATAAAAGTTCATCTCAGATCCTAAAATAACAATTAGCAAATTTATCCACAAATTTAAACTGTTTTCTGAGATTTGAGGGTGGGTCGAGTTAGTTTATATGCATATCATTTCACAGAAAAGGATTTATTCAATCTTTCATACTGTTAAGCATAAAAATAAAAACACACAAGGTAGTTTGGATTTTTGGATAACTGTTTGGTAAGTATGCACTTCCACTTTCCTCCATGGTTTAGTCACGTGACTAATTCTTGGACAATGAAACCCTACAGGAGGATGGACATGGAGAGTGTGCAGAGGTAAGCATGGTTCTTGTTTTCCTGCTCTTTGCCAGAAAAACTGCTGATTAGACACTGGTCATAGAACAGTACATGAACGTAAAGAAGATATATTCCAACCAGCAGCCTAAAGAAGAGCTGCTCAACTGTTCCACACTAGATCAAAATGTGGCCAAGCTAAACCTTTGAGCATGGAAATAATTCACATTACTGTAAGACATATAGTTTTGAAGTAATTTAACTTACACATTACATTTTGGAGTAATGTATAATTTAATTTATAGATCTTGGAGTAATGTAACATATATATTACATTATTGTTATAATATATGATTAACACATTGAAATGAATTCCAGAATTCTCCTACAGTGTATAATCTCTTAAATACTTAGAAAGTTAACCACCAATAATAAATTAGTTTTTCTCTTCATATCTTTCTATTTTTTTAGATTTAGTACTAAAATATTGTTAACTATGTAAAAATGTAAATTTAAACTAAGTAATCGAACTTTTTACCTATTAGTAATATATCTGGTAACATCTGCAAAAATATATTATTGAGTGGCTAAGAAATATAGAAACCGTAATATTTGCTGCATATATGCTAATATAATCAGGTTTTAATAAACATCTTGATGAAACCAATTTAATCATTAATTTGACATTTTCTTTTGGCAAATTAGCAAAATAAGATTCCTCATTAAATAAAAACATGTGTGGACTTCAGAAATGCCAAAAGGATATAATTTTAGCCAATATTCTCACTATAGTCTTCCATTTCTGATATTTCTATTCCTAAGTTTTATGTTTTCATTCCCCAGGCAGGAATCATAAAGCAATGTCACCTTTTTTGTGAGACTTTGCTTATGAAATATTCAAGATGTTTGCAGAGAAAGCATTTGGCACATTCAGAAACCTTATGATGTTATTCTTTTAACCTGTGTTCCTCCATTGGTCTAGATAGAAAATTAAAAGCACGATTCTTTGTTCTCTCAATGAATATTAAGAAAGAGTTTATAAAAAGCAGAGTCTGTTAAAGAAATATAATTCAGTTTTAACTTTTTACCATGCCCCAAGTTCTTTTCCTAATAAAACGTTGGTTTATCAAATAAACATAGTTTACAAACTATGATGAAACATCTAAAAGGAGGGAATTCACCTTGCATTGTACACTCTCTGGCACACACAAGAGTTCACGTAAATAAGAGGAAAAGTGCAAAGTAAAATGCAAAGGAGAAAATTAAATGAGTTTCATTAAGAAACACACCAAAAAAAAAAAGAAATGTAATCTTATGAGACTGGGAAAAATACTTAAACACAGATAAGTAACAGAGGTAGGAAAATAGACATAGTATCCTAGGAGATAGGAGTAAGTTTAAAATGACTGCAAAAAAAAAAAAGACAAAAACACCCTTTAAATAGCTATAAAAGGAAGTATAAAGTCAATAAAAACTCCAGAGGCATGCCTCCAAAGAAAATCCATCGCAAATGTCCTTTGAATAAATTAGAGCCATGGAAACCTTTCCTTGTATGTTCATGCATTGTAAAGCAGCAGCCTTGTCATCAGGAAGAAAACAGAGGAAGCAAGGACAGAAAGTATTTGGAGAGGACTGTCACTTTTGCTGCTAAAGAAATTGACAGATTAAACATTTTGCTATATAATTTCAGAATTGCAGTGGACTCTTAAAAATTATTCCCTAATAATCATAAGACCAAGTAAATTTCAAGTTTAAATTATTTTAAATGTTTAAATGACTCCCAAAACTCTTCAAAAAATGTTAATCTCTGTGGGAGGCAGAACCTTTAAGACAACTCCTAAGACTCCTGGCATCTGGTTTGCACATATTTTCTCCCTGCTATTCAATCAAACGCTAAACTAAGCTTCTATGAAGGGATTTTTGCAACTGTAATAACGGCCTCAAATCAGCTGACCTTAAATTAGGGCTCAGCTGTGAGTGATCTGGACTTAATTATGTGGGCCCATTAAAAGCAGAAAGGTTCCTCTCATTGGTCTCAGAAGAGGAATTAGAGAGTTTCCAAGTGTGGCTGCATAAGGAGCCGTTTCCCATTGCAGGATGTATTCATTTCCTATTCCTACTGTAACAAATTATAGTGAATTTAGTGCCTTAAAACAATGCAAATTTATTCTTTTATAATTCTGTAGGTCAAAAATTCCAAATGAGTTTTAGGGGATTAAAAACTAAAGTGTCATCCAGGCCAGCTCCTGCTGAAGTCACCAGGAGAGTACCTGTTCCTTGCTCTTCGGACTGTAGTACTCCTTAGATCCTGGTTGTCTCACTCCAATCTCTGCTTCTGTCATCTCATAGCCTTCTGCCCCAGAAGGACCCTTGTGATCACATCAGACTCACCTAAATAATCCAGAATAATCTCCCTATCAAAATTTTTAATCTCATCTGCAAAATCGCCTTTGCCATGTAAATTAACATATTCACAGATTTCTGGAAGGACATGGAAATCTTGGGATGGAGGGTCATTGTTCAGTCTATCAAATTGATTTTGAAAATAAAAGAAGTTAGTGGTGATGATTAAGTGTATGTGTCAACTTTACTAGGTCACAGGGTGCCCAGCTGTTTGGTTAAACATTATTGTGGGTGTATAGATAAGAGTGTTTCTATAGAGCTAGTGTTTTGAGTCAGTAGACAAAGCAGATTGCCTACTTCAATGTGGGGAGGCCTGAACAGAACAGAAGGCAGGGTAAGGGAGAATTTACACCTCTCTCTCTCTCTCTCTCTCTCTCTCTCTCTCTCTCTCTCTCTCTCTCTCTCTCTCTTCAAGCTGAGGTATCAGTCTTCTCCTGTACTCAAAGAACTTACACCACCATCTCTCCTGGGTCTTCAGTCTCCAGCTTGCAGATGGCAGATTGTGGAACTTCTCAGCTATCACAATTGCAGGATATAATAAATAAATAATATATAATAAATAAATAACATTCAGGTAAAATAAATAAAAATATCCTATTGCTTATTTTCCTCTGGAGAATCCTGTCTAACACACCTGGTAAGAAATGTGAGTAGCCTGAAGGATCTGAGAGCAGCACACAGCTGACAACCAGCAAGGAAAAGGGGACGGGGACGATGGCCCTAAAAGGAACTGAATTCTGTTAACAAGAAAAACGAGTCTAGAAGCAGATTTTTCCAAACTCTTCAAATAAGAACTTATCCAAACCAGTCCCTTGATTTCAACCTTTTGGTTACTTGAGCAAAGAACTCAGTAATGCCATGCCAAATTGCTGAGCTACTGAACAATAAGCAAAACAACACAGTTATTGTTTTAAGCCACTAAAATTGGGTCACTTGTTACTCAAAAATAGAAAACTAATACAATCTCAAAACATTTAACCTAAATACTTTAACATAGTTTTTAAAAATTCATTAATCATAGTTTTTATGATTCTATGCTTTTGAATTTCACCCTCAAGCCATTAAAGAATGTGAGTAGTATGGGTATATAAAAGCATCAATATCAACTATCTATGCTTTCTTTTGACATAAGCATAATTAATTTAGTCTACACATACTCTAGCAACTTATAAATGAAAGTCTTCAAAAGCACAACACTCAGTTATCTAGTTAGGAACCAGTGACACAAAGCAAGAACTTGCATGGAAACATGTTGGCATAAGCACACTTTGACCCTACTAAGACTCCAGGTCGTTAGCCTTACCATATTCCACTGTGCCTCACCTCTTGATAGCCTCTCTCTTTCTTACCCAGCTTTACTTCTGTGATCAATCATTATAATTCTTCCTGTTACATGCCCTGAACTCCCTTGCTTTGGCAAATGTATAACCTTAGTAAAATACAACCTTCGAACCACCCATACCTGCATCCTGCAGCTGGACACACTACCCCGACTGATTTCACTTTGAATTTATAGTCACAAACCTCAGACAATCTCCTATTGCTCCTTATCGTTCATGCCACATTTCAATAGCTTGTCTATTTGCTACCCTTTTATAGGCATCAATATCAGTATCAACTATTACTTTTCCCCTTTTCCTTCAAATTCCTATCATCATCTCTCCCAGTGTGCTTACTCTTAGATGATCTTACTTCCAACCTCACTATGAAAATTGAAGCAATAAGAAGACAACTTTGGCAAACTCCTACTACCACATCCTCACAACCATAGTACCTACAACTGCCACCTATTTCCAAGCAGCTTCCTAACTGTCACAAAGGGAGCAGCTATCATAGTATACCAGTTCTAGTATACTATGATACCAGATACCATGGAGAATTACCATGATAAAAATTCTTGGAATAATTCCTGGTAGCCCAGCCTACAACCTGCTCCACCTTCCCTTTCAGTGAGGTTAAATACAGACTTTCCAGCTACAAATTCCTTGTGCTTTAAATAGCTAAAATAGCTTCCTGTGTCTATACTTCAACCCCAACTAATATATCAGTTAAAAATTAATGATGTGAATTAGTATCTGCATATTAGGGAAAACATTCATCCTTTGGCTTTGTGGGATTGGCTTATTTTGCTAAGCATTTTGCTACAACTCCAACCATTTACTGGCAAATGCCATAATTTTACTCTTCTTTAAAGCTGAGTAATAGTCCTTTGAGTATATATACTACATTTTCTTTATCCATTCATCTATTGAGGGACAACTAGGTTGGTTCCATAGTCTAGCTATTGTGACTTGAACTGCTATAAACATTGATGTGTCTGCATCACTATAGTATGCTGACTTTAAGTCCTTCAGGTATAAACCAAAGAGGGGGATAGCTGGGTCAAATGGTGGTTCCACTCCCAATTTTCTGAGGAATCTCCATGCTGCTTTCCATAGTGGTTGCACCAATTTTTAGTCCCACCAGCAATGTATGAGTATACCTTTTTCACCACATCCTCGCCAACATTTATTGTTGCCTGTATTCTTGATGATTTCCATTATGACCGGAGTGAGATGAAATCTTAGAGTAGTTTTGATTTGCATTTCTCTAACTGCTAGAGATGTTAAACACTTTTTTATATATTTGTTGATCAATTGTATTTCTTCTTCTGTGAAGTGTCTGTTCAGTTCCTTAGCCTATCTATCAACTGGGTTATTTGGGTTTTTTTTGGTGTTAAGCTTTTTGAGTTCTTTATATATCCTAGAGATTAATTTAATGCTTTATCAGAGGTGCATGTGGTAAAGATTTTCTCCCAATCTGTAGGCTTTCTCCTCACATTTCCTTTGCTGAAAAAAAAAAGCTTTCAATTTGAATCCATCCAATTTATTAATTCTTGATTTTATTTCTTGCATTTTAGGAGGCTTGTTAAGGAAGTCAGATCCTAGGCCAATGTGGTGAAGATTTGGGCCTATTTTTTCTTCTATTTGGCATAGAGTCTCTGTTCTAGTGCCTAAGTATTTGATCCACTTTGAGTTGATTTTTGTGCAGGGTGAGAGAAAGAGGTTTAATTTCATTTTGCTATATATGGATTTCCAGTTTTGCCAGCACCATTTGTTAAATACCTTTTCTCCTGTGAATGTTTTTGGCACCTTTGTCTAGTATGACATAACCGTAGATTAGGTAGAGGGAAGTGATGGGAGGGAAGGGGAGGGAATGTGGAGTTAGGAAAGACAGTAAAATGAAACAAACATTTTTACTATATGAATATATGTGACTGCATGACCAATATGATTCTGCAACATGTACACTCAGAAAAGTGAGAAATTATATCCCATCTATCTATGAGATATATCAAAGTGGATAAATGCATTCTACTGTCATGTATAACTAATTAAAACAAATAAAAAAGTTTTAATTAATGATGTGCACTGGTGTGGTAGCACCCATCTATAATACCAGCTACTCTGGAGGTTGAAGAAAGAAGATTGAAAGTTTGAAACCAATGCAAGCAACTTAATGAGACCATGTCTCAAAATAAAAATTAAAAAAATAAGACCACAGCTGTAGCTCAGTGGTAGGGTACTTTTCTATGCTTGAAGCTCTGGGTTCAAACCCCCATTGCAATAAAAAAATTCATGACATGCATAAATGTATTAATAAGGTTGATGGTATGGGGGGAAAGAAAAGAATTGAACATATCCATCAAATGGCTAATGAGAAAATGATTTTAAGATTTTAGACAAAATATCTCAAATAGGTAATGAGAGCAAAGAAATGAGATGCAAGGGAACAAAAGTGAAATGCTGTTTGGACTGAAGGCAATTTTAAAGAAAATTAAGGGGAAAATGCAATTACAGAAATAAAAATCAAGTTGAAAGCAGCAAATGGTGAACCAACACTGGGAAAACACAGCTGTGACGTGGAGGTGAAGCTCAAGAAAATGACACAGCAGTGAACATATTTGGAAGCCAGTCATTATGTAAAGACAGAAATAAAATAAAATTATTCATCAAGAAAGCATTCCTTTTCTAAAAGAAGACCTACAGGCTCACATTGAAAGGGTTTATTATGTTCCATGAAAAAATAAGGAAATAATCTTGTTCATTCCTAATAACATTATTGAATTTTGAAGACCAAGATAGACTCCAATAAGCACCCAAAGTGAAGAATCAAGCAAACATGATATTTTATAAAGGATAATCTCAGACTTCACTTTAGCACCACTGAAGATCAAAATAACAAAGAAACATGTGCAAAATGTTGAAGGGGAGGGGATGGAACTCAAGAACTACACATTCAGGCACAATGTCATGCATAGAACAGGAGAAAATGTCCAATTTTGCAACAACTCTGAATAAAATCACTTAAAAGGTCTTTCTAAGTGTGTGTGTGTGTGTGTGTGTGTGTGTATGTGTGTACACATATATACATATGTATGTATATGTATATATAGTTTATCCTTAATATAGCCAATTGAAAGATGATTCAAAAAACAGAATTCACAAGTGAAGAAAACCCACTATGAAAGAATTTGTGGTATATACTGACTAAAAATAATATAAACATTCACAATAACCTCACCAGTGATGTTATAATTTTATAAAGAAAATTTCTGTTAGTTTTAATAATAGATCTAGAAATATAAAAAAATAAAGCAATGTCATTGTTTATAGACCATATGACTGTGGGTCTGGAAAACCAAAGTTAAGCTGCTGAGAAAGTGCTGGAAGAAAGCAAAGTGTTCAGCATTAGACTGGATCTAAAACTAATATGTAAAAATAGCAGTTTTCTATTTTCTTAGAAAACATGATAGAAATACTTTTCTATTTATAAATTTATATTTATAACTGAAAACAAAACTACAAAACATTCTAAGAAAGCCTAATCAGAAAGGCATAGTTCTCACAAGAAAAAGGCTATAAAACTCTGCTGTGGGACAAAAGAGAAGACTTGAAGAACAAGTTTCACTTTATTTTTGGATAGGAAGACTCAATTTAAAGTCATTATATTTCCTCAAATTTTCCTGTAAATTCAGTGTTATAAAAATCAATATCTCCACTGTTTTTTGAAGCTGACACTGTATTGTAGCAAAGGGAAGTGAAAGACCACTTAAGTATTCAAATATATCAAAGCTATGGTCATAAAAGAAATTCACAGTATATCAGCACAGAAACAGATAGCCAGAATTAATAAAACAAAATAGACCCAACTATATGGAAATGTAGTATTTGATAAGGACCCATATTTCAAATCAGCAGAGGGAAAAATGAACTATTCACAAAAGCAGCTTGCACAATGAGCCAGCCATTTGGAAAAGGATAGCAATTTGGAAAATAATTAAATTGAATCCATGCCTTATATCTTACTACAAAATAAATTCAAGAAGCATGATAAAATGACATACAAAGCAAAATAGTAAATTCACAAAAAGAACTAAAGGAAACAAAGATAAGTATCTATTCTAAACTGAGAATGGAGGGACACTTCTAAACATTGACATGAAACTCAGAAGAAATTGTGGTTATACATGTTCACATGAAAATCTGAAAATATTCCATAAACCAAATGAAGAAAACAATGACAATAAGGGAAAAGTATAGTCAATACACAGAGAAGAAAAAAAAATCTCTCTAATATCCCCAATATGTTAATGAGTCAAATGTATGAAAGATGATATATCATGAGCTATGTAATGCTTTAAATAATCAATTAAAAAAATCAATATATAACACATTAATACACATTGAAGTTGGTATTATAGGCAAATAAAACCAAAGGGGAAAAGATATACATGAATAGGAAAATCATAGAAAGATTGTGAGCCAAATAAACTTATGAAGACAAGCTTATGAAAAAAAGAATAAATTCAAACAAGATCACCAAAGATTAAAAATTGATACTTATATAATTTTTCTCCTACCCCTCCTTTCCTCTTATATGTAATTGTGTATAACCCTGAGGCTCATGAATCAATCTGTGAAATATGGTATATTAAGAACTATGTAATGTTTTGAACAACCAACAATTAAAAAAAAATAATAATAATAATAAGGGAAAATCTAAAAAAAAAATTGATACTAGCCAGTACTGATGAGTGTCTGGAGAGATGCAGCTTAAAGCAACTTGATTTAATAGAGAAATTACTAATATATTGATTGTCATAATATTTTTTAGCAATCTGCTGAGATTTTAGAAGTTAAAAACCTTTGCTTGTAGCAGTGTTGCACACCTGTGAACCTGGCAAGTTCAGGGGCTGAGACAGGAGGATCTCAAGTTCCCGAAGCCAGCCTCAGCAAAAGTGAGGTGTTAAGCAACGCACTGAGAACCTGTCTCTAAATGAAATACAAAATAGGGCTGGGGATGTGGCTCAGTGGTCAAGTGCCCCTGAGTTCAATCCCTGGTACCCCCACCCAATAAAAACCCTTTGACCCAGCAATACTGTATATACCAATTTAAAATACAGAAATAGAAGAAGAGGATGGAAATAAGACAGAGAGATATGAGAAACAGAAATAAGAGAAGGGAAGGAAGATGTAAAGAAGAAAGAGAGGGAAAGAAAGGAGAGAAATCCAAAGGAGGAAGAGAAAGAGAAGAATGAAAGAGGAGGAAGACAGGAAGCCAAGGAAAATCACTGTTATAAATTTAAAAATAAATTCCAGAAGAATATACACAAGCTGTTAGTGACCATTATTTCTGGGGAGTGAGACTATTGAAATAAATATTTCAAAACAAAATGAAAATGTAAGAGAGCTTAGAAAGATACCATTTCTTTTACTTTGGTTTCTTTGCTACTTTTTTACTTCCAAGTCCATATATTTTGAGCCCCCATTTATACAATCTCTTATTTCCATCCTAGGTGTGGCCACCTCCACCTCCTCCGTTCACTGACTGAAAAAAAAAAATAGAAGAAAATGGAATGGTTTCCATCAAAACTTTACACTAACACCCAACCCCGACACAATCTATCTCCCCAAAGTGCTCGGATTGTTGATTTTAAGTGCCATTAGGCAAGAAATGTTGGAAAGCTAGTACTGAGTTGCATAAATAACGATATGAAAGAAATGGAAATAATTGTGCTTTGCCAAGTCAGCAATCTAAGAATTCTGTTGGGGAAGCAACGGAAAGTTATTTATATCAAGATAGTTGGTGATGTTTCCAATAAAACTAAGAGTCAAAGAATATTCTTGGACAAGCCTACTCCTTCTTAATCCTCTGGAGATCTCTTATCAGCAAAAAAAAAGCCTCCTAGGAGTTGTTGTTCTCAGCACAGTGAAGAGGAGTTTGCACCATTTGAACTAAAAATTTTGAATCCTACCTTGCATTGGTTCAGTAGCATAAAAATTAACTTCAATATTGATTTCCACTTAACAACAACATGCTATGTGAATGTACATATACTTATTCTATATACTTCTACATCCTCATATTTCCATGGTATAAGCAATAATGCAAACTGTGAAAGAAGCTTACAAAAATGGAATTTACTAATCAGTTTTCCCAATCAAAACATAAGTTATTTCTGAGATAGTGAGTTACCTGGAGAATTTTTTTTCTTTCCCCTGCAAAACATAGGGAAGACTCACAGAAATAGAAGTAAATATTCACCCATCTCCAGTAACTTGGTAGTAGTTTGGATTATGTGTACAGATAGACATGTGCACACCTTAGGTGTTCCTGGGCATCCTTCATGAAGAAGTAGGTAACATCCTGCTTCTTTCACCCCTTCTCATCTTTTGGATGACATCTCTCATAGCTGCTAGATAACTGTACCTCACAGTCCCTTTAGTACAAGTCTCACTGTTCAATTCAGAGGGAGATATTCTTCGCCTTCTCTCATCTGCTTCTAGATTCATTTTCAGGTGGAGTATGTGGTCATCTTAAAAATCTACAATTCAAAATGAAGTTCTGTAATCAAAACTTCATAGGTGCTGACCTTGGCAAGAAGGGAATCCTTGCACCAGATCTCCAGGGGTTAAAGTTAGAAGCAGACAAATCTATCAAAACACACACACACACACACACACACACACACACACACACGGAAGGATGTTAATTCATAAGGTGTCATGATCTCATTTGACTTAAGACAAGAAAGAACCTTGTACTGTGGTCGACATTATCCAGGCTACTAACACGCAGATCTGCCTCCTAGACTGCACTTCCTGGCACACTATCACTGGAAAAGGCCAAGAATTTAATTCGAGTCAATGTTATGAGTGGAAGTGCTGAGTGTTTCTTCTACTCAGAAACATTTAATTACTGGTGTGACACTCCCCAGAGCTCTCTGCCTGCTGGGTTAATCAAATAAATGTATTATGAGGTGGCAGTGTCATGAGACTGTGGTGAATTCTTCATCCTGTGTCCATGAGTGACTGAGAAGAGCAGATATCTACTGCTGACTCTCACTGGGCATGTTCCTGTTTTAAGCCACCACAATTTGAGGATTACCTCTTACAGCTGTACACTCAACCTGTCTCGACTGACACATATGCTTAATCAATTACCATAGTAGTAAGTGGAACTTTTTTTGGATGTTATCATTATGACCACCAAAGATGAGCTGAGGACTTAATATTTATTGGTTCAAATCTATAGTAAGGTTCAGGGTATTGTTGACTCTGTGTGTATGTATATATGTGTTCCATCAACAACAAAGGGCATATTTTAACAATAGCTCCATCAGATTTTTATAGAGCTGAAAAATTCCCATGGCCAAGTGATGTAGCTGTTGTAGCATCAGAGTACAATGCAGGACTCAGGTCTGTGGTAATGCTAGTGTAAATAAACCTACCATGCTGCCAGCTGTATAAAAGGATAATACATTGTGTGCAGTATATAATACTTGACAATGATAACAAAAGACTATGTTTTTGGTTTATGTATTTACTATACTATATATTTTATAGTGTACTCTATGTATAAAAAAAAGTTTACCGTAGAACAATATACCATGTCACACCAGCAGTATCATCACACAATTCATGTTTACTGCATCAAGAGGCCATGCCAAGTAACTGACTTATGTTATTCTACTTTATGTATGTATACTCTATAATGTTCTCACTATATATATATATATATATATATATATATATATATATATATATAGAGAGAGAGAGAGAGAGAGAGAGAGAGAGATTATATATCTTTTACCTGCATACATACATGTCTATATTTTGCAGATAATATACATAGTCTAATGATTGGGTTTTTTTTTCCACTTGCTTGTGGTGTTTTTCCTATATAATAGGAAATCACATGAATATTTTAAACTTACATATATATGTGTATATGTTCATACATATATCATGCATATATAGGTACATGTATATACATAGTTTCTCATACAGAATACATGCCAGACCAACTTTAACATATGGCAGAAAGCTAGGGCAGGAGTGGTCTGTGTTAGCTTACTGCCCCTGAGAGGAAGAAAGTGGTCCACATAGATCAGACCACTCTGAACAAGATGTTCTGCTGACAGGACCATCTTCCCAGCAGCTGGAGCTATCTCTGAAATAATCCAGAAAAACTGCAGGGCTGGAAACTGCAGCTATTCACAATGTGTGTATCAGAAATAATCAGCAGTTAGAAGGGCCAGAACTGGTGAAATTGGCAAGAGAGAGCTAAAAGCAGCTGCCTCCTGCCAGATATGGCCTGGAGAAACAGCAATGTCAGGTACTTCCAAGAGAGACCTAGTAAACACCAAGAACTATTCATATCTGAATAACCTTATCTTTCTTGTCATCTTAAACCACCAAATCTTTCAATTAACCTAAAGAGATAAAAGATAATTTTGGAAGAATAAATTCTCTAAAAACAAGAAACTATTCCTTTCTACCACCCACTTAGGACAATAGCCAACCCTTATCATCACATTGCTGTTTGGATCAAACCCAAGGCCTCGCACATGCTAGGCAAGCGCTCTATAACTGAGTTACATCCCCAGCCCAATCATGTCACTGTTTTAAAAACTCATATATTTTCATGACTCTGGAACTATAGGATTTAAAAATCCACACAAAAGCAGAAATACAGATTTGTGCTATGTATATCACATCACTTGAAAAAGAGATATCTGATACTTTTTAAGAAATCAGGGAATGGATTAAAAATCCCCAATTTGCCTCTATTGCTCTGATAGCAAGTTATATCTAATAGTGTGTGTGTATAGAAAGCTAACATAACTAAATATAATTACTGTACATGTATTTTAAATGGTAGATGGCATGATCATATGTTTTTATTTTTATACTATTGTGTTAAGGTTCTGAGGGTGGCTACAGTGAATCATAAGTGATAGAAGGGAATATGCATTGGAAAAGTAAAATAAATTTTAACATTTTATAGAATTCTGCAACAGATCAGATTCATTAAAAGAAATATTAAGGATTGAAGATGGTGAACTAGAGGGAGGTTGCATTCCCTGTAGTTCTGTGACTCAGGAATCAAGCAGAGGAAATACTGTTTCTCTCAGAGACAGCACTCGCTGCCCACCAATCCCCTGCTCTTTGCCCCACCCCCCGTTTGTCCACTGAGATCCCCACTCCTTTGCCAGTATATTGGCCACCTTTTGCATGCAGATTGCTGGCTGACCCCTGGACCCTTGGCAGGTTGCCTGTTTACCAGCCTTTAGCTTGCCTATCACTCGCTGCCCAATGTCCATCAAAGGAGCACCTTCATTTGCCTGCAGACCACGTGCAGACCACCCGCTGATGGTTGCTGCATAGGGGTCTATTGTCAGGGTACCCACAGGTTTGGTTACAGGCAGCCACCGCCATCTTGGTACACAATCCAGGGGCCGGGAGTCCAGGGTCAAGGGGCCTGTAGGTTTGCTGCTGCTGCCATACCCATCTCAGGGCATGGTTGCCTCAGTCTGAGGACACATCCAGGGCCTGGAGATATATTGTTGGGGTACTGCAGGTCTGGCTGCACCTGAGGTCTTTTCTGCTAGGTGTGCTAGTGGCTGCCATCTCTCTGCCTCTTTGTAGAGTCACTCCTTTGTGTGAGCACATCCCTTGTGGTCTCTCTGCAAATTGAAATGGGATTGAGATCTTGGGAATGAAGCAAGGCAGAGACTAGGGAATATGAAGCCCAGGTCCATCAGATTATAGCTGGAACTGCATGGGCCAGTCTGGGCCTGGCAAGCCTATGGAAAGCTGAGGACTGAGGGCATTTCTCCAGAGGGTTGGAGGGGAACACAGGTTGCAGAAAAACAGCTCAGTGATTCCTGAAGTTCGCAGAAAGGAAGGTGGGAAGACTGAAAGGGAGCGCGAGGGCATCTTGCTATCAGCTTGCCCAGCCAACCTGTTTGGCACCAATCCTACTGGAGCTACAATTAAACTTCAGACAACCCCACCTATTGGCAGAGAAGGGAAACTGAGAAAATTTTTGAAAGCCAATGGAAGCAGTCATTGAATTTTCCATTTTCCCCCCTCTCTCTCATATCTGTACCATCTTTGAATCCAAACATTTTTCATGCATCAATTTATTGACAAGCAGAATGTCTGAATGGTATATTACAGCTTGGTTGTATAGTCTTATATTTTTACTTTTTTATTTTTATTTTTTAAATTTGTATATATTTTCTCTCTCACTTAGCTGTCTCCCTGATTCTTTCTCACTTCTCTCATGCTAAGAGCCAACCTCTATTAATTCCTCCTTTGCTCTTACTATAAATTTTTCTATCTTCTCTCCTTCTCCCTCATAAACATCACATCCTACTCTACCTCTGTCCCCTCTTTGTACATCATTTGAAACAGTACACCCCATTTAGCAAACCTACTGTTTATATTGTAGATAATAATTGAACACATCATTTCTGTTTATTGAACAAAACTGTAGATGACTCAATAGCAGCTATTTAGTTGAAGGTTGTATGTTGTTCACATTAGGCGCTGTTAATATTGGTCTCCCCCTTAAGGTGAGGTACTGGAAGCCTTCAGAGACACTGTAAGACTACAGGGTAGAAACTGTGCTGCCTCAGATCCACAGTGTTAGATGGGAAGACAAACAAACAAAATGAAAGAACAAGGGAACAAAGCACACACCTCAAACAAACCAAGATGTTCCCACAACAGAATCCATAGACAACACAGTGGAAGAAATGTCAGAGAAGGATTGTAGAACATACATAGTTAAATTGATCTGCAAAGTAAAGGAGAGTATAAAGAGTGAAATCAAAGAGAAAATATGGGAAGTTAAAGCTCACTTCAACAAAGAGTTAGAGATTGTGAAAAAAAAAAGTATAAATCCTCAAAGTGAAGGAACCAATAAACCAAATTATAAATTCAATAGAAAGTATCACCAACAGAATAAACCACTTGGAAGATAGAACCTCAAGCAATGAAGACAAAAATATATACTCTAGAAAATAAAGTCTACCATACAGAGAAGATGGTAAGAATCCATGAACAGAACTTCCAAGAAATAAAGAATAACATGAAAAGAACAAATTAAAGATTTATTGGAGCCAGGCACAGTGGTGCACACCTGTAATCCTAGCAGCTCAGGAGACTGAGGCAGGAGGATTGCAAGTTCAAAGCCAGCTTCAACAAAAGTGATTTAGCTGGGGTTGTGGTTCAGCAGTAGAGCATTCGCCTAGCATGTGTGAGGCCCTGGGTTTGATCCTCAGCACTACGTACAAATAAATAAAATAAAGTTACTGTGTCTACCTACAACTAAAATTACTTTTTAAAGTGAAGTGCTAAATAAAAAAGAATAAGATCATGGCATTTGCAGGGAAATGGATGGCATTAGAGAAGATTATGCTAAGTGAAGTTAGCCAATCCCAAAAAAAACAAATGCCGAATGTCTTCTCTGACATAAGGGGGGTGATTCAGAATGGGGTTGGGAGGGAGAGCAAGGGAGGAAGATTACCTCTAGATAGGGAATAGGGGTGGGAGGGAAAAGGAGGGAGAAGGGGAATAACATGGATTGTGAAAGGAGACCCTTATCACTATTCAAAATACATGTATGAAGAAGTGAATTTGGTGTCAACATACCTTATATAATCAGAGATATGATAAATTATGATATAATGGTGTATTAAGAATTGTAATGCAAAAATAAATAAATAAATATATTTTTTTAAAGCTGAAAAAAAAAAAAAAAAACAGAGCAACATGCCCTCTGCTTCAGCTCACCCAAACACTCTGCTCTTGGTAACACCTAGGAGTAATAATAATAATGATAATAAAGCTGATTATGATCATGGGATATTAATAATAAAGCATCTCACTTTTGAAATTAAAAAAAAAGTGAAGTGCTAAGCAAATTGAATACAAAAACACATTTAAAAGATAATGCAGTGGATTCAAGATGGCTGGCCAGAGGGAGGCAGCATTCTGTGTTGCTCTGTGACCTGGGAGGGAGAATATTGTTTCTCGGTGAGCGATATTCCTGCTCCCACACAGGAATCAAGGCCACCATGCCTGTGCAGGGATCCAGGCCTCATGTCAGATAGGTCTTCCAACTACTTACCCACAGGTGACCGATTAGGATCGTTAGCATCAGCACCTACATAGAACTTTCGGCCATCCACCTGGGCAGAAATCCTGGATGCTGCTCTCATACAGGACACCCAGCAGATACCCATGTGCAGGAACTCTGGCCACCACGCCCATGTAGACCTCCATCTACCAATGTGGGTATCCCCCGGTCACCTCCATCTTGGAACTCTGCAGCAATAGAAATAGTCCCCTATGCGCAGTTGCCTGACTTCACACAGGCCCTGAAGACAGCCAAAACCACACACTGCACGCCACAGAGCTCTCCCTGAACTCTACGTCCGCGTCCAACACCGTCAACCCCAGCTCCCCAGACCCAACCCGATACCCCATTGCTGAAAGCAGCCATCTTGGGGGACCATCATCACCATCTTTAGTGGGGGCAACTCCCAGTTTGGAACTCCTGCTGGCCAGATACCCAGTTTCTAACTCCCTCTGCTCCCCATCAGCTGCTAACTGGGCACAGTGACACCCTGGTTACCTTCATCATCTTAAGGGCAGAGATACCATCTAACAACAGATGACCCCATCTATTGGATGAGATGGGAAGCAGGAAAGATATTGATCTCCAACCAAAAGAATCTTTATTTTTTTCCTTTGAGATTGTTTTTTTTTCTTCTCTTTCTCTATTCTCCCACCCTCTCATCTCCAACATATGTGAAACCAAGTACTTTGTGTGCATTAGGATTTTGAGGACTGAAATGTCTGAATAGCATATTAGAGTTGTGCTGTATATTATTTTTTTCCATCCAATTTTTACTATTTTAACATTTTTTTTTATTTTTCTTAATATATGTGTGTGTGTGTTTTATGTACTCTACTGTCTTCCCACTTATTTATCTACCCAAAATTACTTCTTCTCTATTCTCCTGCTACTAATCTTCTTCTTTAGATTTCTCTTCCACACTTCCTAAGATATAATACCACTATATCCTCACCTCCTACCTCCTCAGCATATCATCCTATACCTCACCCCCAGTTCTTTGTCCACCATAAGAAACTGTAAACCCTTTTACAAATCTATTGATTATATTGTAGATTATAACTGAATTCACCATTTCAGTACATTATGACTAAACTATAAACATCTTAATAGCAACTAATTGTTTTTAAGGTTGTATATTGTTTATATTGAGATCTGTTGACACTGTCCTTCCCCTCAAAGGAGAAGTATTGGAATCCTACAAGTACACTATAAGCCTATAGGGTAAAAATAGTAATGCCTTGGATCCACAGTGCTAGAAGGGAAGACACACAAGCAACATGAAAAGACAAGAAAGAAAGTGTCCCAAACAAATCAAGATACCATATTATTAGAATCGATGGCCAGCACAGCAGAAGAAATTACAGAGAAAGAGTTCAGGATGTACATAATTAAAGTGTTCTGTGAATTAAGGGATCATATAAAAGCAAATACAGGCAGCAAAAGATCATTTTGACAAAGACCTACATAAACAAATACAGAAAGCAAAAGCAAATACAAGATCTCAATAGGAAGATAGAGATTCTTAAAAAAGAAAGAAAAAAAATCCTTGAAATGAAAGAAGCAATAAATCAAATGAAAAGTTCAACTGAAAGCATCACCAACAGATTAGACCACTTGAAAGACAGAACCTCAGACAATGAAGACAAAATATGTTATCATGAAAAGAATGTTGACCACATAGTTAAAATGGTAAGAAACCATGAGCATAACATTCAAGAAATATGGTATAAAAGACAAAATTTAAGAGTTATTGAGATAGAAGAAGGCATAGGGTTCCAAAACAAAGGAATGAAAAATCTATTCAATGAATTAATATCATAAAATTTTCCAAACATGAAGAATGAATTGGAAAACCAAATACAAGAGGCTTCCAGAACACCAAATGTACAAAATCACAACAGATCCACACCAAGGCACATTATAATGAAAATGCCTAGCATACAAAATAGGGAGAGAATATTAAAAGCCATAAGAGAGAGGAATCAGATCACATATAAGGGGAACCAATTAAGTTATGCGCAGGTATTTCAAATCAGAACCTAAAAGCTAGAAGATCCTCGAACAACATATATCAAACTCTGAAATAAATTGGATGCCAACCACGAATCTTGTATCCAGCAAAATTAAGCTTTAGATTCTATCATGAAATAAAAACCTTGCATGATAAAGAAAAGTTAAAAGAATTTGCAACTAGAAAATTTGCTCTACAGAACATCCTTGGCAAAATATTTCATGAAGAGGAAGTGAAAATCAGCAGAGGGAGGTATTACACTAAAGGAAAAACTGATCAAAGGAAAACCAAGTCAAGTTAAATAACAAAAATAAACAAAATGGCTGGAAATACAAATTATGTCTCAATAATAACCCTGAATGTTAATGGCCTAAACTCACCAATCAAAAGACATTCGCTAGCAGATTGGATTTTAAAAAGACCTAACAATATGTTGCCTTCAGGAGACTCATCTCATAGGAAAAGACATCCATACTAAAGGTGAAAGGTTGGGAAAAATCATGTGACTCACATGGACTGCAGAAGCAAGCAGGGGTTTCCATCCTTATATCAAATGAAGTAGATTTCAAGCTAAAGTTAATAAAAAGAGATAAAGAAAGACATTTCATACTGCTCAAGGGAACCATACACCAACAAGACATAACAATTATAAATATATATGCCCCAAACAATGAAGCATCTATGTTCATCAAATTCTTCTCAAGTTCAAGAGTAAAACTGACCACAACACAAAAATTGTGGATGTCTTTAACACACCTCTTTCAGCACTGGATAGATCTTTTAAACAAAAGCTGAAAAAAGAAATGAGATCTCAATAATATAATCAATAACGTAGACTTAACTGACACATAGAATATTCATTCTTCAATGAGCAAATACACTTTCCTCTCAGCAGCACATGGATCCTTCTCTAAAATAGATCTATATTATGCCACAAAGCAACTCTTAGCAAATACAAAAAAGTAGAGATACTACCCTGCATTTTATCAGATCACAACGGAATGAAATAAAAAATCAATAACAAAATAAAAAATAAAAACTACTCCAACACCTGGAGACTAAATAATATGTTACTCAATGAACAGTAAGTTTCAAAAGACATCAAGGAGGAGATCAAAAAATTCTCAGGGGTAAATGAGAACACTGATACAATATATTGAAATCTCTGGGACACTATGAAGGCAATACTAAGAGGAAAGTTCTTGCGTTGAGCTCATATATTAAAAGAATAAAAACTCAACAAATAAATGACCTAACATTACATTTCATAGTCCTAGAAAAAGAAGAACAAATCAACACCAAAAGCAGTAGAAAACAGGGAAAAAATGAAATCAATAAAATTGAAACAAAAACAATTGAAAAAATTGACAGAACAAAAAGTTGGTTCTTTGAAAAAATAAATAAAATTGACAAACCCTTAGCCTTGCTAATGAAGAGGAGAGATAAAACTCAAATTACTAACATCTGTGATGAAAAAGAAATTTCACAACAGACACTATATGAATACAGAAAATAATTATAAATTATTTTGAAAACTTGTACTCCAATAAAATAGAAAATATCAAAGACTTTGACAAATTTCTAGAGTCATATGATTTTCCCAAATTGAATCAGGATGATATATGGAAGAGTTAAATCCTCTGAAAGGGAAATGAAGAAAACTACCCCATTTACAATAGTCTCAAAAAAATAAATAAAATATTAAATAAATATAAATAAATAAATAAAAATATAATCTAACAAAAAATTGAATCAGGATGATATATGGAAGAGTTAAATCCTCTGAAAGGGAAATGAAGAAAACTACCCCATTTACAATAGTCTCAAAAAAAATAAATAAAATATTAAATAAATATAAATAAATAAATAAAAATATAATCTAACAAAAGAGGGGGAAGACCTCTACAACAAAAACTACAGAATGATAAAGAAATAATTTAAAGTAGACCTTAAAAGATGGAAAGATCTACCTTGTTCTTAGATAGACAGAATAAATATTGTCAAAATGACCATACTACCAAAAGTATTATACAGATTTAATGCAACTCCAATCAATATCCCAATGACATTCCTCATAGAAATAGAAAAAGCAGTCATGAAATTATCTGGAAAAATAAGAGATCCAGAATAGCTAATGAAATCCTTAGCAAGAAGAGTGAAACAGGTGGCATCACTATACCAAACCTTAAACTACACTACAGAGCAATAGTAACAAAATCAGCATGGTATTGACACCAAAATAATTTTGGAGTAGTTATTTAATATTAGAGGGCCCTGGTAAGCAGAAGAGGAAAATAGAACCAGAAAATCTGAAAAAGCAAGTGAATATATGTTTTAACACATTATAATAACAATAAGAGAGCGCATTAACCAAAATAGACTGGTATTACAGGTATTTTATGTTAGAGGGTCCTGACAAGCAGAAGAGGAAAATAAAACCAGGAAATCTGAAAAAGCAAGTGAATATATGTTTTAACATATTATAATAACAATAAGAGAGCTCACTGACCAAAATAGACTGGTAGACCAATGGTACAGAATAGAGGACACAACCCATATAATTATAGTTATTTTATATTAGACAAAGGTGCCAAAAGCATACATTAGAGAAAAGTTATCCTCTTCAACAAACAGTGCTGGGAAAACTGGAAATCCATATGCAACAAAATGAAATTAAACCCCTATCTCTCACCATGCACAAAATTCAACTCAAAGTAGATCAAGAACCAGAGACACTATGTCTAGTAGAAGAAAAAGTAGACCCAAATCTCCACCATTATTAGATTAGACCTCAACTTCCTTAATAAAGACTCCTATATCACAAGAACTAAAATCAAGAATTAATAAATGGGATGGATTCAAACTAAAAAGCTTCTTCTCAACAAAAGAAACAATCAGTTAGGTGAATAGAGAGCCTACATCTTGGGAGCAAATTTTTACCACTTGCACATCAGATAGAGCACTAATCTCTAGGGTATATAAAGAATTCAAAAAGCTGAACACCAAAAAATCCCACAAATAACCCAATCAAAAAATGGGCCAAGGAACTGAACAGACACTTCTCAGAAGGTGATATATAATTAATCAAGAAATATATGAAAAAATGTTCAACATCTCTAGCAATCAGAAATGCAAATCAAAGCCACTCTAAGATTTCATCACACTCCAGTCAGAATGGCAGCTATTAGGAATACCAACAATAATAAGTGTTGATGAGGATGTGGGGAAAAAGCCTCACTCATACATTGCTGGTGAGACTGCAAATTGGTGCAGCCAATGTGGAGATTCCTTGGAAAACTGGGTATGGAATCACCATTTCACCCAGCTATCCCTCTCCTCAGTCTATATGCAAAGGACTTAAAAATAGCATACTACAGGGACATAACCACATCAATGTTTATTGCAGCACAATTCACAATAGCTAAACTGTGGAACCAACCTAGATGCCCTTCAGTGGATGAATGGATAAAGAAACTGTGGTACATATATATAATGGAATATTACTCAGCTTTTGAAAAGAATGAAATTATGGCATTTGAAGGTAAATGGATGGAAATGAAGAGTATCATGCTCATCAAAATAAGCCAAAGCCAAGAAACCAAAGGCCGAATGTTTTCTCTGACAAGTGGATGCTAATACATAAGTGTGGGGGGGGTGGATTTAGGAACTCTGGATTGTGTAGAGGGGAGTGAGAAGAGCGGAGGGGTTGTGGGGATGGAAAGGATGGTGGAATAAGACACACATTATTACCCTACATACATGTATGATTGCACTACCTATGTGACTCTATACCATTTTCAGCCAGAAGTTGTGCTCTATTTGTTTACAATGTGTCAAAATGCATTCTACTGTCATGTATAACTAATTAAACAAATTATAAATAAATAGATAAATAAATAAATAAAAATTTAAAAGGCAGCTAGGTCTTTGAAGCAATTTATCAGCATTTATTAAAATTTAAAATGAAAATAAATAAAAGAAATATTAAAAATTGGTTTTCACTGGCTATTGAATTGAGGAATAAAAGTATTAAATATTATTTTTGCTGTTGAATCAGTGCATTTGATCTTAGAGAAGAATAGCAATAATGTATTTTTATAAGAACCTAGTATGTAATTTTAATGAGGCTATCACTTCATGTAAAACACATTTATAAAGAATCTCTCCCTACATAAAAAATAATTCAATGGAAAAACAAAACAACGTTTACCAAAAAAAAAAAAATATATATATATATATGTGTGTGTGTGTGTGTGTGTGTGTGTGTGTACCAAAAAAATGTGTGTGTATGTATGTGTTAAAAAAAATAGCCCTATTAGTCGCCCAATACAAGCAGGCAATGGTAAACTAACAACATCCACAAGACCTACATGGTGCCACCATCTCTTTGGGAGAAGGCAAAGGGAAAGCGTGAGTATTTGATGGATCTGGGAAAGGAAAGAGGGAAATAAGTGAACAGTGATTCCCTGGAAAGCAAGATCAGGTGATCTGAAAACAGAACTGAAACTGGACAGCATTTTACCCAATCCAATAGTGTATGCTGCATAGCAAATACTGAAAAAAGACCAAAGTAGTTTGACTCACCTGAATGACAAAAGCAAACAGCTAGAAATCCTTGAGAGTGCACAGTGAGAAACTTTCAGGAGTGAAATCTAATCCATCAAGTTTTAAACAGCAGAAATAAATGAGAGTCCTGGTAAGCAGAAGAGAAAAATAGAACCAGGAAATCTGAAAAAGCAAGTAAATATACTTTTTAACACGTTATAATAACAATAAGAGAGCGCACTGAAGAATTAAGAAAACTGCTTGAGTCACATCTTGTAAAACTTCTGGAAAACAAGTTTCACATGAAATATGAGCAACAGAAAAGTATCTTGGCCATATCTAGTACAAGGTTATTAGACGAGAGAGAGAGACATCAAGAACCACATCACTCTAGCCAATGAGTGGATGCCAGAAAGATTTGCCCATAAAACAGATCCAACTACAATCCACTAAATCAAATTTAGTCAAAGTTATTTTTAAAAAATTATACATAAATTTGAAGAAAAAACTCAAAAATAAAGTAAAAATTTTAAGAAAATAAATAGAAGCTAAAGAGAAAGTCATTTTGGAAATGATTAAGCTGGAAGAAACACTAAAAGCAAACAAAGATGATACATAATAGTTTAAGGATAATGGAAGGAGAAAAGGGCTTACAAGTTAGAAAGTAGCAAATACTGAAGGCAAACAGAAAAAATCCAAGGTGGGGATAACAGTACTCTCTGAACATTAAAACCAAAGTAACAGAATGAAGATAAACTACACTCCATAAATGAGAATAAAGAACCAGAATGGCCAGCTCAGAGACAAGTTCTCGTAGAAGGCAACATGATTTGACAGCATGGATATTGTAAACCCATATCTTTAAATGAGACACAAAGGCATCTGTCAGGAAGTAGCTGACTGTTTTCAGAAATCATGATGGGGGTGGTAAGGTATCATCACTGAGAGACTTGTGTTTGGATGGGGTGTGTTCTAATTTCATCATCCATTGTGTCCTTGGAATCAGTCCTCAAGAACTCACCATGGAATGTATTCTAGAATAAGCTTTACAAGTAAAATCCCTCAAGTGATTTTTTTTTTTTTTTTGGTACTGGGGATTGAACTGTTGAACCCAGAGGCACTTTACCACTGTTCTCAGCCCATTTTATTATTTTATTTTAACACAAGCTTTCACTTAGTTTCTGATGGTCTCACTAAATTGCTGAGGATGGCCTCAAGCTTGCAGTCCTCTGTGGGGTAAAAAGTGCATTCATACATTGCTGGTAGGACTGTAAATTGGTGTTGGTGCAATCACTCTGGAAATCAGTATGAAGATTCCTCCAAAAACTTGGAATGGAACCACCATTTGACCCAGTTATCCCACTCCTTGGTTTATATCCAAAGGACTTAAAATCAGCCACATCCATGTTTATAGCAGCTCAATTCACAATAGCTAAGCTATGGAACCAAGCTAAGTACCCTTCAAGAGATGAATGGATAAAGAAAGTGTAGTATATAAACAAAATGGAATATTACTCAGCCATACAAAAGAAAGAAATTATGGCATTTGCTTGTAAACAGATGAAACTGGAGAGTATCATGCTGAAGGTAAAGTAAGCAGAAAAATCTCAAAAAACCAAGGGCTAAATGTTCTCCAATATACGGATGCTAACATAGAGTAGGATGAGGGGAAATCAAAATTCATTGGATTACACAAGGTGCGGAGGAATGTAAGGGGAGATTATAATAGGAAATACAATAGAATGAATTAAACATAACTTTCCTATATTCATATATGAATACACATCCAGTGTAACTCCATATTATGTACAATCACAAGAATAGGAAGTTATACTCCATGTATAAAAGATATGTCAAAATACATTCTACTGCCCTGTAAACTAAAAGGAACAATTTTTTTAAAAAAAAATTTAAAGAAAATTCATGAGTGAATTTGAGCCATTTTTCATGCTTTTTTACTCCATTTCTCATCCACAGCTTTTCAATCCATTCTTATTTTCCTAAGTATTTCTAGATACAAAATAATTTGTTAGCATAAAGGCCTTGGCATTTTACTTTTAACTTGCAAAACCTCGTGGATTTTATATTTTTAATTACTTAGTTCAGATTCCAAAGAAATAAAACATGATTGACAAAAAATAAAAAATAACTTGTGATCCTCCTGCCTCAGCTTCTCAAGTTGCCAGGGTTCAGGCATACATCACCACGCCTGGCTCAAGTCTTGTATTTTAAGACACATAAGAATTATCATTTAAATATTGGCTGAGAAACTTCATTTTCTATTGCTATATATACTTGGATTTTTCATTGTGGTATTCTTGCATTTAGGACTACTTTCATTTGGCTTACCCTTAGATTGGATTATATATGGATTAAATGAGATATTTTAATGAAACTTCTGCAACAACTTGGCCAATGCCACATTTTTAAGGCCCAGGCTACATGCTGATCACAAGCAACAGGTTCCTGGCACCCATTCCCTTCAGTGAAGATCAGATTTCATGTAAACACTGAATAAGAAATGTTTGCACATATCATCATGAACACAATACATATTTTACAAGGTGGAAAAAAAACTATAGAGATCACCTAATTTGATATTTTTATTTTATACAGAAGAAAACTAACTAGTTAGTACAGTACTAAATATATGGCAAGGCCTGATAAAGGTTTGATGAATAAATCAGCAAAAGTCTAATTAGGGACAGGGTTAACGCCACTCACTCACTTAACAAATACTCATGGAACACCTTCTAGTGCCAACAACTGTTTTCAGTTTTAGAAAAACTGTGGAACAAGATGAAGCTGATCTCAAGGAATTTATTATCTACCTTAACCAAAGAGTAGTGAGTACTATGTCAAGATTTTTTAAAGGATGGTGGTGTGACAGGGAGTAGGTAGACGGCTATGTTAGGCTGTATGGACAGGTGTGGCAAAGCAAAGTGTGTGGTTCACATCACGATGCCTGAGAGCATAGCTACTCTGATCACCTATAACATAGATGGGCATTTTTCTGAAAATATGGGTCATTTTAAAAAACTGCTTGCATGATATTTCCATTGACTTATGCTTTTGCCCTCCTCTAGAGCTTAAGTTTCTTATTGATCTCCCTCGGTATGACTCCTCAGAGAAGCTGTAAATTTATTTACTTTTCTAGTCCCTCCAAAATAATTAGTGACATTTAAACAGTCTCTTAATTAAAAATTAGAATTTATAACTTAAAGGATTTATGAGAGATGCCACTGTGACTAAAATTATCACCTTGTTATTTATACCTTATATATATTAGTTTTATGTGTAGGTAGGGCTTTGTTTTTCCTCTCTCATAAAAAATAAAACAAGACTGAGCTTGTTCTTTTAGATATAACAAATATAAGTCCAGCCAATATAAAAGTATAGAACAAAAATCAAAAGAAGAAAGGAAAAAAAAAAACTTTATCACTACCAGTGCTCACATGCTGTCCTAAATTGGTGTTTGCTGGCTACCCTTCCAAATGCTTTCTGACTACATATATGTAAATGTAAAATACATGAGACTTTTGAAGGGGTATTGTATATATTGTACTAATATATGCTTTCCCCCCCCACACACACACCCACAAAACATATTTTGGAAATCCACATAAGTAAGCAGACCTACCTCACTCTCTTTACCTATGCTATTACATCCATAAAATGTTTTTATAATTAGTCATTTTGTTGAGGGCTGTATAGATTTCTTACTATTTTTCCCTTGTTCAAACATTGTTTCCATGATCTTTATACCTGCATGCTGTGCATGAAGAATGGGTGCCTTGAAGCAGTCAGAGCAAGTTGAGCAGGGCCCGCCACTGGCCTATGTCAGAGCAGAGAACAGGGAGATCTTGAGAGAACCTGACCATCTCCTCCAAAATGAGGGGTCACAGCCTGGTTTCATGAAGAAGTTGCCTGGCCCTGATAGAGGGTGAGAGGGGTCCCACAGTGGGAGCAGGCACACATTACACAAATGGCAGACTCGACACTGCCTTCAGGGGAAACAGCTCCACCAGGAAGGCTGGCCAGTGGACCACCAGGGCCAGACCTGAGAGGAAGTACAAAATCATCAGCAAGAAAAATATCTCTTGCATCAAGGAACTGCAGGTTTCCTACAATGAGGCTCCTTAAGAACGTGACAGAGTGGCCTGGAAAGGAAGAGCTTTGAGACAGTGGCCACACAGGGGCACTACTCCAGCCTAATCAGCTTAGACTCGCATGCTGCATTCCCTCTCCTTCCTTTCCCCCACCCTTGCCATGCAGGAACCAGATATCTCAAAGATAGAAATGAAAACATGAAATATCCAAAAGGAATTGTCAAAGGGAAAACTATGTTCCACTTCCCTACTGTGGATTTCCTTCCAAGTCTAAGAAAAGATCTAGGAAAGAGGGGGGACATGTAATAGCAATAGAAGTTTGTGGTGAGATAAGACTGAAGTTCTGAAGTTTCTGACATCTGAAACTGAGACCATCTCTAATTCTTGAATAGGATTAGAAAACTGTAGAATCTTTCCAAAGGAGTTTCCTGAGACAAAGAAAGGAGATCAGACAGAAAGGGCTCAAGAACAAGATAAAATTTAAAAAGGAAATAAAGTTCAATCCTGCTGGTATCCTACCAATAAAACAGTTACAGGGTAACATTTCTAGATCGAGTACAGATCTGGCTTTCTTGAAGGAGGATAATTAACACTTGGTGAGGAGTGACTCTTTGCCGACACCCAGTGTATGTATGTAAGGACTCTCTGTCCTTACAACCTAACAATGATGAGATATAAGTATTTGTATATCCTCAATCTCACAGATGAGGAAACTGAAACTCCAGAAATTTATATAGATGGCCCAGGGACACAGATGATAAAAATGACAGCTATAAAATTTGCTGAGTACCATGTGCCAGCTCTATGCTGAGAGTTGTTCATGTTTCTCACTTAATCCTGGCAATAACCTTGGAAGGTAGCGTTAGTATTATCCCCAGCACAAGAAGTCTAACTCACATCTTTCTCATCTCTCCTGTTTCACCATTCTAGAAAGCCTAGTGCACTGTGAAGCCAAAGAGAAAGCTAACTCAAAAAATCTCACCCTTCTATTGTCCAGCCAGGAAAAGTCATCCTTGAAGCCCCCCCCCCAAAAAAAAAAGTGGTTCCAGATTTAATGCCCACCTGTCATGTCAGGAGCAGGTAGTTGCAACACAATTACAGAAGAGAGGAGGTCTTACTCACTACCCATCTCTAGCCCAAAATTACTTGATTCATACCAATAGTTACTGGTCTGCTTTAAAAACACTACTGTTTTCTATTTAAAGCTGTCAGACACAAACACTTGGGTTGCAGCATGGAATCAAATTAACCACCAAGCACATTTCTACTGCCAAGAATAAAAACTTAGAGCCATAAAACATGGTTTACTGTGCTAGAGTTAACTTTAAAGTTAACATTATTAACTTCCTTCCTAAGGAAGAGCACAATATTAGGATGGACACATTGCTCAGTGCCAGGCAATCATGGAGAAACATATTTCCAGTAATCATTGAAACTGTATCAGCTGGAGAAGGAAAAAACAGAGTCACTGTACACAACTACACAATTCACTCAAGAAAGACAAGGAAGCAAACAGGAAGATGATCAACTTAGTTTTTTGAGAAGCACAGAGTGTGACATTTGTAAATCTTAGTTGTGATGGTACTGAAATCAACAAAGACACCTTCAGTTACCTCCTCAGCCCTTTATTTTATCTGCAAAGCAGGGCTACATCTGTTCTGTTTCAGTAAGGAAATGGAATTTTTTTTCATAGGCTGTGTATTAATTAAGAAATCTTACTACACGCAGATTTTAGTTAGTTTTTAGAAATCAATTTTATAATCAAATTTGTGTCCTCTCTATCCTTTTGCTGAACTTGTTTCCAATAAAATATATCTGGTATTCTGGATCTTTCCTTTGCTATGTTTTCAGAGTACACAGCACATAATATTTAGTGTCATAGTTGTGTTGTTAGAGAATTGGTTTTCAAGGTAGACAATTAGAAAATGAAGGATAAGGAAAGAACCCAGAAGAACCAAGAAACTGTCATATTTCTTAAATACTTTCTAACTTTACAGAGTATGATTCCCTTCCTTTATCCCTTTTCACAATTATTTGTTAACCTATTAAAATAAGAAGATTTTGTGCTTTTTCTTTGAAGCAAGAGGGAAGTAACTGCACCTAAGTTCTCAGCCAAATCCTTGGAAAAGGGAAACCACCCCCAACACACATTCATGCACAAGAAGCAAGTGGTAGCATCATGGAACAGAGAACCCCAGACTTAGCTGGAAAGGAAGACACACAAGGAAGAACATTCTTGCCCTTAGAGCAGACCTGGGCCACTTGGGGCGCCTAAGGGGAAGGCCATATAACAGCAGGAACAAGTGCACAACCCAAGGGACTGCCCAGCCTTGTTTTGTCTTTCCATTTGGAGAGAGTGTGGGTGAGTTTTCATTTAGGAAAATCATCATGCCACCATGCACATGCCAGAACAGGGTCATGTTAAACAAAACTGTAATTGACTTTGTCTTGAAGGAGGTATGACCAGATTGCTTCCGCCTACTCAGAGACTTTGGTAAACAATGCCAGGCACTCATTCTTTTCTGTTACTGTGGGTCTATCGAACCAAACCAAATATGCCAGTCATTCTCCACAACCTGGGGTGCTAAGCAGTCTCAAAATCAAAGGAAAACAGGTACCAAGTTGAAAAATGGATAAAAGGAGAAATGACAACTGAGTCATCACCCTTAAAAATTCCTTTTAAAGTAGGTTTTTAAAAAGCAATATTCTCAAGAGGAAGGGGGAATGGGTAGTGTGGGGAAGTGCTTAGGTATCTTGATCCTATTTATTCATATTTGGAACAACAAAATGGCCACAGAAAGCTGGATAAACATGCCAGCAACTGTAAAAGTAATAACTGTTCCTCCCAAACCCGTCTCAGAAGCAAGAAGGAGTACAGTACTGCAAGGAATAATTCTACCATCCATAAAAACAATTCTGCTTTATGAAAATGAGTG
The DNA here is from genome assembly GCF_964194105.1 of Spermophilus citellus. Lineage (NCBI taxonomy): Eukaryota > Metazoa > Chordata > Mammalia > Rodentia > Sciuridae > Spermophilus > Spermophilus citellus. Next base: position 193,575,802 of record NC_138182.1, on the reverse strand, counting down.
ATGCAGGAAGCACACAAACATTCTCTGTATCTGAAGACATAAATGCTTATGGTGCACATGTTAGTATTTATGCTGTTCTGAATTATTCCCTCTTTAATTTCAAGTAACATGGTGTTACCTAAATTTAGGCATATCTTCTTTGTCACATTTTATGTTGCACTTGCGCTTGGGTTGACATCAATGTCTCAGTGCTGAAAAAACACATGCTAAAAATTATATTTTCCTTACTATGTGTTTCTTCTCTGCTATGGACTAATTCTTCTGATCTTGGTCATGAAAGCCAAGCAAATCAGATTTATGCTCATGGAAATATAACAAGAATTTTGGAAATGTTTGTGATCAATCCCAGATGTTCTGTTTGCTTAGATTCATAAAACTGGAAGAGAATTGCAAGAGAACTTAGGGGACTTTAGAATTGGAATTTTATATGGTTTGATGTCATTTACTAATGTTCCAGAAGGACAGACTACCTGAGCAAATGGGTTGTTTCTCCTAAGCCCCTAGAGTTCAAACTGATAAGATAAAACCCACTTTTGTGTAAGAGAATACCCTGTTTACAGATAAAGGGAATTCTGGCATCCCCCTTGTGAGGGTACCAGAAATCAAGTGTCAGACACCACAGAAGACTTTTAAAATTCTGGCATCAAGAGAGGTAAATGACACAATAATTCCAACAAATTAAAAACATAAAAAATCTATGAGACATGTAAAAATAGTCATTATTGTTTCCTAAATGTACTGATGATACAATATGTAACACAGAATAATATGTGCTAAATGTCTGTTCTTTGCATGGTGAATCTTATAAAGCATAATTCTGCTCAGTTATTCTTCAATCAAGAAATCATCTTATGGGGCTGCGGATGTGGCTCAAGTGGTAGCGCGCTCGCCTGGCATGCGTGCGGCCCGGGTTCGATCCTCAGCACCACATACAAACAAAGATGTTGTGCCCGCCGAAAACTAAAAAAAATAAAGATTAAAAAATTCTCTCTCTCTCTCTCTCTGTCTCTCACTCTCTCTTTAAAAAAAAAAAAAAAAAAGAAATCATCTTATTATTTGGCCTTCCAAATACTGTTTGCCTTGAGGGAATGGAAGAAGTTCACTATCATTTATCCAGCCCCTTGATGCTCAGATGACTATATTTAAATCATCAAAATAGTTGGTTGTTAGTCTAATTGTTACAGCCCTTCAGAAACAGGAATATTTAATCTCATTATACAAAATGCTTCCTTCATATAAATTTATTCTTTCTGGTTACTTTTAAACCCACAATTATGACAGTGAACCTTATCATGGCAGCAGATAGACTTTATTAGTTGGTAAAGAGTTGACAATGCATAGGAGGAGCAAATAGACTATGGTGGCAAATAAGAGAAACACTGGGAGTAGCTCATGAATGCATGGGCTACAGCACTGGTTTCCAAACTAGCCTACGTCAGAATCACCTGGAAGACCAGGAAACAGATTGTTGGTCCCACCCCCAGAGTTTCTAATTCAGTAAACCTGATGTAACCTAATGTCTAAAAGTTCACACTTCTATAAACTTCCCAGTGATGCTGGTGCTTCTGGTCCAGGGACATTTTGAGAATCACCCACCTATGATATTTGTTCCTTAAAAAACTCTAGCCTCCTGAGACAGAAATACATGTAATGGACAGATAGAAAACTCTCAGAAAAAGGAGCTTTTCCTTTCTCCTAGAAACTCTTTTCCCTTACCATAAGGATAACATCTATAAATCATTTGTTTCCCTAATGTTGGAACTAATTTCTCTCATCCAGAGGACCACAAGACTGCCAAATGGCTACTGCCCTGACTGGAGTATTGTGTCCCTGGGTATTTACATTTCAAGGGGGAATAAATCTCCTCAGAACATGTATATATCTCATTGTCCTAAAAACCAAGACACTGGGCATTTTGTCCCTGTGGGAGATTTTACTTATAAACCTAAGGGTTGAAATAAGAATTAGGTAATTTAGGATTCCAAAGAGGAGCTGCAGGAGGGAGGATAAAGCTCCCTTCTTTCCCATTACAATCATGGACAACTTTTTTCTTGTCATTCACCTGTGAAGTATCCAGTCACTCAGGTTGAACATTGTGCCTGACTTTTCTCAGGTCATACCAGAAATAAAGTCTGGGGCCAAAGGGATTGATGTGATAATACCTTGTGTGTGCTTTCAAGATAAATTAATAAAAATTAATATTAAAAATCCAACAGCAACATAGCACTGTAACACCTTCACTGAGATTAGGATGTATAGCATCTCCTGATAAGAGTCAGGATTATACCAACTGATTCTTTAAAAGGAATATTAAGAAATTTCATCCGGGGTTGGGTTGTGGCTCAGCAATAGAGCACTTGCCTAGCATGTGCTGGGCCCTGGGTTTTATCCTCAGCACCACATAAAAATAAATAAAATAAAATAAATGTACTGTGTCCAACTACAACTAGAAAATAAATATTTTTTTTTTAAAAAAAGGGAACTTCATCCAAATGATTTCTGCTGGGTAGAGGAAAAAAAAACATATGCTATGACTATGTTCTAATCTATTGCCTGTTAGATCATTAACCAGTTTCCAATCTAATTTAGCAATCTCCTCTAAACATTTTTTTATTGAATTTCCTATAAATGCCCAGTCTCTCAAATGCTTTTAGAATCAGTGTTCCATACTAGTGGTTCCTACATTAATTGAAGAGTCAAGTGAAATTGGTGACAGGTGTTTATATTTGTGCAAATCATCTTTTTAACCTTCTGAAAATTATATTTACTGGTGCATCCAATAGCCATCAACTCCAACAGAATATAGAGCAGGAGTCGGTAGGCCTACACTTCATTTGTGCTGCTTTTGCATCTCTGCTACTATGAAAAACTGTCTCTTTTCTTGACAAGAAAAAAAAAGACTCAGCCTATCTAAGACAGTACCTTCGTCCCATCTCAAATATTCGGTGTGTACTTGAAATGGGAAAAATGAGCCTCCTAGAACTTTCAGTAGCACAGCTCCAAGTTCTTCTAGACTTTCACATAAAATTCTTTTTAAATGATGCCTTCTTGAAGTTGTGCAATGCAAATGTCTCTGCATTGGCCCCACTGGATCTTAGAATGACAGGAAGGATCACTGAAGTGTATGTGTATTTTATCCATACTCAATGACTCTGTGCTTAGATAAACGCCCACTCATCTACAGGATAAAGAACCAACCATAGGTCCATACCTGCAAGTATATAATAAGTGAAGAAGGGGTAGTTATGGGCTGCTTAAATGTATATAATGAGCCTCAGTCTTTTCCATTTTTCTTGCTTCTATGCAGAAAGACACTTCCTTCTCTGTTCAAGTAACTGCATTTAGTCACTTCTTGATGTAATGCTCAGCAATGAAACAGCACATAGGGATGGAAAGACAAGGCAAGCCCAGCTGTCTCCATTTCTTTCTTTCAGTAGCACATTTGTTAAAGAAGCAAGTTCTGGTCTCTCTATCCAGCTACAAACATGATCTATAGTATAGCAGTCCCTGTAGGAATAGTTTTGCCAAATTGTTTTTGGGTGTGTAGTCAATGACCTATGTTGAAGCTTACATACACAATGACCCTCAGATGAGTTTGGTTGAGAATGTCATTCACTGTATCACATGATGATATGTCTATTAAGATTTCAGGAAATACCTGCCTGTCCCCAGATGCAGGGATATTTCTGCATCTTCAGAGCCACAAATATACTTGTATGTTATATAAAATTCACTCCAAATATTTCTTTTCTGAATGGCTGGCAGAATCTCAGACTCAAATCTAAGGCCCTTCTTGGATCTTTGTGGCTGCCAATCAAAAACTAATTCTGGAAAACAGTAATGTCCATAACTGGCATAAAATTTTTAATTAATGTCATTTCTTGCTCCATTTTAATATCAATGACTATTGATTTCTTCTCTTTACCCTTAACATTTTGCTCTCTCTTGCATTCATTCTTTCTTTCTCTCTCTCTCTCTCCCTCAAACACATACACACACATCTGTTAACTTTAGAACTTTCTGGAACAAGACAGGCAGTAGAAGAAAGTTGTTTTTTTCCTAAGGCCAGGGTTTAGTACATTAGCCCTTTGTTAACTTATGCCCTCCTAACTCATATATTATTTACCTACGATCTCTCCTTCCTTTATCGCTCAATATTTCTTCCCTACTCTTACTATGAGCACTAATTAGAGGCTTAGCCAATATTCAGTGAATTTTCAAGAAATGCATTTTTTTAATATTAAGTGTTTCTTTCAATGTCAATTAGTGGACAGATATTAAGGGGGATTGTTTAGGAGAAGTGTTTTTTAATTAATTGTCAATAGTTTTATATTCAAGTCTTTCTATACTAAAAGTAAAATTTATTACTGCAGAACATGTTTCTGGTTGTGTTTTAAACTTTCACTAGCCACCAGCAGCATATAAAACACCATAAAAAATGGCAGTAGGCCTAATTATAGCCCAGTGGGCAAGCTGCCTAAAATGGTAATTTCATTCCTCTAATATAATTCTGTTTATTTGGCCTGGCCTGTCAATTTTGGTTTTGTCATCTCTTATTCATCACAATTTTTAAATATCTGTATCTATCACTAAACTATCCCAAGCATTTTTACTCACATGAAGAAAAGAAAAATCTAATTTGTAGAGAATGTCTAAATACCAACTGTGTTATAAATTCTGAGATTTCCCTAATAATGTATCAATACAATCCAATAATAGTTCACCTTTCAATGGTTTTAATGTTGCAAATTCCAGACATTAAAATTTATGCTTTTAATTCTGTTATTTCCAAGAATTCAAAAATTATTCCCCTCAGGGAATAATTCCCCTAAACTTTTCTAAATGCATTATAATTTCTCATGCAGTCTGATTACTTGTGTAAGAGAAAGGGCGCAGTGGGAGTTACTCCTCTCCCCCCCCCCCCAAATGGTTGTGGTATGGAGTTTCACACACAGCGGGTGCTACCTGACATTTGTTGACTGTGAAAGGAAGACACACCTTCAGGGCCCACTTCCATCTCTCAGTCTCTGCACTGGCCCAGCGGTGATTCAGAATGCTGCTGCAGCTCCAGATTTCGGATTCAGGTTCCCTTGCAGTTTTCCATGACCTCTAGCTCATGCACAAACATAAGTGAGAAGTATCCCCAACATCTAGCATAAAAAGTGGGGAAGCAGTACTCTCTTCTCTCTTATCTAAACTGCATGCAGATGTATGAGACAGTCATTTAAAAAGAAATCACACCGCTCAGACATCTGTAATTCCTCCCACACCAATAGATCAACAGAGCATCTCCAGAAATACATCTCCTCTCCCCAAAATGGGTAAGTCCAAAACCTTTCCAAGTTTCAGGGCTAGATCACAAATTCATACTTGTCATTAACTAGTCTAAAAATCTCAGATAAGTTATAACCACTTTGATGAACTTCTTTTCTTAAGAATCCAAAAAGAAGTGACTAATATCTAGGACCCCTGCTGATATCTGAGCCACTCAAAACCATCATAAGAATTCTATTCTGGTATAATTTTCATTCTCATCTCCTTGCTTCATCTTCATGGCAGTTAGAAACTCACTTACATTTGGCATTTACAAACCCTAGTATACCTCTCAAACCCCCTCTAAGTATCTTGGAAGGATTAAAAAAAAAACAAAAAACTTTGTCTTGATTAGCTTCCTGAAGTTGCCATAACAAATTGTGACAAACTTGGTGGCTTAAAATAATAGAGATTAGTGCCCAGGGCAGTTGTGCATGCATGTAATTCCAGTAACTCAGAAATCTCAGGCAAGAGGATGGCAAGTTTGAGGCCAGCCTCACCAACTCAGTGAGACCCTGTCTCAAAATAATAAGTAAATAAATAATTTTTTTTTAAAAAGGGGGGGCTGGGGACATAGTTTAGTAATAAATCCCCAGTACCATACACATAAAAAATTTGTAATAGAATAAAATAATAGAAATTAATCTCCTCACAGTTCTGGAAGCCAGAAGTCTAAAAGTCCCATCAGTGGAAGGAAGCAAGGTGTTGGTTGTCTGGCTTTCTCCGGAGGAGCCCTTCTTCACCTCTTCAGCTTCAGATGGCTTCTGGCATTCCTTGGATTGTGCATCATCATTCTAATCTCTGCCTCCACTTCATAGGTCCTGCTCCACTGCTGCCTGTGACAAATCTGCCTCTGCCTTCTTTCCAAGTAGTTACCTGTGACTGCATTTAGGACCCACCCAAATATCCAGAATGTTCTCCCAGTCTGCAATAACTTCAGCTCATCTGCAACATTTTCACTACATACAAGATCACCCATGGTTTCCAAAGGATATTTTTTGAGGGGGCAGCACACCACATGCCTAAAACAGTATCAGCAGAGGAACCACCTTGAGTTCAAGTATAACTGATCAGAAAATTGAAATAGAAGGAGCAGTGGAGACTGCTACACTAGAACAGAGAAAGAGGAGTCTGCTAACAAAAAGTGAATCACTACATATATCCACCTTTCTTCACCCAACCTGACAGGAGAGTCGAAACTGTGCTTGGAGGAAACAAAAATCATAACACCTGAGTCATGACCATCTAGTAAAATGGAGGACAGAAATGTGGCACAGAACTGACAAGCAGGGATTAACCCAAAGCCTACACAGTGAACTAAAGGACTTGCAAGTTCTTCTTCTGACCTACTTCCAAAAGGCTATCAGAGAGCCCCACATAAGAGCTTCCTATATGAAAAAGATGAACAATTTCAGAGAACTACACCAATAAATCATAAAGTTGGTCACATCCCAATGAAAACACCAGCTCCCTCCCTAAACACTATAATAGCAATTCTCAGACTTTTTGATAAGAATCTCTATAATACACTTGAAGAGCTCTTTTTTATTCAGGTTATATCTATCAAATTTTACCACATTAGAAATTAAATTTGAAAAGTTTTTAAATGTTAATTTCAAAATAATAGCAAAATCACTACATAACAAAACAACATGTTTTTATGAAAAATATTTTCCAAAAAAAAGATATTAGTAGAATAGTTTTTTTTGCAATATCTTTAATGTCTATCTTAGTAAAAGACATTTGGATGTTTATATCTGCTTCTGCATTTAACCTGTTGCAACATGTTGTTTTACATGAGGTATATGAAGAAAATGCACCCACACAGCAATATATAGTTAGAAGAGGGAAAGATATTTAATACTTTTTCAGATCATTGCATATTGAAACTACACCATCACTTGAAAAGCAGTAGTTTCTTAAAGGCTAATTGCATGGCAGAATCTGAAACTATTTCAATGAACTTTTTAACTTTGTTACATTAAAGTCTATTGGTGTATCTTGCACTTTGAATGTGTCATTTTGTAACACTGTGAAATTTATCATTTGGAAAACCTTTGCTAACCAAGCAATACAGATCTTCCAAATGTTGAAAAATTTCATTATATAATATTTTTAAATCATATCTGCTAACATTTCCACTGATCTCATCAGTAAATTCTGTAAGTATTGGGAAATATCAAGTTCCCAGTAGCCAATACAAGTTTTCCAACCCATTAATTTTTTTCTTTAAAGCTTGAATTTTATCTTCAGAGGTAGTCAGTTGTTTTCCTTAAGTGATAGGTTCATTTTATTCATTTTTAAGGAAATTTCTTCCAAAGATCTACATCTGAATAACCATAGTTTGTCAGTCATGTTTTCAAGTAAAAATGGTCTCCTTGGAGGGAGAAAATGGTATTTCAACTCTCAAACAGTTACACTAGTGCTTTTTCTTGAGAATGTCATTGATCTCTGTATGCAGAAGTGCTATACGCATACTTCTCACTTTCTCGAATAAAATATTAAAAGCTGTGTACTTAATCCATAAGTTTTGCTGTGTCATCAAGGTCAGTCTCAAGGGAAGCTAGCATTCTCTTTGTGGCAATGAGTGGTGCTTAAGGATTCCAGTATAGCTTAGTGCTACTTCCTTTGTTTACAGCAAAGGCTTCAGCAGTTTTGTCCATCACTGTTTTGTACCATTAGAGCAAATGTTAACATAGTGAAAGAGGCAAATAAAATCTGGTATTAATACAAAAATTATTTTGACTTAATGAATTCCCTGCAAAGCTCTCTGAGACCTTAGGGACTATTGAACAACACCATGAGAACAACTGCCCTATTATTAAATGAACAAATCTTGCCTTCATATTCTGAGAACCCAATATGCATTTAGTCCTTTACACAAAATATGAAGAGTCGATAATCCTTTGTGTGCTGAGGGTTGCCCAAACCATCCTCAGGTTAAATGATTCACTGGGTCTTGCAGGACTCACAAAAGCTGACATACTTATGATTATATTTTATAACAATCATTAAAATCAGCAAAGGGAAAAGGCACATGGGGCAGAGTCCAAGAGAAACAAGGCACTGTCCCATCCTGGCATAGTTACAAGGGGATGCACTTAAATCTCTCAGCAATGAAGTGGTGACACAATGAAAGTATTGCCAATCAGGACAGCTCAGCTGAGCCTTGAGGTTCAGGGATCTTATTGGAGAGTCGGTCACATAGACAACCAGCACTTGTATCACTGACCTCAGCTACTCAGACTTCAGCTCCTCCTCCAGACAAAAACAGGTATTTACTATAAATCACATCAGCAGCATAAGTTATCTGATCAAACTGCTGTAGTGCAACCCAAGGCCTCAGGCTTACCAAATCAATCTTCCAGGCAGAATATCCCTAAGGCTCAGAGTTTATCACCCAAGAGCCAGCCAAAGGCCAATCTTGACTGCAGGATTTGAAACCCAGACTTGCCAGAGTTAACCCTTTCCTGCTCAACTCCTAACAACATGAAAGAAAGAGATGCAAAGAAAAAAAAATAAAAAGGAGATAGGAAACAAAGCAACATAATAGAAAATTTTAAATTAAGTATAATTAATTTTCTCAGTGAGAAAAAAGATATGTTAATAAAACAATATAAGGAAGCTACATAATGATCCAAAGATAAGAAAGAGTTCTTGAAAATTGACCCTCATCATAAAACATCCAAAATATAGAAGTTGATAAAATGGTTGAATATCAAAACAGAATAAATCACCAAAAAAATTAAATAACAACAAAAGAATTTCAAAAGATAGAAACATGAAAGGAAAAATAAAAACAAACAAACCCTAGAAATGATCCAGTATATCCAGTAAATAAGAATACTAACATGAGAGAAAAGGGAGGATGGCGAGAGAAATGGTGAGAGAAATAATACATTTTTTTCAGAACCAAAAGCATTTACAGTTTGAAAGAGCCAACCAAGTGACCAGAACAATGAAAAAATATCCATCAATACAGAATTTCAGAATTCCACAGATAATGAGATCCTAAAAGCTTCTAATGAGAAAAAGTCTGTTAATAGAAAAAAAAATGATTAAGAGAATGGTATCAAATTTCACAATAGCAATACTGAATACTAGAAGGCAATGAACCAGGCTTCAAAATCTAAGAGGAAATATTTTTTTCTACTTAAAATTCTGTTCCAAGCCAAAATATCAATCAAGTGTAACAATGAAATAGAGAATGGTTAAACACAACAGGGTATTTTAGGTGATATCCCAAGCACCATGCCCTTATGTAGGCTATGCTTCAGCAAACAAGGGAGTTAGGCAGGAAAGAGGAATTCATAGACTACAGACTCCAAGAAAATGGCTCAAACCACAGAGTATGAATGTCAAAGGTTCCACAAAGATCCCATGCATCACTTTCTTTCTGATTACAACTAATACAACCATGCAATCTTTGTTTGCTAAATAGTACTTGATACAAGTTAATAAACCTCCCTAATTGCAAGGCACCATTCCCACAACTTGGAGAATATGTTTTCTTTCATTTTCTGAAAGCTAAATATCACATAGGAGTAGAGAAATATGAGAAGATATAGAAAAAAAAAAACTTTGGGGAGTTATGCTTTATTTCCCTCTGGGAATAGCTCTAGTGCTTTTCATGCAACATTGCATGTCAAAAGACCCATGGGAACATTCTTATCTCCAGCTTACCAATGAAAAATGGCATTAGGAAAAAAGGTAATACTTTACCCAAGTTCACATGAATAGAAACTGGTGGAGCTGAATTTGAACACATGTAGACCCAGGGTCCATGCCCTTGAGCATACTCTATACTTCCTCTGTAGCCACAAATATGGAAAAGAATTGGTGGTAGAGATTCTAACAGTAGCACATGCTACTTAGGAAATATGTGCCAATGCAAAAGTCAGTCTTTAGCTAGCTCCCAAGGCAAAGCCAAATGCCTATATTATTTTATGCTGATTTTCTATCTTTCTTTTCAAACACCAAAGCTAGAAAAACAATGAGCAAAATGTCTATAAAATAGTAAGAATTGAATAAATAATAGCAGGTTGAATTAACAATCTCAACAATGCATCTATCCAAAATATTTTAAAAGTGAAAACATTTTCAGAGTTTATAAAGTTGATATAGTGAGCTTGATTTATACACAATCCATTCCTTGTGAAAAAAAATCTTATCGTAAACTAGATCTCATATGCATAATCACTCCCAAGTTAGTAATATTATGAATTTTAAGCACAAGAATTATGGGAGAAAATAGTGTTACCTTCTTAATTGATAGCAAAATGTCTAAGTTTGAAAAGTATCATTTTTGTTCAAGTTGTAATTTACAAATATTGAAATAAAAATTGTCTTGATTAGTAACTATATAGGATCAAATTTTATTTATATTTTAATCTATTATGAATAAGGAAGAAGGTACACTTACAGTATTTAAAATGTATTTCGCAGCAGAGATACATATAAGATTTGTATTTCAAATACTGCATGCACTCCAAATATCTAAACCAATTTGTATTTATTGGATAAGGAAAAAAGGTCAATTTCTAATTTCACAGAACATCAGTGTGTACTTTCAAGGTATTGATTTTGTCTCTGACAGTTATTGTATTCCATTAGAAAATTATAGCTTAGAGGTTACTAGAAACATTGCAGAATATTACATGTGCACTATGGCAATTTATTACTCAGCTTTCTCAATTTCATTCTCTTGGGATCTCACTTTTTTTAATGTAGACTGTTAGATATACAATACCATAATGAAATAATGATTAATTCAATTTATTAATTGGATCAGAAGAATCTTCAGAATCATGAATCAGACCATTGTTCTATTTCAAGTTCTATTTAGTTATAATCTAGGAACAAAAATACTATAACAAAAATTTCACCAATGTTCATGAATCTATCCTTTATGAAATTTTCTTAGACTTATTCAAATTACTTCACATATAATAAATTCTTCAAAAGTTGACTACAATTATCAATTACTGTCTCTAAGTTATTTTTATTTACCAAATTCCACTAAATATGGAAATTAACTTTACTTTTAGAGGTTGCAGTATCTTATCACAAACATATTACATGGCATTTTTTGGAATGGGCAAAACCAAATAATAAACAGCAAGGGGGGAAATTTGTTTATTACTCATCTGTTTAATCTGTAAAAAGCAAAAGGCAGGGAGAAGCTAAGGACCTCATATGAGATAGATTGTGTACAAACACTTATTAAACTATACTGCACTATGCAAACTAAAGGTGTTATTGACATGGAAATCTTGAGACATTTCCTCCTGTAACTGTTCAGCATCAGAAAAGACATTAGAATCCTTAGGATTTTGGAACTGCACAGGCCCTATTTTAATCCTTCTAAAAAAAGGTGATGTGGCTATACAACCAGTTGACATAAGAACTAAGTTTCTATCATTTCAGAAGAAAACCTAGGTATAAATTTTGGGGATTCCAAATTAGACAGCAGTTATTCAGATGTGATGCTAAAACCACAAGCAACCAAAGAAAAAAAGTTAATTACAATTTACCAGAATATAAAACATGCTTCAAAGGACTCCATCAAGGAAGTAAAGAGATAATCCAATGACTAAAAGAAAATATTTGCAAATCATATAACCAATAAGTGACTTATATCCAGAATATAGAAAGAATTATAACTAACTAATATAAAGACAAATGGTCAAACTTTCAAATAGCAAAATGGTTTGATAGACATTTCCCAAAAGAAGATATATAAATGGCTAATAAAAATATGAAAAGATGTTCGACATCATTAGTCATTAGGTAAATGCAAATACCAATAAGATGGTCTTGTGTGTGTGTGTGTGTGTGTGTGTGTGTGTGTGTGTGGTGCTGGGGATTGAACTCAGGGTCTTGTATGTTCAGGGCAAGCACTCTACCAACTGAGCTATATCCGCAGCCCAGGATGGCTATTATTAAAACAGTGTTGGTAGAGAAATTGTGGTTTGCATACATTGCTAGTAGGAATATAAAATGGTACAGTAACTTTGGAAAAACAGTTTGGAAGTTCCTCAACATATCAAATATAAAGTTATAATAAGACCCAGCAATTTCACTACTAGTTACCTTTGTATGAAACTTATACTTATTCCTCACAAAAATTTGTATATGAAGAGCAACACTATTCATAACAGCCATAAAAAAAGAAACAATTCACATGCCCATCACTTCATAAAAGAACCAACAAATGTGGTGTATCCAAACAATGTAATACCAGCTGTCAATAAAAACGAATGAAGTACTGACACACACAACAACAAGGATAACTTTGAAAACATTATGCTAAATGAAAGAAGCCAGACAACAAAGGTCATATATTGTATGCTTGAATTTATATAAAATGTCTGGAACAGTCAGATCTGTAGAGATGGAAAGTAGATTAGGCACTAAGAGAGTCAAAGGGGAAATGAGGGAGTGAATATTAATGGGTACAGAGAGGAGAAATGTTCTTAAATTTTAGTGATAGTTGCACAGTTTTTTAAAACCATTGAAATGTATATACATTTTAAATGAGTGAATTTTTATGGTATGTAAATTATTTATCAGCAAAGGTTTTAAAAAGAAAGTTCACAGCAATAGTATCTTTAATGTTGAAAATAACCTAAAAATTCACCAATAGTACAACAGATAAATGAATTTGCATAGTTATACTCTGAAAAGTCCATAGCATGAAAATTAATAAATTTTATACAATAGCATAAATAGAGAGGAATCTCAAAATCATGTTACTGAATAGACTAACAAACTCATTTCTATTTATAGAGTTCAAATACTAAAATTAAATGAAGTAATTTCTTTCTGACTCTATTTCTCACTCAAAGGAGAGGGTCATAATTAAAAATTTGCTCATAAAGTCTTCACTTTTTAACACTAAAAATATTTTGCTGTGAAAAAAGGCCTGTGCTTTATAGAAATAGATACAATTAATATTTTTACCTTCATTCTGTACTTTATCTTACCCAAATCTTATTTAAAGAAAAAAAAATCTCTTGACTTCTGAAATGTAAACATAGACAGGTGAGTAAATTCTAAACATTACAAAAATGCCCCTTAAATATTACAAGGGTGATTAAGGAGTAAGTCCACTTGGTCCCAACAGTGTGGCTTGCAAGTTAAGAGAGTCTGAGTACAGCAGCCCTTCCATTTTAGTTGGTCATAAAAATCTTCATAGAGCCTCCTAATACTTCCAATACCTTTTGTTCAACATAGAAACCAGTTATCAAATAGAAAACCTTTAAACTTCAACTCTCTTAATTTTGAGGCAGTTTTCCCTTTTTGGAATTCTCTGATCAGGTGTTTAAAGTCAAAGGAAAACAAAGCCATACTAACTGCCATTTAGTTTTTTCACTGGTTTGTAGATGGTTTTAGGTGGTAGCATCTCTGAGAGACAAGTGATTGACAAGATCAGTGGGTTTCTGGATTCCACTAAGAGGAGATTCTGACTCAATGAGGCTTAGACACTTGTATATTTTAAAAGGCACTACAAGGAATTTTGAAGAAATTAATGAATTGGAGATTTCTTAATGTCCTAGCTCCTCTTACAGTTTTACATTATAAAGTAATTTAACCATGTAAACCAACAAGTTGGTAACATCATTATGGTCCTGAGCTGGTCAGGTCATCAGATACAAGCTTTAGAAGACAAACACACTTTGCCTGTGATAGGGGGAAAAACTGTGTTTTTTCTAGTAAGAAAAGCTGGAATCCCATCCCATAAAGAAAGCCCAACAGGGGTTCAACACTGTAAGAGTATCCAGAATTCATTCCTTAAATGATGTATATTCTTTTTTTTTTTATTTTATTGTTGGTTGTTCAAAACATTACATAGTTCTTAATATACCATATTTCACAGATTGATTCAATTCTTACAGAGAAATTGAGAAATTATGTGATAAGAAGTTCTCATTCCCTAGTCTTGTGGTAATATTTTTCTTTTAGATATGTATAAACAATCTCCACACAATTATTGGGTCTCAGGTCATACCCAAAGGTTTCCATGCCTTTCTGTAAAAATGGAAATTAAAAATCAAGAGAAAATTATTAAGCTCTAGATTTCTGTTTCTCCAATTTAGTAATGAAGCAACAGTATGATATGTTAAAGACACTTAGAATGAAGGCACAGAGCTGAGTCTGGTGGAATGCTGGCCTTGCATGCTTGAGACCCTGAGTTTGAACTCCAGCACCACAAAAAGAAAGAAAGGAAGGAAGGAAGGAAGGAAGGAAGGAAGGAAGGAAGGAAGGAAGGAAGGAAGGAAGGAAGGAAGGAAGGAGGGAGGGAAGGAGGGAGGGAGGGAGGGAGGGAGGACAGATTTAACTCTGCATGTCTTTTATGGTTATTAAGATAATAGTTATCTCCTACAGAGTTCCCAGACGTGTTAGAAATCATCTAATTTTTTTTAAATGGTTGTCTCATAAGGTCCTTAGATTCCTTTGAAGGGTAGATTTTCTCTTGGGTTTTCCATGGATGTCACTTCCTGCAGACACATGTTCATGGAAGTCAGAAGTATTGCCCAGATAGTGTAAGGAAATGTCACACAGTAGTCCAGCCTAAAATAAAGAGCTGAACACTTTTTGGTTTCTGCCTAGTCCTACCATAGTCCCACCAGGTTCCTCTGCAGCAGAGCAGGTCTGCTTCTGATGGTCCTGCTTCTACAAAACAGCATACTGCAAAGAGGCTTCCTCTCATTCCCTTATTTCTGCCTGGGACAGGTTTATTGACTCAACTTCTCTTTCTTTAGAAAAGAAGTTACATAAATTAAAACTTTTTTCTGGTTAGGGTGACGAGAACAAGGTTATTTTTAGATTCCTAATATATTTTGAGAGAATGTTTACTAACCATTAAATACTAAACATCAACATGCCTTTTGGTTTTTAATCTTCCAAAGAATAAAAAAATAATATGACACTGAAAATTTTATCAGAATATCAATATGTGTTTTTTATTCTCCTATGCATAGGTATTTTCCCCTCCTTAATCCCAAAGTGGTTTCTAAGCTTACATTTTTCCCTCGACTTGCCTCAAGTGCTTTTATGTCTAAATATAAAACAGAAACTACTGAAATATGACACCTTTTCCTGGTTTTCATGTTCAAAAACTTAAAAGTCATAGAAAGAATCACTGGGTCATCTCAGAGAAAGAAAAGAGGGAGGTGATGGCTTGGAGTAAAGGGAGTAAGAGAATGTCTCTGAAGAACAGAGGGACCACAGCTCATCTCCACAGAGATGTATGTACATGACCCCTCCCCAAAAGGTACCTGGCTCTCTGATGTACTTTAAAGGTAACCTGTGGAGGATAAATGAGCATAGAATACTAAGAACACATCCATGGGTGCCTTGGACAAAGATCCTACACCCTGTCTTAGCACAGATGTGACAATGCTGATATGTGTCCTAGGAAACTAGAAAGAGATAAGAACTGAAGACCAAAGGAATACAACAATTTGGACTGTGGAGGACCCCTGAAACATCTGGGTGATCCGAGTAGCAAGAACAGAACCTCCATGATGATTGCAATTGAATTTCTAAGTAGCCTACCTTGAAAGAGTGTCTGGAGAAAATCTGACTGAGAAAAACAAAGGGGATACAACTGTCTCTTATTTCCCCAAGTTACAGAATAAATAGGAAATCTTATATATTAACAATATTTAATAGTAAAATTCTTTGTATATATGCCATATCTTTGCAGATAGAACTCTTCCTGAAAACCACTAATCAGTGCTTTCAATGTAAAGAAAGGTCATCTGTAGAATCATGAAGATATTTGATGCAATAGCCACAGCAGAAACATGCTTTTGTGTTCACAATGTGGAGAATGAAATATAATAAATTACTTTGAGTTATACATGAAAGCCAATCACTTCTTCTCAACTCACAGTGGAATAAAACCAAAAAGAAATGAAATATAAAAATGCCAGACCCCCAGTTCTAAAAGTATCATTGAATACTTGCTGAAAATATCAAGTAAAGAGAGTCAGTTTACCCACAATGCAACCATGATTCAAGTATGTTTTTTGAATAAAGAATTTAAAGTGCCTTAAGACTGTTTGATGATTGCACATTTATTTTTATAAAGAAAGCTGTAAATATATCCACTCTTTTTTACACCCCCTGGATTTCTTTCTTACCCTCTTGCATTTTATTCTCATCCCATTTTTACTTTAAATTTTCCAATTGAGTAAACCTTAAGCTCTAAATACAGGACTTTTGAAAATATTTTCCTTTTTCTACAGTAAGCTAACTTTGCACCAGGTGGGCTGCCCAAACTCACTCCACAGGAATAGAAAGACTTCTCCCACAACTTTATCCTGAACTAATCCTTCACTGAAAGAGGAGTACTTGTAAATTTATATTATTTTAAGTTTTGTAAGAAGTCAATGTGTATGAGATGAATTATCACTCACATCTGCCATCTCTGACTTGTACAGAGCCAAATGGCTGACTTCCCAACAATTGCCAACTCCACAGAGCATTTCCCACCACTTGACACCAAGCGCCATCTATAGGTTAGGATTAGAACACAAACAATTATAATTAAGACTAATAGAGTAACCAGGGACCCTCTCCAGAAAGGAAACAAAGGAGCATTCCTAATTCCATACAGAAGTCCCTAGGCTTGACATGCATTGTTGAGATACATACCAAAGGATGCATACGCCCCTAAATTTCATGGTTGGATTTTTTTTACATTTTTGCATGCTAAGTAGCCTCTGAAACCCTCATTGAGGTGGACTCCATGGCAGAACAATTCAGCCACCTCCCCCCCCAAAAAAAGAGTATAAAAGGTATTTACTGCCTAAAATGGTATGCTTGCCCTGAGAAACTGCACTGCTCACAAAGTAGTGGAACTGTGGAATACAAATAGATTGAGACAAAAAAAAATGCCCTATTAAGACTGCAACAAAGATCTTAAGGGAATCTTCTGATTTTGCGTCTGTAAAACAGGCATAATAGCTCCCAATCTATTTCACAGGCACATACCAAAATAGACAAATTTATGCAAGGCTTTGTTCTTATTGGTTAACCCTGAAGAGCCCAATCCACTTGTTATTTATTTAGTGACCTTAGGTCACAAACAGATCATTTATTGAATTATTAAAGCACAGACATATCATTCAAGGAATTCATATCCTACACTTGGTTAAATGTATTCAATGGCTCTTTTTACATACATTTTACTAAACTAGAATCATAAGATCAACAAACTACCTTTCATTTTCAGTTATAATTAATAAAAAAATTGATTCTGAAACATTTTTGCTAGAATGAAATCATTCTTTTAAAAAGTTCTGTGTATGTGTGTTGTGTGTCTGAATGTCTGTGTGTCCTAGTTCGGACTCTAAGAGGGTCAAAATTCAATGACACACCACCAATAGCAATAGTCATCTCTGGCCACCCAGATTTTGATTTCCATATACTATTTTCTACTCAAAACAACAATGCTCCTTGTTGTCATACTCCCAAACAAGTTCCATAGAGGAAACCCCCATTTTAAAGACTGACTAACAAGTGTAAAATAATATTATCTAATGACTAAATGTTAAGACTAGCTATAATAGAGATACATAAGGCAGTTCTATATAAAAAATAAGTTAAGCACATTATTTTTGAAGAAGATAATTAAAATTATTACAGATAACATTAATAAATTTGGAATTATTGCTTCTTAGAACAAATATGGCCAATCAGAATACTCAATATGCTCCTTGCCCTAGGGAAGCCAAACAAAGATATCAGATGAGAACAATGGTCCCACAAGACTGTACTCTGTCTGAATGATGAAATTTTATGTAAGAAGAACAATAGATAAAATAGGAAGTTCTTTTTCTTTCCCCTGAAGGAATACATCACAGCCCAGGACTAACATATTCACCCATTTTTAAAAAATATTTTCATTAGTTGTTGATGACATTTTTAAATTTTATTTATTTGTATGAGGTGCCAAGAATCAAATTTAGTGCCTCACACATACTAGGCAAGCACTCTACCACAGAGCCACAATCCCAGCCCCCCAATTTCTTACTTTAAGCACCAGCGGTGCTTATCCCATAGAAGAAATTAACATTTTCCTTTCTATGTAGGCTTATACCAACTACTGAAATAGTCAAGAACTAGAGGAGCCATAAAAAAATAACATTTTTTAAAATCTTCTAAGTAAATAATTCCTCTTCTGCTCAGGAAACAAGACTGAACCCCCTAGGCACTTCATAGGCATTAACTTAATTCAACAAGTATTTACTATCTACCTACTATGTGTCAGATACTATACTAGTTCCTGGGGATACAACTGATAGTAGACAGCCTCTTCATCCCCAATGATCTCCCCTCAATGTTCAGCTTTGTGTAATCCCCTCTCCTTGAGTGTGGGCTTGACCTAGTGACTCTCCTCTAATGAGTAAAAATGGCAAAAATGTATGATGTCACTTCCAACACTGGATTATGAAAATACTGTGGTTTCTGTCTTGGATGCCCTCTCTCACCCTGGAGAAAACCAGCTGTGTGTATGGAGGCAGCCTTGGCCCACATGAATTACCTCAAAAGCAGATTTCTAAGCCTGCTAACAAACACAGGAGTAAGCTTGAGAGTAAACCTTCAGCCCAGCCTGACTGCAACCTCAGGAGACATCAGAAGCCAGAGGCACTCAGCTAGACCACACCCAGATTCCTGACCCACAGGAACTGTAAGATGATAGATGTTTACTGTTTTAAGCTGCTAAATTTGGCTGTAATTTGTTATGCAACAATAGAAAACCAATACACAATGGTTTGTAAGGCAAATAAGGTTCTTGCCTAAGTGGAATTTATAATTGAGTGGGTAGAGATGGGTGATAAACATGAACACGATAATAATTTTACATAGTTTTCAATGTTATGGAGAAAGTAAAAATAGGATAATGGATTTGAAGGTGACTGCATAAGTGGATGGCAAAAGAAGACCTCACTGCAGCAACTTAGTAAGCCTAAGTATTTGAGGCAAAAGGCGTATGGTATCATAAAAAAAATTAAATGAAAAAACACATATGAAAATTCAAACATCTTCTGTTAAACACTAAAGAAACTTGCAAAAATGTATAACACCACCATTTTTTGCTACTTTCCTATTTTGAAAAAATATAGCTATTTTTAATTATATATATTATATATTATTCTTTCTAAATAATGAACTAATATATATTTTAAATTTCTGTTTCAATTTTTAGTATAACAAATGTTGGTCAGTATAATTCACATAAAGTCTATTGCAGAACATCAATAATGTTCTAGTGTTAAGGGATTCTGAGATCAAGATGCATGAGAACTGCTAGTGTAGAATATGAAGCATTGTATGGAATGTAAATGGATCTTATTCAAAGTTGAATGGGACAAAAATCCACTGAAGGATTTCTAAATACAATGATGGGATCTAATTCAAGTATTTAAAAGATTATTTGGGGTTCTCTGGGAGAAAGGACTTGGAGGGGAGGAAATGAGCTCTATCAACACTTGACAATTACCTACTAGTGTTTTCATGGGAACCTAAAGAGCATAGTTCTGAAACTGAGTTGAATTTCTTACATTAGAAAACATCAGATAACAAATAACCCAATTAACAAATGGGCCAAGGACCTCAACAGACACTTCTCAGAGGAGGACATACAATCAATCAACAAGTTCATGAAAAAATGCTCACCATCTCTAGCAATCAGAGAAATGCAAATCAAAACCACCCTAAGATACCATCTCACTCCAGTAAGATTGGCAGCCATTATGAAGTCAAACAACAACAAGTGTTGGCGGGGATGTGGGGAAAAAGGTACACTTGTACACTGCTGGTGGGGCTGCAAAATGGTGAGGCCAATTTGGAAAGCAGTATGGAGATTCCTGGGAAAGCTGGGAATGGAACCACCATTTGACCCAGCTATTGCACTTCTCGGACTATTCCCTGAGGACCTTAAAAGAGCGCACTATAGGGATACGGCTGCATCAATGATTATAGCGGCACAATTCACAATAGCTAGACTGTGGAACCAACCTAGATGCCCTTCAATAGATGAATGGATAAAAAAAATGTGGCATCTATACACAATGGAATATTATGCAGCACTAAGAAATGACAAAATCATAGAATTTGCAGGGAAATGGATGGCATTAGAGCAGATTATGCTAAGTGAAGCTAGCCAAGCCCTAAAAAACAAATGCCAAATGTCTGCTTTGATATAAAGAGAACAACTAAGAACAGAACAGGAAGGAAGAGCATGTGGAAAAGACTACAGTAAACAAAGACGAATGGGGGGAGAGAAACGGAGAGAGAAGGGAAAGCATATGGAAATGGTAGGAGACCTTCAAGGATACATAAAATTATAAGAGGCTATGAGGGGCAAGGGGGAGGGAAAAAAAAGGGAGAGAATTGAACAACAGCAGGGGAGATAGAGAGGGAAGATGGGAGGGGAGGGGAGGGGAGGGGGGATAGTAGGGGATAGGAAAGGTAGCAGAATACAACAGACACTAATATGGCATTATGTAAAAATGTGAATATGTAACAGATGTGATTCTGCAATCTATATTTGGGGTGAAAATGGGAGTTCAAAACACAATTTGAGTCTAATGTATGAAAGACGATATATCATGAGCTATGTAATGCTTTAAATAATCAATAAAAAATTAAAAAAAAAAAAGAAAACATCAATCCTATGTGAAAACAACCCATATCTATATCTCTATTATGCAACTGAAGAACTGCTATTATCACATTAATTTTAAAAGACACAATTATACAAATCCTGATAATTTAGCATTGCAATGTACAATGCTCTTTTTCATTTGTTTTAGGGGCCCTGGTAATTTATCTCAAGCCTGGGTGTTGTGTGATGTCACTTCCAACACTGGACTTTATCCACGTGTACTATGTAGTTTCTAAGAGAAATTTTATGTCAGTGACATTTTCTGCAAGAAGAAACAATCAGGAAAGAGGGCTACCTGCCTTTGGAGTAGGCTTCACTTTTGCCTTTGTGAAATTCCCACTTCTGTAAACTGACAGTAATGGAATTTCACCTACCTTATAAACAGCACTTTCCAAGATGGATAAAATGTTATCTCTAGCAATGGCATACTACAAAAAAATAGAAAATAAACAAAGCAGACCCCCAAATCTTCCAATTTCATTACATTGTTGTGTGAAATGTGGTGGATTTTTTCCCTTGCCAAATATCCATCCACAGAAACAACAGGATCTAATCTGAAGTTCTATAATGTAAGAATCTCAGTAAAACTGAATTACTTAGATGTTTTAAATATCTTTATTAAGCCTCTCTGCCAACTCTGACTTTCTGCCAATATTTAGGACCGTAGCTAACTAAAAAGTTTTAGTTTTATTTTTCTGCCATAAGCAGTGTTGTCAGAAAATATAGCTAAAATGCTAGGGAAACCCAAAATTATGTTTCTTTCTGAATCATATGAATTTCTGAACCTTGTTCATATTTGCCTTTGTGAATTAGTCACACACTAAGGTAGATGTCTATCTAATGTATTCTAAATACAAATGCCAAATGCTACATCTTTCTCACTGTCTTCAGTAAATCCCTGACCTCTAGATATGTAAAAAGAAAAAGAAGGGGAAGAGGAAGAGAAAGAGAAAGAAAAAAAGAATTTATAATTTATAAATTTATAATTTATAATCTTGTTTCTAAGAAGAAAAGAAGCTGAAAGGCATAAAGGAATAAAATGTAAAGGAACAAATAGAAGTGAAAGTCTGCTAAGAATCTGGTATAGTATAGCTGATTTAAGCTAATGTACTATTTTAACCTAAAATTGCTCATGGGCTTTTAACTGAGAAAAGTAAGCAGTACAAAGATCTGGTTTTTATTAATTCTCTTTGAGCCAGCTTTAAGCAGCCAGTTTAATATAGCTATTGACCAATGGCAGAACAGAAATGTCTCCCCTAGCTATGTGATTATTAAATCAAACATGAAGTAAATGCAAACAAACCTGATATTAAAAGGTATAGATAGCTTCTCTAAAGTAAAAAGTATGGTATTTTTTAAGCACTCTTTGCAATCTAATGGAAATTGCCAGAGCAAATATTAAATAGTGGGTTTAAAATAGAGCTTGATTTGCAAAAAAAAAAGAAAAAAAAATCATTTCATGCAAATTCTCAAAACTGTATTTAAAGCAAAGCATATCAGGCTTATTAACTTATTTGCATATAACTAGGACAAAGAAACCCTGGAACTCACTTTAATTTCCTTCTACTTCTCTGCATCCAATATCATTTTTCTCACTCTTACTGACAACCTCTGAAGACCCCACTGTTCCTGATCTGGAGGGTGTTAATTGCCATATGATGCAGGAAGGTTTAAATACAAGAAGAATTAAGTATTCCAGGGCCAACCTTCCATGTGGAAACTGCCAGCTCCATGTGATTTTGAAAGTTCCAAAAGGTCCTCCTGCCTCTACCTTATTTTGCCCACTAACTTCTACCTCAGAGGCAGAAACTTGCATAGCTTACATTCCAACCCAAGATAGGAGTGACATTTTCCTGAATACCAATATTACCTAGGCAATGTAATATAACAAAGTTTCAGTGAATGATAAAAGAATTAATCTCTAAGGGTTGTTAACCTGCACATTAGTAAGAGACTGCAAAATTCAGATTAACTAAAGTGGAAATTTCATCAACAATGGATGAAATTAGGCAGCTATAGGGTCAATAAACCGGGACCTTGATGGATAAGTAACATTGTATATAGTAGTGGATGTTCACTAATGAGGAAAAGTCAAACTTCTCACTGGTACAGAAATGCAAAGTCTCAAGAAAAATCTGAAAATTAGATACAGGGAAAGTTAGGTATCAAAGAGGCAAATCATGTGTACAACAGAGGAATTTTGACATCTTAAAGGTTTCATGCAAATCTTAGCACTTGACGAGAAAAAAAAAATGATCAGCTCTATACTCAAATATTTTGAAAGCATAGCATGGAAGTGAAGTGGAATTGTTCAGTAGTTCAGCACTAATGATCTGTAACAGGACTGAAGACAAGTCTGGTGATTTAAGATTAAAAAAAAAAACAACCACAGTGAGTTGATGGAGGAGGGTGAATAAGTAAAATCATCAACAAAATATACTCAAGAAAGTAAGACATGAGCTCTGGTTATGGGGACCAGGAGTAATCACTGAGAGAGAAAGAAGCAAGAGAGGGATTTAGGGATGAAAAAGAGGAGATAAAGGGTGTGGATAACTAAAGAAAAGATAGCATTCCGAGGAGAAAAAAAAAATGTGTAAAGGCGCAGTGTCAATCCTGAAAGGGACAAGCAGAGTAAAAACTATTAAAATGACCTGGATAGAGCAAAGTGGAGGACATTATTGAATGTTCACTGCATAGACCTGGTGGAGTGGTAAGAAGTACAGACTGTGAGAAGAAAAGGGGGTGCCATAGTTTGGGTATAAGGTTTCCCCTGAAGGCTCATAGGCAGAAATGTTCAGAAGTGAAATGATTAGATTATAAGAGCTGTGACCCGACCAGTGGTTTAATCCATTTGATGGCTTAGTAATCTGAAAGGACTACTGTACTGAGTGGTAACTGTAGGCAGGTAGTGTTTGTCTGGAGGAAATATAAACCTTTGAAATTTATATTTTGTTCCTGGCTCCTCACATGCTTTCTCTGCTTCCCAGCTGCTCAGAGCTGAAGAACACTCCCCCACTAAGCCTTTCTGCCATGATAGTCTGTCTTATCTCAGGGCCAGAGCAATGAAGTCAGTCAACCATGGGCTGAAACCTCAAAATCCATGAGCCCAGAATCATTTATTTTTCCTCCTCTAAATTGTTCTTTGTCAAACATTTTTGTCACAGCAACTAAAGGCTAACTAATACAGAGAGACACTAAGCACAAGCCATTCAGAGGAAATTAAAGGAAATAAGAGAGCCAAATGATAGCTCAAGAAAGAAGCAGCATTAATCAAAATTTTTTTCTCAAGGTAGAGAAAATCTAAAAGAGAATGTATATCTTGTCTCCTCCTTCTGGTTCTGAACAGTATAAAATGGGCACATGAGTAGGCAAGAATTATTCTGACCAAAAATCTTTCCAGAAAAGGGACCTGGAGAAAATTAACTACCCCTTTAAAGTAATAGATGTTGGCTTCAACTCCACAAACATTTGGTAAGGAATGCAGGCCATTCCTCCAAACTCCCTACCCCATCTCACTCCCATACCTGAGACACTACCTGCTTTCTAGCAGTTTCCCAGTTTGCCCCTATGCTGCACTAGTAACTGATTGAAAGACCTATTCCCTTCCCTTGTTTTCAGCTGAAGAACATTCATTTGCTTCTAAACATCATTTGCCTCTAAATCAGGGTTTCTTAGTGTCTGCATTATTGTCATTTTGGACCCAACAAATTTTTGTTGGTGGAGGGAGTGGGATAGCTGGATTCTATCCAGTGCACTGTCTGATATTTAATGGTTTCCCTGGCCTTTCCCCACTAGGTGTCCATAGCACTCTCTCCCACAGTCCTGACAATCAAAAATATCTATAGACATTGCCTAGTGTTCTTTCCAGGGCAACATATCCCACCTCCTCAGTGAGGATCCCTGCTATAGATAATTTTCTTCCTGATTCTCTCTGCAGACCAATATAGGCACCTCCTCCACCTCCACTTCCCTCATACTGCCTGTCTCTGGAAAAAGTAAATGGCTATATTTTTCTTTCCAAAAATTTTTCACTACAGGTAACTGATAAGGCTTCACAAATATAATCATGATAAAACCACAGCTTCAAGAAGGCTCACATAGTTGCCACACTCCCTAGATTCTGGGGAAACATGAAGTGAACGAGTGTCACAGTTCCCATGTCCCCTTCCTGGCCTTTTTCCTAGCTAATGCGTAAGATATGCTGCATCCCAGTTGGTGGTGAGACCAATGCTGGGTCCCTTCCCAGCTCATGATCCTGTCAGACACAGATATAAACTAGCATGGCCATTGGATCTGGTAGGTTTTGCGAACAGTTCTCCATCTGGCCTTGGACCGACCCAGTTCTCTCCCCACCCTTATTTCTCTTAGTTCTCAAGAACAAATGAAGAGTGTGCTGAGAACATAATGTTCTGAGATAAGAAGGGACTAACCAGTCCCCCTGGCCCTGAAACAGGATGTCTTTCAATGCTGTAGCCCAAACACTAATGTTTTCCTAAAATATAAAACTCAGAGAGGAGTACTGTCTGGGACCCTTCAGCTGGGGTGCAAGGGGGGCACATGAAACATACTCCATCCCCCACTCTCCACCAGATAGCTTTCCTGAGCCTTGGGGAGCTGGTTGCCCCTTGCTACTTACTGTCAAGTAATAACCCTGTTTCCCATAACTATGTGTGGGTGTTCTCAGATTTGCTTCATTTCATTGTCAAGTATTAGCTGCACAATCACCCCTTTTAAATCTTTTCTTCATTGGTGCATACTAATTATACAAAATGGTAGGTTTTATTGTGGCATATTGGTGAACACATGAAAATATAATCTGATCAGTTTTACTCCCCAGTACCTCACCAACCCTTCCCTTCTTCCTCCCACTTCCTTTACCCTACAGGTCTCTGTTATGGTTGATAGATGTGTGTCCTCCAGAATCTCATGTGTGAGAAAATGCAAGAACATTGAGGTGAAATGACTACTTATGAGAGTTGTAACCTAATCCATGACTTGATCCACTAATACGGATTAGCCCATGGTAACTGTATGCAGGTAGAGTATGGATAGAGGAGGTACTTCACTGGGGGCATGCCACAGGGGCATCTGTTTTGTTCCTGGTGAGCAGCTCTCTCTCTCACTCGCTCTCTCTCTCTCTCTCTCTCTCTCTCTCTCTCTCTCTCTCTCCTTTCTTGTGGCCACATCCTGAGTTGCTTTTCTCCATCATGCTCTTCTGCCATAATGTACTGCCTCACCTTGGGCCCAGAGCATGGCATCAGCAGTCTATAGACTGAGAGCTCTGAAACTATGAACCAAAATAGACTTTTCTTCCTCTAAGTTGTTCTTGTCAGATCTTTTTGTCAAAGCAACAACAACAACAACAAAAAAAAAAAAACTGACTAAAACCGTCTTCCCTTTTTTGACTCCCTTTTTTCTTCTTCTTCTTCTAGCTGCTACATATGAAATAAAACATAATTTTCTCTCAAGTTTGACTTATTTTGCTCAAAATTATAGTCTCCAATCCATCCATTTTCTGCAAATGACATAATTTCATTCTTCTTTATGGCTGAAAAAACTTGTATGTGTCATTTTCTTCATCCATTCTTCTGTTACCGGACACCCAGGCTGATTCCATTACTTGGTGGGGGTGAATTGTGCTACAATAAACATGGATATGCATGAATCTCTAAGATATGCTGACTAATTCTTTTGGACAACTAGGAATGGGATAGCTGGCTCATATGGTAGATCTATTTTTATTTTTTCAAGGAATCTCCACACTGAATTTCACAGTGTCTGGACTCATTTATATTCCCACCAATAGTGTATAAGAGTTTCTCTGTCCCCTTCATCCTCATCAGCATTTATTGTTATTTGTATTTTTGATGCCTACCATTCTAAGTGGAGTAAGATGGAATCCCAGTGTAATTTTGATTTGCATTTCTCTGATAGCTGAAAAGGTTAAATATTTTTTCATATAAATGTTGGTCAATTGTACATCTTCTTTTGAGAAGTGTCTGTTCATTTGTCCATTTGTTAATAGGGTTATTTGGTTTTTTATGTTGATTTCTTTTTAGTTCTTTATGTATTCTGAATATTAGTCCTCTGCCAGAGGAGCAGCTAGCAAAGATTTTATCCCATTCTGTCTCTTTTTCTCTTCACTCTGTTTACTGTTTCCTTGGCTGTAGAGAAGTCTTTTAATTTGATACCATCCCTCTTATTGATATTTTCTCTTATTTCCAGAGCTACAGGAGTCTTATTCAAGAAGTCTTTGCCTATGCCTGTATGTTGAAGTGTTTCCCATTTTTTCTTCTAACACTTGCAGTTTCTGGTCCTGCAGTTAGGTCTTTGATCCATTTTGAGTTCACTTTTGTACAAGATGAGAGATAAAGATCTAGTTTCATTTTTCTACAGACAGATATCCAGTTTTTCCAGTACCACTTGTTAAAGAGACTGTCTTTTCTCCAGTGTTAGTGTTGGGTATCCTTGTTAAGAATCAGATGGCTTCAGCTATGTTGGTTTGTCTCTGTGCCTTCTATTGTGTTTCTACATGTTTGTTTTTATGCCAATAGTATGCTATTTTAGTTACTTTGGCTATGTAGTATAATTTGTAATCAGGTATTGTGATGCCTCCAGTGTTGCTCTTTATGCTCTGTTTTCTGTTTCTTCACATAAATTTTAAAATTGCTTTTTCTAGTTGTATGAAGAATATCATTGGTATTTTGATGGGGATTATATTAAATCTGTAGATCACTTTTGGTAATAGGGCAATTTTAACAACATTAATTCTGCTTATCCAGGAGCATGGGAGTTTTTTTTTTTTTCATCTTCTAGTGTCTTTTTAAAATTTCTTTTCTTTGGAGTTCTATAATTTTCAATATAGAGGTCTTTCACCTCCAGGTCTAGGTTTATTCCTGGGTATTTCTAAGCTATTATCGATTGGATTGTTTTTATGATTTTTCTTTTAGTGGATGATCATCCTGTTTGCCAAAAATCATATGTATTTTACCTGTAATTTATTATTATTTCTTATTCTGCTGTTTCTACACCCACCCCTCAAATATTCAGCTTACCCAGGTTTCAGTCCATCCTTTACTGCTTTTCATCATACTTAGAAACTTTCATGATTCCCCATCTGGGATCTTAACTTTTCCCTGGGCCCTTGGGCAAGGAAAGCATCTCCTGCTCAACTTTAAGGCTCCCACCTTGGCACTCAGGCTGCTCTCAACCCATTAGTCCTCCCCAAGATCTTCATAGCTCTGGTGGTGATTTGTCCATCTCTCTCTGCCAATTTTTCTTTG
This sequence comes from Spermophilus citellus, assembly GCF_964194105.1. Lineage (NCBI taxonomy): Eukaryota > Metazoa > Chordata > Mammalia > Rodentia > Sciuridae > Spermophilus > Spermophilus citellus. The sequence goes on along the minus strand of NC_138182.1, from coordinate 193,547,524 downwards.
TACTTTAATTTGCTTAAAATATCGGGGTTTTTTTGTTTGTTTATTTTTTTAACGTTGAGACTTGTTTGACATGGAAGACCTTCAATAAATTCTTCTTACAGTCCAAGAGACACCTTGGATCCTTAGCTCATTTGAAGAAAAATGATGGATGTGCCCTAAATTATCAATAAATTTCTGCTGGATTATACAGGCTTTTCTACTTTTCAAAAGCTTCTCTGGGTCATTCTTTATGTCCTTTTCCTCATCCCTCTAAGGAACTGGTTCTTCACCAGGTTGAACATTTTACACATATATCAATACTAATTGGTATGGTTGAGGGGATACATCTCTGACCTGACCAACAAGGCTTTAAAAGCTCTGGCTTCTAAACTGACTGTCCCTTTGTTTTTAGAAATAAATTTTCATTTCTCTTTATAATTGTCCTCTTGCTTTTCATTTTTTGATTGACACATAAATTTGTGTCACATTTGTAAATGTTTATGAGATACAAAGTATTATTTTGATTCATGTATATGTTGGGTAGTGATCCAATCAGAGTAAATAGCATACCAAATCACCTTAAACTTACCATTTCTTCACAGTGAGTACTTTGAATGGCTTACTTGATTGAAATATAAAATGATATTGATAGGCCCTGTAAAAAAGAAATAAATATAAATATCTTTCTTCCTAATCTTTCTATCACCCTGAGGATTATTACCATTTACCAAGAAGAGTTTATCCTTAGCAGTGTTCTTCAATTGGCTCCTAGGTCAACATACCTATAAATATCTTACTTTCAGCTCTCTGCCCTCAAATAACACCAAGAGAAATAAATCCTTATTTTTCTGCCCACTTTCTGTATAATCTATTTATGTTTTGCTACAAAAAATAAGCAGACACTTCCCAAAGGTTTTCATTTCTAAAAAATTCCTACTCGAATCCTACCAATTCTTCTCTCAAACTGTAGAGTCCAACGTAGCCACTAACTCTAGTTTTTAACTTATCTTTAATAAACAGTAAAGAAAAGAAAAGCCCAAAGAAATCAGTCAAAAAGACTAGGATATCCACCATCTTACCAAAGACTGACAGTATACACACATAGGAGACAGTCCCCTTCCCTGAGGCAGGACTCTTGAGAATCTAAAGCACACTGAACTGTCTATTCAAGTCATGGATGAGACAGGAGAGAGCCTTGAGATCATCCTACTCTCTCACCTGCAAGATGGAGAATGGTCATTTATCACTATAGTCCTTTTCCCATTATTGAAAAGTCCCTTGCAGGAAACTTCATAAATAAGAATAACTATAACTCTTGGATTATAACCAAACCTTTTATTTAACTGACTTAGAAAGCTTGATTTAAATTCTGTTTGGTGTTATAATTTAAAACAAGTGAGATGACACCTCTAAGAATACATATACATCCACATTTTTGAGTCATTTGGAAGGATTGTAGAAATAAATGAAATGTACAACCAAAAGAGTTGAGGTGAGAATTGGTCTGTAGGGATTGAGTACAGGAGAGGAAGTAATAAATTGGGAAAGAGGAACAGGTTGCATCTTTTTTTGTCATAGAAAATAATAGGAAACTGGGGAAGAGTGCAGGAAGAGAGGTTTTTTTTTCCTCCTACTTCTTGCCATCCACAGGAAATCACTAATACTTTCTGAGAAAAAGGATAAGCTGCCCAGTTTTTATCCATTAATGAAATAGCAACTTGGAGATTTTAGCATATTAATGATCACTGTCCTTTTTAATAGCTCAAAAAAATTCTATTTAGAAAGAAAACACCTGACAACAATTTCCATCATTTCTCAGACACACTAGCCCTACTTTAAATGTGACTCAAAAAAAAAAAAAGTGTGACTTCTAAAACAATGCAAGCAGATTTACATAGGGAATTTTAATACCCTACTATGGCATAATTCTCCTTATTCAAAACTAGGCAAAGCAAAATGGGAAGCATGCAGAAATGTATGATTTTGAAAGAGCATTTTTTCAATGTGTGATATATAATCTTTTTTGAGACCCTCTTGGTAAAAGCAAGCACTGAGTGGAGGTTTTTGTCCCATTTCCTTTCTTGTGCCCTCTTCTAAATGTGACCACTATGAAAGAAGTAGGTCCAGCTCATAACAAAGTTGTTATGGCATCCTTAATCCAGGGCAACACTTCTTGAGGCTAGGTCAATTTCCTGGAGGAAGAAGCTGAGAATCTCCTTTTCACTCTTTCCTTCTCCAATACTGGTCCTTGTCCTTGAGCTGCCCCCAGAATTAACCTGGAAGCCCAGTGATCAGAGCAGACAGACATAGGTTTGATATGGTAAAAACCTTCAGAATGGGCCACCCTATCTCTAGAATTTAATCTCCACCAGCATTACCCTAAGTTATTTATACTAGACAATGATGAAAGTCACTCATATCTCTATAGAATTATAACTTCTTATTCAGAGGAGGAAGCAATGGCATAAAAGTCAAAAGCTATTTGCAGAGCATCTGATCTCACATGCCTTCTAGTAATAGCTGAGTCTTGAAATAATTCAATGTTTTATTATGACTCCAAAGAAAGAGGTTCTCATCCATTTGGCCACCTTGGAATTATGGTACAATCTTTTATGATTACTTATGGGTCTCTTCTTATATTTAAAGACTTTATGACAATAGAGAAATAATTAACTCCCATGAAATAGCATATATTGAATGCAACATATTGTTGAAATTTTGGGGTGGGCAAGTGTTGGTTTGCACGTATATGTTGCAATCTGAATAAAAATACAACTATTCATTAAAATGAGTATTTTTCTTTACCATTTGTTGTTCAAGGCTCTCAAGGATCGGTTTTCCCATTTCTGTTTTAGGCTCATACTTGCTACTATGTGAAGAGGTTTGTCCTCTCTGAAACTCATGTTAGAGTTTAATTCCTATCATGATGTACTAAATAGCCTAGAAAGTTAATCCAGGTATGATGTTTCAAAGTAGGGCCTTTGGGAGATGATCAGGATTAGATAAGATTATTAGGGTGAAGTTGTCATGGTTGCATAATGATAACTTCGTAAGGAGATTCAGAAAGACAAAGGACACATACACACACATGCATGCACATGCATACACACACACACAGAGTCTCTGGCTATGTGATTCCTTCAGTGCCTTGGGGCCATTCCTGCAAAGAGACCATTCTCAGATGCAGCACCTTTACCTTGGACCTCTAGAACCAAGAGTTAAAAGAAACCTCTTTTCTTTAAAATTTACCCAGTCTCTGGCAATGTTATTTGTAAAAGAAAACAGCTAATTTAGCTTGTGCTATTTTCTTGTCATGGATCAGGGGAAAGAGAATTGTAAATCTTCTCAGCTTAGCATTTCAACTTCCAGAAGATCACAATCACTATGCAAGTGACTATCCCTATTTTTAGCCTAATAATTAAGATCTATATTTTTACATAAAATCTCAGTATCTCAGAAATACCATATGATATTAAATAATTCTATGCTATTCTTTCCTTTTACAATAGGCTTGATCATATCCTCACAGCCTAAAATTCAGATATAGAGCTGGGCAGGTGGCACATGCCTGTAATCCCCCCAGTTCGGGAGGCTGAGGCAGGAGGATCATGAGTTCAAAGACATCTTCAGCAACTTAGTAAGGTCCTAAGCAATTCAGTGAGACCCTGTCTCTAAATAAAATATTTTTTTAAAAGGGCTAGGGATGTGGCTCAGTTATAAGAGTCCCTGGGTTCAATCCCTGGTGGTGGTGATGGTGGCAGCAGTAGTAGCAGTAGTAGTAGTAGTAGTAGTAGTAGTAGTAGTAGTAGTAAAAATTCAGATACTGTTTTCCTAACCCCTGGTATCTCAGAAAGTACTGTATTTGGAGCTAGGGTCTTTACAGAAGTAATTAAGTTAAAATGAGGCCATTAGGCCATTAGATTCTAATCCAATATTACCAGTATCCTTTATAGAAAAAGGAAATTTGGACATTAGCCCTTACAGAGGAAAGACAACATGAAGACCCAGGAAGAAGATACCATCTATAAAGCCAAGAAGCATGCCCCACCCCCACAAAGAATCCACTGTGTCAATACTTTGATCTATTGACTTCTAGCCTCCATAGTTGTGAGAAAATGAGTGTCTGTTGTGTAAGCTACCCACTCTGTGGTACTTTGCTATGGAAGTCTTTGCAAACCAACACACCAACCAAAAAAAAAAAAAAGAGTGCAGAAGGTTTTAAGATGCCAAAAAGACAGATTGTAGAACAGTAGGAAATGGGGAAGTTCATTAGGATGACATGTGGAAGCCAAAGGTTACATAAGAGTACAACTGCCATAAAGGAAAGGATTAATTTTAGATCCTGCTGGACCATGCAAAAGGTGTAAATTAAAGAAAATTATCTCACCAATCCTAGGTATAAAGAAAAAAAGAACCAAAAAGGGTAGCAAAAAAGAAATCAGCCATAATGAAAATATGTGAGGATACCAGGTTACAATAAGTAGTTTTAATGTTTGAATACAAAAAGATATATAAAAGCCTTTCAAACTGCACAGTGGCAAATTCTAGGATTCTCTCATCATGCTGAGAAAATTCTCACTGTCTTACTCTTTGAAAAATCATAGTTCAAAACAGTGGATGATTGTGACAGTGCAACTCAAACTGTTAAAAAATAAATTTCAAATGTATTTATTGATCACATATTTTTCTCCTAATATAACTTAGAGAACAAAATACCTACAAATTTTTCTTCCAATAAATACAGATATATAAATAACAACCTGGAATAAGTCATTTATAAAGTTGAAAGATTATGGGTTATAGTTCCATAAATATTTGAGATACTCAGATGGAACTTTGTATCTTTCTAGATAGAAGTCACCAGAGGTCACAAAATATATAAGTTGCTTTTTGTTTTGCTCTGGTCATCTTATTCTTCAGAATGGTGAAATGTACCATCTAATGTCTCATAAAAGAAGAAGTATTTCACTGTCATGGTGGAGAAAGGTGAATTCATCCATCATGATTTCATTTCATGAAATCCTTGCTTTGGTTTTTTATTCATGCATCAGAATACTGAGTTAACTATTATCCTTCAAGCACATTCTCTGCCAAGGTTTACTATGATTTTTTCACTAGTTTAAATTACGGTAGAAAAAAGATAGAGCTTATGTAGATGATGGATAAGGTTAAGGACCCAAGGACTACCAGGGTTGTATAAGAAACTACTGCTGGGTGATATATGCACATATTGGAGTAATGCTTGCTAAAAGTGAGGAGGCAGGATGGAGCAGTTGGCAGGACAACAGGCAGCATAAATTACATCATTCATTTGATAGGTCTAACATATGGCAACAATTAGATCTCCAAAACAAATGTAAGACTAACCAGCACTCTTATAGAAAAAAGCTTCCATTCTTAACTTTTCTATTAAAATGCTCCAGTCCAAGTTGTTGCCAATTCTAAAACAACAATAACAACATATATTTCTAAATGCGATCATAAAGACCTTGCTAAAAATTAATAATTTTATCAAATAGCATACAAAATGTTAAATATTCTTGTTTTATGTCTTTAAATTTTTAAGAAGCTTGATTAGTGGTTTTAAGCCACTAATAAGAATTATGTAATATACAAATCAGCTGATAATTGTTCCACAATGAAGGATACAAATGTTCTACATTGAATCTGGCCTCTGCTTAAAGCTAGTAAAACATGTCTTCAGTTCTGTCATTTTAAATTAATCTTAATCACATTTTTGTGATAGAAAAAGCATAGCAAAAAAATTCCAGTGATCTTTTGGGGAACATAATTTTGCTCCTGTTCTACAATATTTTCAAATAGTTAACCTAAGAAAGAAAGAGAAAAAGAGAGAGTAATAGAGAACAACGTACAACACACTATCATTAATAATAATCACTGAAAAGTTGTTATTATACTTAGGATAAAACACTTCATCTAAATTAGCTTTTCTGATGAGCTACCTTTAAAGTCTCAGGTCCTCTGTAATATAGGAGAATAAAGAGCCTAGAACTAAAGCATGAAGGCAAAACAGCTTTGTGCCAAAATCAAACAGGGGCTCTATTAATCAGCTTCCTATTACTGTAACAAAATAACTGGAATAATCAACTTATAAGAGGAAAAGTTTTACTTTGGCTCAGAGTTTCAAAGGTTTCAGCCCATGTTTGGTTGGCTCTGTTGTGCTTGAGCCTGTGGTGAGGCAGTACATCGTGACAAGAGCATGTGTCAGAGAAAGCTCATTTACCTCAAGGATGGGAACAAAGAGAGAGAAGCAGCACTGCATCCCAATATCCCTGTCAAGGGCACACCCCCAATGATCTAATTTCCTTCCACTAGGCGCCGCCTTCTAAAGGTTTCACCACCTCCAATAGTGGGATGTGCTAGAGATCAAGCCTTCAACACATAGAACTTTGGAGAACATTCGGAATCCAAACTGCAATAGGGACCCAAAATTTAGTAAACTCCTCATTGCCTGTCCGAATTCTATGCTTTATTCATGTCATTTCAGGATAGACTCAAATATAATCCCATTCTGTCCCTTAGATTTATTCCCATCCAACCTAGCCCTTTGTGTCTTTGATCTGACTTCTCTTCGCATCCTACCTCCTTTTGTCAAATGTCATTCATCTATCCAGAAGTTTCAAACATTTTTAACTTTTCAAAAGATTGTCATTTCTCTACCCAGTTACCATTCACCTTTGTCAGGATCATATTATTCTAGTTTTCCTCTAGGAAACTAACTTTTTCCTCATTCAGTCCAAGGACTTGTAATGAAGTTAACTGTACCTCTATATCCAGGGGTACACAAGCAACAGTGTCCTTCTTTTATGCAGTTTCACTTTCTGAATTTCCACAGTCCAAAATATTAAATGGATAATTCCAGAAATAAGCAATTCATAGCTGTAAAGTGCACCATTCTGTCTCTTCCAGAACATAAGTCATCTCTTTTCTAGAGTATATAAACCACATACACTATCCACCCATTAGTCACTTAGTGTACCGTCACAGTAACGGAGTACTTGTGCTCAAGTAACCCTTACTTAGAGGTCTAATGCTATGTTGCAATGCCTACAAATTCACCTCACTTTATCTTATCATATAGGCATTGTATTATCTCACGTCATCACAAGAAGGCTGAGTGTAATACAATGGGCCCTTCATATCCACAGGTTCCACATCTGCAGATGTAACCAATCATTTGGGGGAAATTTTACCTATACTAAATATGTACATACGTTTTTCTTGTCATTATTCTCTAAGACATACAGTACAACCATTTATATAGCATTTACATTATATCAGATAGGATAAGTAGTCTAGAGATGCTTTAAAGTACACAGAAGGACATGCATAGGTTATATGCAAATACTATGTATGAGCATCAGCAGACTTTGGTATCCTCCAGGGGTTCTGGAACCAATCCCCCATGGATACTGATGGAACACTATACAAAAACATTTTTTGAGCCAGAGAAAGAGACCTTATTCAAATAACTTTTATTGCACTGTGTTGTTATACTCTATTTTTAGTTAATTGTGTTAATCTCTTAACTGTGTCTAATTTATAAACTTTATCCTAGGTATGTGTGTATATGAAAAAAATAAAGCATATGCAGACAGGAGTTGGTACTACCCAAGGTTTCACATACCTACAAGCAGTCAAAGAATGTACACCCACAGATAATAAGGGACAACCCTCCTCTGACCGTCTACTTCTGCTACCATCACTCACAGTGATGAGTTTAGGGGTGGGCGTGTGAGCCAGTCAAGATCCAGTGATATGCAAGATATTCTGGAGCTACTGACAAAGACAAGCTCTGTTCCACTGGCCTTGAAGATTAAACCTGGAGTGTTGGTAGATGTCTTACCAATCTATGAAACCTAGTGAATGATCCACAGCCAAGATATGTGCAAGACATACCATTGTGAGGTTGATATGAATTGAGGGTCTGCAGCAGGAGCTTGATATGCATTTCTTTTAAAAATTCTACTATCAGAGAATCTTGACCACTTCTCAGAGCCTGAAATCTTTGTCTCTAGAAACTCACTTGGAATGTCCAAAGTAGTGTTGTAATAGAAGTGATTACAGTTTACCTCAGCAAGAGTGGGTTCTGGCCACCACTGATCAGGTTGACCCACAGAAAATTCCCAATACAAAAATATGTAAATTTTTGTGGGTTTTTTTAACATTTTTTTTCCTTTCAAGCAGACTCTAGTGGTTTTCTGAGTCTCATTTTAGTTTCTACTGAGGAGACTCAATAAGAATCCAGGAATCTGAGGGTCCCCATACCTGGCATGAGAACGGAACCTCAAAAGGCATTTGGATTTCAGAGAGATTGACCCTGAGGTACATCAAGGCATATGTTCCACAGATGGTCTCACATAGACGTCCGTGTCCTAGCATGGTTCATAAGGACAAAAAGACCCCTCTCCTATATCCTGGCATTGAAGAGCAACCATGGAAGCTACCTGACCTGCAGGGCCACATAGACCACTCACTGTAAAGAATGTGTCAGTGGAAACTCATTTGGAACACTGATGGCAGGCCAGATGGGACAGGTAGGGTCTACAGACTGCAGTATGGGAAACCATCTGCTGCATCAGGCCCCCCTGGTGTATGGGAATATCTGAGAGGTCATCTCTGGCCCTGACTAGGAGGCGGTCCATGAAGCCATTCCTCCAAGATGGCACTCAGGCACCAGGGCTCAGAGCCCCTCTCTGAGACCTACCCATGGCTCAGCAAGTTCCCCTTCTCACACTCCAGTCTAGGGGATTTTTCTCTCTAATCTTAGGGGAAGCCCTGTTCTCTTCCTCCTTCCTTCCTTCCTTCTAAATATTCTGTCCATCCCCCCAATACACTTAGCTCTCTAAGGACTTGGAATTTTGGAACACAGTTCTGGAGAGACTCTTTCTACTTTGTCACTTCCCTTCCCTGAGGTGATGAGCTCAGAGCTGCCCATCTGCTACAATGGGGAAAGGAAAGATGTTCCAAAAGAAGTGAAAAATAAATCTCAAATATATTATTCCATCATATTCTCCTGCTAAATTAAATATTTACATACCTGAAAAGAATATTTAGTTCATATCCAGGTGTTACTCTTCACCCTTGCCAAAAACCCCCTTGCAAATAAACACACATGCCCCAAACTAAGACCTGAGTCCAAATCCCAAAAATTATAAGACCTGCTTTGCACAAAGCAGCCCCCAATCACAGGAGTGATATTTTTCTTTGAGTTTCACAAAGATGAGATACATAAGAATAGACCTTGGGTGTTTCTTTCCCTTATAATGCTCTTTATCTGAAGTTACCATGAAATTTCTCCCACCAGCAGACCCTCAGACTCATCTATCATTTTCACTGAACTGAGAGGAAGCCTTGAGGCACTTACTTTAGCCAGGAGATGAAAAGCTGCTGTTGACTTATTTATAAGGAAGCAGGCATTGTGAACAGGCTCCCCAGTATAAATCTCCGCTCTAATTGCTCCTTTCCTGAAATCTCCATTATATTATATCCAGGCTTTAGGATCTGTAGAAAGAGGAGATATTGGAATCTACTGAACCCAGACTTACTTTTTTGTTTGTTTGGTTTTTTTTTGGTGCTGGAGATTGAACCCAGGGACTTACACATAGTAAACACACAAGTTCTACCACTGAGCTACCTCCCCAGTCCCCAAGGCCAGATCCTAAAGGTGCACATTTGCATTCTCTGGTCCTCTGCTTTCTATGACATTCTTCTCCTACCCTGACTGAGCAGGTCTTCTTCCAATGTTAGTGGATGAGGGTTTTTTTTTAATATTTATTTTTTAGTTGTACACAACACCCTTATTTTGTTTATTTATTTTTATGTGGTGCTGAGGAATCAAACCCAGGGCCTCGCACGTGCTAGACAAGCGCTCTACCACTGAGCCACAACCCCAGCCCCAAGATGAGGGTTTCTTATAAGGCAAAGTTATCATGAAAATGTTCTTAATTTTCCTACAAACAAAACAAAATAGAGATATGCTTCACTAAAGTCTTAGATGTACCAACTTCCAATGCAGAGAAATGCTCTGGAGTCTGGTAAGGAGGCCATGTCCTTCTCCAAAGGAGTCTCTGAATGTGGCTCAGGTCACCACATCTACCCCTCACACATTAAGTGGACACCATTTTTCAGGGCATCAGGATCTTTCCACCTGGGTAGCTATCATATAATTTGCCTTACTCAGAGAAACTGAAAAGAACTATGTATCTCTGCTCCTTCCCAGCTATCCCACTCCTTGGTTTACACCCAAAGGACTTAAAGTCAGCATATCACAGAGATAGGGCCACATCAATGTTCACAGCAGCTCAATTTACAATAGCTAAACTATAGAACCAACCTAGGTGTCCTTCAATAGATGAACTGATAAAGAAAATGTGGTATATATACATAATGGAATATTACTCAGCCTTAAAGAAGAATGAAATGATGGCATTTGCAAGTAAATCGATGGAGCTGAAGAATATCATGCTAAGTGAAATAATCCAATCCCAAAAAACCAAAAGCCAAATGTTTTCTCTGATTTGCAGATACTAATTCACAAGGTGGATGGGGGGAGTTCCTAGGGAAGAATAGAGTTATTTTGGATTAGGCAGAGGGGAGTGATGGGAGGGGAAAGGGTATGGGAGTAGGAAGAATAGTAGAATGAATCAGACATTATTATCCTATGTACATATATGATTACATGACTTGTATGATTCTACATCATGTACAACCAGAAGCATAAGAAGTTATACTCCATTTATGTAAGATGTATGAAAGTGTATTTTAATTAGAATAAAAAATTTTTTTTAAAAAGAACTCTGTGGTAAGTGTCCAGCTGTGGCACCTCAAGGGGCCTGAGTTGCTTCTGAACAATACCTTCCCCTCCAGGTGGGAAATCCACTCTAAGTCCAAAGTTTAAAGGAGATGCCTTTAAAAGAACATCCCAGGTGCCTGCCTTTTTAATAGTCTTCCTGGTATGCACAGAACCTAAATCCATCCACAGACTTTATTAAGGTTATATTTACCCTTTCTTCACTCTGCCCACCTCTCTAAGGCTGCCCAAAAACCTTAAAAAACATTTTTGTAGAATTCCTTCCAACTTGGTCTCTCCATAGTACACTGCCTGAAATCACGAGTGCCTTTTGAGCACCTATCTTGTCTCTGCACACAACACCCTCACTCACCACCTCAATGACATGCCCTAATTCCAGAGTGTACCAGTATTCTCTTTTTTAAAAAAAAAAATGTTTTTCATTATAGATGGACACAATAACTTTATTTATTTATTTATATGGGGTGCTGAGAATTTAACCCAGTGCCTCACACATGCTAGGCAAGCGCTCCACCACTGAGCCACAACTCCAGCCCATAACATCAGTATTCTGAAGTTCACAAATGTTCTGCATGAGGAATCTCAGCAATCCCAGGCACCTGTGGAAGTGATGTTCAGAAGGTAGAGCCTAAATGACCTATAAATACACAGGGGCTAGCTAAGAAAAAAAAATGTTTTCCAAAAACCTTGGGAGTCAGAAAAACCACATTTGTCTTAGAAGCTACATGTCATATACTCCAAAATGAATAAGTAAATGCTTAAATGACCAATAAGAATAATGAAAGGTAAATGCCATATACTTTATGACAACATGTCAAATTATTCTAAGAAAAATGTTGAGTCCATCAGGGTTTTGTTTTCAAAGCTTCCCCCTTCTCTCCTCCCTTTTTCCATTCTAATAATCAAAGTGACTAGATGAAACTCTAGAATACTGAGTATGTGAGCTGCCTCTAAAACAGCCCTCCATGATTCCTACCTCCTCACACTCATGCCATTTTATAACCCTTGAGTGTAGGGACTTGTCTACCTCCTGGATAACGTAAGTCCCTCAAGGATTCCTCTCCGTTCAGTGAAAGTAGTGGCTGGTGAAGAGATTACTGGGTGGTAGGGGAATTTCATGAGTAACCTCAGATAAAGAGCATTATATGGGGAAGTACACCCAGGTTCTCTTCTTGTGTATCTCATCTTTGTGGAACTCAGAGAAAATACCACTACTATAGTCAGGAATAGAGGATTTGAGGTAACTACAGTGCCTACTGACACCTTGATTGAAGCTTTGTGAGGGACTCGAGGCACCCAGTTAAGCTGCACCTAGGCTCAAGACTTATAGAAACTATAAAACTATGTTTGCTGTTGTATGCCACTAAGTTTGAGGGTAACTTGTTATACAGCAATAGACAGTGAATGGACTAGAGAATGAAAAGAAAGCTTACACCAATACTACACAATGTAATAAAATAAGTGGCATAAAAGTTGAAAGAATTTGGACAACAAAATAAAGCAATTAGTTTATAATGGTGAATTGGATTATGAAATAATATCAAATAAGTATGCAAGCATTGACCATGGTATAAATAAATGAATAATAGAAAGAAAGAGGGGAGAAGGAAGAAAGGGAGGAAAGAAGAACAGACAGGTTTTTCTTACAGAAATATATATAGATATTCTCCCCACATACATCTTAACCAAGGAGGTGTAGCTTAATCTCTTATCCTTGTGTGTATGTGCTAGACTTAAAACTTGCTTCCAAAAAATAGAGTATGAAATGGGAAAATATTAACTTTATGGTGGAGAAATCTGGAAAAATCTACCTTATTTAATTGATCAAGGTTAGCATCACCAGAAATAAATCATGTGGATATATACCCTTTAATAGGATGTGTGATTAAAATTCTGTAAACTTGTGTTAATAAAAATAATACTCTAGAAATCACTCAGATTATATTTTGTTTTTGTAAGGCTAAGTCACTGCTATGCTTTGGAATATGTGTACTTGAAAGGCCCATGCATTAAAAGCTTGGCCCCTTGCCCATGGTACTACTGGGAGGTGGTGAAACCTTTGTGAGATAGAACCTAGTGAGAGATCTTCCAGTCACTGAGAACATGCCCTTGAAAAGGATATGGGACCCCAGCTCCTTCCTCTTCCTCTATTTCATGTCCCAGTCATGTGGTGAACAGGCATGCATTGCTGCCAGGATGTGCTGCCTCACCCCAGATTCAAAAGCAATTGATCACAAACTGAAACCTCCAAAACTTTGATCCAGAACAGACCTTTTCTCTTTATGATTATCTCTTGTTACATTAATGGAAAGCTGACTTACACAGCCATCAAAGATGAAAAACCATCAAAAGTCTTCATCCAAAACTTGAAGATAGAAAATAGGAAACTGGGGCTGGGGTTGTGGCTCAGTGGTAGAGCACTTGCCTAGCACCTGTGAGTCACTGGGTTCAATCCTCAGCACCACATAAAAATAAATAAATAAATAAATAAATAAAAGCATTGTGTCCACCTACAACTAAAAAAAAAATAAACAAACTTTTTTAAAAAAAATAGGAAATTGTTTTAATGTTTGGTTGCTTTTCTTCCCCCTTTTAATTACAGATTTAGAAGGAGTTTGGTCAATCACTGCAAAAATGCAAATTCAACAACTCTTTGACTTTCTTTTGAGTATTTGTCACACATCACAGTGAAATTCCAAACATTACATAATTTTCTCTAATTTATTTAGTGCTTTGAAGGAATGTAAGCTAAATGGTTCCAGTGGCTGGTAGTTCCTCTTTATTTATCAACAAAGGCATTCCTACAGCTCAATCCTGAGATTTATAAGCTTAATCTGATTAAGTGGGTTGCCCTCACTGAATTTTTTTTTCTTATTTTTTGGCCACTTTTCACAAATACGTTTCTATCCAACGGGTACTAATCTGGTTTCTTTTCATTTCCTTGGGTTTTCCTCAATATTATAAAATGGGATCTACAGTCTCAAGTGAAAAGTGATTTCTGAATTTTAGTCTTGTAGTTAGAATTCTGTACCTTTCTGACGTAGGGGAAAGGAACTGCAAGGAGATGACAACCAGATACAGACAAAATTTCATAGATGTAGGGTCTAGGAATGTCAGGTACCAGAGCCCTCGGATTCCAGCTCCACTGTGCCCAACTTCTCTGACCTAGGCTGAAAGATTACTTTTTCCTGAATCATCCTGTGCCAGAGTACAGATGGAGATCAACAGAAAAGAGGAATACTGATTCTCCAAATCCATGGCTCTCTGTGCTTCTGAATAGACAATGCAAAACCCTTCTTAAAGTAAGTCTTTAAAAAGATTCCAGGAAAAGCTGGGTGCGGTGGTACGCACCTATAATCCCAGAGTCTCAGGAGGCTGAGGCAGGAGAATCACAAGTTCAAAGCCAGCCTCAGTAATTCAGTGAGACCCTAAGTAACTCAGTGAGGCCCTGTCTCTAAATAAAATACAAAAAGGGCTGGGGATGGGGCTCAGTGGTTAAGTACCCCTAGGTTCAATCCCTGGTACCAAAAAAATAAAAATTAAAAATTAAAAAAAAAAAAGTAGAAAGAAATTCCAGGAAAGTGTAATCCCAGTCTGGGGAATACTTTCTGCAGTTCTTTCCAACTCCACCAGATTCCAAACTTTCTTTTGGTGTATAAACCGTAATGAAAAGAATATGAAGATACCAGATACTAAGATGTTTAAAAACTATACAGGGTCTAGAGGTAGAGCTCAGTGGCAGAGTATGTGTTTAGCATGCACAAGGCCACAGGCTCAATCCACAGAACAAAAAGAAAAGGAAGAGAACAAAACCATATATCTATACATCTGTATAGATATATAGATATATTCACATATATATAGATATATATTCACACACACATATACATATGTACATATGTATAAACTTAATGAGTTTTAAGCTGTATATATATGTATGTATATATGTATATGTATGTATGTGTGTGTATGTGTGTGTGTGTATATCACCTTTTCCCCAGTAAGCAGCTCAAAATTCATTAAACAATCTGCTCTCTTTACCAACCTATATATACCCTCCTGCTTGTCCTGCTTCACCTCCTCCTCACTGCCTCACTTAAACCATTTAAACATTCCATTTTCTCATGCCTATATCCCAAAGGTTAGAAGACCCACTGCAATTGCAAGAAGAAAGTTCCTGGAAGTTGCCTCTTTTTGTTACTTTCTCTACCACACTGATCTTCCTTTCTTCCCAGCAATCTGTGCATTGTTTTAGTCATGTTTAAATATTTTTACTGGTTCACTATAATTATGCATAATAGTGGGATTCATACCTGCACATAAAAATTTCATTAAGCTCATTCCTCAGTACCTTTTCTTTCCCTCCTCTCCTCCCTCCCCTGATCTGCTTGTTCTATTCTACTGATCTTCCTTCTATTATTATTATTTCAAGTCATTCATTATAATCGTGTGTGTATGTATGTATATGTGTGTACAATTCATTGTGGCATCTTCATACATGGACATAGCATAATTTGGTAGATTTCATTCCACATGTCCTCTCATCCTCGTTTCTTCTTAATCCCCTCCCTCTGCTCTACTGGTAATTAATTCAGATAAAGCTGCCTACCTGACCACTGCTCCTCATAAACATCCTCAGGACTGTTACAGATATAAGATATATTGCACTTAGACTTTAAAGGGAGGATGAGAAGAACACTTGAGCTAAATTTTTTTCATAGAGGCTCAATGTGGGACATATTGGTTTTGCAGTACAATGCCAGGTTCTGTATGCCTCTTCTCTATTCCCCATATTCTATTCTTTTGAAGTTCCTTGGAGAACACTGGCTCTGGGATATGCATGGAACCTTACGAAGCTATAAGATTCCTCAGCTTAAACAATGGCCACTTGCCACTATTCCTTTCCTTAGGATACTACAGGATTGAGGTCCACTGTTCTAGAACTCTCTGGTTTGCTGACAACTTGCTTCTAGCCAATTGTTTTTGTCAGCTTTTTTTGCTGCTGTGACTAAAGGACCCAACCAGAACTATAAAGAAAGAAAGGTTTATTTAAGGGCTCACGGTTTCAGAGGTCTTAGTCTATAGAAGGCCAACTCCATCACCCAACCAAGACAGGGGCTCAAGGTGAGCAGGATATCATGGTGGAAGAGTGTGGCAGAGAAAAGCAGCTCACATGATGATCAGAGGCAGAGAGAGGGGTCTCCACCTTCCAGATACAAATATATATAACAAATATATATCCCAAATGTATACCCCAAATATATACAAATATATACCCTAAAGTCAAACCCCCAATAAACCACTTCCTCCAGCCTGCCTCCAGTTACCACTCTGTTAATCCTGTTGGGGATTAATTCACTGAATATGTTAAGGCTCTGACCCAATCATTTCTCCTCCAAACCTCTTGCATTGCCTCACGTGAGATTTTGGGGAACAATGCATCTAAACCATAACACCTGCCAATCCTTTCATTCATCATCCTCCAGTTTCCCACTTGCATGAACTCATTATTTCCTCACTTAAGAATTCACTAGGTACTACAAGCAATTTTATCTATTCTTTTAAAATAACATCTGGTATTTCAAATAGTAGCTATATTACAAGATGAAAATATGAACCTCAGGCAGGTGCAGTGGTGTACACCTGTTAACACCAGTGACTTAGGAGGTTGAGGCAGGAGGATGGCAAGATCAAGGCCGGCCTCAGCAACTTAGGAAAACCTTAGGCAACTCAGTGAGATCCCATCTCAAAATAAAAAAATAAAATAAAAAGGATTGGGAATGTAGCTCAGAGGTAAAGCTCCCCTGGGTTCAATACCCAGTATCAGAAAGAAGAAAGGCAGGGTAGAGGTAGGAGAAGAAGGAGGAGAAAGGAAGGAAAATGTGAACTTAATTTTCCCATGGACATGAATATAAGTAAAAATACTTACAAGTGTGGGTCAAGAATAACCTATTCATGGAAAGTTAATACTTTTATTACAACAAAGAATTCTTCATAATAACTTAGAAATAATTCAAAAGTGATCTAAGGATAGAACTTTAGAAACTAATTACACTGTGACATCTGGACTGCATAGATCAATCAGCAAGACTAGAAAGAAATCTTGAAAGAGTGAGATTTTCAGTCAGAAGATTAAGGCTCAAATCCTGTCTCTGTTGCTTTCTAACATTATGACCTTGAATAAATTTCTTAACTTTTGAAGTATATGCATATATACCTTTTATAATAGAACAGTTATGTGCCCACTTTTTCCTTGCCTTCCACACCCATTTTGGTTTTTCAGCTCCTCTCATTAGAACAGAGATTACTTCCTCACTCCTGGACCAACAGAATGCTGTGATGTGCAAGGGCCAAGGGTGAGCCTTGGGAGAACTTATATGCCTCCACCACTCTGTGCCATGGAACTCCATAATGTCCATGTGAACAAGCCAGGTTAGCCTGATGGAGACAATGTCCAGTCATTCCTTTTTGTGTGTGCTCTGCTGAGAGGATCTGAAAATTCTAGGCATATGAGTGAACCCATCCTGAAATCTGATAATATATACACACTCATGAGCAAGCCCATTTAAAATGAGCTGATCCTGGTCCAGGCCAAAAAAATCACCCAACCAAGATAGAGATTTGTGAATTAAATAGATTCTTATTGTTTCAAGCCAATAAGTTTGGGTGAACAAGTTAATGAGCAATAGATAACTGACACAGGTACTACATAGTTATTGTGAGGTTAAGTGAAAAAAAATACATGAGAGTCTATGACAGTTCCTAGCATATAATAGAGATTTAACAGATTATATTTTTTATCTTCATAGCAAAAATAATCTATATTTTTGTTTATGAAACAATATTTTATAACAAGATTTTTGGTAATATTTCTGTTTGAAGGATATATTAGGAGACAAATGACAGAAATACAAATTCAAACATACAAAAAAGGAGTGATTTATCTGAAGTAATGTCAGGCAGAACCAGATCCAGACCTCAAACAATACCTTCATTTCTCTCCTCTCCTCTATCTCTTTGTGTTGACCTTGTTGTGTCTAATGCAGACAGGTTTTCTGCACAGGATGTCAAAGGTAGCCTCCTCTGCTATCCTTCTGACCCCAGGAACACAGAAGCAATCTCAATTGTCCCTATTGACTCCAACAGAGAAAAATTCCAGACAAGAGCTCCTATTGGCTCAGCTTGGTCATGTGTCATATTTGATCCAATCACAGCAGCCAGATTGGGCTATTGGTCTACTTTAGGTCATGAGCTTATCCTGCTATACAAAGCAAGAAACCAGAGTCTAGACTAAAGGAGTAGGAAAGCATGGGAAATGTCCTGGATTGCCAAAAATAACACTACCAGAAGCCTAAAACAATAAATTATGCTGCTGTCACTTTCTAATTCTTTTAGGTACAGTCATCCCTTATTATCACTAGCCTGGATCCTTGGTTTGGAATTCATAGTTCAAGGAGGCAGAAAATGAATTGCCCTCAGAAATAGAATTTAGGGCTCTGTGCTTGCCTCTGTCTCTGTTACTACTTGTTATGGTTTTCTTAACCACCATAATATGGAGCAGCCCTGAGAAATCAAACTAAAATACATACTTTTAAGGAATAGCATTTTATTTGACTTCTCCTTCTCTTAGCAACATACAAATATTCTCATCACATTCTAATAGGGTTTTAGGTGTTCCAGACACTGAGGTTTTTAGAGGCTTTAGTTGCCATGGCTGAATTTATATATAAGTTTAAAGATGATCTATCTTAGGAGCTTTGGCTCCTAAAATAAGAAAACTTAGAGATTATTTAAATCTAAATTAGGTGAAAACAACAAAAGGCATCTCAGTTTGAAGGTATTGGGGCCACAGGTGTTGCAATTGTTGCTACTGCTGTTCTGGCTCAACATGTGACATAGTGCTACATCTATAAATATGTAATCCACATATAGTGCTAAACTGAGAATCCCTACTCAATGTTATTGAAAAGATTGGATCTCTTACAAAAATATAAAATGAATAAGTACATAGTCAAGTAAAATCTATAATAAACTATAACTATTGCTATTGCAATAGTCCAGAAATTAGAAATTCTAGCAAAGAACTGGTTAGGTGAAGATTCAGGTTGCCCACTCATTCTGTCTACATTATCGTGTTCTAATGAGTGTCTCATTTTCATTTGAACTAAAGTGTGAACCTACTGTATCATTTAAAACCTACTGTATCATTTAGATAAAGAAATTATTTGACTCTGCCACCTCTTTCCAGAACATGTCAGAGACTGACGGGAATTTATGGAAAATTATGTTATCTGAGACAGCAGTTGTGTTATTAAAAGACTTAAAATTCAAAAACAAACTCTATTTTTATTGCAAATAGGAAGAAAATACAGAACTATCTCATGAATCCCAAGAGGTCTGAGGAATTGTTTAATATTCAACTGTGCTTAATTGACCATTCCTTTCACCTTCTTGAATTTAGTTTGCCTGAGATTTTTCATCTAGGAAATGTAAACACCACATGTAGACTGAATCAGCAGGATTTATATGGGGAAGAGTCTTAAAATACATGTGCTTGAAGTGCCATATCTTACTAAGCTTATTTATATAAAGTTTAGCAGAGAGGAAAACTACTGGAGGAACACAGAAGAAAACCTTAACACTATATTTAGTATGTCAACAGAAAAAAAATTCAGTTAACTCAATCTTTTCTGGAAAAAGTCTTGGTATAAATAAAAATTTGGTCTGTGAAAGTAAATATGCACACCAAATTTTGATTGTGATGGGAAATGAAAACCTTGAACTACAGAGCTGGAAGGACCCAGGAGGTCTTCTTATAGGTAAAGAAATTTAAGACCCAAACTGGCAGACTGATTGCCTATTATTGCTGCTGTTTTGTAAAAAATCCTGTCCAGAATCCATCCACAGCCTCTGGCATTCCCACTCACAGCTGTAGCTAGGCTGCACTGATTGAGCTGGTCTGCACAGGATACAAGCAGAAGTAACATTATTCTTTCCTACCCTGTTCCTTGAAACCTGCTTCCTAGACTCTTTTTCCACCCTCAGATGAAAACTTGGGAAAGAGTGATAGCTCCCTCTGTCCCTTTAGGTTGCAAACATAGTCTTACTTTAGTATTTTAAAAGTTCCTTTTCCCCAATTTAAATTGGCTGTCCTGAGATACTGTCCTAAGATTTAGGCAGAAGTGAGGTTCGTTTCTTCTACAGGTCTTGCTCTACCTCTGCCATAGCAATACAGTGAACAAGCAGCAGAGCCAGGATTTGAACCCAGGTGTCTAGCGTTAAATCTCTTAATCTCCTCACATCTGCCCACTGTTGATGGCCTGAGTATAGTGTTCCTCATCAGTCCCTGATTGCTGGCAGCTCTAGGCAAACCTGTTGAGCAAAGTTCTCTTTAAAATTATCCCCTTCTGACCAGGCAAAAGATGCACCATTGTCACATCCGTTTGGTGGTGGTAGGAAATGTTCCCAACAAAGCCTTCTCATTTGTGCACTGTAGCTCCAGCTACAGTGTCTCCTAGTGGATGTCACTGTCCTTGAGTCTACCAATCTCCAGGGGATACATATCAAGTGCTCCCAGCAGTTCCTCGCTGGGGAAGGGACACCTTGCCACGTACCAATGACTCTCTTTCCCAAAGGGTCTGCATCACCAGCTCTTCAACCCTAACACCAGAGGTGAGCCATGGGCTAAAACAGGCAAAACTAGTCACGTGATCACTTAATAAAACCTACCTGGGCAACTCCTTTAGGATTTGTTTATCTTGACATTTGGGGCTTTGACCATATCTCTGAGACAAGAGGAATAAAAGTGACATTTAAAATCTTAAAATTTCTTCTTCTAACTAAAGAAACTGAAAAGAAAAACAACACACATTGGGATTATTGGAATAAATTAATATTGAGAAATTTTCCAACATGCTTTCTCTCAAAAGATTGAGGCTAGTTTAATAACAGCTTAATAATCCCATGCTCTCACAACTGAAAAGGAACTTAAATTCTTCTATCCATCTAGCAGTTGCTAGAATATTTCCAAGTTCGTGCCAATCTATGCACAACCACCTTGATGAAAGAGAAATCACGAAATTTCACGAAAGAGTGCGTTCCAATTTGTGATTGCTTCCAACCATCAAAAAAGTCATTATATGAAATTCAAACTGGCTCTTTAAAATTTCCACCCTCTTGATCTTAATTTGATCCCTTTGGCTCATACAGAACAAGTATAAACCCTTCTCACATAACAGACACGGACATACGTGATGCCTCTTCACCCCATGTTTCCATGTTGCATTTTCTAACGTAGTTAGCTCCTGTAGCCACGCCTTTTATCACACAGCTGCCACAACTCCTGTTTACCTCTTGACTAGGGAGTAACCTCCCAATGTCCCACTTGAGATACAGTAGCACCTACACTCTGGTCCAGCCAACAAGAGAAAGGGGGGGTGTCCCCTCTTTCCATTACAAAAATGAAAACTAAGTAAAACTAAATAAACATTTACTCTGCTGACAGCTGACAGCCAGGGTACACACCTGATCTACATTATATCACTGACAACTGCATTTCCTCAATCTTTTCCAGATGTGCTAAAGCTAAGAATAACTTCTCTGGTATACATACTGTTGATTTTAGAACACAAATAGTGAAGTTTACATGTCATCTCTTTAAAGCCATTCATATTATATGTACCTAATTTAACCAACCTAAGATTTTAGGATCCTGAATTAATCACTTAGTTTATGATCTTTAATTTCATATCACAGTGAATTTGATGAGTGTCTATAACATTTTCAATCAAATCACCAGTAAAAAGATTTTTTTAAGGACAAGAACATCCCTGGAAACATCCCTTCATATCAAACTCAGGTTCCCGAGTTCTCTACCCTTCTCAGCTCTGGAGTGGATACCAAGTTAAAGAAGAAAGTCTGCTCTGATGGGTGCTAAACCTATTCTGGCTTCTCATGAATAAGTGAGACGCTTCCTATAGGGAATCAACAAGCCTTTATCTGATTGTATATTATAGAGACCACATTCATTATGCTAGACCAGAGTTTACTGAAATTGCTGCTTTCCCTTTTTAGAAGTTGGAAGAATCAGAATCTTCAGACTTCTCCCATCTTTTAACCCTTCCTGTTCTCACCATGATTTTTGATGATTTCTGAAGGGTTTCTGTACTCTCAATTTCAAGTTGACCCAGTCCTCAGGGATATAATTTATCCATTTGAGAGACTTCCAATCTAATGAAGAAGCTGGGAATTCTCTTTCAGTAGCTAAAAACAATGTTAACATTAATATAACTAAAGTCACTCATCAAAAACCAGGCTTTGTGTTTGAGTGATTTATTTTGTGGTGTGCAAGAGTATCTTCCTCACAGAATATCCTCCTGTGCTGTCTACTCTCCAAAGAAAAGCCCTTATGCCAACAAAAAGCAGTTACTCATACGGAAACCGATTTTTATAAAAATATCCTTGGAAATGTGTGGACATGAAAAACATGCCACATATATTTAATTGTGAAAATTGAACACACTATTTATTTCCAGATGTGTGGCTAAGCTCAAAAATCAAGTCATACCTTACTTAAAAAGACAGATTGAGCTGCACAACCTACTAAAGAAGTGTCTATTAATAATTTAACCCCCCTTGCTATGTATGTTTCCTGACAGGCTGGCTCCTGGCTAAACCACCAGCTTTATTTTAACTTAAGATACATACTTCTGTCTACAGAGAATATCATCACTCAAGAGATATTTCCTTCTCATCTGAACTGGATGCATAAGATGTTCTTTTGTGTTACTCAAATAACATTAAAAATAAGTCTTTTCCATGCAACTAGACACTACTTTACAAAAAAGAAAATCAATGTTTTGTCTCTTAAAAAATACTAGTATGATGGGGCTGGGACTATAGTCAGAGGCAAAACATTTGTCTAGCACATGAGAGGCACTGGGTTTGAGCCTCAGCACCACATAAAAATAAATAAATAAATATTGTGTCCATCTACAACTAAAAAAAAAATTAAATAATAGTATGAAAACCAAGTTTAAAAATTCCTAGGAGATGGGATGGTTATATTCAAATATATATTCAAATATGAGATTTGTTTGCTAAATTCATTCCAATTAAAGTGTAATTGTATGACTGTGACTCACTGTGGTTCTGTGTAATAGTATGAACGTGTCCCACTGTGGGTTCTGTGCTTGGCTTATACTGTCACCTGGTGGTTTTCTACATGTACTGGCATCAGACCTGTTCTAAATCTTGTGATTTAGCATTCATTTAGCAGTCTCTTGGCAGTATCACTCACTGAGAAGTCAATCCTTCCTGCAAGATCTCTAAAATGGTGGTGCAGAAGAGATTTTACATGACGGCTTTGTTAATCAAATTAAAGTAAACCACACCTTAGTTAATCAATCATTTATACGTGAATACATTTAGCATAATGATTAATAAATCCATAATGAAAAAGTCTATAATTTAAAAAAAATTACTCAATGTGGAGGCTTCCACCTGTAATCCCCGAAACTCAGAAGAATGAGGCAGGAAAACCAAAATTTCAAGGCCAGCCTCAGCAACTTAACAAGACCCTATCTCAAAATTAAAATTAAAAAGGTCTGGGGGTGTAGCTCAGTGGTAAAGAGCCCCTTGGTTCAATCTCCAACACTCCCTCCCCACAAAATTAAGGTAATTAACACCCAAAATAAGGAAAAATGAAAGCCTTTACAAACAGAGTCACGTATATTTTAATAAAAACCAATGCATAAATATCAGAAAAACAAAATTGGGAGTTAAACAGAAGCAGTAGCAGAAACCAGTACAATTACAAAAATACTTCTTTATAGGATTCCTTGATGTTTTAGAATTCATTCATGCTTCTCTTTTGTAAAATGTCTCTTTTTGTCTTTAACTCTATTGATTCCTTAGTGTTCATATAAATATACATGACTATTTTGTTGTTAAGAATTATATTTAGTTATAATTATATTTTATTATAAGAATTTGACCAAGTAATATATGGAATTTCTTTTTAATTATCATTTAATTTAATTTCTTATTTAATTATTAACCCTAACCCTAACCCTAACCTTAACCCTAAACATAGATGTTTTAGATTTTTACCAAATTAAGATTATCAATTATCTTATTTATTTATTTATTTACTAAATAAATTTTAATTATTAGGAGTAATATTTTCTAATAGTTCAAAAGAAAAGTCTCCATTATCCCATCAATCATTATAACTAGTTTCTATATACTTCCAAAAAAGTGATTTTGTTTTTTTCCAATGTGAGTATTTATTTGGGATAAATCTTTTCAAAATTTAATAAAATGGACTTATTAAAAATTGACTTAAGTTTAGTAAATATTTTCTATAATCAAACAAATGTTTTTACTTTGATATTTTTACTATATTTTCTATTATTTGATTTTTTTATTCATTTGTTAAACTATATAACTACATAGGCCTTATTTTGCATTATACTATCAAGTAAATTTCTTTTTCTTTTTTTCTAAGTGGAGATCAGTCACTCATGTGATGGCAACATGTATTGGACAAGCACCCCTCCTCTGCTGATTTTGCTTTAAGACATATTAAAATCCAAGATATATTAGCCAGAACAATTGGTGCACTCCTGCAATCCTAGCAATTCAGGAGGCTAAAAGAAGGAAGATCACAGGTTTCAGGCCAGCTTTGGCACAACATAGTGAGACTCTGTCTCAAAATAAAAACAGATAAATAAAAAGGTTTGGGGATATAGCTCAGTGGTAAAAGCCTATGATTTTAATCCCCAGTACAAAAAAACAAAGAAAGAAAAAAATCCAACATACACTACAAACTATTTCTGACTTACAGCTTCCATTTCATTGGTCAAGAATGTCTGTGCCATTGCCATGCTAATTTGATTATCCGGCAAAATTCAGAAAATGTTTTATATTTATTTTTTATATTTATATTATATTTCATATTAAATAACATGATTAATATTTAGTATCTTAAAGAAAATTATTCCTCCTCCTTATTCTTTTTCTAAATTATTCTGATTATTCTCATCAGTTTATCATTCCAAATAAACTTCAGAATAATTTTGTCAGTTTCACAAAGAATTTGACTTAAGATTTTTTAAAAACAGACTTTGTGAAAATTGCCCTAAATTATAAATTACTTTGGAAAGAATTGTTACCTTTACACACAGAACAGGATTAGTGATAAACCCTTCTGATGTTCTTAAGCTGGATAATTTTTCAAGGAACAAATTGACCAAGAAACATAAAAGGTGCTTTGGTCTTCCAATGTGGCAGGAGAGATATGCCATATCTAAATCCTCTAATTCAGAACAAATAAAAATGCTTGATAAAATATTTTTTAAGTGTTGCTCTAAATGCCTGGCTGAATTAGTTGAAAAATAAAGGAAGTCCTCTGAGTCAACAAATGAGATAACAAGAACCCAAAGGAAGTTCTGGAGCTGTCCTTTTCCTGGGATATTAACCTATCTTTGGTGGCTTGGAGTTTAGGCTTCATAGAGTCACATGGAAGTCAGGAGATAAAACCTGAGGGCTGAGCAAGGCAAAGTAGAACTAACAAAACACGCACAAAGTTGTGTCCCCTTAAAGGTAATATCCTCAATAAATAAATGAGGAAGAGGATCACACTCTGGAGATAAATAGAAGGGATAATTACCCTCTACAATATGAAAAAGGATAAAATGGTGGGGAACATCTTTGAAAATTACTAACAGCCCTCCCCCATGTAAGAGGATTAAGAATTCACACTATCTATGTGGTCTAAGAGTAGACCTGGACCAGGCACAATGGATACACCTGTAATCCTTCTTAGCAACTCCAAAAGCTGCAGCAGAGGTTCTCTCAAGTTTGAGACCAGCCTGGGCAACTTAGTGAGACCCTGTCTCAAAATTAAAAAAAAAAAAATTAAAGGGATGTAGTTCAGTGGTAAAGTGTCCCTGGATTCGATCTCCAGTACCACAAATAGAGCGCTTGCCTAGCAAGTGTGAGGTACTGGGTTTGATCCTCAGCACCACATAAAAATAAATAAATAAAATGAAGATATTGTGTCCATCTATAACAAAAATAAGTAAATAAATTAAAAACAAAACAAAAAGAAAAAAAACTAAAGTGCTCCCAGGACAGTGGTGCCTCAAGTACCAGGACCCAGGAAAAACAAACATACATCCTTCCTAGAGAACAGATCCAAACAGTTACCACAAATTGATACCCAAACAACAGAGATTCAAAATAAAAGAAAGACCCACAAACCCCTGAGAAAATAGACAACAAGTGAGAGTCAGCTAAAACAGAGCAAGACTATCAATTTTGGCCTATCAGACAAGTATCAAATGAGTGTGTTTACTACATTTCAAGAAATAAAAGAAGGTACATAACAAAGAAGCAAGAGATATCACAAATAATCCACATCTTTGAAAAGAACCAGGGGCTGGGGATGTGGCTCAAGTGGTAGCGCGCTCGCCTGGCATGAGTGCAGCCCGGGTTCGATCCTCAGCACCACATACAAACAAAGAAGTTGTGTCCGCCGAAAACTAAAAAATAAATATTAAAAAATTCTTTCTCTCAAAAAAAAAAAAAAACAGAGAACTCCTAGAAAATAAGGTATAGTAATAGTGTTTAAAAGGGTAGTGCCTTATCTATTAGGCTACTAGGGCTGCTTCTCACTGTTAGCAGCTGGAAAGAGAATTAGTGAGTTGGAATATAGAGATGAAGAAGACAGAAACCAAGACTCAGATTCATGAATCCCATTTAATCATAGCCAAAATAAAGGCTTTTTAAAAACACATCTATTCATGTTGTAATAAAATTCGATCATTCAAGAAAAAGAGAAGAAAAGATAAATCACTTAGAAAGGAATAAGCATTCGTCTGACCTCTGACTTTCCCCATAAAATGAAAGATACAGTACAGGGAATAGTAGCTTCAAAAGAAAAGTAACCATCAATTTAAAATTGTGCACCCAGCAAAATCACTTTTAAAAACGCAAATGAAACAATATTTTCAGACAAATAAAGGCTGTGAGAATTGACTATGAGCAGACTCTCACTAAAGGAATACCTGCAGAGTTTGATAAAATACAATTGTAATTCACTATGTTGGGAAGGGATCTGAGATGCTTCATTTCTAACAAGCTCCCAAGTAATTAGAGTAGAAAGTTCTCTAAAACACATATATTAGAAACAACAAAAAATATCTTGAATGAATTGAGATGCAGGAGGAAATGATGATCAAAGAAATGATAACCTGTAAGAAAAGTTCTTTAATAATGGTATAAAATAATAGGATCAGTGTTGAATTTTTAAGTGTAAAAATATGCACAGAAATAATTAAAATCCCAGATAATAGCATACAAGAGAAGCAAGGAATGACTAGAGACATAGTATTCTAAGGTCCATGTTTTGTTGTTGTTAAAGGAGAGAATGAATATATTTTATATTTTATATACATTATTTTATGTATTTAGTCTTTGTTAATTTAGATATGTGAGTTAAATTTTTGAGGAGAATCTCTCAAAGACTATAAATTGGCCATAGAACTTCCACATCATGACAGGAGAAAATATTAAATGAAAACAATATTCAATAAATTCAAAGGAAACCAAAATATAATAAATAAAAAAGGAGAAAAGGAATATAGAATAAGAGAAATGAAAAGGAAACATAGAATAATATGGTAGAAATTAAAACAAATGTAAATACTTGCATAAAATATAAATGAACTCAATGTTCTAGTTAAAAGACAAAGATTATAAATCTGAATTTTTAAAACATTGTCATATTTACATGACAACTATGACCTGAATGTTTGTGATCCTCCAAAATTCCTATGTTGAATAACTTCTAAAGTGATAACATTAAGAGACAGGGACTTAAAGAAATCAACCCTCATGAATGAGATCTGTACCTTTATAAAAGGACTTAAGGAAGCCTGTTAGTCCCTCTACCATGTAAGAAAGTGGCAAGAAGATTCCATCTATGAGGAGTGGGTACTCACCAGACAGTGAAACTACTAGTGCCTTGATTTTAGACTTCCCAGCCACCAGAATTATATATTTCTGTTGTTTATAAATTACCCAGTCTAAGATCTTGTTTGAGTAGCTGGAATGAATTTTAAGACAGTGACATAGCTTTAATGTAAGGGCATAAAAATTGAAAGTAACAGGATGGAAAATGATAAACCAAAGAACCAAAAAAGTTCATGAAAAAAAGTTTTAAAACAAAACCAAAACTAAACAAATTTGAAGATTATATATTAATGGAAAATTTAATTAATTAGAGATATATATCAATTGTTTAAATATGGATGCAACTAAACATAATTTCAAGATCTATAAAGCAAAATAATAAAAATAAAAATAGAAATCAATAAATCCATTATCATAATGGAAGACTTTAAAACATACAATAACTTCTAGATTAAGCAGATTACAAATAAGTAAGGATGTAGAAGATTTAATTAATATAGTTAGTAAGCTAGATCCAAAAGACATACTATAGAATGTAACATGCAACAAGTAGAGCACATAGAACATTTACAAAAATTAACTAGGGCTGGGGTTGTGGCTCAGTGGCAGAGTGTTTTCCTCACACATGTGAAGGACCACTGGGTTTGATCCTCAGCACCACATGAAAACAAATAAACAAAATTTAAAAAATAAATAAATAAACTAACTACATTGTAGGACATGTAAAAAACAAATCTTGTATAATCAAAAGCCTATAGTTCTATTACTTAGTATTAAGTATTACAAATAAATAATGAAAAATAACATACTCAAAAAGATTCCATATGAAATTTAAAACATGTTTCTAAATAACTCACAAGTCAAAGAAGAAATCATGAAAATATTTGGAACCATACATTTAGCTAGTACACACCAATATAGCCAAATCACAGTTAGTGAAACATTGAAAAATATTTGAACATGTTGGGAAATACCTTAATAATAAGTATTAAAAATATCAAATTAGTAATGTGAATATGACTATAAACTGGTTAATTTAAACTATCATACAATATGACAATGTCCACTGACAAGTGGATCTTCCACCATCATGGCAACTGAGAACACTCAACAATATCAACCTCTAGTTCACCTTGACTGATAATAAACTTTATGGCTCGACTGAAATTCTCTATAAAGTACTTAGGGCTTTAAGATGATCATTAATTTTTCCTTCTGCTAGAATTATACAAGTTATTAATTCTAAATATTTCCTTCTTATTTTTTTTATTTGAGAAAAAGAAAAAAGAAGTTTTATTGCTTTGCTAGCAAAGAAGAAAGATTGGGGACTCTTGTTCAAGAGGCTGTGATTCTCTAAATATTTCCTTCTTATCTGGGGCATATTGTATGTGCATTATAAATTTTTTTTAGTTGTAGTTGGACACAATACCTTTATTTTATTTATTTATTTGTATGTGGTGCTGAGGATTGAACCCATGGCCTCGCACATGCTAGATGAGCATTCTGCCATTGAGCCACAACCCCAGTCCCGTAATTTTTGAATAAGCAGCAATTGTTCAGCATTTTGATATTTTTACATTCAAGAATATAGGGCTTAGGGGTTGTAGCTCAGTGGTAGAGCACTCGCTTAGCACGTGTGAGGCACTGGGTTTAATCCTCAGCACCACGTAAAAATAAATAAATAAAGTAATGTGTTTATCTACAACTGAAAACATTTAATTAAAAAAAAGAATGATTAGGGGCTAGGGTTGTGGCTCAGCAGTAGAGTGCTCGCCTAGTACACATGAGGCCCTCAGTTCAATCCTCAGCACCACATAAAAATAAGTAAGTTAATTAAAGATATTATATCCAACTACAACTAAAAAATAAATATTAAAAAATTTTTAAAAAGAATGTATAACATAATTTTAAAGTCAAATTCCTTCAACAAAGAAAACATTTTAATGTACTTTTACATATTATTCAGAGGTTTCTTTTAAATCTGCAAGGAAATTTAAAAAATCATTATTGATAATGAAGAACAGCATGGAAAATATTCTAATACTATGCAAAAACTGAATCAACACGGAATATTTATTTTATACCATGCCAACATAAAAAGACTCCCCCAAACTTTGTGTAAATCTGAAATAAAATATAACTTGGTTACTTTAACGAAAATAGAGTGACTTATTATTGCTAAAGTGACATAAATATTGGAATATAAATTGTGTCAACAGAAAAAGTAGTGTCGATACTTTTTAAAATACCAAATGATTAATAATAAAATTGATAATCCCATGGCACACATTAGGAATGAAAAAGATAACATAAATAAGGAAAATCAGGGATTTAAAAAGATAATATAATGAAAAGATTTCTTTAAACAAATTTAAAAACTTAGGGAAAGTGGAGATTTTTCTGGAAATTTAACTTACCAAAACTGAAGAAGAACTAGAAGAACTGAATGATCCTAGGACCATTAAGGAATTGAATCAGCAGTTTAAAATCTTCCCACGAAGAAAATACTAGACCTAGACACTTCTAAAATTGAGGATTTTTTTTTCTTAATTAAGAAAATGTAGGGACCAGGGGTGCGGCTCATTGGTAGAATATGTGCTTAGCATGCATAAAGCCCTGGATTTGATATCCAGATCCAATAATAATTATAATTCTGAAATCATACAAAATTTTTCACAGAAAAGAAAAAATAGAAAAGTTGTCTAACTAAACTTAAAAGCCAGTACAAGCATACTCTAGGACAGCTCCCAGATTAATGTTTTACTAGTATGCTATCTATTGCATAAATGTCCCCACATCATACAACAATGCATCCCTCAAAACAATGTTTCATCTAAAATTTTAATTAGGGAAAACTATATTTAAGACCTAAAACTCCACATAAAATTTTCAAACCATCACCCAAAAATGTATAGGAAATGCCCAAGTTATATTACAAACATAATTGGTAATGACAGAATTATGTGTCAGAACATCAAAATTGATATGAATATCTATGCCATACAAATGCTACCAGTGAGATATATATTAAAACATATATCATTTATATAATATGTAAATTGTATACATATATAATTTACCATATTAATAAATTACAAGAAAAAATGTTCATATTTCCATATAGAGGAAGAATAAAACAGGTCATAAAATTCAACATTCAGTAATGACAGAAATGCTATTGGCAAACCAGAAAGAGAAGGAAACTTCCCTAACCCAATAGGAAAGGCATAAAAATGTCATCCACATCACATACCTAGGCTGAAACAATAAGAACATTCCTTTAATCATAAACAAGATAAGGATGTCTAAGACACCTTATCACTCTGTTCAGCATCTCTCCTGGAGGTCCTACCCTGAGTATTCCCCACATCTCTCTCTCTCTTCTCTCTCTCTCTCTCTCTCTCTCTCTCTCTCTCTCTCTCTCTCTCTCTCTCTCTCTCTCTCTCTCTCTCTCTCTCTCTCTCTCTCTCTCTCTCTCACACACACACACACACACACACACGAATGAGAATGGAAAAGGAAGAAATAAAGCTTCTGGAGATGAATATGATTGAGGAGAAAGCCCAAAAAGAATCTACAAATCATTTTAAATTATGTAAATTATCTAATATCCATATTTAAAAGCAATTATATCAATTATATTGATCAATTTTCTCCCAGGTTATCACAGATTCAATGTAATTCCAATATACATCCCAACAGTGCTTTTCACTGAACTTTACAAGCTAATTCTAAATACTATAAGAGAAAAGAGACAACAGCTAAGAGAAAAATCAAGGGATCTGGGTGGCAATATGGATGGAGGAACAGGGAAATTACATTTCCATTTATCAAGACTTATTATAAAAATACAGAAATTAAGACAGTGCAATACTGGTACAAGATAGACAAATTGACTAGTTAGAGACAGAATAGATGGTGAAGAAATAGACCTACTCAAATAAAACCTTGATATATGAATATGGTAGCATGATAGATTTGTATAGCAAAGATAGGCTATTTGATAAACAATCTTGGGAAAATTGGTTCTCTATATGGAAAAAATCTAATTGGATCCCTACACCCATGACAACTTTATATGGAGTAAGTACTATAAAATGGAATACACATACCTTGTCTGAAAAATCTCATTTATATTCTTGATGATGGGGTGAGACAAGAAAAGGTGGAGTAAAATATAAAGTTCACCCACTCTTCACCTCACATGATTGTTTTTTTCTTGCTGCCATAACAGATTAACACAAATTTAGAGGTCTAACACAACACAAATTTCTTATCTATCAGCTCTGTAGATAAATCAGAAGTCTGGCATGAGTCTCACTGGGCTAAAATCAGGGTATTACCCAGGGCTGTGTTCTTTTCTGGAGACTCCAGAGGAACATCTGCTTCTATGCTCATTTAAATTTTTGAAATAATTCAACTTCACTCTGTACAGTTGTAGAAATGAATTCCCTTTTTCCTTGCTGGCTATGAGCTGACATTCCTAGGTTCTAAAGATTGCCTATACATATTCTTTGGTTTGTGGCCCCTTTCCTCCATCTTCAGAGTCAGCAATGGAGAATGGAACACCTCTCATGTCCCACCTCTCCTGCCTTCTTTCTCTAACTCTTCTGCTTCTTTCTTCCATCTTTAAAGCTCCATCTCAAGTTCTCTGACATTAATCCCATCTGCAAAGCCCCTTTTGCTATCTCATGTAAGCACATTCACAGATTCTAGGGATTAGGACATGCATAACTTTGGGGGGGGGGGCATCATTATGCCTACCACACAGGGAAACTGAGTTTTCTATGTTTGCACTAACACTGTGTGTGGCTTGTGTGTCCTTACACAGTGCCTCAGCCCTATAGGCAAGTATGGAAGGGAGACTAGGTAAGACATATCCCCTATCTTCTTCATCCTTTCTGCTTACCTATACTTAATTACTGGGTTTTGCTTACCAGGACATGTGAGGCCAAAACAGACAGGAATATTAAGAATTTAGATTTGATTTCCTGACACCCAGTGCTAATCTAATATTGTAACAACCACTTTTCCTCTATCTATTCTTGTATCACCCAATATCTAGGGAAGAGATACAAAAGGAAAAAGAGAAGAGAATAGGTTGGGAGCAAAACCACAAAATCTTTATAAGAAAAACAGAAAAATAATTAATCTAGGAAGGTTCCAAACTTGGGGTGGGATAAACCTCAGAAGAGCCTAACTCATTTGAATAATTTATTACATGTCATTATGTACCATACACAGCGCTACACAATTCCACAAACTTTTCTTAGTTCTTTAAACTAACCCGTATAGTACATGTGCGTAAATTCTATCTGTAAATGAGGAAATTCAAGCTCAGAGTGGTGATTCATTTACCTAAGGAAACAGTTTCTTCATCCTCTCTCTATGGAGAAGGCAAGGCTATAATCACCACACTGACTGTTTCAGTGTCTAAATGACATTCTTGGTGGTATCTCCTCTACATCTAACCTCTCACCCTGGATGTGACAGTGACTTCCTAATGCAGATCTGGATTTATTTACCTTCTTTTGATTGCTACACATTTATTCCCAAATTGATTTTCTTATTACTCAGGTAAGTTCTTGTGTGATGACCACTGGGCTGTGTACCTATATTTTCATTTTCTATTTTCAAACCACTTTTTGGAGGTATGATTGAGATACAGAAAACTATAAGAATTTAATGTATTCAACTTGATGAGTTGAGAGATAAATTCGTTTAGCTTTTTGTTTGCTTTTTAGCACTAAGCTTCAAATCTGGGATTTACAGAAACAAGATTTTATCGTTTATTACTTTCTCATTGCCTTTCCTGTCTCTTCAAGGAGTTATGGTTGGTGGTGGTGGTGGGGGGGGAGCCAATTAACAGTCTCTGCTTTATTTCTGTGGTGATAATTAACTCTAAAATTTCAACATGAAATACCATCTCTCTCCCTGAATGACTTGCTCTCCCCTCTTTTACCACATCTTTTCACTGCACTTCCTACTATGTTCCAATCACATTAGCCAAGGCCAGCTACCCCCACAATCTCTACTCAAAGTTCACCTCCAGCCTGGCACACTTGTGCATGCCTGTAATCCCAGCTACTCAGGAGTCTGAAGCAGGAGAATTGCAAGTTCCAGGTCAGTCTCAGCAACTTAGCCAGGCCCTAAACTTAGTGAGATCAGTGAGATCCTGTCTCAAAATAAAAAAACAAAAAGGGGTGGGGCTGTAGTTCAGTGGTAAAGCACCCTGGGACTCAATGCCCCACAAAGAAAGAAAAGTTCACTTCCAGATCTTCTATCACTAGCCCAATGAACTATTGGGCACCTGAAATGTGCATAGTCTGAATTGAAGCATGAAACATACACCATTTTTTTAAGATTCAGTAGGAATTTAAAATATGAAACATCCTATTAATAATTTTATATTGAGTACTTGTTGAAATAATATTTAGCATAGGTTGGGCTGCTTAATTTAATCTGTTCGTATGTTTTACAATGTGGCAATTTGAAAATTTTAAATTGCATTCATGTTCACACTGCGTTTCTACTGGACAGCGCTGCTCTGTTGCTTTACCCTTTTTTGCTTTTTTTTTTTTTTTTTTTTTTTGGCGGGGCGGGGGGTCTTAATACTGTGTGAAATTACAGTATCCGCGTTTAAGGGCTTTGGGTCTTCCTCGTGCAACTAGAACGTAAGATTGGAACCTTGTCGGTCTCATTCACACCCGGATTCCCAGGCATTTAGGACAGAGCCTAGAGCACTCTAAGTACTCAATAAAACCTTTACAAATGAATGACTTACTCTGCCTTAGTTGGACACGACAGTTCTTTGTGTCGACCGACAAAACTCTGGGTCCCAAGTTCTTTGGGTTATGTCCGCTGCTCAGTACTGACCATACATTCTCAAACCTGGGAGGAGGGATGGTAGGATATCCACCTTTGATAAAACCTCCTTCCCTACCGAAAACACTGGTCACCCATCCTCAAACGGGACCTTCCCTCCTCTCCTCTTTCCTTAGGAAGCCAGTCCCACAGCCCCTCACTGAGCGCTTTTCCCTCCGGCCACACGGCGGCACACGAGAGTGCGGCAGCCTATGGTACAGTCCGTTCTCCCCGCGCCTCTAGCACAGTGGACCCTTCCAGTCGTTGAAAAGCATTGTGGGAGGCCCATTCTGCCTTTTTCTTCCTATTCTTCTCGCGGTCTGTGGTGTGCTTGGGGTCCCGGCATGGCTAGTGCCGGGCCACGCGGCTTCCCGCGCCCGAGCGCCGGGCTTCGGAGGAGCAAGGGCGACCGCCCTGAGCCTGATGAGGCGCCTGCGATGGCCGGGCCACGATTAAGGGTCCGGGACTCAAATGCGCACGGCAGCGGCCTAACCTTATGGGCCACATCCACCGAGGATCCTCTTGAGGGCCTGAGGCCGACTTCGTCCTGTATTCCCTTCCCGGGAAATGGGACATTAACTAGATTTGCTTTTATTGATCGCCGATCGTACGCCAGGGAGCCTTGGGCGTTAAGTACAAATCTCTTTTGCGTGACCCGGGAAGGCCCCACGATGTAAATGGTTTTGTGCCTGCCCGAGCCCACTGTGAAGTGGGGCAAGTGCCCTTTGAAATGCAGATCACGTGTACTCTGGCGCAGAGGTTGGCCGAAGCTGAATGAGTATCACCAACTTTGTAGGTAAGTTTTCTTGTAAGCAAATTGACCAGCTTACTCGGGATAAGAATTGTAACCCGAAAGTTTTGTTTCAATTTTCATTAACGGGTAGGATTAGTTGTATTCTTTTCAAGCAGTAATCATTTCATCTCAGCCAGTCAGCAGCGTCTGCCATGGCAGAGCCGAACTTTTTGTTTTCACGGAGCCTTTGTGTTGCCCGTTCACTTTTGTAAACTAGTGAATGTGGTGTCAAAAAAGGCACAAATAAATACTTTGCAGCCTTTTCCTGCCCTTAAATTTTATATTTTTGGTGTAGGAACTGCATAAGTGACAGTTTGCATTTACATTAATTTGTATATACATGCGTCTTTAAGTCGAACAGTGTTCAGTATGTGTTTCTTGTAACCTGTTTCAACTAATTTTTGTTCAGGTGAATAATGGATGCCTGAAGCGGACTACTGACCTCTGAACACTTGAGCACAAAGGTGACTTAAGGTAGGATGATATCAAAGTAGAAGTTGTGGAGATTTTATCTTTTTCTTGAGTAGGCAATATTGAAGAGAAAAAGAAAAAACATAATACTCTACTTCTGGATATCATTAGATTTGTTTCTTTCTAGTAAATGTAAAAAAAACTTGACAAATCTCAAGCATAAAATCCAGAAATGATATGACTTTTAATACTGAGGATTTATTATTACTAAGTTCTTTATTAATATATTAAAATATAATGTGTAAATATGTACTTTTCAAATTGAGTATTTTCTTTTATTTCAGGACATCCTTGGTACGGATTTTGGAAGTTTGGTCTTCAAAAGTTGCTTGATCATTTTAAAAATTTCCAGGAGTCTGAGGAGTATTGAAATAATTGGGTCTATGGCTCAGCAGTAGCGCACGTACCTGGCATGTTTGGGTTTGATCCTCAACACAGCATATAAGTAAATAAAATAAATTTCTATTGACAATTTTTTTAATATTAAACAATAATCAGTGCTATCATGGCCACTGATGGTCTTATGATAGCTTCTGGCAAGGGCCAAAGAGAAATAAATACTTTTCTTCCCATGAATTCAAACTACTATGGTTTTCTTGAATTTAAGACACTGGGTAATGATTCTTCCTTTACTTAATAGGAAAGAGCAAATAATGTGTTCAGGCATTCAGAATTTTATTTAAAAGTAATGTATTAGGATCTGGGAACACAATGATAAGCAAAACAGTTCCACCCGCTGGGACCCTTGAGAAAATATCACAAAAGTAAAGCTTCCTTTGTGAGATGAATACCACAGTGAGATTTGACCACATCTGGGAAACCTGAGAAAGCAAAATTGACTAAAGGTAGATGCCATTTTTCCAAGGTGAATATGGACAAATGACATGTGCAGAGACCTTAGATAATGTGGGTCTGCTTCATATGACAGTTTTGGCTGCTTTCCCTTCTCAGTACTCTCATTTAGAGTTGAATGTTCAATGAGGCTTGTGAGATGGCTATTATAGGAGCTAGGCATGTTACAAAATGAGGTTAAAGAGGTAGTAAATAGACCAGATCATGTAAGGCTTGTGTTTTATTAAAGCAAGAAAAGAAAATCCAGTAAGATAACAGTGCAGAGCAAGTGGCCCAATTAGATGCCACTACAGTTGTCCAGGCAAGAGATGACTGATTTGGACCACTGTATTAAAAAGGGCAAAATCAACAGGATTTGATAATGTAGAGGTCCATAATGAGTTAGGCTTACACTGTGACAATGGCCCTAAGTCTAGGTTGTGGGCCAGTGCTTAGCTAGTTGAAGCCTTTGAAAAAGCCAAGTGGCCTCTTAGCAAAACACTGGAGGCTAAGCTATAGGATTCTTGAGGCCATGGAAATAAATGAAACCTGAGTAGAGAAAGGTCCTCTAAATCTGAGGTTTGAAAAACTCAGTAATAGAAAGGTAGAGTATAGGACTGTAAAGTGTGGTCAGAATGGTAGAAGCAAAAGAGGATTGCATTACATCAGAAGGAAGGGCATGTTTTAAGAGTAATTGGAGATTTAGTTTCAGAAGATTTATTGGAGTGGTGGGAGAAGCATCCATATAAGTTTTAAATAGGCATTTGATGACTTGAGGGCACTGACTGAAGATGAAGATCATCTTTCCAAAGAATTTAGCCAAGAATAGAGAAGAAAAATTGTAGCTTGAGAGATTTGTGGTCACAAAAAATTGAACTGTTGTAGTCATGTTTAAACCCAGGTGGCAAAGATAAGAAAAGGAAAAGAATATACAGAAAGCAGAGACAAGGATCCTGAGGAGAGATGGCCTCCAAAGTACAGGTAGAAAGGGTGGAAGATGAGTATTTGTATTTTTCCCATAGGTTGAAAAGTCATCTGCAGAGAGGAAAGGTCTGAAAAGATCACTAAGGAAAGAGGCAAGTAAGGTGGAATGACAACTGAAATTCACACTTAAAACCTTTTTCTCATTTTTTTTTCCAGAAAACACAACTAGGGCACTTATGAAATTAAAAGCAGCACTTAAAAACAAAGCTTTTTACAACATTTGTAAATAAACAGTGGAACTTAATGCCACAAAATACAATATTACAAAGAACTTTATATCAGTAAAAATTGCAGTTTGAAAGTGATGTCTTAGTCCTTGTGCACCTCAGCACAAGCTGAAAACCACCAAGAGCTGGGAAGAATGTTTTCCTCCCACTTGGTATACTATTGCACAGCAAGCCAGCTGCAGGCCAGGATTCCAGGTTGAAGCATCTGGTGGTGGACAGACATAAGATAGAGCTGGATAGTTTGTTACCCTGTTTCAGAAAGGAAAATTAGAGTTTTTACAAGACTATCCTTCCAGTTAAAAGGCCCTTCAGCATAGGTATGCTGTAGTCGACCCTTTAAAGAACCAAAAGATTCTTATTTTCTTGTGCTGAAGAAACACTTGCAAGGTTTGAATAAATTCACAGTTTCAAAGTACCAGTGGCACACAACACCCCTCCCACTCCCATTCCTGGCCCTTCACCAGGATCATGTCTCTATCTTGAGGCGAGCAGCTTGAATAGTTTTTATTGTTTTTGCTGTGTGCTTTCCAGTTAGATTGCTTGTAGATGTCTGAGATTTGTCTTCAATCAGGCTGTCTTTTGACCCATTTCTTCTCTAAAAGAAAATTTGAAAAAATACGGTCAGAAGAAAATACAGCCAAATCAATTATTTTTAAAACCACATCAGGTTATTATTACTCAGGTTCATAATACCAAAAGCTGTTTGACAAATACTCCCTCAAATATTTAAAATGTGTGTAATCTTAAAATATGTCAGTCTTGACAATTATGTACATGGTGAATTTTATTCATGAAATTTAGGCATAATTCACCCAAATAAGTCACTTTTTTTAATGAATAATTCCTAAACCAGACTCAATCTTCCCACTTTTCCAAGCAGGGCAGAGAGATGAAAATACAGCTTGAAGTAACTTAAAATCTTCCATAATTATAAATTGTTTTCAGAAGTCACTGAATGAAACAATATGCACAGCACAATGACTTAAGGGACCCCTCACTTATCAGAGTTTGTGATGTGAGCACTTGCTTCATCATAGAGAAGAAGGCTGGCTGAGTTACCAGAGCCTGGGCACTATACCCAAAACTTCTAGAATTGAATTTTGTACACAATCCACAACTAGATGAAGCCCTGAGAATGCCACTAACAGTACCTCAAACTACTTCCCTCAACCTTCTTGCCCTTACCAATGATCCAAATGGTCTATAGATCAGACTGGGAAGCATTTTTTTCTTCCACGAAAGTATATCCTCACACATATGGGTAACACTATCCATATTCCTATTTTGAATTATTTGGACTTAAAAAACATCATCCAGGGCTGGGTCTATAGTTCAGTGGTAGAGCTCTTGCCTCATACATGTGAGACCTTGGGTTCAATCCTCAGCACCACATTAAAAATAAAGATATTGTGTCTATTTACAACTAAAAAAAAAAAAATACATTAAAAATCATCCTTTAGGAAGTAGTTATCTTTCATTTATTCCTATGACTGCCTTAATTTGTAAGAAGGACTGATAGAATAATTCTGCTAAGAATAACAAGTATGAATCTAAAATAGAAGATTTCTAGATAGCTAGAGGCTGTGGTAGAATGCATGTAAGAGAAGAAAGGACTTCAGCAGAAGAACCACTAGTACAACAGCTAGGAAGTGATCTAAAACACTACCTTGTAAGTTTGTTTAGCATTGAATTGAGTCCCTACCTAATCCACCCCATTATTGCTTGTGCATTAAAAGGCCAGGTGGGGTATAGACCAGGACACTGTCAGAACTCTGGCACTACAGAGGAGCTTAGGAAACACAACTTTCCTGTTTCTACTGGTCACTCCAGTCCCTTTCCTACATGGTAGCCAGATTAATGGCTTCCTTTTTGGCACTTAGAAAGGCATAAAATCCAAACTCTTTTCCCCTGAATTCTAAGGGTCCTCTGTTATTTACCCTCATTCATTATGCTCAGGCCACACTGGTCTTAGCTCCTCATATAACCAGGCTCTTTCCAGTTTCAGCATCTCTCCCATGCTCTTCCCCCTACTTGCCCCAGCCTTCCACCCACTCACATGGCTGGCTCCTCACCTGCTAGATATCAACTTTAAATAGCACTATCTAAAGTGAGATTGACTCTATTGACTATTAGACCTTTCTCTCTCTCTCTCTCATTCATTATATATATATATATATATATATATATATATATATATATATATATATAATTTTAGTTGTAGTTGGACACAATACCTTTATTTTATTTATTTATTTTTATGTGGTGCTGAGGATCAAACCCAGGGTCTCACACTTGCAAGGCAAGCACTCTACTGTTGAGCCACAACTCCAGCCCCTAGATCTTTATTTCTTTAGAATGCTTACTATTTTAATTATTTTGCCTGTTTACTTTTAAGTAGGCCAGGATAAGCAAACATTTTTTTGGTAAAGGGCCAGATTGTGGACTATGTTCTTTTGCATATTATTTTTTTTTAACACTGTTATTACCTTCTGGGTTGTACAAAAACAGGCAGCAGACTAAATTTGGTCAATTGGCCATACTTTGATGATTGCTCAGACCAGTGCATGTCAATCTTTAGAAATGCTCATTACCTAGTTGTTGAATTTTAAATCAAATGCATCCCAGAGTCAGGCTCACAATCAGAGCCAATGATCAGAAGATGCACCTGAGTAATTGTATGCAACAAAGAGCTACCTTTTCAACATTTATTGTGTACAATTTGTGTTTCTTGAAATTCCTCATTGATGGTAATTAAGTTGAGGATCTATAGTAGTTAGAAAAGTAAAACTTCAGTAGAATAAAATTCCTGTTCTTATTGAAACCAACTTAAATATAAGGCAAAAAAAAACAACTCTGAAATCTATTAGTGCTTATTGATAATCATCATAATAATCCTAAGAGGTTTGAGCTTTCCAAAGGCAAAGCCCAAACTATCAGTCATGAGTGTAACACACAATTTGAACAGACCAATATCAATGGATGAAATTGAAGAAGCCATCAAAAGACTACCAACCAAGAAAAGCCCAGGACCGGATGGGTATACAGCGGAGTTTTACAAAACCTTTAAAGAAGAATTAATACCAATACTTTTCAAGTTATTTCAGGAAATAGAAAAAGAGGGAGCTCTTCCAAATTCATTCTATGAGGCCAACATCACCCTGATTCTGAAACCAGACAAAGACACCTCAAAGAAAGAAAACTACAGACCAATATCTCTAATGAACCTAGATGCAAAAATCCTCAATAAAATTCTGGCGAATCGAATACAAAAACACATCAAAAAAATTGTGCACCATGATCAAGTAGGATTCATCCCTGGGATGCAAGGATGGTTCAACATACGGAAATCAATAAATGTTATTCACCACATCAGTAGACTTAAAGATAAGAACCATATGATCATCTCGATAGATGCAGAGAAAGTATTTGACAAAGTACAGCATCCCTTTATGTTCAAAACATTAGAAAAATTAGGGATAACAGGAACTTACCTTGACATCGTAAAAGCTATCTATGCTAAGCCTCAGGCTAGCATCATTCTGAATGGACAAAAGTTGAAGGCATTCCCTCTAAAATCCGGAACAAGACAGGGATGCCCTCTATCTCCACTTCTATTCAATATAGTTCTCGAAACACTGGCCAGAGCAATTAGACAGACGAAAGAAATTAAAGGCATAAAAATTGGAAAAGAAGAACTTAAATTATCACTGTTTGCAGATGACATGATTCTATACCTAGCAGACCCAAAAGGGTCTACAAAGAAACTACTAGAACTAATAAATGAATTCAGCAAAGTGGCAGGATATAAAATCAACATGCATAAATCAAAGGCATTTCTGTATATCAGCGACAAAACTTCTGAAACGGAAATGAGGAAAAACACTCCATTCACAATATCCTCAAAAAAAATAAAATACTTGGGAATCAACCTAACAAAAGAGGTGAAAGATTTATACAATGAAAACTACAGAACCCTTAAAGAGAGAAGTTGATGAAGATCTTAGAAGATGGAAAAACATACCCTGTTCATGGATAGGCAGAAGTAACATCATCAAAATGGCGATATTACCAAAATTTCTCTATAGGTTTAATGCAATGCCAATCAAAATCCCAACGGCATATCTTGTAGAAATTGATAAAGCAATCATGAAATTCATATGGAAAAATAAAAGACCCAGAATAGCAAAAGCAATTCTAAACAGGAAGTGTGAATCAGGTGGTATAGCGATACCAGATTTCAAACTATATTACAGAGCAATAGTGACAAAAACAGCATGGTACTGGTACCAAAACAGGCGGGTGGACCAATGGTTTAGAATAGAGGACATAGAGACTAATCCACAAAGTTACAACTATCTTATATTTGATAAAGGGGCTAAAAGCATGCAATGGAGGAAGGATAGCATCTTCAACAAATGGTGTTGGGAAAACTGGAAATCCATATGCAACAAAATGAGACTGAATCCCTTTCTCTCGCCATGCACAAAAGTTAACTCAAAATGGATCAAGGAGCTTGATATCAAACCAGAGACATGGCGTCTGATACAAGAAAAAGTTGGCTCCGATCTACATATTGTGGGGTCGGGCTCCAAATTCCTTAATAGGACACCCATAGCACAAGAGTTAACAACAAGAATCAACAAATGGGACTTAATTAAACTTAAAAGTTTTTTCTCAGCAAGAGAAACAATAAGAGAGGTAAATAGGGAGCCTACATCCTGAAAAAGTACTTTC
Source organism: Spermophilus citellus (assembly GCF_964194105.1). Taxonomy (NCBI): domain Eukaryota; kingdom Metazoa; phylum Chordata; class Mammalia; order Rodentia; family Sciuridae; genus Spermophilus; species Spermophilus citellus. The sequence goes on along the minus strand of NC_138182.1, from coordinate 193,504,830 downwards.
AACTTGAAACAAATTATCTGTTTTGACAATTTATTAGCTCTCCCAGATTTAACTAATCAAACAGTAAGCAGATTAGAGCAGAAGCTGTATTTACTGCTAAATCTCCATTCCAGACAAAGACTTTCATTCCTCCAGCTGCCAGGAGGGTTAACTACTTAAGGCTCAAAACTGAGCTGCTTCCCAGGAACTACCCTCTGCTGAAAAGAGCCTTGTCACTTAAGATCGTGTCTCTCCCAGAAGCACTCCTTATCAGATAACTGCCAAATGGTGAGTGTGTAGTATTACAAGGTAGGATAAAGGGCCATCTCTGGAGCTTCCCACAGAATCAACTACTGCCTTAATTGGGACTATATCACACAACTCTTTCCTCTCAAATCTCTTTTCTTTCACTCCCCAACAAGTGTTAATCCTAAGGATACTTTTCAATAAACTTCCTGCTGTAAATCTCCATCTCAGAATCTGTTACTAGGGAATCTAAGCAAAATTAGCACAGACTTATTTCATCCTTGTTTGAATTATTGATAAGAAAGAAACAGGGCAAGGACTGGGGATATAGGTCAGTTGGTAAAGCGCTTGCCTTGCATGCACAAGGCCCTGGGATTGGTCCCCAGCACCAAGAAAGAAAGAAACAGGGCAAATGAAAGGTAGAACATCATGGATACCACTGGGATCAGGCTTAACAGGTGGTCCGTGATGTATGCATTTTCACACATTTTTGATGAGGAGAGAGACGATAGTTATAATTGGCTCTTCTAAGGAATCCACCATCCAAACAAGAATGAAAACCACAGAATTGTAAACAATAGGCTGACACTGATCCTTCATAAACATTAACTTTGGTTTTGGAGTGATTGTTTACCCAACTATATATCCAAATATCTTATTCAGCCCACATTTTTCCCATTTTGCTAAAAAGTAGACCATGAGAGATGATCTCAAACACTATAGAAATACACTTGCTACAGTGTTTCCTTGATACATCTGTGTACCTCCACTGATTGTTAATTTTCTTAAAACAACAAGGTGCTCTACTGTGTCCTTGAATTCCCTTTTAAACACATTTGTAAAACATTTCCAGCATGAAACTCATTCTCTCTAATAGGGAGGACAGACCTAAACTAGGACTAATTTTTCTGTTTGACAGTTGAACATCTGTCACCCCACCTGTTAATCTATCACCTACTCTTTGTTTCTCTGGCTCAAAAAAATACCTAAAAAGACTTTTTTTTTTAATTAGTGATGCTATTTTTTCTTTAATCTAATCAAATGATCTTTCAGTCTTCAAAATACTTGGCATGGTCACAAGGTTCAGAACATTTTAAACCTCATACTATCCTCTACATCTTATTCCTAACTTAATCAGGCTGTGTCTTGGTCTTGAGCGCTGCCTCCTCATTCCTTCTCCTATTTGAATAGAATCTCAAAAAGGAAGTTAATGATTCATTTGAAGGAACTCCCCAAAGCACAAAATGCTTCTCAAAATGCCCATCAGTACAACACTTAGAACTTTATTATTACTAACCTGATGAACTGTAGAGCCACCAGAACCCTGAGCATCTGAAGAACGAGTCACTGGAAGTGGTGGTACAAGATCTGTTTTTGAACTGCAGAGATGAGTTTCAGAATTAATGAATGAATAACACCTAGAATCAGAACTTAACTTGAAAGAGGGTGATGGTGTAGATATAGGACATTTCCATCATTGCAGAGAGCTTTACCAGACTCTGCTTTTCCAGAGCCTCCAGGCAGGTGACATCCCCAGGCTACCTACTTACTTCACTTCTGAGAGAACAGATCGCTCTCCATCTGAACACTGGGACCTTCGATACTGGCGGTAGCTTCGTGGTGAATGAGAATGCCTGATTCGGACTGGGTCACCCTGAGTCCTGAACGAGAAATACACAAACAAACAAATAAAAATATATACACACACACCCATACACAAAAAACAAATATGGCAAAAGTCAAAACAGGATAATTTGGAATTTTCCCTTAATTTTGAAACTAAAAAAATAAAGAAAAAAATTACCATCAGACAGATTATTCAAATAATTTGTCTCAGCCAGGCATGGTAGTACATGCCTATAATCCCAGTGACTCAGGAGGCTGAGGCAGGAGGATCATGAGTTCAAAGCCAGCCTTAGCAAAAGCGAGGCACTAAGCAACTCAGCGAGGCCCTGTCTCTAAATAAAACCCCAAATAGGGCTGGAGATGTGTCTCAGTGGTGAGTGCCCCTAAATTTAATCCTTAGTGCAAAAAAAAAAAAAATTTGTCTCTTCTGGACTCTAAAAGCATGAGTGACTTAAATTTCACCTGTTAACAGTAGGTAAATGCTTCCTTGACCATACATGAATATGGAGCTCTTTTATTATGTACACATACATTTGTATGAATTCAAAGATATGTGTACATAATATATACAAATATATATATATATATACATGTATATATAGGCGTGTGTGTATATATATGTGTGTGTATACATATATGTATATATTTGCCACCAAACTTTCAATGAAATTACTCCTTACAGTTGAATGCTTTCCAGTAGTATGGAAGAAAAATCTACACTGCAGACAAATGGAACTACTATCAGAAAAAGTTGATCATTATCATAACTACTAACTTGACTGTCATTAAGAGTTTGATTTCCAGCCAGGCATGTTGGCACACACCTGTAATCCTAATGACTTGGGAAGCTGAAGCAGGAGGATTGCAAGTTTGAGGCCAGCCTCAGTAACTTAGTGAGGCCCTAAGCAGCTTAGCATGACCCTGTCTTGAAATAAAAAATAAATAAGGACTGGGGATGTAGCCCAGGTGTAAAGTGCCCCTGGATTCAATCCCTAGTACCAAAAATTAAATAAATAAAAAAGAATTTAATCTTCACTTGAAAGTTGTTAATATTAAATGTGGTTGACCACAAAAACATGATGTCAGGTGGTAGATATGTTAATTAGCTTGATTTAATGATTTTATAATGTAGACATTAAAATATCACATCATATACCATAAGTATCTATAATTTTTGTCAATTATATCTTAATTCAAATATATCTAAAATTTAATCTTTGGCATAAAAACAAGTTAGGGTAGGCTGGAGGCCACCAATCAGCAATTCTTCTGAGTGGGAAAGAAGCCTGTGTTGCAGAAGAGAAATAAAGCAAGGAAGAAGGCTCCCACTTTCTCTGAACCAATTATAGCAAGGCAGGAAACACAGTAAAAGGTATGCTGTAGCCACACTGATGAGCAACCAGGGGTACCTATCAGGCTTTCATGAAGACTATCCAGCTGAATGTGCTAGCTCTATGACAGGGACCATCTTGGTCTTACATGACAGTTTTGTGGTAGACATAATTCTCTTGATGGTAAAATAGTGGATAAATGCAAACTATGTTACCAGTAAATAAATACTTCAGAAATATATATATTGGGGGCAGGTACTGGAGATAGAACCCAGGGGTGCTGAATCATTGAGCCATATCCCCAGTACTTTTTAATATTTTATTAAAGACAGGGTCTCACTGAATTGCTTTGTGCGTCACTAATCTGCTGAGGGACTGGCTTTGAACTCACAATCCTGCCTTAGCCTCCCAAATTGCTGGGATTACAGGCATGCACCACTGTGCCCAGCAAGAATTTATTCTAAAACAGACATTAATCATCAAAAGCCCCCTTGCACTTACCATATACAAAAGGGGCCTCTAACAGGATATTGACTAGAGTGCAGAAGTAAGATACACCTTTTTCTACCTCTCTTCCTATATTCACTTTTAACTTTAGTTAAAATATACAGACAAATTAAAGCACTCTATGGAACACAAATAAAGGGTAAGAATGAATAACTTCCTTAGAAGCACAAATAAAACTTTTGTGAAAAGATTTTCAAAGACATACTCTATTTTAGTGTATGGGATCTCTTTCAATTGCTCTTCTGACATTCCAGAGGGATCCACGAGTTCCTTTCTAGAGGGAAATAAGCAAGAAAATAAATGTGGCCATGCTCATATACACACTATTCTCTTTCAAAATCAGCAAATGAGTTTTCCCTTTCAAATTATGTCACAAAATGCAGTGTTAATAAGACTGATATAAGCTGGGAGCAAAGATGAAAACATGAGAATGTGCCCAAGGTAATACGGGAGGAAACCTCTTCTGGAGCTCTTTTGCCTTCTTTCAGTTTTACCACATCCACACTTTTCAACTGTCTCTCATTTCCTATGACAATTCTGCTTCCCTCCCCTGTGGTAGGTATCTATTTATTTCTGGATTTTTTTCCCCTTGGTATTCACTTGTAAACTATTGGCCTGTCTGAGTCCATTTACAGGTAAGCTAAGTGACCCCAGGAGAGGAGGTAATAGGGCTGCCTGTACCATATCATGCTGATAAGACTAGTTGCCAGGCCTCAGATGGAGGCTGCCTCTTTGTTACAACAGTCTTTCTTGTAACTATATTCAAACTACATGGATTAAAACAACAACAACAACAAACTTCCCGGGTTTTAAAAACAATGAGGAAAACTCAATACTCACTGTATATGCTTCCATAATTCCTCTTTTGCTTGAATATCAGGGCTTCTCCTATAATGAAGAAAACAATGCTCACCTCTGAAAATATGCTTCATCTGCAATCTAATAGCTAACTTTAATAGTTTTCAGACTGTGAAGGTCTTATTTGCCAGCTGAGACCAGACAAAGACTGAGCAAGGAGGGCTACATCAATGGTCAGTACAAAAACACCAGGTAATTCATCTCATGGTGCCACTGAAGGGGGAAAAAAATCACATAAAAACCACCCATAACCAGAGTTTCATTTACTTGATGAGGTTAGAACTGCAGGGCTAAATCCACGTATCCTCCAGTGGTGACTGTACAATCAATAATGATTCAGGGACTTTGGTTTCTGATCATGCTATCTATTGCTAAGTAAAGGCAAAAGAAAAACTCATCCAACTACTATTACTAGGTGAGAGTCCCAACATGATCTGTGATTACTTAATACAAGCCAATAACCACAAGGGAAAAGCAACTGGTGGGACATCCCAGATGGCAGACTATATACAGATAATCCATCTTTCATGTGACATCTGGTATAACATTTCTGCACCAACCAAAACCTAGGTCCACAAAAGCTAAAGCTATCTGTTAGCTTCCAATCATGTGGCCTCACTGAGTTGCTGAGGCTGGGTTTGAACCTGAGATCCTCCTGCCTCAACCTCCTGAGCCACTGGGATTGCGGTGTGTGCTACTGCACCCGGCCATGTGGCCATTCTTTATATGTTCTTTTCTATCCTTAACTGTCAATCCACAAATCCCTTCCTCAAGCACTACTTAAGTAGAAATTATACCATAGTCTTTAATGTCACAGAATGAGAAATCTGAAATCAATGTCCATGTGTTCCTGTTCTTCCTAGTTTGAACTATTAACTCCTACTTAACTGTGAATACTAAAAATCTATTATCACCCAAATTCTTGTCACAGAATGATTTTTTTCCTATTGAGAAAATGATAAACTTTCATCAGTCCCCTCATCAGAACAAGAGGTCTAGTTAATAGGTCCAAAGAAAGTTCCCAAACGTTAACAATTGAAAGGACAAGAGTTAAGCAAAGCCACTGATGTACTCTGTCCTGTGGAATTTTATGTTGATCATCTGTATCAGCATTTCGGGGGCTCTACTATTGTTTCAACATATGATATCATCAATGCTTTCGACAATAAGGGTATGACTGAGGAGTTCCTGCAGAACTTTCTGAGCCTACAGAATATGATAAGCTATTTTCTAGTCGCTGAATTAAAGAAGTAGTTTTGTCTTTGGGGGAGAACAACGTGTCAATGAAGACCTAGGAATCAATTCAAAAGGAGTCAAAACAAAAAGGAGTTAAGGGAATGGGATGAAGACTTAGTCTCAGAACAAGAATGGTATTATTAAATGTAGATTTTGCTTGTTATAAGAATAAAATTGTATACATAAAACACACACACACACACACACACACACACACTTCTAAAAACTACTTCTTTGGAAGAATCTCCTGAATGGAATCTGCCTTCCTACATTTGGTTGGTTTGATTCACCAGGTTCTAAGCTAAACCAGTAAATGCCAATCTCTGAGAAGGTGGTAAAAAGGCACCAAGTTATTTTTCCATTCTATGACAATGGTGATTCAGTTCTAAATATACCAGCATCTGATTCTCATAGAAAGTTACTCAAGAGTCTGGAGTATTGCATAATATTTAGGCTAAGAAGCTGGTTTTGCTGATAATCATTCGTATTTCAGAAAGGTACAATAGTGAGGACAGTATTAGCTATCTGCACATTATAGGAGGGTTCCTTCCCCTCTGCATTATTGACATTTTGGGTAAGAATTCTTTGTTGTAAGGGTCTGGGCACTCAAAGATGATTAGTGGCACCTATGGTCTCTACCCACTAGATGCTAATAACACCTCCCCAGAGTGAAAGCCAAAAATGACTCTAGACATTGTCCTGTGAGGAGCAATGCTGCCCCCAACTAAAAACCACTAGTCAAGGGTATGACCTAAGAAGTGGCTAAGATTAGGTAGTGAAACTGAGAGACAAAGTTATTTATAAAGATCCATTAGGTGACTACTGAAATTGTACTGCAGAGAATGATAGGCAGGAACGAAATGTTACAACAATAAGGAAAGTGCCAGGGCATAGTTGATGGGAGTGGCGAGTGGTATAATTTGATGGCATAAGATTAAAGCTGAATGCTGTTAAGAAGATTGGAGGGAGAATGAGAAAAATAATGGGCAAGGAGGTCATACACCCCAGGACCACCCTATCAGGCCCAGTGATGAGAATTCCTAAGTATGAATAATATATAAAATCCTGGTAACAGTGGATATTTCTGAGTATTGGGATTACAGCGGTGTCTTATTTTTATTTTCTTTTTTTTGATACAGAGTCTCATGCTATTGCCCTGTCTGGTCTCAAAACTCCCAGGCTCATATGACCCTGCTGCCTCAGCTTCCTAAGTGCAGGGATTGTAGATATGTCACCATACCCAACTAATTTTCTTATTTATTATTTCCTGTCTTTTCTGATATTTTAAGTCAAGATAATTTCTTATATTAATTATCAGGAAAAAAAGGTAGTTTCTAAGTATTTTTTAAAAAAACTATTATTATTGTAATTCCTTAGGAAATGCCTTTCATTCCTATCTCAGAAGACTTAGCAGAAATGTTATCTTAACCTGAATGAGATCATCAGTCCTTCTAGCCATAAATATTGTTCCTAAAAGATTCAGGAATTTAGTCTTTAACTTTAAGTCCTAGAGCACCATAAGATCATATTTTTAACTAAACTGAGCACTGAACTATCCAGTATTTTCAAACAACTAAAGACAAAAAGAAAGGTTCAAAGCTTTAAAAGAAAATAATAATAATTTTCTGGCTGTTAGAGCTCCTATGATTGAAAAAAAATATGAACATCAGCTACATGTTAATGAAGAAGATATTATTTTTATGCTTACATCTGCACTCATTTAATCAATAATTTAGGATGAATTCATGTTCTGTCTGCAACTCATCATTTTGTGGATTTAGAAAGCTGTGAAATATTATCAGTCATTTTTCATAAATTAAAAGACTTTTCATTATGCAGATGTTTTACTTAAATTCTCCAAAGAAGGCCCTCAGGAAATAGACTACTGAGTTGTCCAAAGATAAGACATATATAAAAAATAAACATTCAGTCCAATATTTTCCAAAAGCATCCTTCATCTACACCTCATACAAATATTCCACTTCAAATTAATCAGAGAAATTAGTTTGACTGAAACCTTATTTACAAATCAATTCCCTTCTCTCAAAAGCCCAAAACAAGAACATTTTATAAATTTATAAAGGATTTAAACTCCATTATTACATATAGTCTTTTCATATAACCTCCAAATTCTCCAGTTATCTAATAAACATTATACAATAGTACATACTATATATTATTACATGATAGTATATACTATACTACATTTGTATGCCATATTGTATTTTAAAATAGTACATATAGTAACATTTGACTTGTATTACTTTTGCGATCTTTACACTGATCATAGCTCAAATAGGAAATTTAGAATTGAAAATAGTTAAATTCACAAAATTATCTTTAGTTACAGAATTCAAAGTATTTGACAAATTTCTTGGTAATTTTTCATCTTATTTCTGCGTGGTCAGATAAACAAGTTAGGAGATAGCTTACTCTTCTCCCTCATTTCCTCTCCAAATTAAAGAAATATTGGGAAGCCCTGGAGCCTAGCAACCTAGCTTTTAAAGATTGCTCAGGAATCCCTTCCAGAAACTTCACATTAAATCTTGAACGACTATACCAAACTTCTGTTTTGTTTTTAACTGAGAACACTGGTTCGCCCTGACAAACCCATCTTCCACATTATCAATTACTTTTTCAAGGACAACAGTAAGACAGTATCACCACCAGAGGGAGCCCGTGCCTACTTGTGCACACAAGTCGAACCTTTCAAAACTATTGTTTGAGCTTCAGTGCTTTTCCCCATATCGCAATGAGTAAAAGCTTGCTCAGGTTGAATGTGCTTTCACTGAGACCGACTTGTTTCTAATGATAGTAAACATGAATGTCATAGCAATGTAGATAGAAAATATATTAAGTGGCACTGTACTTAATGATTTACCAGACAAGATCCTTATATTTCAGTTCAATGCTTTTAACGCAAATAAAAGACAGCCCAGTTTATCCTATATAAAGTAATTTGTCATCTTGCAGAGAGTTTCCAATTGACTGCCTGTTTAGCAACTCAAACCTAACAAAACAGAAAGTTTGGCTTTCATATCCTCAGCCCATTCCTTGGTTTCTCAGTAAAACGGCATGGTCACCCACTCAGTTGATCAGCTCAAAAACTAAACAACATCCATAACTCCTCTCATACTACAAATATGCAAGCAATACTTTCAAAATCCACTGGTCTCTATTTCCATCACCATCATCTTTTCTGGGCTATGATCATTTCTCATCTGGATGACTGCAAACTCTAATTGGCCTTTTTGCTTGTTTACTCTTTGTCAATCTGCTTTTACCGGGTCAGAGCAACTTCTGAGTGAAACACTCTTTTTCTATCTTATCTGTACTTTGGCCATATAAGTTATCAAGTTAATTAATCAAGCTCAGCCATACAATCATCTCAAATATTTGCTAGATCTTTTTATAGTTTGCTTATAAATTCCAGAAAGATACACACCTAACTCTTAATGGGTCTGTTTCATACAGCTGCACTGTTCTGAGAAAATCCTCTATATGATCTGATTATTTGATCATATAGGTAAAATTTCAATGTTTAAATAAAATTTTAAATTTAAAGTACCATTAGATTATTTTTTTCTGATTCCAGTTGATCTGATAGAAACAATTCCCAACTTAAAGTTATTTCTCTGTTTCAAAAGAGCATTCCTTAACTTCTGCTTCTTGCCACAATGAAGTAAATGATACACCTAAAGTAAAATACACAAAGCAAAGGTCTGCAGACATCAGGCAGCAGAAGTCTGTGATCTTTGAGAGAAGGGAAGCCCAGGGTGAGCTCCTACTTGCTCCAGCTTTTTGCAGGGTGGGTGGGGGGGGGGGGATCTTCCCAGTGTGCAGCTCAGGAAGCAACAGTCTCACAATGCTGAGGTGGCAGAGATCAGAGACTGAAGCTGTTGACCAGGCTGAAACTCAAGTGCAGGATGAAAGAAAAAAAAGGCAGCTCCAGAGACTCTAGAAGTTTGTATGAGGATTTTTCTTAAAACATTGATGGGGTCTGGTCATGAAACACAGTCTCCACATATGCTAGTGAGACCCCAAGAGACCTAACATAGCACAGCTGATGAAAGGCTAAGTGCAAACAGAAGCACCAGGCAGGGTGAAGTCCTGCTGTCACAGTGCAGAACCCATGCTGAGGACTATGTGCATTCAACTAAGACCCTAGAAAGGCCAGGCGGTGGGAGCAGAGACCAAGCCTAAAGTAGAGAACAAACATATCTTAGGCTGATGACAAAAGCCCCATTTTATGACGTATTAAACAAGTTTGATAATATCAAGAGGATGGGACAGAAATTGAACTGCCTGACAACAAAATTTGACCCTGTTTAAAAGAAGACTACATAATCCAGACCTCCTACAATATGTCTTCTAAAATTTCCAGCATATAATAAAAAATTACTAGACATGAGTCAGGGAATTATAACCATACTCTAGGAAAAGAAACAAACAAGAGCAGTCAATAGATACACAGACTTTGAGAAGGACTATATGTGGTTATGTGAACTCTTTTAAGAACGCAAATTATAGAGACCTAATATAACAAGTAGAAAATACGAATGGCACCACATGTGTTAAAGAACTTGAGTCTGCAATTCAAAACTTCCCACAAAGAAATCCTGGGCAGAGAGAATTCCACTGGTAAATTGTATCAAGTATTTAAAATGTAAATAATTCTGATTTCAATTTGTTTACTTTCAGAAAACAAAGAAGGAAGACTTCCCAAGCCATTTTGCATATCCACTATAACTCTGCTACCAAAAAACCAAAGGTATTACAAAAAAAAATTATGCACCAATATTTCTCAAAAACATAGAGAAATCTTAACAAAATAATATCCAATAGAATCTAGCAATGTACTAAAAGGATACTATATCATGACTACAAGGGACTGAACCTTGGAATATGTCATTCAAAACTGAACCAATACAATTCCTACACTAAAAAAAATAAAGAAGAAAAACCCATATAACAATCATCTCAAGAGATGCAGAAAAAGCACATAACACACTTCAAAAATCATTCACAATGAAAACTCTTCAATAACTCTTAGCACCTAGGGACAGAAGGGATCTTCCTCAGTCTCAGAGCTAGCATCACACTTAATGTGACGTGTTTAATGCCTCCCCCTAGAAAGAACAAGCCAACAATATCTACTTTCTTCCCACTCCTGCTCAGCATGGGATTCAACACTGTACTGGAGGAGCTAGCCAGCACAATAAGGGAAGAAATTGAAAAAGAAGGCAAGAGGATTAGAAATAAAGGAAAACTGCCTGAATTTATAAACAATATGATTGTGTCTATAGAAATTTCCAAGAAATTGCCCCAAAAGGGGCAAGCTTCCAGAATTAATAAGAGAATTTTAAAAAGCTCTAGGAGAGCAAGATGCTATATGTATTTTTTTTACAATCATGTTTTTCAATAGACTGGCAAATAATTAAGACAACTTTTAAGAATATACAAGTCAATATCATTAAAATATTAAATATTTATGATTAATCTTAACAAAAATACTATAAATATAGCAACGATTAAAATTGTAAAATGTTACTGAAAGAAGTTAAAGACAGATAAATGGGTGGGGAAGATATTAATTTTGTCAAAATTGATCTATAAATATAATCCTAATTTAAAGCCTACAGTCTTTTTTGGATGAGTAGTAAAAACTGAAAAGCTGACTCAAAAATTTACATAAAAAGCAAAGGTAAAAGAATCTTGGGAAAAAGAAAAAGAACAAAGTTGGAGAATTTACACTGTTTATTCAAGTTTTAGTGTAAAATTACAGTAACCAAGACAGGATGGTCATTTAGCAACAAATAAATAGATCAATGAAGTAAAATTGACCTACATATAGATAGTAATTTATTTTAGACACAAGCTCTAAGGCATTTCAATGACAATAGTCTTTGCTACAAATGGTACTGAAATAACTGGATGTATGTCTCAATCTCTACTTAATACATATGCAACAATTAATCCTGGATGGACCACAGACCTAAATATAAAAACAAAATCCATGAAGCAAAAAGAAAAACATATGAAAGATTCTTTATAATATTGGGGTAGGCAAAAAATTAACTATAAACAACATAACAAAATGAAATAATGGTTTTCATCAAAATTTAAAATGTCTGGTCATCAAAAAGAATGTTCAGACCATAAGACAAATGACAGGCTGGGAAAAAGTATTCACCATACACATATCTGAAAAAGGACTTATATCTAGAATATATAAAGAACCCCAGAAATAAATAATGGTTTTTAAAAATGACAAAGGAACTTCTGACTTCTGCTTTAAGAACGACAGTTTAATTAGGTTTCCAAACAAAAACATAAAGCAATGAGTATATAATGTGTATACTGCTCAGTGACAACTAAACCTAAAAGGTTTTCTGTTACAAAAGAACAGAATCTTTGATTGTGATGTACTACCAACTTAAAAACAAAAAACAAAAAACACTCTGGGTTAAGTTTTAATCAAAACATCAGCATCTAAGACTACTCAGACTAGAAGTGTCCCTTCATGTCCTCTCGTGGCCTGCTAACCTGAACTAGAGCTCACAGCTGTCCTCAGGCACACTCTGACCTGTCTCCCTCAAAGCTCCCACATACCTACCCAGATTTTTTTTTTCTGTATCAACTTCTCAACATCCTTCCACTGCCTTACCTCAGACATTAATCCTTCCTCCCATGTGTAGATGACACCATACAAACCATCCATGACCAAAGGGATCTATAGGTAGCCCCAGCTCACTTGAAAAAGATATGCTTTGGGAAATAGGCGGTCTAAATCTTGATGCATAGATACACACACACACTGCACACAAACACATAAACTTTATCAGCTTGAAGAAAATTAATTTGAGGGATTGACAATCTCACCACTAAGGGGTAATTGTGCTCACACATGGCATTGCCTAGCAACAGGAGTGCACAAACCCCAACACAGGAGTGTAATGAATCGCTGACTACTGCTCACAAATGGTAATTTGATGGAAAGACATTCACATCTGGTTCAGTCTGGAGCAAGACTTCAGACAATTCTGCAGACTCAAATTGAGAGAAGCAGCAGGTACTTCACCAAGGCCAGGCTTCAGAACAAAGGAGACTATTTCTATTTATCCAGCTGGGTATATGCATTGTTTAAAAACAGCACAAACAAAACAGAAATATAGTTTTGACAGCCTTGAGTTTCTATGACATTTTGTTTTGGCTGTGTTCCATCTTCTATAGCTTCAAATATATTTAATGAAAGTCACAAATAAAGGTAAATTTGACAAATAAGCACAGGGTAATTGTGGCTGGGCTACACCACATTAAAAGCCCCGGGCATCTGCCTGCTACTTGAAGCTCAGTGTTTTTGAATCAAGGTATAAAAAGAGCCAACATACGAGCGAGATCTGTGTCTGGATCGCCTGTTGTTGGGGTCTGCTTGGTTTTTTTCCTTTTGTCTCCTTAACACGGCTTCCCACTGAGGCGCTGAATCAACCATATCGTTCTCCTGCCGTATTCTGAAAAGAAAAATCATTCATCTAAAGTTAACACCCATACATGGTGCCTTGTTTCTCCGTTCATCCTAAACTTGCTTTTCACTTAAACAACAGAAATTTTATTATAACCACTGAAAGCTAAGAAAGTATTAACAGGATTAACATATTCTAAAGTAGATAAGTGTGTGTGTGTGTGTGTGTGTACATATGTACAAATATATACACAGAGACATAAATAAATATATAAATATGTTAATTTTTTCCAGGCTTCTTTGACTTTAAATTTTCTAAAAGATGTATCAAGTAAAAACTCATTCAAAACACATTTAATTTCTGACTAAACAAAGAATGGTGTAGCATAGAGTGCCAATGTGAAACACAATCTTTTTTTTTTTTTTTTTGATACCAGGAATTGAACCTTAGAAAAGCTTAACCACTGAACCACATCCCTAGCCTTTTTTATTTTTATAATTTTGAGACAGGGTCTCGCTCAGTTGTTGAGGCCTCACTAAGTTGCTGAGACTGGCCTTGAACTTGCAATCCTCCTGCCCCAGCCTCTACAGTTGCTGGGATTACAGGCACAAAATCATTTTTCAAATATGCTACTTAAATAGCAATGAATAATCTTATTTTGCAATGCTTTTAAAAATTCACGTTAATCATCCATGTTATCAAGGACAATAGGTGGAAGGTATAATTCCCCTTTTTAAGATAGCAAACTAGAAGTGTGAAGTCAAACATGCTGGCTGGCATAAGGCACTGGCGGCTACACATGTGTGCATACACTACTCTGATGCAGCTGCTCTCTTGTGGAATAGGCAATGAAGGGTGTACACCTGATGTGGCCAGGGACCAGGCAGGGAAAGAAAAATAGGGAAGGGTTCTGTGGGGCATAGGCTGTCGCCATGTGAGATCACAGAATAGTGTTAGCAAATCCTCTACTTTTAAAAAAGATAATCCACAAAACTGAATTTCTATGGTGAACATTTCCAATGTTCACATATTGACAAACAAGTCTGAATTTCAAGTATTGTCTGACTCTAACCCTATCCATGGGCCACACTCAGTCTGCAGACGCTTTTGGATATGGATAGATCAAGTCTTAGTAATAATGAGGTGGGGTATTGGAGGAGGGAGGAGAAAGAAACAAGTACTTAGTTGAAGTAAGTGCTTCATTAACGTGTGGATGCTATCTGGAATGCATGGCAATGATGCTGTGAAGCTGTGACTATTCCCAGCAAAAATCAAACACCTGTTATGTGAGCATTTAACTTTTAATTTATGTAAGCTCAGCAGGAAGCTGCCCTGAGTGAGCACCTCCCCATTGTGGAGAACAGCTGGGAACTGTCAGGATCCCAACCTGGTACTGAAACTGCAAGAGCACAACTGCAGGAGACCAAGCAGGAAGCGCAGGCAAGTTTGAGTCCTTTCTGTCTGAACAGATGGCTCTTGGTTCCTCTGTTCTGGCACTTAGACTATGGGCTGCATAACTGGCTTTGCTTCTAAGTGTAAATCAGCAAATGGTGGCAAATATTCATTCCACATAGAATTTAAATGGAGATCACATAAAGCAAATTCAAGTTGAAAAGAACAGCACCTTATGAGGAAGAAACAATTTAAAATCTCTAGATTAAAGGGGAACTGTATTAAGTAAAAAATTATCCAAGGCTTTGAAGTGTGTACATTTCCTCTCCAAAGTTTTCATTGCTAATAGGCTATTATTTGAAGATTAACAGAACACAGTCATGGTACTTTTCAGAAATTTAAGAACATAGTTCCTTCTTCTCATGGCAGGTACAGAGGAAATTAAAATTGGACATATACTGCTATGGATATTAACATCAGAAATATCTGAAGAAAAACATGAGAAGGTACACTACTGTGGTCATAATCACTAATCGTACTTTGAAACAAACATTCCCATTTGACAGTGCCATACAGGGTACCTGTATACATACATACTTCATGCCAGAACCTACATTTACAAGCCTTCCATGGATCACATGACAGTTCCTGCCAGGCCAGCTGGTATAAGCAGCCCTGGACACTTCCGGAGCTGAGGGATCAGGCTCAGGAAGAGAGAAGGGAAGGTGTCAAGCTGGTAAGCTGGAACCTTCCCTCCCACAGGAACCCATACCTCAAATGCTGGGCTGAGGATTAGACACAAACCCAGGTCTCTTGCTCCTATCCCTGGAGTCTATTAGCCAGTGGCTTCCATTCTGAATGAAACTGCTGCACAGCTCAATGGCAGAATTAAATTTTACAATGTGAAATGTTTTTTATCAGGAAGTTGGGATCTTTACATATTTTTGAGAGGTTAAACCTATACTAAAGCAAGACTGAGGCATGACTTAGGCAAACACAAACTTTCCCCAAAGTACAGACTTTTCAAAGAAGCACAATTATTGTGAGCTCATTCTCATCCATTGTGAATTTCGCAGGTGACTTTTATACTTGGATAATGATGAAAAAAAATTAAAACTCCAGATACATACATACTTCCTTTCTCCTTGCTATAATAAGGACTGAATCAGAATAAACTTTGGATGACAGCTTGTCCCTTTAACTTCTGTTTTTCTAATTGAAAAGTCTCAAGTGAGGGCAGTGACTCCCTGTCAGTTAATATCCTTGTGACCCACATGCTTTAAAGACAGATGCCCTCTATTGGTGATCCTGTTTCATAAATATTCTAACAAGATGCATTAAAAATGTAAGGCCCATTGGAGAGTCACAACAGAAGCACATTTTCCTGAGTAATGGTGGTACGGCAGTCTCAGTCTGTAATGAAGTTTGAAATTACACCCTTACAAAAAGCCTCTGGTTAATGGTGCCTCATTACAAGAATGAAAGTGTCATTTCTTCTATTGCTGAACTGCTCCAGAAAACACAGGTGCTACTTGGAAAGAAAAAAAAAAAATCTTAGCCTTTAAAAGCAAGACTATTGTAGCACACAGTACTTACAAGACAGAAGCTATCTATTTTGTTTATGCATGAGTAATAAAGAAATCTTTAAATGAAAAAGCATATCTCCTATAATGATTCTTACTTTTAAGTCTCATTCTTAAGTGTAGGTACACAAGTATTTTCTTTTCTTTTTGTCCCCCTCCTTTTCTGCTATATTACAATTTTGATATAAAGATTTAAACATTATAAAGCATAAAAAACTGAAAACCTTATATTGACATAGAAACTTTTTAAAAAATCAAAATGCTTTTACATCATAATTATGAAATGATCAAGGGGGCAAAGAGTTGATTGTCATTTATATTACAGATCTGATTATTTCAAATGTTGTAACAATGAGCCACAAAAAAACCAAGAAATGTTTCTTTCTTGTACTCTCTAATCCAAATGATAATCTACATGCATCACACTTCATATATTTCCCCATCAAACAAGTACAGAGAGTGAATAGCAAGAGTAGGAAGTACATAGTAACAAGGCTTTTGATTTTTAATTAATTTCCAAGGTGAAGGTTGTTTCCAAACACAGCAACTTCAAGCAATGTTTTATAATAGGAGAGTTCTAATATATTTTCTCAATTTCTCACCAAACCTTAATGTTCTACTTTCCTAGAGTACATGGGCAATGTAGATCTTAACTGCATTTGACACTTAATTAAAGTTCGAAAAGGTTTAGAAGATGAAATGCCATATAATCGCTTCATAACAATAATGAAGATAATAACTATTCCTAGTCTCTTCTTCCCTATTATAGTTCTGCCTCTTCTGCAAAATTCTTCACATTACCAAATTAAGTCTTATACAAATCTCCCTGGGTTTTACTTTGTCCTCTCCCTTTATCAGTTTTGTTCCTAATAGGACCTTCCTTTACATCAATTCTTAATTTACTTCTAATTCACTGAAATAATGGCCATGATTAATGTTGAACCTGAGAATTTTTTGAAGTTCAGTGTAAAAGGAAACTTCAAGCTGATGTGAGCAGCCCATTTTGCTCTTGGGTTTTATCTATTTCCACACCTCTGCCAATCTGGCTCTCACATCTTGGACAAATCACTTGTCTGCTTTGGTAGGGTTTCAGTCTCTTCATATACAAAATTATTACAGAGATCGTTTCTAAAATTTTTTTTGTATTAGGAATTGAACTCAGGGGCACTCAATCACTGAGCCATATCCCCAGCCCTATTTTGTATTTTATTTAGAGACAGGGTCTCACTGAGTTGCTTAGCACCTCACTTTTGCTGAGGTTGGCTTTGAAATTGTGATCCTCCTGCCTCAGCCTCCCCAGCTGCTTGGATTACAGGCATGTGCCACCGGGCCCAGCCAATCTTTTCTAATTTTAAGACTCAATATTTCTCTATTTCTAGTTTATTTCCAGGCCAATCAGACACAATGAAGCAAATTTCTACTCTTCAACTATAGCATAATGCTCCAGACAATTGCTCCATGTGGCCACTCCATTGTTAAAATTAAATCAGCAGGTCCCAACTGATCATGAACTTGTGTTCTCATCAACTGCACTCATTTTTGGATCACCTGCTCTAAAGCAATCTCCATTTTTTTTTTAGTAGTTTTTCTTCCCTAGGGAAATTTAAGTTGGTTCCAGGCATCTGTCAACATCCTCCCTTGAGACTAGCAAGCAAATAAATCCATTCGCTTTTCCCACTTTCCCCTATCACCAATAAATTATTCTTATTTGCTCTTAAAGTTGCTTCAGTCTCTTCCATTTATTCCTCGTGCTCCTGTTACCAAGATGAGCTACCTATGGTGCAATTTCCCTTTCAAACTCTCCTATTTTCAATATTTTTTATCCTGTTTTGCTCCCACTCAGTAATACAACAGCATTCCTCCATTGCTGTGGCTGTGCATTTCTACAGTCATTTCTGTCAACTTGGATGATGTTCTGGAAGCCCTATATCACCCATGTTATAGGTCTAAATCTTGGTCCAATTAAAGTACAAATCAGAAGCCCTTGCATCTATGGCATGGTGACCAGCATCAGCTGCCACTGGCTTTGTCTGAACTGTCCTCTCCATAACCACAACATTCACCATCACCAATTTTTATCTTTACATCAATCAGGGACAGGACAGTATGGAATGCTTGCAGGGAAACAGGTCCTTATTTTCAGGTTATGTGGAAGAAAGCCCATTGGTTTAAGTTTGCTAACATCCAAAAACCATTTATTCCTAGGGTATGGATACTAATAAAGTTCGTTTTGGTTTTTTTTCTTTTTTAACTACTTGCACAAAATCCTACCAAAATCATGAGCTTCTGGATTCACCCTACTCAGATATACTGTCCCCATTAGTTATAGTACAGAATTTCTGCCACAGATATATGGGGGGGGGTTGTTGTTTTGTTAGAAAAATAATATAAAAGGCCTAAAGGAACATGCCCTGGACTACCCAGAGCATATGCAGAAAGAGGACCCAGGAAGTAGATTTATCAAAGGGAAACCTCTCCCAAATCAGCTTTCCCTGAAAATAACCTTGAGCTTAACAAATACAATTTGTTAAGCTTTAACATAAAATTCTTAATCCACTATTCAGATAGTACTAGACATCTAATAGACTAACGGATCCTAAAAGACATCTAAAAGATAGGAATAAACTCTACAACATTCATACCAGAAATAATTCAGGAATTCAGGTTCAAAACACTGACTTCTTTTTTTTTTTTTTTTTTGTTCAAGGGAGCTGAGCCTCGATTTACATATAACACGGGGACTTCAGATAACCCAGAGCACTGCTGAGTGTTCTCATTAATTTAATAACAACTACCGAAGCAGGGCACTTTCTACTTTTCACATATATCCATTACCTCCTGGAGGTGGGCAGGGTAGGCATTATTCCAATTTGCATGTGAAGAATTAAGATTCACAGGTAAAGTAACCTCCTCAAAACCACAGAACTCTTCAAAGCAGGGTCAGGCTCTCAACACAAGCTCCCTAATTTGCACACACACATAGCCTCACATATATGACTCGTATTTAGAGAAAGGTTCAGATGGTCTCCTGTTGCCAATTTCCTTTAGTCCTGCTCTTTCCCTGAGTTTCTTTCATTTCGCTTACTCTTTTAATCCTCACCAAGCTCCAGAGTTACTCTCACTTTTTCACTTATGTAAAAAAAAAAAAAAAAAAAAAAGAAAACCCACCAGACTACTTTTCTGTGTCACCCTCCAAATCTCCCACTTAAAACTCTAAAAGCCCAGCAACACATCAAAACTAACGAATGACTGCGAAATGCAAAGAGTCTCTCCAGTGGTGCCCAGAGGAGTGTTGATTTCCATCATGAGTACAAAAGATATTTTTCAGACCAGTTTCTTCGAATGTGAAGAATATTTTGTTAAGCTCAAGGTATTTTCAGGGAAAGCTGATTTGGGAGAGGTTTCCCTTTGATAAATCTACTTTCTGGGTCCTCTTTCTGCATAAGCCCTGGGTAATCCAGGGCATGGTCCCCAGGGCTCAGGCCTACAGAGATCCTTCTCATCTCAGGGACAGAATTCAAAACTCTAACTAGCAAAAACTACCACACTCTACTATTCACATGGGTTATTAACTTCAAAGTGCCTGTGCTTTATAGGTTCTCAATTTGATGAGTTTAATTAAAACAATTGTTTCACAAGTCAATATACCAAAGAAAGTAATCTCTAAAGAAAGTTTAAACATTTTAGCTTTTAATTCTATCAGTGAATTGAAATACCAATTTCATTTCCCAATACCAATTTACCCTTCACAATTTAGATCACAGTGAACACTTTATAATTTTTGGGAGGAGGTATCACATACAAACCTCTTAAGAAACTGATAAAAGCTACAGATGTGATCTCCAGAAAGCTGTGCATCTTAAGCACACACAACTGTACATACAATTCCATGGGGTTATGAGACCCCCAAAATTTACCCATAAACCATAGGTTAAGAGAGTTGGTATAAAAGCAACCAAATATGTAAAAATAGAAAAGCTGAGAGAATGGAAAATAGGACCAACAAAAGTAAAGGTTGGGGGAGAGGTAGAGGACAGGAAGGTGGAGAAGAAATAGTGGTTCTGGAATTAGTACAGGACTGTGTGGTTCTACACCATACAGCACCCTTACCTTGTGGATTTCATTTGATCTTTACAGTAACTCATTCAACAAAACAGGTAAGTTGTTATGCCCCCCTTCTCTCCCACCAAACATACATTTTAAGGACCAAAAACTCAAATTTGATAACCCATTTATTGATTGGGTTAAGAAACTGAGCAGACACTTCATAGAAGAAGATATAGAGTTGATCAACAAACATATGAAAAAATGTTCAACATCTCTGGCAATTAGAGAAATGTAAATCAAAACTACTCTAAGATATCATCTTATTCCAATCAGAATGGCAATTTTCAAGAATTTAAGCAATAATGTGTGTTGGAGAGGATGTGGGGGAAAAGGTACACTCATCCAAATTGGTACAACCACTCTGGAAAGCAGTGTGGAAATTCCTTAGAAAACTTGAAATGGAACTACCATTTGACCCAGCTATCCCACTCCTCAGTCTATACCCAAAGAATTTAAAATCAGCATACTACAGTGATGCAGCCACATCAATGTTTATAGAAGCTCAATTCACAATAGCTAAACTGTGGAACCAACCTAGGTGCCCTTCAATAGACGAATGGATAAAGAAACTGTGGTATATTCATACAGTAGAATATTACTCAGACTTAAAAGAATGAAATTATGGCATTTGCAGGTAAATGAAAGGAGTTGGAGAATATAGTGCTAAGTGAAGCAAGCCAATCCCAAAAGACCAACAGCCAAATGTTTTTTGTAATAAGTGGGTGCTGATCCATAATGGGGAGGTCAATGGAAGAATGGAGGAACTTTGGATTGGGCAGAGGGGAGTGAGAAGAGGGGAGGAGGTGTGGGTGTAGAAAAGACAGTGGAATGAGATGGACATAATTATCCTAGGTACTTGTATGATTGCACGAATGGTGTGACTCTGCATCATGTACAAACAGAGAAATGAAAAGTTGTGTTCCATTTGTGTAAAAAACAATTTTTAAAAAACCCAAATTTGAATTGGTTAAAATAGTTACTCCAAGACAATTATCAGCATATGGCAGAACCAACACCCTGAGCTAAACCTGGGGTTATACTCTGACAAATCACTGGCTCTTAAGCAGAAAAAAAAAGGAAGGAAGAGTAGGAAAGAAAAAGAAGAAAATAACAAGATACAAAGAGTGAAACAGGAGGCAGAGAGTGGAGAGGGAGATGAGGATACAAGTAGAAAAACTAGTGGAAACAGTGAGCATCACATTAGATAATGTGGCAGGAAATTCTGCTCCAACCCCCAGCTGCTTTACAAAAAAGAAGCAAAAAATCATCTTCTCAAACGTCAAAACCTAGAAGATGGCAGGATGCCCGCAGGATTATGAATACAGTAGAAGGAGAGTAACTGAAATGGAAAGGGGTAAGGGAGGACATAAATGACATCCCAAAGAGAAGAGAGTGACCTACTGGAGTTGTAGGAAGCACTGTGGAATGACACCTGACAATTAATGCACAACTAGGAGAATCTTCACACACCTGGCTTCATTAGTTCTGGACCCAAAAGTGGTGGCAGAGGCGGGTGGAGGGGATTATTTACAATTATAGTTTTTAAAAATTAAATTCAAAACAACACCTCTTGCTTCTAGTATTAATGCTCCATTGTTGGAGTGGATTTTCAGGTGTTTTGTTTTGTTTTGTTTTGTTTTGGTGGTGCTGGGGATTGAACCCAGGGTTTTGTGAATGCAAAGAAAGCACTCTACCAACTAAGCTACATCCCCAGCCCTACTTTTTTCTTTTAATGGTGTTAAAAGCCTGCTTTGAAGTTGATTTGTAAACATTATTTTATTAATTTTGTTTCTCTTCACACAAATGGAGAGATGTTTAAATTGTTAAACATGGAAACGGTAAAGCAGGTTAAGCCCCAGTGGGTTGATTTTCTGAGAAAAACAACCTTTGCACAGAGTATACTCAAGCTGAACAGGAAAGACTTCCCATTAAAAAAAAAAATCCAGCAAGGAAAGGCAAAAGGAACACACAAAGATCACACACAACCTCCGAAAGTAAAGCTGACTCTCTAGTTCTATTGGACACATCACAGGCTTCAAAAGAGATTTTTGAAAAGAAGATCCGTCCAGTAGCTGTCCTCCCCAGGCTACAGCCTCCCAAGTGAAGACAGGAAAGCTGGCGTCAGGAGCGGGCTGATGAGGGTGAGGATGATGATGCAAGCAGAGCTGCTGCATCTAGAGACTTGCTGGACCCCATCCTAAGGGCTCCAGAGTCGGTGCTGAGGATATGCAAGGTCCCACCAGCAGCCAGGAAAAGGAAATGGCAGATGGGGTCAAAGAGATTCAACCTCTCCCCCAAAGAAGTCTTCTGCACAAGTAGGAAGTCAGACATTGGGAAACAACCTTTCATTATGAACAAAAGACATACTGGGACAGAAGCAAGGCTAGTGTTTACATGTTCAGGCCCATGCATCATGAAGAACGAGTGCATTCTGGCAAAATATAAAAGGCTCATAATGAGAGGGAGGGACTGGCAGTAGCACAGCACAGTAGGTAAGTGGCACCAAAAATAGTGTAATGACTTTGCACCCTCCCTCCGGGCACACTGGTACCACCAGAATTTGTAGGGGTGGAGATCAGAACTGAAAGACATACTTCCTCTACCCACTTTTTGTCATGCCTTTGAGAGCTAGACTCTAGATCTTCTACGGATGTAGAAACTTATACAACCTTAGAGCAATATTTCTCCAGGTAGAATAAATGAGTGTGAAAGCCTTCTGGATCCTTCATTTGAAATGTGTGAATGTGTTGTGAAAGCTATAAAGCACACTGACATGTAAATATTCAGAACCACTTCCATTCTAAAACACGCTTCCTACCTAGCACCAAGAAAGCCAATCTAAAAAATGTCCCCAGGGATTGGCTTACTTCACTTAGCATGATATTCTCCAACTCCATCCATTTACCTACAAATGTCATAATTTTATTCTCTTTCAATGCTGAGTAATGTTCCATTGTGTATATATTCCACAGTTTCTTTATCCATTCATCTATTGAAGGGCATCTAGGTTGGTTCCACAGTTTAGCTACTATGAATTGAGATGCTATAAACATTGATGAGGCTGCGTTTTAAGTCCTTTAGATATAGACTGAGGAGTGGGATAGCTGGGTCAAATGGTGGTTCCATTCCAAGTTTTCCAAGGAATCTCCATACTGCTTTCCAGAATGGTTGCATCAATTTGCAGTCCCACCAGCAATGTATGAGTGTGCCTTTTCCCCCACATCCTCACCAACATCTATTTTTATCTGTATTCTTGATAACTGCTATTCTGACTGGCATGAGACAAAATCTTAGAGTAGTTTTGATTTGCATTTCTCCAATTACTAGAGATATTGAACATTTTTCAAATATTATTTGGTCAAATGTATATCTTCTTCTGAGAAGTGTTCAGCTCCTTAGCCCATTTGTTGATTGGGTTGTTTGGTTTTTTGGTATTACGGTTTTTGAGTTCTTTATATATCCTGGAGATTAGTGCTCTATCTGATCTGCGTGTGGCAAAAATTTGCTCCCAAAATGTAGGCTCTCTATTCACCTCATTGATTGTTTCTTTTGCTGAGAAGAAGCTTTTTAGTTTTAGTCCATCCTATTTATTAATTCCTAATTTTTGTTCTCTCTGATAAGTGGATGCTGATCCATAACAGGGAAGGGGGAGGCATTGGAAAAATGGAAGAACTTTGATTGAACAAAGGGGAGGGAGGGTGGGGAAGTGCATGGGGGCAGGAAAGATGGTGGAAAGAGATGGACATCATTAGGTACACATCTGACTGCACATATGGTTTGACGCTACATCAGGTACAATCATAGAAATGAAAAGTTTTGCTGCAATTCTGTACGATGAATCAAAATGCATTCTGCTGTCATTTATACCTAATTAAAATAAATAAATTGAAAAAATTTTAAATTTGGAAAAATGAATAACATTAAAAAAATAAGCTAGAGGATGTCTTTTTAAAAAATTAATTAAATAAATAATGTCCCCAGAGGAGAGAGGAGAAAGCTCCCCAAAGAGGAAACACCTAGGAGGAACATGAAGCTAGTTATGCCAGATCAGTAAGCAATTTAAGGATTTGGTGGCAACCTTTCAATAGTGTTTCATTTCTAATAGCAAATGTCGCCATGAGTACATTTAGCCCTAAAAAGCATTGTTTTTAAACAGGCTCTCTTCTGAGCAGTTGAGAATGGAGCAGTATGAGCACAATTTGGAATATACTAAGCAAAACAAAGACATGTTAAAATTCTGTTTTGATCAATAAGTACAAGTTTTGAGTAGGAAAAAAGTAGGGTGTGGGGTTACTTTGTTTTTTGTTGTCTATACAGAAATACTGATTTTTAGAACCTGGTTTTCTTTCCTGAGGGAAAGCCACCTCCTACACTGGGTTTCTACAGGTAAAGAAACAGATCATTTCCTTGAGAAAAGTATTGCAGCACGCTGTGATCTCACATCTATCTGGCGCAACTCCAGTCCCTAAGAAGGCTCCACATCGAAAGCTCTTCCTAAGAAAGTGGTCCACTCTCACAATGCTGTCTGGGCTATTGTGATACAGGCTTTGTAGTTAGGGCAGATTCAGTTTGTGCCAGGCACAGGGCTCCAAGTACTAAAGAAGAACCTTGGAGATTATCTAGTCTGAAGGGGGAAAAAAATGACCTAGAAAAGCAAAGGAACCAGGCCAAAGTTCCACACTTGATGAAAACAGGTTTCTCTACAGTGGCACTACTGATTTATTTTACTACGAGACACTTCTTTGTGGTGGGGAGCTGTCCTTTGTATTGTGGGATGTATAGCTACATCTCTGGTCAATAGCAATCTCCTTGCTCAATACTGATGAAAGAAAGAAAGGAAGGAAGGAAGGGAAGGGAAGGGAAGGGAAGGGAAGGGAAGGGAAGGGAAGGGAAGGGAAGGGAAGGGAAGGAAAAAGAAAGAAAGAAAGTCTCCAGATGTTGCCAAATGGCCTTGGGGAGGAGGCAGAGAGGACAAAACTCTCCCGGTTGAAAACCACTGGGTTGAAACTGGTATGACCGGTAACTAATTTCTTCTGCCCCCCAACCTGGTGCTCTTTTCCTTAACACCATGAATACTTGTTTGCAAATATATATTTTGAAACTACAGAGAAGAGATGAATGCATTAAGCCAATGCTAATGCTGATTACATGCCAAGTAGTGTATTAATGACCTCTTAAAAATGAATCTTAGAAATGTGAACTGACAGTATTTATTAACCTGTGTGTGCCTGACATGAATGTCAACACAAGGACTGGGGATGTAGTTCAGTGATAGAGCAGTAGCCTAGCATGCACAGGGCCCTTGGTTCTATCCCCAGTACCAACAGAGAGTGAGAGAGTGACACAGACAGAGGAGATGAATGTAAACATGTATAGCATAGAGATCTACAAAAGGCCAAAACTATGGAATCTTGGGGTTGGGTAAGGTACAGTAATGTCACATTAAATATACCACAAGGAGAAGTCACTCTACAAATGGTAAACTTTGCTGTCAGACTTAGGCAAATTCACTACACATTGTACCTAAATAGGGAATCATCTTTTTAAAAAATAGAAACCAAAAGGTACCTCACTATCAAACTGTTTAATCATCTTATTGTAAGGACTGAATACTCAGTTGAAAGAGCTGAGGTCTAGTGGGTCAGATTCCTGGTAACACAGATGAGAAAACCAGGTTCATGAATAAGTGGGACACACAGATTCTAGTACCAACAGCAGCCTCTGATTTCAGAGTTCCCGTTAGTTATGTTGTTTAGACATTACCTGTTTCTCTTTTTCCGGTGTTCTCTATTAGAATTTTCGGATTCACTACCACTGCTTGTGTTACAGCGTGATCGAGACCTGAAGACAAAAATGAGAAGAGCAAAGGAGAAAACCCAGGTGTAAGACAAATGAAAAGTTTCAGAAAGGTTCATTTGGTTCTTCTGAACTAATTTTGCAGTCAAGTTACTAATCCAAACATAAAGAGCTATCTTATCCCTCTCCCAGTCAGTGCTTCTGACCTCAGTCAGACATCAGAACAAGACTACAGCCCAGGGAAACAGCAAGACAGGGGAAAGATGGAAACAGATTAAGGCAAATTTCATCATGTTTCCAGAAAGGACCACAAAAACTAACAAAACTCTGCCATGGCAAAGCTGTGAGTCCTGTGGTGACTAAATATGGAGGAAGAGTCTTACCCCTCCCTACCCCTATACAAAGAGGCAGGGTTTATTTCTTCTGCCCTTGAATTTCTATAGGTTCTGTGACTGATTAATGAGGTGTGAAAGATACTCTGCCAATTCCAGAACTATCCCTTAAAAGGACTGACTGCTTCTGCTCCCTCCCAGCCACCATATAAAGAGGTCCAGGCCAGCCATGCAGACAGATCAGATAGAGAGGTCTTAGGCCTCAATCCTTCTGCCAAAATTTCAACATGAGACCGAAAGAGCTGCTAGACAAACCAGCCTCTGCCACCATCAATCACAGCCTCATGAGACCCTGAGCAAGACCAACTAAAGAACTGCCTTTCACTGGACAGAATTAAACTATACGTAAATATATAAATAAATATATATGTGTGCATATAATACACACATAAAGATATGGCTGTTGTTGCTTTAAACCACACCAAGTTTTGGAATGATTTATAAACTAGCAATACTTAACTGATAGCTCCTCTGAAACACAAAGGAGCAGGAAGAAAAAGAGAAATGTCTAAGGATAGAACAGAATGGAAGACTGAGAACCAGCTGAAACCAGTCAGTGGGAAAGTTAAAAAAAAAAAAATCCCATTCTTGCCTCAACTCTGAGCTAATCTGCTAGCCCTTCCCCGCTCTCCCTGACTCTTCCATTTTTGCCCATTTTTGGTATTTTACCTCCTTCTTTGCTTTAGATCTGAGTCTTCACCACTGTTATGGGCTTTCCTATGGAAAACAAAAGAAGACATTAAAGAAAACAGAACATTATCAATTGGCTAAGGAAAGCATATCAAGACAGGCTTCACTGCAGTTAATTCATGTCTCTTATGTGTCTGTTGACTTACCACACAGTTATGTCCCAGAAACACAACATACCACCCTCTGGCCTCAGGAAGCCAGAACTCTAGAGGGGGCTGCAGTCTACAAATAGCAACAAGTAGCTATCTGTTAAGTTCCATTCAGCCAATGGTGGTGTAAGTCTGCAGTTTATAGGCCTGCAATCCTCTAAACCAATTTCTGCCATGGCCTAACTGATATCAACTCTTTTTTTTTTAAATTTTTATTTTTTATTAATTGCTTGAGACAATACAATGATCTTGACATATCATACATTTGATTCAAATGGGGTATGAACTCTTATTTGGATGACCTTGTTCAACATCCTGTCCTTCAAGTCCTTCTACTGCTTTTCTAAACCTCTCCCACCACAACTCAGCAACGTATAGTATGGTTATACATTGTGCCACATCATCTGTAACCACCTCCAAACACTTTGCTCCCTGACCACAATCTCCTCTTCTTCCTGTTCACCACTTCCCATTGACCTTCAAGCAGCTCCAATGGGGCATTCTGGTTCAAGTGCAGGCTCCAAAGTCAAAACAACCTGAATGTGAATCCCATCTCCTCCACTGCCAAGTTGTGTGATTTAAACAAGTTACTTCTCTACTTAGTACCTCACTTTTAATAAACCTCCCATAAAAGGTTGTTATGAGGAGCAAATGAATTAAATGCACAGCAGGACCTGGGCCATTATAAGCACTCTATAAATGTAAGACGCGATCATTACTGTTTACTCAACGATTTTCATTATGCCCTTTCTTTGATCCCAGTAAGGCTGCCTATTGACCTTACCACTTTCCACTTTCACTTTTCTTCACTGTCCTCCTTATCCAACTTAGATTTCCTAGTCCCCATTTCAATAACGTGCCTTTCACTGCATCTTTTTGCAAAACATCACACATGGGTAAATCCAACTACCCAGGTTCTCTCCAAATAGTGAGCTGAGAAGTGCTGGAGGGAGTTCACAAAAAAGCATCTTACTACAACAGAAATCCAATTCATAAACCTCCAGGGGGGCCACAACATGGTCCAGCAATCTCACCACCATTTTCAGACCCAAGGACTATGTTTCTGAAAAGCAGTATTAATTCCTTCTCTTGGACTCCTGGCCCATGGTACCTCTGCTTCAGCATATGACTTTTCTTTCTCCTTCCAAAGGAAAGAGTGTCCATCGGATGGGACTCTTTCTTCTTCCTGCTACCAAATCCCCAAATTACCAAAATATTTCAGTTATTTATGAATCTATCCTGACAACTAAGATTAGTCCTTCCACCTTCTTGTGGCAACTCATTGATATAATATTTTTCTTTTTCTAAAGGTAATAGTTTTTAAATTTTTTCTTTATTTCTTATATCATCTATTTCCTGTGAGTTCCCCTTCACTACATTCCTTCCTCCCTCCCTCCCTCCCTCCCTCCCTCCCTTCCCCCCCTCTCTCTTTCTCTCTCTCTCTGCATCTCATTTGTTTGTTTCAGTCGGCCTTTTAAGACAGAAGCCACCCTCATACACAGTTCATAATGGCTTTCTCTTCCTATCTCAGCACTAAGCAATCAAGAGACCACAGCCATCTAGATGTGCCAAGCGTGTTAACTGATACCTTTGCTGTAATGTGAGGCAACCTCTACCACTTCATTGGGGATCCTTTCAAAGTCAGGATCTGTAGGTATTTCTCTTGTACCTGTCTCTTTTTTACAGTAGAATTTTCTCATCTCATGTTTGGGAGATAAAAGCCTAGCTTCTAGCATTCTAGGAGTGAAGAAAGAAGGGTCAGAAATACAGCCCGCTGCTTGGTCTCTCCATTTCCAAAACTAGCCTCTTTCACTGTTTCTCCACAGGACAGTAACTTTACAAGCACAAATGCAATCATGCTATCATACTCCCTTATAACAACTACTGGTCTAGGAATCAAATTCCTGAACAAGCCCAGATGGGCTATAATGTCCGTCCCCATCTTTCTCTCTGGACTCATCTATATTTTTATTCACTCTCAGAATTTGAACAACACTGTCTTCTTTCCTTCTCATGAATGCTTTCTGGCTGGCATGATCTTTCCTTTCCTTTTGCTTTTATCTCAGTTCCTGGTTCACATGCCTAGCTTCAGGAAATCCTTGCTTGATCCAGCAAACTTCTCTTAATAGTAATAGTTGTACAGGTGTTTGATTTGTTAAAATCTACCAAGTAGTTATGCTTATGATATATGTGCTTTTCTGTATGTATGCTAGGTTTCAACAAGATTTTCTTTTAATTCCTCTAAGCAAAAGATAATGTACCTTCACATAACTTATTAAAGTCACCATTGCACTTTTTTTGTATAATACATAAATTTCTCCTGTAACATCTGGTAAGCTCTCAAAGGACAAGAATTTTGTCAGTGTTGTTTAGCATACTACCCGGCAGACTAATGGCACTCAATAAAGATTTTTAATGTAAAGATGGAAGCTGTGCAAATACATTGTACTTCCAGAACATGTGCTGGTTATCTTTTCCTAGAACAGAAATGTTAAAACAAGCAGGTCTCAGGATCTCCATAAACCCTGAAAACTATATGAAAATGTTTATATGTACCTTTTTCCCCTAGGAACTGAACACAATGCTTTATCAGATTCTCAGAGGGTTCTGTGGCCCCAAAAAAGTTAAGGACCACTAAAGTAGACTTGGCCAAAATTTGATAGCCTACATCCAACTCATGACAAACAAGTGACAAATAAGAAATTTTGGTATCTTTTGCAAAATATATTTATCCTGGTATCCAAAGCAAAATAGAACTTCCTATTATTAACTGTAAATTCTTGAGATTCTTCCATGCTGATGACAAATCTCAGTTTTAAATGTCAGAGTTAATCCAGCAATGAAGGGATTTGTGCCCGGGAGCAAGGTAAATTTGTATGAAGATAAAACATGACTAACAAGGACAGGGACATTTATAGTGGAAAGAAACAGAAAACAATGCACTTTAGCTCTTCTATGCCAACATGCAGCAATGTCTGTTCTTCTCAAAATGAACATGCCCATCAAGAGATCTTTAAGTGGCATGCAGAACAGACAGAAGTCTCTACAGATACTTAGGCAAAAAGATTCTCTTCTCAATAAATTTAAATGGTCCTTTCCCAGGAATATATGCCAGTGAAAGGATCCTGTAACCACTTTCTTCAAATGCTTCTCTGTATTTCACAGGAAGCCAGCAGAAAACATATCTCAGTATAGAAGTCATTAAGTTTGGACTTGGGAGTGTATATAGTCCATATAATTTCAAACAATTTGAATTTTTATATTCCTAAGCAAATCTTGGTAAATTTATTTTCAAATGTAGTAAAATCAAAATGATTATTTAGCATATGTAATAATTTTATTTAGGGAGTGCTAACAAATTGTGCTAATAATTACAGATGAAAAGCTATAAAAATCTACCCACTGGACAATAATAATACAACGTCAAGTCCTTAATACATGTAGTCCTTTCCACCACTTAATGCCCTAAAAACACACAAACACAAATTGGGCTTTAAAATGTTTTGTAGTGACGTTGCTTTGGTTTTAAGAGTTGTACAAGTTGAACAAACTCTTGGTGTCTCAAGGAGAAAGTTTAGTAAGGGCAGGATGGAGCCTTATTTAAATGATTCATTATCCCCATCTTTTTCTGACCTACAGTCCTGGATTCAAATTCCATATGTGCCACAAAAGACAAGCTACTGCCATTTCCCTCAGCCTGTTTTCTCATCTATGGAAAGGAGATGATAATGCTGGCCAGGTATTTTTCATTGGTAATCATCACCATACTGACCCACCAATAATCTCCCCTTTTTTGGTAAGACTGGAAACTAAGAAGTTATATTTTCCTGGACTCCCTTGCCAGCTGGGTTCTAGTTAGAGAGGCACTCAGGCAAGATTTGAAGGTAGGAAAAAAGGGGAAGTGATTTTGCTTCTGGCAGAAACCGTGGCATCCACTCCTACATTCCTGAAAAGTGGGTTCCAGAGCTTTCACTAGAGTGGTGGTGCCTCCAGCAATGTCAGCAGCAGTGCAGATTCAGGAAGGCCAGCTCAAAGGCAGAAACAGCTCTGGTTTCTGGACAATAACAACCCCTTCTCTCCTTGTATTCCACCAGTCCAGGGAAAGATCGCTGGGTTATACCATTCTCCACCTTTTGTGCCTCAAATCCTACTCACATCTTTGTACCAATTCCCTGAATAATCCCTCTCTACTAGAAATACCTCATGACTGTATCAAAATGCCAGTTCCCAGACAGCTATTCTCAGAATCAAGTGAGATATACAGCAAACACTTTGCGCAGTACTTGGAATGTAACAGACACTAAACAAACACCAGCCATTACCCAGTGTTCTAACTCCTCACTGTTGGCCTGATCTAGCTCCCTCTTCTCAATCCTACTCGGTGAAGGACATGTAGACTCTTCTTCACCATCAAAGGGTTTGAGAGAAGTTGGACTTAACTTGGGAAAGCTGGGGAGCAAGAATGGGAAATCGACAGTAAAAGATATCAAAGGGGAGGATGAACAAGCCTGAACAAGGGCACAGGAGAGAGGAGGAGTCGGCTTCTAAACCCACAATGTGCATAAAAAGAGTCTTGATGGTTATCTGACATTATGACCTGAACTTTTAATAATTATAAAAGCCACTTATGTGACTTTATGTGGGGTGGCTAAAGTAATTTCCCCTGAGAAATGAAAGAAATTCCATTGGTATGTCATTTCTAGGGCTTCCTCTCTTGCACCTGTCACATTACTCTGCCTGCTTTGCAGAGTCCAAAACTTACAAATGTATAAAGATTAGGTATACATACACAAGAAGAATCACACGAACGTTCTGAGCTGCTATGGCAAAGATAACAGGATTCATTTTTTCTGTGCTTTGAAAGGGTTTCACTGGTATTTATGTAATGATGTAAGTCTGCTATGCTTAGCAGCCAGGCTTGGCTAAGAAACATGATAACTGTGGCTTTGTCCCCCCAGGTAGAAATATTTAATATATATTATTTATACTATATAATATACATGTTACACATATCATTAGCATAGTACATATAAGACATATTTTAAAAAATATATTAATTAAAATACAGAAAGCAAGTTCCCATTGATATTTCATCATTATTTCTCTAAAATTCTGACTGTTTCAGATAAATGCTTCACCATCCCTAATTTGCTTTATCTCAAAAAAGAATAAACTTCCTGTTACCTTGAGAAGATGACCAGTAATGGCTTTCTGAGAATCACCTGTTATAATAGCACACCTGGGACCCAAAGCGTTTGCTGAAAACTGCAAACAGAGGAGCTGTGCTCAGCTTACCTTCTCCTCATTGGCTGCAGAGAGTCATTGTCACTTCCACAAGAGGGGTTTCGACGCCTCGCATAGGGGAACTTTGGTGATTTAGTGCGGTCACTGGGAGAGTTGTAGAGCCCACTGGAGTGAAAGAGGAATGGTCAGCATGTCTACTTGGAAGTTCTTACAAGAACTACACAGCAGGGGAAATTATCATTAAGGTGTCATTTAGAGTTTGCAGAACGTTATCTTACTCTAAACCATCCTAATGAACTTTCAGATGATTTCTTAACTTAAATTAGTTTTCCCTTCTGTCTTTTCAGGAAAAATGTTTCACATGAAGAGACATACTATTGTCATGTGTGGTGGCACACACCTGCAATCCCAGTGCCTTGGGAGGCTGAAGTGGGAGGATCCCAAGTTCAAGGCCAGACTGGGCAACTTAGCAAAACTCTGTCTCAGAATTAAAATTTTAAGAAGGCCTGGGAATGTAGCTCAATGGTAGAGCCCCCATGTGGTCAATCCCCACTACCCACCCCTGCTCCCCACAAACAAATCATACTATTGATTTCCACTTCAGAAATTCCCACTAGTCATGTTAACTTAGAAATCTCCCCAAGTGAGCAATCACATAGTGGTGGGATTCCTTTAGTCAGTGAGCTGAGACTGCTATCTCCTTTTGTTACTGTTCTTTATAAAAAGAATGAGTCCCTTTACCTCTGGGGGCCATTTTCTTCCCATGGTGCTTGAGATTTGTTTCTTTGGGTATCAGGGCTGTTTTCATTCTTTACTTTCTTAAAGCTTTAATTTAAAAAAAAAAGAATAGAAAATAAATTAACTAGAAAACAAAGGGAAGTAAATCCACATACTGATTTCTTTAGTAAAATTACTCAACAAGTGCTAAGGAGTGTGTGTATGTGTGTTTGCTTGTTCATACCTGTGACTCATTCCAAAAAGAACATGAGGTACCTGCCTGAAAAAAATATATTTCTCCATCAAGTTCCACTGGGCTTCCTCCTTGCTTCTAGTTTTACTGCTTTAGGTCAACAGAAGGCAGGTCTATCATTTGTTAATAAACTTTCAAGTGTCCACCTCAGGACAGGAAGCAAGGATAACAACAAAATCAAGGAGAGAAGCAAGCAGAGGAGGAAGGAGACCTGGGCCCCCAGGATTATGTGACTGGCGCCCTCTGGGCAACACTGGTGCAGACTCTCTGGCTCTGGACTCAGGTCTGAAGCTGTGGAGGTCAGTCAGCCCTAGGCAGGCTCAGGCAGCCCAAAATGACCTTTCCTCAGCTTCCGCTAAATCTTGGCTTCATCCTTCCAGATCAGAATTACTTTCAAATGCTATTTCCTGACTTAGTATCATCTTTCTGCCCTAAGAAGGTAAATATAACTGAGTTGTTATTCAATCCCAACAAATTGTTTTAGAAACACATAGGAAGGCGACTCTTCAGAGGTCACCAGTTGGGGTGGAGGGGTGTCACTTCTCCCTTCATCAGGAGTCTAAGCTCCAGAAAAAGGTAAAGCTTTTTAACTCCTAACTACTTTTAACCCTGGCTTTTTGAGAGATCCTAGAATAGGAATATGGCAGAGTTCATAATTCTGACAAGGTCATTTCAAAAGGAAAAGAAATTAACTGGTACCCTAGCATACTATATCCATACAGGAATTAATAGACACCTATGAAATAATACATCCAACAAAGGCATATATGCCATAGTCTTGGTAGGTAGCAGGTACATTTTATATAGGAACAATATATTATTTTTATAAAGGTTTAAAAAAAATCTGAAGTTCAAATTCCCAAAGTAAAAGTTTATCTTTTGAAATGAGAAAAATTGGTAAATATGGTGACGATTGAATACAATAGTAGAAACTGTGTGTGCATTTAATAAATAAGAAAGAAGAAGCAAGAGGTGGGGAGTAGGAAAAAAAAAGGGAGATGAAAGAGGAATTGAGAGTAGACCGACATTAATAATAATAATGAAATCCCAGGTTAATTCCATGTTTTCCCTAAGCTGTTTCACACCTGGAGCTTCAGTGGTAACTTGGAGCCCTCAGGTGTCAGTACTACCCCTAAGCAGGAATGCAGTCGCAAAGGGGATTGAATTCCTTTATGTATGCTCTAAAAGACCCAGAATCTGATCTTCAAGGAAGATTACTGTTCTGATGCTGGACCCACTTTAAGCATACCCTATATGTGCAGAAGACATTGACTCCCTGTTCGTAAGTGTGAGGTCAACCAGCAGAGACAGTAGATGGAAGTGTATCATTCAAAGAATCTGTCATTCCAGATGCTGGGGTTGGGGTTCTGGCTCAGTGGTAGAGCACTTGCCTAGCATGTGTGAGATCCTGGGTTTGAGTCTCAGCAACACATATAAATAAAATAAAGGTTCATTTACAACATATATATATATTTAATAATTTTAAAAAAGAATGTGTCATTCCAAAAAGGAAATCTGTAATATCTTGGAACTGAAGAAAAGTTCATGTAGGTAGGCAAAACCCTTCGAGAAACTGCAAAACTCTGAGAATCTTCATATCTTAAAATAATCTTGTGAAGTGCAACTAATATGGAAAGCAGTATGGAGATTCCTTGGAAAACTTGGAATGGAATCACCATTTGACCCAGCTATCCCACTCCTCGTTTATTATACCCAAAGGACTTAAAAACAGCATACTACAGGGACACAGCCACATCAATGTTTACAGCAGCATAATTCACAATGGTTAAACTGTGGAACCAACCTAGATGCCTTTCAGTAGATGAATGGATAAATAAAATGTGGTATATATACACAATGGAATATTACTCAGCATTAAAAGAGAACAAAATCATGGCATTTTTCAGGTAAATAGATTGAGTTGGAGAATATTATGCTAAGTGAATTAAGCCAATCCCAAAAAAACAAATGCTGAATGTTTTCTCTGTTATGAGGATGCTGATCCATAACAGGAGGCATGGGAGAAATGGAGGATCTTTAGATAGGGCAACGGAGAGGGAAGAGAAAGGAAGGGACAGCAGGGTAGGAAAGACAGTGGAATGAGATGGACATCATTACCCCAAGTACATGTATGAAGACACAAATGGTGTAAGTCTACTTTGTGTACAACCAGAGACATGAAAAATTGTGCTCTCTATATGTACTATGAATTGAAATGCATTCCGCTGTCATATATAACAAATTTGAATAAATAAATTTTAAAAATATAATATTGTGCAGAAATTATTATTGTGCAGGAATTATAAACTAGATTCCTCAAAGTAGCCACACTCTAGCTAAAGGAAGACACCAACATTTACTAACAAAAGATGGAGTCAATGATGTAAGAAATCTCTGCAGGTCACGTATCTATGAGTGCCTGAACTTCTCCATTATGTATGGGGGCAACCTCTAAAGAGAAAGCCAGCCTATGAAAGTGGCTCATTGTATGTTTCTAATGCTACTCCATGAACATAATTGGAGATAGGAAAAAAAAAATGACCCTGAAACAGTGTCTGAAAGGAGAACAAGGCAGATCTTTCAGGAAAACAATCCATGTAATATATTAAGAGAAGGTTTTTCCACTGGGGAATGCCTCTGGGAAAACTGATGCAGAAGACCGTAACAACTCTTCATAGATATGCAATTGCTGACTTCTGAGGCTCTGATGCTTCTACATGCTATAAACTCTCTTTCTGGGGCCACAGTTCGGTGCCCTACTGTAATGAACACAGTACATTACACATAAATATCATCTACTTTATTTCACAAGTCCCTGTGAGTTAGTCCATTATATCACACCATTTCAAAAAAATCAACATGGAATTTTCACTTTGCTGTTGCGAATGCAGACCACGGATGATCTGTGAGTTCATCACACTGACAGTAAAAGCATTTTCTCCAATAAGAGAGGCAGGTCTTGATGTTCAATATTTCACTGGCATTTTAAAATAGTCCTTGGCCCAGAGACTATCTACAGGACCCATGGATCAAAATCAGTTAATTATCAAAGTGAAAAAATTCTTAACCTTGCCAACAAGGACATATGACAGCGTATGGTTGCATATTTCTTTAGTAACTACTGACCTTTTTATTGGTGAAGGTGCAATAATTTTAGTTGTTCCTTCAGTTTCTCCATTTTCTAGGTTTGCAGTTATCCGGTTTATGCTGTTTGATCCTATTAGGAAAGGTAAGGAAGAAAACACGAAAGAGAAAGGAGACAGAGATAAAGAAAAATAAAGAAACAGAAGAATTATTTTTATTTATTTATTTAGGTAATAGGGATTGAACCCAGTTTTACTCTATCATGGAGCTTCATCCTCCACCCTTTATTTATTTATTTTTTTCTTTTTTACTGGGGATTTAACCCAGGGGTGCCTAAACAACAAGCTACATCCCTAATCCCTTTTATTGTTATTTTGAGACAGGCTCTTGCTAAATTGCTTGGGGCCTCACTAAATTGTTCAGGCTGGCCTTATATTTGTGATTCTCCTGCCTCAGCTTCCCAAGTTGTTAGAATTACAGGTGTATCCCACCATGCCTAGCAGAATTATTACTTTAAAATGCAATTTTAGGGACATTGTGGCACATTCTACTCATAGGTTATAACTCCCAATAAATAATGAACCATCCAAAAAATGTGAGGTACTATTTTCTTTCCTACCTCCCCCCACCACCTTTTTCTTTTCCTTTTTGGTACTGGGGATTGAATCAGGGGTACTTTACCACTGAGCCACATTGATAGTCCTGTTTTTCTACTATGAGATAGGATCTAAGTTGCTGAACCAAGTCTCAAACCTTCAATCCTCCTGCCTTACCTCCCAAGTTGTTGGGATCACAAGTGTGCAAGACAGTGCCCAGATATGAGGTACTAGTTTTGGACATGTACTAACCATTCAACCATATTCCAGAAGTCTAGGCAGTGACTTTTTGATACTTTCAGAGTAAATTAAGTTCCCATATAATGGACATTATTTACTTTGTTTATATAAGATTCTAGGATATTTAATACCATATGTTGGAATATAAAACATAATAGTTCTTGGTAACTATATTGTGAAGAAATTCTCAGCATGACATGATAGCCCCTGTCTGAAATCAAACCAAAAAGAAGGAAAAAAAAAAAAACAAACCTGAAAATATCCCTATTCATAATCTGAATAGCAAAACAGAGTAAGATAGATGTTATGTGTATCATTCACATACAAAACAAATTTTCCAAATGTGTTTTTTATGCCAACATTTCTAAAAACCTAAAACTGAATTTTTAAAAGCAGTTATTTCACAGATTTGCATACATGCTAGATGGACCAGCAGAGGGAGCCCACAGCAGATGTGATGTTGGAAATCATGGTCAAAATAAAGATAAGTGGCACACTAGTTTTGAAGCTCTGGATCCTGTTCTCAGGGCAGAGACTGAAAAGCCTTTAGGACTGAGATGCATGGGCTCTGGTGACAACTTTTCTCCAGTGTCCATGACCTCACTTGGGAAGAGGCAATTCTGATGAGTAGGGGAAATAGCCATTGAGGATGCCCATATACCTCAAATAAGTTTATGTGGCACTCAGGAACTTCTTCCTCAGGGTTGCTCTTGCAGGTATATGTCCATAGAACACTTGAACACAAAGCATACTCATCACTAACCTCTGAGGGTTTGAGTTCTGAAGATGAGTTGGCAATATTAAGAAAGCACTAGTATTTATTGAGCACTTACTATGCATCAGGTATTGTTTCAAGTGCTTTACACATATTTACTCAGATAATCCCCCCAGAAATCCTATGAAGTACATACTAATATTATCCCATTTTCAAAGATAGGTCCCATATCCTAAGGCCACATAGCTTTGAAACTGAGCAGACTGACTCAAGAGACTTTCCTATCACCCACCACAATACACTGCTGTCCATCTACCATGTAGGCCCCACCTAAGAACAGCCCAAAAGTCAGTTTACATTATGGGGCAACAATAAGAGAGAGATCCTTCAGAGGACAAGTGAAAGGCACATCCAATGAAGAGAGCATTTGATAAACAACTAAGAGAAGAATTCCTTCTCTCACGGACAACCAAGACTGAAAGACAAGAAGAACATCTGAGCACTCCCGAAATTGGCAACTTCTTTCCAGAGGAGTTTGGAAGCATGTCTGGTTACCCACCTGGAAACAGAGGCATTAATAAACAGAGGCATTCAGCTATTGACTGTTTTTCTTTGGCTAATTCAGCAGAATACAGAGCTTTCTCTTCTTCTTGGAAGTGCTCTGGAACCCTTTGCAGGTTACTTGATGACAGGGTACACTGCCTGACTCGTTCCTGGGAGAGCGAAAGCTGCAGTGCATTCTCATCCCTCTGTTGAGAGACCAGACTCAACTGTTCCTGCAGTGACTCTATCTGCACACTGGCTTGGTGACTTGCCTTAGAAGATGCAACTAGCTTTTCCTCCAAGAGTGTGACTTTCTGTCTCAGTTGAATCTCTTTGTCTTCTGCAGCCAAAATTTCCTGGGTGTAAGACTCTTCTGATTCCAAGAGATGGCTGCGTAGCCTTTCTAGCTCCCGGTTTAGGCGTAATTCTTGGTCCCGTAAGTGTTGAACCTCTTTTTTTCTTAGGATTTTTACTTTGGTCTCTTGAAAAATATCAGAATTCAATGTTTGAGCATCTCCTTTCTCTCCAGGCAACTGGGCTTTTAGTTCTTCAATAGTTTTCTGCAAGTTCTTAATTTCCTCCTCTTTTTCTAAAATTAACTGGCTATGCGCAGCATTCATCCGCTCATATTTGTACTTAAATTCATCCATTTCCTCCTTCTGCTCCTGTAAAGACTGAAGTAGTTGCATTTTACGCTGGTTTTGGTTTTCAATTATATTCAGATGGTCTTGAATTTCATCTTCCAGATGATTTTTTACTATATTCAGTTGAGATACCTCCAATTCTAGTTCTGTGACAGCATCAAGAGCTGTAGGCTCAGCCACTGGTACAGCTTGATTGTGCTGTTCCCTAAGTATTTCCAATTCTACTCGCAGATAGTTGTTTTCTGCTTTCATGTAGGTAAGACTTCTGTCCTTTCTTTCAATGGATTGCCTTAAAGTTTCATTTTCTCCTAAGGCCTGAGAACACTTATCTAAATCCTTTTGTAGTTGTGAACTTTTTTCTTCGAGTTTTTCAATAAAAGCTTCTTTCTCATTTATGACTTGTATCAATCGCTCCTGTTCGTCTACATAAGATGCCAAAATTTCATCAGTTTCTTTTTCATCAGCAGTCATTTGCTCAATATTCTTTTTGAGTCCTGCTATTTCAAAGTCCTTCTCTTGACTAAGTTGAACTACACATTCGTGTTTCAGCTTTAAGGCAGAGGTATTCAAATTATGTGCATTGGAGAGTTCCTGAATAGTCTTCCTGTGATTATTTGCTTCTTCCAACAGTCTTTTTTCTGCCTGGTGCAGTTTGGCTTCAATCTCTTCTTTGTCTCTTTTGAGAGTCTCCGTGATAGTGTCTTTTTCTTGAGAGATTTGATTGTAAGCAGCAATAGATTCTTCCAACTTACGCCTTACATCGTCACGTGCTAAAATCAACATTTCATTTTCCGTTTTGAGTTCAACAGCAACTTTCTTTAAATTTTCATTGAGCTGTTCCTCTTCAGAAAGATTTTGCCTTAAGTTGCTAACTTCAGCTTCTCGTTCTTTAAGCATGTCATCCTTACAATGACTGTTAGAGTCTTCATTCAGAGAAGTTCGATACTTGCTCTTAAATCCAGACAGCTCATCTTCAAGTTGTCTAATGTGATCCTTAAGCCCAAGGTTTTCCTGCTGGATGTTTAAACTATTTTTTTGTGACTGATTTAGCTGATCTACTAAATCTTCTACTTTACCTTCAAGCTTCTGCTTAGTTAAATGCAAATCACTGAGGCTCTGTGCGTTCTCAGTTAACTTCTCCTTCTGCACATGCAACTCTTGGGATATGTTCATTTGATCATCCTCAAGTTGATGAACTCTCTTTTTTTCATCATCTAGGCCTTGTTCCAACTTCTTGATGACAAGGTCTCCTTCATTTTGTTGTTTGGATAGCTCATCTTGTATCAAAATCATGTGCTTTGTAGCTTCCTGATTCTGATGATCCAGTTCTTCTAACTCAGCTATCAGCATTTTCTTTTCATTGATAGTCTGATTCAGTTCTTCCTCCTTTGCCTTCAAGTGAAGTTTTAAGTCTAGTAATTGTACATTCAAATTCATGTCTGTTGAAGCTCTGTTTTTCATGACTTGGTAGTCACAGCTCAATTTTGACAGTGACATCTGAAGTTCCTCTTTTTCTTGACTCAATGATGACTTCTCTTTTTCTAAAGCTTCAACATGCATTTTAAGTTTCAGATGGTCTTCAGCAAGACGGTTATCCTGGTTTAAACCATTTAGTCTCACGATTTCCTTCTCCGCATCAGCCAGGGCTTGTTGAAGCCTGAACACTTCTTCCACTGCTGAGCTCTGAGGAAGGATTTTTCCCTTTTCTGCCACAGTAGAACTCTGCTCCCAAACTGAAATTTCATGCTGATGATCATATATGTCTGGACTTTGGTTTGGTTGAAGAGTCTTGATAGTATTTTGTACTTTGCAGATTTCACTTGAGTCAGAATGGTGTGTTCCCTGAGCCTCAGCAATCTGCCTCGAGTGGCCAACTTCAGATTCATGTTTTGCAGCTTCAGTTGATAATCTGTTTGTTTCTTGTTGTGATAAAATTATGTCACTAAAGTCCATGTCGTCATCACGAAAGGCTGAAGAATGACTACTGATCAGGGAACCGAACGGAGCCGGTGCAGTTGTTGTTGGCACACCACAAGCTCCCGAGTGTACTGATTGAGCAGCTGCCTGTAGTTGGAACATTTGATCTTGCAGTACAATCTGTCCTGCTTTAAGATGGCTGATCTCTACCTCTTTCTGTTGCAGTTGATTTTGGTAACTTACAGACTGATGGTTTATTTGTAGCTCTGATGCTTCATGCTTTTCTTCCAGGTCAGTACAATACTCTTTCAGTCTTTCATTCTCACATCTTAGTGTGGAATCAGTAGTTTCCATTTCCTTTCTCCAACAATGATGTAAAGCTGCTTCTAGGTCTCCTAAGTCATCCAGAAGCATTTCCCTGGCGAAGCTGGAGCTATGGCCGGTGAGGAAAGCCAAGCTGCTCCCCACCTGACCCAAGAAGTGGCCCAAGCCTGAGCCCAGGCCTCCAAACCAGGACCACATCGTGGCCACTTCAGTGATCCATCGGACCAGCTCTGAAAAGCGCGTCCATCACCATCCACTTCTCTGCCCCGAACGTCCTCTGGCGTTGCCGGGGTCAATTATGACCCAAGCGCTCAGAATTCCTCAGAGCGCGGGGTTCCTGGGGCTCCACCAACACTAATCATCCCTTCCTGCCTGTAAACTCAGAAGCCTGTCCTGCGCTTTGACCAGGGACTGGCATCCAGTAGCACACACTCACCCCCTGCAGGGCCTCTGCTTCTTCCCTGCACTTGCCTGTCAGCTATTGGCTCACAGGATTGGGCAGGGTTGGCTGGGAGGAGCTAGAGATCCAGGAAAGTGTTCTAGTTTGAGTCCCAAGGCAGTGTACTGTGGAGCCAGGAAGAATCGATGTTGTAGATGAAATCCAAAGGTAGTTCACTGGACAGTTCCCTCTTGTCTGGGAGAGGTGGGCTTCTTGTCCCATTCAGTTGCATTCGGTTGACGAGGTGAGGTCTTGCTCCATTACAGAATGGAATCTATTTAACTAAAAGTCCCCAATTCAAAAGTAAATCTCACCCCATAACACCAGCACAGACACACCCAGAATAAAAGTTGGCCAAGAGTCTGGGCATCGTAGCCCAGACGAGTTAACATATAAAATTAACCATCACAAAGTCTTAATCATTCTCAGAATTCAAATTATGATATGGATTAAATGTCACTAAAGAACCATCTTTACCCTTTCCAAAAATAAATTTTTCTGTTAATCTATAAATTTTCGAGTTCATTTTAATATTATTTGGTCCTTGTTAATTCTGATTGAAGTTTATTTAAGTGCTCAAAAATTCCACTTAAATTTCACTTAAGAAAATTTGTTTTAGAGCCAATAGGTTGATGTTCACTTAACCTATTGTTGTTTATCAATGCCAAATATAATCCAGGTTTAAACAGTACAGAGTGAAATAAAAAGTTTTCTACTATGGAGTAACAATCCTAAATTTAATTCCCATACCTCTAAGGATCAGAAGGAGTTAAGATAAGGCCCTGGTTTCCAAGGTGTTTAAATTCCAACAAGTTAATGAGGAGGCAGTTTTGTAGAGTTGGGGACAAAGCAAAGAGATGAAGCACATGGGCTGTAACAGACATACCAATTGGGACCAAAGCAATTTTGGAGCTAAACTGACAGAATGCATTTAGAAAATCTCTCTCACAAGCATGAGTTGAACAGTAAATGAGAACATAGTGTGTAGTTCTCACCTGATGGCTGGTGCAGAGAAAGTGGCCAACAAATAGAGCCTGCTGCCACTTTGTTCATATTTGCTTTTTGTTTTGTTTAGGATCATTTTCCTCATTACCCTTTAGAAGGGGTTTGGGTTTGCTCCCATTACTCTCTTCCCAGAGCCCATATTCAGGAGACTCTTTTCCTTGAGCTGTTCTTTCTATATGTCTGTTCAGGGAACAAAACCTCAAGGTGGCAGAAATAAAATTTAAAAAAAGGAAGAATTTTTGGAAAATTAATGGTTAAATAGATTCTAAGGATTATATTAATCACCTCATAATGTCTCTTGCCTTGAAGATAGAGCAAGTAGACATAATTACTCAGATTGGTATCAGAAACTAGTGACTGCATTTGTGTCCTGTGCTAGAAAAGGAAATCTTCTTGGTCCTTCTTATTCATCTCCAAATCTGAGAGAGAAATCAGGCCTGTGTTAGTCAATCTCTCCTCATAAAAGACTAATATAAAAATTTAAGCCCCTTTTAGCATCTGCTGAAGTGCGAATCCACGCTGTACCCCAGCTGTGTCTACTGTTGAAGAAGGCATCAACAATACCAAGTGTCCTTTTCTCCCTTTAGACCATTCCTCCTGTGTGTGTGTGTGTGTGTGTGTGTGTGTGTTAGAAGACTTTTTCATCACTTTGACAACATACCTGAGAAAATTAAATGAGTAAATATTTATTTTGGT
This sequence comes from Spermophilus citellus, assembly GCF_964194105.1. Lineage (NCBI taxonomy): Eukaryota > Metazoa > Chordata > Mammalia > Rodentia > Sciuridae > Spermophilus > Spermophilus citellus. The sequence goes on along the minus strand of NC_138182.1, from coordinate 193,461,058 downwards.
TCAATTTCAGGCTCCATTGCTGTGGCCTGAAGTGAGGCAGATTACCATGGCAGAGAGCCTGGCTTCAAAACAGAGCTGCTCAACTCATGGAGATCAGGGGATCAACTCATGGAGATCATGGAGATCAGGTGAGGGGAAGAAAGGACTGAGGAATATGATGTACCCTTCCAGGGAATCAACTCCAATGACCTACCCTCCAACTAGGCCCTACCGCCCACAGTTTTTACCAACTCCCAATAGTCCTGTCCAATCGTGAACCCATCAGTGGATTGATCCACAGATGAGGTTAGAGCCCAGGATTCAATTCACCTTTCTGTAGAGTCCGTTCTGAATGCTGTTACATTGGGGTCCAAGCTTTCAACACATGACCTTTGGGCAACATTCCAGATCCAAATTATAGCAGGGTGCCTCCTTCTCTTTAGGTGTTCTGTGTTTGTTTATTGTTTTAAATCACAAATAATGATCCTTTTTCAGTGTAAGACCTATCACATTTGGCTTGAATCTGGTTCCAGTGGTTGTTGCTCCTACTGCTGAAAGGCATTTCTGATCACTCAGATTCAGTCTTCTAGCATGGTTCACTCTGACCACAGCTGTTTGTCATTTTATATTTCAATCTGAGAGAGATACCTACCTACTGTATTCAAAACTGACCATCCAAATAAAAGCATTTCTCTTCTTCTAAATATGTTTGGAATATTCCTGGAAACTATGGGGGATATGGAGGGAAAACCCTGGCTCATTCGCGAACACATGTGACAAAAAGCATCCAATAATCATAAGTATATCCTTATACATGTATTCAGTGCCCCAAAAGTACAAGGTATTGTGGTAGATATTGTGAACAACATAAAGCTGTGTTATATACATTTCCTGCTATGAAGTGCAATTGAATACAGTCAATCAATGGAGAAGATGTTACATAGAGTGATCCTTGAATTATAATGCAAGGTCAGCCATTGATGACTGTGGTGGTGAGGATCTCATATGGGGGAAAAGACTAAGTAAGAAAGAATAAGCCAGAAGTAGAGAGCCCTTAATAATGTGGCTTTGTTAAAACACAGTTGAAGATTAAAATAATGAAAGCTTTTTGAGTCTATAAACATAGGGTGATAAATTCTATGCAAGATATTAAGTTTGTACTTTTTTTTAATACCTCATAATTCATTCAAACATTTTCTTATAGATTTCAGTAGAATTTTTAAATCTCTTTAATATGGGCCTTGTCTCTTCTTGTTTCTTTTTTTAAATTTTTATTGGTTGCTCAAAACATTACAATGATCTTGACATATCATATTTCATACATTTGATTCAAGTGGGGTATGAATTCTTATTTTTACCACGTGTACAGTTTGCAGGATCACATTGGTTATACATCCGAGTTTATACATACTGCCATACTAGTGTCTGTTATATTCTGCTGCCTTTCCTATTCCCTCCCTATCCCCCCTTCTGTCCCCTCCCCTCCCATAATCTCTCTCTACCCCATCTACTGTAATTCATTTCTCTCTTTTTTTCCCCTTTCCCCTCACATCCTCTTATATGTAATTTTGTATAACAATGAGGGTATCCTTCCATTTCCATGAAATTCCCCTTCTCTCTTCCATTCCCTCCCACCTCTTGTCCCTTCTAAATGGTAATCTTCTTTTCATGCTCTTCCAGCCTGCTCTGTTTTGAGTCCCCCCTCCTTATATGAAAGAAGACATTCAGCATTTCTTTTCTAGGGATTGGCTAACTTCACTTAGCATAATCTGCTCTCATGCCATCCATTTCCCTGCAAATGCCATGATTTTGTTATTTTTTAGTGCTGAGTAATATTCCATTGTGTACAAATGCCACATTTTTTTATCCATTCATCTATTGACTGGCATCTAGGTTGGTTCCACGTTCTAGCTATTGTGAATTGTGCTGCTATGAATATTGATGTAGCTGTATCCCTATAGTATGCTCTTTTTAGGTCTCTGGGAATAGTCCGAGAAGGGGAATAGCTGGGTCGGATGGTGGTTCCATTCCCAGCTTTCCAAGGAATCTCCATAATGCTTTCCAAATTGGCTGCACCAATTTGCAGTCCCACCGGCAATGTACAAGTGTACCTTTTCCCCCACATCCTTGCCAGCACTTGTTGTTTGAAATTTGAAATTTGTTTTCTGTGTAAAAAGCATAAGAGTTCTTAAAACTATTATTCTAAGGAATCCAACGGGGATTCAATATCTGAACTTTGTTCCTGTTTTGGAATCTGGATATGGACGGGTGAGTCTGATATATCCAGAACTAAAAGGTGAGTTTATGATGCAGCCAGTAAGAATAACTGAACAACATTCCAAATTCAATGTTATAAAGAGTAGCCATGGGGTAAATTTTGCAAGATATAATAAATGGGACACAACCCAATCCCTTGAACTACTCCATGTGTATCGAATGGGGACAGTGTCATTGTCTAAGTCACTTTTGTCATGGCCACATCACCATTAAAATCACAAGGGCTAACTCTCAAAATTGCAGGCACAGACCTGGGATGGAGCTGCTTTTCACTTGTGGAACCCCATGTGGTACTGCCCTGGAGCCGTGGCAGGAGAGGTTAATTCATTTGTGTACCAGACAGTAGGTGTGGCCTAACATTAATATTTTTAATTGTTACTAATGAGCTTTGTTTAAATGTGGTATTGTTTTCAACAGGTATTACTGATTTACAATATTAATGAAAGAAACCTTCACGTAATAGGGCTGTTTACACAGGCTAGGGAAAGGAGGATACATCAGAGAGACCAATTCCCAGTGCCACTGATATCAATCGCAAAAGAGCAGAGTAAAGGTGAACATTATGTCAGCCAAAGCCCTGTGTAACTAGCTTAAGAATAAACTATCATCCCTCTAGACTGACTAGTCTTTTCTTAGTCTCACAATCACTCACTTTAAGGAAAGTGAAGTTGTTTAAGCACACTTAGTCTACTTCCAATCAAATTTTCCAAAATTAATGAATAAGCTAAAACTAAAACTGAATACCTTCACATAGAAAAATTGCATGCTATGTTTATATGTACTCTTAAAGAAATTAATATTTGATTATTTGCAGAATCCTAATCATCATTTTTAAAATGAAATACAAGCTTTTGTCAGGTATGATGGTGCATGCCTATAATTCTAGTGGCTCAGGAGGCTGAGACAGGAAGATTGTGAGTTCAAAGCCAGCCTCAGGAACTTGTAGTGAGGCCCTAAGCAACTTGGCAAAACCCTGTCTCTAAATAAAACGTGAAAAACAGGCTAGGGGTGTGTGGCTCAGTGATTAAATGCTCTTAGGTTCAATCCCTAGTACCAAAAAATACACACACACACACACACACACACACACACACACACACACGATTTTCCAAAAGAATTTACAAGCATGCTCTCTGTCACAGACACTCAGAAGCAGTATGGCAAGACTTGAAAATAAATTATTCAACCGTCAGGACTAATTTACTAACATAACTCTCATCCATACAGCACAAATGAGATACGTTGCTGTCAGTAAAACAATCTAATTCATGGTTCTTTTATATTAAAATTTATAAACTATTCATCACTTATATGCATAGTCTGTTTTTTCTGTACTAAAAGTACATTTATATGTCTTCTCCTGCTTCACAGCTATGTGATCCATACAATAACAGAACTACACTTAAAAGCATTAACTTACTGGAAGCATTTCTGAAGTATCCATTTATACGCTAACCTTAACCCCAATTCAACAATTAGCTTTCTTTAAGGTCACTAAATATGCCCTTAAAAGTAATACCTATCCTCCTAATCAGTTAAAATTAGTGAGATTTTGCCATACCACCATTTAAGGAGAAAGTAAATCAATTCAGTAATGCTAGGACATTTGGTTACTGAAGTTTGCAGAGAAATTTAGGTGATACATTATTTAGGTTTACTGATTTTTCATTTTACCAACATGCACTACTAACTCTGTTTTCTTTCTCTAAACTTTTTTCCCCCTCATCAGACCACCTTCCAGAAACAATCTTCTATATTAGCTGAGAATTTGGGTTACAGAGAAGTATGATCTGACCAACTCATTCCTCTGAAGGATTCATGTTTTCATTTATACGAGTTATAAATTATAATAAGACTTAAAGAAAAGAGTAAAACACAAATATAAACAACTTAATGGGTAATGACAAAGTAAATAATTTAACTACCATCCACTTAAAGAATTAAAACGCTGAGCCAGATGTTGAGGCACATACCTGTAAACCAGAGACCTGGGAGGCTGAGGCAGGAGGATTGAAAGTTCAAGACCAGACTCAGCAACTTAGTGAGACCTTGTCTCAATTTTTTTTTTAAAGGGCTGTGGAAGTGATGGGAGAGGAGGGGAGAGGAAGTGGGGAAAGGAAGGATAGTAGAATGAAATAGACATTATTATTGCTGGGTGTATATACGTGACTGCATGACCAATGTGATTCTGCAACCTGTACACTCAGAAAAATGAGAAATGATATTCCATCTGATTCAAATGTATATGTCAAGATCATTGTACTGTCAGGTGTAACTAATTAAAACAATTAAAAAAATTTTTTAAAAGGGCTGTGGATGTGGCTTAATGGTTAAGTACCCTGAGTTTAATCCCTGGTGCCAAAAAAAAAAAAAAAGAAAGAATTGAAACAAATTTCCTACACATCATAAACCAACCCATTTGGAGTAATTCTTTATCTTTTAGATAAAGCTCAATAGTTTTTCCCCCATCCTTAAACTATCTAGAAACAAAGATTATTCCACACATATTTTAAAAATATTTATAACACATACAATAAAGACTATATAACATAATTATATATAATAAGGCCCTAAGATCTTAATAAATAAATAGGCCTTAAGAGCTTATTAAAATGAAGGATACAGGGCTGGGGCTGGGGCTCAGTGGTACAGCATTCACCTGACACACGTGAGGTATACTGGGTTTGATCCTCAGCACCACATAAAAATAAAATAAAGGTATTGTGTCCACCTACAACTGAATATATATATATATATATATATATATATATATATATATATATATATATATAGAGAGAGAGAGAGAGAGAGAGAGAGAGAATGAAGGATGTATCCCTGTGTCCCCTTGTGTTGCAGTATAGGGTTTTGCCCATGGGAGGTGTTCAACAAAGGTCTCTTATTAGCGAAGCTGTTTCTGTTTCTGTTTTCCACTAGCAAGGAAAACTCAGAATAACAATACTATGTTTAACAAGTATCAAAATCAAAACAGACAACAACCAAAAACAATGACAACAACTTCCTGGATATGGTAGCATATGAGATGGGTCTCAAGCGGACCTACAGCCAAAATCCTGCAGGGCAAGACTACTGCTTAGAGCTTTAAAAGCAGCCTTCTGCTATAGCACAGTGTTCTTTTAAATCAAAGCCACATAATACCTATATTAAAGATCAGTTATTGACATATGGTTATTAAGGCTTATAAATAAGTCTATTTATTCTATGTTAGGTAATATAATATTAGCTCTAGTGAAACCACTTAGATTTGTCAAGAGTGCCAACTCATCTTACATATCATATTGTTCATGTTAAAAAGACAAAGTCCTTGTTTCAAGAAGTAGGTCATATTTGAAATACAAGTTTATCAGGGGACAGCTACAGTTTGTTAATGAACCAAATCGAGTTCAAGCCTATGATATTTATTTCTGGACTAGAAGATACTATGGCTGACAGTGGGCCCACCCAGTTTCTTGCAGTTTAGACAGCACCACAATGCCAGTGTCCAGAGCCCCAGGGTCTCATTTGTTCACTTTTAACACACTATCTCCAAATGCTTCCAGCCTGTGTTCACTGAACCACTACCAGGCTTTTGTGTGGTTAATTCTGTTCACGTTTGAGTGCCTTCATGTTAAGTGACCCTTGCCTTCAGTTCAGGAAGAGTGACTGCCAGAAACAGAAGCAGTTTTCCCAGAATCTATTCAGCTATTTGATTGGAGGGTAATTCCTAAAAGTCATCCTGTGATGTACAGACTGGGTGATGAATAGACATGTATTTTCGATTATAAAAATACTTTGCATTTAAATAGCAATATAAGTTGTACGAAATTCATAACTCAATTGGATACCTGTCAATCTAAAGATTTAATCTTTGATGTTACTTAAATGTTGGCACAGTTTTTAATTCAGAGTAGAAGTAGAAGGTGAATGGTGGCCTTAAAATGAAAAAATAAATAAACCCATATATTTAGATAGTGAGGATACCTTATTCTGATATATGGGAAAAGGGTACATTGCTAATGAGTAAAATGGGTTTGTAACATATTATAATTTCTTTAAAGCCCCTCAAATATAAAATTGTAAACCGTTAGGTTAAATTTTATCTTACTTAATCAATTTATTTCTTCCCCAACCTTAGAAAACAAAACAAACAAAAATTTACATCTAATGCTTAAGACAAATAATCAGGACAGATGATAACTATTCCTAACATAATACACTGTCAGGTTTCAATAAAAGCTATCTGATTTATATTATCTAACCCATTACAACTTATCTGAAAAAATATGATATTCATGAATTAAGAATAAGCTAGTAATTGGAAATAATACTTCAGCTTTTTTTCTCAGTCACAATACAAAGTCACTTTGCCTTGGTCTCACCAACTTTAGACTGGGTACTGTGGAAGAAACGGCAGAGAGTGCAGCAAATTAGCACAAATAAAACATTATTTTAATGCCACAAATTATGGTCAAACAGAGAAATGGCCAAGAGGAAAATTTACATATCTTTTCCCCAATCATCATGGAAGATTTTATATTTGGCAGAGTACACAGTCATTAAATGATTTTTAAAAAATTCTAGACACAAAATTTGGATAATTAAATGTTCCTGTGTCCCATGACTAAATATTTGAAGTTAAATGCCTGACATTGGCTCATTCATCTCAAAAGAGTTTCCAGAGCCCTGCTTTGGTAAAGCATTTCTGCCTTCAAAGCCCCAAGAGTGCCATTTAAGCACAGTTACTCCTTTACCACAAGTATACAGATTTAAGACACTGTCTGCTACATGCCAATTGCAAGATTGAACAAGGCATTCCACTAACAAGCTGGGAGACAGCTTATAAAGATGGGTGTGGACAGGAAAGATGGGAGGAAAACATGACTGTGCTTCATAGCTGCCTTCTCAAGTTGGTCTGCTTCCGATTTCCTCTTCCCTAACCCGGCACGCTCCCAGTTCCTCTGCTCCATCAGTTTGAAGGTGTGAGTTGGGTGAACATGAAGGCACTCCTTCCTTGCCCCTCCGTCAAACTACAGAGGTGCATGTACTAAGGGAGAGGGCACCACTGACACTATGGCTTGTGGGTCCCAAAGCCAGGTTCAGAACAAAAAGGGCACTTTTGGGCCTGGGAAGGCTTAGCTCACTCTCCTAGGCCCTCAGAGGAACAGAATGTCCAGCATTGAGGGACTGCAGACGTCGTCAAGTAGAAGGCAGCTGTCCTTCCTTCTAGCTCTCTTGGACTCTCTAAAGACAACACCTATCTGGGAATAGTTGGCTGACCTCAAAAGGCGTCAGGAGGCACTTCCCATGACAAGAGGATACAATTCAAGGGAACAGAGTTAAATAAATGTTCGCATCCAATCCTGACAGTAACTCCTCCCAATTTCTCAGCAACATACCCCAAACCTTCCCCTGCCACGTACTCCCAAACTGCACAATATATGTCCTCTTGGTCTAGGGTAGGGGGATCATTCCAGACCAGAAGTAAAGTTGGTTCTGTTTCAGTGTAGAGTGGTGGATGACTCACTGCTTTAGAAATTTTTATATGATAAAACTATAATAATATATAAAGTAAATACAAACATAGAGTATACATAATTGTATATAAGGATTGTTATTAAAAGGCTTATTGGTTAAGGAAAAACTGGAAAGATTTTATTCTGTCTACTTTCACATTTAAGCTTATCTCTAGGTGTCTATAATTCAGAGATCCTTAACTTTTCCACACAAGTTATTACTATAAAAGAATTTTTAAAACTATGTACTTGGGAGTATATATCTAAGATGATAACTAACATTTTTCATCAAGAGTTTAAAGAGTACCAAAGGATATAATTCGGAGCATAAAAATTGATGTTTTAAAATGAAACTGTTTCATGACTTAGTTGAATGTATCCAATGTAATAAAATACCATCCCAGTTTTAAATGACACACAAAAACCATAAAAATGGTACATAATTAGTGGGTTAACATGTCATGCTTCAATACAGGCCTGTATTGTGCAATATTTAACTCAGCTTAAACATTTATCTCCTTAAACATTTATCATTACATATGGTTAAAACTTTCAAAATCCTTCCAACTTTTAAAAGGTACAGCATTATAATATTGTACATACTATACTAATATTAAAATATTACACAAAATTATCTATAGTCAGCCTACTATATAATAGTACACCAGAACTTCTTACTTCCATCTGACTGCAACTTAGCACCCATTAATCAACCTTTCTCCATGTATCCCTTCCCTGTACTCTACTCTGCCAAGCCTCTGTTAACTGCCTTTCTACTCTCAACTTCTGTGAGATGAACTTTTTTACATCCCACATAGGAGCAAGATCACGCAGTACTTGTCATTCTATGGATGGCTTATTTCACTTCATTACCATCTATACTGCTGCAAATGACAGGATTTCATTCTTTTTTTATAATCAAATCATATTTCATGCTGAGTATGTATATTTTATTTGTCCATTCATCAGCTGATGGACACTTAGGTTGTTTCTAGCTGTGAATACTGCTGCAATAAACATGGGAGTGCAGATGTCTCTTGGACACACTGATTTCTTTTGGATACATACCCAGGGATGAAACTGCTGGATCACACAGCAGCTCTATTTTCAGTTCTGGGGGACCATTCATATGGTTTTCCACCATGGTTGTACAAATTTACATCCCATCAAGAGTGTCCACTTCCTCACCAGCATTGATTATCTTAGTTTTATAATCATAGCCATATTTGCTGGGGTGAGGTGATATCTTACTGTGGTTCTGATTTGCATTTTCCTGATGATTAGTGGTATTGAACACTTTTGCATTTTCCTGCTGGCCATTTATATGTCTTCTTTTGAGAAATGTCTATTGAGGTCTATTGCCTATTTTTAAATCAGATTAGTTGTGTTTTTCAGTGGAGTTCCTTGATTCTGGATATCAACCCCTTCTCAGAAGTACAGTTTCCAAGACTTTCTCCCATTCTCTCTCTTTACTTTGTTGACTGTTTCCTTTACTTTTTAAGTTCGAGCAAATAACATTTGTCTGTTTTACGCTTTTGTTTCCTGCACTTTCAGAGTTTTGTCCAAAAAAAAAAAATCTCTTGCCCATTCCAATGTTCTGAAGAATTTCTCCTGTTTTTTTCTAGTTGTTTTGTAGTTTCAGGTCTTATAGTTATGTCTTTAGTACATTTTGAGTTGATTTTTTTTTTAAAGGTGAAAGATGTCTAGGTTTAGTTTCATTTTTTAGCATGTAGACAGATATTCAATTTCCAAGGACCACTTTTGAAAAGACTGCCCTTTCTCTAGTGGGTATTCTTAACATGTTTGTTTAAAAATCAATTGGCTGTAGAAGTATGGGTTTCATAGTTTCATACACACACACACACACACACACACACACACACACACATATATTCCCTCCCGCCCCCAATGCTGGGGACTAAACCCAGATCAGAGCCTTGCTCATGCTGCTCCACAGTATGTTTTGAAGTCAAGTGATACAATTTCTCCTGTTTTGTTCTTTTTGCTCAAGACAGCTTTGCCTATTCAGGCTTTTTTTTTTTTTTTTTTTTTTTTTTTTTTTTTGTGGTGCCATATAAACTTCATAATTTTTTTGTAGTTCTGTGAAGAACACCATTTTTTATTTTTTCAGTACTAGGAATTGAACCCAGGGCCTGCAGCACACTAGGCAAGTCCTCTACCACCAGCCCTACGCCATCAGCATTTTGATAGAGATTGCACTCAATCTATAAACTGCTTTGGGTAGCACGGACATGTTAACATTCTTCTAACCCATGACCACAGGATATTTTTCACTTTTTCTGTTCACTTCCATTTTTTTTCCATCGACATTTTATAATTTTCACTGTAGAGCTCTTTCACAAGCTCTCTGTTTAAATTTATTCCTAGTTTTTTGGGGGATTTGGTAGCTATTGTAAATGGAATTATTTTCTAGTTAGACAATTCATTGTTAGCATACATTGATATTTGTATATTGATTTTTGTCTCTCCTATAACTTTGCTAAGTTGATTTATTAGCTCTAATAGTTTTTTTTTTTTTGGTGGAGTTTTTGGGGTTTTCTACATATCAGATCATGTCATCTGCAAACAGTGACAATTTGACTTCTTTCCCAATTTGGATGCTGTATTTCTTTCCCTTGCCTGGTGACCCTTGCTAAGATTTCCAGTATTATGTCAAATAAAAAAGTGATGAAAGTAGGCCTATTTGTCCTATTTCAGATCTGAGAAAGTTTTCAGTTTTTCCCTGGTTCAGCATAACTAATGTTGGTGTTGGTTTATTAGAAATGGGCTTTATTATGTTGAGGAACATATCTTCGATATCTTATTTGTTCCAAATTTTTATAATAAAGGGGTGTTGAATTTTGTCAAACATCTTTCTACATTTTTTGAGATGCTCATAAGTTTTATCCTTTGTCCTGCTGATGTGATACATTATGCTCATTGATTTGCATACACTGAACAATCCTTATTTCCCTGAGATCCTTGTATCCCTGAGATAAATCCCACTTGATGGTGGTGAATAATCTTTGTAATGTGCTGCTGGATTTCACTTACTAGTATTTCGTTGAGAATTTTAGCATTGATGTCCATCAAGGATATTGGTTTATAGTTTCTGTTTTTTTATTATATTCTTGTCTGGTTTTGATTTCAAGGTAATGTTGGCCTTATAAAATATGTTCGGAAAAATTATTTCTTATTCTTTAGAATAACTTAGGGAGAACTAATATTAGTTCTTCTTTAAATGTTGGCAGAATGCAATAATGGAGCTTTTTTGTGTGTGGGGGGGAGGGGTCCTGGGATTTTCTTTGGTGAGAGCTCCAAGTACTACAAATAATTTCTGAACCAGTTATTATATTTAGTAGTATTAATAGTATACCATATAAATGTCAATAAAATAATTGCTAAATATAAAAAGTAAATTTTTACTAGAAATTCTTAATGCGATAAATTATCCCTAATAATTATATATATCATATCTATTCAAAATTTTCTTTTTGTGCTAGTTTAAACAGTATAGCAAAAAATCTACCCCTTTATTTATTTTATTTGTCTTTTTTGGCTCTGGGGATCAAACCCAGGACTGCTTGCTTTATACCGAGCTACACTGCAGCCCTATTTCTACTTTTGATAGATTTTCTATGTTGAGAAAACTTGTTCAAAGTAGAGGTGTATCTAAGGTAACCTGTCATGTGGACACCACCACTGTCCCAAAGGACTTCTAAGAGTTTTATATGTCTAGTTTTGACATATTATCCAAAATAATTTTGAATATTCTATCAGGTAACAAATCCATTGCATCCTCCTTCAATTTTGTTCTAAGTCAAAATGAGAAAATGACTTAGAAATGCATATGTTGCTTGACAATAAGAAACATTTACTTTTTCAACACCAACCCAGGGGGTTTAACACTTAAAGACAAAGCAGTTTAATAGATTTAGGATGGGGGAAAGAACTTCTTCCTTTGGCAGAATGGAGGTCAAGCTACTTCAAAAAGGCAGGTTGGAGAGAAGAATCAGCATGCTAGACTTCTTACAGGAAAGAGAATATAGCATTGAGTCAGTCAAAACTCTCTGATTCCTCTTTATCTCCATCTGTTCTTGATTGAGTTCAGGATATGTCACCCTAAAATATGGTACCTTGGCATTTGAGAAAACAATAGAAGAAGTCCCGCTTCCACATACACCTTTTTTAGGGGGTGGGTACTAGAGATGGGCTGCTTTACCACTAAGCTATATCCCCAGTCCTTCTTATTTTTTATTTAGAGGCAGGGTCTTACTATATTGCTTAGGAACTTGCTAAATTGCTGAGACTGGCCTCAAATTTGTGATCCTCCTGCCTCAGCCTCCCAAGTTACTAGAATTATAGGCATGCCACTGGACCCAGCTAATACACACACACACACACACACACACACACACACACACACACACACCCTTCTCCCCTGAAGCAGGTCATAAAACACAGGAAACTCACTCTTTCATCTTTTTGCCTCTTCCTCCCCTTTATATCATACCCATTTATCCCCTAATCACACTCTGTGTGACTTTCATAAAAATAGAGTTCTCCCATTTCTTTGGTTATTCAGTTCTGAAGGCTCTTGTGTCATACAAAGTTTCAATTAAACAGATTTCTGTGTGTTTCTCTTGTTAATCTGCCATGTGTTATACAGGCCCCAATCATGAATCCAGAAATGGATAAGAAAAAATTATTAATTTTTTCCCCTACATACACTCCACCCCAGTAGCTGCATACCCCCAGCTTAAAATCTACTTCCCTAATTTATCTGGCCTTCAAAAACTATACAATAGGATCATGGATTGCCTCTAGCCACAGCAAATTATCCTTCTGAACACTTGCCACTCTTTCAGGACATCACTCTGCAACCCTTGACATATCCTGCCCCCCTGAACCAGGTATTCTCTTTTTCTCTAGTCTTGCAAAGCGGTTAGGCATACAAAGTTGAAAGTTCCACAAACCTACATTTGTTTCTCAGTTCTGCCCATTTACCTCTGTCAATTGATCTTGTGATCTTGGGCAAGATACTAAAATCCTGTGGGCCTCAGTTCTTTCATCTACAAAATGGGGTTATATCATGAACAGGAAGATTAAATTATAAAACTTATAGAAATTCCTTAGCATAGTGCATAATATTTAATAAGTGCTAAATAAATGAGTACCCTGTTATCTCTATCTGACTAAGCTTCTATAGATAAAGGGCCAAGTTTTATTCAACCTTCTATGCCTCACAGAATAGAGTCTTGTGCCAAAGAGATGCTCAATAAATTCTTGGTGAATAAGAAAGGAAAGAAATTCATGGCAATTCTCTGAAACTATGACCTTAACCTGAACATATAATAGGCCCTTAGTTCTCCTTGCTTTTCTAATTTTGCCAGCTATGCTTGGAATGCTAAACACTCCTAAGAAGAGTAGAAACATTAACTTTGTAGAGAAAAGCTAACCAGACTTGACATATATTAATAAATCCTTTACAGGATGAAAATAAGACTTTAAGGCAGAATAGAATAGGGTGTCAACAAAGGAAAACAGCCTTGAACAATATATGCGCCTGACTATGTGATCTGCCTAAAGCTCACTGTAATTAACACCGTTACTGCCTTTCTCCCCTTTACTAGGTAAAATGTCCCAGGAAACTTAGACACTTCTTTTTAAAACTGGATTTTAAGCAGGTTCACTTGCTCATTGTAAGTGAACAGAATGTCGTGTCTTCTTAAGAACATCTGCTGAAACAAGTCAGGGAAGAAATTGCATCATAGGGAAAAAACAGGACGTGTATTTTCACACCCTTTTTTGTTTTCCATTTATTCTGCAATCTTGCGCCCGAGTCTTCTAGGAACCTAAGTGCAAATCCTGCCATTGCTCTTACTATCTGTGATCGGGACTTTTTTTTCTTGTGCGCATGTTGAGGATCAAGCCCAGGGCTTGCCCAGGCTAAGCAAGCACTCCACCGCTGAGCTACACCCCCAGCTTAATTACTCGTGTAACCCTGAACAATTACTTCATGTTTCTAAGCTTCAGCTTCTTCACTATTTTTTTTAAAGCAAAACACAACCCCACTCCACCTTCCTCACAAGGTTACTAAAAGGATTATGTAGTAAAAAACAGCTTAAAAGGAATTGGTGGTAAATACACCTCAGGACTTCACAGACTAGAATTCCTGACACAGTCTCCCTTCCTCACTCCTAGCAATGCTGCATGATCTCTCAGTGCTCTCACAATGAGTCAATTCCACTTTCTTTTCTCTGCAAAACAGCTTCTCTGTTCAGGGGTGCACCTGGTACCTGGGCTGTAAAAGAAGCTGCACAAGACTCAGCTCCACCCAGCTGAGTGACTCATCTGCTGCATTCCAGTTCAGCCTCTGTGGAAAAAGTCTATGATTCCAGTTTTCCTCAGAAGCCCCACTGTTACCCCAGGCAAGGCCAGAGTTACAGAGCACCCCCACATGCCCTTTCTGTACTCTTGGCCTCAGGATTTGTACAGTGCAGTGTTCAAAGTGCCAAATGGGCACCTCCTCCCTCTGCAGGGAAAGTAGTTCCCTTCACCCTTGCCTCACACGTCCTATCCCTACACCTACCAAAATAACCCTGAACTCTGGGAACCCAAAACATTGTCCGTATTGATATCAATAAGTAAGGCAGAAAGAGTCAGAGAAATACATCCCAGATTTCTCAAAGTCTGAAGAAAAGGCTGGCAATAGGAACCACCACAAGGAATCCTGAATCTGATAGGAAAACAAAGGTGTGGAATCTCAGACGCCATCTGCCCAGGAATATCTACCCCCAAAACAGAATCTGAATGGCTGAAAGACAAACCTTCCAACCCCTGCCTGAGTAGAAGAAAGCGGGGTAAGAATTCTTAACAGGGATGTTTGCCTAACAAGTTAGTAAAATCAAAATAGAGCATCAAGAACGGCGAGAAAAACAACGACCAAGGTGGAGCCAGTCCCAATGCTGACTTCCAAAAGTACAAGCAAGTTCAAGAAAGGACTAGTCTATAGAGTTATGTTCACAAAGAAAGAAGTAAAAGGCAAAGACAAAGCTATGCAAGCCTTTCTAGAAAGGAACGTCTCTTTTTGGTTTTTGCCTAGCAAGACGAACTAACTTTTAACCATGAATTAAGCAAAGAGATAAAAATCTCATATTCATATGGTCATTTTATACTAAAAGAATAATTTAAAAACTGTAGTAAAGCAAAGGCTTTTACAACTAATTTTATTCAATTTATCCATAAGATTCTCATTTGAACTATGTTTTAAAGAATCAGCTAAAAGGTTTCGCAAATATAATAATGTTATACATTTCCAATGAGAAAAATAAGTTTTGTAATCTGGGAAGATATTTTTCACAAGTCTGTGAAACTTCTGAGGTGGTAAAGACCATACATTAAAAAAAAAAAAAATTCAGCAGAATGTTATTGTGCACACCTGTAATCCCAGCTACTTGAGAGACTGAGACAGGAAGACCCAAGTTCAAGACCAGCCTCAGCAATTCAGTAAACTCCTGTTTCAGAATAAAATTTTTAAAAGGAGGGATGTAGCTCAGTGGTAGAGTGTTTGCCTGGCATGCATAAGGCCCTGGGTTCAATCTTAAGTACTGCAATAAAATAAAATAAAATGTGGTTTTAGTCCTAAAATTCACATGAAAGCACAAAAGAATCCAAGTGGCCAAAGCAATCTTGAGCTTAAAGGATGAAGCTGGAAGCATTATAATACCTGATTTTGAGACATACCACAGATCCATAGTAACAAAAACAGCATTGCTTTGCATAAAAACAGATGTAGGCCAGTGGAACAGAAGAGAGGACCCAGAAATAAATTCATACATCTTCAGCCAACTGGCTCTTGACAAAGGTGCCAAAATTATACACAGGAGAAAGGACAGACTCTTCAACAAATGGTGCTTGGAAAATGGAATATCCACACATAGAAAACACAAACTTGATTTCTATCTCTTACCCTGTCAAAAAATCAACTCAAAGCGGGGCACAAAGGTGCATACTGGCAATCCCAATGGATTGGGAAGCTGAGGCACGAGGATCACAAGTTCAAAGTCAGCCCCAGCGACTTAATGAGAACTTGTCTCAAAATAAAAAATAAAAAATGGGACTGGGGATGTGGCTCACAAATTAAATGCCCCTGGGTTCAATCCCTGGTAAACACCCCCACACCAAAATCAACTCAAAATGGATAAAAGACCTTAATATAAGACCTGAAATTATGAAACTACTAGAGAAAGACATAGGGGAAACACTTAAAGGTATTGGCAAAGGCAATGATTTCCTGGCTAGGAGTCCCAAAGTACAGGAAACCAAAACAGACAAATGGAATTATACCATAGCAAAGCAATCAACAAAGGAAGAGACAACCTATAGAATGGGAGAAAAGCTTTGCCAGGTATTCATCTGACCTGATTAATATCCAGAATACATAAAGACATAACAAAAAATATAAATAATCCCATTTAAAGATGGACAAATGATCTAAATAAATACTTCTCAAAAAAAAAAAAAATACAGCTAGGTATGGTGGCGCATGCCTGTAATCCCAATGACTCAGAGGCTGAGGCTGGAGGAGCACAGGTTCAAGGACAACTCAGCAACTCAGAGAAGACCCTAAGCAACTGAAGATTCTGCTTCAAAATAAAATAATTAAAAAGGCTGTGGATGAAGCTTAGTGGTAAAGTACCCCTCTGTTCAATCCCTAGTACCAAAACAAAACAATAAATACAAGTAGCTAATAAATTTATGAAAAAATGCCTCAAGATCTTTAGCCATAACAGGTATGCATACTGGAACTATAATAAGATTCCATATCACTCCATGA
The DNA here is from genome assembly GCF_964194105.1 of Spermophilus citellus. Taxonomy (NCBI): domain Eukaryota; kingdom Metazoa; phylum Chordata; class Mammalia; order Rodentia; family Sciuridae; genus Spermophilus; species Spermophilus citellus. Next base: position 193,444,453 of record NC_138182.1, on the reverse strand, counting down.
ATAGCTATTACCAAGAAAGGAAAAAAAATTTAATAAAAATAATACAATTGGTGAGGCTGTGTATAAAAAAGAGAATGTGAATTAGAATACTATTGGTGAGAATGTGAATTAGAACAGTCACTATGAAAAACAGTATGGAAGTTCCTCAAAAAATTAAAATTAGAACAAATGATGTAGCTATCCCACTCCTGGGTATAGAGTCAAAGGAAATGAAGTCAACATACAAGAGATACTTGTATGCTTGTGTTTATTGTAGTACTATTCACAATAGCCAAGATATGGAATCAACTTAGGTGCCCATCAACAGATAAATGGATAAAGAAAATAAGGTATTCATACAGAATGATATGTACAAATATGTGTATGTGTGTGTGTATATATATATATTATCCATCCATAAATAAGAATGAAATCATGCCATTTGTAGGGAAATGGATGTAACTAGAGGACATGATGTTCAGCAAAATAAGCCAGTCACAGAAAGACAAGTATCACATTTTCCCTCAATTGTTGAAACAAAAAAGAAGGATGACCTGAAAGTACAAGAGGAACTATTAGAGGCTGGGAAGAGGTCTGGGGACAGGGAGATGAGGGTAAATGTGTGGGTGGACATGATCCATGCCAGTATGGAAATATCAGTGCATCAAATTAATTTATACAATTAATATGTATTAATAATTATATTTTTCAAAAGATGTCTTTAAAAGTTTACTTGAGAAAACCACAATACTGACAAAAAGAAAAAGGCTTGCGATCTAAACTCTGACAGCTTTGCTTTGACAGCTAAATTAAAAAACAATAGAATTGGAGGGAAAAAAGATTTCTAAAATTCTTTTATATTTATATGTATATATTTTTTCAGTCCTTCCAATGCTATGACAGGTAAACCAGAAGTTAAGGAAGAATAGGAATCTTTAAAGTTTATGTACCCATTGTTTTATTTTAAGGATAGTTCAAAATGCTAAGTGACATGTTATAACAGGTCATAGCTAAGCTAGATCTGGACTTCTGGTCTATTGAAATCAAGTTCAACTTTATGTTCTTCTTTTTTTCACCAGAGGCCTTCTCAATGCAAAGGTTTAAATAATCAGACAAGAGCAACCTAAATCTCCCTCAGAGCAGATACTCTTATAGTCAGGGTGAAGAGAGAGTGGGAACACAGATTTCAACCACATCTCAGTAGCTTATCTAATTCTGATCTGTCACCATGAAAAAGGACAGCCACAATCACACTCTCCAAAACTAAGTGTTAAATTTTCTAGAAATCTTCTCTAAACACCTACTCAACAGTTCTTGGTTAGAATGCTTTGTTCTAATTCTCTTGGATGAAAATTAAAAGTAATTTTTTCTTTTTCATCTTGAAATGACCCAGAAGGAATAAATAAACACAAACTTCACAATCAACATCTAAGGCCCAATAGGTTTCAGAGCTATTATGTCACCATCTTTTTCCAGGCACCTTATCCTCACTTTTTCCAAACATTCCTCAAAGCCTTACCCAGACACCCTCCAAGCTGCAGAACCAAGTACACTTGCAAATCACCTCTTCCAGCCTCTACTTCCTCGCCTAAAACACAAATTGATTATCTTCTTCTTCCACTGTCCAAGTCTTCCTCCTTTGAAAAAGGAGTGATCTGCAGCCCTCTGTATATTACCCTGAATTAACATGTTCATGTATAAATGTGTCTTATGGCCCTCTCTTCAAAGACTCAGGCTATATCTGTTACATCATGGGAGAAATTTTGACACTTGAATTTTGTATGAGCAGTCTGGAATTGTTTCATTACTTTTTCTGTAAATGACACTGCATGCTTCCTAGTACAATATCAGTGTCCTTAACTCTGAGCCTTTTGAGACTATATCTGTTGGAAACGAATGTACATTTGAAACCCTTTTGCAAACTTAATGCATTCCTGACAATTATCTATAGGGCTTTTAAAAATTACAACATGGAAAAAATTCAAATGAAAATAAATCTCACTCCCACTTCCAATCCGTATTCTCTCAGAACACTTCCCAAAGGCCACTACTATTACCAGTTTGTAACACATCCTGCCTGCAAGTAATTTTGCATGAATCCTCCCCCTACCTCTCAATTTTTGTCTTTTTATATAATGGGAACATATTATACAATACCAGAATCCATGCTTTTTTGTCTTCTCCACCACCTTACTAACACTATATCCTGGAGATCATTCCATATCAGCTTATACAAATTTAATACATTTTGTTTGGTTGGGTTTTTTTTTTTCTACATTACAAACACTAACTGACTAGGGTACAGACCCCAGCTGTGTGGTCTTGAAGAAGTCTCATCTTCTGCTATTTTACCTGAACACTCAGAGTCAAGGCACCTTCTAAAAGTTAGGAGTAAGATACTATCTGTACAGTGTCCACATAGAGCCAGGCATGCAGGGATGTTCCATGATCATTGAGTCACTAATCTTCCTGCCCCCCTGGTGGGCTCCTAGTGGAGCCTGGCTTTTCATGGCCCGCACTGTGGAACTATAGAATCAAACCAACACAAGTTCAAATCCCACTCTCAGATTCTTTTAACAGAGACATGGTGTTCCATAGAGATGGGAAACATATTCTTATTATTAAGTCAGTTTCCTACTATTAAATATTTAGGCAATATAAAGTCTCTGTGATGACAACTTAGCCAAAGTTCAGCTCATACTATAGAAGTAACCTTGTTGATCTAATAACTTTCTGGACCAACTGAGAGGTTGGGGTTTACTTTTGAAATCCCTGATACACAGCCCTGGCTTCTGTGTGTTCCTCATTCAATAACTTTGCTTCCCCTCTCTGAGCTCTGTAGGCTTTGCCCTTTTTTGTGTGTTTTTTACTTCTCTTGTCTGCTTGAAAAAATGCACTCAGGTGGGGCTAGCAACTAATTACTTTAAGTAGGAAAGAATGGGGTCTAGGTATACAGCTCAGTGGGAGAGCACTTGTCCAGCTTGTGAGACCCTGAGTTCAATCCTCAGTAACCAAGGGGGGGGGGGGGAAGAGTGGGGTGGGGGATACCACTACCTTACACAGAAGATGTAATGAGTAATTATGTGAACTTTAAAATTACCACAGTCTCTTCACTATTAAGAATGCACCATGAGAAGTTTGCTGTTTCCAATTCATAGTCACAGAAAACCCTGATGAGGCTGGAGAGCAATGAGCATTTGGAGTGAGGAGGAGGGGAAAGTGGTGACAGAAAGTAGAAAGGCAGTTACCAAGAGGGGAGGGGAGTCAGTGTTCAGTGAGTTTTGAGTTTCAGTGTTACAGAGGAAAACATTCTGGTGATCTGTTGTAGGCCAATGTGAATATCTTTAACACTGCTGACTTTACACTTAAAATGGTGGATACAGTGAACTTAATTTTTTTACCATGATTTTAAAAAATAGCTTGAACTAAAGCCTGCGCTGAAAAGTAGAAACCCAGTAAGGAAGAAAACCCCTAAAGGTGCTCACAATATGCCTGGCTGCTAAGATCTGCAGGTGAACAGAGCAAAAGAACCTGCAGGCAGAGTGTGCTTGGGCTTGCCTACTTCCTCCACTCCCTATTTATACTGAATCCACTAGAATAAAATGAAACTCCCCAATTTCCTTCCCAAGCTCCACTCACTATACTTGAATGGCCTCTCCCCATCCCTCACTCTCAAGCCCACAGCTCCGTAACATAATCCTATTATCCTTTGTATATAAAGTGGACACTATTATTGTAAATATAATTCAAACACTGACAGGTGGATTTGCAGACCTTTTCATGTTGTATATAGAAAGAAATCCTTCTATTTTAGGAGAAGGAAACTAAAGTATATGTACCAAGCTCCTACCAAAGTCTGACAGGACATTCAGCTCATTTCAAATACCATTTCCATGTTGATGATTCTGAGGCAGGGGGCAATATCCCCATTTCACAGATGGAAGCTCTGGTTGGCTAAGTGCCTTTATAATGCTACACATTTGACACATGTACTACTGAAGCTGAACACAGATTTACCAGATCCACACCACTTCTATCTGACACACTGGTCTCTTCACACAGTAGCCTTTCCTCGACTTTAACAGAAAAAGATCTAAATGCCAAAAGCCAAGCTGAGCTTCTGCTGACTCTCACATCTGACACAATATGCCAACCAGACAACCAGAGGAAGTGCCCAATATATGATAATTACTTTCTTTTTTGTTCCAGGAAAGAAATGTTTGTATTACATAAAATACACAAGCTGCTTAATAGCACCAATGGATCTTCATGCTATAGCTTTGGTATTTAAAGCATTCCTTATTTAAAATATTTTGGGCAGAGAGTAATGTCACTGAACAAATCACCTTATGACATTTTAGTGCAAAATCTTAGTGAAATGTGTGGAATTTGAACATTCAATGGTTTCTTTCTTAACTATTTCTCAAAAGCCCAGCTACACTGACCCAAGTGAAACTGTACTTTACTATATCAAAGCATTTCTCTGTCTCTCCTGCTCTGGTGCACCCACCTCAGGTCACAAAGAGAAATCCTGGCCAGCTACCCCCAGGTGAATCATTAGTTATGTGCTATGATATATGTCATCCTATTGTGCTTTTCAGTCTGAAGATGCTGCTGTGATCGCTTGCTTCTGTGTCCATCAGTGGGATACATTTATGACCTTAAAATACTGCATCAGAGAATCCTACCATTGTTCATCCACTGTGGTTGGTTTCACCCAATATTTTCCTTATAGGTAATTATGGATTATATCTAAATATTCTGTCTTTATTGGTTACCTATAGCAGAGACTCTTCTGACAAGCCTACCTGCATGAGTTGACAAGACCTTATCAGAGAAAGGGCTATACAAATGTACACTTTTCCCATCTGCAACTCTCTTCCTGATTTACCCCAAACTCCACCTAAGCATTGCTGATTTGCAAGGAATGCTGGCTGCCTGCCCTGGCGCTGAACTCTGGGTGGGGCAGCAGGCTGCGGGGTGCAGAACTCCTGACTCTGGAATGTACTTCCTCATAGAGGTGCCAAGACCTACACTTGGCAGATTCTAAACACAATAGCTTTTTATCTACCAGGCATTTATTGTTCCTTACTGAGGAATGAATAAAAAGCTTTTTAAACTTATAGAGAACTGGGATACGGTTAAGGGGAATAGTCATTTACTTGGATTGAATTACTGAAACTTCAGAAGAAATAAGAGACTGTCTTCTAAAACAAAAGTCATTACTATAAATTAATGATACAAACTAACAAAAAGTAAAAATCTCCTTTCTATCACAATTTGTTTTTTATGATACATAAATGTTAAATGAGAGGTGAGAATGTGTACTGATAATCCAAAAACTGTAATTCTAAAATTTCATTTAAAGAGAATACCGAGGGCTGGGGCTGGGGCTGTAGCTCAGTGGTAAAGCACTTACTTGCATGTGTGAAGCACTGGGTTCAGTCCTCAGCACCACATAAAAATAAATAAAGACACTGTGTGTCCATCTACAACTAAAAAAAAAATATTAAAAAAAGAATTCCAACAGAATTCCTTCTACATAAATTAATATCTGGCCTGATTAAGGTAAAAATAAATCTCCTTATGTAAACTATAATTTTATTTCTGCCAAATATAGTATACTATCATAAAAAAACTTTTTCTGTGTTTTTAAATAATAAGGAAAGTAACTATGGCAAAGTAATTTACTAAGGTAAAACTTTTGTTTTCCTCTAGCTAGTAAAAAAAATTTTTTTTTAATTTTTTTTAGAGAGGTACTGGGGAGCCAACTCAGGGCTGGGTCTTCTGCATGTTAGGCAAAAGCTCTACCACTGAGCTCCAATTGCAGTCCAATTAAAAATTTTTTTTTGAATAAAAAAATAATGAGAGAGCCATTGTTCATTCTCGCCCAACTACCCATGAATAAGTTCCAGAGAAAGGAAGCTTCTGAGTGAGGGGCTATTCTGAAGCAGCAGAGCAGGAGGAAAATGGGAAAAAGCAGAGTGACAGGAAGATCTCTTTAGGTAGGCTGGACCCTAGGCCCAAGAGGATCCCAAACTGATCACAGACCCCTCCCCTCTTACTCTCACTCAGACTGGCTCTACACAGACTGCCCACCTTTGTGGGGCCTGCAGGGCTTGGAAAAGGAGCATGCATACAACAAGCACAGCCACACTGGTGCAATGAAGACTAGAGGGCCTCTTCAAACCTCTGCTCTGAATCAGAAGCCCACCACAGCATTAGGAGTGAGGGACTGCCTTTCTATCAGCCAGGGTCAATTAGGACGAAATGCAGAGTACATTTGAAATAGAAAAACAAGAAAATGCAATATTCTAAAAATGGAAGAAAATTATCCCTGACAATATTCTTCCTACATAGCATGATAGCAACTGCAACCCTGGATCACTGGCATTTGCTAAGCGGTACTTCCTCACTCAGGACAATCATACTGTCATAGGGAGGGTCATCTAGGGATTCATAGAACAGATCACAGTACTGTGGAGCACAAGCTACTAAAAAGAATTCAAAGTGGAATGTGCTTTTAGCAGTCTTAAACACTGGATTATATACGGTACTTTTTAGAATAAAAATGATGGGTATATATCATTGTTTAAAATATATAATAAATAATCATGAACGCTTAAAGACATTACTAGAGGGATATTTGCTATAGTTATAGTTTTCAAATATTAAAACAGCTTAAGTATCCGATAATTAAGGATTGGTTGAATAAATTGTCACATTTATATAAAAATCTATAAAGCAGAACATCGTCCAGACATTAAACTGGTGCTGCATAAGAACATGTAAAGATGTAGGACATTTTCATGATATATTAAAAAAGACAATTCTGTTGTAAAACATTATCATTCCATTTTTCTAGGAAAGATATATGAACAATTAACAGGCTATAATAATACATAGCTAGTACTAGAAGACAGAACTGAATATGAAAGCTTTATTTTTTCTTTTTTGTGAGGGAAAGTTCTAAGTTTTCTAAATCTTATAAAATAACTATATATTTTGATATTAGTAAAGGCATACCACATGTCACATTCTTTAAAGACCTACTTGATGCTAGAAGGCTGTCCTCAGAGAAGGACACCTATTCCATGTCATGCCCCACCTGTACCCTCATCCCCTAATGAAGAAGGAATCTGTTCCAATATGCTCAACCAACAGACCATGCTACAGGGGGCTCTTTCACAGCAGAACAGAATGAGATGTGACCTTGTTAGCATGGATTTGACAGCGCAATACAGTTCCAAGTTGCTCTGTATTTGGCTGAATCTACAAAAGCCAGGAAAAAAAAAAAAAAAGATTTGTCCCTAAATCCAGCTTCTAGTATTTAGGATTCTATGGAAAGCACAAAGAAAAAGTGTTCCAGCCAGTAGACTATATGCAGATATTTCATAAAAGCACAGAAGACCAAAAAAAAAGCAAATTTCACAGGTTTATAGAGATAGCATATGTGATTCCAACATCACAAGTGGAATGAAATGTTGACTTGAGGCAGTGAATGTTTTTAATATTCTCAGTTGGTCTCAGAATAATTTTATAAGGCATTCATGGTGTTTCAGAAATAGCATAGGATTTGAAGGTTTTCTTATTAATTATAGCTATAGTATAATTGATCCAAATGGGACTTCAGACTGCTCATATAAGAGTAATACAAAGTATTAAGATAAAGCATAAAACTAGGCATTAGAAGACTAGAATTTTTGGCCTAGGACTATTATGTAATTGCAAGAAAGTTCTCTGGTTGGCCTTGGCCCAACCCAGGCTTTTTGCCTATGGATCTCAAGAATAACTGTAAAACATGCTAGGAATGTGATATCCTAAGATAGAGAGGAACTACCCTGATTAGCCCAGCCCTTATTCCTGTCTCTCCTAGGGACTGTAACATCTTGAGTTAGGAAGAAACTGCTGAGGACAGTCTGAGCTTTGTTCCTCTCTTCTCTAGAAGCAAGATGTCCACCAAAGCTTTAAAGTCTAGTGAGCCACATGACCACTTAGGTATGTAATCCAGAGTGAGCTGCCTTTTAGGGTCCTTTAAGATGTAGTGGAAGTAAAGCATACTCCGTTAAGACTCTGTCCCAGGAAGCTTTACTGAGCTCTGGAGGACCAACTCACAAGAGATTCTAGTCTTCTTTTGTCCCATGCTACCTAACTGGAAGTAATAAATCTACTCCATGTAACTTGTTACACTTGAGTGTGTTCTGTCTCCTTGTACTCAGACTAATTGGTAACCAGACTAATTGGTAACAAATTGAACTTGCTCCATACTAATACTGACCAACTGTCTGAAATCTTCAGTTTCCTCATCAGCTAAGTGAGGAATAACCGTAACAGTGATGTGGCAAGGTAATCTATTACAAATTTAAATCATGTTTTATTTCTGCCCCTATAGAACCACCAGAAAAGGATTGTTTCCTCCCAGTTCAATGAAAGAAGGGGACCTTCTTGGATTTAATTTGGCTTTAGAAATGATAAGTCGGATGCCATCTTCACACCCAGAAATGGTGGAACAAACTCATACACTTCATAGGCTTGACATTTAATGAGGATTAAATGAAACAGTAGATGTCATAATGCTTTGCAAATTTTCATATGATGCTCAGATTTAACTACTATCATTAAAAATTCTATTCAGGGGCTGGGATTGTGGCTCAAGTGGTAGAGAGCTTGCCTAGCATGCATGAGGCACTAGGTTCGATCCTCAGCACCACAAAAAATAAAATAAAGATATTTTAAAAAATTCTATTGACTTCACATAATATGGCAGAAAGACCCAGGAGACCTTGGGTTCCTTCCCCAACCCTACCTCTGTATAGCTGCTGGGGTTGTGTCTCCCTCACTTATAAAATGTGAATATACTTGCCTCATTCCACCAAACAAAGTTATTGTGAGACTAAAATGAGATGTTATATGTGAAATGAATCTGGAGAGAGTTAGACAAAGGTAATCTATAAGCAAGCCACAGACCCAAGTCAGCAACATTATTTTACAGTAAAATTCTGAGGGCTTTGAGCACTAAACATATAAATTAAAACTGATTAATTTATTAAAGAAATAATCTACATTAGAAACAAAAAAATTCAAGAAACCCAAATGTCTACCAATAATAGAATAGATAAAATTGAAAACCTCTGGAATACTCACAGCAAGAAAAATAAATACACTTTAGTACCCACTACTTGTCATGTTGATACAAAAAATAAGATGCAAAAGAAGATGCACATGCCTGATTAAGAACAGGCAAAGGCTCTCTCAGAAGTAAATAATAATGGAAAGTAAGAAAATAATGATCACAAGTTAGACAGGATTTCTTCTAACTGGAGAGACTGGATGATGAGAATATGATCAAAGAAATGCCATGAGGGACTCGGGGTGGGGGTACTAGTTATATTAAACTTTGTGTACACAACACACCCACGGACACATGTGTATATGCCCATATACACATATGCATGTTTGTATTTCATGCACTTTCTGTATTATATTTCATACTGAAATACAAACAATAACAAAAACCCAAATTTTGTACAAATTAAGTTACATCACCAGTGTTTCTTTTGTTTATTTGTTTGTTTTGTTTTGTTTTTAGGAGACTTTTACAAAGAGTTGATCAATTCAATGTCAAATAACCAAAGAAATTACTAAGCTGAGATTTTATTTATAAAATAAAACCCTTTCAAAAATAAACTATAATCATTAAGCAAGTCAGGATGACTACTTATCTACAGGTGACTACTTATCTACAAATGAATAATTACTGATTGAATATTACCAAGGTCAAACTAAATATTCTACTAGTAAGAACGAGAAGACTATAAGCCCGGTGGGATGGTGCACACCTGTAATCTCAGTGACTTGGGAAGCTAAGGAAGCATGTTCTCAAGTTCAATACCAGCTGTGGTAACTTAGCAAACTCTGTCTCAAAAAGAAAAAAAAAAAAAAGCCAGGTGCAGTGGTACCTGACTTGGGAGGCTGAGGCAGGCAGATCACAAGTTCTAGGACAGCCTCAGCAACTTAGCAAGACTCTCCCCCTCAGCAAATTAGTGAGGTCCTCTGTCAAAAATAAAGAAGAACTAGGGATGCAGCTCAATAGTAAAGTGTCCTTGGATTCAATCTGCAGTACCAAAAAAGAAAAAAAAGGAATAAGACTACATACAGGATTATAGTCACTACCTGAGCATGTCTTATACCATGAGCCTAAAAGAAAATGCAAAGTTACACAGATGACTTAAGGCATCATGACTTACCAACTGGCTGTGTCTGTGCTATTCTCTTAGGGTAAGTTTTGCTTCGACTTCTTAACACATTCTGATCAGGCCGGGGAAGTTGAATAGAAAGGTCTCGGCTCATTTGTGAAGCTGTCCTGCCACTTGAAAATGCAACATTTTGATTAGCAAAGGTAAAATCACACAGCTACAAAATTAAACAAGAGCTCATTCAGAATAGCTGTAAAGAAGAAGAAACACAAAGACTCGACTGGTCATCCACATATAGAGGTTTCTAATATTATTCATTGTAATATTGGCTAAGGAAGTACATTAAATTTTAGATGGGAATTTATATTAGGAGGAAGATCTCTATGAGAGAGAAACAGGAAGAAAGGGTTTATTAAAGAAGGAGTTAGATTTGTGGGGGGGCTGGGGTTGTGGCTCAGCGGTAGAGCACTCGCCTAGCACGTGTGGGGCCCTGGGTTCGATCCTCAGCATCACATAAATATAAATAAGTAAAATAAAGGTATTGTGTCCAGCAACAACTAAAAAAATAAATATTAAAAAAAGAAGAAGAAGAATGATGGGCTAGAAATAAAGGTTTCTGATTTCTTGAGCTCTACAACTCAATGGTAAATCATGTCAGGTGAAATTACACAAGAACAACAATCCCACAGGGAAGTCCCCTATTTTCCTTACAGGGCAAGCTGTGAAGCATCCCTGCAGGACCACTTTGTGTTGTTTTATTCTGAAACCCACCATGGCACAATTAGGCATTTATTGTGCCTACCTCACCTAATGGGTCACATGGGAGATTGGAAAGCAGGCCTAGAACATTCTCTAAAGATTCCATGAGGGTTCAAGAGGGCGAGCTTTCCCTGGGGCTGGACAAGGCTTCTTAAGTAATTTTCCCAGAGAATTGTATAATTTCATTTGTTAGATTTCAGTGAACAGCTATTTTACTAAAAATTAATTCCACAACTGGTGAATTTGAGCCAGTGAATGACCCTAGTTTTCATAATGGAAAACATTGTTTAGGTACAGAAAAAAAATGCATTTCTATATGTTTATTTTGTTTCACTATAAGGAGAGCCATCTTGGGAGGGGAAAAAAAGTCTTTTACTGGCCCCCAATTCTATTTGTCCTACATTTACAGAATAAAGATTGGTAAATATCTCCCAAAAGGTGGTAAACAACAACAATGTAAAATTCATCTTATATGCTTCTTTGAATATTTCCCCTTCTCACTATCCACTTTTATTAGAAATAAAGATGACTGTAGCCAGGTGAAGAGGTGAGGTGGTGCATGCCTGTAAACTCAGCTACTCAGGAAGATTCCAAGTTTGAGGTCAGCTTGGGAAACTTACCAGATCCTGTCTTAACATAAGACATAAAGGGCTGGGGATGCAGCTCAGTGGTAGAGTGCACCTGGCTTCAAACCCAGTACCACCAAAAAAGAAAAAATAAAGAAAAAAAAGAGAGAGAGAGAGAAGTGCAACAACATTCATTAAAAAAAAAAAAGTAACTTCTCATCAGGCTATTTGGGACATTACCAGGAATGAGCTACTCTGAGAATTAAGGTGCCAAATTCCATCCGTGACAGTACTTCATGTTTAACAGTTAATGAGAAATGGAGTGGAGGGGAACAAGCTGTGATAGTTAAATTTCAAGTGAAAGGACACCTAGTTTTTTTTCCAAAGGTATATAAGGGAACATAAATTTCTGAAAAAGTTAAAAAAAATTCCACAGATATAGCAGAATTTCATTATTAAAAATGACTGGAGTATGAAGATCAGATCTACTGACACAAGACTTTCTCTGTTTTTAGAAAGACTTGGGCACTGAGTACCTCATTACACAGAGAAAAAAAATATTTGCTGTGAAAATATAATCCAATATGTGAACCACTGAGACATTTTATAATGAGATTGTACTTTATTATTCAATTTTACCTCTTGGTTTCTCTCTTGGGAACAGAGGAGAAATGAGAAAATCACATCACAAGATTAATAAGGCTAAGGTCTAGAAACAAACTGATCTGCCACAGTTTGCACAGGTCCCAGTACTACACCAATTTTTCTGCCCTCAGATGGTCATAATGGCACAGCCTTGTGGCATGGGAGAAGGGACAGAACAATTAGCCTTTGGTTTGAAGCAACAAGCCCTATTGAAAACATAGCTATGCCTTTCTCTAGCTATCTGGTCCTCAGCAGATTTTTATTTCTAAAAATCTCTGCAGTCTCATTTTTCTTATATATAATTCTATTTGTTCTTATTATATCCTAACAGAAATAGTTTTATGTAGTGTTCTATTTCTTTGTAGTAGAAAGTGATGAGAAAGTACATATAGAAACTGACAGTGTATGGTTATAGGGTCTCTCTGCATGTCTGGAGACTCTCTATTGTGACAGGGCAGAGTTCTATTTCCACGATCACCCACTTCCCTGCCCTCTCACACTCTGGCATACACCCCCTTCTATGCTAAGTGACACTATCAGAAGTCCTTCAGCCTCACAGGGAGCAAGAGAGAAAAGAAGGAGAAGAGAGGCACTTGGGTTCAAGTTCCAGATTTGCTACTTAGTTGTTAAGGGTCCTTAGTTCAGTTACCTTATTTTAGGTGCTCAAATTTCTCATCTGTATAATTGGGGATCTGATACCTCTTTTGGCAGGTCACCATATAGATTGAATAAAGTAGCCCATGTGAAAGCAAGCACCTGACTAAGGAGGTTCTCATGAGAACTTGGTCTCTTCTCTGCTTCACGAAATGTGAGATCCCGTGAGGGCGCCTGTGATTTAAGTCCTAGGAGAAGAACATCTGGGTTTCTGGGGAGTGGGGTTTCTCAGGCCTCATTCTCACTTCTGGAGTACTAATCCCACACAACTTATTCATTCATCAAAACCAGGAGTCTCCTATACACTTAATATCAGATGAGAGCAAAGTTAATTTTTAAGGGACTTAGAAAAGGAAATAGCAATGTATAATAAGACATTTAATCAATCAAATATTTAATCAATCTCCATTTCAGATTGTTGGTCCCTGATAATTAAAAAAAAATAGGGCCAAGCACAATGATACACACCTCCAATCCCAGTGGCTCAGGAGGCTGAAGCAGGAGGATAACAAGTTCAAAGTTAGCCTCAGCAACTTAGCAAAGCCCTAAGCAACTTAGCAAGACCCCGTCTCAAAATTTAAAAATTAAAGGAAAAAAAGGGGAGGGGGTGCTGGAGATGTTGCTCAGTGGTTAAGCACCCCTGGGTTTAATTCCCAGTACCAAAAAAGAGAGAGAGAAAATTAGAACACCACCTGATTTCACCTCAGTCATTGTCCTCCAATTTAATTTTGAAATCTGATTATCCTACATCACTAAAAATGTCTTTTTTTTAAACTTAAAAATTGTTAAATTTTAAAATGTCTGTTTTTTCCATTAAGTAATGACTAGATTTCCCAAAAGATATAGTAATCTCCTTGGCATTCTGAAAGCCCTAAAATGGAAGAGAGAATAAAGACTAGAACACTTGTGTTCCTCCATCACATACATGTACATACCACATGCACACCCCTCAAAATATTCATATATACTAATATAAACACGCACCCTTATGTGCACAGAGACTCACATTCACACACTGCAGCCATTTCATAGGCTGCTATTTTTCCCCAACACTCTAAAGCCTGCAAGGTGAAGCAGGGAGCTGTCTGTGTTTCAGAGCTCTGCTTGCAGGTGAGGATATTGCCTGACTGTCTCAAAACAGAGACAGGCATATGATGCTGGATAAAGGTGGGTTGTGTGTTATCTTTCGACATTAAACAATCTATGTGCTAATGACCATTCAGAAGTCAGAGACCCATCCCTGCCTAAGCTCTGTCTACAAGGATAGAACAGCTTTCTTCCAAGGGTTATGTTAGGTTAGTGCTTCCTATGTATGGATGTGTTGATTTGCGTTTCATTAAGATTTACTTGGCAGTTAACATTAGCCAAGAAATTAGAACAGATTTAGCAGAACCTCCAATTCTGCAAAGGTTACCTTTAATTACATTCTTGGAAGAAATCATATTAAATATGCAAAATCCAATAACTTTCTAATAATAATTCCCAGTAGCCACAACATTTGCATTTCAATAAATTTGAGAAATCAGGTGTGGCTAAATTTGTGGAAGCCAACTACAGCATATGTTAAACACCCTAATTATAATTTTAATAGTATAAACATTAAGGCAGATGTCTGTTCACTAGCTCCATTTTGGTGACAAGGAGATAGCTTTACACATTTTCTTTATAACCCTGGCAGTGTTTTATGACACAACTGGAAGAATAGCCTACCTACTGGCTACTGGCTACTCTTCTCAGTATAGAAGTAAAGAATCTTTTCCTTAAACTACTTGTAATTATTTCACTTTCTATGCAGAACCTTGAAAAGCTGCAGGTTAAATATTGAAACATCAATAAATACCTTCATATTAAAAACCAGGAATATCTATAATACAATCAACATTTTTATTTTTAGTCATCAAATAAGCAAACATTCAACTGAATATTGTGTACAAACGAATTCATTACTAGTCACTCCTTTATTGTCTTTGGTCTCAAATTTAAGACTCAAAAAGCAAGTTATTAAAAGAGAAGAATTAAAACCTGGCACAGTGCTGTCCTATAAACACTTGAGTGGGCTTTATTTTCAAATCTCCTGTGCAATCATTTCTTTCAGTGACATCACCAATGGAACCAACAGAACAGCGTCCCACCAGCTGTGTGGCATTTCTGCACCCTGCATGGGTTTTCAAGACCTGGGGTCGTGCAGCGCCACCTGAAGAATACTATAGCTCTTTGAAGGCAGAGGTGGTTAGATCTGATTCTTTGTGTCTCTGGACTCCTGATACCATACCCTGCATACCACAGGCTCTCCACTGAACAGAATGAATTAAAACAAATCCTTTTTCCATATAGAACTCACTTCCACTTTTAATGCTGGTATTAGAAAAAGACACAAACACCTACCTAGCTGCATGACAGTCAGGCTTTTTCTCCAACAAGCTAATCTGTCTAGTGGTTAAAAGGACAGGCTGTGGAGTTAGACTGCTAGAGTGTGAATCCCATCTCACTGCTTCTTAGCTGTGTTACCGTAAGAAGCCACTTGGCCTCTCTGAGCCTCAGTTTCCTCGTATATTAATAAAGAGAATATCACAGAAGATTATGATGACCAAATGAAGCAATAAATGGAAAACAGCACAACAATGGCATTTAGTAGCTGCTCAGATAAAGTCAAGATATAATATGTTAATTGTTTCATTACTATATACGTACAATAATTTTGCACATCAACAGTGTGTTTGATATACAGTATTAAGTATAGGTTGTGTTATCATAAGGGATCAACTGAAGATCTTAAGAACACAATCCATCAGTTAATATTCAGAATACCTATTTTGTTTCATCATCATAGAATAAAATTAGAAATAAGTGATAATTGAATCAAAATTAAATTCCGAAGACAATAAGTTATACTACATTCTAAAAGTCCTAAACTTAACATAGCTAAAGCAGACATTAAGTATAATTAATTCTGAAAAATCATTTTTGTCAAGAAAGTTTTAATAAGTTGTTATGCTTGCAAAACACACTGGCACTGTGAGTAAAATAAGAAAAAATTTAAATCGCACACTTCCTTGTGCATGTATGTGGGCAGCTGAATTAAATACTTATTTACAGGCACACACCCCAAGGAAAAAAAATACCATGTACCTGTACCGATGCTTATAACCGATGGATCCAAACTTGCTGAGTTTTCTTGACAATGAATTTGATTCTGTTTCTGGCATTCTAATTAATTTTAAAAAGAAAACCAAAGACTCATAAATGCAGATACTTGTACAATATTTGAACAAAAAGCTGTATTGAAAACTTAACAGTGCAATACAGTTTAACAAAGCTAGTGAAAGAATCAGGAATTGGCTATTGTAAGTTCATATGTGACACACATCCACACCTTAGGATGTTACATATGTATGATACCAAATATTCATACTTTCTAAAAATTATCATACACATTATTGTCCTAGGAGGTTTTAGTTGTGAATTAACTTTCTCTCTTTAAGTTATCTTGGGAATTTTGTCACTATGCTGATTTATTCTTCCTAAGATTCTCATAAGTCATTCATGACAGATATGATGGTTTGCTCTTGTTTGTATAATGTGTTCCAGGACTTCCCACTCCAGGGCACTTTCAACAGACAATGCCATGGCTCCCAGCCCTGTCCCACTGACCTGCAGGCTTCCTGGGCCATGTTCCTCCCCTGACACAAACCATAAAGAGGACTTTAGTCATTTTACAAAAATACTTCTCCAACACTATGCAATTCAGCTAAATTGTTCCATACAAATCAAAATTCTCCCGGAATAAGGGGGAGAATTCAATCCTGTTTTAATTTTTTTTTACACACGAAAATAAAGCAATAAAGTTTAAAGCATTACCTGCTAAAATTTTGTCTTATCTTTATGACACAAGGATGTGAAATAAGGAAAAAGTGTCCCCACAATCCGGTAGTCAGTTCTCTGTCCTCATCTTACTTGCCCTCCCCAGAAGGCTGCACATAGTTGCTGGCCCCTATTCCTGATTTCCCAGTACATGACGTCCTCTCCTGGTTGTTCCTTCTCATGTCCCTCAGCTGGCTCTTCTTGTCTCCAAAGCTCAGTTCTTAGATTTCTGAGTTTCCCTCTCTTTGTTTTCTCCATAGTTGATCTCAACCAATCCCTTCTGTTATTAAATATCTACTAAAGTTACACCATCAACCTTCACCTTTCCAACGGGCCCTGTATACCCAATTGCCTTACCACATGGATGGCTCATAGGCTTTTCAAATTTACTATGTCCACAGCAGAATACTTGATTTCCACCAATGCCACACAGGTGCTAGTCAAATCTGCATTTTCTACATAAACTTTAAGAAATTACCATTGATCCTTTCTTACAGTAAAAGTACTGTCTACATTGTGTTATGTATATATATATATGTATGTATGTATACAAACATGTACATGTGTATATGATGCCATCCAGGGAACTGAGCCAAAATAAATTAAAAAAGAGAAAAGTTTAAAATTTCTGTTTGCAGACACAGTTCCTGTTATAAAAACAAATGCCATTTTCATTTATTAGAAATGATGAACAAAACTATCGAATTAACATACCTAAAAAATGTATGATGTTCTACACTGCACTTCCAGAGATGCTTGCAAGCAGTTTTACTTCGAGCTTCAAAAAAGAATGAGGTTTCATTGCACTGAGAGAGAGAAAGAGAGAGAGAATTGAATTACTGGCCATAACACTCTTCAGATAGTCCCTCTTTTAGGTAATATAAAACCAAGTAGGCAGAGAGATTATTAACCCATAAAACAATGAGTAATTGTCTCTTAGTAATTATTTTTGGAAGGCTGTATTAAAATCACTTTCCACTAATTAAAATTACAAAACATAAATTCTGTTTAAATCGTACTGCAATCAACTTCATTATCTACTTCTACATCACCTCACAGCTATGCATAATCCAGGTGATGGCACTGAATTACTGCCAAATCTCCCATCATAAATTGCCACTGACTGACAAGCAAAAAACACTGACTGTGTGGAAATCATTTCCCAATAAAAAACAGAGGCCCATAAATCCAGTCTTTAAGTATAATTAAGGGATGCACAGGTCACACTCAAATTGATGTCTAAAGAACCTCAGGGGCCAGGGGTGGTACTCAGTGGTACAGCCCTTGCCTGGCATGTGCAAGGTCCTGGCCAATGGCCAGTACCACACACACACCAAAAAAAAAAAAAAGATTAAAAATTTCAGAAGGAACCACTGAGAGGAGCAGCCACCAATGCAATGTAATCTGGGCAAATGAAGTAACATCTCTGATTTTGAGTTCTTCCCCATTCTGTACCAAGTTATTGGATTTATTGAATTAAATGATATGGTAGATATAAAATGTCACATAACAGGTATAAATTTTAATCATTTTAATCTAGTAGTTATTTGATTCTTTAATATACTTAATACAAAAGAAACTAAGGTAACATTAAAGGTAATTCTAATTTTTGTATGAGATACTTATTTTTGGGCAGTACTAGAGACAGAACCAAGGGGTTCTTTACCACTGAACTACAACCCCCAGCCTTTTTCATATTTTAGAAACAAGGTCTTGTTAAATTGCCCAGTCTGGCCTTCAATTTGTAATCCTCCTCCCTCAGCCTCCTGAGCAGCTGGAATTACAGATGTATACCGCCATACTCTAGATATTATTGTTTAGGGCTGGGGTTGTAAGCTCAGTGGTACAGCACTTGCCTAGCATGTGTGAGGTACTGGGTTCGATCCTTAGCACCACATAAAAATAAATAAATAAAATCTACAAAATATATTTTTTTTTAAAATATACTATTAGTTTAAGTGACTGAATGGAAAAAACAAACAAAATACAATATAAATGCTATAATAATAAAATACAAGCTCTGCAAAATTATATAATTGATGATTTAGTTTCAAATTTAAAAACCAAACATGAATCTCAAATGCAGCAATGCCTCTGAAAGAGGTTCTTACAGACTCAAAAACAGAACTGTAGAACACGGAGAAATAATTGAAATGATTTGTCTCCCACTTTTAACAAGGACAGAATATTCATACCTGTGAAATTCTTCCCAAGTCCAAATGGAATGATGCTACCTAAGTTAGCATTCTATTTGTAAAATGAAACAAAGCCAACCTATCTGTGTTACACAAAGGCTAGCTACAATTCCAAACTTCTATGAGGCAGAAGGAAAAATTTAGGATGAGTCTCAGGTTTCTGGCTTGAATACTAGTATTAAAATATAGCAAGTGGGAAAAAATAGGGATTTGGATGACAAGGGAATGGATAATAAGTTCAGGAGGAGATACTTGGATCCTGAGGTGCCCATGGAATGCCAAGTGGGCTAGTATGAGCACACAGGTACAGAGCTCAGGAGAGAGGTCACAGCCACTGACACAGGCAATCTTGCCTGAGAGGAAATGAGATGGCTCAGGAAGAGAACGCAGAATGGAATGACAGGAAAGATGCGGACTGTGTGAAGGTGGACTGGGGCGGGGGGGGGGGGGTCAAAATGAACCAGGAGATGATGGTTTCAGAAAGGCTGGGAAGAGACAGCACAAATCTCAAATGACCCAGAAAGGTCAAACTGGGTTTCAAAGGAGTTTACTCATTTCTCAGTGAAAAAAACCTTTGGTGACTTCCATGAAAGGGGTAGAGATTATAAAATTAGAGCTGAGGGGGGAAAACAAGTCAATGAATTCAGAAAATGCTTTCCTCAATAGCAAAAGAAACTGGGGGTGAAAACAGGAATGGGTGCAAAGTAGATCACACAAGTTTCTTGAGGGTAACATGGGAAAGCCCAGGCTCCTATCAGGAGATGGGAATTTTTAAGGGGGACTCTTTTTGGTTTTTTAATTTTTCTTTTAAAAAATATAAAACATAGCCAAGTGAAGCGGTTCATGCCTGTAAGCCAGTTACTTGGGAGTTTGAGGTAGGACTAACTGAATAACTTAGCAAGACCCTATCTCAAAGATAAAATAAGAGCTGAGGACGTAGCTCAGTGGCACTTACCCAGCATGTGCCAGCCTCTGTGTTTAACCCCAGATACAGAGAAAAATATAAATAAAAGAGACATATAAACTGTACAAAAGCCAAAAGTAACCAAAATTCAATCTCCCTCTTACCACTGGCCACGCTTCCCCTTCCCTGAGTATACCACTATTTCTATTACAAGGAGTGAGTGCTTTTAAGGGAACTGGATTATCCTAAAATGAAATGAACAGGTCAATAAGTTAAAAATAAATTTGCTTGTGATTGCATTCTGACAGGATACGTGGTTAAGATAAAAGGGACACCAGGACAGGCTGTCCTTGCCTTCCCAGCTTACCTCCCTCAGTACATGGAAACCTGGCCATCTCCCTGTGCCTTTCAACAACAGAAACACTGGGTGTGGCAGAAGGTGCTAGGCCTTACTACCTAGAAGTGTTGGCCAGGAAAACTGAGACACAAGACACTTTCACATTTTGGCCAAAGCATCTATAAATAAGGTCTAATTTATGTACCAAAATCAAATTTTCAAAAACTTAGTTACGTATAATCCAATTTTCAAAACTAGAAAGAAATTAAAAAGTATTAAGAGTTTGAGTGAAATAAAATACATCTCCTTCAAATCTCAAACTTTTCTTAGACTAGTTTTTGTTTCATTCTTCACCATCCTATCTCCATTCTTTTACTTTTTTAAGAACAGATCTCATCATGGAATACCTAATTCTTAATATACTTTCTAATCTACTGTTTCTTAATCAAAGAACAAAAAGCATATAAAATCCAGCCAAAATTAGGTTTTTCTCAAGTTTCCTTGGGTATGAATATATTAAAAGGAACAAAAGAGTTTCCCTACAGAACTCCTAATTACTTCTGTCACAAACAAATCAAGTAGGGACTCATTCTCCATTTTTAGAGGGCTTTAAGACAAGCTGCCTACTTTTTATCCTAGTGTTGGCAAAATGATCTAAATACTAAAAGGAGGGTTAACACAACAAAATAGGAACTAGGTATTCTAAATACATTCTATGTACTTTTGCTACATGCAGTAACTGTTAGCCTGAATGAACTGGCACGGTGTTTCAAATGTCTCTTTCCATCACTCTTCTACCTATTAAATCTTTTCCAAATGGTCATTTAGCACATTTTCACTCATCCATACAAAGAGCAGCAGCTTCCTAATTGAAGCACTTCATTTTAAGATTCTGCTAAAGATACTGTCCAAGAATCCAACACTTGCTTTTGCAAAATTACTTAAATACCGTTATAGTGTTAGTCATTTCATGCCAAAGCAAAGATATTGTCCGAATCTATTTCTTTTTATTTTATGAACTACTAAAGTTTAGGTCACTTTTATACTCAGATACTACATCATGTGCCTATCATTGTTCCTTGAGTCTCTCTTTTTCTTTTTTTGATACTAGAAATTGAACATAGGAGCCTTAACTACTGAGGCACATCCCCAGCCCTTTTTATTATTCGAGGCAGGGTCTCACTAAGTTGCTGAGGCTTGCTTTGAACTTGCAATCCTCCTGCCTCAGCCTCCCAAGCTTCTGGGATTACAGGCATGTGCCATAGTGCCTGGCCTTGTACCTTGGGTCTCTATGTAAACTTGCTTCAAATTCCCAATTCCATCATATGCAAGTATTCAGGCCCTGTACAAATTCCCAACCTAAGTCCCTCTGGTCCTTTCAGACTCTTTATCCATCTTCTTTGTCAAGCTTAGAGAAATAAATCTACTTTGCTTGGCTTCTCTTACACATGTTGAGATTACTGATAGTACCACTGAAGGACTCAACACTTCAAGCAGCACAGCCACTTATCCTCCCTGGGCCCACTCCAGCTCCATTGCCTCCCACAAGCCTGTGTCCTTAACACAGATCCTCATTACACACATGGTCTGTACTCTAACTGTTTTCTCCCTCTTTCTGTTTGGGGAAGCAGCCACACAAGTGGTCTTACCCAGCCTCCCTAGAAGTACAAGGATGAACTTCTTCATTTCATTATTATACACTTGTCCCACATCCAAGGTTGCAAGAAGCAATTCAAGATATAAGATGTGGGCCATTATTTAAGAGTAAGAGAGATTAGTACTTCTAACACTGGAAAGATGCCATCATTACATACATACTTGAAGACCTACAGCAGAGAAGCTTCTAACAACATTCTATCAAGATAGGGCAGAGGCTAAAATGTGAAGATGACAAGTCTAACGTATTGTGGGATTTTGTTTTGTTTTAGTTTTTTTAGTTTTTACATGCTATCTGTACAAATTTACAGATTTAATTGGTTATGTATTTAGCTGGCAATCATTAACTACTTTAGGCACAAGGGGAAATAACTAAATAGAGACTGATAACAAATGACTAAAATAACTTTCTTAATAATTGATAAAGCAAAGGAAGGAAAGTGGTGAAACAAATTTATTCTTCAACTGGAAATATGTACCAAGAGTTATTATAAAACCTATATGTTTTGAGAAATTTTATCTTTCTAAATGGTGAAGTTAAATTACTACAGTTTTAAAATTTTAATTATGCTGGTATATATGAGATACTAGATACAATTTTTTTTGTACCAGGGATTGAACCCAGGGGTGCTCTGCCATTGAGCTACATTCCAGTCCTTTTTGTTTTTTATTTTAAGACAGGTTTTCCTTAAATTGAACTTGTGATCCTCCTGTCTCAGTTTCCCAAGTCACTGGGATTATAGGTGTGCAACAACTGTTCCCTGAACACAGTTTTGTTTTAATGGCTTTCCTCATATTTTTAATTACCCTCTCTTCTAGAAATACTGGATTCAAACCTGGCTAATGAATTTGGAGTGAGCTCTTTTTTAAAAAATCCAATTTTGTTATTATGTGGAAAGGGAAGTCAGAAGGAAATTTTAAAAGATGAAGTATATACATTACCTTATTCTTTGAAGCTTTGTCTTTATATAAAGGCCACCAAAGAATGTTTCTCAAAACAATACTGTCAAGATATTGGCATAAAAGGATTATACTGTCAAGTAAAGATGGGGAATACTGGGGTAAGCACTCAGACCTCTTGGTGTGCTAATGTGCACTGAGAATCCCACTAGCTGGTGACATGGGGAGTGTTTTCCTAATTAATGTGAGCAAAGAGCCCATCTGAGGTCATTCTGCTTCCCACTTGAAGGAATTCACCGATGCAAACTTTGAAGTCCATATGGTATACTTCTGTTATTGTTCCGACTCTTTTTCTTCTTCAACTGCTCTTTAGGGAACCTGTACTATTTCCAGAATATCAACATTTCTCTCTTCTATGTGCATATTGATTTAACTTTTGTTTTAATGACAATTTTTGTCCCCAATCTTACAAATGTTAAAACAATTCAGTAACAAATATTGTTATGCTATTAAGATGAAGGTATATTTTATAAGATCTACTGATGCTCTTTAAATTTATTGGTGTAACTTTAATTTTTCACAGGAGCAATTTTACTCCTTTTGAACAAATGACCTATGCATTTTAATTATGGAAAAAGTAAAACAAAAAACAACAGCGAATGAAGCAAAGGACTTTCCTTCCTGCCCTGGCACAAGCTATTCACCAGACAAGACTGACAAGAACAAGGTGACCCTGAGTCCCTTCCTGTTGGAGACTTCAATAGCCCTAAGCAGCAAAACACAAAGGCAATTTCAACTCAGTCCTACACTGGATGCCTGTGACTTGTCTAACTTTGGACTAGGGAACTTTTAGCCTCATGACAACTCTTTCAGACAGATAGTATCATCCTTCCTCTACAGATAAGAAAATGTAGGTAGATGGAACCCAGGGAATAGAGAGTAAATGGGAGCCCTGGACCTAAACCATTCTGAAAGACTCCCACCAAACAATCATATGGTATCAGAGTCCAAATACTACTGAAGAGCCATACTCAGGAACAGCTGGGGGAAGAGATGAAATCAACCTATGTACAAAGATGCGGAGAGAGAGAGATGGCAATACCAAACAAAATACACAGGCACTTACCTTTGACCAACCAATTCCATTCCTAGGCATTTACCTCACAGATACCACTCCAAAAATACATATGCAAAAAGTTATTGAAGGAAAGAAAATGTCTAAGTGCAAAATATTGAAAACTACCTCAATATTCTAGTATAAGTAACTGCTTGAATAAACTATAGGAAATATACTCAATGGAATGATTTGTACAAAAAAGGAACCAAGAAAGCTCTTAATGAACAGATGATATAGAGTGATTTCTAGGAGGAAAACAAAACAAAACAAAGGAGCAAGAGCCTATATAGTAGGCTACCTTCTGAGTAAGAAAGAAGAAAAATAAGGAAAAAAATATATAACTGCCTATCTTTACAAAAATAGACATAAAAAGGATTAGTCAGAGAATGGTGAAGTTGGATATATGCAGAGAAGAGTAAAGAAATGGGTCTGAAAGAATCTGGGAGGCTGTTAAACTTTTCTGAGCCTTTTTGAATATCCTTGATTTTTGGAAGCATGTTAATCTTCTACATATTCAAAACATAAAATTAAATGAGCAAGAATGTGAAGGGGAGGGAACCATAACTGAAAACAAACTGAAACAAACCTAATTAGATTTCAAGTGAATACACAACCACAGTAATGAGGAAGAAAGAAAGGAATGAAGGGAGGGAGGGTGGGAGGGAGGACCCACCCAGTAAATTTTGAACACAGCATAGCACAGGCCCTCCATCTTGGCAAGGTAGTGCGTGTGGGTGAAAGAATTGCAAACAATTTTAGCGGTTTCGCCAAAGCAATCCTGACTATTTGATATGTATTTTAGAACTGAGCAAATGAGTAAATGTGTTGCTGCTGTTGGAAGCCAAAGTTCTCATAGACAAAGACAGGACATGAAAATATGAAATGGAAGATGGCAAAAAGGAACCCTTGTGGGTTTGGGGAGGTATGATGTGACCTCATGATTTCTAAAATACAATTGAGTATGTGTATGATTATATATGTATGTATTTATATTTGTATATGTACTATGTTCTACCTATGAGGATATGCATGCATAGATTGCCTAGCTTTGTCCACTGCCAAGTTGTCCTAGTAGCAATGACCACACCTAGCACCAAGATCTTACCATTTCCCATTGAAAGAAACCAGAGTTCCTTGGGGAAATGCCTGTTACCAGGATACATATGAGATACACCTACAATATCATAGTAGACAAAAAAGGAAAAAAGTACCTAATAAATGTTGGGGATGGGTCCAAAGGGCATAGGAACCTGGCTGAAGGGACTCCTACTGATCAAATCTAGGCAATCTGAACCTCAAGATGGTTAAATACAGTAATTAATTATAAATTACTGGGGAAAAGAAGAGGATTAATATGTCCATGCCAATAACAGATAAATAAACAAAAAGAGAAGGTGGAACTCTTGCTTATAATGGAATGCTGAGAGCTGACTGATAAATGTTGAGGGAGTGGGAGGGCTAGAAAATCAGGACTTTGCTATCAAGAATCCTTACTGAATGTTAAGTATACAGAAAAATTTTAAGGAGTACCAGGGTATTTGCATTGATTTATCTCCCTACAGACTGCTTACCAGCTTCAGGGTCAGGGAAAACAAGATCCAAACAAGAATTATAGAGTACAGAAATTGGGCAATACCACGACGGGGTGATCAAACTTAAGAGCCAACAAAGAACAGATGGTCATCGTGTGTCTCCAGATGTGCCACCTTGACATGGACACAACTTCAAGTCAGCCTTACAGCTGAGAATAAATTACCTCAGGAAACAGCAGAAAAACACCAAACAAGAAGCTTTCTGTTTTAAAATAGTGGGATAGAACTGTATTCTTAAAAAATGTCAGTGATATAAAATGTTCCAGATTGAGGGAGGTTAACTGGACTCTCTTCTGTTAGGGGGAAATACCATAAAGGATATTCATAGGTCAACCACCAAAATTGGAGTATAGAAAGTAGATGATAAAAGTATGAGAACAGTATAAATTTATTAAGTTAATAACTGTACTGAGGTTACATCAGAGATATATTTATTTGGGGGAAATACACCTCAAAGTCTTTAGAGTCTGTGACACATACAACTTATTCTCACATTGTTCAGAAAAGAATCGTGTGTGAGTAGAGAGAGAGAAAGCACAAATACGAAGGAAATGGAGTAAAATGTTAGCAGTTTAATCTGGATAACAAAAAATAAGCATGTTCTTTGTAATATTTTCATTCTTAGCCACTTTTATAAGTTTGAATTTTTTTTTTAAAAAAAGTGCATTTTTAAACCTGTAGGGTCATTTAAACTGTGAAGGACACCCCACTTACATAAGCAGACCTCTTGGGTTTGTTGACCAACATTGACAGCTCCTGGTCATCATCACTTCCTGTGTGCTCTCCCCAAAGCAGATCCAACCAAGAGTTCTGCCAAGTGGGTCTAATTTCTCATGGCCAGAGTTGCCAGGAACTTTTTGGTCCTACATCCTGTCACGCTGAGCAAGTTTAGCTGAGGTTTATTTCATGATGCACTGCATATAAGAGTAATCACAGCATCGTTTACTCATCCTTTCATTTACTCCTCAAATGTGCTTACTACATACCAAGTTCTGGGATTGGTGCTAGGAATGGCACCCTCTCCCTGTGGTTAAAACCAGGAAATTTGAGTATGATCCTAAATTCTTCCCCATTTTCTACAAAAACATTGAATCTGCTACCAAGTAGAAGCAACTTCCTAATTTACTTCCTAAATGCCCCCCACATCTGCCCACTTCTCTCCACTCTTTTGGTCAGTCCTCATCTGCCCTTGATCGATGCTATCTCCTAACCTGACCACCTTTGTTTTCACATCTGTGTAGGGTTTCACCCTGCAGTAACTTTCCAAAATGCACATCTGGTCATGGAGGTTGAAGCCCAGAGTTTTACTGAAACACCCAATTTCCCCAAATCCTCAAGTCCACCAGTAAATGTCAAGTGTCAACACATGTACACAAGAAAGAGAGGCCCTCCCCCAAAATTGTCAGACTGAACTAGCTACTGGGACCATCCCCTTTCTTTAGGCCTTCTATCCCATCATCAGGGTGAGCAGCCAGAAAATCTCTACCAACAGTCACAGCCCCTGAACCCACTAGACCAATGCTCCTCATGCTTCTTACCACTGTTGGTATCAGTTATCTCCAAATAATGCTCAGCACATTATCTGTACTCATACTCCTAATCTGTCCCCATCTCCACCAGACCCAACTCCTGAATCCCTCCCTTTTATGCCCTCTGGAATTCATGGGTTCTCATCAGCAAAATCCCAAACACCTCTCAGTCTGTTCTCTCACATTTCCTTCACCCTCCTGCACTACGAGAAAGCTGGTGCTCCCCTGAGGACACAGCTGCCACTGCTGCCTTCCCAATTGTGTGCTTTTTGTCCCTTACTGTTCTTGCATTACAGGGCCTAAAGCGGGGAAGGGTCCTACTGCTGCCAGTACTGCTTCAGAGCATGCTCTCTCCTTCCCCTAAATCTCCTATCTTATACCACCTGCAGTCCCTCATGGTGGCTGTGGTCCCCTCACATCCTGATGCTCATGCATCCCTATTTAATCCCTTTGTGCCAAAACTCCCCAGGAGAGTTGTCTATCTCACCATCTCCAAGTCCTCTTCTATTCTTCCCCTTCTTTTTCCTCAATGGATGTGTGTCAGTTTATTCGTTCATTCTCCTATTTATGGACTTATGGCTCTTTTCATTGTTTTAACTTTTACTTAAGTACTGCACAGAGCACAACTGTGTTGTGTTTCTCTCCAGCGTTTATTTCTAAGAAGGGAATGGCTGCATTGAAGCTCATTCTTCCAATCCACTGAGACAAGTTTTGTCAATAGCCTCCTACATTTCTAAATCTAGTAGTCAATTCTCAATCCTGCTCATCCTTCCTCTGAAACCAAACACCTTTAAATCACCAGGAAGCCTCTCTCATATCTCCCCATATCAGGAAGCCCTGGAGGTTAAGTCTGGAATCCAACAGTTTCTCAGTTCTTCAGCTGCTGCCATGCTGCTCTGCTGAGACAGAACCACAGTCATCTCTGGACTTCATTAAAGATAGGTTAGAGGTAGAATCACTAAGGCCAGCAAGGAAGCCTCAGTGGTGATAGCTTTTAAAACTTCCAGAAGTTCCAACAACACTTTAAATATGAAAAACAGCAGAAATGGAGTAATAAATAATTTTCACTTGAAAAATGACATATAGCTATAAAATTTTATGAGAATCAAATGAAGAACTCTTGGCTAAAACACAAGAATTGGGTATAATGGCCCCATCTGAGATAAACACATAAAATCCCATAGCTTTCACATCTAGCAAAAATCAGTTAAGAAAATAGGAGGAAAATATTAAAACTGCAATAGCAAGAAAAGGAGTAAAACACATAAAAATGAAACTTATCTAACACCTAGCAAGTACATATGAATAAATATAATAAAAGAATGGAAAGTCTTATTATATAATATTAAGTAAAAAGCATGTATGAAATCATATACGGAATGACATGAGTACATATATATTTATATACATACATTCACACTAGTAGGGCAAAAATCTAGGAGCAAATATATCAAAATGTTAATAATCATTACCTCTGGATTTTAGGATAATAAGAAACAGTAATTTTCTTCTTTGTGTCTTTCTCAGATTTGATACCATCATCATGTAAAAAATCTTCATACCAAAAGTTTTATTTTCTGTGAGGTGTTATTTAAACCACAAAGCCTATTTTGAAATATAAATAATGCATAAAAGTGTCTCTGAATTTAGCCTAAAAGCACTGGACATACTGAGTTAAGTCTCTCTGACCATACCAGCAGACCAGAAAACCAGCAGAATAAGCGTTTCAACCATTTTTCAAGCTGAATGTGATTTCTGTTCCAGGTGATAGGTTTTAAGGGGCTTTTTAATTCAATCTGTGATTACAGTTAGGCCTCCATAATAATCAACTTAATTCTACCATTATGTAAATCACTGCCTCCCAGAAAGGTACCTGGTGGAGAAAGAAAAAACTCTGCAAGCGAGAATGCTCAGGAAATAGAATGGTTAGGTTAATTAATGTGTTATTTAATAACAATTTTAAAAATTCCTTTGATGCAAGCCCCTGCATTAAGTGACCTGTTTTGTCACCCTACTAAAGATCACTGACACTAGGCTTGACCACCCAGGAGTGCATCGTGCCTCAGGCTTCTCAAACATCCTTTTTCTACCTCAAAGCTGAGCCAGGCATGGTGGTTCATGCTTGTAATCCCAGAAGCTCAGAAGGTTGAGGCAGGAGAATCACAAGTTCAAAGCCAGCCTCAGCAATTTAGCAAGGCCCTAAGCAACTTAGTGAGACCCTGTCTCAAAATAAAATATATAAATCCCCACCTCACTGCCCTGGACTGGGGATGTATCTCAGTGGTTAAGCACCCCTGGTACCAAAAAAAAAAAAAAAGGCCACAAACCATCTCAAAGCTGGAAGGGACAAGAACTGAACAAAGTATCTAGAAAGCCAGGTCATATCATAGAGATTGACATTGAAATATAATCAGTGAGCCATGTGTGTTGGTGCATGCCTGTAATCTCCAAGACTTAGGAAGCCAAGGCAGGAAAAATGCAAGTTCAAGGCCACCCTCAACACAATGAGACCCTGTCTCAAAAATAAAAAGGAGTAGGGAGGTAGCTCAGTAATAAAGGGCCCCTGGCCTCAAAAGAGAGGGAGAAAGACAGAAGGAAAAATTCACAATGATGTTCATTGTGTTGCTGCTGTTAGTTTTGCATTATGTTGAAGAAATCTAAACAGCTGAAAATTCAGGTTAGCTTTATTGTTGTTATTGTTTTTTAATTCTTTTTCAGTACTGGATTGAACCCCAGGGTACTCTACTACTGAACTATATCTCCAGATCTTTTTATTTTTTGAGACAGGGTCTTGCTTAGTTACCCAGACTGGCCTCGAACTTGTCCTCCTGCCTCAGTCTTCCAAGTCCCTGAGATTACAGGCATATGCCACCAGGTCTAGCAAGGTTATCTTTGACTTTACCAAATATTTGCCGTGAGGTTGTAGAAGATATTTTAAAGCACTGTAATAACAACATAAAAGGAGTTCACCAATATTTCACAAAAATACTTAGGTATAAGGGAAAAAAAATACTTTGAGTAATAGTAAGGCTTTCTTGAGAGATCTTATCACTTTATTAATCTTCTGCTATAAAAAACACCTTGAAACATTTCTTTCAATATAATTTTATCAATAAATGCCAACTTGCCATATAGTTCAGTGTGAGATAATTATTTTGTTTTGTTTTGTTTTGTTTTATAAAAGACAACAAAGGTAGTACTAGGTTTTCTGAACTGACAGTACATATTCTTGTATTCACAATAATCAGTTCATTGATCATTTGACAGGTACTTACTGAGTACCAACTACAGGTGAGATGATGTGCCAAATACCAAGTCCCAACTATCGTGGCAGCTGAACTGTTGCTATACCTTCACATGTGGACATGTGAACACTGATTTATTTTTAAGATCTTTTTAACATCAAAAAAGTCAATTCAATTCCATTTACACTTAGCTTTTTTCCCACTTAAGGTTAGAACCAAAAAAGAAATAAGGATAAATTTTCCTACACTATATTTCCATTCATTTATCCTATAAGGATTCTACTAATAGCACTTCCAGAGTGCTTTATTTTCACAGGTAGATCAAAAGGAAGCTTTCACACCATGCTTTCTTTTGACCAGTTTCCTAAAAGTACCTGCCAAGGCATGCTAAAGCACAGCCAGGTGCTGACCCATGTCCATTACCAAACACATCCAACGGGCAGTGAAGGTCAGCATTTCTGGGCTTTCACCTTACATTCTCCCTTGAAAGTGCCCACAATTTTCATCTGGGTTGTCTATCACAGTCGGTGAGGAAACAGCAGAAGTGTAACTCTCAACAGGTTGTTTAATTGATTTTAGACCAAAATTAGGACACATTTTTGCAGTCCTGTATGCAGTCTACACACCTTTTAGATTACATGAATCCTACCTTCACGGGCAGTTCAGAAAAGCAAATTACAGTAATAACGATAATCACCTCTTTTTCTCTCTTCAGTCCTCGAAATGTTTTGCCTTCCCTTGCTAAAACCAAAATGACATTTTTCCATTACCCTCTCATTCATTTCTACTCATTTCCTTTTCCCTTCCTTGAGAAGTTGTGCATGTCAGTTAATTAACCTGGTTCCACGTGGCTGCAGCCGAAGAAAACATGTCTTTTTATTTCACAATGTATTCTAAGTTATAAAAATGAGCAGATAAGACCCTCCCCCTTCTCATTTATGCTAAGTGCTCACAAAAACTTACATCTTTTCCCAACACTCTGAGTTCAAACTGAGTCTCCTTGAAGTGAACCTTTGTAATCCGAGGCCTGAAAAACAAAGCAGATGGTGGTGTAGTCACTGCTTTTTGAAGAATTAGTCTTTTAGAAATTCAGAGACGTATACAGTGAGAAAAGACTAGTGAATATTGGCTCTTTTATATACTGCTGAGGTGACTTCAGAATCCCCTCTGGGTCGTTTGCTCTGGACATCTTCCATTCTCATTATCCTATGCTTTTCCACTAACTACAAAAATAAGCTTGGAATCCACTGGCCCTGACAGTACCACCTCCCCAGACATATGCAGGAGCACAGGCTCCCCAATTCCTCCAACCCTTCCCTAGTTAGAGCTAAAACTTAGAGTGGTGCTGGACCTCCAGATCACACCATACATTGGAATGGGTGGGAAGTCCTACTACATACTCTCTCCATGGATAAGAGAGGCCAGACCCACAGTGCTTGAAATTTACAGATTAAATATATATATATACTAAGGTACATTGAGAGGAAATTATATCCAATAGCACTCATTTATTTATGAACTATGGAAAACGTACTTGTTTCCTTTTCCCCAACACTTTCACTCACATACAAGTCTAGTAAGTGTATAGTTTGTTTGTTTTTTTCTTTTGTACCAGGGATGGAACATAGGGGCACTTAACCACTAAGCCACATCTCCAGCCCTATTTTGCATTTTATTTAGAGACAGGGTCTCATTGAGTTGCTTTGCTTAGGGCCTTGCTAAGTTACTGAGGCTGGCTTTGAACTGTTGATCCTCCTGCTTCAGCCTCCCAAGCTGTGGGATTACAGGCATGCACCATCATGCCGGCTCTGCAGTGTATAGCTTTTATACCAACTCTGTCCTGGAGTTATACCTACCAGAAGTACTTCCCCACTTGCTTTTTATTCTTGTAGACAACAACACCAACGGGAGTTAATCCTAAGAAATACTCAGACTTGTTTTCTCCCTGCAAAAACAAACACAAACTTAAAACCATGAGTTTATTCACATAAAAGCTCTTTATAAAACTACAATTGGCCATATAAATATAATTTGTTGAATTAATGTTGGATTTACTTTTTAAAAGACATCTGCCTAAAAATCCAGCTAAGTTATGACAGTGACTAACTTGATGCTCTTTTTTTTCCCCCAAAGTTCCCTAAGAGAACTTCTCTACCTCCATGTTAATTCACACTTGCAACTTCAATTTACTAAAAGGAATTTGGACTACCTCTCAGGCCACTGATTGACTTATCCAATGTTGCTTCCACAGTGGTGTTTAACTCAAGCTGCACATTAACTGGAATCCCCTAGGCAGCTTAAAATGCTAATGACTGAGTGCTACAGAAACCAGTTAAATCAGAATCTCTAGCGAAGGGGCCAGAGTATCAAAACAACATAAGTGTCCCAAGTGATTCTCTGAATAGCCAAAGTTGAGGGTGCTTTCCAATGCCTTGTCTTAATTTTACTCTGATATGGATAATCATGAGGCCCAGGTTACTACACCACAACCTTCATCAGAAAGTCCCAGCAGCCATCAACAGACATACACTTGAACTTTCTGAGGTTTATCGTGTTCCCTCCTGCCCTAACTTTAAGACTACTTAAAATTTTAAAAATACAATCTCTTCTGGTAAAGACTGGATAAACTTTATTTCTGGGCTATGAATATTTTCAAGATCCTGAAATTTTAAAAGTCACAGAGTGGATACCAAGAACATGTACAGAACTGTCAAACCGTCTGCAAAGTTATAGTCACAGAAATACAAGGTAACAATATGTTTTGGGAGAATACCAGCTGTTACCCACTTGCAGCCCTAGAAATTCAATCTTAAATGTATGGAAGATTCTAACATATCAAGTTCATTTCCCATAAATTCCAACTAACAATGAAAAAGTCTCATGGTTAACTAGGATAAAGATGACAGAAACAGAAGCATTTTGCAGAAAACTTTCTCAATAAATTTCTAGTAGATTAAAACAACAACAAAACTAAAAGCCTAACAAGATTAATATGACTAGATGGAGAAAAATAACCACTCCATGAAATCTTATTCTTTTTGGGGGGCAGAGGGGACTGGGGATTTAATCCAGGAGTGCTATACCACTGAGCTACATATCTAGCCCTTTTTATTTTTGTGACAGGGTCTCACTAAGTTTCTTAATGCCTCATCAAATTGCTGAGGCTGGCCTTTGCAATCCTTCTGTCTCAGCCTCCCGGGTCACTGGGATCACAGGCTGTTAAGAGTATTCTTAAAGGAGGGAACTATGAAGCATTTAATGATCTCATGAGATTGGAATCTAATATATCAAAGAATTACTGTTCTTCCCAAATCTGTAACTTTTACTGCCACACTGACTGTGTACCCAGGAATGCATTTCATTCTCTAAAAATAATATGAGAGAGTTTTTTTGTTTTCAAAAAATGCTGATGAGAAAAAGACATATTATATAATGAATGCATGAGTGGGTTATTTGCATGAGAGAAAGATTTATCAGGGTTCCTTAAAAATTGAGTTCCATGATCCAACTGATGAAAAGTAAGCCTAAATATACTCTTCAGCAATTTCCTATAGAGAATTAAGAACTTTGCTCATTTTCTCAAATAATCAAATGTTATTATTGCTAAGTACAGCTAAGCACACTTGTACAAAAATCAAAGGCAATGGCATTTCAATCTCACTGGCATAGAATAATCAATTGGCAGTATAAGAGAAACGTCTCAGAGGTAAGACCTGGATTCAGAACACTCAATACAGATCCAGTGTTAATTGCTGACTATATTTAGCAAGTTTTCATCAGGCACTGAAGAAAATAAATATTTTTATGAAGGCAGTGATACCTACAGCGACAGAACCTGCACAGTCAACATAGAACCCCCCGTTGGTGCACCCAGACCACTACCTAACCCTTGCTTTACCTGGTTAGAAACCTGAATTGTGTTTTCCAGCCACCAAATCTATTTTGGAAAAAAATCTTCCTGTTTTCTATCTAATACAATCAAGTATAGACCAGTTTTAAGTTGTTTTGATGTTTAGCTAAACCCTTTGGAACTGTTATCCAGATTGTGTTTTCAAGTCCAGTTAATTGTTTTCTACACATGGTAATACAATCACAGACTCTTATGCAAAATTCACTAGAGTTTAATCCATGCAAGAGCTGCTTTCTGTTCAAAAAACACAAATGAAAAGGTATCATCTGCTTGCTGAACAACAGGACTACCGTTTTCCTTTGGGAGTCTTGGTGACTTTTTAAGAAAAATGTCATCAGCTTAAAATATTTTGTGTTAATTAAATGTTACTCACATAGACAGGATGGAGGTCAACACCATACATCTCCAGGGATTTGGCTGTCCTCAAGTAATTCAGTTCAGCTTCAGAAGGAGCCTGACCCCTGTACCCAGCAAAAAAACAAAGAGCCTTACTTTACCCTTAGCTATTGCGCTTACACGGGTTGCAAACCAGCTTCATTGTATTCACTGAAAAAATAACCCTTTGTATTAATGTGAACATAAGTTTTTGTATTTCAAGGAGGCCTTCACCTTGCTGGTGACAAAATTTTATGTTTCGAGGTGATACATATTAAGTTAATTTCATTTACTAAATAGATCCTTGCTCATTATAGTCTATCCCTAATGTCCCAACATATATTAAAAATTCTCAATTTCAAAAACCCCCAAAGAGGCTTTTGAGGACATAAGCACGCAAATTAAAAAGCCTCCATACTTCACAAAGAGCAAAATGTCTCCCTGCACCAGCAGCTCTGCATCAGAAGAGAAAGGAGCTAGCACAGGGGTGGAAAGGAGAGGAGAATGGGGTCCCCACCTCTTAGTGGGGTCATAGCAACATCTTCTGAGCACAATGAAGTTTAGAAATTCATTAGTTAACATACAGAAGTTGTAACAGTACCTATTATTTTCTCAACAGAGAATAGAGAAATGTTCACTGGTGATAAATACAGAAAATAGCACCGATTCCTAATGAGAGCAAGCATCTGCCAGGAATCTCCATGGATAAATTAAGAGTGTGTATGTATATGTGTGTATGAGAGAGAGAGAGATAGAGAGACACTGGAATGGTTAACAAAAGGACCTATGAATTTCTAAAAACTTAGAAATTTAATTTGCTTTGATACATTCCCTCATTTCAGCCAGGCATGCTGAAAAACTCACAATGTAGCATACTTGTGAAATCTGTGAAGAATATTCATCACAAGTTAGACACAAGAAAGCTACCAAGCCTTGATCATGCTTAATTCCTAGTAAAACAGTCACACTATCCACACCATCACATAAAACATGTCTGAGGGCCTTTATTTAAAGCTCCATGATAATGTCTATACACAATTGTGCTTGGAAACTCCTGGTAGAATTAATATTCTCAAAATGTACCAAACACACTGCCCTTTATGATGTTATAACAAGCACTCTCTTAGCATCCACTTTAGTAAAACCTTAAAATGAAGGACTCTATAACCAGGCTGGAGAGCCTTCCAGCACAGGCTAATACAACATGCAGAGCCAGGTTTCTCTGATTACCATTCAGCAACTGACTTCTGCATCTACTCACTGAAACAGATCCTTTAGGCAAATATTTTTTTGTTGAGCAGATAAAATTCTACATTTTTTTTCCTTGACTATAATAGATCTGAAACCAAGTATATTCAAGGGGGAATGTTACATAAGAAGCAAAAAAAAAGCAAAGTTAATCAGTATAGAGGATTTAGCCAAAATAAGTATAATTAAATTATAACTTCAATGCTCCAGGCTATTAATTGAAAATCCTACTAGGGGAGCGCATCTACTGTCAGAAGTGCATGTGGTGTTAACACAACGCCCTCAGAGGCTGCACACATGTCATCGTGATTTCCAGATTCACTGTGATAGCCTGAATAGGACTTTGTTTCTAATTGCAAAGAATTTACATACTTAACCCAGAGCAAATCTAGAATACATTAAGGCATTTGTGGTTATTTTTTATAGTTAAAAAAATATTTACAGTTAAAAATTTTTCATAAGACACTAGTGACTGAAAAAAAGATTGTAAAACACAGTACTTACAGAATGAATTCACTTACATAAGATCATAATACATAAATTTATGCAAAATAAATTTTGTCTGTGGGAAGTTATGCCCAGAGACAGGCCTGCAGTATCATTGACCAAATATATGGTCACTTTGGCTTTTAGAATTGACTTTCTACATTGTACTTTTAAAATCTCTTGAGCTTTTGATGAGCATTTTAGTGTTGTAATCAGTAAAAGTTATTACAAGAGAAATCAAGCTAGAATGTTCAAGGCACAGTTAAAAATTTTATTGTTCTAAAAACTTTTCTTATGATTGTCATTAACCTGCAGTGACCACTGATGGCTGATGAAACATACGACATGATTCTTACATTAGAGTTTTATGAATCCTTTCTATGGCTTCTTCAAGTTCTTCCTTCTGATCAGGAACAAACCGGTACTCTGACACATATCCTGCAGTATGCTTGTATGGGTCATAATCTCCAAGTTCAGCTGGCGGGGGGGGGGGAAGAAATTATAATTTTATGCTATTTTAGAAAAACATTTCTAAAAATATTCCTATCATGTGTGAACATTTTTCTTAAACATATAAATAACCTGTATAACTACTAAACATTTTACTAAAATATGATGAGCATATATGGATGACATAAAATTTTGACTTGAAAATATAAATTTTGTATTTCTGCTTTTCCTGAGATTTTCCTTTCAATTATTCTTATCAGTTTATATGAAATGGTGATGGAAACATAATACAATGCTGTACATACTCCGTCTGTTTAACAAAGAAACAAAGTGAAACCTGGAAGCTCACTATATTGCTCTTACAAAAATTCTCCTCCCTATGTTAACTAACCTTCCAAGCCCCAACCCAGTTCATCTATTCCACAGCTTTCCTGGGATATTATTTCTACATAATTTCCAGTCTACAAGTTTCACAGGGCCAAGAATCATGCAGTCTTGTTTCCCTAGCTTGATTCTTAAAAGGTGTTCAATAATCATTAGTAGAAATAGTCTCAGCCTTAGTCTCTAAAAAGACAGAAGAACTCAGAGCCATCCCATATGGCTGCCACACTGATGTCAAGAGCCGTGTGCCACACTGAACTTGGTGCTGGCACCTGACCATGTGAAGTCTGTACAACAACTGCCCAGAAGCAACGTTATCTTTGAGACACAACAGTTTGTCAGGGAGGGGGCAGGGTGTAGAGGCACTGAAATCAAATGGGATGTACAGTAGAGCAGATCTTTAGGCCCTCCACTAAAACAAGAATGAATGCTATTTCTGCAACTAAAACTCCATGCAACCTACTACAAGGGAAATGTAATTGACTCCAGCTTTACCTCTTCTGAAGGATACTGGTCAAAACCTGAATTCTGACTAAATTTTTTTTTTCCAACTGTCATTTGATAAGAAGAGTTTTAGAATATCAACTTGCATACAAAGAAAACTTCAAATATTTGCCCCAGACATTTCTGAAGCAAATACGCTGAAATGGAACATACACTGGATGGCATAGGCTCCCAGCTGAGCAGCAGTGTTGACAGGGCAGGGCAGCCGGCCCTGAAGCACATCTTGTTTCACCTGCAAGAAAAACTGATATCTAAAAGAGAAATGGAAAAAAGAGATTAACAATCTCTTACACGACTTGAATCTGAAGTCTCAGGCCCTGAACATCAAAATCAAAACTAATCATGTTAGTGAAAATTAAGTCACCCTCCATTCTTCTGTTAGAGCGCTATAAAATAATTGAGGATCAGACCAGCAGAACACACCTTACAGAAGTAACTTGGTGGTGTTGGGGCTAAGCAGCTCAGGCTCTTAAGGTAACTGCCTGGCTTGCATCCCAGCTCCACTGCTCAGTGCTCTGGGATCTGGGGCTGCTGCTTACCCTAACAGTCTCCTTACCTGCAAGACTGGGAGAGGGACAGTATCCACCCTATAGGTGGATGTGAAGGTTGAATAGAAGGTACTTCACCTTTTTCATTACTGCCCCTGCCACCACTACCACCACAGAAGGCTCTTACCAGGAGGAATAACTCACAAGGATCCCACCTCCACTACAGTGTTATTTACAAGGCCCAAAATTATGTGTCCAAGACAAAAAGATCATGAGGTTTAATTCCATCAATTCTCCCACTTTCTAAGACCCTGTCCATTATCTGTGGCTTTGCTCATTTCATGTTGCCAAAAGAAAACCTATTTAAATTACAGTGCTAAAAACTACTCTAAACATTGTAAACACTACATCTCATTCTAAGGATTTTTTTTAATGTATATATTTTTAGTTGCAGTTGGACACAATACCTTTAATTTTATTTATTTATTTATTTTTATGTGGTGCTGAGGATCAAACCTAGTGCCTCATGCATGCTGGGCAAGCACTCTGCCACTGAGCTACAGCCCCAGCCCTCATTCTAAGGATTTTTACATACAATAACATTAGGTAACACTTTAAAAATGAGGCCAATCCTATTATCTCCATTCTACAATTGAGGAAATTGATAGGGATGAAAATAACTTGTCTAAGATCTCACCAAGAACCTAAGCAGTCTGACCCCGGAACTCTCTCATTTTTGTCATTTCTTATTCAGTCTTTCTGCCACTGGGCTGAAAGAGGACAGAGATTTATGAGCCAAATTAACAAACCAATACCAGGTTTGACCACCGTCACTTACATATGTGTGCACACACACTCACACACCCCAGACTATCCTTTTGTGGCTTTGCTTCACTTGCAAGGTGACTTTTGACGTCATTGGGAGAGGCAGAGAAAGTGAGAGAAATGAAGTAGAAAAATCAGCTAAGATTAACAGCATCTTCAACGGCTCACAACAAAGCCCTTAGAGGCGGAATCCAATTGTAAGACACTGCACTGAGGACTACCAAAAAGCAGGTGGCAACTTTGATGGCAAGCACAGGCTTAAGTGAAAACCTGCTCAAGCCCCATGCTTCCCCACTGCCTATTTCAGTAAGTGGCACCACCATTCTCAGATGCCTGCAAGGAGCAATCTGGGAACACTTTGTAATAACCCCAGGCTCCCACACTGAATCACTAAATATGCTGGTTTGGAAAGTGATAACTTCTCTCCACCCCTTAGTTCAGGTCACTATGCCTTGGATTTCTAAAACCTCTTAACTGGTTTGCCATCATCTATACTTACCTTCCTCCCAACCTTCCCTAGGGGTAAACAGCAGTATGTCACTTCTTTGACTTAAAAAGCCTTTAAAGACTTCTCTCTGCTTTCAGGATAAAGTTCAAGCTTCTAAGATAGTTTATAAGATCTCTGCTTTACTTTTTTTTTTTTTTTTTTTTTTTTGGCGCCAGGGATTGAACTCTGGGGCACTTGACCACTGAGCCACATCCCCAGCCTTATTTTGTTTTGTTTTTTTTTTTTTTTTTAGAGACAGGGTCTCACCGAGTTGCT
This sequence comes from Spermophilus citellus, assembly GCF_964194105.1. Classification (NCBI taxonomy): domain Eukaryota; kingdom Metazoa; phylum Chordata; class Mammalia; order Rodentia; family Sciuridae; genus Spermophilus; species Spermophilus citellus. The sequence continues at coordinate 193,404,888 of NC_138182.1, read as the reverse complement.
TAACATCTCACTGTTGCTGAAACTGGCTTTGAACTCATGATTCTTCTGCCTCAGTCTCCCAAGCCACTGGGATTATAGGCATGTGCCACTAAGCCCAGCTCAATAGTTGACTTCTCAAGCCAAATCTCTTGCCATAGACCAGGGACCACCACTACTTCCTGATTTGCATTCATTTTTTGAACCCCACTAAACTACTTTCCCTTCCCTGGAATACCAAATCCACTTTGTAATGACCACTTGTACTCCTCTTACAGAGGAGAAATATTGAGTAGAATAATAGAAGAATTTAAATGAAACAGTTTATAAACTAGAGACATTTGCTGGAATTACTTCTGCTTGCTGGAAACTTGCATTTGTTAGATCCTCCTTCTTTATTAGTATCTTTGAATTTCTTTTCCTGGAGCATTTAAAAAAAAAAGTCAAAGATGCATATTCCATGAAGATTTTTTATAACATCTGACTAAATAGTCAAGTACCTTGCCAAATACAGAAAGAGGCTTAATACCGCAAGAACTTGCTTTGAAGACATAAAGGAAGAGAAATAGGGAGATGAGAAAACAAAGCAAAGCTGAAACATAAACAAGCATACACAAAGAAAAAGAAACCATATCATATTGATGAGGCATTCCAGCTATCTAGGGATCCACACATAATAACTGTTCAATAAACAGCTATGATAGATGGGAATACTGATGAACAGATAGATGGACAGACATATGGATGGATGGATGGATGGATGGATGGATGGATGGATGGATGGAAGGAAGTGAGGGAAAACCATGAATGCTATTTGCTGTTTCTGAGAAATTTAAGAAGAAAAAAGGACATCTGTTCTAATTTCCCTGGGCAGCCTGCCTTTTAAAGATACCAGATATCTTTTAAGTTACTGAGTTTTAAAAACCCACCAAAATCAAAGAAGGCAAGAGAACTATTTTTAATTAAAATTTTTATTAATTTTGCTACATAATTAGATGCATATAAGACAAATTTATGATGATGATCATGTTTTCATATGCTAAACACTTCATAGTCTCTCAGAGCCTATTTTAATTACATATAACTTATTTTGTCTATTTAATGGGAGTCAGAGTACAATTTATTACTTTATTTAAACAAAAAAGATTTAAAGTTGCTTGGTCTTTCCTTCTGTGTCATTCTGATTAAAACTAAGAAGAAATGCTTGAGTCCTTGTTTGTCTCTGGTTTTAATTAGGGGAAACCTATACCCTAGTTGGCCTATGATGGTTCTATCCTCTTTAAGCCTATTAGAGTGGTATGACTATTAATAACTATGCTTACCATTCTTTAAAGTGTCAGGCTTTGGGCAGGAAATTATATTATGAACCTAGTTATACTGTACTTTATTGGAAAAAAATGCTGATTAAAAATGATGTGCTTAACAAGGAAGTTTCCAGAACATAGTATATTACAAAGCATAGGGCTCCATAAAGCAATTTCTAGTTACTTGCTTATGGAAATTAATATATTGATGCATATGCACTGTCTCACAAACTAGATCATGAGTCCTGGGGGAGCAGGGATAACCTTCCCTGCTCTCACATGTAAGACCACACTACAACCAGCACTACCCAAGTGAGGGTCTGGAAGCATTAGCCTCACAGCTGTCCACGCATCTGATGTTTGCTGAAAGGAGATGAACTGAAACCAAGGATGTGTATGTCACGGAGGACCATACACAATTTAGCAATTATCGGAGCAATTATTAAGAAGAATGGACAAAGGAGAAGACCTGCTATTAAAGAAGGGGCAGAAAGATCCATTCTTACGGGAGCCCCAAATAGAAAATGACCCCCCCCACACCCTTTCTCCATGAGACTTTGTTATCAAAAAACATCATGAATGCTCACACCAAGAAGCCTAAAGAGAGGACTGGGGCTGTAGCTCAGTGGTAGAGTGCTTGCCTAGCACATGTGAGGCATTGGCTTCAATTCTTAGCACTAGATATAATAAATAAAATAAATGAAAAATAAAGGTCCATTGACAACTAAAAAAATGGAGGAGGAGGAGGAGGAGGAGGAGGAGGAGGAGGAGGAGGAGGAGTCATCTGAAGAGAACCTTCCAAGGACTTGAGATCCTGGTGCAGAAACCAAAAGACATGGGGCAGGTAGAAATTTGATCTCTCACTCCAGCTGAATGTGAGTACAAGACTATAGGAGAAGAACCTATCTACACAGGAGATGATGAGCAGGACTGTTTTCTTCATCCCACAAAAAGCAGGAACACAGAATTTGATAGCAGTCTAATCAGTATTAATAAAACTTAAATGTGAGGGGTATAGAAAATGTTTATAACATCATGAAGTTAAATAGTGAGTAGAAATGGCAGGTATGGCTTAGAGACGTAAAACAAGGGAAACATGTAGTGATTTTCAAGAGAAAATAAAGATCAGGAATAACAATCTTACTTTGAAGTTTAAAACCGATGAATGATATGGGAACAAATAGCAATATTATCACCTTACATTTTTGCACAGCCCTTTAAAGTTAATAAATGCCATTTGTATCCATAATGGAATATGAGCCTTACACCTTGGCTCTGAGGGAGATAAGGACTATTATTTATAATGAAAGGAGGTGGCAGGGATTCAGGACGTAAACATATGGCTGAGCTGTTGACGAAAGCAACTAAAATCAGCTGATCTTCACACAGAAGAGATTATGGATTACAAAAGAGAAATAATAGCAGCCAGTCATTGTGGCACACACCAGTAATCCAATGTTCAAGGCAGAGGCAGGGGTATCGCAAGTTCAAGAGCAGCATCCTCAACTTAGTGAGTCCCTGCCTCAAAATAAAAAATAAAGCAAGGGCTGGGGATGTAGCTCACTGGTTAAGTGTCCCTGAGTTCAATCCACAGTTCAAGGTGGGTGGGGAGAGAATGATAATAACAAATCAAACATCCATTTTTATAAGCTAAAAAAAATCTGTTATAAGTGAGTCACTTGGACATAACTTTTTTTTTAAGTTGCTAGATGTGTAGAAGTTCAGGGAAATGGCAATGGCATCATAGCTAGGCATCGGGCAATTCTCTCTCCAGGTAGATTGAAACCAGAGCTCCCCCTGGTCACTGCTGAGTTCCCTTTCACTCAGCATTGGAATACTGAGCTCCCTGTAGGTACTGAATGAAGAATGAGGGAGTGAGGGAAGTCTGTCTTGATCAACAAATTCTAGAAAAGCAGGCCAGAGAGAGAAGCAGGATGATTCTATAGTAAAATGAACACCTACACCCAGAGAGTTCTGATTAAAGGATTGATTTAAACCTGGAAGAGTTAGCTCAGGGCTCCACACTGATCTTTTCCTAATTTTTCAATCTATTTGAAAAATATAAAATAGCCATCATTATTTCCATTTTAGCTACCCTTATTATCTATTGAACACTTAAAATTTTTGTATCATTTAAAATATTTCTCATGGATTAATTTATATATTCCTTCAGTCATCCTCTTGAAGAAATACTATAATTCCCTTAGACAAATGAGAAAAGTGAGACTTTGAAAGATTACAGAATCTTCTCAGAAATATACAACTAGTAAGTTTTAAGAAAATGAACCTCTGCTGGTCTGAGCCCAAGCCTGTCTTATTCACCAATGTGTGTGTTATACATACATCAAATTTGCATAGGATGCAAAAGTATAAATGACATTTCATGCATGGAAGAATATTAAAATATTTTAGTTAGAATTATAAATAAGCTTAACAGATCTCATAAGGACACAAATTATTTGAAGGACTAAAGAAGAGAGATTAGATTTATTCTGTATAGACCCAGAAAGAAAACATAGTACAAATGATAAAAGGGATCCTAATTGAATTTTGTTGCCTACTTTTGTTTTGTTTTTGTTTTTTCCAGAATTGAACCTATGGCCTCATGCATGCTATAGAAGAACCCTAGTCTTTTCCCATTCTAGTCCATTCACTTCTAGTCCTTTTCCCCTAAGTACACTATCCTTTTGAAATATTGCATCTAGTATGATCCTGTATGTGCATGAGAAGATTCACTGCAGCATTATTTATAATCTTTTTTTTAAAAAAAAGAAAAAGAAAATAATCTCAATGGCCATTTACAAAGACATGGTTAAATAAATTATGGAACACTATGTGGGAATAAAAAGAATAGGTCAGATGGTGAAAAGATCCATATAATATATGATTTTCAAACAAAATTCTGTAGATTACATATAAGCAAGTTTACTATACAGCATTGTATTTTGTATATAACACAAATTAGGTTGGAACAATTTTTGAATAAACTGAATCAAAATAAACAACTTGAAAATGCTGGCCTAAGTACCCTTTTCCTTTAATAGTATATGTTGGGCCAGGGAGTGGTGCACCCATGTAAACCCTGTAAATCAGGTGGCTAAGACAGGAGGATGGCAAGTTCAAGGCCAGGTCCAGTAAATTAGCAAAAGCCTGGCCCAAAATAAAAAATAAAAAGACTGGGGATGTAGCTCACTGGTAAAGCACCCCTAGGTTTGATTTCAAGCACTAAATTAATAAATAAATAAGTTGGGGTATTGGCCTTTTCTGTTTCAGTTTTTACTTTTGCCAAAATTATATCTTGCAATTGACTCACTTTTTCAGGTCCTGTCCCTTTAAGTTAACATATTCATGCAAATCAATGTCTTTCTCTTCAGCACATTTTAATAGTCAGTATATAGTGATATCACATTAAATGCACATTTGACTTACCTAAATTCAAAAACATATTTTGGAAGGAAGGAAGGGAGAGAGGGAGGGAGGGGCATAACCACCATTTGTAATCAACTCCATCCCTTGTTCTTAGCTATATGATTTGACCTAATACTTGAGGAAAAAACAGGTTACACTAGAAATAGACATTATACACAAATCCTTGTGTTCTGTTAACAAGTCATTAGTTGATCCTGAAGGGAAATTTCTGATTACTCAATATGTGGTTAACAGAGGTCAGATAACACTAAATCAAACATATTTGGAACCTAACCCCAATAAAAATCCAATTTCACTGTATTTTTAGGACAAAGAATGAAATAATAAATATTAACATCTATTCAACACTTACTATGAGCCAAACACAACTATAGGAGCTTCAAATACATCATTCTGTCTAAAGTTCATAAAATTTTGTGAGACAATTGCATCTCCAATTAACCACTGAAGAAACTGAGACATAGGGACACCTTCAAAACGTGGAACTTTCACTGTATTTTAATAAAATGTTGTTCCATTGCAATTCTCTAATGATTACTGGTATTGACATATTTTTATATCACTAGGACTCTGTTTACCCCCTGAAACTCTAATGTAAATACCACCCCTGTGTGAACATCTCCTCCTGCTCCAATGGCCCTTCTCCCAGAGAGATGTACACTGGGAAAGCCTGAACTGGTGTCCCAGTTTTCAATGTGCTCAGTAACAACGTGACAATGAAAGACAGGAGTGCAGGCATCCACGTGTTCCGAAAATGAGGCCTAAATGCGGCACTTCAGAGTGGGATGGAAAAGGTTTGATTAGCCTGCCCTCTTCTCACTCTTCTGTGTGCAGTCCAAAATAAAGACAAAAGAGAAGTCTAAGATGAAAGGATGAAATAAAATAAAACCACAGGCTGCCTTAGTTCTCAAAGATATGTTCCAATTTTTAAAATACCGTATGAGGCTCTACTTGAACACCTGATAAAGGTTCACTGGAAAATTGGTCATTTAAGTTAGGGAAAAAGCTTTTGTTTTTGGTGCCACATGCAGCCAGGTCACTGGTCAAATAAGTTAAGCACATTATTGTCTGCTCTTTATAAATCATTGTTGAATGTTGGCATGACTATTTTGATCACCTAATTAATACCAACTGGAAATTCTGCTTTACAGAAATAAAATATTTGATGACCAAGGTAAAGTAATAAATGAAAACACAAGTGTTTTCTCTCCTTTCTTAATAGTAAAAGTAATTTTCTTTTCCTGTAGAGATAAATTAAACACCTGAATAACTGATATTTTATTATTTTATTATTAGAGATAAATTAAACACCTGAATAACTAATAAAAGGGAAACAACTGACTCTTCAAATGTATATTTACATATGTAAACCAAGCATCAAAATAGCCTTCCACTACGCAGTTCAAATGGCTATTTCTATATGGATACAAAGGCTGAATGCACGCTTAGCAGTAATAATACAGAATCTCCCAACACAGCAGATACAAAATCTATCATCGTGTCACCCAGGTTCGTGTCATTTTTCAAACACATCTATCATCAGAAACTGATTTGCCTCATACAATGCTAGTATAAATTTAATCCTCACAGGAAATAAATTACAAAACCATGTAGACACTATCCAAAGGCTCGACCCCAATTTTATTTGTTTCCAATAAAGCCTTTTGTATATACCCTACATGTATCTGTTCAAAAACAAAGTCAGTACTGTACCTGGTTATTTCTTCTTTCAGTTTACATGGATCTTCAGCATAGAACTTAATACCAAAATACAAAGTATATGGAGGTCCAGCTAAAATAAGAAATAGAAATTAACTACGGTTCATTTTATAGCCAAAGTAGCATTATAATTTTACATAGCTACTAAGAATTTGACATAAGAAAACAAAATGGAAAAAGCAGAGTTCAGAACTATCAACAGTAGGAGCTCAACTATGCATGAATGCGTATGTATATATGTGTGTATGTGTCCACAAGCAAACATAGACAACATGCTGGGTCAAATACACAAGAATGTCACTGTTTCTTTTATCTGGTTAGCAAGGTTGTACACAATTTTTATTATTTCTATTTTCTCATTATTCATAATTTCTAATATATATAGTTTTTCATAACAAAAAAGGATATTGATAAACAAAATAAATTATTTAGAAAACCATCCAAAATTTTTTTTCAACTTCTCTACAAAAAACTGGAAACAAACTCTCAGCAGTAGGCGGACAATTTAAGTCAACCCAACCACAGCACATACACATGATCTCAAGCAACTACTCAAACTGACAGGGAGTTCTTTACATGCTGATGTGGAAAAGATCACCAATCTACATTCCTGGGTGCAAAAATATGGTCCTTTTTGAGGAAAAGTAAAGTATTAGTTAATACATGTGTTTTTTTTTCCTGGGAAAATACATAAGAAATTATAATCAGTGGCAAATTTTGGAAGATGAGATTAGAAACTTTCTACTTTTAAACTGATTAGTTAGAATTTTCTTAATTATCAGTGGGGGCTATGTCATAGGATTCAGGACAATAATTGTTTAACTCTTAAATTCTTGTGAATGTAAAAATATATTCTTACATGTGTAAGAGACATTTCTTGTCTCATGCATTTAACACACACAGAAAAATTAAGTCTACAAACAAAAAATAATCAGAAACAAAGCCTGGAATTGTACATACACATGCAAATATAAAATAAGTAATCAAACACTCACATTGTGCAGAAGGACCAAGGTCCCTTGGGTGCCAACCACAATATATTATGTTTTTACTAGAAATATTTCTGTGTCATAAGGTATAAATCGAATGTGCACTATTTTCAAAACTGCATATTTTCAAGCTGTTCTCTAACTAAATCTAATGTGCTTTATTTTAAGAAAGGTTTTTTTGCTTGGTGCACCAACTGATGGTCACAGTTGCAATCTTTTTCTTCAACAAAAGGGCTCCCACACAAACAAATAAGAAAAGATGTCAAGCATACATCCCAGTAAGGCTGTCATTCTGAATAACTGACAATAAGCCTGGTCTTTCTATTTTCATTTTTAACTGTGTAAATAAAATGAAAAATTTAGAAACTGGCAAAAAATCAATCAGAACAAGTAACAAAGACATGTTTATAATATGCAAACTATGTTATTTATTATTATCACACACACGCATGTTTATGTTTGTAATAACCCATAGGCCTGTTCAAGTATACAGATGACAATCAAGGCCAGGGTCTCTCCCCTCATCTGTGTCTTCCTGAGGAAGGTACTTTTTATGGTGATATTTTTTGAAAGCAAAATTTTTAAAACTTTGCTCTAATTTTTTATCCTTAGAGTTGATTATAAGTTCTTAAAATTACTGATGTTTATATGTTTTAATGTTTACTTAAGCACTATGTGTTTCCGACAAATAACACCTCTACCCCTAAACATAGATGTCAGGGAGGCAAGACTATTAAATATTTAGAAGAACCAGGAAGTCCACCCTTGGCTGCTCTGTCTATGTCAATCAAGCTCTGTGTTCCTGAGCAGATGGGCCTGCTTGTGCCCACAGGCAGCTGGGGTGGGCACCTAGGGGGCGGGGAGGCGCACAGATGCTGCCGAGACAGTGCACAAAGGGAAGAGGCCTTCTCCACACCACAGAGCTGCTTTCATTCTGTGGCACATGACAGATTACACTCTATTCACCAAGCACAGCTATTTGAAATGTGTTCAATAATGAGCAGTTAAGCAGAACTTGGAAAAATACACAACAAAAACCAGTTTGACTTAATATTCTTAAAGGACTTTTGGCCCAAATAAGCCCACCATTCCCCACTCAAAAAGCCCCACATGAAGTGCCTTGTGTTCTAAATTAAGGCATCATTACTTTGAATTGAATTTGGTAATGTACAAAAATGTTTCATAAACACTTCATTCTCCACAACCACCTGGTAACAGATGCTGAGGAGTTCAGCAATTTGCCTTACACCATAGTTTGCAAGTATTCAGTGTTCAGTGCTGTTTCGGCACTGTTCTACGCATCCTCTTAGGGAAACCAAACTTCTAAATCCTTTAGTGTGAGAAAATATTCTCATATACATCACTGTTTGGTAGAGCAATTAAAGGGTAAGGAAATGTTCATTTTGGAACAAGACTATGGCTAGCCATATATTTTTTGGCTTCCTATTCTAAGACTAACTGCAAAAATCAGGTGCTAGTGAAGCAAACAGCTTAATTATTATCTTAAATCCATGTCATTCCATACACTCAACATTAAAGAAACTCTGCAATATGAAATGAATATTAGTTTTCTTTAGCCAAAATGTCAGGAGCCAGAAACTGGAATCCCCTAACCTACAATTCGTAAAGACTAATTTCAAGGCTTTTTATGACTTACCCACAAGAATCTTGGTGACTAGCTAATGTTCTGTTATTTTTATGGATGTTCCTCCTGACTATCCTATTGGAGATTTGAGAGCCATTTTCCTTCAATAAGTATCAAAGTAGTTTCATGGAATTATATGTAAGTATTCTTCAGTGATATCATATTTCTTCAATTGTAACAGAGTTTCATTCTTACTGCATATCCAACTTTTAACAGTATTAATATCTTCAGGACAAAAATTACTTTTTACTGTGATATTTAAAGAAATATTTTCTATCATGTAAATGGACATTTACAATGTGCCAAAGAACACTTAATAATGAAACTTAAAATAATTTCAATGTTTTTCTTTATAACCTCAATGAAAATCTCAACCTCCTCCTTATAAAAGAAATCTGCATGTTTATTTTCAAATAATCATTCCTGAAATTTTTCTAATTTTCCAATTGGAATTTTAAAAATTGGTTCAAATGGGCTGGAGCTATAATTTGTAAACTCTGGTGGCTCCTTCTACGATGGCGGAAAAGTAGAGAAACAAAAATGATGCTGATGTTGAGAGAATCAGGACTTTTTTTGCGGGGGGGGGGGGGGGAGGTCTGCAGTTCCTGGCATCCAATTCATCTCCAAGGCCTATCTGTGTTCCTACTGGGATCTGTGAACCATATGCAACCAATGGGGAAAGAGTACAGATGAAAAGTACAGACTTGGAATGGGGTCATAAGGCCAAAGAACCCAGTAGGTTCTGAGGGGCAACAATTCACACATTTAAACCAAATGTTCCAATGGGTACAGAGCTTCAGCATGGGAAGATGAAGAAAGTTTAGAGAGACAGCGCTGACGGCTGCACAACAATGTGAATGCACTTACTGCCACTGCATTGTACATAAAAATGTTCAAAATTATATATTTTGTTATGCCTATTTTACAATTTAAAAAAATTTTAAAGGGCTATTCTGTTGTATACTTAAACAATCTGTGTGTGTTTATAAATACAAAATGAGCTATTGAAATTATATTAAGATTAAAGAATATATATCCTTATTTGTACTGAGTATCCTAGTAATATCCACATTGATAAATCCAAAAGCTAACCCCTGAAAATGGATTGTGTCTCTCTGAAGCCACAATAATTTTTCAGGTCACAAGGACACCCCTTAATTAAAACCACTCCATAACCTCTCATCTTGCTTTCAAAATCAATGCCTCTCTGCCTTTTCTATACTAAGGCCAAATTTTAACGACAAGCATATAGAAAAATCGCAGAAAAAAAATCGAGGGAAGATGTACCCCTAGGAGAAATTCAATACAGCATTAGGATCTACTCAGAGTCTGATTAAACTAAAATTGCAGACAGCTTAGCAATGCAACATGGGAATATCCCATTTCTATACTCTGGTACTTGAGCACTAGTACTAACCTCAACAGGACTTACACCCATTTCTGCACCCAACAAACCACAGACCTTACATCAAGCCACCCCCTCAACAAAGTTAAAATTAAATACCTACTGTTGATCAGTTCTTTGTGTTCGGCAAGGGTTTTTGCAGGATCCAGCCAATACTGTGTGGGGTAGAAAAGGGTAATTATAGAATTAGTTGCTTTTCATTGGCCTTTACTTCAAGAATATTTGCAAAATGCCATTTAAGTGACATTTAAATACTTGCTAAATAAAACACTTCATTTATCATATATGTACATGAACATACATGAGAGCTTTCTGCAACTGAAACATTAAAGGAAAAGAAAAATGATGCTGAGGTCAAGGGAGAGGCAGAGGAGAGAGGTAGAGCTCGCTGGGCCCTTGGCTGAATTATTATCTTAATTATAAAGCCAGTAAACCAAGATGCTTGCAAGTGGGTTTCTTACTACTATTCGTGGGGAAACAAAAGCCATGCAGAATGCCTTCCAAGTGTCTTTCCAAAGTCCCCATTGCAATCCCCTTAGAGTCATCCTCCTCCCCAAATGCCCCCAACCTCTTCACTTCCAGTCCTATCCCCTGCACGTACTGCTCTACGTGTTAAGAAAAAGCAAATTAAATCAAACCATCCTTAAAGATGCAGGAGAGCAGCTCTGTACAGTGGCTGAGGACCTGAATCCCAGAGCAGGAACATGGGGATGCCATTCAGGATCTCCTCATCATCACTATGTAGCAGGGACAAATGACTGGATATTCTGAACCTTCCTTACAGAGTTTCTACACTGATTCAATAAGTTACTTCACGGAAAGCCTTTAGAACAGCCCGGGGCTCACACTAAGTATATGTATCACATGCTAGGGATGATTATTATTAAGGTATAGGGTCATTTTTGATAATTGCTGTTAGCTGGTTTAAGGTACTTGCTTATTAATTCAAATTAATCTTTAATGAATTGAATTTCAAGCAGGAGTGGGAAAATTTTGGGTCCTGGGAAAAGGCTTTCCTTTAAATTTCACCTTTGTGATATAAGATCACTGAAAGAAGATTCAAGCCTCTAGCCTCATCTCTCCGTCTGCAGGGAGAAGCCACAGAAGCACAGATAAGGCACCGGGAGATCTCACATAAGCACAGAGGGAAAGATGCCAAGGGCTGCCCTGGAGGACCTACAGGGAAGCAGAGATGGAGCTTCTCCCCGCCCACACACACACACCGTTCTAGACAAATCCAAGAGGCCCTAAGGCCAAGCTGCCCCATTCCGTTTCCTCATGTTCCTGAAGGAAGAAAGGAAGCAGGAGCTGGCCCATCTAAGCTACCTCGTCCCCAGCACTCTTGGGCTTGCCCTGCTGAGAGCATTCACATCTCTCCTGGCACTCCTGCAGCAGGAATCAGGGGCTGCAAGTGAAGTCCAAGAGAGCCTGCCAGCCAGTTTCCTGTTTCCTTCCCCTTGGCTGAGGGAAGAAATGCCTTATATAACAGACAGAGTAATTATAAGTAATAGTTATAATATTTCATACAACCCCCTTGCCTTTTATCTCCACACTAAGTATGTGTCATACTCATTTGATTACATACTAAACTCTTTTTGTGCATACAATGTCTTCACTATCTGTCACTCATATGGTAGCTTCAGGTTTCCAAGTATTTTACAAAGGAAAGTAACCAACATACACAAGTGGAACAACTTAAAATACAATTCTCATTATTCTGGTATTGATCATTTCTCATTTCTTTAGAGGTCTACAAGCATTCATTTTTCCAACAGAAAAGATTTGAGGCAGAGGCTGTAATCAGTGAAGTGCTTCTGGATCCCACGATAACCGAAGATGTGACTTTGAAAAAAAAAAATAGCGATTCATAGGGAAACCGTGGCTCATCCAAGTAGACCAAAACCAATCCAAATGTTAAGCTGTGTGTTGGACACAGAGCATACCCATTCCTCTGTGTAAGAATTCTTCCCACAAAATGGAAACATTAGGTAGATGGACCGTTTCTTGTCATTCATGTTAAATAAAATGATTTGATTAATGCTATATTTCTCAAAGAGGGAGAAACCAAAGAAAACAAACATAAATTCCCACCAACACTTGCATTAAGCTTCTATTGCTGCATAATAAATGACTGCAAAGTTAGAGGCTTAAAACAACACCCATTTATCATCTCTGAGTTCTATAAGTCAGTGGGTCCCTTTGCTCCGGGTTTCACAAGGCTGAGATCAAAACCCCAGTGGGCTGGGGTCTGAGACGGTTATTGAGCTGGGGGACTTTTCCACAAGAGAAGCCCAGATGTCAAAGCACTTAGAATATGGATCTCAATTTTTGGTCTTACACATCACTTATATATGAGGACTCAAAAAGTGCTACAGCAAAAAAGGAAGAAAGGGGCGGGGCCTCTGCTCCAACCTTGTCTCTGTCTAATCTTGTCTTGAAATTAGTAATGAACAAATTGGAGGAAAGCTTTTTAATTTCTCTAATATCATCACTCCAACGTGACAAACTTTACAAATTTTTTTATGCATTTGTCTTTGGTAATAATTTTTTTAAAATTTGTAATTAAATCTAAACGGGTTCATCAAAACAAAAACTGTACATATAAGTGGGGTAATATATGATGTTTTAAAATGTGTATACATTCTATCATGTTTTTGTCATTTGTTTGTTTTATTTTCCTGTCTCCAGAGTGTTTGCCAATCAAAATTCAGCTAAAGAAAACAGAAAGGAAGCTCTTTAAGTGGAATAACAAAGACTCAATAACATATCTTAAAAATGTCACATTAATGGGGCTGGGTTGTAGCTCAGTGGTAGAGTGCTCACCTCGCATGTGGAGGGCACAGGGTTTGATCCTGAGCACTACATAAAAAATACAGTAAAGGCATTGTGTCCATCTACAACTAAAAAAAAAATTGTTTTTAAATGTCACATTAGTAATGATCTATACAATTCTAAAATAAATCACTCCCCATGAAAATGATTAAATTTATGAGGTAAACATCATATTAAGCAAAATAAGCCAAATTCAGAAAATCAAGGTTTGCATGTTTTCTCTGGTATTTGAAAGGCTAGAAAAGTGGGGGAGGGTATCTTATAAAAATCCAAAGGAGACCAGTGGAGGAAAGGGACCAGTGAGAGAGAAAGGGGAAATTCTAGGGAATGATATTGACCAAATTATATTCTTAAATTGTGTGGCTATATGAATATGTAACAATGAATCCCACCATTGTGTATAATTATAATGCACCAATAAGAAATATGGAAAATAATTCACAAAGCAAAAAAATGTAATGAAGATCCTGAGATGAGTTAGAAATCATAATTCTGCAGCAAGAAAAAGAAGAGACAAGATTCAAAGGCCATTCAATCAACTCACTGCACATTAGATATGCTAAGCATTAATCCAGAGCTTGCCATACACAAATGGTATTTGATCAAAATGGAAACCAGGGGTTACAGAGGTCAGACAATGATAAATGCTCCAGAACACAAATAATAAACACAACCTACCAGGTTTCATAAGCCAACATCTTGAAATGCAAAACCCACGTATGTTCAACCAAGGGAAAGATATGACCTTGGAACCAAAGCGGCCACACTATGACAGCACTTGTCACCACTCATTATCAACAAGCAATCAAACATAGCACATGTCAGATTACAATGAGACACATCGGGATGCTGCTCTGTAATCTAAGAGGAAAAAGGGCTCAAGAATTTGCCAATGAAAACAGCACCCCACTTTTAAGAGCTACATCCAGAATACTGGGCACAAAGTGCCAATATTCTAGAGGCAGGCTCTAATCCTGGGGTGTCCTTTATTTATTCATTTAACATATATAGACAATCCCTATACTTGTTCTTTATACATCACATCAGACACTGTCCTGGGGAGCACAAGAACACAAAAAGATGAACAATACCCGTCCCTAACATCACGGCACTTATAGCATAGCAGGAGATGCATAGACATATAATTATAATATAAGGTAGTTAAGTGAGATAATAATGTGTATATGACATATAATGCAAGATAATAAAATAATATACAAAGAAAATCAACTCTGCAGGGTAGGTTACGAAGGCTTTGCTGAACAGAAAACCACTAAATAGTGTGTTTGTGGAGGAAAAAAACCCTTCCTCAAAATAAATAGGGGAGAAAAGAACCTTATTTTGTAAGAAATGTGTCTATCAGCTCAACTGCTCTTAAAGCAAATGGGTCCATTTTTTAAGTGACAACATCTAAATGTAATACTCCACATCCTCTGCAAACAAAATCAGTGCTGCCCAAATAGCTAACAAATACTCAGCTTAAAAAAAAAAAATCAACATTCATGGAGAATGCTGTGGTTTGACTCTGATTTGTCTCCTCCAAAATTCATATTGCAACTTGGTTCCCAATGTAATGATACTGAGAAGGGATAAATTCTTTAAGAGGTGATTAGGTCACGGGGGGCACTGTCCTCATAAATGGATTAATGCTGTTCTCCAGGGACTGGATTATTTACCACAAGAGTGGGTTGTTAAGACCATCCCTTCTGCTTTGTCTTTTCTTCTCACGTCCACCTGCCCACCATGTTTTAACATACACAAGGCCCCCACCAGATGTAGCTGCCCAATTTTGGACTTTTAGTTTCTAGAAGTATGAGCCAAAATAAACCTCTATCCTTTATAAATTAACCAGTCTCAGGTATTCAATTATAGCAACAAAAATAGACTAAGAGAACTTCCAGAAAGAAAAATCACCTATCCATACTTTCCACCTGCCCAGGGTGAAAGGAAAGAGAAGCAGCAATCCAGCTGTAACAACGTGGTACTGGCCACACTCCTGTGTGGCTTTTCTGAATGGTACTTGGGTGCACAGCTGTCTTATCTGTCCAGGTGAGTATGAGGAGAAACACATGTATTCATATTGTCTCTCTCAACATTCAACCTGTTCATTCTCTAGGAAAATCACTTTTCCCCTTGACACTGCCCTCCATCTGAAACTTACATCCTGTTGTTTGTAGTTCACACATTGCATGAGAATCTATTTTGTAGGAAGATAACAATCAACCAAGACAGACCTGGGTCTCTCATGCGTACTTCATATAGTCTGCTACCAACATAGGAGAGAGTTAATACACCATCTCCCAAACACTCAGTCACTAAGGAGTCAGGAGCACAATCCTCTCTGGCTCTTATTCTTTCCCAGGATGGGAGAGGCAAGCAGTTAGGTAACCTTACTGCATCAGTCCTGTCAATTTTAATAACAGCACTGATGTAACCTGGAGAGAAATGACAGGCCCTTCGGACAATGACAGTCTTGGCTAAACTGCCCTGGGCTTCCTTCATTCACCTTGGCTGATAATGTCTCAATTTCATCAATTTCCTAGGTAACAGTCTCAGAATTAGATCTTTAAACACTAATGCTGTCCAGTAAATCAATAGCCTAACCTTGAAAAGATATGTATTAAATCCAGGGTACAACCTCCCATTTTCCAACTGTTCTTTTAGAGTCCCCTAGAGTTCTAAAAGTAGAATAAATCCTCCAAAGTCTTAAGTAGAAAACAGACAGAATAAAATAATAAAAGCCTTGCTGCATCTTATTTCACACTGGGTATAATACTGATTCTCCTTTAGAAAAATCTAAGAATGCTACATTTATATTTAATAATATTTTCTGTAAGCCAAAGAAAAGGCCTTAAAACACACTGTAGGTTTTTTGTTTGTTTGTTTTGTTTTGTTTTTACAATATAGCAAAACAACCTCTTGATCTGGGGAGTAAAAATAGAGATGGTCATTTGTCAGGGACTAGAGCACAAAGATTTCAAAAAATGACAAAACAGGTCTCTCTTGGGAGTTTAAAGACTTCATATAATTCCAGGATTGTGATGACAGCTATTTGTGCTTTTCCCAGCCCTCCTGTAAAGAGCTCCCAGGTCCTCTAAGCAACATTAACAGGATGTGGTCTTAATTTGCTCCATGCTATGAATCACAAAAGCCTAAGGACCGCCAGTAAAACCACCATAACCAAACTCTCTCAGTAGAGAAGAAAACCAAGGGCCTGTTGTTGGAAGCAGAGGAAATTGTAACTGGGCACCATTTTTCAGCAAAAGTGAACTGCAATGAGTCACCATAGGCCTCTGGACTGTGGCACCACTCTTAGGGCTAAAGAAATAACAAGAGCAATGACTAATATTAAATTACCTGTGCCAGGCACTATTGAAGATTTCACATTTATTTCTTGTTTAATCCTCTTAATATCTTGATGATGCAGAAACTATTAAATTACCACTTAAAATGAAGAAATAAACACTGAGTAAACAATTTGCCCCAAAGTATAGAAAAACATCCACAGAACTGAATTCCTTTCAACTTATGCCCAGGCCAAGGTATTCTAGATTACTATCTGAACCACAATGCATAACTTTAATTTCAAATTATCATTCTCAACTACCAATTCTTCCTTCCCAGCTTCTTTTCTCTAGTATTCCAACTCCCCGAGGACATCCGATTCAGTGATCCTACTAGTGTTTCATTGTTCCTCCAGTTGCCCCCCACCCGTGCCACGACCTCCCTCATTTATCCATTGTAATCATTCACTTGCAGTTGTCCTCATTTCCCTTGCACTTCCTTTCCTCCACGATGTCTATGAGGACAGGGAGAGACCACACATGGTTAACTTAAACTCCCTCCCTTTCCTGTGCAGGAACCCAAGGGCTACACACAACTGAAAGCTCAATCATTCACTCATCAATAATCCAAGGGAACCCTTGGAATCACCCAGAATTCTACTATGTTGTACCACCTTACTTGCCTAAATAACTCCTTGATACTTTCTCCTCTGTTCTTAAACCTCCAGCATCTCACTCTCAGCTGAAGATCTCAGTTATTTCACTGAGGACAGGCCTATGCATTCTCAGCCACACACCAATCTGCCTGCCTCTGTGCTGTGTCCTGTCTTCTCTCACACTACTGTGGAGGAACAGTCCATGCTCCAATTAAGTACATCCAATTATCTGCTCATTCTCGTACCACTACCGTTTCCCTTTCTGAAAAATCATTCTTGGCTGAATTCATGCCTTTTTCCAAAATAAAAAAACTTTCTTTTTTTTTTTTTTTTTTTTGGTACTGGGGATTGAACCCAGAAGGGCTTCCATTGAACCACATCCCCAACCCTTTTAATTTGGAGAAAGGGTTTTACTAAGTTGCTGAGGCTGGCCTCGATCTTGTGATCCTCTAGCCTCAACCTCCCAAGTTGCTGGGATAACTGCATGGGCCATGGCACCTGGTCAAAATAAAAAGCTTTCTGATTCCTATATCTTCCCATTTTATTTCCACATTTTAAAAGGAATATCTGGAAAACAAAAGTTGTTTTATGTTATCTCTCATTTTCTCCTGAATTCACTTTAACACAGGTTGAGTATCCCTTATCCAAAATGCATTTTTTTCAGGTTTTCTAATGCTCCATATAGATAATGAAAGATCTTGAGAATGGGACCCAGGTCTAAAATAAAATCCATTTATGTTTTATACACATTTTATATACATATAGATAATTTAATACAATAGTTTTGTGCATATAACAGAGTATGTGCACATTGAACCTTCAGAAAGTAAAGGTGTCACTAGTGCCACCACCCATGTGAACAACCCCTGGATGTCTGGCATCTCCATCATTCCCCATCCTGAGTTTATATGTTATCAATAAACAATCATTTCTCATACTTATTTATAAATAATTGACAGCCAACAATATTATGCTTCATTAATAGAGTGAAAAATTAATGTGCTCGTGGTAACCAAACAGCACAGGAGCATCACCAGAATATTGCAATGACCCTCTTGTTGTTTAATGACAGAAACAGTGTTCACCCTCTTACCTAAATGTATGTTACACGCTTCAAGGCAGCCCTTCCCCTTGCTTCTCCCTCTTACTTCACTGCCCATACTTTCACCACCACCTTAGCTAGTTGTTCTTCGTCTCCTAACCAGGAAAGGCCAGACTGCCCAGGCTCACACTTCACACTGAAGCCCAAAGCTGTGAACACCAGTTATATACTGACAACTACCAGATTTAGAGCCAAACCAGAATCTTCCCCTAAATCCAACTATTTATTTGACATCTCCAATTAGATGTCAATTAGAATCTTAAATCTTGTATGTCCAAAAGGGTATGTATGATTCCACTTCCCCCCAAAAAAACAAATCAATGAAAAAAAAAAAACAAAACCTTGTTCTCCTGCCATCTTCCCCATCCAAGTAAATGGTACAAAACTCTTCTGTTAGCTCTGAGCATCCATCTGCAAATCCTGTTGGTTCTATGTTCAAAACAGAAACAATCTGAAAAATTCTCTCAGATCCCGTGTCAAGCAGCCATTGCCTTCACCTATATTTCTTAAACTCCTTTAATGGTATCCTTGTTTCTACCTTTGCTGTTAGAGGAATTCTTTTAAAGCATGAATCAGATCTGTTTACTTTTCAGGCCAATATCCTCTATTAGTTTCCTTATGGTCAAATTCCCTTTGTTGATCGAAAAGGCCTGTGATTTGACCCCACTCCCTTCACTTTCCACTCAATGTTTTTTGGATGAGGCACCAAGAAGAACCTTAAGGAGAGTATCAGCAGAAGCCGGAGGGCTCTGAAGGAGGCTCTCTGCAAAGGCTTAAAGAAAAGCAAAGAGAAAGCTACTGGAAGCAGGAAGAAAGGGAACCTTATGGAGGGGCAGAAAGTTTAGAGATGCTGTTGCCAGTGGCAACATGGAAAATAAAAAATGTACCTAATGGACTGGATGATCCAGATAAGGAGATTTCCAAGCAGACTGGTGAATGTGCCGATTGGCTTCATTTTGCTGCCTATAATGAAATGCAAGAGAGAGATAAGCTTTAAAAAAATGTTAAAATATAAAAGAGCCAGGACTTACTGGGTTTGGAAATAAACTTTCTCATTTTTTGTTTTATCAGAAGGCAAATGGTGTTATAATTAAGACATGGCTTCCAGGCAAAGATTGAATCCAGTATGCTGTCAGCAAAACTTGAGGCAATGGTTAAAAAAAAAAAAAAAAACTTTTTGAAATGCTCAAAAAGATTTAATATGATGTCTCATAGACCCTTTCAAAATAACAAAAAAGTTCCCCTAAAAATCCTAAGGGCTTTTTTCCTCAATAGTCTTATAGGGAATCCAAGGTATATAAAAGAGTTTATTGCAAAGCAATTTGTGTTTCCTTTGTTAACAAAGTAGATTAAAAATTGATTCATAAGAAATCCACAGTTTTTTAAGAGAATTTTCCAGCTTGGGCTGGGAGGGAAAAAAAACAGACATTACAGACTGAAAAGAAACGAGAAACCTCTGAACTCCCCACTCTTCATTGGCAAAAAGCAGAATGAAAAATAAAGAAAAGTCAGTAAATAGAACCAAGAGGCCCAAGTGCAGGGCCAGGCATCACAATGAAACAAATTCTAGCCAGTAAGACCAAGCCCTAATCAAAGAAATGGCTACATGAGTCTGGATAAATTTCCAAACTCAAATTATGCAAATATCATTTGTCAACTTAAAAAAACTAAACTATAAAAAAACTAAAACAACTCCATTAGTTAGTTAGAAATGTTTGTGCCAGGTATCCTATGCATATCACCAGTATTGCTGCTTGTGAAGTAGAGCCATTCTGCTTTCTCACTGTCTTAATTCACAATTCAAGAGGAACTGTACTCAAGGAGTTGGAGTTGAACTTAAAAGTACCCAGAGTCTTATTTGATGAGATTCTAGACTTCAAGTGTGAATCCAATGTCATAATAAAGAAGATGATGGGCGGCATGAGTGCATTTTATGTGTCAGAAGAATACAAATATTTTTTGACCAGAGAAAAGACTCTCATGCTTTAAAACATGTCTTCATAACTGTTGATACTACTCCTATCAAAAGGTGTAATGTAATATTTCCTCTCATTACATGCGGGCTGACCTATTTCAAAGCAACAGAAGTAACACTGTCTGACTCTTGAGACTTGATTCATAAAAGGTGATACTGATAGGTAACAGACTTGAGTAGTGGGAACACGAGGTTAAGGGATAATTCTACAAACTGAGATTACTGTGCTCACCCCTACACGCTTTCTTTTAAAAAGCAATTTACTGGAGACCATTCTGACCCTGCCTGGCTTAAGTCAATAGGATATGCTACACTTCTCAGCAAGCAACCTATTATCTGCAGGAGAAATGTAGACCCAAAGACTCCTACCTGTCGATAAGAACACAAGTCACCCTGAAAGGGGGTACTTTCGTGACCTTTACACAGATTCCAGGATGCAGGGAGATAGGATAATTAGAAGCAAAGTCCCCTAACCATAAAATATGTAGGAACAATTCCAATTAGAACCTGTCAGTGTAGGCCAAGGTGACCCAGAGGATCTTTAGCATGTCATTATAACAGTAAAATCTCCCCTCCATGGGGTAAGACCATAGCAGCCAGAACTTGAAAGTCTAATGCAATCCTGCTATCAGTCAGAAGAGATGGATGTGGTGGGACACTCTGGAATCTTCCCTGGGACCCTCAATAAAACTTGAGGGCCAGAGAGGCACGCACTATCCCTTTACTCTCTGAGAGGACCCATTCTCTCTCCTGAGAATGTCTCCTTTTCACTTCTCTTTTAATAAACTTATGCCTGCTATTATGTGCACCTTCTCTGAAATCTTTCTTCCATGGTCACAAAAACTGGTGCCCAGGACATCTGCAGTTGCTCCAGCTCTGTGGATAGCCTTGCTCTACAACAATACAGCTTTTGTCCTGCTATCCATCCTTCATTCCCTCTTCTTCTGGATGCTTGCCCTTGAAAACCAACCAGTATGTTGTGAGGAAGCCAAGCAACAACATGGGAAGTCCACACGTCCTGAAACTGTAGAAATTAAATACGTGTTCTAGTAGCTGAAAGTGAATGCAGTTGTAGCTAGCCAAGAGAGGAGCCAGGCCAACCCTCAGGATTATAAAGCCAGTGGGGCCTAGACCTTCTCCTCAGCACCACACCACAGGGTTGTGCCAAACTCCAGAGTGCACAAATTAGATGGTTAGAACAGGGGCACATGGAAGTCTCACCCCTTTTCTTCTGTATTTACATGGGTCTTTCTCCTTCAATGACTGTCTAGTTTCAGGACTTCAAAAACCAAGGGACTACTACTGCGACTCTAGCCTTCTGAGAGTCCAACTATTCATCTTGCCTCTCCACTTCAATGGATTTTAACATATTCAGAACTGTTGACTCCCAGTTCCAAAAAACAGCTCCTCAGTCCAATCTTAACCTTTCATACTTAAAATTTCCAACAGATTCCATATAAATAGGCTGCTGGGCCCATGAAATGTGCTCCTATAATAATCAAAAAAACACTGAGAATCATTAACTCTAAAACCACTGCTTTCTCATAAGCTATCCATCAATCAACTGTCTGAAATTCTATCCTTTGTAGTTCACTCTGATTTAATCAGGAAGGACAGTCCAATTTATAAAATGTTAATGATAAAGAACTCAGACATTGGGTTGGGGTTGTGGCTCAGTGGTAGAGCACTTGCCTAGCATGTGCAAGGCCCTGGGTTCTATCCTCAGCACCACATAAAAATAAATAAATAAAGATATTGTGTCCAACTAAAAATAAAAATAAAAATAACTCAGGCATATTCCTTTCATATATTTATACAAAGAAGAAGAAGCCAGTCACAGAAATTTCTCAAGCACCTATTTTATTGACAAGAAAAATACTTATAATACTTGCACACCATGTTTTATATATAAATATATTAACGTATGCATACATATTGATTTTTCCACCAATCCTGATAGTTCTGTTTTAAAGAATTTTGTACCTTTATCATTTTCAAGTGTTCATCTATTTAATCTAGCTTTGGTGAAAAAAGGCACTGGGTACCATTAATGAAGAAGGAACTTTCTACTTAAGATAGAATTCAGTTCTTCACACTCCTTAATCTGGAAAGCAACACATTTATGAAAACTATAGGATAAAATATTTTATTATAAAAAATCCATGGAAGATGCCCCAGTTCCTGTGATCAAACATCTGAGAAGGGAAAGGGAAAAAAAAAAACTATAAAAAGACTAAGCTCAAGGTAATTCGTACAGTTCTCTTGACAATTCTAGGTTTTTCAAGAGCATTTCTGAATCCATGTCAAAATTATCATATACAATAAAGAAACTAAAAATCAGTCAAAGCATGCTCTCCTATTCCCAGGTGCTACAGTGAGGAAAGTAGGCAATGCACCTAGGGGCTCAGTTTTGCAGGTGCTGCTTGGCAGGGTCCCCCAGTATTCTTTCAAGCATGTGAGCTCCTAACTTCTCATGACACTTCACCTGACTGTGCTCAGGATAGAGAAGACCTTTTCTAAATAGAAATGTTCCAGAAAAACACCATCTCTTTCTTTCTTACCAGACACTATTTGTCTAGTCTAGAGAAGTAGAAACATTTACCCTTTTATTACAAGCACTATTTATTATAAGCAAATTTTTAAAATCATGGATGCCCAGCATAGTGATTCATGCATGTAATCCCAGTGATTTCAGAATCTTAGGTAGGTGGATCCCAAGTTCGAGGCCAGCCTCAGCATGTTAGTGACACCCTCAGCAACTTAGCAAGATCCTGTCTCAAAAAAGAATTTAAAAAAAATTTTTAAAAACAGAACTGGGGTTGTAGCTCAGTGGTAAAGCACCCCTGGGTTCAATGTCCAGTACAATCAATCAATTAATTAATCAATAAAGCATAGGCTCTACAACCATACACCTACTGGTGACATTTCCTGGACTCAAATCCTCATATAACGTTTTCTATTACACACTATGCTACCCTACCTCTTTCTAGACAAAAATGCTCTTAACAGCACCCAGTAGCTGCCAGAATATTATAATACCACATATAATTCCTTATGATCCCATCAACTTCTTAGCTAACTTCTCAACATATCAGTAATGCTTCTTCTATTCTTTTTCTAAATTTTTTTATTTTTTAAAGCTTTATTTTATTTATTTTATATGGTGCTGAGAATCAAACCTCACACGTGCAAGGCAAGCACTCTGCCACTAAGCTACAGCCCCAGCCCCTCTTTAAAAAAAAAAAAAAAAAAAAAAACAGGTGAAATCTGCTAAAAGTGAACAAATTCCAAAACATGGTTACAAGGCTCTTCAAAGTGTGCAGTGAACAACTGTTCATTACTGAAAGTAAACAACAGAAGAGGTCTTTCATAATAAGGTGACAACTTCAACTGCAGAAAAGGAGGGAGCACAGACATGGAGGCAGGGAGCGCTGTTGTCAAGGCCCTCACCACCAACCAGCCTGCCCACACAGTCCAGGGACGTTCTTTCCTTCAGTAACAGTATAGATCATTTACTATGCAGTGATATTGTTTTAACAGGCAAATACAAGGTGGTATTTGCAAGTGAAAGAAGAGGGCCCAAAGCATTTCTGGGGGTGGTGGAAGAAAGCTTTGAGGAGGAGACATTAGAGATACTAATGGATGGTAAGAGAAACAGGATTCAACCAGGCAAAACTGAGAGAGAAAGAGAACAAGAGTGTTTCATCACAGAAGCAGCAGATGCAACACTCTGAGATATAACGGTACAGATCAGAAGCTGCAGGTGGTACAGAGTAGCTACAAGGTACCTGGAGTGGGGGTTTTAGGTGGGGGACTGCAGAATCACATTGGAAGAAAAAGAGCTCAAGATAACCAAGGGCTCTATATCTTGAAGGACCTTGTAAACTATGTTTTGGAGTTTGTATTTTCCTGCAAGGGAGCCTTTAAAGGATTTTAAGCCACAGAGGAGACACCATCAAGGATGCCTTTCTGAGAGAAAACTGCAAATGAGGTAGGGAAAACCTACTGGAGGTAGCAAGATCAAAGACGAGAAGTCCTGTCATAAGCTTTTACAGAAATCCAAGCTAATCTGCTAGTACCTTAACTAAAATTGAAGTTTGTAGACTGATTCTGGAGAGGTTGGCAGGAGACCATAAGAACCCTAAATTGTGTTTACAACCAGTCATGCCAGTTTAGCTATTGACAGTATCCATTTCCACTTCCTAAAGTATCATTTGGTGGCAGGTGAGCCATGAGGGGAGCGGAGCTCATCAGCTGGAAATGAACTAGCTCCTGCCATTAGGTGGATGGTGGTGGCATTCACTATGCTGTTCAAACAAAGGTATGGACACCTTAAGAATGCATACATGAGGACTTCCCAGGAAATATCCAGGCAACAGAGAGTTTCAAAGAGCTTAATTCCCAGATCCTCAGCTTCCCTATATACTACTTACTAAAACTGGTCTATCAAGAATAGACCTAAAATTTGGAGGAAAGAAGATGACTACCTTGTGTTTGAGGCACCTGAGAGATTACCAAAAATAATTTTCTTTTATTAGTCCTCTTTTCCCATTGCACTACCTTTTCAAAGGCCTTCTTTCCCATTTAATAAAATGGCAGACCACCTGCCATGGCCCATCACCCCACTGTGAGGAAAATCATAGGCACACTTATAAGTATTGGGGTTAACAAAGATGGCTTTAATAAAGACTCCATAAGCCAGAAGAGACAGCTTTATATCATTCCCCACTTTATACATATTTCTGGCAAAGATAAGGCAAAGTATTAGATGCCTGGTATTTTGGCACATAGCTTGGGTATTCTGAAATCAGATTTATTAGAGTACAGCAGCAGAAGGAGTGATGTTGGTTTAATGATTTTTCAACTTTCATCCTCTTGCTATGATAAAAATATGCCTGGCTCGTGAGGAAGAGTCCCATAAGAATAAAACAAATCAAAGCCTCGGAAAGACTTCACTGAAGGCAGATCTGTCTCCTCTAGGTGACAAAAGCCTTTGCCTTATCTATCCATCTTAGGAAAAGAGCTCCAAGTGCAATACTTCTCACAGAACCAAGTTAACATTTTTATTTAAATAGACAAATGACAGAAAGCAAGCTGATTTGGCTGAGGGGTTTAATGATGACTGACTTTGCCAAAGAGTTGTATGTTGGACATTTTCCATAAACCAAATTAACTAAGTCTGCAGCTCCAAGATTCTAAAGCATATATAAAGTACATAATTGCATAAAGTATATGATTTTGACAAATGCATCTTATCAAAAATCTTGTATTGGCAAATGTAGGTTGAAACTAACAATTTTTAGACACACACTGGAGACAGCAATACACCCATCTCTGAAACTAACAATTTTTAATTTTCCTAATTACTAATAACTATACTGGGATAAAATCAGGTGCCTCTACATAAAAGAGAAAATAACATACTTAATAATATTTTGATAATTCTTAATAAACATTTTTAAACACATTTCCCATAAATCATGGAGTTGATTATTATAATGTTAACAAATTAAATCAGGTGGTTTTTAATTCATTGCTTTCAAGTAAATTGAAGGACACCCCAACTGGGTGGTCTGAAAAAAATCTCTGTTCTCAGGAACATAACAAACAGTAGCTTTGGAGGAAAGAAGATGACTACCTTGTGTTTGAGGTACCTGAGAGATTACCAAAAATAATTTTAGATGACAGATCACTCTGCAATTTTTGACATATAATACAGAAGAAGTTTAAGAAATTGAGTGATCTTCCCTTATTGAAACTCCTTTTTCTTCTAAAATAAAAAGGTTACTCAGTGCTAATATCTATAAAAAACAAAAATAGGCATAAAATTATGGCTGAGCCTTATCTCACTCCAAGAACATATTATAATCGGCCTGGGGTATATGGATTCACTGAAAAAAAAAAGGCCCATTTGTATAATTAAAGATACATTTCCAATAAATACTTTTATGTTTAATAATTATTAAAATGCATAATACTTTGCTGTTTTAATTAATTACACAGTGACAATCATGGTGATAACTACCCACAGGCAACAATAACAATTAGGGCCTTAAGGTCTCTGGAAATAAACTTGTAAAATTTCTATTTATATGTATAATATTTTTATGGGGAAACATCTTATTAATAAAAATATAAGAGAAAATTTTATGGAGAACATGGAATCAAAAATACAAGTTTATGGATAAAAGTAATAAAGGAAAATTTCTGACTTTTAATGAAGAGCTGATTCATGTATTCTTTTTAAAGGCAGATAATGAAGTCCAAATTAATATGATATATAAAGTGATTGGGTACATTTAATAGTAATGTGATGGATTTTACAATTCCAATGTTTATGATAAACTGAAGATTCACATGTACTATCACTTATGGTAAAATTTTTAATCTCAATCTAAAACTACATATACATACATGATTTGTAAAAAGTGATTGAAAAAAAAAATCACCCTCTCAGGAATATTAAAAAAAAAAAAGGCAGACTTAGAAGGAAAGATGATGCCTTCAGTTTTGTTTGTTTTTACTGCAGAACTGGGGATTGAACCCAGGGGCACTTTACCCCTGAGTTAGGTCTCCAGCCACCACCACCACCACTCTTTTTTTTTTTTTAATTTTGAGACAGAGTCCCAGTATACTACGGAGGCCTCAAATGTGTAATCCTCTTCCTCAGCTTCCTAAATAACTGGGATTACAAGCATGTGTCACCACGCCCTGGGATGGCTTCAGTTTTGAAGACACTGCATTTGAGGTACCCGAGGGGCATTCAAGCAGTAAGAAAGAGCTATACACTGGCCACAGGTTTAAAGCAACTGTCTGGGTATTTCCTTCAATCTTCACAACCACCCTATGAGGCTGTTACTCTATTACTATCCCACTTTATAAATGGAATCTGAGAAATAGAGAAGTTAGGGAGACACCCCCCCCCCACCAATGCCACAGAGCTCTCCCAGGTAGTACAGCCTGATTTGAACCCAGTCTGTATTCCTTACAGGGTGTAATGCCTCTAGAGATATCTGAGTTAGCTCTGGGGGTCACTCATCTTTAGACAAAAATTTAAACCACAGAGCAGAGGAGGCTACACAGGGAGAGTAATGTGTATCAATCCACAGGAAAATTAGCATTTCGGTACTTTGAGTTCCTATGAGGATGCTTCTAGAATTCCCTTCTAAGCCCCTTACTCATGAAAACTCTTCAGTCATACTTTTCTTGCATGTTTCCCCCTGGCCCCCAGGTATCCTTCATACATTGTCATCAGTCCTCCCAGCCACTGTGCGATTTATGATGCTCTTCATAAAGTCAAAGAACACTCTTCTGCTTCTTCATCTTTACCCTCTGTTCTACTACCAGGTGCTTGAAGATACCCCAGAAAGGAAAAGTTCTGATTTGTAATAATGTAACATGACAATCTTCCATTCTTTCTTTGCAACAGGACTAACATTATCACTTACATATGGTTTAACAGTCATTTCGGGTATTTGCCAGAACATACAACGATGACAGTGATATTTTCACATATGGCAAAATATGATACCAGGATACAAAGGACAGCACCATTACTCAGGACAGAGAGTACAGAGCTGGGCTGCCTGCTAGTGCTCAGTGGATGACGATTATTTCTGTTCAGTAACACTCAAAGCATTTGGGAGCAGTGGGGAAAATACAAATATACAGTTTAATTTATATTTTTAAAAGATATTGACTATTTCAAAGATAGTAGTACCAGAAGAGGTAGCATTAAGTATGTGAGCCTATACAGAGTTAGAACTTAAGAGAATAAGACAAAATCCTGGTAAATCGTTACCATTTTGTGGAATAGACAGAGGGAAAGTGATCATGAAAGAGATTGAACAGAAATGAGTAGAAGAAAATTTGAAAAGAGCAAAGCAAGGAGAATGTGGTGTCATAAGAACAAATGAGAAGATTCTTTAGTGTCAATGCTGTAACAGAAAGGTCAGGTGAGATGAGGACTAGAGTGTCTCTCAGGCAAGGGGTAGGTGGCAGTTTCAATTACATAATAAGACTCAAAACTAAACTGTGAGAAATTTAGGAATGAGTGAGATATAAGAAATGGGGGCAATGAATTTAGACAAAGCATTCTGGAGCTCAGGTGTGACAGAGTCAACTAATGGCAATAAAAAGAGAAAGGCACGGGAGTAGAGGGAGAGGAATCTAAATGCAAAGACTTGAACATGCCCAAACACTGATGGCAATGAGTGGGTAGGAAGGGGAAGTTAGAACTACCAGAGAGAAAAAGCAAGGAGTGACAAGGTCCAGGTCAGAAACCCTGGGACTCTTCTCTTGTGACCAGAGAGACAAAGATGGAAAGAAGCAACTAAGTATGTTTGGGGTGGAGGCTGGTCCAGAAGGTAAAGTTCCCTTCTGATTGCTTTTACTGTCTTGGAGAAGCAAAGGAAGAGTTCACTGGGGAAAGAGGATATTACATACTGCCTTTAGCTGTGTGCTTCATGCATTTCCCCTTCTTTAACTTCTGAAGTCAAAGGGCAGCAGATGCCACAGTGATTCTCAAAGCCATGCTGAGTTCCATTTTCTGAGAAAACCTCTAATTATACATGACTTCTGCCTTTGAAGGAGTAATTTGTAAAGGAGCCTCAAGTGCTAATATTAAAAGTAAGACATGATTATGCCTACTACTATAAAACCAGAAGCAGTTTTGGAATATCCCATTTATCCTTACTATTGCTTCCAATAATCATCAAAACTCATTTTTAAAATTTTCCAAAAGTGATCTCAAGACTCTGGAGTTTATTTGCTTTTTTTTCTTCTCTCTTCCAGACTGTTTCCTTCTTCTCCCTATTGTACTTTTTAAAAAATCACCAGCAATATTTTCTCCTAGGCTAGTGTCAAAAGGAAAGACCATTTACATGTTTAACACCTCATAATCTACAAAGCTTTCATGCATTCTGATTTGGTCTTACATCAATTCTGAAAGTTAGGGAGAATAGGCATTTTATTCTCGATTTACAAATAAGGATGTTGCTATGGGTTGCTACGGTTTGAATATGATCTGAATGTGTCCCTCAAAGGCTCATGTGTTGGGAGCTTGGTTCTCAGTGTGGTGGTGTTGGGAAGTGGTGTAGAACCTTTAAAAAGTGGCATCTAGTGAAAACAAGTTAGATTGCCGAGGGCACTCCTCTCAGAAGCAATTGATGCTCCTCTCACAGCAGCCTGGTTAGTTCTCTCAAGAGGACTGTTATAGAAGAGCCAGCTCTGTCCCACTACAGTCTCTCCTACTTTTGGTCTATCCATGTGATTTTTCCCTCTGTACACACAGTCCTGCCACTATAAAGTTATCTGCTATGAGGCCCTCACCATAGCTGATTCAATGCCAGCACTACCCTCTTGGACCTCCAAACCTGTGGGTAAATAAATCTCTTTGCTTTATTTGTTATCCATTTTAAGGGATTAATTATAGTAACAGAAACGTGACTAATAGAGATATCAAGATTTAGAAAAATTAAGTGACTTGATCATTTATTGGGAGCAGACACAGGATTCACATCTATCTTGTGACTCTAAAGGCAGCAATCTGTTCCACCATATCACATTCTCTCATGCGCTTGCTCTCTCTCCCTCTCTCTGTACTGGTTATTGAGCCAGGGGTAATCTACCACTGACCTATATCTCTAGCCCCGTTTTTTTAACTTTTAATTTGGAAACAGGGTCTCACTAAGTTGCCCAGGTCTCAAACTTGTGATTCTCCTGCCTTTCCACTTCTAATAAAATCTGAAAACCCAAAAGGTGGTTCAAATTTCTTCCAATTATTTAAAATGAAGGAGTCTATGCTACAATTTAAATTCTCTGCCTATCATCAACTGAACTCACCATCCATCTCCCATAATAAGGTACCTAAATACTCTTGAAGCAGCCACTAATATTGCTCACATACATCTGGGGAAGCACACATAGCTATAATCACAAGGAAATCCTAATCATCTGTATCAGAGGACATGAAATATTATCACTCAGGAAGAGTAATAGTGTTTCAGGTTTCTTTCTGAAATAATACAGCTTTATATTCCCACTGAGCAAGCAAGATAAGATTCTCCCCTACCGTATCCATCAGTATTAGTTTCTTCCCATTGCTATAACAAATTATCATAAATTTGATGGCTTAAAACAACAGAAATTATCTTACAATCTAGATGTCAAACGTCCACAATGAAACCCACAGGCTAAAATCAAAATGCAGGTAAGGGCTGCCTATCCTCCAGAGGCTCTAGGGTAGAATCCATTTCTTCCCCTTTTCCAGCTTCCAGAGGCTGCTTGCATTCCTTGGCTCAAGTGCCCTGCAGTAATTACACAGCTCCAACCTCTGCTTCCACTGTTACATCCTCTCTACTTTTCCAGCCTTCTTTCACACGTAAAGGCACTTGTGATGACACTGGCCTCAATCCAAGTCGGACTTCAACATGGCTCCAAGTCACAATCCATTGCCAATGGCAGGAGAGGGAAAGGAGAAAGATCCCAGGGTTTTTCACTGATGTAAGCACTCTTCATTCCTAGTATCTTCCTTCCCTTTGATCCATGGTTCTCTCACTTTCTCTCCTTTTATGTGCCCCCAGAATTGACCTAAGTGGTCTATCTTCAGGTCTCAAAGTCTTCTCTAAGTAGATCTTAATGGAGATATTCATTTTACTGAGCATTATTACATAGCCATTACCCTTTAAAAATAAATCTTGGGGCATAAGAAAAGAAAAGCAATATAAAAAAATCTAATGCACAGTAATTCAAGCAACATTCAGGAAACCATTACTTGGTTTTTAAGACAAGTATGTTT
Source organism: Spermophilus citellus (assembly GCF_964194105.1). Taxonomy (NCBI): domain Eukaryota; kingdom Metazoa; phylum Chordata; class Mammalia; order Rodentia; family Sciuridae; genus Spermophilus; species Spermophilus citellus. The sequence goes on along the minus strand of NC_138182.1, from coordinate 193,373,774 downwards.
CATTATATCCCAACTCTTCTAACATAAGGATATTCTTAAATTTTTTTTATTTGCTTTAAGTAACTATGGTATATGTAGTGCTGCTCCTACTAATATACTGAAATACTTACAAAATTTCATGACAGTATTCTGAAAGTCTCCTACAAGGTACTATAAGGCAATCAGACAATGCATTTGAACATGTCAAGACTAAACAATGCTTATAAATCATCTCTATTTTTCCTTTTGTTTACCTTTATTTTATCTAAGTTCACTAGAGAAAATGCAAATTCAGAAAGCAAAGAGTACTTTTTCATGTCATTTATATAGCCAATGTTCTAACCACATCAAAATATGACTTAATAATTTTCTCCTTCTAAGCATATAATTTCATTTTCTCCTAAAACCTGTATTACAAACACTATCACAGATGCCAAACCTTAGGAGTTAAGGTAACAGAAAAAAAAATTGGACTTAATATAAATCCTACAAAACTTTCAATAAACTATCAACACTATTAATTCTTTTGAAACAGTAAGAGCCATTGTTTGCAATTCTCTTTACTTTTCAGTTTTTCTTTGGGGAAAAAAAAAGAGGGTAATAAGTTCTATACAATTTTAGCAAGACAGTTAACCCTCCCAGGCAAGTTCTGACATACTAGATTAAGATCAGGAAAAATGTATTTTTCTCTTTTTTCTCTGCTGGGAAAATATTATTTATGAAATATGAATATAATTTAAAGTACGTTCTATTGGCTTCAATTTAATCTTTCAGTATAGATTTACAGCTCTGCTACAGAGACAGAATTCAGTGAACTTCTAAACATGTCTGTTGCCTTTCTTTGAAGTACACATTAATGACCACTTGCCTCTAGAAAGCTATTCCTTTCTACACCATTCTACCCAACATGCCCATTTTTTTACTCCTATTTTGTTAAATCCTCCTGTGACACGGAATAGACTAGCTCATGAGAAACCACAAGTTATCACCATCAACAGTATTCTATTTGCCTGCCTTTTACCCTAGGACTTTCCTGGAGTAGGGCACAGAAATACCACTCAAAAAATCAGGTTCTTCACTGAATGCATCTCAAATGGCCTAGTGGAGACTGGGAAAACTGATGAAGAAAGAGGAGGAAATCTTTAGTCCAACAACAGTTGCACAGGGCGAAAAACAGAAGGCAAGTCAAATCGGGTATTTTTAAGGTAAGCATAGGAGCATTTTGCATAATCCTAGTGTGTCTATCTCAGGCTAAGATTTTTCCTTAGACTAAACTAAAAGTCATATTAGTGAATATCCTTTCATCCTCCAAAATCATCACCTCTAAAATCTTTCCATTGTGGCAAATTTCTAACTCTCTACCATCTGACCAAACAGGAAGATCTTCCAAGTCAACCATGTGAACAACTAACATTGAATCAAAAGCCAGATTGCCTTTATTACTCTTACCTCTAGAAAGCTATTCCTCTGTCAAACTCATGAATGAAAACCCCTACTTTTTTTATTCTATAACAGTTCAACCACTTTTAAAACTTAGATAGGCACCTTTTTAACACTTGTGTACTGTATGTATTTCTTAAACCATTTCCTTTCTTCAAAGGCCTGTCTCTTCAAGAGATTAGACAGTTTTTTTCCTATATAATACCCCTAACAGCACAAATGGAAAGCACTTCACTTCAATATGGTTGCAAAAATGGAAGCCACATAAACCATTTACAAAGAAGACTGCACACAAAGAAACTACGAGTCCAGCAACTCTTCAGACTTTTGCCCAAAAAGGGTGGGAGAATGCAAAGAAATTACCAGGGAAAACAGTTTTGTGGTTATCAGTCATTTTCCGTTACAAAGAACCTAACCATCTAGGGCCACATCCAAAAGGCCAGAGAGAGCACAATTCATAAGCAGACAAATTTAATATGAAGTTGTTGTACTCACCGTCTGATGGCTTCTGTCACAATAACGCAGTCCAAAATAATCTATCTCCACAAGGTTTATGTGACGGAAGACATGGTCCAACACAACGGAACCTTTTGTTGACTTCTGCAAAAATAATTCACAGTTCAATTTTTTTTTTCACAAGGTATCTTGTCTTGTGTTTTAGTAGGATACAATCACAGTTCTCATCTTTTATGAGCTTCCTTCACAATGGAACCTATTTTATTAGACCACAGTATCTCTTTAGGTTTTACCTCAATTACAAAGACAAATGTAACTTAAAGTTTATTAAAGAAGCTGCTTTAGAAAATAATTCTTACATAGTAGTGACTGTTAAATTAGTATAAGCTTCTTTCTTGTGGGATTACAAAGTATCTTTGGACAAAATTATTTAAATATAAAGATACGAAGAACATCTAATAAATTCATCAAAGAACACTTTGGTTAAAAAAAACATACATTTTTTTTTCATTTTTAAAAGCAGTTTTCACCATTACTCTCATAAGCGTCAAATACAGAAGATATATAAAATTGAAATAATAATAGCCAGAGCTTTTATTTTTGAATCCTCAATAATAAACCCTAAGATTAAAGCTGCTAAAGTTAATGTTCTGAAAAGCCCTTGTGAAAATATTTTACTTGATCTCTTTCACATAAGCAAAGACATAAAGTAAATATTTCTTCTGGCTGCTTTTTTTTGTGGGGGGGGGGTATACTGGAGATTGAACTCAGAAGCACTCTGACCACTAAGCCACATCCCCAGCCCTATTTTGCATTTTATTTAGAGATATGGTTTCCCTGAGTTGCTTAGCGCCTTGTTTTTGCTAAGGCTGGCTTTGAACTTGCAATCCTCCTGCCTCAGCCTCCCAAGCCACTGGGATTACACGTGTGTTCCACTGTGCCAGCTCTTCTGGCTGCTTTTTAAATGCTGACACCTACCTAAAAAGTTAACCATCTTCTCTCCCCTCCTGATACACACACTGATGCTTCAAGGTTCTTGCGTATGCATGAACCTGGGTTCAATCCCCAGCACCAAAACAGTTTTATATGTGTGAAAAACTGTTATTATATGTTAAATAACAGTTTTTCACACATATAAGAAACACTTAACCATCAAGTACTATTCCACACACCACACTGATCTTGAAAATGATCCACTTTTGCCCAGGCACAGATCTGTCAGAACTTCCCTTTCTTGTGCCCCATCACTAGCAGGGTAGCAAGAAAAACCTCCAAGTCATGCTTTGTGACAATAAAGTAGGGGCTTCTGATTACCATTACATGCTCATGCACCCAGGGTGAGCACTCGATACTACACTGCTTTTAGAAAATGGATTGTTAACTGAAGGGAAATGTTTCGATTAAATGTATTATAAAATGAGTGATATGAAGTAACAATAGTACATACTTGAAGAAGACAGTTCTTGTTACAAAATTCCTTAGGTATTTTGTGTTCCTCTAAATTATGCTGGTTATATTTAATTGGTCCCTTTTTCAAAATCCACTAAACAATTTATTTAAAAACAAAAAGCCCTTTTTTTATTATTTTATTTTTTTATTGGTTGTTCACAACATTACAAAGCTCTTGACATATCATATTTCATACATTAGATTGAACTGGGTTATGAACCCCCAATTTTACCCCAAATGCAGATTGCAGAATCACGTCGGTTACACATCCACAATTTTACATAATGCCCTATTAGTAATTGTTGTATTCTGCTACCTTTCCTATCCCCTACTATCCCCTCTCCCCTCCCCTCCCATCTTCTCTCTCTACCCCATCTACTGTAATTCATTTCTCTCCTTGTTTATTTTCCCATTCCCCTCACAACCTCTTATATGTAATTTTGTATAGCAATGAGGGTCTCCCTTCATTTCCATGCAATTTCCCTTTTCTCTCCCTTTCCCTCCCATCTCATGTCTCTGTTTAATGTTAATCTTTTCTTCCTGCTCTTCCTCCCTGCTCTGTTCTTAGTTGCTCTCATTATATCAAAGAAGACATTTGGTATTTGTTTTTTAGGGATTGGCTAGCTTCACTAAGCATAATCTGCTCTAGTGCCATCCATTTCCCTGGAAATTCTATGATTTTGTCATTTTTTATTGCTGCATAGTACTCCATTGTGTATAGATGCCACATTTTTTTTATCCATTCATCTATTGAAGGGCATCTGGGTTGGTTCCACAGTCTGGCTATTGTGAATTGTGCTGCTATGAACATCGATGTGGCAGTATCCCTGTAGCATGCTCTTTTAAGGTCTTCAGGGAATAGTCCGAGAAGGGCAATAGCAGGGTCAAATGGTGGTTCCATTCCCATCTTTCCCAGGAATCTCCAAACTGCTTTCCAAATTGGCCACACCAATTTGCAGTCCCACCAGCAATGTACAAGTGTACCCTTTTCTCCACATCCTCGCCAGCACTTGTTGTTGTTTGACTTCATAGTGGCTGCCAATCTTACTGGAGTGAGATGGTATCTTAGGGTGGTTTTGATTTGCATTTCTCTGACTGCTAGAGATTGTGAGCATTTTTTCATGTACTTGTTGATTGATTGTATGTCCTCCTCTGAGAAGTGTCTGTTCAGGTCCTTGGCCCATTTGTTGATTGGGTTATTCGTTATCTTATTGTCTAATTTTTTGAGTTCTTTGTATACTCTGGATATTAGGGCTCTATCTGAAGTGTGAGGAGTAAAAATTTGTTCCCAGGATGTAGGCTCCCTAATTACCTCTCTAAAATTAACAAAACTAAAAGTTGGTTCTTTGAAAAAATAAATAAGATCGACAGACCTTTAGCCATGCTAACAAAGAGAAGAAGAGAGAGAACTCAAATTACTAACATACGGGATGAAAAAGGCAATATCACAACAGATGCTACAGAAATACAGAAGACAATTAGAAATTATTTTGAAAAACTATATTCCAATAAAATAGAAGATAATGAAGACATCGATAAATTTCTTAAGTCATATGATTTGCCCAGACTGAGTCAGGAGGATACACACAATTTGACAGACCAATATCAATGGATGAAATTGAAGAAGCCATCAAAAGACTACCAACCAAGAAAAGCCCAGGACCAGATGGGTATACAGCGGAGTTTTACAAAACCTTTAAAGAAGAATTAATACCAATACTTTTCAAGTTATTTCAGGAAATAGAAAAAGAGGGAGCTCTTCCAAATTCATGCTATGAGGCCAACATCACCCTGATTCTGAAACCAGACAAAGACACCTCAAAGAAAGAAAACTACAGACCAATATCTCTAATGAACCTAGATGCAAAAATCCTCAATAAAATTCTGGCGAATCGAATACAAAAACACATCAAAAAAATTGTGCACCATGATCAAGTAGGATTCATCCCTGGGATGCAAGGATGGTTCAACATACGGAAATCAATAAATGTTATTCACCACATCAATAGACTTAAATATAAGAACCATATGATCATCTCAATAGACGCAGAGAAAACATTCGACAAAGTACAGCATCCCTTTATGTTCAAAACATTAGAAAAACTAGGGATAACATGAACTTACCTTGACATTGTAAAAGCTATCTATGCTAAGCCTCAGGCTAGCATCATTCTGAATGGACAAAAGTTAAAGGCATTCCCTCTAAAATCTGGAACAAGACAGGGATGCCCTCTATTACCACTTCTATTCAATATAGTTCTCGAAACACTGGCCAGAGCAATTAGACAGATGAAAGAAATTAAAGGCATAAAAATAGGAAAAGAAGAACTTAAATTATCACTATTTGCGGATGACATGATTCTATACCTAGAAGACCCAAAAGGGTCTACAAAGAAACTACTAGAACTAATAAATGAATTCAGCAAAGTGGCAGGATATAAAATCAGCACGCATAAATCAAAGGCATTTCTGTATATCAGCGACAAAACTTCTGAAACGGTAATGAGGAAAAATACTCCATTCACAATATCCTCAAAAAAAATAAAATAATTGGGAATCAACCTAACAAAAGAGGTGAAAGATTTATACAATGAAAACTACAGAAGCCTAAAGAGAGAAGTAGAAGAAGATCTTAGAAGATGGAAAAATATACCCTGTTCATGGATAGGCAGAACTAACATCATCAAAATGGAGATATTACCAAAAGTTCTCTATAGGTTTAATGCAATGCCAATCAAAATCCCAACGGCATATCTTGTAGAAATAGATAAAGCAATCATGAAATTCATATGGAAAAATAAAAGACCCAGAATAGCAAAAGCAATTCTAAACAGGAAGTGTGAATCAGGCGGTATAGCGATACCAGATTTCAAACTATATTACAGAGCAATAGTGACAAAAACAGCATGGTACTGGTACCAAAACAGGCGGGTGGACCAATGGTATAGAATAGAGGACACAGAGACTAATCCACAAAGTTACAACTATCTTATATTTGATAAAGAGGCTAAAGCATGCAATGGAGGAAGGATAGCATCTTCAACAAATGGTGTTGGGAAAACTGGAAATCCATATGCAACAAAATGAAACTGAATCCCTTTTTCTTGCCATGCACAAAAGTTAACTCAAAATGGATCAAGGAGCTTGATATCAAATCAGAGACTCTGCGTCTGATAGAAGAAAAAGTTGGCTCCGATCTACATATTGTGGGGTCGGGCTCCAAATTCCTTAATAGGACACCCATAGCACAAGAGTTAATAACAAGAATCAACAAATGGGACTTACTTAAACTAAAAAGTTTTTTCTCAGCAAAAAGCCCTTTCTTGACAGGTGGTTGTACATCTTCTGCTACAATAACAATTCCACATCTAGCAAATGCCTCTTTGTGCTCTTGAACGTGTATTTCTCTGAGGTAAAAATCTGGAAGTGAAATCACTCATTTGAAGAATATACATATTTAAAATTATGACAGGCATTGCCAAGAAGACCATTATAATTCACACAGTGAGAATAGATGTTCCCCCTCCCTTGCCAAAACTTGCATGGAACAATTGTTTTCCAATCTGAGAAAAAAGATGGGAGGTATTTTTATTTATATTTTCCTGACTCTAATAAATGTAAGTGCTCTTTCGTGTACTTACTACTAGCCAATTGCATTTCCAAAGTTTATGAGCAAATTCTCTTGGTACCTCTAATACTTGCACAATTTTACTTGGTATATTTAGCTCTTTACCCCATCTGGAAATTATTTCTGTCCTTGGGATCTGGGCCTAACTTTATTTCCAAATGGATAGATAACTGTACCACCATTCACTAAAAAGGCCACCATTTCCATTTTTTGATTTAAAACAACTTTGTCATTTACTAAATCTCAATTCTCTCTCATAGATTCGGAACAACATCCCCAATATTTTAATGAATTTAGTTTAATATCATTCATTTGACATCCATTGTTCTGTTACAAAATTGCCTTTGCCAGTTCTTAGACATTTTTCTCTACTAGAAGTTTAGAATCAGCTTACCAATTTAATAAACAGTTCTGCTGGGAATTTGGAATTAAATTGGATTGACAGAATGGATGAGTGCTGGAAGAGGGGAATGATACAATATTTACCAAGTAAAACCAACATGGTTTTCTTTTATATGTTTCAAGAAAATTTTATACTTTTTTTTATATGTAGGTCTCAAATAATTTTATTTAGACTTCATGGTGGGCAAAATTTACAAGTGCCCACTGCCCTCCAAAGATGTCCTGTCTCAATTTCTGGAAACCTGTGAATATGATTAGCTATCACTGAATGACTGCACAGCAACCCTTAAAATAGATTACCAGAGTGTACCTAATCTAATCACATAGGCTCCAAAATATAAATCACTTTCTCCGGCAGAAGGGGAAGGCAGAAGAAAAGTCAAGGATATTCAAAGCTTGAGAAGGAGCCAAAAGTCTTTGCCACTTAAAATTGAAAGGGGACATCTGAGAAATGATCTGAGCAGTCCCAAGTAGCAGGGGTAGCCTGCAGCTAGCAGCCAACAAGGAAAGGGGAACTCAGTACCACCATCACCAAAATGGGATTCTGCCAACAACTTGAAAAGGGCTAGAAGATTCTTCCCCATAGTCTTCAGATAAGAGACCAGCAAACCAACACTCTTTTCTTTGTCTTTGTGGGACCTTGAGCAGAGAATCCAGCCTTGTCAGTCTGGACCTCTAACCTACAGAACAGAAAGATAATAAACAGGGGTATGCTCAAGCCGCTGTGCACCTGGCAATTTGTTACACAGAGATGGAAAACTCATACATGCATATTCCTAAGTATTTTTAATAGCATTTTTAGTTGTTGATAGACCTTTATTTTTTTTATTTACATGAGGTGCTGAGAATGGAATCCAGTGCCTCACTCATGCCAGGCAAGTGCACTACCACTGAGCCACAGCCACAGCCCACTCCTAAGTATTTTATGATTCCGTTGTTGTTATACTTTCTGACTGGCTATTTCTAATGTATTGGAAAGCAACTAATTTTTCCACATTAGTCTTATTCCCAGCCATCTTGCTAAACTCTCAACAGTTATAATGGTTTCTCTATGGTATCTTTTCAGATAATCACATTTCTACAAATAAGATTTATGGTTCTTCCTTTTCAAATGCCTCCCCATATTTATTTCCCTTTTCTTCCTTCATTAGCTAGTATCTCAGCTGAAGGATAGATGGTAGTTGTGAGGATAGGCACGCTTCTCTTCTTCCCAGTTTTAATGAACGGCTTCTAAAATTTCATCACTAAGTTAACTGGCTGTTGCATGGCCCTTACGTATACTCTATCAAACAGAAGTTCCCTCTTCCTCCTCCTCCTCCTCTCCTCCTTCTTCTGGTTTTTAATCAAAAATGGGGGATAATTCTATCAAATTATTCTCAGAAATGTGAAAACATTATATGATTTTTGTCTTTTCATCTATGAGTTACATTAAAAGAGCTTCTGACTTCAAATATTCTCAACAGAGAAGGTCTCATTTTAGTTTATTTTGTTCTGGGTATATAATATCAATTCTCCTCCCTACTTGGAGAGAATCCCCCACTGTATGAGTCTTGGTAGAGGCTGGAGCCAGACTCCTCAAGACCTGAAGGTAGACCACGGTGCATGACCTAGTTTCAGCCAAGGACTCTGGCTTCTCAACAAGTGATGCAAAGATACAGAAAGAGTTTAGAATTTATTCATGGCAGCAGCTCCCAAGGGCAGAGGAGTGTCCAATAGTAGATAGAGCACAGCAATACAGACTTCTAGCTGTGGAATCAGCTGTGTAAAGCAGGAGTAGTGACTGACTTCTGAGCCATATTTTCCAGTTTTTTTTGTTGTTGTTGTTTGTTTGTATGTTTGAATATTGAAGCTTGAATTCAGGGGCATTTGCCACTGAGCTATATTTCTAGAACCTTTTTTTTTTTTAACTTTTTGCTTTGAGACAGGATTTCACAAAGTTGCTTAGAGCTTTGCTAAGTCTGACCTCAAACTAATGATCCTCCTGCCTCAGTCTCTCAAGTTGCTGGGATTGCAGGCATGCACTACCATGTCCAGCATTCTTGAGACAGTCAGTAGGAATAGCCAAGCAATCCAGCACCTACCTTCCCTTGGGAGCAGTGATATTTAGTCCAAGAGCCATGCCAGTGTCCCAAGAAAAATATTGAGTAGGAACATAAAAAATTGGGTCTAATGGAGTATAAAAAATATCACCATGAATACAAATAGTTTATCCTATAAATGTTAAGTGCATCAGGCACAGTTCTTAAAGCTGATTCTGGCTAATGGCCACTTTAAGAAGATTTTATGGGAAAGACACTGTATATTTCACAGACTCCAGACCTCACCACGATGGCTATCCAGGCTTTCCCTGATCTTGTGTAACCACATCCACTAAGCTTGGAGTGCTCCCGAATCCATCACTACCTCCTCCATGGTCCTCCTGCCCACATTTTGAGCAATGATTTCCACCTTCAATTCTCTTCTACTGACTTTCAGGAATACTTATAATTTCTAGCCAAGTGAAATCAAATTTTCTATTATACATCTTTCCTATTACTCAAAATATTTCTGGAAGGCTGGGACAGAAGGCTAATCTTCCATCTTGATCTCATCTCTCTTATGGGTCCTTTCCCCTATCCAGGCACAGACAGAAAGGTGAAATAACTAGAGCAGGTTCAGCCACACAACTCCACCTAATTTTCTATCCCAAGCAAGTAAACAAGATTCATAATACAAAATACATGTATGAAGATGTGAATTTGGTGTCAACATATCTTATATACAGAGATATGATAAACTGTGGTACAAAGGTATATTAAGAATTGTAATGCAAAAATAAATAAATAAGAGAGCTCATGTATAATGGCATAATTTGGCATGACATACTTTATATACGGAGTTACGAAAAATTGTGCTGTGAATGGATAATTATGAATGTGATGCATTCCACTATTGTCATGTATGTAAGAAATAAATAAAATTAATTAATTAATTATTTTTTTTAAATAAGTGGTTCATGAATTTAAAAAAGGAAAGATTTATGCATTAAATTATGGCAATGAAATGGTACAGATTTTTTAAAATATGTAAGTGAAGCCTTCTTTTTGAAAATGACTTTCATATTCCTATGTCTACCAGAAATACTAGGGGTTTTTTTCATAATATACTACTTAAAAAAGATCTAATACTGTACTCATGAAGAATATACACAAAAGTAAGCTTAGAAAACAAACTCAATAGTTTAGAATGTATATGGAAACTGTAAAAAAATTCATGTATAGAAGGAAATCACCATTTTCTAAAACTATCATTCCAAAAATACCAGAATATAGTCTGTCAAACCTCTGTGACAGTTTTGCATTTGTATAGAAACTGGTGGTGCAAACACTTTACAAATATTATTCTTTTTAGCATATCTTGTTATCCTCTACAGAGAAACCACAAGGAAAGCATCCAGTGTTATGCAGTGAATCTAGTGCTGACCTAAGAAGAAACGTGATGTTTCATGGTTCCTGCTGTAGCATTCTATGCAGTGCGGGTATGTCTCCACATGCACTGGGAGCAGAGCCAAACATCAGAAGTACTATATTTCTGTCACCACATCAAACAAATATGCACATGAAAATCTCTTAACTTCTCATCTGTCATACTGTAATAAGACAAAACTCAGAAGGCATGGATGCCAGTAGAAGATTTGCTCCTAGCGTGGGTGCACATCACCAGCTCACATTTCTGCCAGGCCTACCCTAACTGACCTCTTCCATGATCCTTCTCCCAGTTTCTACTCCATTGTTATGCCTGCTGCTCTTATGGATAATTTCATTCTTCTTGTGGGTTATTCATAGAAATTGCTGGTGGGTCTATATTTTGCAGTTGAGGTATAAAGTCTTCATGTCCCTAAGAAATAATCTTTGAATGAAGAAATTAAGAATTCACAGAGAACTAACATGAGAGACAGAGCAGGAACTAAAATGTAGTGGGCCAGTTCCAGGATTTATTACTGAAAGAGAGAATAAGTAAGCATCATCAAGGATATTGTGAGAAAAACATATGACCATTAAAAAAAAAAGTGTTGGTTTTTTTTTTCAGTACTGGGGATTAACCCTAGGGTTGCTCTACCACTGGGCTACAAACAGCTCTATTTTTATTTTTTTAAATGTGCATTTCTTTAATTTTTAAAAATATACACAGGAGAAGCCATGTGTTTTACATAGGAATACACATATCAATAAAGCATTTCTTATAGTTTTCTAAAACTCTATTGTATCAGTCTGAAATTTATAAATTAAATATATCACAATTTTTTAAAAAAAAGAGAGAGAGAGAGAGAGAGAGAGAATTTTAATATTTATTTATTTATTTAGTTAGTTAGTTAGTTAGTTTTCGGCGGACACAACATCTTTGTATGTGGTGCTGAGGATCAAACCTGGGCAGCACGCATGCCAGGCGAGCGCGCTACCGCTTGAGCCACATCCCCAGCCCAAATATATCACAATTTTTTAAGTTAAATGAAATCCCTGAAACTATTAAATATGCTCAACTTTTTCCAAAATCAAATGAACAGAGAATGAGTATGGTATGTGTTAAGTTGGGTTTATTGTTAGCTTTACTGCCTATAATCTATAAGATAAAACTTTATTGGGCCTTTGCAAACATCTCTTAAAAAACAGATCAGAATCATTCATACATATAGTCTATAAGATAGATTACAGTGCAACACTATTCTTGTTGCAGAATTATAGAAAAACTATAGAACTCAAGTAGCTCTTTTTTATTTTGAGACAGGGTCTTGCTAAGTTGCCCAGGTTGTCCTTGAACATGTGATTCCCTTGCCTCAGCTTCCAGATTCACTGAGATTACAAGTGTGTACCACCATGTCCATGGCTCAAATATTTTTTAAGTCCTCATTACATATCAGCAAATTATTATCCTCTAGAAGATGGAAAAAGCACACTAATCAATTCCAGAGGAGAGGAAGGGCATCCAGGATAGGATACCATGAGCTATGATGGGAGAAGTCCTTTATTGGCCTATCAGAACACTAGAGAAACCCCAGGGCTAGAGAGTGACTAAGAAACTTCTAAAAGTGGCCTCTGAAAAGTGAGATGAGGAGAGATTTGGATTTCCATGAGAAGCTCTTTTGTATGTTTGACTTCTTATGGGATATATATATTACTTATATAAAAATATTTTTAAAAATATATATCATACCAGTAAGAATTCACCATTACCTCATTTTGCTTATGGAGGCAGTAGTCTTGTGGATTTGGGTCATGTACCCAGAGGTGTTAAGAAATGCATGGAGACTAGATTGGAGTATGGTGGTAAGCTGTCAATGTACTAACCACATTTATACATTCCCCAAAAAAGTTACATCAGGACTTTTTATCTGAGTTTTTCCCCGAGCCCCTTGGGCAGGTAAAACTATTACAAGCCATTATACACCATGATGGAAGGTATGGGCCCCCACCCTTAATACACTGAGATAAAGGTTTCACTTCCAAGTCAGATGGTTAGTTTCATTTGAAACTCAAGGAAAACTTGATTCTTTACTTCTTTCAGTCCTTGGCAAAGAAAAGACATGGTGACTCTACTTAGAAACATTCCAGGTTTTTTTCTGCCCATTACTAGAAGAAATTTCTGACCAAATGGGGAAATCATTAAGACATCACAAAATGAGATACCATTGCAGCACTTAGCAACATGCTTAAGAATTTTCTGAAACAAATAAATTAAAATTTTATCAAAGATAATGGACCTCCATGAAGGAGACTTTTGAGAGAATATCTTTTTGACATGAATATCAACACCTATATCAGGAAAAGAATTCTTCATGCTTCTTCTTATGAAACATTTCAGGTTTCATGAGGTCTCTCTGGATTTTGGCCTGATGATACTGTTCCCTTCATCTGGAATAACTTCTCTGATCTCTGTCATGACCAAAACCCCGCTTATCTTTCAAGATCCAGTTCAAAGGCCACCTTCTGCATAAAGCTTGTCCTTATCATCCTAACCTCATTATAACCTCTCTATCCATTAAACCTATGAAGTTTCTTACTTCTGCCTGTCTCTGATACTTAAGCCATTCTTCTTTTATTAAAGTCATTTATTGGGCTGGGGATGTGGCTCAAGCGGTAGCGCGCTCGCCTGGCATGGGTGCGGCCCGGGTTCAATCCTCAGCACCACATACAGACAAAGATGCTGTGTCCGCCGAGAACTAAAAATAAATATTAAAAAAAAGAATAGTTTTTTTTTAAAAAAGTCATTTATTACTTCTCTTAAGTTTTCTACTAATGTTCAGACATTCTGAGGGCAGGTACTAAGTATTACATATCACTTCCTTTACATATAGTTCAATAATTTATACCCAGTTAGAACTCCTTAAAAGTTCATTGAATTAATGCAAAGGACAATAAACAATGGAAGAAGAGAGATGCAATCCTAAAAACATTAAACCTCTCTCCCTGTCTCTTAGGAAGATTTTTATTTTTCTTGATCAATCAAACTTATGAAAGTAAAGAGAAAAAGGATGGATTAATTTGTCTTGTTATATCAGCCCGATTCAAAACTATTCAGTTCAGTTTTAAATAAAATGCACATTTGTTTCAGATACATAATTCCAATAGACTCAGCATGTTCTAAAGGTAATAGTAACTGAACTCACTGGGTTCTCCTCTTTGTGAGTGTGAAGCCAACAATTAAATAGAGAAAGAATTGTTGACTTGCGGCAAGAAAGAACAACACTGAGGGTTGGGGTTGTGGCTCAGTGATAAAGCACTTGCTTAGCATGTGTGACACTCTGGGTTTGACTTTCAGCACGACATAAAAATAAATAAATACAATAAAGGTCTACTGACAACTAAAAAATCTTAAAAACAACAATACTGGGATTATTTGCAAAGGCTCTCCTCCAATCAAAGAAACATGGAGATTTTATTCTAGGATCCTCTTAAGTATTCATATAAAAAAGCACCCTATTCATATAGGGTCAAGCACATTTCTGCACATGCTCAGTTCAAGGTCACAGAGCACATGTTCATAAAGGAAAGATGGTAGACATGAACATTTCTGGGCATGCTCAATTTAGTGGTATGGTGAGCCAAGTTTACTCTAGGTCACCTAAAAGAATGAGCAAGAGTGACTACTGATCTTGGCTGGCTCCTTGTAAGTTTCTTCAAAGAGTTTTACCTGAAACAAACAAACAAAAATACTGTGAAAGGTATGTTAACAGTCTTTTATAGGGGCAGCAGCTTCCTCTCCTATAAGAGCAGGAGTTTGCCCCTCACAATGTTCACCTTGTTAGTGGCTAATGCTATAAGGAATTGGTGTGTTCCATTTGAAATCTGTAAGATACTTAAAAATAAAGGGGCCTGGTATTGAATTTTACATATGAAACTCTATATAAAGATGTATAATTTTTATTCAATGAAATAAATCTGATAAGAATTTTTTTCCATCATTAAGAAAAACAAAAAAGACTAGATATAAACCTCTCTCTCTGTCTCTTAGGAAGAAATGATAGGTAAGAAGAAAATAAAAATAAAGTATCTGACCCTTTATAATTATATTCAGAAAAACTTCATTAAATGTTAGAACACATTAATTTACTTTTTAAGTTAGAGTAAATAACTGCCTTGACATATTTCTGGATTACGAATTATACAATTTAACTTAGCAAATAGAGATAGATTATGTTCACACTAGCAACATTCTGGAAAGAACAGAGCTACCAGAGACTTATAATCTTAAGAAAAACTCCAAAGAAGGACAAGTTTATTTGAAAATACCATCCGTGGGGCTTTTAACCAGAACAAAGAATACTTCAAATGAGTAATAACACCTTTGCTGATTAACATGACATTACAAACCAGAAAGGCAGGTTTTTGCCAGCTGCACAGAATAACTACTGCATTGGAGACAAACAGCTTACTTCTTCACAAAGACAGAATGAACCCTGCAAAAATTTCTTTAATGTCATGCCCTCAGAAATTCATTCCATCTTTATTTAGTATTTTGAGCATAAGAGATTGCAAGTTCTCACAGAAACCACAAATCACGTAACATTTTTTAGCGTAGGCCCATTTGGGTAAAGTAAAGTAGGTGTGTGGAGAAGATCTTCCTCAGGAGCTCCCTTCTCAGGCAAGCATGGTAGCATCATTGGGTGTTTTTTTTTTTTTTTATTACCCTCATTCTCATTTGTAAAGAAAACCCTCACTTTGTCATGAAAAAAATTAGTAAAGTTGTTAATTTTTCAAGGTGCTATTTATGTTTCTCACATACAGAAGCCTGTTCACCTTGATAAATTTTTTCTAGTTTTCAACCATTTATTGCTATGTAACAACCTCAAAAGTTAGTGACTTAAAACAACAATAATTGATTCATGATTCGAAAATTTGGCCAGGACTTAGAAGGACAATTGGTTTTGGCTAGAAAGGTTCACCTGGACTCTCAAGAATCCAATATGACCTCATTCACACACTGGCATGCCTCCTGTAGTGGACTGAAGGGCTGAGATGATGGGGTCTCTCCCTCCTTTCAGCCTCCATTCCTATATGGTCTCTCTCCAGCAAGACTTCATTCCTTTGTGACTTAGGGCTTGGAGAGAGCAAGAGTGGAAGCTGCATAGCATTACTCTTGCTAGCTCTACTGACAAAAGCAAGTCATAAGATCATCCAGGTGGGAAGGGAGGGGAAACATTCCATCTCTTGACAGGAGGATGACATGAACCGCTAGTAAGTGACTGGAAGAATCAAAGGTGGCCATATTTGTAGACCATCTACCTCAGCTCAATTTTTTTTTCTGTTTATACCTGTTCTATTTTCCCCCCCACATTTTTATTGAGGCATTATAGTTGTATAAATCTGTTCTTTTGGTGGTGGTGGTGCTGCTGGGAATTGAACTCGGGGCCTTGTGCATGTGAGGCAAACACTCTACCAACTGAGCTATATCCTAGCCCCTGTTCTATTCTTTAGGATATTTTCCTCTACCCAATTTACCCTCTGTAAAATTTCAAACTGCAACAAAACAAAAACAGAACAAATGAAAATATTTTGGTCATCTATACTTAAAGACATATGCTAGATGCTTTTATATACTTTATTTCATTTAATCTCCACAGAGGTATGGAAACATGACATTTTGATTTTCATTTTACAAATAAGTTTACAGGTTGGGAAAGAATAAATAGTATGGCTGCAGCAACACAGAAAGTAGTAGTAAATGCCAAGATTCCAACCCAGAAGTATCCGACTGAAAGCCCAAGCTCATTCCATTACACTAATACTTCTCCAGCATGGGGGAACAAGAGAATTTGGGGTAGTCCATGAAGTCAGAACAATATTCCTGATATAATACTTGTTATTTTCTCTCCTCTTACACATATACAGTTTTCCAGAGGTTTCACAGTATATGATATGACAACAGCAATAAGAATCCAGCTGTCTTCTATTAAGTCTGATATTAAAGAGATTTGCAAAAATGTAACAACAATGCCACACTTCTCACTAAAATTGTTTTGCATTTGAAAAATAACAAGTATTTTTTAAAAATATGTTTGATGTCATGTAATTTTTATAATGGGTTTTATTTAATAAATTCATTTTTTAAGATTTCTCAGTTTCAATCTATAATAATGGTGAACATAGAAATGACCCACATAAACCAAAGTTCTTTGAGGTCCTTCATAATTTCAAAGAATGTGGGGACCCTGAAACTAAGAAGCTTTAGAATTGCTCCATTATACTAAATACAAAAGTATGTTCTTAATGATAAATATTACAAAATAGGCAATATTCTTTATATGTTGATAAGCCAGCCTTTCCTCTTTTTAGATGAGGAAACTAAGACCCAAGAGACAGGTGACTTGCCCAAGGGCAGAAGGCTAGCTAAGTAAATGTCCAGGAATAAAATCAATGCAGCAAACTGCCATTAAACAAGCATTTTCCTCTCCCAATTTCTTACAAATCTTCTTAGAATAGGAGTTTACCCAAAGAAAAATCTTATTGATAACATAATGTAACAAAAAACCATAAAAGCAGTTCCACAAATTAACTCAGAGATTGATAGCACCATTCTTTGACAATGGAAATCAGAATCCCCAGAGTGGGGTGCTATTTCCAAGATTAGTTTAAGGCATAGTCTGGTTTTATCAAGTTTGCATCAAATTAAATCACGATAAATATAAATGCCCAAAGTGCGAGTCAAATTTTCATCTCTATCTTGGACATCCTTGAAATGTTTCAATTGATATGAACCTCCAAAATTAATCTTTCTAACTCCACATCATGTACAACTACAAGAACGGGATTCTAATTAGAATAAGTTATACTTTGCATATATACAATATATCAAAATTCAATATACTGTTATGGATATACAAGAAGAATTTTTTTAAGTTTGCATAATTAATTTAAAAAGCACCTTAAAAGAAAAAAATTAATTTTTCTAAATGAATTGTGGTTTCCTGAATTGGATTTCAGAATAGGATTCTAAAATTCAAAATCAATCTATAGTTTAGTTACTTCCATGGTATCAATGTTAATTCCCTGGTTTTGACAAATTCAACATGATGCAATAAGATGTTAACACAAGGGGAAGCTGAGTGAATCCAGGAAACTTAGCCTTAGCAACTCTTCTTTAAATATGTTTTTATTTTATTTCAAAATAGAAAGTTTTTAGAAATTAACCTTTTAGCCAAAAAAAGTTTCATAGGTAATAACAGAGCATAAAGTAAAAAGAAACCCTACTGGTCTATTCTATGCTTTATAAGTCAGAGTGCAAAATCCATACTACAATATTAAACAAAGGGGGTGTTTTCATAACACACCCTTTTTTGCTTTATTTTAAACTTTTTTTAGTTATAGATGGACACAATATCTTTATTTATTTTTATGTGGTGCTGAGGATCAAACCCAGGGCCCCACACGTGCACGGTGGGTGCCCTACCACTGAGCCCCAGCCCCAGCCCCATTTTTGGCTTTTTAAAGGAAAAGAAAATGGGTTCTATGACCCTATTATGAAAAATCTCAGAATTCATTAATAACCTTATTTTATCCAGGACATTCAGATGGCTCTAAACTCACATGTCTTACTGAGCTGTCCAGCATGGGTTAAGCCAAGAATCTGTTTTCTAAACACACTCCCTCCCTGGTACTGTTTAATATTAACTATTATAAATTCATATGAAAAACAGCTAACAGTTATTTGATATAGAAGGTTTAAGAAAAAGTCATAATCCACTCATCTTCTACTCATCATTCTTTCAAGTGTGATACAGTTAAGATTGTTGCAAACTTATTTTCTCTCTTCCCATCAAGAGATGGTGTCTAATTCCCCTCTCCTTGACTCTGGGATAGCCTCTGATTGTTCTCACACATGGAATAGCACAGGAGTGACAGTAAGCTGACACTTCCAGATTTGTTTTTGAAGCAACTGGCTGCTCTCTTGGTGTCATGGAGCCCTGAGCCATCTAATTACCTTCCCAGAGCGAGCACATGGGAAGACAGGAATACACTAGAGAAATGGAATTCTTCTGAGCCAGCCTTTCAGAGATGCCCTGCCCCAAGCACCCAGTCTTGAATGAAGACATTTTACACCCTCAGACCACATCAACTGCCTGCTCAGTATCAACAAGTGTTCAACACCACGCGGAGAAAAAATGGCCAGCGAAGCCTCACTCAATGTCCTGACCTACAACTCATAAGATAATGACTACAAGCCACTACATTTTGGGTACACAACTACACAACCATAGTTAACCAGATTAATAGTCAAATGCAAATGTTCTCAGCTTCAAAACGTAGGTCCCTACAAAAAAAGAGTCAAAGCTAACACTGAACATCAGAAATTCCTGTCTTCCTGTTATCAGTTAAACAAATAAAACATGCATTATAGATAAGGAAGCCTGAAAGATTCCCAGTTCAAAGGTATTTCCAAACCTACCTCAGTCTCCCAACCCTCCTCCCCTCTCTTCAGCCCGTTTCAAGGCTACTTCGAGGCTTTTCCCTGTGCATTGTGGCACTGGCTTGTTGTCTCCATTGTCAGCAGAATAAATATTTTGTTTCATTAACTGGATATCCCTCCTTGGTGCACACATCTTTCCCTGAACAATACTCCTACTGGGTAAAACACAGCAATATTCCCAAACTCCCGTATTGTTTCAACATATTATCATGATCAAGCCTTTATTTTTCTAGAATTCTTTTCAGAATTGAGAAAGGGCACTTGTCTTATACAACACTCACCAATACAGTACAAAAGCACATTTAAGAACACCAATGGAATTATTAAAAAGCCAATAAATCCCAATTAAGTATAAACTCTCTCACACAACACAGTATAAATTCAGAGAGCAAGTCCCCCTTTTTCTGTCAGACAATTCTACAGTGACTGAGCCACATGTTAGGCTTTTCAATAGCACAGTCAGAGAGTAGTGTCAGATTAAACACACAGGGCCACAAGACAAATAATGATTTTTACTTTCATATTTCAAAAACACAAAGATAATAAGCCAAATAAATCATTCCCTCTCTCTCCTCCTTCCTTCCTTAAGTGCTGAAAATTTCTATTGAAAAGCCAGTAGTACCCCTTCCCCCTTCTCAACAGTTGTTACAGATAGACAGCAAGCTCAGGGCTAAGCATGATGGTGGCATGGTGGGGTCAGAAGTGAAGCTATAAAAGGTATTTTGAGTAAGTATGGTGGCTCAACAAGGCAGGAAGGGTTGGAGACTGGCTACATGAAGAGGAATTAAGCAATAAGTAAATGTGTTAGTCTGGGTTCTCCAGAGAAACAGAACCATTACACATGTTTATATGTACACTCACACCCATCCAATAGGATAATAAAGATAAGCATGTGTGTATATAGACAGATTGCTAGACAGATATAGATACAGGGGTGTGTGCATGTGCGTATACATGAATAAAGAGACTCATGATAAGAAACTGGATTTTGCAGTTGTGGAGACTAAGAAATCCCATGATGTGCGGTTGCCAAATTGGAGAGCCAAGAGTGTAAGTTTCATTTGGAGTACAAGAACAAGGAGAAATGATGGTATAAGTTTTAGTCTAAACCTGAAGATAGGAGAAGACCAATGTCTCAGCTGCAAGATAGGCGGGCAGAGAACGAGTTCTGCCTCACTCAACCTTTTGTTCTACTCAGACCTTCAACAGACTGGATGAGGCCCAGCCGCACTGGGCAGGAGAATCTGCTTCACTCAGTCTGCTGATTCAAGTGTTGATCTCATCCGAAACACCCTCATAGACACATCCAGAATAATGTTTGTCCAAGTATCTGGGCACCCTGTGGCCCAGTCAACACATAAAATTAACCACCATAGCAAATCTACTGAGAATAAGAAAAGCCAGGTTTCTTCTGTTAGAGAAAGGAGCTACAAATATAGCAAAGGAGAAAACTTTATATAGAACCCTGTGGAAACAGAGGAATCCATTGTAAATACATGATTAATATGTTTTCATAAATACAGAAATAAATATGTATATGTGAACAACCCTCTAGGTTTGCTCACTGAGAAGGAATGGAAGGTATAGCACCTCAAAAACAATGACCACACCTAATGCCCAGATCTTTGGCTTCTAAGTACCATTCTTCACTCCTTGGAGAATAGATGATTCCAAGTCCAAGCCAGAAAAGGATAAGGTCTGAAACAGTTTACTGCATCAAAAAGGAAAGAATTCAAATAACAATGGGGCCATTTCAAAAGAAGATAGGCCTTAGTTTGAAGGGACTCCTACTGGCCAAATATGATAAAATTTGTTCATAAAAATAAATGCTAGCATCAGATTATAGCCCCCTTAAGAGGAATCCAGGAACTCAGGTGAATATAAATGCATATATTAGTAGATACATCAAGAAAAGAGAAAGTACTTCCAGACAATAAAATGCAAACTAATACATGTAGAAGGTCAGAATAGAAAACTGCCATTGTATTTATAAATGACTCAATCAAGGGTACAGAGTTTTTTGTATTGTTCTTAGAGCTCTTCTATAAGATTGGAATTATTTCAAGATAAAAAGTTAAACAAAATCTCCAATCCTCTCTTATCTAAGGCACCTCAAAAGTTCCAGACCTTGCCTACTTTTCCATCCAAGAGAACTCTCTTGGTCACCCTGCATGTTGTTCCCACATCATCCCTTCTTCCCACTCTGCCTGACTCTCAGCCCTTCTCTTGTGTCTTCGGGCATCAGCAAGGGGAGAAAGCTGTGTGGGAAAAGTGGGAAGAGGAGGTTGTGCAACATTCACATTGGTCATCTACAACATCCATCCTACAACATAACATAGGATTCCACTGAAATTATGGTTTTATGAAACATTATAATGTTTCCTTAAAACTTTCCCCCTAAAGTGACCCAACATTTCACTAAAGTAATTTTAATATTTATTAGCTATTCTTACTCTTTTTTAATATTAAAAGTGCCATTCTTTAAATCTGAAGCAGTAGTGGAGCTGGGTTTGGCTACTCTCCTGTTAGAAGTCTGTTTTCCGCCTGAGCAATTCCCTAAGAAAAGCCTGAGAAGTTAGGTTGTCTTGAAGGAGAGAGAAGAGCCCCAGGGATAGCAAGGCTGGAGGAGATAACTGAGCACAGGGTCCTTGAGTATGGACATGCAAGCTGCTTTCTCAGTCTTTATTTCCACTGATGTATTTAAGACAAATAGAAGCCCATGTTTCATAGAGCCACGGGGGAAAGCAGGGACTGCTACTTTCTGCCTTCTCCAGCAGTCCAAAGCAGGTGGCAAAAATTAGCCAAGGTATCCCTGCAGCCGCCCTGTTGTGTGGGAACATGCTTTCCACTTTGCAAGTCCCCTCCACACCTTGTGGTCTCCCACCTTGCAACCTCACTCACCTAAGGGACCTGCCTGGCCCACGTCGGCCTGTGAATTAGCAGTCACAATAATGCTGACTAAAGAGCCAAAGGTAAATGGCCTTGAGTTTCCTGAAAGGCTTTGAGATAAAGGATCATGGAGATTTCAGGTCATAGAAACTCCTGGATGTTGAGAGTCTTGCTTGATACCAGGACGGATACCTATGAAACTCATAATTACATGCTAGTTTAAGTCAGGGTGCTAAATGGAAAGTTAAAAAGCCTGGGATGACAGAAGAGAAAACATGACCAGAAGAATCAGAACCAATAAGGAAGAGATGCTCCCAGGTCTGGGCAGAAAGAGGGATGGATTCTGGGCAGTTAGAAATAAGCTGGAAGAGAAAAGGCCATGAGCAAGTGACTCCATGAGGTATATTCCCAACCTCCTTTTCTTCCCACCTCTCTGCAGTAACATAATGACTAAATATGAGTATTTTGGTCAAAAGACGCCTTCCTTAGGCATTTCATAGTCTAAAACATTTCCTTATGAGAATAACAGAGAAGCAGGAAAGTACCTTCATAGTGTACACAAATCTATAAATGCCTTACTGCTTTATCTTAAGAAAACAGCACTGCATTATTATCTATATTGTTTGGCAAAATGCTCTTTCCTAAATTAATAGCACAGTTTACCAGTGCTGTGGTTCAACTATTTTGATGTTTACAACATCTAACTTCTGCTTTGAGTTACTGATTTGGGGTGCACTTCTGCCTTGGCCCTAATACACCACAACTAAAGAAATACTTGGAGACTATATTTCCCAAATAAAAAGGGCTTTAAAAAAATAATAGCAAATGTTAAAATAATGGCACAGTAGTGACTAAACTTTCCTGCACAAGTTCCAGCACACAGGGTTATTTTCTTTTGCCAGCTAAAGCAGCCCCATGAGGTGGCTACAGCATTGACAGTTTACAATTCACTTAGTCTTTCCTTCCAACTTTAAAATCATGTGATTTTTTAATAAGATTTCTTAATTTGGAGGAAGATTCCAAATTTAAAAGATAAGATGAGGCTTTTAAAATATTTTTATGTTGTAATAGTTCCAAGTCACATAAGTCATGATAATCATGTAAAATAATAAAATCTACAACACTAACCTTTTGGGCACATGCTAGTATCCTACACATATGAGCTCATTTAATTTGCACAGTAACCCTGTGAATTAAGAAATAATAATAACGATTAGCACAGCATCTTTTCATAAGTGTGAAATTCATATAATCCTCATATCAACTCTAGGAAGTAGGTATTATTTTCCTCATTTTAGAAAGAAAACAAGCCAGGCGTGATGGCATGCACCTGCAGCCCCAGCTAATTGGTAGGCTGAGGCAGAAGGATCACCAGAACCCAGGAGTTGAGGCTAGCCTGCACAACACAGTAAGACCTCATGAAGAGGAAGGAAGAAAGGAAAGGCAGGACAAAGGGAGGGTGGGAGATCACTGGAAACCATGGGCACCAAGAGTAAAGCCTAGACTTCCTATTCTAGAACCTGAGTACTCAACCTACACTGGGAAAGCTGGAGCAAGCATCTGAGGCTGGAGCTCTCACAAATTCCCAGAGAGAGCACTTAAAATCTGTCACAGCCAAAGGACTCACTTGGGTAACTCTAGACTATAAAGTTCCCTGAAGCAATCTGGCCAGAAACCTAAGTTGGTTCTACTTAGGAAGACACTGGTTAGTCAATTGAAGAGATTTCTAATCCAACTGACCCCAGGAGACTTCAAAGGTCACTGCAATGAGGAGCTAAACTGCTCTCCAGAACCAAGCAGCCCCCTCCTCAGACCTCGACTGGCAGGTCCCAGTTTGAAGGCTTATACCATCTACCACAAAACACACCACACACGCTCCTTTCAGCACTTGATGATCTGCCACTACCCAAGAGTGCTACAGTCAGCCTGAGGAACTGGCAACCATCAAAAGATAAAGAAAAATTACAATCTACTTGCATGAGAGAGATCAAGATGAACAACGGCAACAAACAGCACCTCTGAAAGAGACAAAAGAAAATAAAGGGGAAAGGTAATAGCAACTGTTCAGAAGATATAATCAGAACACACATGGAGGCTTTCCAAAATTAAATAACCTGATTTCTGAAATTAAAATTTCAATTGACAGGCTGGGGTTGTGGCTCAGTGGTAGAGCGCTTGCCTAGCATGGGTTCGATCCTCAGCACCACATAAAAACAAATAAAGATATTAAAAAGAAATTTTCAATTGACAAAATGAAAAAGGGCACAGTCACCACTAAGAGCCCATTCAGCTCTGAGAGATGGATTGGATGTCATAAGTGAAAATATCACATGAACGGAAGATGTAACCAAAGCCAGAACACACTGATAACGTGTTTCCTGGGGGAGAAACAAGAACAAAAGAAGACATAACTAGAAGATTGACGGAAGAATTACAGAAGGAAAGAAAACCTCCCTGAGCTGAGGAGGAGGAGTAATTTTCTAGATTAACAGGGCTCCCTACAAGCTCAGGCAACACTGCTGAGGAAAAAAAAAAAGACTCATGTCTTGATTTGGTGAAAGATTTAAAGCAAGAATCCAAATAATCTGCAGCCACACACTTTACTGTCTGCCACTAGCTTGACTTCTCTATTCAACTGTCTACATTAACAGGTCTTTACTACTTGAGAAAACTTACCCAGGAATAGGAAGTTACATTAACTCTGTTTCAGAACATTAAAAAAAAAAACACTTTATCTGGAGAATTCAGCTATTCCTTATTAAATATTCCCTACTCAGCCTCATAAGTTTTCAATTATTTTATCAAAAACTGACTAATTCCATGCTCCTGCACCAAACATGCTCCTGCCTTATACCAAACTGTAAAAATCCTCATCTTCCTCATCTTTGCCCTCCCTCCTCCAAAATGCTCACTGTAACCATTTTTTTTAATTGCTATACACAGGAAGCCTGACTTTGCCTAATCTATAGGTTATTCATCAGTCTTTTCAGGGAGTCAGCAGAGACTCTAAAGATTAAAAGAAAATCATATAATCAGTCAAACAAACTGAACAGAAGATTTATAGAGGAAAAAGAAGCAGATTAGCATCAGATTTCTCAGCTGCAACACTGAAAATGAACACACAATTAAACAATGACTACTGAGGGAAAATTCCCAGCCCAGATGTCATTCACTGGTCAGGGCAAACAAAAGACTGGTTTCGGACATGTAAGATCTAAGAAGCTACTTAACCAATGACCCTAATCTAAGGAAATCTCTGAGGATATGGTCTAGATGAACAAGAGATCTCAAGAGACAAAGAAGAAAGAGAGAAAAGTGGAATTTAACTGGATGAAGCTGGTATGACTAGGAATTTATTATCTATAATTTGACTATTTATTAAGGAAAAAAGAAATCCATAAGAAAAAATTTAATTCAGGCTAATGCCCCATAAACAATCAACACTCATCTAAAAAGCTATGAGGAAATCAAATTTATATCATTTCAACTATATTATACCATTGACTTAATTTTTTTTTTTTTTTTGGACTGGGGATTGAACCCAGGGGCACTTTACCATTGAGCTATATTTCCAGCCTCTTTTTATTTATTTTTTGAGACAGGGTCTAAATAAGTTACTGAGGCTGGCTTCAATTTGCAACCTTCCTGCCTCAGCCTTCTGAGCCACTGGAATTGCAGGCCTGTGCTACCACACCCAGTTTAACTTATTACTTTTATGTCTGAAATGTTTGAACTTACTCATTAATCCTCAAGTGGCCAAGCACATGACAAAACTTCTCCATTTCTCACAATGTTTGGTTCAATAGTTAATAACCGGAAGAAAACATAAATGCACTGAAAGCATTAAAGTCTACACAATGAATTATTTTAAACTGTGAATGATCAATTCCAAAATCACAGATTTGAAAACTTAAGATTCTTCTGTGGCATTTCTTAAACTACCTCCAGTTTCTCCATTCTAAGGGAATTTAACCAAGATACACAGTGAAATGCTGACAAAAAGGCACAGGTTTTGTTTCAAAGCTACCTGAACAATGTATGCATTATTAGCCCCAACCTGTATAGTCCAATACAGTAGCCACCAGCTTCATGTGGCTGTTGAGTCCTCAAAATGTGGCTGCTCTACCTTGAGACAAATATAAAATACATTTTTAAGACCACATGAAAAACAATAATTTTTGTACTGATGACACATTTTAGATATGTTGGGTAAAACAAAATGTTATTAAAATTAATTTTCTTTTTTAAACTGTCTAAATGTGGCTAGACATTTAAAAAGGGACGTGGTTCATATTATATTTTTATTGGACAGCATTAGAGCAAAGCTTTTCTCGCTAAAGAAACGCAACTGCAGATAGCAAACTGCTGAGTTAGGAAAAGGATGCTGATTACTACTAGTCCATTCATTACAAACCCTCCCTATTTAGCCCTGGCTCTGCTGTTAACCAGTTGGGTGAACTGGAACTGCCACTGTGCTCTCCAGCCCTATATCCTCATCTGTAACCCTGGAGGGGATCTAAGACTAAGTCATCACTTTAGACAATGCAGAGGCTGAGCGCCTGCGCCTCCTGCCTTCTGGTTCATTGCTCCTTCCGCTGCACAACTGCAACATTACCACTCGTCCCCTTCTGATTTTATCTGTTTAGTGGCAGGATAATACATCTCTAATCCCAAGGACTGTCCTGCAAATGAACTCTGCATCACTCTATACAGGAAAATGAGAGTATGGATGAATGTGAGCAACCTATCCCACCATGAGAAAAGCAGCTTCAGCCCCCCACCTCTCCTCAGCTGATGGTAACAAGACCCTCTGGAGGCAGGTGGCCCAGAAATTAAATACTGGGGTATCTTCACAGGTCTAGGCAAGGCTATGTAACCTTCAGCAAGTCTGCTGAATCATTTTCAAACTCAATGTCCTTATTTGCAAAATGAATTAATAATACCTGCTCAACCCACATCACAGGCTGGCTTGAAATATCAAATAAAACATCCATCCCTTAAAGGTTCTCTTTAAAAGCACAAAGCCTCACATAGATGGTTAAGGTTTCATCCCCAACACAAAATGTTAGAGACACACAATCATAGCCTCTATTTGTGCTAAACAGGCTCTGCAGAACTGAAAGATGACAATAGGGTAAATTTTGATAATTTCCTAAGTTATTTTTAAGAAAATAAAAGTGTTGACGAAGCATTCACATTTTAAAAAATTAAGAAAAAAAAACCCAGCAAGGTGCAGTAATTTAACAGTTTACATTCATTCTGTATTTGTTAAGCAACAGGCATTGCTCTAAATTCTGAACATTATCAGATCCAAACAGAAAAATCATGTTGCAAATGAGGAAACTGAGGCACAGAGAGTAAATTACTTAGTGCCTTAAACATAGTAAGTAGACAAGGTTTGAACACAGGCTGTGTGGCCGTGGAACCCATGCTTACAACCATGCATCTTGCCTCCAGTATGCAAAGTATTCTCTCTTTAGTATAAACAAAAGAGGATCATACTTTTGGGTCTGTGTATCAACATATGTTAACATAAGAATATTTTGGCACATATTTAGAAGATGATCAATAGTAATTGACTTTGAAGACAGAAATTAGCAAAAAAAGGGTGTGAACAGAGTGAGGGACTTTACTCTTTTATCTACGCACTTCTGTATTATTTTGATTCCTGACCTTGTGCATCTTGTTTAGGTCAGAAGGCCATTTCAAGAACAGGAAGTCACCTTTTCAACATGCTAAGGAACCACCTTTCTAGTCTTATAAATCCTAAAACAGCATGGCAGAGAAGCCAAGGACTCTAGACTCTGTCAAGCAAACCCAAGTTCAAATTTTAGTTCCCACTACTTAATACTCATATGAACTTGGAAAAGTTCCTCTGTACTCACTTCCTTCACAGGCTTCTTGGAAAGACTGACACAGGCCAAGAATGGACCCTTAAATGGGTGCCTTGCCATTGCTCAAAAATATTACTCCTCCACACCCTCCCCCACCACCACGCATATGCAACTACTCAGATCTGCTGGACAGACACATAGCCAGTGCAGAGTGTTGAACTGCCAAACAGCGCCAAAGGGGAAGTTAAACTCTCCTTTTGTGTTCCATATTTTAACTGCAACACCCTGCCCCCCCAGGCATCCCACAACACAGAAAGCAGATATGCTGGGGTTTCAGAAGGCTGGTGAGTGAGAGTGCTGAATCTCTTGGACCCTGAATCACAGACAATTCTGTGTCTCAGGTCAGAGCAGCTGAGGATACCAGACATGGGCCACCAAAGTACAGACTTCTGGGTACTACTGTGTACCCCACGAAGTGTCTGAGCAAAGTCCTTGGCCCCCACCCTGGCACAGCACCAACAGGATGTTATATCCTCACAACACAGCTGGTGAGGTTGAGGGCAAGGGGGCAAACACCAGCTCCCCAACCAACAAGGACAGCAGCAGCTTGGGGAGCTACCAACTCAACAGGAGACATTTCTTGAGCATGTGAGAACTGCCTGCACCATTTTCAAGTCCTAATCTCTTTCCTCCTACCCAGTAGCGTCCAGGTGATTGCCAAGGGCAGCCAGGAGTCAGAATCACAAAAAAATCATGTCTTATTAAGAAACAGGAATGCCACCAAAGAGCTCCCCCCTCAAAACCAGATGAACCAGGAACAGAGACTGAAGGAGTATACAAGGATCTTGTGGAAGGGAAAATCAAGACAAGGAGAGAAAAGGTTAGTCTCATCCTCTGCCTCTACCCTCAAGGAGGCAGTTCCAACATTACTGTGAAGTCCAGCCTCTCAAGTTCCCATTCCAGAAACCCTAAGAAGGAGAGTGAGAGGAAAGCATATTGTTTTTTAGTTCTCTCTCCCAAGGTTTGTCTTGTTTTTCTCTTATTCTACTCTTTCTACTTTTTCAACCATTCTTGCTGAAACACAGCCTTAGTTGGAGTAGTACTTCTTCTATTATTTGACCTAACAGTCTGGCTTGGAGACCACCCAAAACCTTGATCCTCTTTTATGTCACTGCCTGTGTCATTGTTGGGGGCATTTCAGAGAGTGTAAAGGTCTGCCATTAAATAACTGCTTGTCAGTTTTTATTTTTAGAAAACTATAATAAAACTCTGGATAAAGAGAGATGCATGGCACTGATGCTGAACGACACCCAGACCCTCTCCTGAGGACCTCTTCCACTCCTCCACCTAGACACACTTTCTCCACTCCTGACCATCTTTTTCCTAAGTGTACTTTCTTTCCTAAGTCTCAAATTTGACTGACAGAAAGTCATATTTTATGTCCTACTAATAGTTCTCAGGATAAAAGAATGTACAAAGAAAACAAAATAGCAAATGAAATTATGCACAAATATGATGAAACATTTTAATCTACCAACTTTTTTCCCCAAAAAGTACATTGTTGTTTTTGCAGAATTGCTTATATACTTAGTGGCTATTTGTAAATGTTAAAAGGCTTTCTTTCTCTATTGTTTAAAAGCAACTAATCGTCAAGAGATCAGTGTCCCAGGTTTGAAGAAAGATTCTTCAGAGACTCAGATGGCATACAGCATGTGGGAGATAGAAATGGGATGTACTGACTGAAGTGTAACTCACATTTTGTAAGATACTGTAGAGTCCTCAAAGCCTGTAAACACTTAGAATATTGAAATCATTAGTAGCTGCTCTGCTGACCAATAGCTCCCTAACTGCAAGACTATGTTTTTTCTCCATCAGTTAAATGGAGGTGCCCCCTCAAAAGGCTTAGAGGGGAATCCCAGTTTGGGAACAAGTTTATAGCTGAGAAGCTGCACCCTGCACTTATCAACAAGACTCCAAACTCCTCCTGCTTCTGCTGGGTCTTCCCCTCTAGGAAATATACTGGGCACAGGGGAGGGAAGAGATGTCAAGAAGAGGGGGAAGGGAAACAGCAGGAATGTGCATGTCAGTGCACACTGACCCTCCAGCCAATTAAGGAGACACACTGCTGGTCTCCATGGGAAGCTGCAGCCAGCTCACCACAGAAGGATAATGGTTGTGACACCAAGCCCCAGGAGATGGGATGTAGATGAATATTAAAAATCACACCCTGACAGACAAAGCAGAGATGAGGGAGCTATGTCTGCAACCCTTGTTCTCAGAAATAGATAGCTTGGCCATGGGGGCAGAATGTGTCTTTCCAATATTGCCTGACTTTCTCTGGTTCTCTTCCCCTCCACACACACCCTCCTCCACTCACACAGGAGTCTCAATCCCCACCCCCAGTGCTATATACTGACAACAGATCTGATGCCACTTTTCCAAAGACACATGTCACTGCTCTCTTTTTACATAAATGCTTCTCTGGCAACCCAGCTGTCTGCCAGGCCTCTGATTAGCCAGGAGGGATATCACATTGAATTATTCTCTGCTCAGACTGGATGTTGTTGCCATCAGTTTCCCCTGTGAATGTACAGAAACCACGAGCTCAGCACCCACTCCAGGTCACCTCAAGGCCTGCAACATACCAGCAATTGTGAGTTTAAGAAAATGAGGGGACAGGTTATGTGTCCACAGACATCCTACTGGGCAAAACCAAACACACACTTTCTGCAGAGAAAACAGCTTCAGGAAATGTTTCACCAAACGCTGGCCTAGATTTGGGTAAAATTTCACCCCCTAAATTATTTTCATTTCTATGAAAATAATGTGGTCCAAGCATAACCACTCTATCAGAATAAAGAGACAGAAGGCTTTGCATTGATTGGGCACAAAGGATACCTGCTTAGGATGCAGCCACAGCTCAGCCAGAACACAGGAGGACAGGGGAGAGATTTCAATCTCTCAGAGGCACAAAACCAAGGCACCAGCACTAGAGTCTGAATCCCCAAGCACCAGACTCACTGAGGGGCTCAGTATTAAGGACCTTCCTTGAACAGTCAGAAACTTTTATGCTGTAAAAAAAAAAAAAATAACACAGTGTGTTTTAAGAGGAAAGTGTAAAAGTAATGTAAGCAGAAAATACAACTGACCACTTCTGTTTCGGTTTGAATACTTCTGGATATTCAACTCCATTCATCCAGGCCCTCCAACTGGCATTCTCCAGGTGGTTCTTCTCACCCAATGACACCAGCCAGACATTCTGATTACTATGACAAGATAGATCTGTCCTCAATGCTCCATCTCCACCACCAACGCCCTGTGCAAGCCATTAGACAACTCCAACTGCCTTCAAATTGTTACCTCACATTCACATTCACTCCTGTCCCCACACAGCCACCACAGTGTTTTAGCACGCAAACTTCACTTTAACACCTTCTTGATTAAACTTCTTCAATGGAGTTCCAATATAATGAAGACAAAAACTAAATTCCTGTACCTTGATATCCAAGCCCTTCCTTCACAATGTCCCAACCCATCACAGGTGGTGTTTCTCTCTTCTCTTCCCAGGGTCTGGCCACACAGGACTTCTGTCCAGGGAGACTTTGCAACTGGATTTCCTTGTCTAGAAACAGTACCACTTCCCAGTCTTTTTAATCCATCTGATGCCACCCCTACGTGTCCATATAGTTGTACTTCACGACTCCCTCTACTAGGGAAGGAATGGTTTCCTGGAGGAAATAAGTTAAATAAGTAAGGATTTGGATGAGTGGGAAGAAAAGGGAAGGGCCTACCAGATAAAAGGGAAACATGAACAAAGATACAAAGGAGGATTAGAGGGCAGACAGACATTTGGCAGTTTAAGAAACCATGGCAAATTCAGAGACCAACAGCACAAATTCTAAGTTAATTTTAAGACCAAAACTGGATAAAGATGGGGTAGTGGCAAACCCTGCATAACCCTAGAAGAAGTAGAGTTAAGGCTAGAATTTCCTCAACAACAGTAATGCACCAAAAAGTAACCAAAACACAAACTGAAGGGCACAGTTGTCAGTTTCCTAGGGAACTGGAAATGGACAGACTTGTCTTTTAGAAAACACTGTTAACAAGCTTCAAAGTAAGCTGTTTAGTGTTGGGTGGAGTGAGACACTCTCCTCTGCCATTCTCAATTTCTCTGCATGTTACTTGGCAGGTAAGTTGATTTGCAGGGTGTGAGATATGAGGCCTGCAACATCATCTTCACAATTTTACCAGAACAAAAGCTGATTTCTTCATCCCTTCCACTCCTCCACTCCTCCCCTCCAAAATGCTCCAAAGTGGTGTGATGCTCTTCACTGCAAGTGTGTGATGGTGTATATATGTGTCTTTATGCAAACACGTGCATATTAACATATATACATATATGTAAATAAATAACTGTAGTGGCTATTAAAGTTTTTCTCCAAATATTCTAGTGGTAAGGTCCCCTGTGGTTAGGTGGGGCCTTGGAATTGGGCTTACCATGAATTTATCCAATGCAATATCAGAAAATTTGGCAAGATAGGGAAAGAAAAAAGTACAGCAAGGAGATGACCACAATGTCCAAAGACTTGGCAGCTGGAACACTAGGGTACCAACAGCACAACCTCTCATTAGCAAAGGTCAGACAGAAAAAACTTTACTTGTAGGAATAATGAGTAAGTAGTATTCTAGAAATATCTGGGATTAATTATATATCTTTCACATTTTTCAAGGTCATATCTAAAAACTATTTCTGATCTCTCTAGAGCAAAAAACAGCATCTTTTTATTAGAGGTTTAGAGTGCGCTCACGTACCTTGCTCAAAAGACAAGACCACCTATCTGTAGTTATTTCACAGGGTCATGGAGAACCCAAACAACGAAGCTACCTCTTGGTGTGGAAGCAAAACACATTGTGGATATCATTATTATTCAGTGTTTGTCTTTTGAGCCTGTCATGTACAAATTTTATAAGATGCAAAAACATTTGATCATAAATATTGATAATGCATGTGTACTGAGATTTTTTTTTAACTCACGTAAAAGGACATTTTATCAGCTTTCATTTATATTTAATATCTTTCCAAGATATCTAGCTACACAGAAGTTCCTCTGAAATTCCACAATTTGATCCTTACAGAGTCCAAAGCCATCTGTTGCTGTCAGTGTTACCACAATTCAGGCTAGTCTGCATCTATCTACAATGAAATCCCACATTCCTCCTGTCAACCAATGTTTGCTGAGCATTTACTATAATCCAGGTATGTATTAAGCACTGTTATAATGTAACAGTGATGCTACTAATACCTGCTAATGTTTACCAAACACTTAAAACATGCAGACTCTACCTGAAGTGCTGCCATGCATTTCTCAGTCACTGTCAGAGCCCTGTGAAGTTGGTAATGCTCCTATCTCCTTCCACAGATAAGGAAACAGAGCTGTAGAGAAGCAAAGTCACTTACCTGAGGTCACAGGTTAGGTGTGGAATAGCTAACCTAAGTTCATTTTCCTGATCCCACTCTCACTGACTTATCCCTTGCCCTCAAGACTATTAAGAAGTGTTAAGAGCAAGTGGCATGGCCTGGTCTGACCCATATGGGAAGAGAAGAGCCAGGAAGAAAGAGCTATGAAATCTGGGAGGAGAAAGCCAACGCTTTCAATTGGAATGATCAGCCAAGATTCCTGGGAGAAGCAGCTCTAGGCCATTCCTTGGGAGTGAAGTGGGAACAGGCATTCCTTGAAGAAGACAAACAAGTTGCTGCAGAGATGGCACATGCACGTGAAAAGACTCTGCTTGGCCCAGTGAGAGGGTCTCCTAGCCCAGCCTCAGGTCAGGCCTCAGCCCCCAAACACCCACACCTGGCCCCTCGCCCTCCTCGGTACCATCTGTCACTTTGTGTTTCTAAAGCACAAGCAGACAGTTCCGCCCCCTAAAAATCTGTCAATGCATAGTCAAAACTCCCAGGTCTAACCTTCATGGCCAACTTCACCGACTTCAGGTCCTCATGCTCCTGAGACTCCTTTCTGATCTGTCCTCCAGTCAAACCAAAGCTTCCTTCCCCAGGCCCACAATGCCTCCCACTTCTCCCTATACAGGCTGACTTCTCTCTGGAAAGTGTTTCTTCCCCAGCTGCTGGTGAACTCTACCAACTCTTCTCTTGGCACCACCACAGTCTGCCTGCGTGCTCTGCCCTGGCTCCCCACAGCCAGTCTGGCCTCCCTGCTGCTCCCTGAACAAGCCCAACGTGGCCACACCTGGTCACAGTACCTGTGGTCCAGGCCAAGAAGGCCCTTCAAGGCACCACATGCCCCACGGTTTGTTTTCCTAACTTCTTCAGAACAGACAGGCTTCCTCTATCAGCTGATGTACAAAAGAAAATATCCACGTCTACACCCCAGGCTTATTCACGGCCTCTCCCTGCCTCGCTTCTTCACTGCCATTTCCATGACCTCACACACACACTGTTTGGGTACCTGTGTATGACCTGCCTCTAGAACAGGACCGAGGAACTACAGTTCAGGGGCCAAATATGGCCACTGGCCAAGCTTTTACTGGAATACAGGTATGCTACTGTTTTGCACATTGTCAGAGGCAAAGTCAAATAGTCGCCACAGAGACCTTATGGCCTACAAAGCCTAAAATATGCACTGCCTAATCCTTACAGAAAAGGTCTGCCAATCCCTGCCAGAATGTCAGTTCAATCCCGCTGCCTTTCATGCTGGGCTCAGACCATCTTAATGCATTTCCTAATAGGCAGGGGCACTCAGAGAACATTTGCTGAATGAAAGTGTCAAGACAGGGGAGAGAGAAGGGCAAGGAGAAAATGGATGCAAGAGATGCTGGAGGGACAAATCAACAGGCCTGGTGATTGAGTGACAAGAGGAAGAATCACTTTGAGGGAGCATTTCGGATGTGGCCATGTTCCTTGGTCAACGGGTGAGAGTCTAATCATCAAATATAGCTTTAAAGTATCTGATACTGTAATTATCAACTAGGATATCAAAATAATAGGACTTTGCTAAAGCCAATTTTATAACCTTACAAATGATCAAGATAAACCATTAAAAACATCTTCACTTATGGCTAACATCCAGAATCCCAAAAGGAAGTAATTTAAAATGTTAAAAACTACCTTGTTTTACCTTTAACTACATTCCTTAAAAAACTAGACACCTTATATACAGCCCTAAGTTTAAATTAAAAAAAAAAACTGAAAAACTTTTTTGCACAATAATCCAAAATTCTGTATATAATTTTAGCTTATGTGAAGACAGTATAACAGTATCAAGAAAGTAAATCAAAAGTGAAGACATTTCTTCAAATATCTATCTAAAAATCTAAATAAAACTATTTGATCCCATAGACTGGATCAAGATAATTCACGAAAGGCTAAACAACTAGACCCCATAAAACTGTTAGAGAACTGCTTAGATATTTAACCTAAAAACCATTTAAAACTTCACTTTAAAAAAATAAGTTAATAAGTAACTATGTTCATGAAAAACAGATATTAACAAAGAAACATCACATGTGATGTGAGATAAGGAGATTGTGATTAATGGATGTGATACATTGTATCCAACTAGTTCCTCAATTTCCTTCTTTCCCTCTACATTTCTTTCCCTATGCTTTCTCCTTTTTCTCTTTTCCAATTGAACTGTAGAAATATGAAGCACACCTTATCTGCACTGGCCTTTCCTGATAGCATTTTTAAAGCATTGACCAGTATGCAGTCACAGAAGCTGCTCAGCACAACGCACACAGTGTGCTTGGGATGACAGGCAGTCCTGACCAGTGGGTGGGCCAGCAGGGCACTGTATGAAGTTCCAATAGCACCAGGCACGTTTTCCAAGCCCTTTTATCAGTCAGGCCATTTTTCTAAGCACAGTGTTAATTACCAGTTTAATCTAATACATGTGAAACAAACTAGAGCTGGAGGTATCCATTCTTCCTTTGCATGTTGAGCAGCAACAGCCAGCAGGGATAGCCAGCTGGGTTAAGGAAGTGAGGACGGTAGATCCAAAGAAGTATACCTGAGCAGGTTTGCTTTTATGCTCCCAGTTAGCAGATCAGCATACAAAGCAGAAAGACTCCAGCATGCAGATCCTCAGGTTTTATAGTGAGTTGCTACGTTTCTGAGGCATTCACTCCCAAGAGCACATTTCAGCAAGCAATCTTGTCAGCACAAACAAATCTCTCATAACTCAGAAGTGAAATATAATCTACAAACTATGCAAAATGCTTCAGACAGAAGAGTTTCTAAACAGGTTTCTTAGAGGCATTCTATAACGCATATGTGACTTTAAATAAAAGTGTCACACTCAGAACGTAGTCTATAGGAATAGATTCCATTTGAAAGCAACTGACATACAAAGCACAAATAAGAATCTGGAAATAGCAGGCAGTTGACTTTACAGACGAGTAAACACTTTCCATCAAGTCTTTACATTAAAGGTTCTCAAGTGCTTTGAAGCATTAATTGATTCCATTCTCCCATCAGCCCTGGAAAAATACTTGGTCAAATTTAGCTTCATAATGTCAAGCATGTCCAAGTTCCTAAAATTAAAAATGAATTTCTTATCCCATGTGTTTAAGAGGAAAGAGAATATGGAGCCAACATAGGATGGTTAAGGATTCACACTTTGAGCGTTCATACACTTGTGTTATCAGCTCCAAGAGCCAAGTGGCTGGCGCATCTGATGGATGCTGATTATGGGCATTCATCCATGGTGATTTCTTTTATGTTTTTTATTTCACAAAAAAGTCAATAAGACTATTTAGCTATTTAAAAAGAAAAAATAAATCCAGATTCTGGATCCAGATTGCCTAGATTTGAATCTGAATTCTGATACTAGCCACATGACCATTGGGGAAGTCACTTGAACAACCTAGAAGATGGGAATAACAACATCATCAATGTTGTAGGGCTGTTGTGAAGAAGAAATGGGTGGATATATGTAAAATACTTACAGTGCATAAGACAGAACTAGTGCTGTGGTACAGCTATGTCACTGTCGTCACAACCACCCTCCCCATCATCATCAGTGCCACCATCACCACCACGGCAACCACTACCACCATCATTTCAGGAAAATGTTAATAAGCTAGGTTCAGCAGCCAGAGAGTAAATCATCACCAAATCATCTATAAAATAAGTAAGGTATAGTATCTAGCAAGAACAAATAGCTCAATTTCTTCAATGAATAAAAACAAAACAGAGAGAACCTATTGTTTTTGAAGACAGATCAACCAACTATAATGTAAAACTCTTATTTAAATCCTAATTCAAACAAACTATTTTAAAATACATAATAATTTATTAGACTTATTAAGCAACTAGAAGGGTTAATGTTTACTGGCTATTTAATAATATTAGTGAATTACTCTAAGACTTTTGGCTAAATAATAAGATTATGGATATGCCTTTTAAAAAAAATGAAACTGTGCCACTAACCACCTGTGGTTACTCGAGTTAATTAAAATGAGATAAGAGTAACACTCAAGTTACTGAGGCAGGTCTCAAACTTGCAATCCTCTTACCTCAGGCTCCCAAGTTGCTGGTATAACAGGTGTGCACCCACCATGCCTGGCTTCTTTCATTCCTAAAATGTTGATGGAAGTTGAAATTTATGTAATTTTTAAATACTTGTGGATTAAAGGATCACTGAAAATTTTGTTTTATTGATTCTTGGGATTTTCCTATTGGGATCATGTGGCGTGTGTGTATGTGTGTGTGTGTGTGTGTGTGTATGCGATTTATATTTATATATATATATGTGTGTGTGTATGTGTATATATTATATATAATATACAAAATTATATAGTATATATTGCATCTTTACCAGAACAAATGACATTTTTTCATGGTTTTTTAAAATTTTTCCTTCTTTGTATATTTTCTTTAAACAAGATTTCTATACATTTTTTAGAGTTCTTAAACTGTTCCAAACATAACAACAAATTAACAAATGTCTATTTTACTTTCTGAGATGATAGCTGAAAATAGATCATAGATTGACTTACATGATGACATTTTGTCCTATACATAAACACACACCAGTGTGATTCATTAAGAGGACTCATGAGGCCCAAACTGTGTTTGTATCATACCAAGACATCTTTTGCCTCTTACTCTTGTGGATATTCCCACTAAAGAGGGAAAAGCAATAGTGGGCAAAGGGGTGAGGAAAATGCAAGTGGAATAAGTTGAATTTTAAAGAACTGAGAAGCTCCCTGGCAATTCCCCCAGGCAGTGTGGATACTTCATATCTGCTTATTAAAATGCAGAATTTAGGCAAGCACTTATATTTTGTCACTCTTCCACATCCTTTAAGCACGACTTTCCAAGCAAACTTTTCAAGTTTTAGT
Organism: Spermophilus citellus; assembly: GCF_964194105.1. Taxonomy (NCBI): domain Eukaryota; kingdom Metazoa; phylum Chordata; class Mammalia; order Rodentia; family Sciuridae; genus Spermophilus; species Spermophilus citellus. The sequence goes on along the minus strand of NC_138182.1, from coordinate 193,335,392 downwards.
GTATGAACTTATCTAAGAACAGAGTCGGGCATGGTGGTGCACACCTGTCATCCCAGCAGCTGAGGAGGCTGAGGTAGGAGGATCACAAGTTCAAAGCTAGCTTCAACAACTCAGCAAGGCCCTAAGCAACTTAGTACAATCCTGTCTCAAAATAAAAAATAAATAAAAAGGGCTGGAGCTGGAGCTGGTTAAACACCCCTGGATTCAACAACACAACAACAACAAAAAACCCACTGACAGTTGCTATGTTTGTGTCAGACACGCCTTTGGACCTTCCTGCAGATTTTACTGATTCACTTTGTAACTTACTTCTCTTCTTCCTTGCCTTCACTTCTTCTTCCCTGCCTTCAATTCCTGACCTCTGGGCATATTTTAGAACACAACTGAATAGTAGAATAGAGCAGTGAGAGGATAACTAGAACTAGAAGAAATAAATAAAAAAAAAAAAAAAAAAAAAAAAAGCTTAAGTTGAAGAAGCTGAGCAGCCAAAGACACAATCAGAGTCTTGGCTCAGAGCAGAGCATAGTAAAGGGGAAGCTCAGCATCCCTGACCACCCAGCACCTCATCACCCCCTCCCACATCTAGCCACCAGCCACAGGAGCCCTGCCTCAAACCCTCCAGCACACCTAGCTTACAGCTCACTTCCCAGTGCATCTTCCCCAAACCCAATCTTCTCACCCCTCCTCTAACGAAAACCTTCCAAGGCTCCCTACTACTTATAGCATCTACACTGGTTAGATTAGCATTTCAGGTTCTCTATTATGTGGTTCAATTTGCCCTTCCATGTTTAACTCCCAAAATGCCCTTCCACCAGTCAAATTCACACACTTAGTGAAAGCCAACATGTGCCACATTTTATACTTAATCCTGGCCTCGGTCTCTACCTGAACTACCCATCCTCTCTTTAGGCTCTGCCAATGGAAATCCTTTCGCATCCTTCAAAGACTTCCTCATTCCCTTCTGTGAAACCTCCCACCTTTGTCCATTTGTTGCATCAAGACTGTGTTAGAATCTAAAAGTATACATGGTCTTTTTCTGGTAGCCTGTACATTCCTCAAAAGCCATGGCTTTTGTGTTTTATTTATCTTGGTATCTCCAAGAACATAGTCCTCATAAATTTCTAAACAAATTAATTATTTGCAGATATGACAAATAATAATATGGCCAAAACCTAATTTATGAAAAGCCATTTTGTTAAAAGAAAAACTGTAACTTATAAACATGTTAATTCTAAGTGTGTCCTGGCTGCAGACAAAATCTGGAGCAGCTGGGAAGTCCCAAGCATCACTCTACAGGGAAAAGCAAGAGCCAGCAAGAGCAGCAGGGTAGGGTGCAAGTTCAGAGCAAATCTGCAAAAACACTACTTGATAGGTAACATGACAGTGATACTGACGAAGCATTCAGGTGTTTTGTGGAGAGAGAAAATAAACCTCAGTGAACTCCCAAACATCTATTAGGGATTCCATCTGTCCATTCAGAATCACATATGTGAAGATCAAAAATGAATTTCAAGGCATTCCCAAACAAGCTATTTATTCCTCTACAAAATCTTGCTAGAACCTTATCTCATTAAATAATATTACTTATGCACAATATTCACACCAAGCACCAGTATTGAGGCTGATGAGGTTTAAATGAAAAATATGTGATCAAGACAGGTTCAAAATCCTCACAAATCAAGTGCAGTTCATGTAACAAAGGCCTTGGGAGACAGAGCATGAAGAGGATTCTGGGAAGCAGCTGGAGAGCAAAAAGGAGAATGCAGACAGCACAGTGCCAGGGACCCCAACAGAGAAGACAGTCTCAGCAAAGGAAGAATGGCAACAACTTCAAATATCACTACAGAGCACACATCCGGCATCTGGAGGTCAGGGATGATACAGAAGGAACAGTTTCAGTATGCAGACTGCCTGGTGTGGGTGGCAGACAGAGTTGAAAAATGCAGAAGTTTGTCAGAACAGGAAAAGAGGGGGATAATGGCATCACTTTAGAGGGAGGCAGTCAAGAATACACTTCTTTAGAATGGGAAAGACCTGAGCAAAGTCCTGGTACCAGGAAGATGGGGCTCAGATAACCATGTGGAGAGGTGAACCTTGATAAGGAGTAGAGCAGTTCCACTCAGACAAAGGATGTGATAAAGGTGTAGGGAGGGAAGCCAGAAAGTTGATGCTGTATGCCCTCCAGGTCATTCATCTGAGCCTGAGTAGGGTGGGCAGACCAGACACCAGGCAATGAAAGGTCTGTAACGGTTGCTATGGGGTGGGGGGAAAGGAGCTACATAAAAACAAGTATAAGAATCACCATGCAGCCGGTACATGCCTATAATCCTAGCAGCTCAGGAGGCTGAGACAGGAGGACCGTGAATTCAAAGCCATCCGCAGCAACAGTGAGGTGTTAAACAACTCAGTGAGACCCTGTCACTAAATAATATACAAAAAAGGGCTGGGAATGTGGCTCAGTGGTTGAGTGCCCCTGAGTTCAATCCCTGGTAAATTCCCCACCCCCCCCAAAAAAAGAATCACTAAGCAAATTTGAGTTTCCAAATGAGACTGAAAAGTTAATGACATCTATTAGAAGATGGAAGACTTTCCTCTAGCAGCAATGGGAAAAAGCAGAAAATGTGAATGGCTTGGTACCCATCAAGAAAGTTGTGGATGTGGCAGGAAGAAAGAGAGAAGGAAGACATCAGAAGAAATGGCCAGGACACCATGAGGTCCAAAATTAAATGGTAAAAAGAAGGCTGGGGATGTGGCTCAAGCGGTAGCGCACTCGCCTGGCATGTGTGCGGCCCGGGTTCCATCCTCGGTACCACATACAAAGAAAGATGTTGTGTCCGCCGAAAACTAAAAAATAAATAATAAAAAATTCTCTCTCTCTTTAAAAAAAATAAATAAATGGTAAAGAGAAATGAAACCTGGAGGAAATGGACAATGAGGAAACATATAGATTGATGGAGGGGCTGGCTAACTGAGTTCTCTGGAGAGAGGACAAGATAGGAGGATCTGGTCAAAGAAGGATTGATGAGTTAAAAGATTTTTGCAAAGTTGACAAGTTCCAGGTGATGAAAAGGCCCATGGTTTAGCCATGTCAGAGGGCTGTTGTAAATAACACGAGACCGAGGAAGACAGTATGACAGCCAGGAGGGGGCATGGCACAGAGTAGCGCTGTACAATAGAACTTCTACAAGGACAAAAATATTCTGAATCTATATGGTCCAAAACAGAAACTTCTGGCCACATGAGACTATGGAGCCCTGGAACTGTGGCCAGTATGACTGAGGAACTGAATTTTTTATGTTGGTTTCAATTCATTTACTTAAATAAGTACATGTAATATGGAAGCTTATGAAGCTGCCATATTAAATGTGCAAATGGTTCTTAATTTTGTGTAATGGAATCACACTCAAAAAGTCTTTTAAAAGTTGGATCCCATTCTCCAGAGAATTCTTATTTAGTTGGAATCAGCATTTTTCAAAGTTCCCAGATGAAACCAGGTTTGAAAAACCACTGGTGTAGAACTAAGAACATGGAGTCTGGGCTGGGGTTGTGGCTCAGTGACAGAGCGCTTGATTGGCACATGTGAGGCATTGGGTTCAATCCTCAGCACCACATAAAAATTAATAAACAATATGAAGATATTGTTTCCATTTATAACTAAGAAAAATTTAAAAAGAACAAAGAACATGGAGTCTAGGGCTGGCGTTGTAACTTAGTGGTAGAACCCTTGCCTCGTACATGTGAGGTACTAGGTTTGATCCTCAGCACCACAAAAAACAAATAAATAAGTAAGTAAAATAAAGTTATAAAAACTGCAACAAAGGAAGAAAAAAGAAATAAAATCCCATCAATTAAAAGGAAAAAATAAAAATTTTTAAAAAAGAAAGAAGAAAAACAAAGACACTAGAGCCAAATGAGTTCAAAACCCAGACCTGTCAATTTTGAGTAGGGTAACCTTGAGCAAATAATCTCATGTGCAAAATGGTGTAATAACTAAGTCTAGTTCATTGGGCTAGTCCAAAAATTAAATGATTTAACAGTACACAAAAGTGATTCACATTAGTGGCTGTAATCCCAGGGACTCGGGAATCTGAGGCAGGAGGATTATAAGTTTGAGGCCAGCCTCAGCAACTTACCAAGGCTCTGTCTCAAAATAAACAAAAAGTACTGGGGAGGTGGCTTAGTGGTAAAGCACTCCTGGGTTCGATCCCTAGTACCCAAAACTAAAAAGTGCCTGCAACCTAAGAAGAGCTCATTAAAAGTTAGTTATCATTGTGCCAAATGATGTTAGAATTACTAAGATTTCTTATAGCTGCAGGGGAAAACAGTGGGTATGAATTGCCAAAGGCCTAAATATGTGTTGAGGAGGAACTAGAAGTCAAGAATTGGCAAGGCTGCTGGGCATGGTGGTACACACCTGTAATCCCAGCAGCTCAGGAAGCTGAAGAAGGAGGATGGAGAGTTCAAAGCCAGCCTCAGCAATTTAGTGAGGCCCTAAGCAACTTAGCAAGACTCTGTCTCAACATTAGAGAGGGGACATAGTTCAGTGGTTAAGCATCCCTGAGTTCAATCCCCAATCCTGGGGATGGGGGAAGGGGGAGAGAATTGACAAGGCTCAAGGTAAGCAGAAAGTAAAAAATAAAAATAAATAAATAAATATATAAAAGATAAATAAGGGGCAGTGATAAGCCATGAAAATATGGACCCAGTTTCCTGTCTAAACAATGTACTACAGATGGGCACACAAGAAGGAGGGGCCACATGGTCAGGAGCAAGTCAAATTTTAGGTAGGGTAGATGTGGAGAAAACATTCAATTCAGTTTTACTCAGTTTCTTCCCTTTCCCCACCAAATTTAACATAAGCTAAATACTAGTCAAGCAATTATTTTTGTGTTGTTTTTCCCTGCCATGTAGTTCTGCATTCATGAAAAACATCCAGAAAAGATTCCTGATAATAAACATCCATCTTCCACAGATTAATGGTATACATTTTATCATTCATAGCTGATATAGTTCAAACAGTTTAATTGATATTGAGGGCTTAGCAAATGATATGCTAAGGCACTATTAGAAAACTTGCTTTATATGCATTCTTATCTAGTCAGAAAACACTAATGTCATTTAATAACAATAGCATATTTGCTTCAAATAAGAAAAATGATTACAAGGTATGATTCTGGAAAGAATATTTTTTTAATTTAAGAATAATTTATATTCATATTTCATCTGTAGTACATTGTTTAGCCAGGAAACTGGGTCCATATTTTCATGGCTTATCACTGCCCCTTATTTATTTTTCCTTTATTTATTATTTTCTTTTACTTTCTCCTTACCTTGAGCCTTGCCAATTCTTCCCCCTTCCCCCATCCCCAGGATTGGGGATTGAACTCAGGGATGCTTAACCACTGAACTATGTCCCCTCTCTAATGTTGAGACAGAGTCTTGCTAAGTTGCTTAGGGCCTCACTAAATTGCTGAGGCTGGCTTTAATACCAAAACAAAAACAAACAAATTAATAAATAAATAAAAGAAGGGGAAACTTAAAATAGCCCCAGAGAAAAAGGAGAAGGCCGGGAAATTTGGCCAATAAATGCCTTTGGTTTCAGTTTTATTCTGTTTCCTAGAATTCCACATAAAGACGCAAAAACACAGATTTATATTCATATTTCATTTGTCACTACCAGATAATCTACTTCATTAACTTGCAAAAGAAAATAAGTTGATATTCTTCCTTATTCAAAACTAGTAAGATGCTAGGAGCCAAAAACTATTTCAAGATAGTTACTATGCAACGAAAATGTTTGAAATTAATGCAGTACATGCAGATCAAGTGTTCAATATGTTCGCATTTTGATATAAATAATTAAAAAATTAACTCTAAAATTTCTTGAGACAAATTATTCTTGTGAGAAAAAGAAACACGTACAACCTCTTTTCCACAAGTATGTTTCACACTTCAAAATGATGTCTCACATGTTTGGGGAGTGCTAAATGTGTTTAGGTATCAGCAGAAGTTGAATCTCACAGCTGAAACACAATTTCCACTATGCTGACACTCCTCCTTAGGAGCCAGAATACCATTAAGGACGTGTGAAAAAAGGAGAACTCTTCCAAACCTTCTCCTAACACAACTTTAACCTCTGCAGAACTACTGCCTGCAAATGAACACCACCCCTGGATAATTTTAGCCCTTCACCTGTTGTCCTTTAATTATCCCCAGGTGATGCTCCTTTCAGAGTATAATGAGAGATCTCAGATCTGGGAACAAAAGTACAAAATACACATTCTATTTACTTTGCTTCCCTCAGAGAGCAATCCTTACCTTTCTACTTTTCAAAAGACTGAGTTCCCCTAAATTCTGGGAGCCTGAATTGCCACTGTCCAATAGTTATTTGTGGTCAAGTAATTCATGAAGTTTTGGCCTCTTCAACTTCACTATGGGCCTCATAAATCCATGGAGCCACCTTATGGTTATTTTGCAGTTTTTTGAATGTATTGTTGGAGTAACATACTAAAGCACGGGTAAGAGTCCCATAATGGCTCCCCAGCCATGAAGTATAGGCTATCATGACAAAAAAGACTAAGTAAAAGACTGTATTTCTTTTTCCTATCAGGATGATAGAGCAAAAGAAAAACCACATCCACAGGAAAAGTGTAGAGATGAATACATCACCATCAAAACTTCAAATTTTCAAGGATAGTAATTCCTTTCACATCCCTGCTTACCATACCTCTTTGGTCTACACAGCACACAGATCTTGGAGAATGGGCTATTGTAAACCCTTTCAGGCAATGACTCCAATATAGCTAATTTACCAAATGAAGTCCCTTTCCTGGAGCAAATATGGCACTGAATATAAAGATATTGAAGTGGGAAATGTATTATCAACATGGAAAGAACTCAAGAAGTCATTTGATTTTGTTATTGTTTTTTTTCAAAAGGTCAAAAATATAGTTTTAAGCTAGCTTCAGTGGTGCACACGTGTAATTCCATCTACTCTGGAGGCTGAGTCAGGAGGAGTGCAAGTTCAAGATCAACCTCAGAAACTTAGGAAGACCCTGTCTAAAAAGAGAGAGAGAGAGAGTGAGAGAGAGAGAGAGAGAGAGAGAGAGAGAGAGAGAGAGATAAGGATACAGTTTAATGTAGGCCATCTCTGGGTTCAATCCCAGTACTGGGGGAAGAAAAAGAACATACTTTTTATTCTTGTTCCAGAGCTATAAAAACTATCCTTTCTGCCATGATCTAGTCTATAGAGATATTGATTGTCCCAACATCCTACAGACCATCATACTGAATCATTAGCATGCATTACAACATGCCTACAGGACCTGATAAATAAGAAGTAATAAATCATTTAGAATATCTTGGCAAGATACATGCAAGCTCAATAGTGGGGAAAAGATGAGAATTCAAGGGCTACAACCTTATAATGTTTCTAGAGATCCAGTGGTATGAAACAGGACAGAATATACCCAACAAAGTAAAATATAAGGTGCGACATCCTTAATGGCTTATTACTAGTACAAAAAAAAAGGTACAATACTTCACAGGCTACTTTGCATCTTAAAGGCAATACATACCAAATCTAAATACACTTAATGGCAACCTACAAGTCTGCCAGTGTTGAATGGGACCCAAAGCAAGAGATGGTTCTGCCTCAAGGCTGGACTACAGCACAAACTACTAGGCCACTTGGGTCTTGTGATGCATCAAATTCCATCATTTGAATCCATTAAGATACAGAGAATCAGCCCAATCTGCTGAGATTCTAAAACAAAGTCATACCCTCTTCTGCAGAGAACAACTTTATCAATGGCTGCTAGCTTGTATCAAAACCTGATTAAAGGCCATGAAGTAACCATGTGACCTAAGCTGCTCACAATAATTTGAATATTGTCTTACCCACCAAGCCATTATGTTGGGCCTGATACGGAAGCAATCTCTAGAAGGTATAAAAGAGATCAGGCTCAAGCAGGTCTATAGGGCAAAGTGCATTAGCACATGTCTCAGATATATCTAGCACCTACACCTACTCCTCACCACACTTAAAGACTTCATGGAGATTTCCTTATGATCTGCTGACTGAGAAGGAAACATGCATTTGGTTTATAAAGGTTTGCATGATATCTGGCACCAAGCAAACCCAGACTGCTATAGTCTTACATCTCCAATAGTGAGTGTCCCTAAAAGACTTCAAAGAGAAATCATCCCAGAAGACAACTGTGATCAGCACCTGTTGTCCATTTTTACCTACAATGAGAAATAGCCAGAAATATGGATCTACACTGAGTCACAGGCAAAGATTAATATAACCTGGATGGTCAGACTTGGGGGAGAAAATCAGAGTGTTGGAAGAAAGAATTAGGATGTCAAGGGAAGAAGATGGGCCTCTGAGAATGAGAACATTGTCTGAAAAATATTTTTGTCCCATATGAATGTAAACTAAAGAGCATTCATTTAGAGAAGGGCCTCCTAATAATCAAGTGGACAAAATTTCAAGCCTGTGGATTTCAGTTTGCTTCTCCAACCAGCCACACGAGTGCTTCATCAACAGACCAAATACAAGTGACCACAGTGGCAAGAGCAGAGCCTCTGGGAGGGACTCAACAAGACTTTTCATGAAAACAAACCTAGCCCTTGCCAACAACACACTCCCACCAACAGCAGAAACCACTCCCTAGTGCTCAAGAAGGAAATACCCCCTAAAAATCAGACGACCTCTTGGTGGCAGACTGATTACATGGGATCCTTTCCATCCAGGAGTTGGTAATGATTTGTCCTCACTCTGTATGTCCAACTGTGAGCTCACACACACATACATGTGTATTACATACACACACGTCATTTAGTTTTTTATCCTCTAGCTTACTCCCTCCTTTTCAAGAAGGTTTAGCTGTGATGAACTTCAGAGTTTAGTTTATAGATTACAGAATATTCTCCCAGAACTGAACAAATTAAGAGTAAATGAAAAACTCCACCCAGAGACAGAGAACATAACTGTCATACAGTCATGAATTTCTTGATCCAAGACCCTGATATGTGTTCATGGTTGATCATTAGAACTATAATCCCCTTATACTCCCATAAAAAGATTACCCAATAGAACAGCAAAAATTTAAAAGATAATACTGAGTGTCAGCAAGAATATGGAGCAACTAGAATTCTTATAGACTGTTCATGGGAGTGTAAATTGTGATATCCACATATCAGTATCTTCTCAGGCTAAATATATACCTACCCTAAACCCAGCAATTCTACTTCTAGGGATGTATATACAAAGAGAAATGCATACATTCAACAAATGACATGTACAAGAATGTTCAAGGCAGTTTTATTTTTAACAGCTAAACAATGCCCATAAACAGAATACACTGTACTATATTTATACAGAAATTTTTTTATAAAAAAAAAACTTGCTACTGGCAATAACATGAAAGAATTCCAAAGTATAATGCTAGGTGAAAGAAAACTGACACAGAAGAGTATGTCATTATATTCTTCCATCTATATAATGTCAAAAACATGAAAATTAACTAGCAGTGCTAAAAGTCAGAACGGTGGTTTATCTCTGGGTAGAGTACTGGTTGAAGTATATAGAAAGCATCCCTGGATACTGTGACTTGATTTCAGGGGTGTTCGTACAATTGTATCTCTATGCAAAAGTTCATTCAGCTGCACATTTAAGATAGTGCATTTTATTGCAGGTTATACTTCAATGAAATTGTTTTTGGAAGATTTACATGGTTGTTCACATTTCTTAAAAAAAGAATCCAGAGGTAGAGTCTCTCCTCACCCGACTCTCTGGCAATCTAATGGGTCTATGATCCAATAAGGTAAAGAACACCAGCAGAGCTGGGCATGGTGGTGCACACCTGTAATCCCAGCAACTTGGGAAGCTGAGGCAGGAGGATCGCAAGTTTGAGGCCAGCCTTGGCAACTTAGTGAGAACCTGTCTCAAAAATAATTTTAAAAAAGGAAGTGCTGAGGATGTAATTCAGTGGTTGAGTGCCCCTGGCTTTAATCCCTAGTACCAAAAAAAAAAAAAAAAAAAAAAAAAAAAAAAAAAAAGCAATAAGTAATTCATTAAACTTTCAGTTGAGTGCTTACTTAGAGAAACTTCTATTTTTCTATCTAGCCAGAGGCACCCAATTATCTAATACAGCTGATTTCAAAAGCTTTTCTCCTAATGTTCTATAATCTTAACATGGATGGAATAAAAATTACTGAGTTTTGGTTTTGAAACAACTTATTTCTTGCTTCACATTCAAGAATAAATTAGAAAAATGTCCCTGAAAACCTTGAGGAGTTTATTTTACATGTAAGTCATATATTAAAGTTATCCTTAATGATTAAAAAGTTATAATTATACAGTTGTTATATGTTAAAGTTATCCTTAATTATATAAATTATCACTTTCTATCTCAACAAACCATGCTTCAAAACTTGAATATCTGCAAGAATTCTGTAGGTACTGATATTTAACAACAAAAACTTTACTTTGTCCTGGCTACAGATCTAATGCATTTGTAAAAGTAGTTACCTAACAAAATAGAGAGTTTCTTTTTTTCTCCAGAGAAGTTTTTATTATTTAATTTTAGTCATACATAATATTAGGGTTCATTTTGACATAATCAGATAAGCATAGAATAATTTGCTCTAATGCAGTCCCCAGTACTTCTCTTTTTCTTTCTCTTCTCCCTCCCCTGTTCCCTTCCCTCTATTCTATTGATCTTTCCTCTATTTATCTATAGTTTTGTTTTCTTTACTTAGTGCCTTGTGATATACATGAAGATGAGATTCAGTGTGATGTATTCATCCGTGTTCACAGCAAAGTTAGGTCAGATTCATTCCACCCTTCTTCCCTTTCCCACACCCTCCTCCCACCCCCAATCTCCTTCCTCTACTCCACTGATAATAAAGGAATTTCATCCTTAAAAATGTTTTATGTTGACATTTTCTCATTTCTTCATAAACCAACCCTTCAAGGTAAACTATTTTGAATTCTTGGGCTTGTTGGCAATACCAGCAAATTTGGCTGTCTACCATTAGATCCTATTTTAAGTTAATAAGACAAACATCACTAATTTTAAAAGTTGACAAAAACACGGACTTCATTTCACCATTCATATCGGTTCCATAAAGGTTAATATCAATACTGCACAAAGTTGAATCTTGGAAAACAACAAGTCTTTGGCTCAACTTAAGTTCTCTAATGTAATAATTAAAAATGGTCTTTACCCCTCCCTTAAATACATAACCATCTTTAAAATAAAACATCATTTTTAAAACAATAACACCGCATAAATGATATCAAATATGACAAGTCATCCCACATCTGATTAAATGGCTTGCAATATTTTCTAAAAGTAGAAAATGGCTTTATCCTTATCTTTGAATATTCTTATAGTTCAAAATTCTAGATACTAAACTTACAGTTTTAGATTAAGCAGTTCCATAGTGCAGCAGTCAGCAGTTCTAATAAAACTACATGTTACCCGCCTTCTTGTTTCATGCCACAGAACAGCCTGGAAAGCAACTTCCTCTATTCCACCATCTTGAAAATCAGCATATTACAGTGACACAGCCACATGGATATTTATAGCAGCACAATTCATAATAGCTAGGCTATGGAACCAATCTAGGTGCCCTTCAATAGGTGAATGGATAAAGAAAATGTGGTATAAATGCACAATGGACTATGACTCAGCCATAAAAAAGAGCAACTTTATGCCATTTGCCAGTAAATGGGTGGATCTGGAGTCTATCATGCTAAGTGAAATAGGTCAAACCCAAAAAATCAAAGGTCAAATGTTCTCTCTGATGTGTGGATGCTAACACACAAGGAAAGGGGAGGCAAAGAGTAGACGTGCAGTGGATTAGACAAAGGGAAATGAAGGTAAGGGAGATGGGGGGAATAGGAAAGACAGTGCAATGAATCCAACATAACTATCCTATGTATGTATATGAGTACACCACAATGAATCTCCATATGATGTACAACCACAAGACTGGGATCCCAATTAGAATAACACATACTCCATGTTTGTATAAATATGTCAAAATATACTGTCATATATATCTAAAAAGAACAAATAAAAACTAAAAGTAAATAAATGCATGTTAGTTTTCCCCGACTTCAACCAAACACTGGCCTCATTTTCATGTAAGATTGCAGAGTGAAACTTAAAAAAAGTTATTCAATAATGAAGTTTACTTTTCAAAAAAGCAATATATTCAGCATATATTCTAGGAAAAATAATAACAAGTATATGCCAATATTTTCAGGCACATATTATTTGTAAGGCAGTAATCAAAGTTCACACTACAATTACAATGTTTAAATTTGTTTTTATTTTCTTACTCTGGAGTTACTACTAAGATCATTTAATTTCCCACCAGCAACATCTATATTATTGCCAAATTCCTAGATGATAGACACCATGATATGAACACATTCTCACCAAGGTAAAACACATACTCTATTAAGAAACTCAATAAGGGAGGAGCAATTTTCTTTTTTCATGAATACTACACTTAAAAGAAAATCACATATCAAGCATCACTTTCTCCTTATCAAATTAATATGTCTGATGAAACCTGATTTTGCACAAAGGATTTCTCTCTAAATCCTGAATGAGAAAAACCTAAAACCTCTTTCATACCTTAAGTACTTTTTTGTACTAACAACTATTTGTAATAAATCTGTTGTTGTTGTTGTTGTTTCTTTTGGGTACTAGTGACTGAACCCAGGGTTGCTTTACCACTGAGCTACATCCCCAGCGATTTACAAACACACACACACACTCTGAGACTGAGTCTCAACAGGTTGCTGAGAGTCTCACTAAGTTGCTGAAACTTGTGATCCTCTTGTTTCAGCCTCCAAGTCATTGGGATTTGGGTTTTTTGACACCATGCCCAACACCCCAGTAAATTTATAACACAAATGCTTTCCAATTCATAATTCCATCTCTGCTTAATTGTTAAGAATAGTCCCTAAGTCTAGGCTCATTTCTCAAATAGAATATAAACTATAATTTTAACTATGAACAAATGCATAATAGATCTAAGTGGAATTTATAACATATATTCTTATTCTTTTAAAAATATTTTTTTATTTGTTCTCTGTAGATATACATGACAGCAGAATATATTTTGACATATTATACATACACGGAGTATAACTTATTCTAATTAGGATTCCATTCTTGCAGTTAAATGTACTGTGCAGTTTCACTGGTTGTGAACACAGGAAAGTTATGTCCGATTCATTCCACTGTCTTTCCCATTCCCATCCCCCCTCCCTTCCCTTCATTCCCCTTTGTCTAATCCAGTGAACTTCTATTCTCCCCCAGCCCTTCCTTATATACTTACATTCATAGAACTTTTAGTACCTAGAGCCTGCATATAGGACTGGGCACTTCAGTGAAAAAAAGTCTGAGAAAGAATTTTTCCAGATTATTATCCAGAAAAATAAAAAATATCTATTTCCTGACTACAAAGAAACTGATCTGTCTTATTTATTGCTGTATTTTTAGTGCCTAGATTAATTCCTGGCAAAAAGCAAGTACCAAATAAATGCTTGTTAAATTATGACTAAAAATTCCAGACAAAAAATGAGGATCTTAACAGGCCAAAATTATGCAGAAAATATCATGAATTTCATACTTTGCTTTGAGTCCAAATATTTTTATCATCCTCAAATACTGAGCATAGAAAAATTATGTGTTTAACAAACTGTTTGATTTAATATCAACTCACCTAGACATTAAAGATATTGATTTTATAAATAACCTTTATATTTTAGAACAATTCTAGTTACAGAAAAATCACAAATATATACATGCCGAGTTCCTGTATGGTACCAGATTCCTCTTATCTTAACATCTTACATTGCCATGATACATTTGCTACAATTAAGGAGATAACATTAGTACGTTACTATTAACTGATCTCCACACTTTATTAAGATTTCACTAGTTTTCTCCTAATGTCCGAGACCATATTCACATTTAGTCATCCCATTTCCTTAACCGTCTCTGGTCTGTGACATTTTCTCAGGCTTTCCTTGAGTTTGATGACTGAGTTTTGAGAAGAACTGGGTAGAAGAACATTCCTCAATTTGAACCTGTCATATTTTTCTCAAAAGACTTAGATTTTGAATACATCACATTTCAAAACGTTCAGCTCAAGGATTTCTCATATAGAACAAAGTACAAAGTAAAATCTGTGGCCTTGATCTCCCCCATTTATTTAAGGAAACATGCACTACAATGGGAAGAGAGTAAACCAGAGGTTTTGAATCCACACTGCAGATAAAGGACTTAAGCAATGGGAAACTAAAGCGGACCGACTTGGTGGGGGGGCACAGATCAAAAGGCCCCCAGGTAAAGTGAGCTGAAGAAAGACTCACTGAGGGACAAGGGAAAGTTTAGAAAAGACGGGAGAAAATTAATGAGGCATCTATTACACCCCAGGCCTCACTGTGCAGTCAGAGTGAAACAGAATCTGTAGTGACTGTGTCCCCACCACCCCCTACCTCTGCCGCACTCTGTTTTCGCCTTCTTCATTCCTAGTTTTATTCATTGCAGTGTATCTGCCCTTCTTTGTAGGGTTGTCTCTATTCATCCTTAGAAAGAGAAAAAAGAAAGTGTTCTGTGGGGTCCCAGCAGGAAACAGCATCACTGGCAGAGTAACTGAGGAGAGTCTGACAGGGCGCTATCTACCCGCATGGGCAGAGAAACAACAAGAGATGGCACAGTCTCTGGGGCTGGCAACAACTTGGAAGAACAAGAGGTGTAAGGCATTGTCCAAACCCAGAGAGAACAGTGATTAGGAAACGGGAATCTGGACCTCTGCAGAGAAACATCCACCTGCAGGAAGACACTGAGAACAAACGCTGTGACCTCACTTTCCTTCTGCCCTCTCACCCTGCTAGTGCCTTCCATTGGCTGGAACCAGAAAGGCCAAAAGGCAAAAGGACTTAATGTTGCCCACATGGGTCAGTATCCCAAGAACAGAGCAAAGTGGATCAGGATGGAAACGGATCTACAGTGACAAAAGATGCAGTTCGGAAAGGACCTTATATGAGGGCATTTGCATTTTTATATTTATGTCTTATCCTGAGATACTATGGACTCCCCTTCAAGACAGAGAGAGCAGTTTGCAGGGGTTGGGGAAACCTGTAGGTCCCACATAAACCTTATAGTAGGCACTTGGGATCTATGTGAAAGACGAGATGGAATATGCTCATCTCAGCCATTAGTCAGGGCAGCACTTGGGTCCAACACAGCATGATTCTGCTGCCAGGACAACACATACAGGGCACAGCCTTGAGCCTGAGCCTGACCAAGCCTCATGAAATGGAGGCAGGTGAGGCTAGTCCTTTCCACATTAAAAAGAGGGTCTATCTTACTTGCTCCAAAACTAGCAAGAGACTTCAAGATCTCTTTCAACAGCCTGACCAAATCACTCAGCTCTGCTCAATACCTCATGTCAATGCAGGACAAAGTTTACACCTAGGGTCAAAATAAAGAGCCTATGTTTAAACACATAGAGCCTAACCATTGGATAATCCCACCCAATACTTCATGAGCTCCAGTGCTAGACCTCAGATCTGTTCTACAGATGTAGAGCAAAATAAAACTTCATGGTTATTTCATTCCACTTCTTCAAATAATTTCTCTTGCTTAAAAGCCTATCAAACCTCCTGTTTCTAAGATCTCTGATGAGGCACAAGTGTTTCAGTGTTCATGAAAACACTGCCCATCTTCCCCATCACCCACTCTTATGTAAGCTTCGCTGGTAAGCATCCTATGTGGGCCTTTTCTCCTCTCCTTTTCTGTCTTGGTACCTGCCATCTTTCTCTATGGAACTCACCACTCCAGGTCCCCCACTCAGCAAGGTCCATGACCAGCTCCTTTCAGGACAGGGAGATGCCCCCCCAAACAACACCATCCTGAGCAACATTGTAAGTGCTTCATAAATTCATGAATTGAACATGCTGTGTGCAGATGCCTTTGCATTTAATAAAAACATCCATTTCTCTTTTCAGAAATACAATGAAAATATGAAAGGTTGAAAGATCACAGGAATGACATTTACATTCCATTATGATTGTGCTGTCAATAATTTCCCAAGTACCTAGCTTAACAAATCGTAAACCGCTTGCTTCATAAAATAAAGAACACCAAATACCATAAGCCAGAATCAAATCTTCACAGTGGTGTGGCAATGAGCTACTGTGTTCACCAGAAACACAAAGCAGATGACTTCATATTGTTATTTAGAAAAGATGGTCCACAACTGTATTTAATTGAGTGAAATGAGTTTGTATTATGAGATAACTTTAAGGGGAAAATAGTTTATAAAGCTTATGGTACAAAATAATTTAAAAGCAGCAAAGAAAATAATGAATTTTCCCCCCATAGGCTTTGAGCCTTTTGTTAATCTTATTTCTCAATTTAGTATTACCTTTAAAGATATGAGAAGTAAACCTGAACAGGCATTATAGGCATGTGCCAGGCATGGTGGCACATGCCTATAATGCTCAAGAGGGTGAGGCAGAAGGATCACAAATTCAAGCCAGCCTCAGCAAATCAGTGAGTCCCCAAGCAATTTAGTGAGATCCCCAGAAGAGGATATTCAATCATTCAACAAATATATGAAAAAATGCTCATCATCCCTAGCAATTAGAGAAATGCAAATCAAAACTACTCTCACTACAGTCAGAATGGCAGCTCTTATGAAGACAAACAACAATAAGTGTTGGCAAGGATGTGGGGGAAAAGCTACACTCATACACTGCTGGTGGGACTGAAAATTGGTGCAGGCAATATGGAAAGCAGTACGGAGATTTCTTGGAAAATTGGGAACCAAACCACCATGTGACCCAGCTATCCCTCTCCTCAGTCTATACCCAAAGGACTTAAAAACAGCATACAGCCACATCAATGTTTATAGCAGCACAATTCACAATAGCTAAACTGTAGAACCAGCCTAGATGCCCTTCAGTGGATGAATGGATCAAAAATGTGGCATATATACACAATGGAATACTACTCAGCAATAAAAGAGAATAAAATCATGGTATTTTCAGGTAAATGGATGCAGTTGGAGAAGATAATGATAAGTGAAGTTAGCCAATCACAAAAAAACAAATGGTGAATGTTTTCTCTGATATAAGGAGACTTACTCATAGTGGGGTAGGGAGAGGGAGTATGGAAGAAATAGACGAACTCTAGATAGGGTAGAGGGGTGGGAGGGGAAAGGAGGGGGCAGGGGTTAGCAATGATAGTGGAATATGATGGACATCATTATCCAAAGTACATGTATGAAGACATAAATTGGTGCGAACATACTCTATATACAAACAGAGATATGAAAAATTGTGTTCTATATGTGTAATTAGAATTGTGATGCATTCCACTGTCATGTATTTAAAAATAAAAGCAATTTTTAAAAAATTAGTGAGATCCTTTCTCAAAATACAAATTAAAAAGGACTGGATATGTAGCTCAGTGGTTATCACCCCTGGGTTCAATCCCCAATGTATATGTGTGTATGTACACACACACACACACACACACACACACACACACACACAGCCTTTTAATGCAAAGCCTTCATACCCACCTCATTTCTCCATCCCTACGTGCAAAACATTTCCTCTTCCCCTTGTGTCTTAAAGCATGAATGCTCTTCTATGAGGCCATCCTTCCACTGTGTGATTGACATCACTCCCTCCCACCTCCTCCAGTACCTGCCTCGTTTGTTGTCTCCTTTCCTCAGTGGGGACATCACTTTGTCCCCACTGACTTGTCCCCACCACCTTGTCCCCAATGTATATGCCTTGGTCACTTCTTTAAAAAAATACAATCCTCTCTGACATCCAGTAAGTCCCTCCAGACACCACCCACTGCTTCCCTGCTTCTCACTTGAAGAAGACTGTGGGTGTGTGACCTCCTCCATCTCTTCCCAGCCCCTCCTTTTCTTGAGTCCAGTTCTGATACCTCTGCTTCAACTGTACCTGCTATCCCAAGGCTAGTTTCTTGTATTGCCATATCCACTGCATACCTTGCAGCCTGTGTCTTCCTGGAAGCCTTGTCATATTTGCTATCACTGACCCCTCCTTCCCACAGCTACTATGATGTTCCTTGATTTTCTGGCTCTTCTGGATCTCCAACTTACCTTGCTCATTGTCTTTTCTTGGTTTTTCTTTTTCTGATCACTTCTTAACTATTGTTTCCCTAGTGGTTTAACCTTTTATCCCACTCTGCCTTCACACTCCTCTATCTCCAATCTTCTTCCATCCCCATAACCCCCCAGACCCTGTTCTTGCCCTCTCCAAGCTCTCCCTGGAGCTGATGATCTTATCCACTTCCATGGGTGCAACTCTTACCTCTCACATAGGCTCCAGAGTCCTTTCACCAGCTATGACATTATATTTAGACAGTTGTTTGGTACCTGAAGCAATAGTAACTCGACACAAATGCCCCCAAGGTTGCCCCAGCCATCAATGATGAGATCATTAGTCTCTCACACCAGAGACCGCCATCCTAAACTCTTCTACCCTCATTTCCAACATCTATCCATTACCAATTCCTGCATGTTTTATCTTCTAAATAGTTTTAAAATCAATCCTTTCCTTTCCACCCTGATTTTCTCAGTACTCATTGAAGTTCTTAATCTCTCTTACCTGGGGATATTGAAGTCTATAAAGTCTTCTATCAGAGCTTCCTGATGATAGTCCAAATCCCTTTATTTCACTTTCCTGACACAACCCAGGGAGATCTACTGAAAATACAAATGTCTATTACTAGCCTATTTAAAACCCTTGTGGGAACTGAACCAGGGGTGCTTTAAAAAATATAGCTGTCTTATCTCCATTGTACAACTAAAGACATGTTGAAAAATGGCCAGCCTGTTGCTGGGAAGCAGCAGGAATGCAGTGAGGGAGATGGGCAGCTTATTGTCTGGCAGCCCCCACCCTGCCTAGTGGGACAAGATGACACCTGAGCAGAATTCCCTTTAGCCTCCTAGAATGAAGGCCCAAGGGGAAGGTCCACTGGCCTCCAAGTCCTGCATGAACCTTGGGTGAGTGTCCTCAGCCCTCACGTGCCTCCAGTGCCTCTGGCACTGAGTGATAGGTCCCCAGAGCTGCTTCCCCCTCTGCAGCAATACTCTGCTTTCACTTATATTCACTTTTATTTCTTTACCAAGCTGGTAATTTTTCCATCTTTCCTGAATTACTCACGTTTCAATCTTTTGATGGCATTCCATCTCTTTCCTGAATTTTCAAGGATGTTTTTCCTAAAATTTTTTTCCTGTCACTCTGACTAGATAACATTTTTAAGCATATGAATAGTAAGGATATGTTCAATGTACCACATAAAATGTTCTACTAATCATTTTTGACCGATGCCAGATATAAACTTCATTTAGTTGAATTTTTAAATGTTGGGATTTTTAGAAAAGGTAAATTTTTAAATTATAGATCACCAACTTCCGTTTTACTCCACAAGTCTGTAAACTGGTTTAGATAACAAGGAATTAATTTTGTTCACTCATGCAACACCTATCTTACACTAAGCACTATGTGAAGTGAGAAAGATACTATAGTAAATATAACAGACAAGGTCTCCACCTATTATAATTTTGGTAATTTAATATAGGAAAATTTTGGGATAGCCGACTCACAGTACATATATACTCTTATATGTCCGTGTATCTACATTTCATGACTTCAACACCCTCGAAGCTGTTAGCTGGCATTTCAAATACTGTTATCAGGCTCCAGCACTCCTGGCTTAGCACTTTAAATATCATTATTTAAAAACTCAACAAAACTATTGTTAATTAACAAAGGGGCTATTGGAAATCATTTTCATTTGTGAAATAAGTGATGACCAAGACATGTAGTTGGTTAAAAAACTGAATAGACCCCACCATTTCTGCAACAAAATACAAAAACTTAGCAAAGCCAAAAATCTGACATCTCCAGTAGGGACTCAAGATGAGAGCCCTGGATACTGCTGCTGTCCACTCCTCAGAGGACTCTGGTGCTAATTTAAGCCACAGTTGGCCAGTCTCACTGTCAGACATTGTCACTGAATCTTATACGGAAGGAACCCATTCATGTAGGTGCTAGTCAGAGTGCCCAAGGACAGAGTTCAATTATCCAAAGTGGCTCTTTATGATACTTCCTTGCTGTACTTGTAACGTTAGTCCTGCCAGAATTAAGACCAGAAATTGTGTTCATTGTAATTTACCAGAAAGAAGCAAGAGGCTACAAAGGGAAGGGATGGATAGCACCCTCCTATTTCTAGATTCTGGAGGCTACCCATATTGAACAGAAAGAATCCAACAATGCTAAAAGCTAGATTGGCACCACTAAGTGCAATTCAGAAATAAAAGAATTACATGGCTAAGGATAGTGTGCAAAAGGGAGAGCTATCCAAGATGAGAGCCAGATCACATCTTACAGGTGTCATGGGTCTTGGTAGGTCATGAAAAGAGCTAGGATTTTATTCAAAATGTATTAGAAGCCACTGAATAATTTTAAGAAGCTGACTCAGTACAGTTACTACATAGAAAAATAAGCAGTCAAGGAACCAAGCAGTGGAAACAGGAGATTGTTACAGAACCTTGGGCCAGAGATGATGGTACCTATAGACTAGAGGTAAATACAGAGAGGCGGATAGATATTCTCTCAAAATACCTGACACACAATGCAATATATAACAGTATGTCTATATTGTTCTTTTTAAGAGCAATCACTAAATAATTTAATAACTAGGATTAACAATGTCTCTTCTGGGGAAAAAAAATAAAACATGTTCAGGTATAGACTTGGGACCCAAGAATACTCTGAAGACTGACCAGGAACCCATGCTCCATCCTGGTTCTCAACAAGAAAAGGGGAAGTGGAGAATACCCCACTTCCAGTCCCCTGTCTATGGTTCCCTTAGCCTGAGGCTAAAAATTATACAGGTCATGAACAGTAAGGGGAGAGGTGGGACACCAGAAGGGTGGAATGTTGATAGGACCAGGGTACCCTACAATGTCCAGCCTTGGGTCCCCTTAGGCCAGCTCCCTGTCAACATGCTCCTCTCCTCTTCCCACCTCCATCTGCTCTGGTGTGATTTCTTCTTCCCTGTAGCCCAACCTTGGAACTGAATTCATTTTCACATATAGGGGTGCTGAAACTGGAAGCCAATTTTATTTCCATTAAAACAATAGCTAATTTATTTATTATTAGATGCCATGTATTAGAGTTTTCAATGTATTGTATCATCGTCATCAAAATCCTATCCCCATTTTATAGAAGGGGAAACTGAGATATAAAAAAGTAACTTGCCTAGCTGGCAAGTGGCTGAGGCAGGATTAGAACCCAGGCGGGGCTAGGGATGTAACTCAGTTGGTAGAGTGCTTGCCTTGCATGCACAAGGCCCTGGGTTCAATTCCCAGCACCACCATCACCATCACCATCACAAAAAAAAAAAAAAAAAAAAAAAAAAAGAACCCAAGCTGTCTGGCTGCTGGCCCCATGTTCTTGATTGACTACTGGAGTCTGGCTCCAAAGTCATGCTGTTCAGAAATAAGGATGAGACAACTGCAGTCATCAATCGCAGGAAGGTCCAAGATGCAATTTAGTAAGAGTATCCAACTTATATTTTGATGGAGAAACATCCAGGTGGATGTTTACATGGTTTCAATAGTGCTGAAATTGAATTCATTTTCATCAAGTTTGAGATCACTCCCAAAAAATCAGATTAATATGTGAAGAAGGGAAAACATTCATCTTTTTTCACTCACTATGTAGTAAAAGAGCAACTCTTGTACATACTTGTCAGTTCTGCCAGAGTGTGAGCCTGCAGGGTAGGAAGCACCCATCTTCGGTGAGAACTTTCCGCCATGAGAATTATTAGTGCTGAACGAGCACTCAACTCAGAAATAAATGGCATTCTTCAAATGTCAGAAGCATCCCCAACAGAATAACTCAGGTCCCCAACTAGACTATTAAGCTGATGTTACAAACAGTAGCCAGGAAGAAAGGAGTTCATCTCTGCTGACAGTGATTGGGAACGGAAACAAAAAGGCTGAGAATGTCCTCATTATCCAACAGCTTCCTGGTTTAACCTTCTAAGAATGAACAGAAGCATTTCCTAAGTTCAGAACTCAGAGCCATGGGACTCTCATCACCCAGAGCAGCACTGTACTAAGAAATATCTTTGTTCAGGGGGAACAAATACTTTTACAGTTAAAGATGATGAAAAGGGGTAAAATCTTCTAAATAAAAATGATTCATACTATAAAACATAAGGTTGGTCCAGTTGCCTTAGTTACATAACAATAAATTATAAACATTGCTCAACTTTATTTTGCCTCCTAGGTCTTCAGAGCTCATCTTCAAATAGCTCCAAAGTCTCCCCCAAGTAGGAGAACTCCATAAACACCTCCGGCACTTTTCCCCACAAAAGTGGGCTTTCTCTAGCATCCTACCTGACTTTTTCTTTAAAAATGCATGCAAGTTTCATGTTCTGCTCTGTAAAAGAACTGTTTTGATTTTTGCCTTGGATGGGAGATAAGGTAACTTCGAACATTATTATCAGACAAAACTGCCACACCAGGATGATGGGCCAAACATATCTTGTGGCCTGTCACATCTCATCACCACCACTAAGAATGAATTAAAAAATCTCTGAGTTTGAGACCAGGCTTTTTTAAAATGTAAGAAACCATAGTGTGATGTTTAACATTCAAGTTCTCTTTATCAGTAGTTCTCAATTCCAGCTGCACGTGACAATCATCTGGAAACCTTTTTAAAAATACCAGTGCCTAACCTCTACCAAACCAACCAAATCAGTCTCAGAATATAGGAAGAGACCACTGTGTTCTGATATTATTGTTTTTAGCTCCATTGGATAATTTTAAAGGACAGAAAGGGTTGAGAATCACTTCTCAGAGGATTTTTTTTTCTTTTTGGCAGATGGTGGGGGGTACTGGGGATTGAACACAGAGGCACTTAACCACAAGCCCTTTTTTAATTTTTTGAAACAGGGTCTTGCTAAGTTGTTTAAGGTCTCACTAATTTGCTGAGTCTGGCTTTGAACTTGTGATCCTGTTCAGAGGATCTTTAAGCAAAATTAAAGCCCCAGAAGGATGTAGGAACAGCAAAGTCAACCCTTGAAAATACTCATCTTGCTCCTTCTTCTACATTCAATTCTCTAGGAGATAACAGATAGTAAAATAAGACAAAACACACACTCTTTCTCTGCTAGAGTAGTGTTATAAAAAACATCTAAAACAGAAGGTTTGAATGGAATTTAAAGTTCCAAAAATAATACAAAAATGTCTAGGTTTCAATGAAAGTGTCACTCATCATACCAAGAACCAGAAAGAGCTCAAACTGAATGAGAAATGGCAACCAACAGATTCCAACACCAAGATGACAGATGTTAGAATTACCTGACAAAGATTTTCACGTAGCCATGGTCAATAATAATAATAATAATAATAATTATTATTATTATTATTATTATTATTATTATTCAATGAGCAATTAAAAGCATGCTAAACGCTCAGGGGAAAATACCATCATGTTGCTCAGGCCCTTGAAGTAGATTCACTGCTGGGCAAGGATTGTTCATGTCTGGGAACATACAGATGTTTGTTTTGATGGAGGAACCCATTGGACCTTAGTTCAGCCATATACTGGCCCACAGAGACCTGGTACCTGTTCACCGTAATTTGTCTTTGGCTTGATGGATCTAGAATGACTTTCCAAATGAGATTATCGAATGAGTCGAAGACAAGAATCCCTCAAGGGGAGCTACATCCCCAGGGACTGAATGACTGAAAGCATCTGTCTCTCCAAAGGGTTGGGTTAGGAAAATGAGGCTCCATGACTATCCTCAGTGGTTTATTTCACTTGACACCAGAAGCATAAATCGTCAGAGGAAAACTGATAAACTCAACTACATCAAAAGTATAATTTCTGTTCCACTAAATACTCTGGAAAGTAGATGAAAAGAAAAGCTCCAGACAGAAAATGTTTACAAACTATATATTCAAACAAAGGACGCATCTAGAGTATGTAAAGAACTTGCGAAACTCAACAGTAGAAAAATAATCCATTTGGAACATCAGCAAAAACATAAGGAAACACTTCATCAAAGAGGCTACACAGACAGCAAATGAGCACATAAAAACATGCTGCACACAATCAGCCATTAAGGAATTGCACGTGAAAACTACAATGAGCTATGTCTACACACCTAACAGGGTGGCTAAAATTTTCAAAAGGTGATAATACCAAGCTCTGGTGGGGATGTAAAGAACTCATACACTGTTGGTAGGGTTGTAAAATGATAAAACCACTTTGGAAAACAAATTGGCAATTTCTTTAAATAGTTAACATACAGTTGCCATGTATATGATCCAATAACTGCATTCTTTGGCATTTAAACAAGAGAAATAAAATTTTACTTTTATGCATAAAACCTATACATGAATGTTTACAGCAGCTTTATCTGTAAAGTCAAAAACTGTAAACAATATAGACATCCTTCAGCAGGTGAATGATTAAACAGACTTTGGCACAACAACACTGTAGAATTTAAAAAGTAAGAAAAAACTATTGACACATTCAAAAACCTGGATGAATCTCCTGAGAATTATGTTAATGAAGAAAAACCAACCAACCCAAAAGGCATAATTTCATTGATACAACATCCATGAAATGATTAAATCACAAAAATAGAAAGCAAAATAATGGTTTACAGAATTTAAGAAGAGGCAAAAGATGCAGAGAAAAGGATGTGGCTGTAGAAGAGCAATATAAGGAATCTTTGAGGAAATGTTCTATCACTTGACTATCAGTATCAATATCCTGGCTGTGACACTATTAAAATTTTGCAAGAAGTTACCCCTGGGGGAGCATGGGTAAAAAGACAAGAGATCTCTATTTCTTAAAACTACATATGAATTACCTCAAAATAAAAATTACTTAAAAATAAAAGGTTACTAAATCACTGAATTCTGACTGCAACATACAGCAAATAACAAGTACTTGGAAGTGACCTTTATGTGTGTTCCAAATATTTTCTTTATGGTCATTTTTAGCTCTAGCATTTCATTCATGATTCATAAGATTCAGCAATTTAATTTTATTCCATAAAGAAGGGGGCCCTTTAGCCTTGCTGAGACCAGTTATTTCCATGGTGACATTCAACATATTATTAACATAAACGAACAGCACACCACACCTAGAATGAACTACTTTCTCCATGGCTACTCTGTTTTCTTGCACCTCTTCAGGGAACAATAATGATAAAGATGCTCAAATATCCCTCTGCCCAGTATCACTATTTTTCCAGAGATAGATCCATTTGAGGAAGTGGGGGAGAGAGAAGATAAAGAATGTACAGAGGCTACTCCTGGTCTCTCCTCTCAGATCCTGGATGCCTCTGAAGTGAACCCTGAAACATTGAATCTATGCCCAGTGGTTTGAGACCATTTTTTTGTACATGTTCTCTAGCAATGAGCTTCCTTCTTCAATGATGCTCAGCTGAACACAGTAATGTAATTGCTCCAATGTAACAGGAAACCTGGGAGGGAGGTGGGGGGAGGGGCCCAGGGGCAGGAAAGATGGTGGAATGAGATGGACATCATCACCCTAGGTACATGTATGACTGCACATATGGTGTGATGCTATTTCCTGTACAACCAGAGATATGAAAAGTTGTGCTGCAATTGTGTACAATGAATCAAAATGCACTCTGCTGTCATATATACCTAATTAAAATATATTAATTAATTTTTTTAAAAAAGGTCTGGAAGAGCAGCTTTCATCATGGAAGACACTGGTTTAAGTGTTTTAGTAGGTTTAAGTCTAATTTTAACCAGCACAAATTTGACATCAGGGGCTGAATTTGGAAGTCATTCCACTGTGGTGTGTTCTCCATTAGTCTATACCTTTTCTCCCATAGATTAGGTAGTCTGTAGGTGGGTAGAGATATGAAGGAGTATACAGGTGTGAGAAGGTATACACAGGAGTGCACATATACAAACACCTTCACACAGCTGACAAAGCACAGTGGGCAAGCACCAGATCAGAACTCCCTACTACTCTTTGTAGATACTCATTATCTATGGGACACGTACATGTTGGGTAATTGGGGCAGGAGGACTAAAACGGCCCACTGACGTTCAGTATCAAGAGAAAAGCAAAGAATAGATGAATCTCCCTTCAAACATTTAGCATTTTATCTTAAAATAATTAGAACTTTACTAAATGCTTCCTTAGTTTCCCCATATCTACTAAACATCTAAAATTCCTTTATCACAAAATAAGATCCTATATGCCACCAATAAAGCTACAGCATAACATTCAGTACTTTTGAGAAAAGGATGACAGTCTAAACTCATCCTTCATAAAGTCCAGTTTGGGTTAAACAAACAGAAACACAAAGGCCAAGGCTAAAGAAATGCAACAGAAGAGGATACAGGTTACTAGCAGAAAAGGCGGGTCTGGGACAACACTCTGAGCAGCCTGGGAGTTTGGTGCTAATGGAGCAAGGAAAGGAGAAACATGAAATGCTCACATGCCTAATTAATCCTGCTTTCTGAGGGAAAAAGAAATCTCACTAATGGCAAACTGCATGGAAAGATGCTCAGCTCTTACCTGAAATCCCAGTCATTCTGAAAAGCTGTGGTCAGCAGTACCATACTCAAGAGAGACCATGATCTCAAACTCAGCAAAAGGGTAAGACCAGAGTTAGATTAGTTAGAAGTGACTGACAGAGAGTCGACATGTGCAGAAGTCCTTACAGTCCAGGCCCTGTTTCTCCAAAGCAGCTCGATTCTGCTGGAGAAGGAGAAAAGTACCCAGGATCCTTTCAGGATTCTTTGTCTTTGGGGCACGACAGAAATCGAGGTGAGGGAAGAGGAAGGAAAATCTCCTGGATCCCTGCAGGATTAATTTATTCCAAAAGGAAATAATAAAAAAAAATCAACATGCCAGAGTCATGTGAAGAAAATGAAGGAAAACAGAATATGCCAAAGGCAGAAGAAGACCATCCTTCAGAAGATGTACCACAGGAACCAGAAAGAAATCCTCAACCTTCCCAAGAAGGTGTAAGCCAGGAAGCAGAAGGAAATCTTGGAGGAGGGCCTGCCCAACCTGGCCAAGGATTTAAAGAGGACACACCTGAAGGCATTTGGACCCTGAAGAAATGATTAGAGGAGTAGATGAGCTGGAAAGGCTTAGGGAAGATATCAAAAGAGTAAGAAATAAGTTCATGATGATGCATTGGAAGCAAAGAATTCACGAAGCTGCCCTTATCCTGTGTGTTTCAGGCCTTGAATTCCTTTTTGTCTGATATTAAAATCGAGCCCCTGCTTTCTTTATGTTAGCATTTTCTGATGTATCTTTAACTTTCATTTTACGTTTAATTACATGGCAGTATTGTTTTAGGTAGTTTGTTATCAGCATTTTATTGGATTTTGGATTTTGACCTACTTTCCAGGTTTATTTTTCAATTGGAAAGTTTCCCACATATGCATGGAAATATGTTCATTCTATATGTACAGTAAAAACGTAACAGGTTACAAAGCAGCATATTTAGTATCAGCTCACATATGTAGGATACAATTCCAAATTGTGTGTGTGTATACATACATACATATCTCAGACTTAACTGTGCTTATTTCTGTGTGGTGTGAAGTTTTGTTTTTGTTTTGCTTTTTGCTTATGTGTATTTTTTAATGAATACCTTTCACACACACAAAGAAGTGAAGATTTTTTTAATAAGTAATAGTTGATCAAAACTAGTTTGCAACTAGCTTGTAAGGGCAATGGGGGCACCTAAACTCTTGAAGAAATAACTATAAAAAAAAGAAATGTAAACCTCAAGTTACCTCTGGATTTCTTTGCCAGAGAAATAAAACTGGTGATCATTACAAAAAAAAAAAAAAAAGAAGAAGAAGAAGAAGAAGAGGAGGAGGAGGAGGAGAAGGAGGCTGAAAACAATTAAGGATCAGTAAGAAAAGTATCCAAGGGCATAGTTTGATAGCACACACCTATAATCTCAGTGATTTGGGAGGCTGAGGCAGGAGGATTGAGAATTTGAAACTAGCCTCAGCAAATTAGCAAGAACCTAAGCAACTTAGCAAGACCCTGTCTCAAAAAAATAAAAAGGACTGGGGATGTAGCTCAGTAGTCAAGCACTGTGGGTTCAATCCCCAGAACCAAAAAGAAAAACATCAATGGTATATATTTACGTATAGTTAAAGACACTGCTCCCTCTACCCCTGCTTGTTCAATAAGATTTTATTAAAATGGTTTCATAAAACAAGATGTTGTTATAACTATTCATGGTAGTCTATAAAATAATTTAAAATAATCATTGAGAAATAAGGCAGATGCTTGCATTTTCTCATCCATAATAATAACTCTTGAATATTATTTGGCCAATGGAAGAATTTATGTAGAAATATTTGAATCTATGTAGAAATACATTATCAAGGGAGATTTTTTTTTAGGTACTGAGAGAATAATATCAAAGAAAGAAAAAGCAAAAGAGTAGTTTCAGATAGTCTTGAACATGTACTCTATGAAAGTGTCAAAGAGTAGTCCATCACTTACAAAATCTACCACAAGGCACAGGAAAAAAAAAAAACCCTGAAACATCTCCAATTAATTTTATGATGCTGGCATAAACTTGGTTCCCACAACAGTCAGAAAAACCACTATACCCACACACACCTCAACCAAATGGAAAAGAGAAGAAGCATGTATCTCATTCACCCAGAGGACCCAGATGCATTGAGATCATCCCCCAGACCATATTGAAATTCCTTGTGTCAGAGGGACAGTATACATTATCAATCCTTCACAAATCTCTTACCCAGAATTCATGGAGCCAGATGTGGTTCAAGATTTGAGAACTTTTGGGCTGGGGTAGAGTGCTCACCTCACACACGGAGGGCACTGGGTTCCATCCTCAACACCACATAAAAATAAAATAAAGGTATTGTGTTCATCTACAACAACAAAAAATTTTTAAAGAAAGATTTGAGAACTTTTGAGCCAGGCACAGGGCACACACCTGTAATTCCAGGAACTCAGGAGGCTGAGGAAGGAGAAAGTTCAAGGCTAGCCTCAGCAACTTAGCAAGGCCCTAAGCAACTTAACAAGAACCAATCTCAAAAAATTAAAAAAAAACTGGAGGATGTAACTCAGTGGCAAAGTGTCCCTGAGTTCAATCTGCAGTATAAAAAAAAAGTGATTTGAGAACTTTTAACTTCAAAAAGGTACCTTCTGGGCATTTCCAAGATATTTCACATATCCTCAGGGAGTCTGAGGTAGCTATAACATTTCTGCTGCAAAAACTCATGATTATTTACACTAAATACAATCAATAAAGACTATGAATTGCCTCACATCAGAGACAGGTCTTTCCCTCAAATATACCCACTTCAGGTCAAGTTTTAGAATCAAAAGTTATGGGGGAAAAAAGAGTCTAAGTTCTCAAAACAGCGTGGATTTCAGAATTGTAGATAAAGCATTATTGATTTATTATAGAATTTTTGTAAGTAATGGTAATTACTGATAGTTCACTGACTGCTTGCTGTGAGAAATGATGTTAAGCTAACATTATCTCTACTCTTCCTACTCCTCTGAAAGGTTTTATAAATGAGGTTCAGAAAGGTTGTGGTTTACCCAAAGTCATTGAAAATACCAGAATTTGAACCAAGATCTGTTCATATTCCATCCCACTATGCTATTATACCAGTCAGGTTCTAGCAAACCTAAGCGGAGAAGCCACTTTCTGGAAGCATACTGACAACTTCCAGAATAAACTGAAAAAACAGGTTTGCAAAACAAGCAAAGGCCAAAGAAGGTCAAGTTATAGAAGCAGTGACCAAGGTTGAGTACTGAAGTTAGGATGCTGCCTTGGCACTGCAAAGGCAGCACATGCCTCAGTACTGCTGCCGGACTCAGTACTGCCATAACCGAACTCAGCCTGAAAACTTTCCAAACACTAATATTCAAAGCCTGGGAAGTTAAGCCTCAGCTACTCACCCATGTACTTCCATATTGTGAAAAAGGCATCCTCCAAAGTGAAGGAATGTCAGCAGACTGGGCAATCTCCCTTAAAAGGAGAGTGACAAAAAGCTACTACAGCCATTCTAAATAATACGCTTACAAATTACATCCAATGGCATGCCATGAAGTAGTATTTCTTCAGGAATAGAAGTATTTTTAAAAGATATTTAGAATATGTATTTTATATCAATTAGCCAAATCTTAAAAACTCAGTGTTTAGGGGCTGGGAATATAGCTCAGTTGGTAGAGGGCTTGCCTCACATGCATAAGGCCCTGGGTTCAATCCCCAGCAACACACACACACAAAAAGACTAACTAAAAAAAGAAAAAAGAAAAACAACTCAGTATTTAAAAAGATACTTGATATAATTTAACACCCATTCTAAATGTTTTTAAATTCTTGGTAAATTAAGAGGAGAAAGTTCTTTCTTTAACCTAACACTCTTCACCTGAATCTAGTCATATTAAAAGAGCAACACATAAGCCATTTCAATTAGTCAACACCATTTCTGCACATCATTCAAAAACTCTAATCAACCAATCAGGGAGACTGAGGCAGGAGGATTCTAAGTTCATGGTCAGCCTCAGCAGCTAAGCAAGGACCTAAGCAATTTAGCAAGATCCTATCTCAAAAAATAGAAAGGATTTGGGCCAGGCACAGTGTGCAGGCCTGTAATCCCAGCAGTTTAGGAGGCTGAGATAGGAGGATCCTGAATTCAAAGCCAGCCTCAGCAACTGGAGAGGCACTTAGCAACTCCGTGAGACCCTGTCTCTAATTAATATACAAAATAGGGCCGGGGGTGTGGCTCAGTGGTTGAGTGCCCCTGAGTTCAATCCCTGCTACCAAAAAAAGACTTGGAATGTAGCTCAGTGGTAGTGTCACTGGATTCAATCACGAGTACAAAAAAAAAAAAAAAAAAAAAAAAAAAAAAAAAAAAAAAAAACCTCTAACCTGTGGTAGTTAGAAGAGATACAACTACCAGAAAGTGGGAAAGACCCTATTATCATATTGTTGTGATCT
Source organism: Spermophilus citellus (assembly GCF_964194105.1). Lineage (NCBI taxonomy): Eukaryota > Metazoa > Chordata > Mammalia > Rodentia > Sciuridae > Spermophilus > Spermophilus citellus. The sequence goes on along the minus strand of NC_138182.1, from coordinate 193,304,265 downwards.
ATCCTTTGAGTAGCCCTTTGGTGAACTTGCATTTTAGATTGGAAAAAATTCTGACCCAGTGGAGTAATTCAAGTCAAGTTATTCAGATTGGGGTGTTAAATACTTATAAAGCAGAAGTATACTCTTCCAGGGTCTTTTGAGGGTGGTCAGAGACTTGTCTGGTCCTAGGAACCCAGCCAAAAAAGACAGGAGAGGAGACTCTCGCCTAGGGTGGAGAGTGAAGGAACAGGCCTGGTAACTGGGCAGCAGAAAGGAAAGTAGCTAAAAGATGTAATGTGTTGGGAGCCGACGTGTCTGACGTCCAAGTGTCAAATTTCCTTTCCTAGTACTGAGGATTGAACTCAGGGCCTTTTGCATGTTAGGCAAGTACTCTACCACTGAGCTACATCTCCTGCCCTTTTCATTTTTTATTTTGAGACAGGGTCTTGCCAAGTTGCCCAGTCTGGCCTCAAACTTGCCATCCTCCTTCCTCAGCCTCCCAGGTAGCTGGGATTAAAGGAGAACCGTGTCCTGCTTTGACATCTATTTTATTCATGTTATTCTCAAACCTGAAGAATAAATAAATCTAAATAAATCTCATTATACCCAATCCACATTTGAATAGGAAAAACTATGCTTTGGGGTAAAGCCAAGTCCAGTGGAAACACGGCAAAGCAGTAATAAGAAGTCAGAAGTGACCCGGAGGAGCTGGAAAGAAAAGTCTCCGATAAGAGGTAATAAACACCAACCAAGATGAGTCAGTGCTGTCCACAGAGGATTCTCAGAAATAAGTGTGTGAGAAGGTAAGTGACACTCCTCAGTCATACAGAATTTGTTTTCACTGTAATGACATTTAGATATGTAAGGAAGGGATGATTCCCAAAGAACAACTTGAAAAACTTGAACTATTCAAGAAATCCCAAAGCATTCCAACTAAAACTAAGTGGAGTCAATAGTAAAGTTTGGTAAAATAAAAAAAAATAAGATAAACAATTCTCTTCAATTTTCCTATAAACCAACAATTTTCTTTTCTTAAAAAAAAATGGAATGCAACAAAAACTACATTCAAAATACAACCAAAAACATGACATTTAGGAATAGCCTTAAAAAGAAAGATGTAATATTTTAATGACAAAAAAACTAAAACTTAACTGAAGGACAGGAAAGCTTGAATAAATGGAAAGCAAAAGAACAAGTTGTTATATGCAAAGTCTGAATTTTTAGTTTTTCCGAAATGAAATATAGGCATAGCACCATAAGACTGAAATCTCAGTGGGAATTTTTTAATGACAAAAAAAAATTATTTAAAGGCAAAATTTAAAGGAAAAACAGCTGGGCACAATGGTACACACCTGTAAACCCAGAGATCCAGGAGGATCACAAGTTCAAGAGCAGCCTGAGCAACTTAGCAAGATCCTGTCTCAAAATAAGATTTATTTTAAAAGGGCTGAAATGGAGCCCAGTGGTAGAACACTAGCCTAGCAAGCACAAAGCCCTGGGTTCAATCCCCTGCATAAATAAATAAATAAAACGGATGCTACTCCTCCTGTCCTCTTATATGTAATTGTGTATAACCCTGAGGCTCACCTTCCAATTCCATGCAATTTCCCTTAACTCTCCCTTTCCCTCCCACCTATCATCCCTGTTTAATGTTAATCTTCTTCTCCAGTTCTTCATCTCTACCCTGGCCTTGGTTACTCCCCTTATATCAAAGAAGACATAGAGGGGGTGGAGAGAGAGAAGGGGAGGGGAGGGGAGGGGAGGGGAGGGGGGGATAGTGGAGAATGGGATAGACAGCAGAATACATCAGTCACTAGAAAGGCAACTTATAAATCAATGGAAATGTAACTGATGTGACACAGCAATCTGTATACGGGGTAAAAATGGGAGTTCATAACCCACTTAAATCAATCTGTGAAATATGGTATATTAAGTTCTATGTAATGTTTTGAACAACCAACAATAAAATATTATAAAAAAAAAAAAAAGATATAAAAAAAAAAAAAAAAAAAAAAAAAAAAAAAAAAACGGATGAAGGAAGAGTCATGGATTTTGCCTTGGTTTGGAGACATTTCAGCATGAGCAGTAAATAAATGTTCCCCTAGGCCCCAATATTTGCTGAGAATGGTGATATTAAAAACTGAGAGTTTCATTCAATTGCTGGGCTGCTCAGTTCTGATCACAGCTAAGCAGTGCCAGCTCAAGAGGCCCATGACATGTTGAGAAAGAGACTAAAGTAGCACAGAGGATCCCTGGATATGATCTCAGCTTTACCTTTTTATAAAGCAGGTAAAGTGCCTGCCTGCAGAGGCAGCCTCCCACCTGAGCCTGCCAGGTGCTTCCTCCACAGCCTATAGTTCTGGCTAGTGGGACCAAGGGAAAGGAGGTCTGATGAAGAAGGGGTGCTTCCAGGAAAAAATGCTCCCCTCTGACAGAAACATGTACCAATCAGGACACCTGGAAGAAAAACATGAGAGATGGGCAATCTGGAGAAAGTCTAATGAAGGTACAGGAAAGTCTGGGCTTGATACAGAAAACCAGTACAGAGTACAGAATCCCAGTTAGTACCAAGCTCTTATCAACTCTAGAAACCACTTGAAAAAGGCTAAGAAACTCACAGAAAAGCCAAGCTAGAGCTCTACATTGTTAATCCTCTGAACCACCAACTGCTGGACTAGGTAATTTATGAGAAAAAAATACATTGCATTACCAAAAGCAAAAAACATAATCAAGTGAAAAAGTCATCTTTTAGCCCACTGAAATTATCTACTTACTGGAATTAAAAGAATTAAAATTAAAATCTTAAGTCAGAGAGGAGACATCCTTTTGTGGGGGGGGGGGGTCAGTGCTGGGATTCAAACCCAGGACTTCATACATGCTAGGCCAAAGTCTACCACTGAGCTTTACCCCAACCCCTAACCCATAAACATCTTAAGAGATTCCAATAGGCCAAAGAACACAAAATTCAAAAGGAGAAAACAAAAATCATCACATCCAATTTTATCCATGTATTTTTTAGGTGAAATTTTTATCTCTCAAATTTTCAAATATATATCACTCAGAGATAATGAGGTTTTGGCCTCACCAGCTCCTGGTGGGTGTTCAGATGAATAGAACATTTCTGAAATAATGTGGGCAAAGTGTTCTGAATTTTTTGAAAATTGGACACTACTCCTTTCTCCTTCTAGCTTAACTGTTTCAGCAACAAAAGCGTAAGCTCATCTCGAGACCAGTAATTAATTTTTTAATATGGCTTAATTAGCCCTTTCAATTACACGTGTTTCTAGCTACTTTAATAAAGAACTCAACCCTGGTGTCTTACATTTTTCAAAAGCATGATGGATGAAAGGATGCACTACATCCTCTCAGCCTGTTAGTCATTCCTTTAATAAGCACAGCTGTTTGCACTAAGACACAAGGAAGGCACCGTCACCCGCTGAGGAGCACCATACCTTAAAGCCTGAAACTGTACAAAGAAACAGCCTCTGTAGCATTCGCCTTGCAAACCCAGCCCATGAAATTACTCAAATCTTACATACATATCTTCACATCAAATTACTTCTGATTCTAAATAACTTCCAATGGAACATCAAACCTTCAGCAATTGATTTTATTAGCATAAAAATTAATATTGATTTTGATATTTTATTTTATGGAAGACAGAGACTTCTGATCGTATTTGTATGACCTAATATTGATTAAAAAGGATTCTGGGGAAAGGAATTCCCTGGGTAATTCAATATAGCAGAAGGCTGTATTCAGCTGTCAGGCTCTGGTCTGTCTCAGATGTAAAAGATCTCAATGAGCATTCACTTTAGGACATACTATCAAAATAGAGTTTTTAAATAAATTTCTTGTACCAACTTTTTAAAAAATTCTGCATGTAAGGATCATAAATACGGGACGCATCTCAAAGCAGGTTATTGATTCCATAGCATCAAGGAAAACACTGCAGACATGATGCTGGGGACTGAGTAGAAGCTCAGTGGGGATGGAAAGCCATCACCTGCAAGGAAGCAAAAGCAACGATGATGATAGATTCTTTCCTTTCCGTTACCTCCTTCCCACACTGACCTCACCATTAAAAGTTCCTACCCATGGGTCCCTGCTTTAACAACAACAACAAAAATTCTACAAGAGAAAACTGCCACCTGGATACCCAGAGTGCCTGTGAGGGGCCTCAGCCTGGCATCTAATACAAAACCTAGAAGCCCAGAGGGAAGGGTGCGCTTCCCTCCCACTGAGACTAATCAGCATAATCACAGCCCTGCAGGCACTGGGAGAAGCCAGAGCAGGAGAGGGAAGCTTGAAGGCTGCCTCCTCTCTATCAGTAAGTAAGCTCCCCGCCCTAGAGGACTGTTAGGGACCTGCGCTGTTTTACTCTGAATCAAGGAACCCACAACCGTTCTGGCCTCGACACTGGAGTTCAGCCCGATAACTGTGCTCACAAAGTCTCTGGGCAGCCTTTGATGCTTGCTGATGATGCCTCCATCTCCAATTTGGCCAGATTCAGCTTCAACCAGGGATTAAGGCTGGTACGCACATGTATAGTGCCTGGACCCGGTCCAACCCAGGTGCTCTCCGCATCATACCACCAAGCACGATGTCCCACTCCCAAGGCTCCAAACACTTCCCATAACTTTTAGCATCTCCAAGGTTAAGAACTGCCTGGAAAAGATCAGTAATAGGTTTTTTGTTTGTTTGTTTGGTTGGTTTTTTGCCAGGTGACTTTTTTTTTCCTTTTTTTTGGCTAGGTACTGGGGATCAAGCCCAGGCCCTCAGGCATGCTGGACAAATGCTCTACCGCTGAGCTTCAAGCTACATCCCAGTCCAAGGTGACAATATTTCAAAGTAACTGCATTACATGATTTCCAAGTTTCCTTAGAGTTGTGAAATAATTTTTACATTTATCACTTCCAAAGTACAGTCTGGGAAACTCTATATTCTCAAATAAACATTATCTATAAATGACATTATATATGAAACAACTTCATATATTGTACATTTTATTAAAGCACTAAAGTACTATCAGCCACTAATCTCAGCAACTTCGGAGGCCGAGGCGGGCAAATCTCAAGTTTCCCAAGTATGAGGACAGACTCAGCAACTTAGCAAGACTCTGTCTCAAAATAAAAAATTAATTAATAAATTAACTAAGACTGGGGAAGTAGCTCAGTGGTATAACACCCCTGGGTTCAAGCCCAAGTACTGAGAAAGGAAAGAAAGAACTGATAAATAAATAAAGCACTATCATACAATTATAGTAAAGAGAAAAAAATCAGATTAGCCTTAGGAGAATTATTAATCTTTCACCTTCCCCATTTAAAAAGGAAAGTAAAGGTTATCCACCTAATTTTTCACAACACCATTAACAATAATAAATAAAAAAGTAAAGCATCCCAATCTTATACCACTGCACAAGGACTGGCAAAGAAAATTTTTAAGGTACGAAACCCCAAAAGTTTCTCTGTAAGGGCTGCAGCACAGACAAAGACTCAGAAATGCAAGTTGCTTCACCAGAAATTCACAAATCATTAAATTAATCAAAACCCAAGAGGGTAGCAAACAATTTACCCTTCTACAGTATCTGGTTACAGCCTGTGATTTTTCACAAAAATAAATATCCTTCCTTCCCACCATTTAAAAGGGCAATGCAGAGTTGACAACAGCCAGAGTGAGCTTTTAAAGTACACACATATGGGTGAGGTGGAGCGGAGGAGGCACTTGTCCCTGGCTCTCAAGTCCCTCTGTGCATCTGAGTCACTTGGGGGAAGTTTTTAATTTTATCCAAACTCAAGACACCACCCAAATCACTTGAATCAGATTCGTGGGTTGGTTGGAACAGATAAGCTGTGTATGGAAAACCCCAAGTCCATGGACTGCCTTGACATCAAACAGGGCTCTGCACCCCACCCACCTCAGCAGAAGACGACTCTCTCAAAGATCTGGCCACAGCTTCTTATCTTCCTGCTCAATTACCATGTGAGGGGCAACTCAGGAGCTTCTGCTGCTCCATTCTCTATGTCATTATGTGGTATGCACAACAGCTCTCTTTAGTCTTCAAAATAGCATCTTGGTTGGGTAACTAGTCTTGGGAGCCAGCGAGGCAGGGGACAGCTCAGCACTGGCAAGTTTCCATGCCCATTACTCTCCCCTTTTACCCCCTGCTATGAGTTCCCAGATGTAAACACACACTTAAGAGTAAATTATCGGTTTGAGGACCTCTGAAGCAGTTGGCTCTTAAGTTAACTTAATGAGCTGTGAACTTATACTAAAGTAATTTCTTATCCCAGGAGAGGAACTGATGGGCACAAAAAAATATAAGATAAAATGTCTGGAGCTTAGCAGTAAGTTCAGGGAACAAGAGTAGAAATACATGAATTACAATCATTTAAAAAACAAATATCTAACATTTTCAAATATGAGAACATTATTTCATTCAAAATTTTCATTTCCCTATATTAGAAAATATTTGTATTGGTATTTTTAAAAATTTAAATATATAATGGCTTTATAATGTACCAAGACTGTACTAATAAGAACTTGGTATAATATACATTCTCTCACTTGATCCTCACAACAATGCTAGAATTAGTAGCAGCAGTGACCTTACCTATTTACAAGGGAGGATCCTGAAGGAAGCACAGAGGCTAAGCAACCAGTTCAATTTCACCCAATAAAGGGATGGGGCCAAGGCACAAAACCAAGTCTATCTGATTCTAAACTTCCAATAAACAAGTTCTAACAGATAAACTCAGCATATTTCTCTCTCTCTCTCTCTCTCTCTCTCTCTCTCTCTCTCTCTCTCCCTGGTACCAGGGATTGAACTCAGGGACGGGACACTCAGCCACTGAGCCACATCCCCAGCCCTATTTTGTATTTTATTCAGAGACAGGGTCTCACTGAGTTGCTTAGTGACTCACTTTTGCTGAGGCTGGCTTTGAACTAGTGATCCTCTTATCTCAGCCTCCCAAGCCACTGCGATTACAGGTGCACAGGTACACACCACCACACCTGCCCAGCAAATTCTGTATCTCTCAATACTTAAACAATATGAAAGAATGCCACTGCAAGAAAACCATTTCACACTTTTAAACAAAGGCTTTGTCTACATTACTTCAATAAGCAGTTTCTTCCAGATGCATAATCAGTGTTTTAGGGTGTCATATTGAGTTTTTATTTTAGTTTTAAATAATACCAGACATCTACAGGACACTACAGGATAACTATAAGATAATACTGCAGTGTAGCACATTACTCCAAAACTTAATGACTTAAAACATTATCTCACACAGTATCTGAAAGTAGGGGATCCAGGAGCAGCTAAATTAAGCCAAGTGGTTCTGGCTCCTTGTCCCTCCTGAGATTACAGTCAAGTATTAGCCCGGGCTGCAGTCAAATGAAGGTGTGCCTGGGGCTGAAGGACTGAATTTCAAATGGCTCAATCACCTGTTGGCTATTGGCAAGAGGCTTCAGCTCCTCACCTCAAAGGCCTAAGGAGAGAAGTCAGCTGGCTTTCCACAGAACAAGTGATGGACAGACATACAGAGAAGGACAGAAGAGAAAGCTACTGGGTCTTTCCCATATTCAAGGGCAGGTGGATTCATTTCCAACTTCCGAAAGGAGAAATTTCAGGGAAGTTACGAACATATTTTTAAATTATAATGACCAACATGTTGTAAGTATGATAGAATTTTCATATTTTAAGAACTCCCAAGGGATACTGCCACATCGATGTTCATAGCAGCACAATTCACAATAGCTAGACTGTGGAACCAACCCAGATGCCCTCAATAGATGAATGGATAAAAAAAAATGTGGCATCTATAAACAATGGAGTACTATGCAGCAATAAAAAATGACAAAATCATAGAATTTGCAGGGAAATGGATGGCACTAGAGCAGATTATGCTTAGTGGAGCTAGCCAATCCCTAAAAAACAAATACCAAATGTCTTCTTTGATATAATGAGAGCAACTATGAACAGAGCAGGGAGGAAGAGCAGGAAGAAAAGATTAACATTAAACAGAGACATGAGATGGGAGGGAAAGGGAGAGAAAAGGGAAATTGCATGTAAATGAAGGGAGACCCTCATTGCTATACAAAATTACATATAAGAGGTTGTGAGGGGAATGGGAAAATAAACAAGGAGAGAATGAATTACAGTAGATGGGGTAGAGAGAGAAGATGAGAGGGGAGGGGAGGGGGGATAGTAGGGGATAGGAAAGGTAGCAGAATACAACAATTACTAATAGGGCATTATGTAAAACTGTGGATGTGTAACCGACGTGATTCTGCAATCTGCATTTGGGGTAAAATTGGGGGTTCATAACCCACTTCAATCTAATGTATGAAATATGATATGTCAAGAGCTTTGTAATTTTGTGAACAACCAATAAAATAAAATAAAATTAAATTAAATAAAAGAACTCCCAAGGAATCAACTCTGAGATTTGCTTTGACAAGTAAAATACTTATTTTATAAACCACTCACAGACTTTATCTAAAACCAGGTAAACTAAAACAGAAGTATAAAAAAAATAAAATCAGAAACAATGATTTTTACCAAAAGTATTCACATATTATAAATGTATATGTCTAAAAATTTATAGAGGACCTTCTGAACAAACTGTGCAGCCTTAGTGCTGTATTTGGTGCTGTTAAGGATACCAAGTGCATGTTGTGTGAGTGAAGGATACCATAAGGCTATACATTTTAAGAAAAGAACCATTAGTATGATGAAGTAGTTTCAAACATTAAAAAAGAATTTACAGAAAAATCAAGTAGTCAACATGAAAATATGCAACCTCAAAAAAAGAAAGAAAAATATGCAATCTCAACAGTAATTTTAAAAAAAAACTTTGTATTTTCCTTAGCAAATTGACAAGGACATTTTATATACTAATGTTCTATGCTCATGAAAATCTGGGAGTACAATAAAATAATAGCAGTTAGAGGGCATTCCAGTTCATATTCAAAACAACCTTATATGGAATGTATAGTCATTATTCTCCATTTTCCAGATGAAGAACTGAAGGAACAGGAATTAAATAAATCCTCAATCATTTATTTGGCTAGTCAGTGGCAGATCCAGGATTTGGCTACAACTTTCCTACCTCAGTAATCTAACCATCAACCATTAATATACAGTGCAGCCTACCTAGAAAACATTTGGCCCTATGAGTTCAGAGTCTTAAAAAGAACCTCTGTGCATTTAAGTCCAGAAATTCCCTTTCTAGAGGACTCAGAATGAAGAAAATTACATGCTAAGCCAATCAGCTAAGGGATGCATGTGGCATGTTCATACAATGATGCATGAAACTAATATTTAGACAAGCAGAATATTTAGACAAGAATAACATACAGCTTTCAAGATGGAAATTGGTCTTATCGATAACTTAGTCCAATCTATTCATTGTATAGTAATAATCATTTGAAGTAAAAGATTTATTTTTCAAGGTAGGGAAACACAAAGAGAATTCTTTTGTTTAAAAAATTCACATTCCCTTTCTTTTTTCTAAGCTTGTCCACTCTCTGTACTTAGTAGTTAATGAGAGAGAGAGAGCTACCAGTCCCTTATGTAATAAATAGTCCCCTAATAAGTGTTTCTTTAGAACTTGAGGTTTTCTTTCACGTAAGATTCTTCTAATAGGCCTATGTTTGCTAGAGATTCAAAAATCAGTTCAATTGGGCTGGGGATGTGGCTCAAGCGGTAGCGCGCTCGCCTGGCATGCGTGCGGCCTGGGTTCGATCCTCAGCACCACATACCAACAAAGATGTTGTGTCTGCCGAGAACTAAAAAATAAATATTAAAAAAATTCTCTCTCTCTCTCTCTCTCTCTCTCTCTCTCTCTCTCTCTCTCAAAAAATCAGTTCAACTATCCTATGTAAATATTAACAAAAAAAATATTGCCAATTTAATTTCACAGGCTTTGAGTAATATATGGGCTTCAAAACATGGACTTCAAGGTGGCACACCCAAGTATCTTAGAGACTTTCTTTCACTCCCTGTCAGGTGTTTTCCAGAAGAAAGAAGCTAACAGAATCCTATGCTTAAAAAAAAATGCATTACAGTAACACCTGATTAGAGCCAGTCAGAAAAATACAAGTGTAACCCATGTTAAAAAGAGGTATTCATTAAGTATGTGTTACAAGCCCAGGGTGCAGAAGGTCAAAGAAGACCTCAATAGAAGAGACATGAGCACATTCAAGGAGGTGAGGGTAAGCCATGCAGAACTCTGGGAGACGGAACAGCTAAAGCTCCACAGTAGAAATAAGTATATGTTTGAGAAAAAAAAACCTGATTCCCGACAACTTCACTAATCTTAAGCTTTAGAATTCAGAGTACTTATGTTATAATTAAAAATTTCATTGTCTCTTAAAAATTATCTTTTAAAATAAACCCAAAGTTTTTAATGCATAAAGCAGTTGTCCAAAACAGAAAATTCTGTTTTTAGGGCACATTTCTCTAAAAAAATGGACACACTTTAATGAGTACACCTAAATGAAACTGCTGTGGCTTTGATCTCAGATAGGTCGCATTAAACAATCTCCAGCTGCACAGAGAGTTATAATTAGGCAAATAAGCCATCCTTGGGAATGAGTCTTAGCATGTAGGTGGAACTCCGGGGACAAACCTGTATAGAGGTGTGAAGAGAAAAGCAATAAACAGGAATTGAATTCCAAATCCATCATTCCCACACAAATCAAACTACCCAGTTCCTGTCGATCCTCCTCTCTGTACACCCACCCTCACAATGGTCACATATATCACCAGCTTTTTCATTTCTTCCCCTGACTACACCCCCCAGTTACAATGGAGTCTGTTTCTGTTTCTGTTTCAGGGCCTTTGCACAGGCTGTTTCCACTCCCTGGCACTTCTGCCTCCACGGCACTGTCACTCATCCCAAGTACCATTTCATAAGCAACACTTCACTCCATCAGATCCCTGGTGTACACTCTAATGTCACTGTCAATATTTCCTTCTTAGACCTGTGAGATCATCACCGGGGTCCCTCAGTGAGCTGCATACTCCACACCAGCATAGACTATGTTACTCTGCTTCTCGGCTGCATCCAGAGCCCAGCCCAGTATCTGACAGCTTAAGGGTCTCAAAATATATTTGTTCAATGAATGATGGTCCAAGGCCTCCTTACTATCTTTTTTACTCTATCCCCTGCCAATGGAGAACCCCAGCTCTCATCATCCCACAGATTCCAGTCTCCCCAAGCTCCAGTCCAGTCTGCAGTCAGTGACTGCCCACTTAATTTCCTAAATACTACCTGGGCTCTCCTCTACTATGACCTTTCCCACACCAGGTCACACACCCCTTCATGAACTTCCAGTCCTTCCCTAAGCGTTTTTTGCTCACCATTTTTGGCTGAGCATGTTTAGAAAACTAGTAACTTGGCATGTCTAAAAAGCCATGGATTCCACTCAGAGCAGCAGAATTTGTCCAATGTAGGGGCCCAGGGTGCATTTTGTTGTGACTTCGTTACCCTAACTTCATGCAAAAGTCACAAAATTATCTAATCACTTGTGGATGAGGTAGAACCAAAGCAGAGATGTGCCTGTCTTCTGCTTTGTGCTGAGAACCCACAGTGGCCTTGGTCAGGATCATGACTGTGGTGGATTCAGCAGTTACTGCAACAAGTGAAAAAGTTGGGGAAAGCACATGGAAGGCTCTGCAAACTGCAAGCAATTTATCACATAAAATCACTACCCCACCCCAGGAGGGGAACAAAAACATCCCTGCGTACTTTTCAACTTTTCTATGACACCAGATGGGGAGCATTTTAAGCTAAATTAATTTATAATGAAAGTTTTCAAAAATACAAGGGTTTTGTTTGTTTTAGTAAAGCAAAGTACATTGTGTTGAATATACACACCTGTTTTCAGTAGCTCTGGTTTTCATACCTTAAATGTTTCATGACATAAATACCACTCATCTGTTGAAGACAATATTTAAGAGGAAGATAAAGGGTTTCCTAGAGAGCAGTTAGTCATAATGTTTACTCTTAAACACAACTGACCCAAATATTAAATACGGCATTTAAATGTTGGGTCACTTATATTTTTCCCTCTGGCTCATTGGGGGGCACTTTTTAGTGGGAAAACAACTCGTTTTTTTAACCTGAAATTATACAGTGGGCTCCAAGCTTCCTCACCACCATTCACAAAGGAAATGTGTGACCTAGGGGATTAGGGATTGATCTGCCAGTCTAGGGTCTGGCTCCCTTTATAGCTGTTCCTTGGAAGTGGCCATCATGCCTGTGTCAATACAGATGTTTCTATGACCCTGTCACAACCTGTTCTCCTGGGTTCATGTAATAGCTTGAAGGCAGTCCAAATTATCTAGGGTTTTTTGGACAAAGGTTCTAGAAAACAAAGACTTATCAACGTTTTTAAATGTCCCCCCCCAAAAAAAAAGGACAGAGTTCAAATTAAGACAAAGGCTAAATCATTAACAAAATAATCAAAAACTGTGTCTTCTTTTTTGACTGATAATTTATTTCTACAAGGAATATTCACTAGTAAAGCCTGATAGGTTCTCAAATCTAAGCTTCATTTTTTGAAACACATCTTTATCAAGTGATCACAGTTATCTACACTGATAATTTTGTGTTTGATCAGGCAAGCTGACCCATCCATTCTCCAATACTATCCTATCAGAAATACAAAGAGATTTACTTTCAGCTATGACCGTCAAACATTTGAAAAGCTGTACATAAAGGTCAATATCAAAGAGGGAAAAAAAAGGAGGGAAGAAGCTGGTAGCAGTTTTAAATTCTGTTCATCCCAATAAATCATTCTCTTCTTCCCCCACCCTGCACCTGAGGTACTGGGCATTGCACTGTATCTTTAAGCTACACTCCTAGCCCTATTTTTATTTTGAGACACTAGGCATCTCACTAAGTAACCCTGGCCTCAAACTTAAGATCCTCCTGCCTCAGCCTCCAACATGGCTGGGATTATAGGCATATATCACTGCACCTAAGTAAGAAATCAGTTGGCTAATCAGCAAATGCAGATGCAAATAATAAAATGCCTTTTAACTGTACTTTCCTCATTGCTTAGAACTGTCAAAGACATTCCAAGTCATGATTTCACTTTTTTTAAAATCCCTTTAGGTTTAGCACTATATGTCTGCAAAACAATAACAGCTAACTTTTATTATTTTGGTAATTATCATACCATCATGTGCTAGCCACTATACTGAGTTCTTACATGAATTATTTCATTCAACCCTCATAACAACATATGAGGTAGATGTTATTATTAACCTCATTTCGCTGATAGAAACTCAGGCAGAGTTAAATAACTTGCCAAAGGTCACTAGTGAGAAAATGACAGCCCCACAAGGTAATTATTAACACTCTACAGCACTTGAAATTTTTTAAATAGTTTTTCAGCCATTATCTTCTTTGAGTCTCCCTATGCCTATGATAATACTGTGATACTATTAACATCCATTTAATTTTACAAATGGAATAGCTAAGATTTCAACACACTAAATGACTTTCTCAAGGTAGGAAATGAAGGCACTGGAAGAGAAATCCAGAGTCTAGATTTTCTTCTTCTCCCACTGTATAGGCTGCCTTTTCTACTGTAGACACTCAGTAAAAATATTTTCATCATACACTGATTATTACCTGAAGCATAATTTTAAATTTAAACTCCAGGCATTAAAAATTATCTATCCCCAGCATCATATGCAGGGCCTGGCACACAGGAGATGACTAGTATGCACATTGCCCAAACACTCCTTGTCTTCTGGATCAAACCCATTTCTCTTATGTTCTCATTGCCTCTCCATCTTGGACAGCCTTCAGAGACACAGACCAATCTCACATGTCACCATTTTCAGGAAACCAAAGTCTATATATACCAACAATCACTTCTCCATGATCTAAAATCCAAGAAGATATGAAAACTGAAAGCTTTATCTTAAATTTAATGCCAGACTTATTTGAGGACTACAGTAATCCATTATCAAGATGGCGCTCAGTGATTCCCTGCTTCCTAGTCTTCAAATCCTTTTATAGTTCCCACCTACATGAGGTTGGTTGACAAGACCAGCAAAACCTATCACAAGTAACAGTCCATGTTAAGGCTTGAAACTCTGTCTCTCTGTTTGTCTGTCTCCTCCTGCCCCACCCCTTTTTTGAAGGAAGATAGCTGCCATGCTGCAAGGATGCTCAGAAGCCTACAGGAAGGCTCATGTAGCGAGGAACAGAGACTTTCCATTGATGGCCACTGGGAAACTGAGGCCTGCCAATATATGAACCAGATCATCCAGCTAAGTTGCTCCTGGATTCCTGACTCACAGAAACTGTAGTTGATAAACACTGGTTCTTTATAATTTGCCACATAGCCATAATTTACTACATAGCAACAGATAATTGATAGTTATTATCTGTTATAAATTGCAATACAGCTTCTTATAGTCTCACTTACCTCCACTTATTGCAAATATACAGATGTTAGATTGAAAAAAATATTAATGTTTTGGGTTTATGAGGTACTGCTGTAGACCTGGCTGGGAAGGTTACATAAAATATATACCAGATACCTTACTAGAACCTGAAAAATGTTGGCTCTTGAAACACATTGGCCCCAGGGATTTCAGAGAAGACACTGTGAACCTATTTTCATTTTTTATAATACAACTTTCTTGGTTATCCTTATCTTGGTATATCAAAAACAATTTCCTATAGGAATTCCTGTACATAATAGAATCTCTACCACATCACCCAATACTTGAGTATATATCATCCTTTGTTGTTTTATAAGCAAACATTTGTCTACCTATATGTTAAACCAATGGACAAGAGCCCTCCTTCTATTTCATTATTCCCACCCAGAAATCCTGATGCTAGCTGGTATACAATAAGCTCTGAATAAATTCTTATGCAATCGAGTTCATAAATGCATACCTACAATCACAGACACACAGCACTGGTTCACATCCCTATATACCTTCACACTCAAAATCTATTACCTTCAAAAAATTATTTCAGAACATGATGTAAGAACAGTGTCAGAAAGCAAAAAGAAGCAGGCTCTCTGAGGAATTCTGGAAAATTTGCATATCCTCCAAGTGCCCTTGTAAACAGCAGCAGAAGCATGAAATAATCGAAATAATCTTTATCAGGGGAAAAGATCTATTAGCCTCCTGATGATTGGCCCATCTGAACCTTTCAATGAAAGAACAATTTTACCTTCCCCTCTCTTTTCTTCACCCTCCTCCAGACAATAAAATGGGTCACTAATCAGTTTTTAATTTTCTTTCCTGAAGAGAGAGTCAGCACAAAGCTGCAGGAACCCAGAGTAAAAAATTTACAAAATAAAGACCAAGGAAAAAGTCAGAGTGATCCAAGTCCTAAAACCATGCCATTACATTAGTTATCCTAGACCTTTTATATAAACATTTTCAAAATAGCCAAAAAAAATGCAATAACTATCATTCTGAAAAGAAATTCCACATAAGCAATCTTGTATTTTATTTTTAAATGTCCTATCCAGGAAGAGTTCCACAAATGCAAATGCCCAGACAGCAGAAGATAATCAGGATAAACCACAGAAAGACTTAGATTTAGAGAAGTGGCAGAGAGGGAACAAAACAAACCTCAGGGAGAGGCTGGGAGCATGGGAGAAGATAGGAACTCTGCCACCACAACCAACTCTCAATCCTTTCTTCCTTCCCTTGCCTTCCTTCCAAGTTATGAAGAAGAAAAGAAAGTGTGGGTGGGTCAACAATGAGAAAATTTGGGGCAAGTCAAGTGCAGTGGTGCACACCTGTAATCCCAGAGGTTTGGGAGGGCTTGGGGAGGCGGAGGCAGGAGTATCACAAGTTCAAAGGAAGCCTCAGCAATTTAGCAAGACTGTGAGCAACCTAGTGAGGTCCTGTCTCAAAAAAAAAAAAAAAAAAAAAGGCTGGAGCTATTGCTCAGTAGTTAAGCACCCCCAAGTTCAATCCTTGGGAAAGGAAGGAAGGAAGGAAGGAAGGAACAAAGAAACAAAAAGAACTGGGTTGAGACAAGGATCTCTAGGCCCAAGTGCAGAATTAGGTGGGTAGGGGGTAGGGGTGGGGTTTGCTGAATTAGATGATTTTAATGCCTATGCCAGATCGAACTTTCCACTGTAAGTGAAATCCAGCCAGCCAGCTGTAATTTACATCACCTCTTCCACCCCAGCTGTCTGCTGCTTTTTGAGGGAGCATCATGGGGCTAAATTAACTGAGGGTATGTGACCACACACAGGTTTAGTACCAAGGACCAAACAAACCCTTGCCCTATTGGCCAAAAGAATGAATGGCTCACAGAAAAAAAGCAGTGATGAGAGGAAACGAATTTGTGTGAAAGATTTTGTGATGCTATGGCATTATCTACACTAGATGCTTAAAATTCTCTTCACAAAGAGAGCTGCTGTATCTTGCATATCTATTGGGATTTTTCAAGGGTTTGAATACTACGGACTTTGAAAGTGTGCAATCCAGACAAGACTGAAAAGCTTACATTATGCCAGTTTCAATACCACTCAGATTTGCTACAATTTCCCTCAGTCATAGGGGATCTTAGTCCAATTCCATAAAGCCACAGCTGCTCCCAAGACATTAACCTACAATCCTGTTAGAAATCCCTGAAGTCTGGGGTTGAAAGTGATGGGGGAGGGTGTGTATGTTCAAAAGTGGTCTTCTAGCCACCTGTATTATTTTTTCTAAGGAGGAGAAAAACAGCACACATCACCCTGCTCAGAACAATTTCTCAATGTATTTCAAGGTAATAGAGACAAACCATATACATATTTAAGTGATATTAACTTTCTAGCATCTTCACCTATCAAAACTACCAAAGAAAAGTTATTCACAAAACATATGCAAATACCCTTTTTCAGTCCTCCACCAAGTGATTTACAGAAAGAATCAAAGGCAGATCCCTTGCAGAACATGAATAGCAATACTCAAAGCCTGTACAGGAAAGTTTTAGAAATCTAAATATTCAATTACAGTTTCAAGTTACAAAAGCAATAGCAGCAGCATGACTAAAACAATCCTTCAATCAGTCCTCTGACAAATACATACTGAGCACCACTATGTGCCTAGCATTCTTCTAGGTTCTTGGGGATTTAACAGTGGGTAAAACAATGTCACCATACCCAGGCAGTTTAAGGAAAAATTTCTCAAAATATTAAATGTTTTTAACTAGGAGTGTTTTCTCTGCTGAATTACTAAACTTACCAAGGAATTAGTAAAAATTAACAAGATCCGTACAGAGTCATATAGACTAATGAACAGAATTGAAAGTATAAAAAGTAAATCTCACATTTATTGTGAATTGATTTTTTTTCCTAAGGGTGCCTAGACAACTCACTGGGGAAAAAAAAAAACACCGTTTTTTCAACAATGGTGCTAGGACAACTGGATAACCTTATACAAAAGTAAAAAAGAATGGATCATAAACCTAAATGTAAGACCTTAGGCTACAAAACTATTAAAAGAAAACACAGGGGCTGGGGTTATAGCTCAGCGGTAGAGTGTTCAACTTGCCTGTGTGAAACGCTGGGTTGGATCCTCAGCACCACATAAAAATAAAATATACATATTATGTCCATCTACAACTAAAAAAATATTTTTTAAAAAGAAAACACAGGAATAAATCTTTATGCTTTGAGTTAAGCAATGATTTCTCAACTATAATACCAACAGCAAAAGAAACAAAAGAAAACATAAACTGTACTTTCACCAAAATTAAAATTCTTTATACTTGAAAACAATACCATCAAGAAAGTAAAAAGACAACTCACAGAATAGGAGAAAATATTTGCAAATCAAATATCTGATGAGAGACTTGTATACAGAATATATTGTAAGAAATTCAATGAGTAGAAAACAAATGACCCAATTTTAAAAATTGGCAAAGTGGGTTGAGGGTGTAGCTCAGAGGGAGAGGGCTTGCCTAGTATACATAAGGCCCTCAGTTTGATCCCCAGCACCAGGAAAAAAATACTGGCAACAAATCTCAATCAACACTACTCTAAAGATATACAAATAGCCAATAAGGACATAAAATGCTCAACTCATTAGTCATCAAGGGGAAATGCAAATCAAAACAGCACTGAGATACTACTTTACATCCCACAGAATCCCACTGGAAAAAGAAAATTACAAAAAGGGTTGGCGAAAAACATGGAGAAAGCAGAACCCTTACATTGCTAGAAAGAATGATAAATGATGCAGCTACTGTGGAAAACATTTTGGCACTTCCATATAATAGTAAACCTCCACACCTGGGTATATACACAAGAGAAATTAAGACATACATCCTCACCAAAACTTGTACATGAATCTTCACAGTGCATAAATACATACAATGGAATTCTACTCAGCAATAAAAAGACACAAAGTACTGACACCTGCTATACAGTGAATGTATCTTGAAAACATTATGTTAAGTGAAAGCTAGTCACAAAAGACCACGTATTATGTGAATCCATTTATATGAAATATCCAAAACATGCAAATCTATAGACAAAGATTAGTAGTAGCCTAGCAATAGTAGAGGTGGGGGGTTGGAAAGACAGAGAGTGACTACTAATGGGTATAAGATTTCTTTTCAGAGTGATGAAAATATATGAAAATTTATTGTGATGGTTTCTAGCTCCAAATATATGGAAAAAACATCAAATTGTACACTAAAAATGGGTGAATTGTGTGGTATGTGATTTACATCCCAATAAAGCTGCTTTTAAAAATTAAATAATAAATTAAGGAGCCAAACAGGTATAACATTTGTACCAGAAAAACTAAACAGTGAAAAGAGGTTTTTTTTTTTCTTTTCACAGATATACTAACTTATGTCCACAAAGAGGTGCATTTATTAAGTCATCCACTCAACATCAATTCATTGATGTCTACTACTCCTTAGGAACTGAACTTGATTGGGAATCCCATAGAAAAGATCTAGTTTCCCCCCAACCCAGGCTTTCCATTCCTAATAACACCAGCTACCACACAGTAGGCACAGAGCTAAAGGTTTCATGTATAGCATTTCAGGATAAGGTGGAGAGCATTATCCTAATTTTACAGATGAAGAAGCACACTTAAAGAAGGTGACCTGGTCATGATGACAGCACTAACAAATGGACCGCAGCTTAAAGCCAGATCTATCCACAGCTAAAGTCTATGCCTTCTTCACCCAACTTATGTTCCTTCTAGGGAGAGATGGTCAGGAAAGTGCAGAGGCAGTGAGATGCAGGGTCAGAAGAGGGCATCTCCAGCTCTCCACCATGAAGAAGTCTTCAGAAAATATGACACCTAAGCACTACACTGCTTGGTGAGGGCTAATACCTCACTCAGACAAGATGAGGTGGGTTGGGGCTTTCCACGCAGAAAAGACGGGAGTGAGAAGGAATGTCGAGAATGCAAAGACGTGGAAGCTGAGTTTGGCAGGACAGCCAGCCAGGCATGAGGAAGTGGTGGCAAGAAAGAACAGAAAGGATGAGGGTGCCTGAATATGAAGGGCCCCAAGAGCTGCTGGTTTACTAGGAATTTAAACTTAAGATATAGACTAGCCTTTGCAGTATTCTACACAGGGGGCCAGAAAGACCACCCTAGATGCAGTCACATGGAATTAACAACAGTAGCAGGGGCAGGGATTAGAAGGGTACTGTGAACTGTTCAGTTCTGAACTGTTCAGAATCCAGAAGGGCCTGAATCAAGGCAATAGTAATGAGAAAAGGGGAGAGGCAATAAATTTGGAAGATATTTGAAACAGGAACTCCAAGACCTAGAAGGATGTAGAAATTTAAGAATCCTGGCCCAAGAAGTAGAAAGCACACCATTGGTGGCCACAGCATCCACAATTCCCCTTCTTCCTTCCTGACTCAGTTCCTCTCCTGTGCAGCTGCTAGCCTCAGCCACTAATCCCAGCTCTACCCAGTTCCCAGGAAGATTCTTTGCCATCTTGAATCAAGAATGGTCACAAGACTCATTCTGACTAAAAGACACATGGGAAAGTCTGTTGCAGGACTTATGGAGAAAGCCATTTCTCTCCTAGCAAAGAGACTGTCTATATTCCTAACTAGAACATCACTGTATACAAACATCATCTCCTCATCTAAAGAACCACTGAACCATCTGCTACAGCCTGTGACAGCACTGACTCCCCAGATGCAGAGGAAAGAAGAGATGGCGAGAAGCAGGGACCACAGTGTCATTGACCTATCCTGAGCCTTCTCTCCTCGCCCCCAGATTCCTATAGGTGAGCTAATAAACTTCATCACACTGAAGCAGCTGGCAGTGGAATCTAAAGCATCTTAACTGATAAGGACAGAGTATGGTATCATTCACCCAAGTCAGGAGCACAGGAAGAGGAGGGTGGTCAGAAGGGGGCCATCCACTGTGGTGCCTAGGAGGGAGTCAAAAATACAGGCCAGATAATAAGAAGGCATGGGGCTAAGGGTATGGCCTTAGATGTGTAAGAATACAGATGCAGTTTCCATACTCCAGTCATTGCTAAAGCAACATGAGTAGATACACAGCTAGAAGATGACACTATTTCTCCTTGAAACACTGAGATCTGACAAGTCATTAGTATCTATGATTATCCAGTCAACCACTCACACCCCTCAGAAAGTACTTGGGCAGAGTTGGGGGGATTAGAATTTCCAAATTGTAACTGAAAACCAATTATACTTGAAAATAATAGATCATGCATATTAGCAGTGACCATTTATTGAGCATCTTTTATCCCAAAATTCTTTTTTCAAATTCTCACACCTCATCCTGGGAAAGATATCATGTCCCTCAACTTACAGATGAGGAAACTGAGGTTGGCTCAAGAAAAATCATTTGTCCAGTCAATCACAAAGCCAGTAATTATGTGGTAGACCAGGACTTGAACACAGTGGAGGAGGGGTTGAAGGAGACCACACAGCACCCCAATTAGGAGGCTTGTTCTGGTGTGAAGTGTGAAGTGAAGGCCATAAGATGCTGTTGGGAGCAGTGAGGATGGGGGAGAAAAAACAAATCTGACAAGTGACATTTAAGACAGCAGAGGCTCAAAACTGCTTCTCAAATTCAGATCTGAATGAAGGACAAGATGGGAACTGAATAGTTTATCCATACAAATGGCCTCTGTGGCTAGCTCAGAAATCTGAGCCTTGTTCCTGCCAGTCACTGTGGAAAGCTGTACTCTAAACAAAGCACTTCCTAGCCACCTTCTGGAGCACCATCCCCACAAAGCTGGAAACTCAGAGCCATTCCAGAGCTCAAAATGTGTCATTTCTAAACAATATACTGCAGTGTTTGGTTTTCGGGGGCCTGCTGATCCCTCCCTTGCCATCTGACCTTTCTGCTATTGTCCCTACAGGCTAACACTCAGCAGTCCCACAAGGCACTCCCCGGTTCTCCCTGCCTGCCCCATCTCTCTTGTTCTAATTTCCTCTGGGCCTGTCAATCTCCTCTGCTAGGAAACAAACTTCTCACCCCTTTGGAAGCATAACCAGCCCTTTCAAGTCTTGAGCTGATTCTTAGGAGATCCCCCAGAGAAGCCATTTCAGCCCTTGGGGATTTTTTCCCCAAGAATGTTTAGTAACAGAGAAAGGGACTAACAATAGGCAGCAGCACTTAAGAAGAATGCTGGTTCACTTTTAAAAAAGAAAACAAACAGGAAATACATACACGGCTCAGGAGGCACAGGAATGTGATCCACATTTTTAAGAATGGTACACTCTCCAAATTGTAGTTACAAGCTCTTTGAGTCACACAGTAAACTGACTGGTTCCTGAACTTAGCACACCTAGTCTATGGCCTACCACATGTGATAACAGGTGCCTGCTTAATTTTAATATACAAGACTTAAGAACAAAATTCATGGTGCAGAAGCAAAGGGCAAGTCACTGCAACCAAAGCAGGCTGACCTGGAGTGAAGTGTATAAGCCTTACATGGGGCTAAATGTCAGAGGGCTCAGCCAAAGCAGTCAATCTCAGAGAGGTATGAAGTGCACAGTCATGTTTGTAACAGGCCTGCAGACAAATGCACTTCCTGTTGGAATGGAAAACATAATTTTTCATAAAAACCCCAATATTTAACTTATCACTCTGCCTTTTCTATTAAGCCTTAGATGAATGTCAGATTCGTTTATGCAGTTTCAAAAGTAAAATAGATAAAATAGGAACATTAAAAATTATAGCAGTGGGGCTGGAGACATAGCTCAGTGGTAGAGTGATTGCTTAGTGTGCCAAGCCCTGGATTCAATTCACAGCACCACAAAAATAAATAAAAAATAAAATTACTGCAGTGGCTCTAGATTGTGTGAGCCCAACTAATACTGTTCTCAAAATTTAAAGAACAGGAGATCAGGGGGGGAAAAAGGTAATTAAAATATGAGGCTCTATTACCTATTCATGAAATGTGCACTTCTTACCAAAGACTCAAATTGAAAGGAGAAAGTTACATTAAAAAGAAAAAGACTTGAAGTTACCCCTACATGACAAAAACAGTGTCTGTTTTCTAAAACAGCTGCTAGTTAGCTCTTCAGTGTGCTGCATGTAGTCAGTCCACGGCACCATCTCATTTTCTATATGTTATCAACATAAAATTCAAATATCTTGGCAACACATATTTTTCAGTGAGAATCACTTTTTGGGAGGCCTTTTCTAGTAAAAATAAAGTGGCAAAGGAACCTCATTATCCATATTAAAGATTTTCAATGTGGCCTATTCCAACTGTAACACTCCATTCATTCCTCTATTTGAATTGTAGTTAACAAGCATCTATTACATGAGGCATGTGGCTCAAGCTGCTGGAATCACAGCTAGGGGCTCATCAGCTGCTGGTGGAGACAGAGCCCAGAAATAATGCTCATGTCATGACAGGTGCTGTGTGAGAGATGTGTGAGAGGCATGGATGAGCACTTAATTCTGCTTGGTCACAAGCTCAGCTGAAGACCTCTGAGCAGATGAGGCACTTTATTCAAGTCTTAAAGGATGGTTCAGATGAGTCAAGATGTGTTCAAGGAAAGGCAAAAGGGTACACCAATCAGCAGAAATCCCATGTACAAAGTCTCAAGGAAGTATGCAATGTTTGGGAGACTGAGCGGTTCTGCATGACAAGAGAGCAAGTCATTTAGTCAGGCAGGGCTAAATCAATCAGGTAGGGTGCTGAGTCAAACAATAAAGTCCCAATTTTAGACAAGAATAAGTCATTTCAAAAAAGAGTAGCTGGCATGTATGAGGCCCTGGGTTGGATCCTCAGCACCGCATATAAATAAATAAATGAAATGAAAGATCCATTTACAACTAAAAAATATTTTTTTAAAAAAAGGGAGAGGAGAGGAGGAAAAGGATAGATAACATTTTCCGGGTGCTCACCACATGGAAGGCACTGTGGATGTGTGAAGTGAGTACTTTGATTTGTACCCATTTTACAAACGGTGAAACTGAGACTCAGAAAAGGTAAGTATCTTTCATGATGGCCCCACAGCTAGTAAGTATTAGTGGAGACAAAATTTAAAACCAGGAGGTCTGATTCCAGGGCAAAGGCTTTTATTTTTTCCCATTATATTGCTCCCACTATAAAAATGAGCAATTAAAAGACACAGAAAATCATATTGTTTTCACTGAATAAAAGATAAACAACTCACCACTCCCAAGGAGAGGGAGGGAACAGAAGACATCTCAAGGTTACCCTGCATCCTGCAGAAAACTAAGTACCAAAAATGTTAAGAATAAAAGAAGCCACGTGCTCTCTGGCACTGGTTCTCAGCCAACAGTTATACTGACCATCAGTGGACACTGGACAACACATGGGGACATTTTTTGGTTGTCATGGCTAGGGAAGAGGTGCAACTGGCATCTCCTGGGTAGTAGCTAAGAATGCAGCCACGTATCACACAATGGAAAGGACAACCTACCACAGGAAAGAACTGCCTGGCCCTACAGTGTCAAATAAAATCTGACCAAACAAACAAATTACATTCCCATCTTGAGTGTAAGTGTCCTAATAAAAATAACAAACCACTGTCCACAGAGCCAATAAGAAGTAGAGCCTGGACTTTTATTCCTACAATTTAGATTTAACCTTACCACCCATGCTCAAAAGCAACAAAAACATTGCATTCATTCAAGTTCAGTTCAAACTCAGTTCAAGCTTCACATTATAGAATTCAAGAACAGACAGACATCGTAACTGGGCTGCAAAAGAATGTGGTCCACCATTAGCCAAGAACATTATAAGCCCCTGGAGAAGGTAGGCCATCAGCTGCTAGAGGTAACAAAACAATGTTCTCCCTCTTAGTGTTTAAATCATATTTAAGTTATGGCTGATAAAAGTACTTTACCAATAAAAATAAACTGCTTATAATGGCGGGTTATAATTAGTTCATCTTATGCAACCACAATACAGATCTCACATCTGAATCTTAGAAAGCTGGATGTGGGGCCAGGGTTGTAGCTCACTGATGGAGCATTTGCCTAGCATGCATGATGCACTGGGTTTGATCCCTGGCACCACATAATAAACAAATAAAGGTATTGTGTCCATCTACAACTAAAACAAACAAAAAAAGCTTGATACAGTGTAGAGAAGGGAATTTTCTATCCTAGTCCCATCTAATGTACTGACCATTCCAGACCCCAGTCAGCTTACATTACCAGAAATGTTACTAAATGATTTCTTGCCTCAACCAATGTTTATAAGGTCCCCAAGTCTATAAGATATGTGTTTCTATAGAAACAGCAAAATAAAAACAATAAAAGATACAGGTATTCACATAGATGCTTAATATAATTTATGAAAAACTGTTGCTTTTCACTTTCTTCCCCAATCTTCTAAGACATTACCATTCAAATGAAATGAAAATTACAATTCTTGGTAAGACACATATACTTTAAATTCTCACCTTATAATTGTTTTTCTGGTTTATTAGGAAGTTTCTCATCAAAGCATTAAAACTGACTTATAGTATTCCTTCAGAAATCTCAGTATAATTAAGAGGTAACATTTTTTAACAATTAATGAGTGAATTGTATGTTTTAACTGGGTAAATTGTGTTGCATATCTCCATAAATTCCTTTAAAAAGCTAATGGGGTTCTAATTTCTCTGTCATGTTAGGTTTCATTAACTTAGTCAACACTAAAAGGAATCATGAGTACCTTGGTATTCATTTCAGAGGATCAAATTTTTTGAAATGAAAATATTAATCTATTTATATTTGCAACAGCAAGCAATTCTGAGGGCTAAATTTAGAAACAAACCTGTGACTTTTTCCCCTGAAAAATCTTTTGCTAACCAATTAATCCAAAAATTAGTTTAAGCCACACTCAAGTTTACTTTCTAAAAGAAAGAAAGATCTCTACCTCCCCTAGCACACAAAACAAAAGACCTAACAAAAGTTTCCCAAACCAAACATTACTCAAAAAACTGAGACCAACCATAGCAGAAATTCTTACTTGAATAAACAATAGAGATAGCAGCAGAGAACAAACAGCTAAAGGCTATTGTGGGGCTCAACACACAACCAATAGCTTTCAGTTTATACAAACTTGGGTATTTAAATCTTGGATAGGACTCAATCTATGAACTGCATGAAAAAGATTTCCTGCTTGTCAAGTGAGGTTACCTCGAAAGCAAGTTAAGAATTTAAGTATCTATTAATATGGTTACAAAAATATTGTGTCTTATTTTTCAAATTATTTTTAAAACAAAATCATTTTCCATTTAAATGATACTCACCTGAACATACAAAATATAACTATTGTCTTCAGGCTAAAATGCTTTCTATAGAAACAGCAATTTTTCTCCAAAGTCAATGAAAAATTTTAAGTTGTAGAAAATTACTTCATAACTTTTCAATTTGTAATCTGGTACTTTGATTCAAAAGGTGTTTTTCAAAATGGCACACAGAAAAAAAATGTTTACAAAGCTTCTCTCATAATTATTGTACTTTATTCCAATTAATCTTCCAACCCATAATGCATTATTATAACAGCAATACAAGCAAATTCTTTTTTTTTTTTTGTTTTTCTATGTTAACTTCAAGGAACATTAGCTAATTGATGCTGCCTGCTTAACTTTCTTTTTAATGAAGTGATAATCAAAATTATTGAATGTATTATCTCACAGTAAAACACCACAATAGTAACTATTGGCTAATTTTGAAGTAATTATTTACTTTTTCATTTATGAACTAAAGTAGGAGCTGATTTTATCTAATTAATACAATGGAATATTAATATCTATGATATAGGAAGGTTAGGAAAAAAATTTTAAAGTCAGATATGTGCAGAAAGACATACACATATTCAAGGTATGAGCATCGTTTACATAAAAGGTTGCTTTTTCATACCTTATGCCACTTATAAATACCCAAATGTTTAATTTAGTACATACCACAAGGTGCTTAACATATGCATTTTTATGGTTGCATGGTAGTTACTGATAATGTGGTTAACTTTAGCAGATGATATCTATGTTACACACATGGCCATCAAAATAACATAGTATGCTTCTGTGACACTGAAAGAGACCAAGCCTGTTGTGAAATGATTACTTACAACAAAAGCCCACTTAAATTATTGTTTAGTTATATGGCATACAGCCAAGATAACAGTATTATAAAGTTGCTGTTGCCCTTGAATCACTCACCAATTTTCAACCCATTTGTAAAACAAGATAAGCACCCCTGGGTTATTAAAAATAATTATGGATCAGGACGTTTGATTCATGTTTCTTTGACAAAATTATTCCATTTGATCCCAAGTCTTGGCTGCTCTCTTGACAGAAAAATGTACATGCTCCATGGCTGACAGGGGCATGGCTTTTATGATTAAATAGGAAGCTCACACTGCAGATGACTAGACTCCAGATGAACTGAGACTTTGCACTTCAGAAAGATTTCTTTGTTGTTTCCACGTCAGATCATCACTTATCTTTTTCTAATTGTTTCCACTCCCACACCAGAGAATCTATGTATTATCAAGAATTTAGGATGTTTTATGATTTTTTTGGCCTATTTTATTCACATAGCACACCACAGAATGTTACATCATTTTGTAAATTCTTTTCCTGATTTCTGTGGGCATCGGAGGGGGATGTTTGGGAACATAAAAGTTAAAAATACAAAATGAACACTCTCCCCCTTTGGTCCTGAAAGAAAATATCAAATGAGACCTGACTACATTTTGCTTATTTTAATTACTGTGGAAACAATATTCAAAACAATTTCCTAAAGAAAGGATTAACAATCTCATAGCTTTAATAGATCATTTCACCCTTTTCTCCTGCAAAATAAGTACACCTGTGATATGAGAACGCTGTACACCAAAAATGGCATCATCAACGCTGAGACTTTTAGCCAGGAACAGTTACTTCAGTACACATCCAGTTGTGTTAAAACGGATTCGCAAAAGGAAATGCCCAGGCCTACCCCATCAGGATTAACTTCTGAGAGGAGAGGGCTCTTGGCAGCCTGAACTAGATTTTTCAGCCAGCCAGCCGGCTCTATTGGGGGTTGGGAGGGAGGTTTCCCTTCACCAGATTCAGCCACCGCGTTATCTAAAAAACCTCAGTGACTTAAACTGAAGAAAAGGGAAGCAAAACAATAAAACGCTCCGGATTCGGGTCTCCTCCAGGTAGTTCAATTGTTGCAATAGGCGAAACAAGCGCGCAGGCGCATCCTCAGGTTGTCAGGTACTCTTCAAAATTAAGGAAGTGGATCTGTGAAAGGTCTGCAGCCTGTTTGTTCGGGTTTTGTAGGTAAATAGCAGTAATCGCATTTTTAATAACTAAAAGCAAAGTTATTATCGAGTAGCTTTGAGAGACGTTTACTTAACTGTGAGACGTTTACTTAAACCGGTTCGTACGCGGAAAGGGAAATTATTTTCAGTACAAATGTAGCCTTACCCAGTTACAACACAATCACAACACCCCGGTTAATGTGTTTCAAGGAGTGAAACCAGTTTAGTTTACTTCTCCAAGAACGCTATCAAGAAAAAAAAAAAAATCAACAAAACCAAGGACAAGCATGCCTTCAACCCTGGGGTAAAGTGCAGCTTCTACACTCAATTTTGCATCTCTTCGAGGGGCCTAAAAGCTTTGGGAGAAAATCGGTGGTGGACAGACTTTGGGTCTCCATTGCAGGACGGTGGGCTGCGGCTGGATTGGTGCATGGAGTAACCTCTGCGATGTCGAAGTACTTGATGCGGGAACTGAAAGTTAACCCACCGTAACACGTCCACCCTGTGTTTGAGCGCAGGGGGCATCTGTCTCTCCTTCCCACAGCGCAGAGACGCGGCCGCCAGCCCCGACCCGTGACAGCCCTCAGACAAAGCCGCGGACCCCTGCGCCCGCCCTGCTGTCGACCCCGGGAACGCGCCCCCGATCATGCCTACCTTGATGCCCTGCTGCTGGGTGGTGAGAGTTAACTTGGATTCATCCAAGAGCAAAACTTCGCAGTAAAATTCTTCCGGAACAGCGCAGAAACAGCCCATGTCGACTGTGACCGTCTCCAGCCAGGCGAGAAAGCTGTGACCGAACGCCAAGCCGCCCCCTCCCCTCAAACACGAAGCATTAATTTACTGTCCGCGCCGTGGCGAAAGCGAGAGAAGCTGCTCCCGGTGGAGTCCGGAGCCGAGCTGCGGAGCCTCCTGGCGCCGCGAGAAGCAAGGAGGGCGGAGAAGGCTGGGAGAGTCAGCGCCCGGGAGCCGCCGGGGAAGCGCCGGCGGAACTGGGCGCGGAGGGCGGCGCGTCCCCGTGCATCCTGCGGCTCCGGCTCTGACTCTTCTGAAGGCGGCGGTGACGCGGCCCCTCCACAGACCTGGGGACGACAAAAGTCTCCTGGCAATGGGGGTCAGACAAGAAAAGGAGAGACGACTGCCCGAGGCCCTCCTCTGACTAGGAAGGGCCCCCTTGAAGCTCTACAGCTCCCTCCACCAGCACCAATTCCAGCGTGGCCGCGACGCACCCGCGGCTCGTCAGCCTGTGGAGTCCCCAGCAGGAGCGGACTTGCACCACCGACCCCGCCCCACACGCCCGACAGGTTGGCCAAAAGGGGAGCTCTCGGCTTCTCTTTTGTGTCAGGGGTACCCGCGACATCTCAACCAAGGGCTCACAGGCAGTGGCGAGAGTCGTCACTCAGACCGCTACCCACAACACTCCATCCCGTGGGCATCCAGACACCCGAAGAAGGACAGTGGGCTCCTTACCGAGACCAGCGAGGGGGCGTCAGCTCGTCGCGGGACAAGGGTCCGGTCTGGGGGCTCCCGAACTCATTACCGGGATTCGTGTGTGGTCAAGTTCAAGCTCTCCTTCGGGGAACGTCCTGCAGCCGCGGCGGAGTGAGTCCTGCTTTTGCAGGACAGCCAGAAAAGCCGCGAGTCGAGGATCCGCGGGCGATCGCGCTGAGAAGCCGGCGCCCTGGCTGGCAAAGTGGTGGGAGGGTGGGGGTGTGGGTGGGGGTGTGCCCCGGGCGCGCCAGGCCGCGGGGGCTCCGGGGAAAGTTCTTTGGGCGTCGCTGGGGGTGGCGTCCCGGGCAGAAGCAGCCCAGGTGCAGCTGGGCCCAGCCCAGATGCCTTCGAAAAGCACTAGCGGGATCCCCTTGACTGTGGCAGGGGCGCCCCTTCTGGGCGGGATCTTAGCTGGGTGCAGAGGGCGGAGTGGAGGTGGTCCAAATGGCTAGGTGCCGGCAGGTCGGCGCGAGAAAGCTGTGCGCTGCACCCGAGCCGAGCTGCTGTCTGGGGAGTCGCTGTTTCGGTTTCCCTAGGAGACCGGGAGGCTGGCTCGGGAGGACAAGGCGCAGTTCTGCTTCGACCCTAGCGTTCAGCGATCTTAGTCCCACGCCCTCCGCGCGGCTGGCCGCGTCCAGGATTGGCGGGCACAATAGCTCTGAGGCTACAGTGACCCCTGGTGGGTCCTCGCGTTTGTGCACCAGCAACGGAGGCTGAGCTGCGGACCCCGCAGGACCCCGTTGGCCTTCGGAGCAGGTGCAATCTGTGTTCTCCAGCTGGGAAGCAGCAGCAAGTTAATGCAAGTCGTGGAGGGGAAGACGCGGAGCTGTGTGGATAGGAGGCCCTCCAGACAACTTCTCTGTTCGATATTATTAGATTCAAATATAGTCTTGAATTCCCTCTCTACCACTTGAGCTTGGGTAGCTAAAGCTCAAAGAATTTGCTTAAAACCTAGGACGTTAGAACTAAAAAAACAAAAACCTGATTATCGCAGCAGCACAGTAAAAACAATTTGCAGCGTTGGGGGGTTTCCTTCCATATTGATATGCCACGAAAATTTTGTCCTTCCATGTTATTACAGTTTAGTATAAATAGTGTATCAGCACACCCCCTCAAAATACGATAAAGTTATATTTGGGGTGAACTTTATGTAAAGGATGAATAAAAGCCTACTTCCAAGCTTCCTGTGAAAGTGATGCAGGTCTTGAACTTCTAACAAAATTTTGTTTCAACTTTGGGATGTAATGTCAAAATTTTGCACAGTTGCTGACACCTCTGGATTTTAGCCTCACTACTTGAGGAGGGTGTTTTGGTTTTGATTTTGTTTTGTAATATGGGGTTTTTTTTAATACCAACTACTGAAAGTAATTGAAAGATTAATGAATTTTCACTCTTTATGGTATCCAATTTTTGTAACCTTACAAAAATCAAAAAGGTCTACATTTAATCTTTTGTATTCCAGTTTTGAGTTTTGCTTCCACCTCTTTTATGGTCCTTTGATCTGTTTTAAAAAAAAAATATATATATATATATATATATATATATATATATATATATATATATATATATATGTTGTACTTGGACACAATACCTTTATTTTATTTCTGTGTGGTGCTGAGGATTGAACCCAGTGCCCCACACATGCCAGGCAAGCTCTCTACTTCTAAGCCAAAACCTCAGCCCTTTGATCTGTTCTGATTCGGTTTTGACCTTCAATGGTAGTGGTAAGGTTTGGAGTGGAGCAGAAATTCTGTTCCAGGCTCCTCATAGGAGAAGGTACAAAGCCATGACATGCCATACATATAATAGCCTTTTCTGATTCAGACATCTTCTTTTCCATTTCTTTGTCAAGGTCTAAAGAAAGTAAAATTAAAAGCCTGTTTAACACAAAATTAGGGCTTCCTAGAGATAAGAAGACCACAGGTTTTTTTTAAAAAACAATATTATCAAGTACAATTGCCAATAAACTGCATATATCTTTTAAAAATAATATTTTTTTGTTTTTGTTTGTTTTGTTTACAATACTGGAGATTGAATGGAGGGCCCTCTACCACTGAGCTACATCCCCAACCCTTTTTATTTTGAGATAAGTTCTCAATAAATTGCCCAGACTGGCCCCAAACTCTAAATCCTCTTGCCTTATCCTCTTGAGTCACTGGGATTATAGGCATGTGCCACTACACCCAGCTAATTTACTAAGTTTTGATATATGAGGATACCCATAAAATCATCACCACAGTAAAGCTAGTGTTATCTATCACCCCCCTAAAGTTTCTTCCTGTACCTTTATAATCCTTCCCTCCCATTCTTCACCACATCTCTGCCCCCAGGCAACCAAAGATCTGTATCCTGTTACTATAGATTATCTACTCTTTCTAGAGTTTACATAGGTAGAGTCACACAGTATCACTATTGTCTAGTTGTTTCACTCAACACAGTCTTTTTGAGATTTATCCATGTTTATAAATTGTTTATGCAATTTTATTGCTTAGTGATATTCAATTGTATGTACTACAAATTGTTTTCCCATTCATATGGGTGGTTTCCAATTTTTGACTTTTACAAATAAAGTTTCTATGCAGATCATATTAGTCAGTTCCAGCTACCATAACAAAACACCATAGACTCAGACTTAAACAATGGACCTTTATCTTCTCACAGTTCTAGAGGCTGGAAGTCAAGATCATTGCTCCAGCATGACCTTTTCCTGTACTCACATGACCTCTTCTTTGTGTGTTCACCTAGCCAGAAAGAGAAAGAAAGAATGAGAGAGCTCTCTCCTAGAGCAAACAATCTAAGTTCTATTCTTATAATGACACTAATTCTTTAGCATTAGGGCACCACCCTTATGATCTCATTTAATCTTAATTTCTCCTTTATAGCCTCATTTCTACATAAACTTATTGGATTAGGGCTTCAATAAGAATTTTGAGGAGACACAACTGAATTGACAGTAAGAATCCATGTTTTTATATGGATTTATGCTTTTATTTTTAGGTTAAAAGTGTAATGGCTGCATCAGAATATCTTCAAATGGCAAATAAGCACATAGAAAGATATTTACCATCATTAGTCATCAATGAAATGCAAATGAAAATCACTATAAGATATAACTACATATGTAATGAAATGTCTGTCATACCAAGCTACCTACTACAATTCCACACGTCACTGAGGTCATGGAGCAATTTGAATTCTCATACACTACTGGTATGCATGTAGGATGGTACAACAACTTTGGATAACAATTTGGCGGTTTCCTTAAAGGTGAACATACACCTTCCACATGATTTCCTAGGGAGACTTTCTCTGCCTATCCAGAAAAACAAGATACTATTCAAACTGTTTTCCAGGAAAATCATAGTTTTTCAACATGTGCACAACATACTACACTCTATTTAAAACATTGTATCTACAACTATGATGCACAGATAAAAAATGTAGAAAGAAAATTTTATAAACTTATTTTTTAAAAAGCTTTGTGTCAAAGACTTTGATCTCTTTTCAGAGACTTTTTAAAAATAATATTTCCTTTGGTCAAGATAATATTTTGTCACAATAAGGCTAATATAGATGAACCAAATGACACAAAAATTCAGAATAAATATATTTCTTTGGAAATATGCCAGCCATTTGTGAAAGGATTTAGGAATCCTCATCCTGGAAGAAGAGATTTCACTTACAGCCCCCACTTCAAAATGCCAAACATAGAATTCTTCTTAAAGCACTCTTAGGAAGAAATATTTAAACAACCCATGTCTTCTGTCACCTTTTTGTCATTTTATGTTTTCTGAACTTTCAAACATTAGTTGAAAAAGAAAAAAAATCTTGAAAATATTGATGATATAAGAAAATAATTACTTAAAATCTGAGGGCAATATAGCATAATCACCAGGAAGACTTGTTAAAAGACTTGTTATTTTTAGGGCATCCCCAGATTTCTGGTCCACCCTCAGAATTTCTGACTCATGTTCTGGAATGGGGCCTGGGAATGTGCATTTCTAGTACATTCTCAGGTGATCTTTATTCTGCTGGCTGGCAAGGACACTTTGAAAACCAATGCTCTCGAGGTTAACTTTAAAAATAATAATAAAAATTATTTCTAATTACCTATGAGTAATTTGAGGGATGGTTCATTCTTAACCAGTTGCCTCCCTGCTATTTCTACCTCATCCATCAAATTAATGCCTGTCACAGAAAAGTATTGAAGACCCTATCAAGTAGATAATATCAGAAAGAACAGTTTTTGGGGAAAGGATCTATCCCCATTTTGGTCTCATCATACTGCTGCCTAGTCTAATTGAAAATACTCATTTTTATTTCTAATATAGTATGTGCTCAGGCACATTCAGTTTTTAAGACCATTCTACCTTCTGACTCACTTCATATATATGTCATTAACCAGCTATTTTCTCTTCTAAGAACTAAGTATTTAGAATAACCCATTTATTGAAATGCCTCAAGGTATTACCCACGTTGCAAGGGAAATCATCTCCTAAGACTTCCCTGCCATTTAAGCTATTTCTTCATCCAGGTGATTTCCAGATAAATGTTTTTTGGGGTTACTGATATTCTTAATTGACACAGTTATTAACCTTTGTTGATGAATGCATTAAAATTATTTACATTCAACATAAGTGGTTTAGAATTTTGACTTTGAAAAACCCTAGTCTCCCTTCTCTGTTCAAATGCAAGCTAGCAAAACACAGGCGTGGGAGGCACTAGTTGATAAGTCTAGTATTTTAGGGGCATTTTTTAAGTTCCTTAAACAACAGATTCAAATCTTTTTTCTATTCAATTAAAAGAGATTTCAAAGATTGACAAGAGTATGGTGAAATGGGTACTTTGAAACATTGTTGGTACAACTGTAAATTGATTCAGGGTTTCTGGAATGTAATCTGTCATAAATTCAATAATTGAAATATGCATATACTTTGATCCAGAAATTCAACACCAAGGAATTTATCTTTATCAAATAATGGGAATGGATATATGTAAAAAGATACTAACTATAGCATGTTTGTAATATTAGAACTTTTTGAACAATCTAACAGCCCAATACTAGGGAATTATTAAATTAGTTATAGTGTATGCATATAATAGAACACCCCCAAAAGATTAAATAGATTCATGGACATGGAAAATTAGCTGAGGTAAGTCTTAAGGTTAAAAAAAGAAAAGGTGAAAAGCAGTAGCTTACATAATAATGCAAAATAGGAAGGTCCAATTTTCTTTGTTTTTAAAAGAAAGTTTGAATGTTTTACAAAGAGCCTTGACTAAGCTGGGTGCAATGGCACACAACTGTAATCCTAGTAACTCAGGAGCCTGAGGCAGAAGGATTGCAAATTCAAGGCCAGCCTGGACAACTTAGCAAGCCACTATATCAAACTGAAAAATAAAAAGGAATGAGGATGTAGTTCAGAGGTAAAGTACCTATACCCCTGGGTCCAATCCCTAGTAACACACACACACACAAAAAGGCACATTGAATAACTTAAACTGAAAATAGATTCTTATATTAAAAAAAAAAAGAATGTTGTCAAATTGCTAGTTAATGAAACTGGCCTCCATTTAGAATGGGATTCCTTTTGTAGGCTGAAACCTAAATCCTAACATGTTGACTATTTTACCTCTTCAATATGTTCTGATTTTCTCCCTACATAAGGTTTATCAACTTAATATAACAACAGGTTGGTGATATGGGTATTAGTCTCTTCATAAAAGTTTGAGAGAAAGGATAGGAAAATTAGCTTTTAGTTATCTTGCAATCATTTTTATTTTAAGTTCTACCAGAAACCTTGCAGTAGCCCCATCTTCTTTCTGCCTCACCATGCTCTCCAGACTCTCTTATCCAACCTGCTGATTTTCCATGTCTGTCTTCTGGTAACAACACATGGCTCTTCCTTAAAGGCGGTGTCCAGGAAAGGAGCAACCCAGTGTAACATCTGGCAAGGAAACATCTGAACTCATATCTAGCTTTCTAATTAAGAAGTTGACAAGAAAAACTGAAATGATTGTTTAGAGATGGTATTTGAATTATTGGTGGACAAGCTGGATTGGAGACATTTACTGTATTCTTTTTCAGAATTTTGTAACCTGTTATTCATACATGTACTACATATTTAAAATCATCTTGAAAAAGATGAAGTTTAATTTATAATATCATCATTTTAAATGGGAATGCATGCTGGAATTATATATGGGAAAATATCAACAGTGATTATCTCTATAGCAGAACTGTGAGTGAATTTCATTTTATTATTTATTTATTTGTTTATTTATTATGGTACTGGGGATTGAACCCAGAGACACTTTTCTACTGTGCTACATCCCCTAAATCCCCCTCCCCCACCCTTTTTTGAGACAGGGTCTAAGTTGCTTAGGGCCTTGCTAAATTGCTGAAGCTGGTCTTGAACTTGCATTCCTCGTGCCTCAGCCTTCCATGCCACTGGGATTACAGGCAGGTACCACTGCGCCTAGTGAGTGAACTCTGTTTTCTGTGATTTTATTTACTTTTTTTCTTTTAATTTGTTCTTATTAGTTATACTTGGTAGTAATTCATCACATCAATAAAGACAAGAATCATATGATTATCTCAGTACCTGCAGAAAAAGCATTTGATTTTATTCATTTTTATAAATTTTCTTCCTTGACTATCATTCCTGTGGCCAGATAAATATTTTTAATTTTAAGCATTAATCTTTTTGGGGGGAGGGGTCCGGAGACTTAACTCAGGGGCACTCAACCACTGAGCCACATCCTCATCCCTATTTTGTATTTTATTTAGAGATAGGGTCTCACTGAGTTGCTTAGCACTTCGCTGTTGCTGAGGCTGGCTTTGAACTCGTGATCCTCCTGCCTCAGCCTCCAGAGCAGCTGGGATTACAGGCATGCATCACCGTGCCCAGCTCAAGCATTAATCTTATAAAATAAAAAAAATGAAAATAAAGAACATAAAAAAGAAAAATGAGCAGGTAAACATAGGAAAGGGGGGTGTTGTCTGTAAAACCTCTTCTGAAAACATTGTCACCTGGTGCTCAGTGGTTGGTCTACAAATGACTGAATTTAGTCCCTGAATCCTTATATCCTCTCATTTTATGAGCTATTTTCTCAGCTGAAACACTTCTCTTCCCCAAACCTCCACCTACTGTCCCATTTGCATCTCGGTGGATCCCACTGGCTACTTGGGTATCTGCTTTGTTCTCCCTTTTCCAGGAAACTCTTCTGACTCCCAGCTCTAGGTGGGGTCACATGTATAATCAATCTGTATAGTTACCCCCTCACTAGACTGTAGTTCCATAAAGTTAGGGCCATGTCCATCCACTGTTGTATTCCACGAGCCTGGCACAGAGCTTGATGGATGATAGTAGGCTCGAGAGATTCATGTGATGAATGAGATGATTCGTACAAGCCTTTTCTCCATCATGGTACATGCAAATTTCCTTTGCGCATCCTCAACTAGACTCTAGCTTCATTCCCCTCTAACAAACTCTTACTTTTTCAGCTATCCATCTTCTAAAGCAACTTTGGAGGATATGAATACAGTGGTAGAGTGTTTGCCTAGCATGAAGAGGCCTTGGTTGTGATCCCCAATACAACCAGAAAAAAAAAAAAACAAGAAAAGCAATTTCATTTGCTGTAGTAATAAAGAGTTGGAGAAACCATGGCTGTGTATTGAAATCTGCACTTTTCTCTTGAAGAGTCTCTTGGTCCTAAGTAATAGTGGATTCTGTGATTTGCCCTTGAATCTCATAAGTTTTATGAGATGTTCACTTATTTTCTTTAAAAATTAACTCAGACAAGCAACCAGGGCAATGGTAAACACTTCAGACCTTCCT
Source organism: Spermophilus citellus (assembly GCF_964194105.1). Lineage (NCBI taxonomy): Eukaryota > Metazoa > Chordata > Mammalia > Rodentia > Sciuridae > Spermophilus > Spermophilus citellus. The sequence goes on along the minus strand of NC_138182.1, from coordinate 193,267,220 downwards.
TGTGCAAACTGACAGACCAGAATTCACACTCAAGAGGTATTAAATAAAAGTTGTTTGCTATTAGATATAGCACTTAAAGAGATGTCCAAGACAATACCAAAAAGAGTTGTAATATCTGTTTCTTTAGAAGTATTGGTTAAGTTGCCCAAAGTGAGAAGTTATATGTAATAGTTAATTTAGCCTTTATTTAGAGCATGCTTTATTGATATTATGAGTGTAGTTGGTAGTGCTGGTGATATTGTAGAACAGTTATAAGTAATACAATTTCAGGGGACCCATAGCATCTAATAGGTAGAAGAAAGTTAATAAAACCTAATCTCATTTCTTAATGATATTACAGATGAAGTTATTGAGACACAAAAAGATAAAGTATCTCATTTTTGGCAGAATAGGCTTTGACCATGAGACTCCTGCCCTTAGTAGTGGGCTTAATTGGGTTTCCAAGAGCATCTTGACATCACTTGATTAGGAGTATCTACCTAAATACACTTATTCCAGCTTGTAGATAGGATAAAACAATACTTAGGAGGGGGAATACATCTAATTATAATCAAATTACTGTATCTCCTTGAACCTAAGCTTCCATCAATTATATTCACAACTATTCTTTTATTTATCACTGGGAAAGAAATAAAAACACTGTCAATTAATTAAAGACACCATCAATTATAGGATATACCCTAACTTCAGAAATGTTAAAATGTGAAAATAATCACTTTGATAATTGAAGAAATATGGTATGAAGCAGGCTCATGTTTATGTTACTCTTCTGAAACAGCTTATTTAATGTTACTAATGTCTGTATTTATGTTCATCAGTAAATGTAAGAAGGGACACAGATACAAATATTTTCATGTATTTTTGTATATAAGAAAGCAGATGTATATAAGAAAGAGTACATGTTTATCATTAGTTTATAAATCAAGAGATGTCAAAATGCTTTTGGAAACGCAATTCAAACCAACCTTTTAAATAGAGTTCATTGCCTCACTGATTATATAGTTCACAGTATCATCCAGGCACCGATTCCACTTTTCTGTGTCCTTTCACTTCTCTCCGTTCCATGAGTTGGCCTTGAACTGAGCCTCACCTCCCCTAAAGCAATCAGATGCTGGAGCAGTTCCAGGACTCACATCTGCTCACCACACCACACACAGTGAAGTGAGCCACCCATCCTGACTTTCTTAGCTGAAGCCCAAGGTTCATTCTCATGGACCAGTTTGAGTCACAAGCAATACAATGAAGTCATTAGGAGCACAGATTCCAAAGCCTAAGTTCAGAATTCATCCCAACACACTGTTTACCCACTCTGTGCCTCAGAGCAACACAGAGGGACTGGAATAACACCTATCTTATGGAGTTGATGTAAGGAACTACATGGGTTAATGCAGCATTTAGAACCATGCACCTAGTAAATTAGTAAAAGCTATGAAAGTGTTGGTGATAGGAGATGTTGATTTCAGGAATGATCAACATTGATTTCAGGAATGGTCACCATGGCTAAAAGGAGACTGTGCTGAATTAATGACTTAGCCTAGATCAAAACATGCTTCCAGAGCAATAGACATAACTGGTGTCTCTGGAACCATGTGAGCCTCCAAATACGAGCCAGAAGAAATAACTAGGCAATGGAAGCATAGAACATAGGCAGGGTCAACCAACAAATGTCTTCTACACAAATCACAGTTTAAATGTACAGGGTTGTTTGATAAGTCATAGTTCAAAATGAAGATCACATGTTCATGGAAAATAATTATTCTATGCCTGGTATCTTTCACAACTATTTATTTTCAGATAACAAATTTCCATTTTACAAATGCTACTCAGACTTTTCTTTCACTCACCTACTTCCATTCACTTTACTACTCAATCAGCACTCATTGGTGATTCACTGTGTGTCAGGCAAACACTGTTTGTGCCTTCATAGTGTGCAGTCTTATAGAACTATAGTTCTTAGCAAGTATTAATCTTACTTCAACTGATCACTGTTATATAAAATCAAAGTGCAAAACAGGAGCCTAGGAAACCACCACATTTTTTTTCTTGTTGAATTGATTGTTTCCTGCCTATAGTATTGTATTACTAAGTGCATTTTATGTGTCTGTCTCCAGACAAGATTGCAAGCTGCTTGAGTGCAGAGGAAGCCCCTCTGCAACAACTAATGTCTAATGACAACGACTAATGACTAATGATAATGCATGGCACAGCTTTTTAACTAGTTAATTTACTCCAAACTCCAAAATGTACCATGCATGGCAAAGTTGATTAAGAATGAGGTAAGAAGAGAGAGTTCCTGAATAATTATCTGAAAGATCAATTTATGAGAACTTGAGATTCAAGTTTACTTTCTCAATATCTACACGTTAAAGCAAAATGTGTCAAATAATCCACCCCTGCAACTAAAGCCTAATGTGTTAGCTGGGCATATTTCTCATTTTCCCTTGCAGGAAGCTACAGCCCTATGATCCAACCTGGCCAAAGCAATGTAAATGTTAAATATTAAATGGTACTTCCTGAGAATCTTTTAAACATCTTTCTGAGAGTCTCTACAAAAGAGAAGAGACACGAATCTCTGTTCTCCTTCCCAGCAGCTGGAATTTGTGTGTGATGACTGGAATGCAAATGGTCACCTAAGACAAGGGCAGGAGAACAAGCCAGGAGGCTATACCCATGCCAGCAGACTGGAAAAATTTTAGGAGATGAGCCACTATAAAGTCACTGTTGAGGGGAGGGCTTTTCATAACCACATTGTTTTCTCTCTTTGAAGATTTACTGCTGTGAGATATGTTCCTTTCTTGTATCTGTATGGAAATGCCACATGAAAAGACATGAACACCAATTGAGGAGCCACTGTCTTACATCTTTGACGGCTACATCCACACAAGTAAGCCTATTTCAAGGGTCAAACTGGACACATCCGCCTGTCACAATAAGTGTCAGAATGTCCCTAGTCAGTTTAACTATAGCCTAAGCTGAAACTCAGTTGTATTGGGATTTAAGCAGCAAGCTTAATCCTTCAGATATAAATATGTAGGTGAAGGCAAGCCACTGAAAAAGTTTAAGGCATGTCTCTTAGCTAAGGTAACCCTCATAACCAGTTGAAAAAGTCCAGGTACATTCTTTTCCACTAATGCATGCCTACGTTTGATTTTCAGCAACTTGACACCAAGGGTTGCCATCAGAACATCACTCGTGGAAGGAGACCTCCACACCATGCTCCCTGTCTCCATGGCATCATACAGAGGCCAACTTCCCAGATCTTATTCTCAATGGAAATTCACTCCATATGTTGTAATTGAAGTTGGCCATCACTCTCAGTTTTCTGTGCTGTAAGTTTTTTTTTTTTTTTGGTTGTATGACTGGACAAATTTTATAGGGAATTTGGGCAAGTGTTTTAAGCTAAAACTATTCTTCTGAGGCTTTTTGTATTCTGCTCAAAGATAATCAGAGCCAGACTATCTTCAAGGATGGACAAAGGCTATGGACCACTAGGTGGTGTGGACTTACCACCTACTCTTCCCGGGTAATCTGCCATCATGCAACAACATGGAAATTGCAGAGTTTCAAACCACTCCACTGCATTTCTTCATTAGCATGTTGTTGACATGGCTAGGCAGTACATGGCATGGAATGATTATGCTGGCGAAAACTAGTGTTCAAAAAGAAGGTCCTTTCCTTGACTATGTGCAGAAAGAAGAGAGGGCAGAATGAAGAAAAGTGATCATTGCCCTTCACAGCTGCACTCAATTTTAGATTTGCATATTTATATTTTGAGTTGGCTGCTTTTCTAGCCACCACAAACCTTATGACATCACTGTTGTTGCTTATGGCACAATTTATCTGGTATGAGGCCTTTCACCCTGGTAACATAACGAAGTAAAATGTGAAAGAAAATAATTTTGTTAATGTAATCACTTGATATTTCTGCTGTTTCAATTAAAGCAGTGATCCTACGCCCTGTGCCCCAGCGTACCTTTGAAAATGTCTGGAGAAATTTGGGGTTGTAACAAACACTACTTATAACAAATGGTTAGATGTCAGGAATGCTGCTAAACATACTACAGTGCTCAGCCTGGTTCAAAACTTTTTTAGTGCTGCTGTTTACAAAAGCAGAGTCAGAACCAGGCCTGGAAATGTGCACCTGTATGCCAGCCACTCCAGAGGTTGAGGCAGGAGGATTGCTTAAGCCCAGGAGTTTGAGGTGACATTCCTGTAAAATATAGCAAGATACTGAACACCTTGCTCAAAAAAAAAAAAAAAAAAAGACCTGAGTTAAATCAAGGTCTTTTACTTTATTTAATATTTATAGTAATACTATTGCATATAATGTACTAATACTTTTCACTTTAAAAATTTTAATGAATTTAATAGTTTTTTATTTTAATGGCTTTATTTTAATCAAATTAAAATTAATGTTAATTTTACATATTCAAAATTATTATCATTGTTAATTTTAAAATAATATAAGTGCATTCATTAAATTTAATATGCTTGTTATAGGTATGGTATTTTTAAATAGACCTTATTTTTCAGAGCAGTTTAAGTTCACAGCAAAATTGAGCAGAAGGCACAGAGACTTTCCATATACTTCTGCCCCCACATAGGCACAGCCTCTCCCCTTGTCAATATGCCCCACCAAAGCATTGATGAACCTACACTGGCAAATCATTATCATCCCAAGTTCATAGTTTAAATTAGGGTTCACTCTCAATCAGAGAGAAAATATAGGAAGTAAAAGATCACTTCAATAAAGAGAGAGAGATTCTGAAAATAAAATCAAGCAGAAATCCTCAAAATGAAGGAATTAGAATTCACTCTTGGTGTGGTACATTATGGGTTTGGACAAATGTATAATGGCATCGACATGTCATTGTAGAACCATACAAAGTAGTCTCATTACCCTTAAATTCTCTGTGCACTGCATGTTCATCCCTCACTTCCCCCAACTCCTGGCAACTGCTGATCTTTTTACTACCTCCATAGCTTTGGCTTTTCCAGAATGTCATACAGTTAGAATCATATAGTATTGTAGCCCTTTCAGTCTGGCTTCCTTCATTCAGTAACTAGCATTTAAGTTTTTCCCATGTGTTTTCATGGCTTAATAACTCATTTCTTTTTAGCACAGAATAATATTTCACCATCTCAATGTACTTATCATATATTTTATTTTATAAATTGTGTTTTTATCTATCCATATTTATAGCCACTTGGTTTGATTATATGTTGGATTCAAAGGCTATTGAAAAAATAGTGAAATAAATTGAATTTTCAAAAATCCTCAGGTTTTTCATTTTATTGATTTATCTTTTCCTTCACATTTAAAGAATCTATTATGCTTGTCAAGTATCCCACCACTAAGCCATATCCCCAGCCCTTAAAGAATCTATTCTTGATTGGATCTTAAGTTTTATAGGTTACGATTCCATGGTTATGAAATAATTTTATAATTTTGAATACTTCTAAATAATTGTTATTATTTTAGCTTGAGGATTTCTATTTTTATGGAAGAAAAAGAGAAAGTTACAGAGATTATTTGTAGTGAGTGCCAGAAACTTGAATTTTAAATGAGTTTTTCTCATCCAGTATTCCAAATAACTAATCATTTAATATTTATGATCTTAAACCACACTCTGCTTCACATAACAAAAACAATAGAATGAAACACAATGCTTACATTAATCTTCAGACTAAAACATTTTAAAACTTGGATTTTGGCCAAAACTCAATGGGCCGAAAGACTGAGATTCTGTCAAATCAGCTTAATATTTCAATTAATCATTTCTTTTTATTGGTTTCTTTCTATTAATTGGTTGCTATATTTTGATTTGATTCTTTGAAAGCAAAAAGTCATGTTTCTCTTTTTAAGTAAGAAAGACCATTTGAAGAAACTTCAATACATATCAAGTCAGAACAACACTTCTCATATTGTATGACAATAAGATACTTGCTATATTGTTTGTAAGAGGAGTCAATTCTATATTATATATAATAATTAAAGTTTAATTCAAAATATTGAAGAGGTTACAAATTTAACTTTTCTTTGACTTTGAAATATATTGCATTATTTTTATGTAAAACATTTGTCGTTGAATATTTAATCCTGCTTTTCATGACCAATAATGTATTTGTGTTCCATGAGTATTTTTATCAGATTTGTAGGGCCCTGCAATATAGTGGGTGATCTTGGGAATAAATTTGTAAAAATTTGCTTTTTTAAAACTTATGTTTTAGTTTTAGGTGGACACAATACCTTTATTTTTTATTTTTATGTGGTACTGAGGATCAAATCCAGTGCCTCATGCAAGATAGGTGAGCACTCTACCACTGAGCCACATTGCCAGCCCCCAAAATCTGCTTCTTACAGATAAACATATGTAGAAAAACATCAAAAATACTGAATAAATGTCATTAAACTTGGTTTCAGCAGGCTCTATCACCTAATGGTTCAGTTTATTTGTTGCCCAGTTCCTGCTCCTAAAGGGCATAGTGTCCTGCTGGCACCACTATCACATCACTTGATTTACTCAGCTGAAACTTTTACCTTACTTGTCTTCAGGTAGGTGAGTCCAGGAACATTACTACTACTACTACTACTACTACTACTACTACTACTACTACTAGTAATAATAATAATAATAATTATTATTATTATTATTATTATTTTAAGCACAGGCTCTCAGACATACTATGTACTCACAAAATGTTTAATAATTAAGGGGAGAGAAGAAGGATGAAGAGAGACATGAAAACAGGAAGGGAAGTTCAGGTGGTCTTAAAGATGGCAGCCCATGTTCCCATCTTAAAGATGGAGCCCAGAGAAAACAGGGCAAAGCTTATCACAAATTATACTGTTTGGCTGTTCTAACCTGTCTATGCTATCTGAAGGACTAATACAAGGCACCTGTCCCTGTTCCACCTATCTCAGAATATATTCAGGACATAAAAGCAACAGATATTGATTTAAAACATTATAAGGTGAATGGAAAAACCTGCAGACACTTGGGGCAAAATGTTGTAGTTAAGACTTACAGTAAACAACCTAAAATCTGGGAAGCAAAACTGGAAGTCTCTTTGGGAAGTAAGGGAATTTAAAAACCTCATGTGGGGGCTGGGATTGTGGCTAAGTGGTAAAGCACTTGACTAGCACATGTGAGACACTGGGTTCAAGCCTCAGCACTACATAATTAATTAATTAATTAATTAAAGGTATTGTTTCCATCTACAACTAAAAAAAATTCTTTTTAAACTCATGTAATGGAAACTTTAGAAAACCACATGCATATCAGAACAGGATACATGCTCAGAAGTGAGCTGGGGAAGGATATATAAAGAACTCAAAAAACATAACACCAAAAACAACCAACCCAATCAATAAATGGGCTAAGGAGTTGAACAGACACTTATCAGAAGAAGAAACACAATCAATCAACAAATATATGAAAAAATGTTCAACATCTCTAGTAATTAGAGAAATGCAAATGAAAACTACTCTTTAAGATTTCATCTCATGCCAGTCAGAATGGCAGTTATCATGAATATAAACAACAATAAGTGTTGGCGAGGATGTGGAGGAAAAGACACACTCACACATTGCTGGTGGGACTACAAACTGGTGCAATCAATATGGAAAGCAGTATGCAGATTCCTTAGAAAACATGGAATGGAACCACCATTTGACCCAGCTATCCCACTCCTTGGTCTATACCCTAAAGACTTAAAAACATTATACTACCTTAATGCAGCCACTTCAAGGTTTATAGCAGCATGATTCACAATAGCTAAACTTTGGAAGCAACCAAATGGATAAAGAAACTGTGGTACCTATACACAATGGAATATTACTCATCATTAAAAGAGAATTATGGCATTTTCAGGTAAATGGATGGAACTGGAGAATATCACGCTAAGTGAAATAAGCCAATCTCAAAAAACCAGGGGCTGAATGTTTTCTCTGATAAATGGATGCCAATCCATAATGGGGCAGGTGATGGGATAAGTGGAGGAATTTTGGATGGGGCAAAGAGGAGGTGGGGAGGAGACAAAAGGGTGGGAAAGACAGGGGAATGAGACACACATCATTACCCTATGTACACGTATGATCGCACAAATGGTGTGACTGTACTTCATGCACAACCAGAGAAGTGAAAATTTCTGCTCCATTTGTGTACAATGAATCAAAGAATTTTCTACTGTCATGTATAACTGATTAGAACTAATAAGGGAAGGTCCTCGGCTTTTGCCTTTGGCTAATCCCCAACCCAGTGCCAGCAGGAAGTGAAGCCCAAGGCAGAGTTGTAAATAGTCTGGCAAAATGTTGAAGGAGTGTCTTACCCTCAACATAGGGCCAAACCACAAAGACAGAGAGAGGTAGCTTTTATTTTGTTGATTTTATTTTCAGCTCCTGGCATTCAAAGGAATACCTGTTAAAACTCTAGCTGAGGGCTGGGGATGTGGCTCAAGCGGTAGCGCACTCGCCTGGCATGCATGCAGCCCGGGTTCGATCCTCAGCACCACATACAAACAAAGATGTTGTGTCCGCCAAAAACTAAAATATAAATATTAAAAAAATTCTCTCTCTCTCTCTCTCTCTCTCTCTCTCAAAAAAAAAAAAAACTCTAGCTGAATACAAGGAAAGGAACAGATATTTCAGATATAACATATCTCAAGAAATTCAGTCTTTGCAAAAAAATAGCTTTTACCTTCTACAATAAAGAACAACAGATTCTGGGGGAAGGAGAGAATCCACTTTTTGGAGTTACACATTATAATAGTAAAATGTCCAGTTTTTGATAAAAAGTCACTTAATTTTTTTTTTCAACAAAAAATTTACAAAGATACAGGAAATATAATGGGGTATGGCATTACACACCTGTAATCCCAGCTACTCAGGAGGCTGAAGCAGGAGGATCACAATTTCATAAGTTAAAAAAAAAAAAGAAAAGAAAAAGAGGCTGGGGCTGAGACTCAGTGGCAGAGTGCCTGCCTTCGCACATGTTCAATCCTCAGGCACTGGGTTCAATCCTCAGCACCACATAAAAAATAAATAAACAAAATAAAGATATTGTGTTCCTCTATAACTAAAAAATATTTTTTAAAAAAAGTAACAGAGAAATACAACCTATTGAAAAGAAAAAAAAAAACTATCCCCAAAGAAACCTAGACATTTGGCTTATGAAGCAAAAACCTTAAATCAATTGTCTTAAGTATAAAGGATAACATTGGCAAAGAACTAAAAGAAACTAGAAAAATGATGTATGACAAGACAATGACGAATGATAATGACAAAACAAGTCTATCAATAAAGGCATAGGAATTTTAAAAAGGAACCACATGGAAATTCTGGAGCTAAAAAGTATAGTAACTATAGGAAATAAAAAATTCCCTAAAGGAGTCCAACAGCAGATTTGAACAGGCAGAAGTAAGGATGGGGAAACTCAGAGGACAATGGACATTATCAAGTCCAAGGGACAGAAAGTAAATGAAGAGAAGTGAACAGAGCCTAAAAATCTTGTGGAATACCATCAAGTGGACCAATAGAAACAGTGTAAAAGTTTCAAAAGAGAAAAAAAAAGAAACAGAAACTGAACTTGAAAAAGTAATGGCCAACTTTCCAGGTTGGACACCTCAACTTACACATGAAAAGGCTCTTTTAAATCCCAAACAGTGAAAATGCCAACCGAGCCTTCATAGGTAGTGGCCACAGGATTGAAACGGGGCTTGGGAGAGACAGTCAGGACCCACCCGTTGCATTGGTCACCCGGCAAAGGGAACGAATTGTCACCATTTGCATGGGATACCACCATGGCAGAGAACTGACGTCACCAAAACGCGGCGGAGGAGATAAATTCATTGAAACCAGCGGCAACAGGTGTGTAATCCCCTAGCCTTCCCTCTCCACACAGCGGGGAAACCTTAAGGGCCCCTCCCAGCTCTCCCATGAGCGTGATAGACAGACAGAGGGAATCAGGAGTGGCGCAGGACTCACGGCGCGGGACTCACAGCGCGGAACTCCTGGCTACCGCTCCCACCAGTGCTGACAACTGAGGTCTCTTGCACCAACTATGGGGGGGGGGTGGCTACCGGAGGGCAAGCAAATTCGCTGGGGGTTCTCAGCCCCAAGCTCTACAAACTTAGCGTCCGAGGGAATGCCAAACAGGGAGAGTGTGCCCAGGCGTTCATGAAAACAGAGCTCCCAGGAGCAGCAGACCTAGCGTGTAGCCAGTATTGTGGTGAGCGTCACCAGTGAGCGGGGCCTGGCTTGAGGAAAAGTGAGAAAGTGACTAGACACAAGAGAAGGCCCTTGACACCCAGGATTGGAGACCCACCCAGTATGGGAGGAAGAGCTGCTGCACAGTGATTGGTTCCCGCCTATTGAGAGGAGAAGCTTGGCCCAGTGAGCACAGCTCCACCTACTGGAAGAGAAGTTAATCAAACTCTAAGATTGCATTTAATATTATTTTTTTTAATTTGGAGTTTTTTGCTTTTTTTTTTTGTTTTGTTTTCATTTTCATTTTTTGTTGTTGTTGTTTTTTAAATATTTTTTTTAATTTTTGAATTTTTTTTAATTTTAATTTTTTAAATTTTTTTATTATTATTATTACGTTTTTAAAAAATTTTTTTCTTTTTTTATTTTCTATCTTTTTTCTTTTGTCTTTTCATTTCTTCTCAATTCTCTTATTCCCCCTTCCTTGAATTCTACCTGCTTAGTCTCATTCTCTTTACTGACTTCTTCCCTTCCCTTCTAATACCTTTCCTCCCAAGCATCAAATAAATTTAGAGGAGTAAACAGTAACTCAGCAGTCAAACAGAACAAGAAGTAACATGAGCAGCTTCAAAAAGCAAGGAATAAAAGGAGTACAAACAATGCAGGACAGCCTAAATATTCAGAAGGACCTAGAGTCATCAGAAAAAATGGTCATATAAGGAACTCAAGGAATACCTTAGACAGATGGAATGGAACCATAAAGAGGATACGAGACAGCAAATTCAAACAGTGAAAGAATACATTGAAAATGAATTACATAAACAGATAAAAGAAGAAGTTAAGCATCTTTATCAGGAGATAGAGATTATAAAAAAATCAAACAATAATTCTAGAAATGAAAGAAACTATAAACCAAATTAAAAACTCAAATGAGAGTTTTTAATTAGTGAACAGAGTGGAGCAAGTAGAAGCCAGAACGTCAGATAATGAAGACAAAATATATCATCTTGAAAAGAGTCTAGCCAACTCAGAAAGGCTGGTTAAAAATCACGAGAAAAAAATCCAAGAGATATGGGATAACATAAAAAAAACAAATTTAAGAGTCATCGGGATAGAGGAAGGTATACAGATTCAAACCAAGGGAATGAGTAACCTGCTGAATGAAATAATTACAGAAAACTTTCCAGAAATAAAAAAGGAAACGAATATACAAATTGTAGATGCATACAGGACACCAAGCCCACAAAATCACAGTAGACCAACGCCAAGACACATTGTTATGAAGATATCCAATATACAAAACAAAGAGAGAATATTAAAAGCTACAAGAGAAAAGAGGCAGATTACATTTAGGGGTAAATCAATAAGGTTAACAACGGATTTTTCATCACAGACGCTGAAAGCAAGAAGATCCTGAAACAACGTATTTCAAACACTGAAAGACAATGGATGCCAACCAAGAATTCTGTATCCAGCAAAATTAAGCTTCAGGTATGACAACGAAATAAAAATCTTTCATGATAAACAAAAGCTAAAAGAATTTGCAGCCAGAAAACCAGCATTGCAAAGGGTCTTGAGCAAAACACTACACGAGGAAGAAATGAAAAACAATAACCAAAACCATCAGTGGGAAGTGCCTCAGTAAAGACAGAGGACGGGGGGGGGGAGCTAATCATGGAGAAACAAACTAAATTAGAAAAAAAAAGATAAATAATCAAACATGGCAGGAAGTACAAACCATATATTAATAGTAACTCTAAACATTAATGGCTTAAACTCTCCAATAAAGCGACAAAGGCTGGTAACATGGATTAAAAAAACAAATCCAACAATATGCTGCCTCCAGGAGACACGTCTGATTGGAAAAGACATACACAGGCTGAAGGTGAAAGGTTGGGAAAAAATATACCACGCACACAGTCCTCGTAAGCAAGCAGGGGTGGCCATCCTCATATCGAATAAAATCGACTTCAAGACTAAGTTAATCAAAACGGATAAGGAAGGACATTATATACTGTTAAAAGGAACCATTCACCAACAAGACATAACAATTATCAATATTTATGCACCAAATAATGGTGCTGCGACATTCATAAAACAAATTCTCCTCAAGTTCAAGAATCAAATAGACCACAACACAATAATTATGGGTGACTTCAACACACCTCTCTCACCATTGGACAGATCCTCCAAACAAAAATTGAATAAAGAAACTATAGAACTCAATATCACAATCAATAACCTAGACTTAATTGACATATATAGAATATATCAACCATCATCAAGTGGATATACTTTTTTCTCAGCAGCACATGGATCCTTCTCAAAAATAGACCATATATTATGCCATAGGGCAACCCTCAGTAAATATAAAGGGGTGGAGATAATACCATGCATTTTATCTGATCATAATGGAATGAAACTGTAAATCAATGATAAAAGAAGAAAGGAAAAATCCTACATCACATGGAAAATAAACAATATGTTACGGAATGTTCAATGGGTTACAGAAGACATAAAGGAGGAAATAAAAAAATTCTTAGAGATAAATGAAAATACAGACACAACATATCAGAATCTATGGGACACAATGAAAGTAGTTTTAAGAGGAAAATTCATCGCCTGGAGGTCATTCCTCAAAAAAGGAAAAACCAACAAATAAATGAGCTCACACTTCATCTCAAATCCCTAGAAAAGGAAGAGCAAAACAATAGCAAATGTAGCAGAAGGCAAGAAATAATTAAAATCAGAGTGGAAATCAATGAAATTGAAACAAAAGAAACTATTGAAAAAATTAACAAAACTAAAAGTTGGTTCTTCGAAAAAATAAATAAAATCGACCGACCCTTAGCCATGCTAATGAAGAGAAGAAGAGAGAGAACTCAAATTACTAACATATGGGATGAAAAAGGCAATATCACAACAGATGCTACAGAAATACAGAAGACAATTAGAAATTATTTTGAAAACCTATATTCCAATAAAATAGAAGATAGTGAAGACATCAATAAATTTCTTAAGTCATATGATTTGCCCAGACTGAGTCAGGAGGATACACACAATTTGAATAGACCAATAACAGTGGATGAAATAGAAGAAGCAATCAAAAGACTACCAACCAAGAAAAGCCCAGGACCGGATGGGTATACAGCAGAGTTTTACAAAACCTTTAAAGAAGAATTAATACCAATACTTTTCAAGTTATTTCAGGAAATAGAAAAAGAGGGAGTTCTTCCAAATTCATGCTATAAGGCCAACATCACCCTGAATCCAAAACCAGACAAAGACACCTCAAAGAAAGAAAACTACAGACCAATATCTCTGATGAACCTAGATGCAAAAATCCTCAATAAAACTCTGGTGAATCGGATACAAAGGCACATCAAAAAAATTGTGCACCATGATCAAGTGGGATTCATCCCTGGGATGCAAGGATGGTTCAATATACGGAAATCAATAAATGTTATTCGCCACATCAATAGACTTAAAGATAAGAACCATATGATCATCTCGATAGACACAGAAAAAGCATTCGACAAAGTACAGCATCCCTTTATGTTCAAAACATTAGAAAAACTAGGGATAACAGGAACTTACCTCGACATTGTAAAAGCTATCTATGCTAAGCCTCAGGCTAGCATCATTCTGAATGGAGAAAAATTGAAGGCATTCCCTCTAAAATCTGGAACAAGACAGGGATGCCCTCTATCACCACTTCTATTCAATATAGTTCTCGAAATACTGGCCAGAGCAATTAGACAGATGAAAGAATTAAAGGCATAAAAATAGGAAAAGAAGAACTTAAATTATCACTATTTGCGGATGACATGATTCTATACCTAGAAGACCCAAAAGGGTCTACAAAAAAACTACTAGAACTAATAAATGAATTCAGCAAAGTGGCAGGATATAAAATCAACATGCATAAATCAAAGGCATTTCTGTATATCAGCGACAAAACTTCTTGAAACGGAAATGAGGAAAAACACTCCATTCACAATATCCTCAAAAAAAAAAAAAAAAAAACTTGGGAATCAACCTAACAAAAGACGCGAAAGATTTATACAATGAAAACTACAGAACCCTAAAGAGAGAAGTAGAAGAAGATATTAGAAGGTGGAAAAATATACCCTGTTCATGGATAGGCAGAACTAACATCATCAAAATGGCGATATTACCAAAAGTTCTCCATAGGTTTAATGTAATGCCAATCAAAATCCCAATGGCATTTCTTGTAGAAATAGATAAAGCAATCATGAAATTCATATGGAAAAATAAAAGACCCAGAATAGCAAAAGCAATTCTAAGCAGGAAGTGTGAATCAGGCAGTATAGCGATACCAGATATCAAACTATATTACAGAGCAATAGTAACAAAAACAGCATGGTACTGGTACCAAAACAGGCGGGTGGACCAATGGTACAGAATAGAGGACACAGAGACTAATCCACAAAGTTACAACTATCTTATATTTGATAAAGGGGCTAAAAGCATGCAATGGAGGAAGGATAGCATCTTCAACAAATGGTGCTGGGAAAACTGGAAATCCATATGCAACAAAATGAAACTGAATCCCCTCCTCTTGCCATGCACAAAAGTTAACTCAAAATGGATCAAGGAGCTTGATATCAAACCAGAGACTCTGCGTCTGATAGAAGAAAAAGTTGGTTCCGATCTACATACTGTGGGGTCGGGCTCCAAATTCCTCAATAGGACACCCATAGCACAAGAGTTAATAACAAGAATCAACAAATGGGACTTACTTAAACTAAAAAGGTTTTTCTCAGCAAGAGAAACAATAAGAGAGGTAAATAGGGAGCCTACATCCTGGGAACAAATTTTTACTCCTCACACTTCAGATAAAGCCCTAATATCCAGAGTATACAAAGAACTCAAAAAATTAGACAATAAGATAACAAATAACCCAATAAACAAATGGGCCAAGGACCTGACCAGACACTTCTCAGAGGAGGACATACAATCAATCAACAAGTACATGAAAAAATGCTCACAATCTCTAGCAGTCAGAGAAATGCAAATCAAAACCACCCTAAGATACCATCTCACTCCAGTAAGATTGGCAGCCATTATGAAGTCAAACAACAACAAGTGCTGACAAGGATGTGGGGAAAAGGGTACTCTTGTACATTGCTGGTGGGACTGCAAATTGGTGCGGTCAATTTGGAAAGCAGTATGGAGATTCCTGGGAAAGCTGGGAATGGAACAACCATTTGACCCAGCTATTGCCCTTCTCGGACTATTCCCTGAAGACCTTAAAAGAGTGTACTATAGGGATACTGCAACATCGATGTTCATAGCAGCACAATTCACAATAGCTAGACTGTGGAACCAACCCAGATGCCCTTCAATAGATGAATGGATAAAAAAATGTGGCATTTATACGCCATGGAGTATTACACAGCACTGAAAAATGACAAAATCATGGAATTTGCAGGGAAATGGATGGCACTAGAGCAGATTATGCTTAGTGAAGCTAGCCAATCCCTAAAAAACAAATACCAAATGTCTTCTTTGATATAATGAGAGCAACTAAGAACAGAGCAGGGAGGAAGAGCAGGAAGAAAAGATTAACATTAAAGAGAGACATGAGGTGGGAGGGAAAGGGAGAGAAAAGGGAAATTGCATGTAAATGGAGGGAGACCCTCATTGCTATACAAAATTACATATAAGAGGTTGTGAGGGGAATGGGAAAATAAACAAGGAGAGAAATGAATTACAGTAGATGGGGTAGAGAGAGAAGATGGGAGGGGAAGGGAGGGGGGATAGTAGAGGATAGGAAAGGTAGCAGAATACAACAGTTACTAATAGGGCATTATGTAAAAATGTGGATGTGTAACCGATGTGATTCTGCAATCTGTATTTGGGGTAAAAATTGGGAGTTCATAACCCACTTGAATCTAATGTATGAAATATGATATGTCAAAAGCTTTGTAATGTTGTGAACAACCAATAATAAATAAATAAATAAATAAATAAATAAATAAATAAATAAATAAATAAATAAATAAATAAATCCCAAACCCACCAGAAGAGAATTCCATATTTCTTTACCTTTCACAGTCTTCCTGTGGGGAAGAGCACAGCATTACAATCATGGTCAGGTTCCCAGCCAGTCAGCTTGTGAATGGATAAGCAAAAG
Source organism: Spermophilus citellus (assembly GCF_964194105.1). NCBI lineage: Eukaryota > Metazoa > Chordata > Mammalia > Rodentia > Sciuridae > Spermophilus > Spermophilus citellus. The sequence continues at coordinate 193,250,856 of NC_138182.1, read as the reverse complement.
AAAGAAGGAATCCAAAGGAAAAGAGCAAAGAACAGGTGGGGTTTGTTACTTGACCAGTCATTCCAATTCTAAATCAAACTTGAACATGGACTTAGAAAACACCAAGGGGAGAGTTGGAGGGGAGGGAATATCAGAATTCCCTTGAATTTTTTTAATTGGTTCTCTTTAGTTATAAATGACAATAGAATTCATTTTTAATTTTTTTTTGTAGTTGTGGATGGACAGAATGCTTTTATTTTATTTGTTAATTTTTATGTTTTGCTAAGGATTGAACCCAGTGCCTCATTCATGCTAGGCAAGCGCTCTGCCACTAAGCTATAGCCCCAGCCCTAGAATCCATTTTGATATAATTGTACAGGCATGGAGTATATCTTATTTTATTTAGGATCCTGTTCTTGTGGATGTATGTGATGGTGAGATTCACTGTGGTGTATTCATATAGGTACATAGGAAAATTATGTCAAATTCATTCCATGTTTTTCCTTTTCCTATCCCCCTGCCCTTCCCTTCATTTCCCTTTGTCTAATCTACTGAACTTCTATTCTTCCTCTGTCTCCTTCTTTGAATTTTGTTTTGAGCCAATATAGGTATAAAGGTCACCTTGTATTCTCTTTATCTTCTAAGAGGTATGTTATGCTGTTAGAAGAAGAGGAAGAAGTTCAGATACAGAAAATGTGTTTTGATAGCCTACATGATGATGCTTGGTGAATCTTGGTTCTAAAGATACCAAATGAGGAAGCCAAAGTTCTCAAGCTGTTACATACTTTGCCAAGGAAAATCTATTTTTGATTTATAAACTGCATTTAAGACCTAAGTCAGGTAAATACCCCTAATTTACTTCTTTAACAATTTTATGCAAACAGTCTGTTATGCATTGTGGCTTCAGTATTCAATGATTTGTACAATGGTATAATGTAAGCAAAACTAATGTGTTTTTTCTAATATAACATCTTGCTTTAATACATAAATACTATAAATTTAAGCAAACTTCTATTTTATATATTTATTAGCTGCAAAGTAAAAAAATGCACATTTTGTGGAGTTCTCATTTTGCATACTCCAGGTGAGAATAATTTTAAAATAAGCCTATAATATTTTATCTGGAAAAAGAAAAGTGATGGCCCAAAACTTTCCAAGTTTGATGAAAGACATGAATTTTCACATCCAACAAACTCAGTGAACTATAACTATGACAAACTTCCACACTGAAACACATTATCATCAAACTGTCAAAAAGGGAGAATCTTTAAGGTATCAAGAAAGAAATAAGGGGCAGGGGATATAGCTTAGTTGGTAAAGTGCTTGCCTTGCATTCACAAGGTCCTGGGTTCACTCCAAGCACTACCAAAAAAGAAAGAAAAAAAGAAAGGAAGGAAGGAAGGAAGGAAGGAAGGAAGGAAGGAAGGAAGGAAGGAAGGAAGTCCTCACAGGCAAGTGATCTTTAACCAGCTTAAAAGCTGACTTTTAAATGCTGAAGGAAAAAAACTGTTAAACAATAATTGTGGATCAGGCAAAACTATCTTTCAAAAATGGAGAAATTAGGATATTACCAGATAAGTGTTATATCTCATCAGTTTTGCCCTACAAAGAAATGCAAAAGGGAGTCCTTCTGTTTGAAATGAAAGGATGCTCAATGATAAATGGAAACTTAATGAAGAAATAAAGATCTCTACTCAATGTAATTGTGGGCAAATACAGAAGCAAGTATCACTGTATTTTTGGTTTATACTCCACTTTTTCTTCCCTATGTGATTTTAAAGACATATGCATTAAAAATAATTTTAAATCTGTTATAGGATACAAGATATATAAAAATGAACTGTGACAATAACATAAAGGTGGGATGGAGCAGTGTAGGAGCAGAGCTTTTATATGCTATTGAAGTTGTTGTTATTAATCCAAAGTAAATTGTTGTAAATTTAGGATGTTAATTATAATCCCCAAGTTAACTGAGGAATATCTGAAATATACACAACTGTATTGAGAATGTGATCAAAGTAGAACAATATAAAAATATAAACATGAAATCGGGCAGTAATTGAAGGAACTGAGGGTCAAAACTGTATAAGACATACAGAAAACAAGCAATAACTTAGTAGCAGTAAGCCCTTCACTATTGGAATTACAATTATATTACATATATATTATATATATATATATATATATATATATATATATATATATATATACACATATATATTATATGTATGTATGTATATTCAACTGCTCTCAAAAGGCAGAGTTTGGCAGAATGGATGAAAAGCATGATCTGGCTATCTGCTATCTACAAGAGATTATCTTTAGATCCAAAAACACAAGAGAGGATGGAAAACCATATTCCATGCAAAAGGTAATCAACAGAGAGCAGGGGAGGCTATCCTAACATCAAACCAAATAGACTGTAAGTCAAAAACTGTTTTGAGAGACCAAAAAAAAAAAAAAAAGACATTATATGTTGATGAGGATCAGTTAAAATGGAATCTTCCTACACTTGGTGAGAATTTTAAAATCATTCAGCTGCTATGGGAAATAATTAATGATGCCTCAAAAATTTAAACATAGAGTAACCATATGGTCTTGCAATTCCACTGCTAAGTATATACCCCAAAGAATTTAAAACAGTTACTAAACAAGTACAATAATCTCACATTCACAGCAGCACTTATTCACAATAATTAAAAGATAGAAATGACTCACATGCTTCTTAAAGGATGACTGAATAAACAAATTGTGAACTACATATACAATGGAGTATAATTGGGCCATAAAAGATGAAGTCTTCATATATATTATAACATAAATGAATCTCCAAAATATTGCTACATAAAGGAAGTCAAATATAAAATGTCACCTGTCATATGATTCCATTCATATGAAATATCCCAAGTAAATAAATCCGAAGAGACAGAACATATATTGGTGATTGCCAGAAGTGAAGTTGGGGAGGGAGGGTGAGGAGTGGGTGATGGAGAGAAATGAGAAATTGTTTAATGAATAAGAATACTTTGCAGTAATGGAAGTATTTTGAAGTTAGATAGAGGTGGTGATGGCATAACACTGGGCATGTACTAAATGTGACTGAATCATTCACTTTAAAATGGTTAATTATATGTTATGTGAATTTCACCTCAATAAGTTATCTTTTAATGTAATACATATGATAATGTAATAGGTGATACCTTTAACATCTTGTGTCTGCTTTTCTATTTTTCCCATGAAAGTCTTTTATAGATTTATATTACTTTTACATCCATAGGAGTCAGTAACTAAAAGATATTTTTAAAGACATTATTTTAGGTCTGTTTATCAAAAACAAATGCAGAAGTGAACACTTATGGAACAAATCTGAAATCATTGCAACTATCACATAAAACAGAATAGAAATACAAATACAAATAATAATAATAATACTCCAGTATTACAAACTTCTAGAATGATTACACAAGTCTTTCTCAATCTTCTTGGATTAGTCTTTTTAAAGAAATTTTAAAAGTAATGAAAATCAGGGTAAACGTTTCCAGGGTGCTTTGGATGCTGCACTGGGAACTTGAACAAGGAGGAAAGAAGGAATTTCCTGCTTGAACTTGCTCTGGGTTTGCAAAACAGGGCAGGGCAGAAAGCAAAGGAGGAGTGAGGGGGTATTCCAGAGTAACTTGATGCTACTCAGAAGTTGTCATAGTTAATTTATTATATCCACAGTCCTTTTCTCCAGGCCTGTATTCTATAATAAACCTCTCATGAACTTCTGAAATCTGTGACCAAGGCAAGGCCAGTATTGTCACCCTCACCATAAGGATCGTTAAATCCAGGCTCGGAGAGGTGAGGGTTGAGAGTGGGTGCATTCCCCGACTAGGGCATACAGCAGGGCCTGTACATTCTGGTTTGACCCAATATCATTTCTTTTTCTTTTTTTCTTTCTTTTTTTTTTTTTTTTTTTTAGCTTAAGACAGGGTCTCACTAAGGTGCTAAGGCTGGCTTTGAACATGGAATCCTTCTGCCTCGGCCTCTCAAACTGCTGGAATTATAGGCATGTGCCACCCAGCTCTGCATATCCTCCTCAGTCTGAGTTAACAAAGGCTCTCGCAGGAACATCTTTTTCTAGACAATCAATATCCAACCTTTTCTTCCCTTTTGGGATTTTTTTTATTTTGTAAGCTGCCTCTGGTGGAAGACTTTGGTAGGGAGGGGGGACTTGAGAGAGATTAAGGCACAAGCAGGAGGCCCTTATTGACATTTTTGTCTCTCCCCAGAATGTGTGCCTGTATGGTAGAGACTCAGGTTTGCTGGGCTAGTGGCCCCCTGACTGATGGAACCTGCCAGCTCACTTCAGCCGGCATCCAGCAAACATATGGTGTCAGGATCAATATTTACCTTCCTTTAATGCGTGCAGTACTTCATCCATTTATTTATTTATTTATTCAGCAGGCAATTAGGCTTTGTGGAGCAAAATCCCTTTGTTCTCTACATGGGTTACTGAATATCAAAGCCATGAAAACAGCTTTCAGACAGCCTATCCAACCCTTAGTGTGCAGTGTTTGCCTACAGTCACTTCTCCTATGCAAGGAAACTGGAATATGCATATATGAACACTGAGAATGTATTGTTATTATAAATAACATGCAACATATGATATGTTTATATGAGAATACATTATTAAAGTATATATGTATATTATTTAGGAAACAGTATTCTTTTTAATTTACATACCTATATCAAAGTGATATTTTTATTTTTTTTTTGAATTTTTTTTATTGGTTGTTCACAACATTACAAAGCTCTTGACATATCATATTTCATACATTAGATTGAAGTGGGTTTTGAACCCCCAATTTTACCCCAAATGCAGATTGCAGAATCACGTCGGTTACACATCCACAATTTTACATAATGCCCTATTAGTAATTGTTGTATTCTGCTACCTTTCCTATCCCCTACTATCCCCCTCTCCTCCCCTCCCATCTTCTCTCTCTACCCCATCTACTGTAATTCATTTCTCTCCTTGTTTATCAAAGTGATGTTTTTATGCCTTTGAGTGGCTTTTGGGAACAGAAACTATTCAGATGTGTGTGTGTGTGTGTGTGTGTGTGTGTTTAAATAAGTTATATGTTAAAACGAAAACTTTAGGTCTTTCTTGAACTTTTGGTTCACTTACATATCATATGTTAATCTCTAAACTAACAAATTTTAACAATTGCTTTGTTTTTTGGTACTGAGGATTGAACCCAGAGATACTCTACCACAGAGCTACATCCCTAATATTGTTTTGTTTTTTGAAACAGGGCCTTGCTGAATTGCTGAGGTTGGCCCCAAACCTGTGATCTTCCTGCTTCAACTTCTTGAGTCATTGGGTTTAGAGGTGAACACCACTACACCCAGTTTAACAAATGATTTTAAGATTTGATTAATGTATTAAATTAATAGTCTTATATAATAATATAACTTTAAGCATTTTAAACTTCATTTTTATATTTAATTTCCTTCTTAAATATTTCAGTTATCTAAATGGACACAAAGTCTTCCTGTTACATGATAAATATATGCAATTTATTTTTCAGTTTAAAATTATTTTAAAAACCTTAAGAAAAAATAAATTTATACAGATGTTAAACATCTAAGGATATTTTTTTCATTTTTTTAAACTTTCTAATCCTTTTTTTAAACCTAGTAAAATATTTTTATATTTTCTGATTTATAATCACAAGCTTAATTTAATTATTAAATTCTAAATCTATATTGAGAACAGATTACTTATTTATTCTAATAGGCTTAATTTCCTTAAATATTAAAAATAAAAAATATTTTAAAATACTTAAAAGTACCAAATGTGCACAAGTCCCTTAAAACAAAAACTATTGGGTTCCCTGGGTTTGTTTCTATTCCTTAACTCAAAATCTTCCTGAGATGAAAAATGTTTAAAAACTAGGGAAATGAAGCCAGGTGCAGTGGTGCATGCCTGTAATCCCACTGGCTCAGGAGGCTGAGGCAGTAGTACTGCAAGTTCAAAACCAGCCTCAGCAACTTAGCATGGCCCTACGCAATTTAGCAAGATCCTGTCTCAAAATATAAAAAGGGCTGAGGATTTGGCTTAGTGGTTAAGTGTCCCTGGATTCAGTCCCCAGTACCAAAAATGTCATCCTAAATATTTTGGGGATCACTGTTCCGGCATTCATCAAGACCAAAAATATTAATGAGCACATGAAGTTGGGTTAAAGATATGCTGACCATTTTCCTCCTCATCCTTATGGTCAGACTGAACCCTCCATACCCATTATGTCAGTTCCAAGAGACAGGATTTAAGTTTCTCCTGACTCTACAGGAGCCAAAGATAGTTTTCAGACTCTAAACAGCACAAGTGCTAACATATGTTCTTCTTCTCCCCTCCCTACTCCGGCCATGGCACCTGAGCCAGAAACCTGAAGGAAAGTTCCCACCACCTCACTTTAATTCATAATCTATCCAAATCTACCCAAACGCCAGATTCTCCTTCATCTATAACCTTTGAAATCTCTCCCATATCTTCTCCTTCTCTCCACTCCCACTGCTATTGCCTGAGTTTGGGCTTTTCCATTCTTCTTTCCTCAGTTTACTCAGTGGCCTCCTCACCAGTCTTGCCTGTCCCAGGGGCTCTACCCAAGCCACCACTTTCAATCGTGATAAGAACCACCACCCCACAGCCACCATCCATCACCATTGCCGTTTACCAACCTCTTCTTCACACCAGGCAATGAGCTTAAGGCTTTCCCTACATTATCCCATCTGCTTTTCATCAGAGCCCTGAATAATACAAATCATTACTCATTTTAAGATGAGTAAGCCGAAGCTCAAAGGGGTTAAGTAACCATGACCATCCAGCTACTGCGCAGATAAACCAGGATTTAAACCCAAGTGCTTTAGCAGTTCAGCTCCCCAGACAAATTTTCTCCCTTCTCTGCCTATGACACCCCTGCTATTTTCAAAACTATATCCGTGGATCCCTTCCTTTGAGAAGACTGGCTTACTCTGGAGCCCAGTCTGACTTAATATCTCCCGCTGTGTTTTCTGTAGTCCTTTCTACTAACCCTTATCAGAACACTTACTCCACTTTACTATAAATGGCTCTCTTAGTCTTCCTTACATTTGCAGTAGGGGAGGTGAGGAAGTACCTGCCACAAAAATCCATAAAAGGGGATGAGGTAGGAGGAAGTGATGCAAGTTCAGAGACCAGAAGACTCCGTCACTTATTAGCCCAGTGACCTTGGGCAAGCCTGTTGACTCTCTGGTTTTATGTCAATGATCAAACAAGAATAATTTCTCTTTGTAGGTTGCTAAGAGGAGAATTAAAATATAGGAAGCATTTCTGTATTTTAGAACAAAACATAGAAAAGAAATATAAAAAGAATTAAAATATGAAAAACATTGCCTGAAAAATAGTGAATAATTGTTGCCTTTCTGAGATTGTTATAATTACTGACCAGCAAAGAATCCCTTGTTTCTGAGCACATGATATAAATGAGGGCTGAAAGAGTAGAATGCCTTGCAGGCAATAGCCTGGCCTTTCTGGGGACCAGTAATACATTTGTTATTTTCAGAATCTGCTTTCCACCTCTAGACACAGCTTCTTTTTGTCCCAGTCAGAGAACCCTGAGAGTCTTTCCTTTTTCTATGATTTATTCTAATTCAACTCAATAGATATTCACTGAGACCCCACTATACACCAAATACAGAGACTCATAGAGGACATAGTAAAGAGAAGGCCAGGCCTTTGCCCTCCAGAGTTTGGTTCTAGTTCTTGAAAGGAAAGGGGTCCCTTATTATCAACACACACACACACACACACACACACACACACACAGAGTGCATATTGCAAAGGAGGTCATTGTTGGCCCTGGTAGGCCTGGGAACACACAAAGGGTGAGGAGAAGAACCAATCAGCAAAATGAGGTGAGCAAATTTGGGTGGTGGAAAGTCCAGAATAGATACAGTATGAAAGACTGAGATTGTGGACTAGGCTAAAGAACTCTTAATGTAAATTTCACATGTTTGCATACCATTAATTAATATCATTAAATAAAGCCCTCTAATGCGTATAGGTTCTGGGCTCCATACAATGACTTTTTTTTTTTTTTTTGTAGGACAGGAATAGGATTGTCACAGAACTTGAGCGACTGATTTTATTTATACTCTTCTAAATGCTTCATGTAGAGTTTTATTTATTTCATCAGATTCTCATAACCAAACATAGCACTCAGGACTTCTTTTTTTGTTTGTTTTATTTTGTTTTGTCAAGCCAGTTTAATACAGTTTGGCTAGATGGCTGCATGCATTGTAGGATTTGACAGGCCTAGAAGACAGTTTTCTAAAAGCTCTTCATCTCCCAGAGGATTCTCCATCATTAATACATTCCTTTGGGTTAACAAGTGACTTCTGGAAAGACACACCTTGTATATTTTGGTGCAATCTAGTTAATTATCTTAACAATGAGATGAAAGTACAGAATCAGCAAATATTTATTTAGCAGGTATTGTGTAACAAACACAGGCTGGAGGTTGGGACTAAACAGTAACGAACAGGACAATCCCTGCCCTCCAGTGGCTCACAGTTTACTTACTGCCTGGGAAGGATGAAACTTCATAAGGCTGCAGCATTTCTGGTGGGAGATGATTTGCTGGGGCTCTGTGGCAGAGAGTTCTGGCAAATCTAGGAGGGCATGAGTGCCTTGGTATTTAATGAACAAAATGGTAAAAGGAAGAGCTTAATGTGAATTTAACTATTTCAAAATTTGATGCAGGGTAGCCTTGTTTCCTGGACTTTTAAGAGGTTTGGAATCATACCTGTTTCCTAAGACACTGGCACTATACCATCCCAATCTTGAGTATTCACTTAGGTGTCCTGTTAATTTACCCTTTCGAGTGTTTTAATAGTATCCTCTCCTCTCAGGCCTGTTGCCCCAACAACATATCCTCATCTCCTTGCATCTGGTCTTCTCTTCACAGCCACATAAAAATGACCTCATCTTCATGCCTCCAGCCCTGTGACTATCCACCACCTTCTCAACACTGCAGCCAGAGCATCCTTCTCAAACAGTAAATCTGATCTTTGGCACCTAATTCTGATTGAAGCTAGACACTGAGTTGACCCTGTCTTTCACAACAATCAGGTAAAGTATGTTTTCTTTCATTACTGTGAGTTTGGTGATAAGCAAAGGGGTCCCTCTAACCTGTCCATTGTGCAATATGCTAGGAACTGCATGTGAGCAAACCACTCAGTGACAAGAATGGCCCAGTGAAATAATAACCTTTGTTCTTGAGATTTACAGAACTTTAAAGCATCTCCAGACCAGGCAATTAGGATCAAATACATGTCATTTGGTCACAAACCTCCACCTAAGAAGGCTCCCATCTCCTATGGAAACTGTTCCTAAGTGGCTTTTGGGCAAGATGGCTGTTTAGGACAAGAATCCTGGCCATCATCTGATCTGCAGGTTTTTTGCAATGAAGTTTTTTCTCTACTTCTACCTTCCCTCTCTCATCATGCAGCAAGCAGACAGAGACTTTGAATAGTCACATGTCTTTTCCAGAGCTGCAGAGTCCCTGTGAGTTCTAGCCAAAAGGTACCACATGCCCAAAGAGAATAGGTATGATTTTATTTTTAATATGTTGACCAGATTTCTTTCCCCAAAGTTATGGCAACTATTTCTCTCACTCCTCACTAGCTCTTTTTAGTTATGCCAACCCAATGTGTGAAACATAGTATCTCATTGTTTAAATGATGTTTTCTCCTGACTTCTAGTGAGGATGAACATAAATTTTTACATGTTTATTAAAATTAGGATGTCTATTCTATAAGATTGCCTGTTCATAATCTTCTATCAGTTTTTTCTTTCTTATTAATTCATAGGTGTTCTTTGTGATAGTATTTTATTTTCTAATAAACATAATTAACAAACATTGAGTGCTTTTACATCTTACATACTCTTTTCTCTAGCCTTTTGATTTTTTCATGTTATATTTTTCTAAATATAAATCAATGCATGCTTTATGAATTAATGGATAAATGAAAGAGGAAATGAACTGAATAGATGAACTATGTAAATTTATCTCCTTCAATGACTGACTATTTGATCAGGGGCTATTTCATCATATGAATTATCTCTATTCTCTTGTACCACTTTATCTCCAAGGTGTTTAGAATACTCCTTCCAGCCACCACTCTCTACCTCTTGTTTGGCAAGGTAGAATATGTCAGGCACATTTAATAGATGTTCCATCTTCTAAGGTCTTCTTTAATTTCTTTCTTTAGCGTTCTGCAGTTTTTGTTGTAGAGGTCTTTCACCTCTTTTGTAATGCTAAAGAAAGAAATTAAAGATTACCTTAGAAGATGGAACGATCTACCTTGTTCTTGGATAGGCAGAATTAATATTGTCAAAATGACCATACTACCAATATACTATGCACTATACAGATTTCATGCAATTCCAATCAAAATCCCAATGACATTCCTCATAGAAATAGAAAAAGCAGGGGCTGGGGTTGTAGCTTAGTGGTAGAGTGCTTGCCTAGCATGTGTGAGACCCAGGGTTCTATCCCCAGCACCACATAAAACTAAATAAACAAAATAAAGGTATTGTGTCCATCTAAAACTAAAAATATTTTAAAAAAGAAAAAGCAGCCATGAAATTAATCTGGAAAAATAAGAGACCCAGAATAGCTAAAGCAATCCTTAGCAAGAAAAGTAAAGCAGGTGGCATCACTATATCAGAACTTAAAGTATACTTCAGAGCAATAGTAACAAAAACAGCATGGTATTGGCACCAAAATAGATTTGTAGACCAATGGGACAGAATACAGGACACAGAGACTAACCCACATAATTACAGTTATCTTATATTTGACAAAGACACCAAAAATATACATTGGAGAAAAGATAGCCTCTTCAACAAATGTTGCTGGGAAAACTGGAAATCCACATGCAACAAAATGAAATTAAACCCCTATCTCTTACCATGCACAAAACTCAAATCAAGGACCTAGAAATTAAACCAGAGACACTGCATCTATTAGAAGAAAAAGTAGGCACAAATCTTCATCATGTCAGATTAGGCCCTAACTTCCTTGAAAAAGACTCCTATAGTGCAAGAATTAATATCAAGAATCAATAAATGGAATAGATTCAAACTAAAAAGCTTCTTCTCAGCAAAAGAAACAATCAGTGAGGTGAATAGAGAGCCTACTAATTGGGAACAAATTTTTACCAACCACACATCAGATAGAGCACTAATCTCTAGGATATATAAAGAATTCAAAAATCTTAACACCAAAAAAACAAATAACCCATCAATAAATGGCCCAAGGAACTGAAAAGACACTTCTCAGAAGAAGATATACAATCAATCAACAAATATATGAAAAAATGTTCAACATATCTAGCAATTAGAGAAATGCAAATCAAAACTACTCTAAGATTTCATCTCATGCCAGTCAGAATGGCAGCTATTATGAATACAAACAACAATAAGTGTTGGCGAGGATGTGGGGGGAAAGGTACACTCATACATTGCTGGTGTGACTGAACATTGGTGCAGCCAATATGGAAAGCAGTATGGAGAATCCTTGGAAAACTGGGAATGGAACCACTATTTGATCCAGCTATCCCACTCCTCAGTATACCCAAAGTTCTTAAAAACAGCACACTACTAAAGGGTCACAGGCACACCAATGTTTATAGCAGCACAATTCACAATAGCTAAACCGTGGAACCAACCTAAATGCCCTTCAATAAATGAATGGATAAAGAAAATGTGGTATATATACACAATGGAATAAAAAAACATTAAAAGAATAAAATCATGGAATTTGCAGGTAAATGGATGGAGCTGGAGAATATAATGCTAAGCAAAATTAGGCAATTCCAAAAAAACAAATGCCAAATGATTTCTCTGATTTAAGGATGCTGATTCATAATATGCTGTGTTGGGGGAGAATGGGAGGATTAAATGAACTCTAGTAGGGCAAAAGAGAAGAAGGGGAAGGGAGGGTGCATAGGAGTAGGAAAGACAGTGGAATTTGATGGTCATTATTACCCTAAGTACATGTATGAAGACACAAAGGATGTGACTCTACTTTGTGTACAACCAGAGATATGAAAAAATGTGTTCTATATATGTAATATGAATTATAATTCATTCTGTTGTCATATATAACAAATTAAAATTTTAATTTTTTTTTTAAAAAGAAAAACTGTTTATCAATATTCCTTATAAAAATAAATACATTAATCGTAGGGGGGGAAAAGGTAATCTTTCCACATGGACTTTATTAACATGTAAATTTTTCTTTATTTTGTAATGTAATTAAGTAAATATATTTGTGTATTATTTTAAAAAAAATAGATGTTCCAGAAAGAGGAGGTTGCCTCTGTCTCCCTCAAGTGTTAGGCTTTGGAAAGGGGGCTCAGAAAGCACTAAGATGAAATCAGGAAATGCTTTCATGAATTGCCTTAGGGGAACAGTTATTAGTTACCTTAAAACAATATTGGTAGCACCAGGGACTTAAAGATCTTGGTAATGAGGCAACTAAAAGTTTAGTACTATTTTTTTAAATATACTGTATCCTTCTGAGAGGGCTTTAAAATCCTTTCTGGCTTAGTTACAAAACACCAAATAACCTGCAGAAACCTAAGGAGATATTCTTGGCTGTTCCAGCTTCCACAATAAAGGAGCAGAATCACAACAGGGCAAAGCAAATGGTAGAAACATATTAAACCAGAATTACAGAGGTCTCTTCCCCAAAACATGGATTGGATGATTTACTTTTAATTTAGAAGAGCTTTACATTTGGCTTTATACTATACTATGCCAGTGTAATTCAAGATTAGATTATTCATTCAAGATTAGATTAAGATCCCTACCCTATTCCTTCTGCTGAGGCCACAAAACAATCTTTCCTTTCTTGGTAGCTGTTTCTCACTCTCACTCTCCATTTTCCTTTAATCATCCTTTCTCTTAAATGACTCATAAAGTCAATGCATTTGGGACACTTCATATGTTACTTGCAGATAAACACTGAAGTGTTTCATTTGGAATCAAGCACAGTTTCCTGAGGAAATGACTGAAATCACAAAATTGTTGAAAAAGCTGATAAGCAAAATCAGGTCACCAGAAAAACGTCATCTTTTCTTGAACAAAGCATCTAATGCAGGCTTCACAAAGAAAGGTGGGCAGAGTCCCAGAAATCGCCTCAGTTGAGCATGAAATACCAGACTGTGGGCAATGGGAAAAGAAAGATTCTAATAAAAAATAAAGAGCATGACCAAGTTTAGCAAATTCATCAGGAATAACTGCAAAAGTTGTACCCCTAGAGATGGAGTCACAACATCTGGCTTAGACAGTTTGCCTGTCTCCTGGCTGTAAGCAGAATTACAAGGAAGATGATCAAATCAATGGCCTTAACTTACTTTAGCCTAAGGGTGATCATGGACATCAGCTTTGGTGAAACTTAGGCAGGAATGGTTCTTATTCATTCATTCATTCTTCAATAAATATTTATGATGTTTATACTTTACCAGCAAACACTAGGTCCTTGTGTGGGGAAATAGTACCTGTTCCAAATCTAGCTGCAGTAGCAGACTCAAATATCTACCAGGTAGGTAACACAAAGGTGGCAGGACAGGTGGGAACTGGGAACTGTAGTGTACTGAAGAGTAGAGGCGCCATGTAAGCAATGCTGACTTTATTCAGAACCACTGACTACAGTATTCCCCCTTATCCAAGGAGGGGGTATGCTACAAGACCCCTCATGGATGCCCCAAATCAAGATTAGTATCAAATCATATGCATACAATTTTTCCCATGTTATATATACATATCTGTGATAAAGTTTAACTTATAAATTAGGTAAGAGATTAACAATAAAAAATATTAAAATGAAATAATTTTTAAATATACCATAATAAATTATGTGAATAAAGACTCTCTCTTTTTCTCTCTCTCCCAAAATATTTTGTAGTACTTTAATCTTTTCACTTAAAGGAAGTACTTTATGGATTCTCTTTGGCAAATCCAAATTGCCAGAATCATTGCTCTTGCACTTTGGGGCCATTATTAAGTAAAATAAAGCTTTTTGGGCACAAGTACTGCCATACAATGAGCATTGATCTGATAACTGAGGAGCTACCATGTGGATAGGCAGATAGCATATACCATATGGATACTTTGGACAAAGGAATGATTCATATCCTAGAGAGGACAGAAAAGAATGGTGCAAGATTTCATCATACTACTCAGAACATTGCACAATTTAAAACGAATTATTAACTTTGGGAATTTTTAATACTTTCAGAGCTCCGTTGACTGTAGGTAACTAAAATCTCAGAAAGTAAAACCACAGCAAAGAGGTGCTACTCTATTTCCATAGAGAACGTACCAAGCTCAGTAGAGAGCATTTTCTAGTTTCCAAAAATGAGGCTTCAATCCCAATTACATCATGAAATTTCTTCTTTTTAAACACTAACAACCAATGTCAATTTTTAAATAATACTATATCAGCAAAGCAAAACATGACTGCAAGATCAAATTTGACCTGAGCAGCAGTTTATAATCTCTGGCATAGAACATTACACAGTGTTTAATGAATTTCATAGTATCTGCATTTCCCTTCCTTTCTCCACTCAATTTTTGGAAATATCTGAAATATTGGATAGTTACTCTTAAAATATATTTGCTATGATAAAAGCTTTTTTAAAGGGTTGAAATATAATTCTGGAAATCTCTCCCTCCCCATTCCCCCACCACCATTTCAAGAGTCTAAGATTTCCTAAGCAATGACTGAAATTTTAAGAATCTTTCTGATCATGTGCTCTTACTAACTACACATCAATCTCTCCCACCCACCCCCAAGCTGGAGATGGAATCCTAGGTCTTCTTCTGTATGCTGGACAAATGCTCTATCACTTAGCTTTATCTCCAGCTCTCATTGTTCTTTTATTATTGTTGTTGGCAGGACTGTGCTAGACCTAGATGCTGTCCCTTTACTTAATCTAAAACTCAGGTCAATCTAGCACTGCAAATCCTCAATAATTTTTATAAAGAGAAAATAACTCTTTCCTTTTCCTGAATTTTGCCCAAGGATGCTTCCCATTCTTGGTTTTGAGCCCTAGCCAGAGTTTTCCACCAGTGTAGCACTAATATTGGCCCATACCAACACTGTGTACAGTTTTTTTTTAATTGGTTATTCAAAACATTACAAAGATTGCAGAATCACGTCGGTTACACATCCACATTTTTACATAATGCCAAAATAGTAACTGTTGTATTGTGCTACCTTTCCTATCCTCTACTATCCCCCCTCCCCTCCCCTCCCATCTTCTCTCTCTACCCCATCTACTGTAATTCATTTCTCTCCTTATTTTTTCCCATTCCCCTCACCTCTTATACGTAATTTTGTATAACAATGAGGGTCTCCTTCCATTTCCATGCAATTTCCCTTTTCTCTCCCTTTCCCTCCTACCTCATGACTCTGTTTAATGTTAATCTTTTCCTCCTGCTCTTCCTCCCTGCTCTGTTCTTAGTTGCTCTCATTATATCAAAGAAGACATTTGGCATTTGTTTTTTAGGGATTGGCTAGCTTCACTTAGCATAATCTGCTCTAATGCCATCCATTTCCCTGCAAATTCCATGATTTTGTCATTTCTTAGTGCTGTGTAGTACTCCATTGTGTATAAATGCCACATTTTTTTTATCCATTCATCTATTGAGGGGCATCGGGGTTGGTTCCACAGTCTAGCTATTGTGAATTGTGCTGCTATGAACATCGATGTGGCAGTATCCCTGTAGTACACTCTTTTAAGGTCTTCAGGGAATAGTCCGAGAAGGGCAATAGCTGGGTCAAATGGTGGTTCCATTCCCAACTTTCCCAGGAATCTCCATACTGCTTTCCATATTGGCCGCACCAATTTGTAGTCCCACCAGCAATGTACAAGAGTACCCTTTTCCCCACATCCTCGCCAGCACTTGTTGTTGTTTGAGTTCAAAATGGCTGCCAATCTTACTGGAGTGAGATGGTATCTTAGGGTGGTTTTGATTTGCATTTCTCTGACTGCTAGAGATGGTGAGCATTTTTTCATGTACTTGTTGATTGATTGTATGTCCTCCTCTGAGAAGTGTCTGTTCAGGTCTTTGGCCCATTTGTTTATTGGGTTATTTGTTTTCTTATTGTTTAATTTTTTGAGTTCTTTGTATACTCTGGATATTAGGGCTCTATCTGAAGTGTGAGGAGTAAAAATTTGTTCCCATAATGTAGGCTCCCTGTTTACCTCTCTTATTGTTTCTCTTGCTGAGAAAAAACTTTTTAGTTTAAGTAAGTCCCATTTGTTGATTCTTGTTATTAACTCTTGTGCTATGGGTGTCCTATTAAGGAATTTGGAGCCCAACCCCACAATATGTAGATCGGAGCCAACTTTTTCTTCTATCAGACGTTGTGTCTCTGATTTGATATCAAGGTCCTTGATCCATTTTGAGTTGACTTTTGTGCATGGCGAGAGGAGGGGATTCAGTTTCATTTTGTTGCATATGGATTTCCAGTTTTCCCAGCACCATTTGTTGAAGATGCTATCCTTCCTCCATTGCATGATTTTAGCCCCTTTATCGAATATAAGATAGTTGTAATTTTGTGGATTGATTTCTGTGTCCTCTATTCTATACCATTGGTCTACCCGCCTGTTTTGGTACCAGTACCATGCTGTTTTTGTTACTATTGCTTTGTAGTACAGTTTGATATCTGGTATCGCTACACCTCCTGATTCACACTTCCTGCTTAGAATTGCTTTTGCTATTCTGGGTCTTTTATTTTTCCATATGAATTTCATGATTGCTTTATCTATTTCTACAAGAAATGCCGTTGGGATTTTGATTGGCATTGCATTGAACCTATAGAGAACTTTTGGTAATATCGCCATTTTGATGATGTTAGTTCTGCCTATCCATGAACAGGGTATATTTTTCCATCTTCTAAGATCTTCTTCTATTTCTCTCTTTAGGGTTCTGTAGTTTTCATTGTATAAATCTTTCACCTCTTTTGTTAGGTTGATTCCCAAGTATTTTATTTTTTTTGAGGATATTGTGAATGGGGTGGTTTTCCTCAATTCCAGTTCAGAAGATTTGTCGCTGATATACAGGAATGCCTTATATTTATGCGTGTTGATTTTATATCCTGCCACTTTGCTGAATTCATTTATTAGCTCTAGTAGTTTCTTTGTAGACCCATTTGTGTACAGTTTAGGAGAAGGATCTCTTGACTCTCCACTAACAGTGGCTGGGAGAGTTAACATATACACATCTCCAACTCTGTCAAGAATGGATTTCCTGGGAGTTGTACAATACACAGCCTACAAAATGACAAGGAATGGCCCCATGCCCACCCCTTCCAAAGGCACTTACTTTCCATTCCATCCTTAAATTGCTTCTCTTTTGGCACCTCATGAACCCATGGCTTCCTGTTTTCACAGTTCATCACCCATTTGATAACAAAGAACCTGAACTATGTCCTCCCCCTCCCCCCATTCCAGGTCTAGACCTGATAAAGGTCTGGCAGGCAAGGTTACCTTTATTGGACTATGTGAGAGGGGTGCTTTAACAAACTGGAACACAGAAGAAGGAATATGTAGCATGTGGCAGCTTTCCAATAATTCTTTTTTTCCATTATGCAAGTTTATTTATTTTTTTAATTTTTATTTATTGATTTTTTTTAGTAATACATGACAGTAGAATGTAATTTGACATATTCCAATAATTCTTGAGTCCTGGATTTAGAAAAGTGGCTGATAGTTGGAGGCCACAATCACAAATGAATTCATCCTTGAGATATATTATTGGTTTACTTTTGTTTTGCCCACACATTGTTTTCTAAAGTTTGGATTTGAATGCTTTTAGGACTCTACTCACCACTCACACTTGTTATTATTATACATTGTGTTCGTTGAGAAGTAGATTGTGCTATTAAGACAAAGACCCAAAGTAACTGTGACTTAAATAAAAGAGAAGCTTGTGTTCTGTTATGTAACCATCTGAGTATAAGTCCTTGGTGGGAGGGATTCAGGCCCTTTCTATGTTGTTGCTTAACTATCTCTAAGACATTGTCCTCATCTGAGTGGTCCAGGATAGCTCACTTCCACCACAAACAGATTGCAGCTGATGAGAGAGACCGTAGGGGAAGGTATGTGCATTCCCTTAATGGCACAACCCAGAAGTTACACACGTCATTTCTGCAAATATTTCATTGGCTAGAACATTGCCTCTCCTAGTTGCAAAGAAGCCTGGGAAGCATAATGTATATTCAGAGCAGGATTCTATTACTATGCAAATTCCATTAGTCATGTCCTCCAACTTTTTACCAGTCCCCTTCTTCCTTTGGCAAAACTGTTTTAGTGTCATCATTATTTCATTTACAGTTTTCTAGATCCCAGCACCACCATCATCTCTGTATTCAGAAATAATTATAAAAAGCAACATAAATGATTCATTTCGTGGTCCACCACAGGCCTTCCAAGTATATATAAGTGAATATTGATTTAGCTTCTCAGAGAACAAAAGTGACCAGTGAGCTAAAGCTAATCATCTAAAGCAGTTTTAATTTAATAAAACTATTAAAAGACAAAGGAAAGCAGTGGCTTTCTGTGTTGACTGGCTCAGCTCCTGCTCTGTAGCTTTGTAACCAGACAGAACCAAGGCAGTTCTTTCCTCCATTCAGAAAGCCCTTCTAACAGAATTTGGTTTTTAAAATATGCAAATTGAGGTCAAACAACCCCACATCTGAGATTTCATGGCTAATCTGTTCAAACAGCTGCTTGTTGGCCATTAAATTACAAGGTGACTGAGTTCATTAAGATTTTCACACACAGCTAACTCCTCAAATTGTATTCCATACTTTTCTAAGACTTTCACGAGCAAAGCTAGTCAGATGAGCGATGGTTATAGCAGAATGAGCCAATCTGTCGCCATTTGTTTTCCAATAGACAAAGAGGCATTATTTTCAGGTTGATTAAAACTGGTCACTCAAGCCAAATTCCAGGATGAGGTCATGAAGATCAGTCACTATGAGGTTTATTACCAAAGGCAACTGAGAAGCCAGTCCAGGTTTCTTTGCTCAAAGACATACTGCCAAAAATTCAAATTAAATTTTAAAATTATGATACCTTTCTCCATGTTATCCTGTACATATTAAAAATAACAGTGCCAAAACAAGTCCTTAAAGTCTGGCCTTATGCTTGAATATTATTCAATATTTATACATCATTGAGTTAGATCAGGCATTATTTATTATTTCTGCTGTCTCTCTTCTCTGGCAATTGAAACTTGCTTTGTTCTATAAAGCTACATGTATAAGCAAAACATTTTGGAACATGCTTCATTCTGCTCATATAATTTATTTAATACTAACTCATTAGTTAGTATTTGAGAACTTTTAATAAAAATGAAATTTTGTCACTCAAACTTTCTCCTATGTTTATAAACTAATTTAGTTCCATAGAACTATCTAGCCAATGGATTAAAATTACTATGAATTCTTAAAATAACTCTGAGTCAGATAATATAAGCGTGTTATGATAAAATCTAACAAAGCAAAACCAATAATGAAATGACTATTCTACATGAGGATTCTTAATTTAAAATAATTTTAAATGCAATTCACTATTAATATAGTATGTACAGAAATAAGGAGTAAAATGAACAATTATCATATTTAATGCAAATTAATTTATTGCTCAATCCAGAAGTTGTTCCTCATAGACTAAATTATTAATTGATGAGCTTTTTTTAAAGTGATCTGATTTAGACTATTATTTTTTCTAACCACTACAACTCGGAAATTAATAGAGCAAAAAATTACTTTAAGTTGTCATTAATAAAAATCTACTGTACCTCAAATTATCACAAATTCAAAATGAAATAATCATGAGTCCTTAGTAATTTCAACTAGTTCTTGGAATATAACTAAAACAAGCTTTAAAACACTTTTCAAGTTTCCATCTACATATTTTATTACTTATAAGTGAAGAAAAACTGTTATAATCTACCATTTTATAGGGTATGATTATAAAGTCATTAAACACTGAACTCAAAAGAATATGAAATAAGATGGAAAATAGTTATGATAGAATGTTAACTAAAAAGGCAAGTCATTAGTTGTTTTTCTCCCAAAGGAATGACTCATGGAGGTGGGATAGCAATTTTTTGTTTGTTTTTTTGTAGTGCTGGGGATTGAACCCAAGGACTTAAGTTCTCTACCACTGAGCTACATTTCCAATCTGGGAAACAATTTTGATTACATTTGATGGAAACTTCAAGAAAGACCCAAATTTGATGCCTCCTGTATAATGCTGTAATTTTAATAGTGAATAATATAGCATTGTAAACATTGTAAACAGAATTCAAATTTTCTCCATTGAGGCATTTACTTGAAATCAGTGTTAACTACTTCTCCTTCCAGTTTCTCCCCAGATCCTAGATAGGACAGCTTTGTTGAATGAGCTGGGCTCGGTGGGATACATGCACAAAGCACCTTCATTTTTCTCCCACTTTGATCTTCAGATATCTTTTGTCAGATCTCCCTTCTCTGCCCCTGGATGATAGTCTCAGCAAATCCCATAGATTTCCAGTCCCTTTCAGATATTAAAAGGTCTTATTTTCAGGCACAATATTAATGAGTCCTGTGTGATAAAAGTGAAGACTTTGATCTCTCCAGCTTTCGCTGCCACCAGCCACAGACCGTCAGTGAGGAAGGGGAGTACTGTTCTCTACATCTCCACAGCTCCCTGATTCGGCTCCTCCACATTTCCCCTCCCACTCACTGTATACCCTGAGCAAGTTAGGTAAGGAAACAAATAGGTCTGACCCACTGCGTGGCCGATGCATTGAAGCTAGCTTTATCATTGTGATTCTTTGGGGACTGTACCCTAAGATCCATCCATCACTGTATGTACTTTGATGTGGGCAATTTGCTCCCCACCTCCTCAAGGAAAGTATAGCCAGCACAGCCTCCACTACACTCCCTTATTGCCTTGCGTCACACCTTAGAAGTCTGTAAGCAACAGTCAAGCCCCACATCCTCCAAACTTTGGGAATCACGAGTCAAAATCTCCAGTGAGCTGTTACCAGCCTCCACTCCAGTGCCACTGCTTCCTCACTGGGCTTCAGGTGAAAGAAGGCAGCACCCTCCTTCCTCTCCCACTGGGAAAATAAGGACCATGACACAGAATGTAGTGCCCACCAGATTTCCAAAATCTTTATGCTCAATTCTTCACTAAATCTAGAAGACATAACAACAGCTAGTTTGGAGTCATCTCTTAGCAAGTCCTATTGAGATGGCTTAGGATCTCTCTTTAGAATGTAGGGGTACTTGCCACCTATTATTCTCAACTTTTTGGCTCCACCAAGATTAAGAAAAATCCTCTTTTCCTGTTATTCATGTTACCCCTTTCACATTAATAAAATAGTTTGCCCCTATCGCCTCTGCCCAGTTCCAATGGGCTAACCTAAAAATCAAATTACAAGTCAGTTTTAAGCACTTTTGATTTTCCACTCAATCAGTCTGAGATCATAGAGGTTGTTTTTTTTTTTTTTTTTAATAGACTACAGGAATGCTCACATCAATCTATTTTCTGCAATGATTCACAGCTGAGATGTAGACAGGACCAGGCTTGTCTGCTAAACTGGTAGGGCTGGCCTGCCAGGAGGGTTTACCTTGTTTTGGTGGTTGACAAAGAAAAGAGGCAGGGTGCCCACATCCTGGAGGGAAAGATGTGTTATGAGGGGACATGGCAGAGCTCAGAAATGGTCCCCTTGGCCAGCCCCAGGTCTTGGGTTAGAGAGTCCTATGGAGATAGTGGCTGCAGGCACACACAAAAAGAGCTGTTTTCACAGGTGGCTCTGTGGCACTGTGAGACATAAGGACATAGGTAGTACTGCTCCTGTGCCCATGTAAGGAGAAGGGGACTTCTCCCCAGCTAAGCACAGGATACAGCGTGTCTTCAGGATGCTAAGAACTTGAAAAGAAAAAAAAGTAGCACAGCTCATCATTGCATCTTTGGGGGCTCAGAGGGCAGCACCTGTGACCAGGACATCAGGAGAATCTCAGAAGTCCTCCATGATTGTAGCAGAGGATATCAACAAGCTGGTTCCCAGCAAACACCCCAGAGGAAGTTCATCCAAGTATCTCTTCTGTGTTTCAAGCAGCTCTCAGTCCACTTTTGCCAGGCCCTCTCCAAATACAGATATTCATGTTTAACCAAGTCGAAGAACTCTGTATAAACAGTGGAGAGATAGCAGAACAGCTTCAATAGCAACTCCCATTTAGGAAAAGAGAGAACACAGTAGTCCCTGACCATAGCACACATATATTCTCTCCCGCAGGACAGAAATAGCAAGGACTCTGTGCTTTGGCAGTCCTTGGTCTACGTGCCAGCTGCTCCAGCTTCTGCCCGTTGGGTGGGGGAGCAACTTTCTTTGCACACTGATTTCCATGATTACTGATTCTGCTTTCTGAAGGTCTCCTTTGATGCCTGTAACCACAATAGAGATTGGGGCTGTTTTAATGGTGGTAGTGTCTCTGAGACCACTCTCTACTGATATGAATTCTAGGGCCTTAATGAGATTGAGCCATAGAGGCTGTTGAGACACATGCTTAGGGATTCTATGACAGTATAATTCCCTAACAAATTTAGTAGGCTTCAATTTTATGGTCTCTGAATTAATGCCTTAAATTCATTCAAGTCATAGACTTTGTGCATAGAGTCTTGCCTTCTTTATCCTACCAGCAGGCCTGGGTGCCTGGTACTTGCTTGCCCCCTGCCTCAAGGCAACCTTAAACAATAGACTACTATAAGCCAGCATCCCTTAATCTGCTCTTTCTCTGCAGCCACATCCAAGCTGACATTCATACTTCTGTTGCTCAGAAAGAACAACAGGACAGGAGGACTGGATGGAGGCTCCTGAAGAAGGCTCAGGGAGCCAAGTTCCTCCCAGGTCCCATAATATCTCCAATTATGGTTCTTACCACTGCTTTTTCTTGCACCAACATTAGATTAGGAGAATTTTTTTTTTCTCCAGATATTACAGAATCTGAATCTTTGATTAACTATGCACCGTACCCAGAATAAGCTCTCTTAGCAAAGTTGTATTTTCTTCTCCTCTCAATAAAGGACTGTTTATTGGAGCATTGTTGTTAGTTAGATGTCTAATTAGTATTATCATAACTAGTTTATAGTTATAATTTATGTGCTATGTATAAATACACATCATGCTCAGGGCCAACTACATTATTTATAGAGTCCAGTGCAAAACTCAGGGCTCCTTGTTCAAAGAAAAGAAATAAATGCTGTTAAAGATACTAAAATATGGGGGCTGGGTTTGTGGCTCAGTGGAGCGCTTGCCTAGCATGTGTGAGGCATTGGGTTCAATTCTCAGCACCACATATAAATAAATAAAGGTCCATCAACAACTAATAAAATATTTAAAAATATAAAAGATACTAAAATATGAAACTTTATTGCTTTCTGCTGTGGTATCTTTCCCAACTTGCTCTGTGTTTTAAATTTTCTGTTTAATATCATTCTAGGCAAATAAAAATGAAAAATTTAAATTATTAACATGAGTCATCAATTTTTCTAAAATACTTTTTTTAGTTGTATATGGACACAATACTTTTATTTTATTTATTTATGTGGTGCCGGGGATCAAACCCAGTGCCTCACACTTGCTAGGCAAGAACTCTACCACTGAGCTACAACCCCGGCCTGAATCATCAATTTATTTTTGTTTGTTTTGTTTTGAGATGCCTAGGCTGCCTAGGCTGGTCTCAAACTCCTGGGCTCAAGTGATCCTCCTGCCTCAGACTTCTGAGTAAAGGAACTATAGATGTGATCCACCAGGCCCAACATTTACCATTCATTCTTATATTGTGCAATGTCAGTTTGAAATGCAAATAGATGAATATTTAATTTGTGTGTGGACTCACTGATCTTACACAATTTGTATTTCATAGTTCATATATGCATATGTATTTTGTTTTTACTAAAACAGTAGAAATACTGCACAAAACTAACTCAACTATTTTTCTTTTGCTTTTTATATATGCATGTTCCATCAACATTCTCTACTTCTGCCTTATTTATGAAGGAAAAAAAACCTGGTTTTCCCACCTTCAATTTAAGTGTACACAAATAAAAGAGATATGATAGGGTTTCTTGGTTGTTCATCTTTCTTTTCTTCCTTTCTAAAAAGCAAAGAGGACTTTATTTGGGGTGTTAGGGATTGGTATTTGAGAGACACAGATTCAGATAGCTCTGAGCCGCTGTTCCAGTTGTTCTTATTTCTTAGAATGTCATTACCTTCTTTCTGCAATCAAAGTAACTTTGGTTAAAACAGAAAGCATGACCCCTTATCTATATCACCATTTACTCAGTTGTTTTCATAACATGCTTACCTTGTTCTGGCTTTGACTCTTGCTTGACCCCTTCACTAGAACTCTGTGCTCATGGGGCACAGCAGATGCTGTATGCAAACAAGACAAAAAGAAACAGCACACACACACACATTGCATGTATCTCCACTCACATATATGCTCTATTGTTCCATCAGAGTCTATTTAAAATACACCAATTCTGGACTGAAAATGTAGCTCAATGGTAGAGCACTTACCTGGCATATGGAAGCCCTGAGTTCATATCCCAGCACTTCAAAAAATAAATAGTTCTTACCTGAAATAACCTAGGCTTCAAATGGAAATCAGGCACATTCCCTACTAAAACATTTCTAAAACTTTTAATTATAAATAATATAAAAAGATAAAATTATTAAGAATTTCAAGATGGTACAGTAGAACATTAAACCCAGCACAGAACCTTTTCAACATGGTGTGCAATTCATATTTGGCCTATATGTTATTCTCTAACAACTTTTGGTCAGGATTTTTCTGAGTGTGTCTTTGCCTGGAAGTATAATGTCAAAATGTCACTTCTCGTGTTATATCTACTTAGTGTGTTTTGGGATGAAAAAGTAATGAAGACAACAAACCAGCAGAAGAAATCAGTGTCCAAGAAGTGGTATAAGTTTTAAAGAGCTATTACGACAAAAATTGCCAACTAAATGGTCATTAGGTAACATGAATCTATATAAATTATGATTACATTGGCTGAAAATCTTGCTATATAACAATCTGAAAAGCAGGTTTCATCTCCTTTTTCTTAATTTTCTTTATATGCAGAATTCTTTATCATGGTCAGGAGATGGCTGCTCAACTTTAGACATCATATTTATATTATAGGGAGAAAGGAGGAAATAGTGTGCCTATCCTTAGAGTCCTCTTCCCACATTTGAATATCCACAACTGTGTTATATGGGAATAACACAGAATCTGGGAAGGCGTGTTTTAGCTTTTCTGACTCTTGAGTAGAGAAAGGCAAAGGAAAGTGTATGTGAAGGATTTGTGCATGGCCACCCATGTGTGCCCCTCAGCCCTCCCCCATCCCCGAATCACACATTTCCTTATTTTCATTTCATATACAACACACTCATTCCTTCCTTCTTCCAAAGAGTACAACCCCAAACTCTCATCTACTTACTACCTTCAAATCACAGGCCAGATTTCTAGTCCATGTGACCTTGCAAATTTAAGTTTAAAAGATATTTGCTCTAACTACACTCAGTATACAATAATGGGGGAGGGAGGTGGAGGATTGCCATAAAAACTCCCCAAAACAGCCCATAATACCTCCTGCTGAACGGTAAGAATGAAGCTTCTCTGCTCAGGCTCTTTAGACCCTGGCTCTGCCCTTCATGGAAATGCTTTTTGTTCGTTTTCCTTTGCCTCCTGGTTACACATGGTGAAGGGGAACATTCTGTGTGAACTGCCTCTGTGGCCACATCTGAAATGAACAGTAAGGAGAAGTTTCTTCCTGGAAAGTTCTCAGTATATGCAGCCTTCCCTCCCCCACCCCAACCAAATGGTCATTAGGTATCATGAATCAAACCCTGTAGGTTTGAATTGTCTTAGAGGCCAGTGAGTGACAAGCTGTCAACCAAGTCTTGAGTTCGTTTTGCTTCATTGATTTGTTTTCTTGCTTTGCTGTTGTTTTGCAATAGAATTTCCCCATAAAAATAACTAAGCTCCGTATTGACTTTCTTTTATTTGCCCCTTCAGAACTGCTCTCCACCAGTTTCACCCCTGCTCTCTCCCCTGGGAAGCTGACCTCTGTGCATGGCCTTAATGAATTCCTTTGCCCTTTGACTTTCTGTTGTGTTTGAACCTGAAGATGATCAGGAAAGAGTGAGATTGGGGTGTCTTTCCCCCAGGTTTTTTTTCTGGTGAGTTGCCAGGAACCTACTAAAGTAATGGCCCCTGTCAAGCAGTGCTCTGGGCATTTTAATAGCTGTTCCCTTCACTTGCCCTTCAGGTCCAGGAATGGTTCCCTGCTATTACTCACCCTGACATGCTGGACAATCTCCCTACTGGTTTCCCTACTTTCTTTCCACATCTTTGCCAATAGTCACTTTTACAAGCTTTCTTTAAATCGCTCAAATTCAGGGTAGCTATTTCCTGTCAGGATTCTACCTATTACAAATGCCAGCCAGTGGACTGGGAGTTTGAGGAAGGAGGATCAAAGTTGGAGACCAGCCTGAGCAATTTAATAAGATCCTGTCTCAAAAAAAAAAAAATTAAACCAAAGGGCTTGGGACGAGGCTTGGTGGTTAAGCACTCCTGGGTTCAATTCCTGGTACCAAATTAATTAATTAATTAATTAAAAATTTTCAGTTTATTTGTTTCTAGTCAAATATGTATGTAGGGGTGTGTGTGTGTGTGTGTGTGTGTGTGTGTGTTCTGAAAAATTACATGGTGTCAGGAAAAGTTGCATTTGAGAAACATGAAATATCTTCTACCGTGAATGAAGAATCAAAAAACTTGTGGATTATAATTATTATTACTATATAGATAAAGGTCATTTAACTATTTGAAAGTAATAGAGTAAGTTGCAGTAATGATACACCATTCAAATTCATGAGCAGTTTTAAAAATTAGAGAGAGATAGTCGTATTATCATTGATTCCAATTTATCATTGGGGAAAGTCCAGAGAGGTTGAGTAACTTGGCCATGACAATTTCTCACAGCTAAATAAAGAGACAGTTTTGCAACCAAGAAATAAACTCAAGTCTTTTGAAAACCACAGAATTCGATGACTCTTAAAGACTAACCACCATATACAGGTTGAGTTAGTTTCTCTCTGTGTTTCCATAATACTGAACACACCTTGTTATAGCTTCTATTATGGTGTTATAATTGCTTTTATACATCTGCTTCTTCTGGACTGTGAGCTCTTCAAAGAAAAGAAATTATGTCTTATTCATCTTGTTAATCCTCTATAATATGGGTCATTTAACGAAAACCCAATTAATATCAGATCTATAAATATCCATCTAATCATATCTTAATTAAGCCTTCTAAAGAGCTAATCACAGTGTAGTTAAACTTCTATTGGTTTGTCATTGGCCATTACATATTTTAATGGACCAATTAGTGTTTTTGCTCTTATTAGTATTAAGACAAATATTTAGATTTAACACAAACATACATAGGAAACTAAACACTAGGCAAAAAGAGATGAAAAGTAACACAACGGAAAAAAAAAAAACTGGTTTCTCTACACTGAGCTTTAGAAACATCAATCAAAAGAAAGAACTTTATTATGTCCTAAAGGTGTCTGGTTCCCATCCAGCTCAGCTAGCCCCTTCAAGTGTCTCTTCCTAGACCAGGGAAGCACACAGTCTTTGGCCACTTGGGAAGCTGCAGAGACAGTACAGTGAGAGGTAGCACAGAAGTCCCTATCTGTTGCAATCTGCTTCAAGTTAGAAAACTGAGTTTACATAAACTCTCCTGCTGTGTTATTTTATGTGACAGGTTCCTCCTCAGTTTCTCCAAGCAGGAAAAATATTATCAAGATATTTACTCTATCTCATTTCCTCTTTTGTCAACATTCCCATGGGGTGGGGAGAGCATCCGAAAGGAGTTTGTCTGGGCATGGTTGTTGTGACAGTTCTGTGTCACTATATTTTTTCCTTGGGAGAAATAGTACAGACATGGGGCAGATTCCCTCCATCTGGCCCCAGAAATGAGTTCAAGCCATATGCTTATTTTTATTTCTCTCTTCTAGGGACACAGGAGAGAGAATAATATCCACTTAGTAAATACTGTCTGAATGTCTACTTGGTTCCAAAGACCATATCAGAGATAAGATTAGAGATAGTCCCTACTTTGGAGTAGTTTCAAATCTGTTATGAAGACAAGACAATATCATTTGGAACAATGAACAATATAAACTAGAATATAATAAGATAACTCGTTTTAATTAAACTTTTAATTTTGAAGTAATCATAGAACCACATGCAATTGTAAGGACATTTTGATTTTTTTATTGCAGTACTTGGGACTGAACCCAGGGCTGTTCTACACTGAGATGGCCTCAGTCCTTTTTTTTTTTTAAAAAAAAAGATAGGCTCTTGCTTGGGTGCAATGGCTCATGCCTATAGTCCCAGAGACTTGGGAGGCTGAGGCAGGAGGATAACGAGTTCAAAGCCAGCCTCAGCGACTTAGTGAGACCCTAAGAAACAAAGTGAGACCCTGTCTTAGAATAAAACATTTAAAAAAAACACACAGAGTATTGTTAAGTTGCCCAGGCTGGCCTCAAACTTGTGATCCTCTTGCTTCAGCCTCCTGAGTAGCTGGGGTTACAAGAATGTGCCATTGCATCTGATTAAGTACCCTTTAACCAGCTTCCTCCCAATGGTAGCATCTTACCAAACTATTGTACTGTGCAATAACAAAAACAGGATTCTGACATCGATTCAATTAAAATACAAAACATTTCCATTGTTTCCATGAACATGAAGGTCCTTCAAGTAGTATTTTTACAACCAAGTACTATTCTATGGTGCAGATATACAGATATATCAGTTTGCTTCACCATTCGCCCACTGAAGGACATCTGAGTTGTTTCCAACTTTGAACTATTAAAAATAAAGTTGCTATAAGTGTTCATTGGTGAGAGCCACAGCCGAGTCGGGATGACGCATGGCATTTTTGCCAGAAGTAGTGGTTGAGAGGTGACGCCAGCGAGCCATTAAGATGATGACTTTTGAGTTCTCGCGGAGTTCCCGTTGAGTTCCAGTTGAGCTCTCATGGAGATTCCTGAAGAGTTCGCATTGGATGGGGAAGTATCGGAGGAGGGATTTTCCGGTTGGTGGTTCCTAGAGGAGCCGAGTGGTGCGGGGAGCATGTATGGAGTGTGCTGGTGGAGTTCAGAAATAAAGTTTGTTCCTGCTTAAGTGGCTCGTGATTTGTGCCCAGCCAGACTGCGGCAGTTCATTACAAGTATTTGTGGGGGAAAGATACTTTACAACCTTTTGTGATAAATATCTAGGAGTTTGGGTTGTGTGGTGGCTGCTGTTTTAGTTTTCTAAAAAAACTGCCAAACTCGTTTCCAGAGTCGTACCATTTTATATTCCCACCAATAATACGTGAGTGATCCAATTTTTCCACATCTAGCCTTTGGTGTTGTCACTATTTTTTGTTTTAGCCATTTTAATAGGCATATAGTAATGTCTCATTATGTTTTTAAATGAACTTTATATTTTAGAGCAGCTTTAGTTTCACAGCAAAATTGAGCAGAAAGTTATAGATATTCTGCCACTATGTATGCAGTATATATATTCTCCCTGCCACTATGTATGCAGTCTTCACCATTACAAACATCCCCTGCCAGAATGGGACATTTGTGGCAATTGATGAATCCACACTGACACATTATTATCACCCAAGTCTATAGTTCACTTTAGGGCTCACTCTTGGTCTCATATATTCTGTGGGTTGGGACAAATATACAACCACATGCATCTACTATTATAGTATTATACAGGGTAGTTTCACTGACCTAAAACTTCTCTTTGTGGGGGATGTTGATAATGGGGGAGGCTGCACATGCGTCAGGATAGAGAATATATGGATATCTCTGTTTTCCTCTCAGTTTTCTGTGAAACTAAAGCTGCTCTTAAAAGAATAGTCTTCAAAATAAAAAATCCTATGTTGTGGGTCTGGGCTTGTAGTTCAGTGGTAGAGTGCTTGCCTTGTACCTGTGAGGCACTGGGTTCAATCCTCAGCACCACATAAAAACAAGTAAAAAAAATAAAGATATTAAAAATTTTAAAAATATAAAGGTATTGTGTCCATCTACAACTAAAATAATATTTTTAAAAAATCCTCTGTTGTGCTTATTCATCTCTCCTTCCACGCAACCATTCATTGTAATTTTAATTTGTATTTCCCTGATGGCTAATGATGGTGAACATCTTTTCATGTGCTTATTTGCCATTTGTATATCTTCTTTGGTAAAAATTCTTCATGTAGTTTGCTAATGTTCTTAATGGAGTTTTCTTTTTTACTTTGGTCTTTTTTTTTTGTTGTTGTTGTTTGGTTTTTGGTTTTTTTGTTTTGTTTTTTTCTTTAATTTTTATTGTTGGTTGTTCAAAACATTACATAGTTCTTGACATATCATATTTCACACTTTGATTCAAGTGGGTTATTAACTCCCATTTTTACCCCGTATACAGAATGCAGCATCACATTGGTTACACATCCACTGTTTTACATATTGCTATACTAGTGTCTGTTGTATTCTGCTGCCTTTCCTATCCTCTACTATCCCCCCTCCCCTCCCCTCCCCTCTTCTCTCTCTACCCCCTCTACTGTAATTCATTTCTTCCCCTTGTTTTTTTTTTCCTTTCCCCTCACTTCCTCTTGTATGTAATTTTGTATAACCCTGAGGGTCTCCTTCCATTTCCATGCAATTTCCCTTCTCTCTCCTTTTCCCTCCCACCTCTCGTCCCTGTTTAATGTTAATCTTCTCATGCTCTTCCTCCCAACTCTGTTCTTAGTTACTCTCCTTATATCAAAGAAAACATTTGGCATTTGTTTTTCAGGGATTGGCTAGCTTCACTTAGCATAATCTGCTCTAATGCCATTCATTTCCCTGCAAATTCTATGATTTTGTCATTTTTTAATGCAGAGTAATACTCCATTGTGTATAAATGCCACATTTTTTTATCCATTCATCTATTGAAGGGCATCTAGGTTGGTTCCACAGTCTTGCTATTGTGAATTGTGCTGCTATGAACATCGATGTAGCAGTGACCCTGTAGCATGCTCTTTTTAGGTCTTTAGGGAATAGACCGAGAAGGGGAATAGCTGGGTCAAATGGTGGTTCCATTCCCAGCTTTCCAAGAGATCTCCATACTGCTTTCCAAATTGGCTGCACCAATTTGCAGTCCCACCAGCAATGTACAAGTGTACCCTTTTCCCCACATCCTCGCCAGCACTTGTTGTTGTTTGACTTCATAATGGCTGCCAATCTTACTGGAGTGAGATGGTATCTTAGGGTGGTTTTGATTTGCATTTCTCTAACTGCTAGAGATGGTGAGCATTTTTTCATGTACTTGTTGATTGATTGTATGTCCTCCTCTGAGAAGTATCTGTTCAGGCATAAAAATAGGAAAAGAAGAACTTAAATTATCACTATTTGCAGATGACATGATTCTATACCTAGCAGACCCAAAAGGGTCTACAAAGAAACTATTAGAGCTAATAAATGAATTCAGCAAAGTGGCAGGATATAAAATCAGCATGCATAAATCAAAGGCATTCCTGTATATCAGCGACAAATCCTCTGAAATGGAAATGAGGACAACCACTCCATTCACAATATCCTCAAAAAAAATAAAATACTTGGGAATCAACCTAACAAAAGAGGTGAAAGACTTATACAATGAAAACTAAAGAACCCTAAAGAGAGAAATAGAAGAAGATCTTAGAAGATGGAAAAATATACCCTGTTCATGGATAGGCAGAACTAACATCATCAAAATGGTGATATTACCAAAAGTTCTCTATAGGTTTAATGCAATGCCAATCAAAATCCCAACGGCATTTCTTGTAGAAATAGATAAAGCAATCATGAAATTCATATGGAAAAATAAAAGACCCAGAATAGCAAAAACAACTCTAAGCAGGAAGTATGAATCAGGCGGTATAGCGATACCAGACCTCAAACTATACTACAGAGCTATAGTAACAAAAACAGCATGGTACTGGTACCAAAACAGGCGGGTGGACCAATGGTACAGAATAGAGGACACAGAAACCAATCCACAAAACTACAACTATCTTATATTTGATAAAGGGGCTAAAAGCATGCAATGGAGGAAGGATAGCATCTTCAACAAATGGTGCTGGGAAAACTGGAAATCCATATGCAACAAAATGAAACTGAATCCCTTTCTCTCGCCATGCACAAAAGTTAACTCAAAATGGATCAAGGAGCTTGATATCAAATCAGAGACACAACGTCTGATAGAAGAAAAAGTTGGCTCCGATCTACATACTGCGGGGTCGGGCTCCAAATTCCTCAATAGGACACCCATAGCACAAGAGTTAATAACAAGAATCAACAAATGGGACTTACTTAAACTAAAAAGTTTTTTCTCAGCAAAAGAAACAATAAGAGAGGTAAATATGGAGCTTACATCCTGGGAACAAATCTTTACTCCTCACACTTCAGATAGAGCCCTAATATCCAGAGTATACAAAGAACTCAAAAAATTAAACAATAAGAAAACAAATAACCCAATCAACAAATGGGCCAATGACCTGAACAGACACTTTACTTTGGTCTTTTGAGAGTTCTTTCCATATTCTAGCTATTACTGTTTTGTTCAGATATGTGGTTTGCAAATATTTATTTCCCCTCGATCTGTGGCTTAGCTTTCATCCTTTCACCAGGGTATTTCATGAAGTAAATTGATGAAGTCCAATTTATCAGCTTGTTTTATTGTTTATTTATTTATTGGTTTATTTGGTACTGGAACTGAGCCCAGGGTTGCTTAACCACTGAGTCACATCTCCATCCGCTTTTTATTTTTTATTTTGAAACAGGGTCTTGCAGAGTTGCTGAGGCTGTCTTTGAACTCACAGTCATCCTGCCTCAGCCTCCTGAGTTGCTGGAATTATAGGTCACCATTTCCAGTGCTTTTTTGTTTTATTGATCACATTTTTAGTGTCAAGTCACTAGATAAGTCTCAGCTACTAAGGATTTTCTCCAATGGTTTTTCATAAAAGTTTCATAGTTTTACATTTAAGTCTTGATCCATTATGAGCTTTTTTAAAAAATAAGGTGTAAGACATGTCAAGATTTTTTATTTTGCCTATGTATATCTGCTTATGCCAACACCATTTGTTGAAAATGTGTAAATGTTGGATGTATTTTGTGGGTATAATTCTAAGTTCTCTATTCTCTTGATCTATGTGTTTATCCCTTCTCCAATATCACACCATCTTGGTCACTATAGTTACATGAAAGGCTTAAAACTGAGTAGACTTATTCTTCAAAGTACATTATTTTCCAAAATTGTTTTAGCTATTCTGCTTCTTTTGCCTTCCAAATAATTTTGGAATAATTTTTTCTATGCCTACAAAAATATATCGCTGGGATTTTGACAGGAATTGTATTATGTCTGTACATCAGTAAGGGAGAAATGACATCTCTATGATGTTGAGTTGTGCAATTCATGAGTGTGGTATCTCTGTACATGTTTCATGAGATTTACACCTAAGTAGGTTTGTCATTTGTGGGGGTGAAGGGCAATTGTAAATGATGTATTTTTAATTTTGATTTTCATGTGTTCATTGCAACCAGAGTAGCTTCATTACTGTTGGTCAGTGATTAGAATCCTGGCTTTTTAAATACCTCCTCTGAAATCACAAGAAAAGAGAAAGAAGTGGAAGCCTAGGCTCCCTATTTGCCTTCTCTGACACGGTGCCTATTGGGGTGTAGGATGCTTCACACCCTCTAGGACTTTGCTGGCATATGAAGAAGTGAAACTGTTGCAAGCCATCTATGGGCTGTGTGTGGGCCACTGTGCATCAAGCCTAGTGAATAGCAGCATCTGGTGTCTGGGGATGACCAATGGACATTTCCTCTGATTAACTGCCCTGACACATTGTGAATTCCTATCCTGCTTTGTCGTGTCCCACACAGCACCTGAGATGGGTGTGACCTGCCAAGATGCCAATCAACCTGCTGACTGTAAAATATCATTAATCAAGATTCTGCCCTAGAAACCTTATCCCTGCCTCTGATGTACCCTTTAAATAAACCACTGGAGCCATCTTTCCTTTGTCTAGCTCTAGCTCTTATGTGGACTGGACATACCAGGGGCTCCGCTTTTGTAAATGTATTTCTGACTCTTTGTTTTTGTTCTTCACTAAATATTTTAGACTTTAAGTTCTCAGGTGACCTACACCCTCCTTGGCAGGAAGAAGAATCCCCGCCCCCCTCCACCAATGAGATGCTGGCCTTCGCCACTTATATGAAGCCACACTGTTTCTGTGGTGTTTGGCTAAAGTAGATCTACTATTGTCTAAAAATATTCTGTCTTGCCAAGCTTCTATGTCTTTGGCCCTTTGGATTAAGAGTTCTTTGGATATGATATTTGCTTAGGCTGTGTGTGTGTGTGTGTGTGTGTGTGTGTGTGTGTGTGTACGCACATAAATTTGCCATGTTCCTATTTGGCATTTCTAATTTTGGCCTGCTTCAGTTCCAAGTCTGGGAAATATGAAACAAAA
This sequence comes from Spermophilus citellus, assembly GCF_964194105.1. Taxonomy (NCBI): domain Eukaryota; kingdom Metazoa; phylum Chordata; class Mammalia; order Rodentia; family Sciuridae; genus Spermophilus; species Spermophilus citellus. The sequence continues at coordinate 193,216,164 of NC_138182.1, read as the reverse complement.
TCTTTTTGTGTTAACATTCTTAGATACTCTGCCTTTTTCTTTCTAATTTTCAAAGACTTCTTATGTTTTTTTTATACTTAGTATCAAGATATTTTATTTGTACCTAATGGGGAAGAATATGGAAAAGTACACCTATTCCATATCCCTGGAAGTGGATTTTCAAATAGATAAAATATTGTCCATAGGGAAGTAGTTTGAGTCAATGAGGTTTGACATGGTAGAAGTAGTTTCAGGTCCAACCTTTAAAATGGGTTGAATTCATAAAGGAGGAGAGCAGAAGGAATAAGACAAGGGATAGAACGAAAAGAAGACACTTCTGAGAGGACATGGGGTGGTGAATGAATCTCTGGACCTATGAGAGGAACAATGTGATCAAAATGGAGTATTCATGTTGGAGTAGAATGTAGATAATAATATGAGAGAATTTCATTTGTTTTGGACTTAGTGTCTTCCAAGCATTCAATCAAGAACTTGAGATATATTGTCTTGTTTACTCCTTCTATATATAGTTATTTGTGCTATCAGATGTGCATTTTACACATGAGGAAATTGAAGCTCAGAAAAATAGCACAATGTATCTTAGACACACAGTAGATAGATACAAATACATAGTAAATAGTGAAGACTAAATTAAACTCAGATGTTTTTGAGACCATAGATGATGATTTAACCACTAGATCTTACTATATGATAAGACAAAGAGCTCAGATTATGACTTTCTAAAAATTCAAGCAACAGGATTATACTCTGTGCCTTAGAAGATGAATAAAGTAATAAAATTCATGTTGAAGGAAGTTTGACTTTTTAGTGGAAGAATACACTAAATCTAGGAAAATCATATCAGTGCCTAGCATAAAAGGCTTTCTTATTCAGTTTTACACTTCATTAATTAGCAAACGTTTATTGCATAATATATTAATGTTCCACCAGAGGAAAAGAACCAGTAAGATATGTATGTATACATATATGTAAGATGTATAAGCAGAAGTTGAAGCTACAGTCTGGAGGGAGATTTTTTCTAAAGAAAAACTTCAGATCTAGTCTTAAGGCTTTCAATTATTTAAATCAGTTTCCATATTATTGAGAGTGATCTCTTACTTAAAGTCAATTGAATGTAGATGTTAACTAAACCTACAAAACACCCTTACAGTAACATTTTTATTGGTGTTTGCTTGATTAACTGGGTGCCCTAGTCTAGCCAAGCTGACACAAAGAACTGAGCATTTCATAACCGACTATTGCATAAATGAACTGGTGCAAAGGGCTATTGCCCTTATTGCTATTGTAGCAAGCCAAGCACATGAAGAAAAGAAATGAAGACCATATTAAAGTCATTGCAATAAAAATAAAAGCAAAAGATATATAACAGAAATATAACCTATATGACCTACAACACCAACTTGGGGCTCAACTGCTGCCACCTCTTTTTCTCTAAGGAAATACTTTCTCATTGATCAGGTCATATTAGCAGAAAATCCTGTATCCCTTGAAGTGCTTATACATTTTCCAAGAACCCCAAAGTCTTAGCCCAAGGATCCAATTTTTAAACATTAAGTACAGAGAGCACTGAAGAAACCGATTACTCTACTAGCTGCCCTGGGTTCAGCTGCCTTTGCATCTATTGCTGCCACACTGTGACTTAGAAAGTACTATATCTAGTTTTTCTTTTTAAAGTTACATTTTTTAAAAATTTTCTAGTTGTAGGTAGACAACATGTCTTTATTTTTATTTAGTTATTTATTTTTATGTGGTGCTGAAGATCGAACCCAGCCCCTCACATATGCTAGGCAAGCGCTCTACCACTGAGCCACAACCCCATCCCCTAAAGTAACATTTTTATTGCAGCAACACTGTAGCAATTACATTAGAGAAATTACTTATGATTTCTATTTTTGTGTATTTTTATTTCATATTTGTCCAATAATATTGTATGTGGTAAAATAAGTTTATAATCTTTCAATTTACTATTATAATTATTGATCATATACTATAGTTTTCATAATTTTTCTTTTAATGGCAACATAATATTCTATACAGATAATATATCCACAATTATCAAACCTCTCTCAATTTTGTTTCCAGACTTTGGTAATACAGATAAAACTGCAATGCTGTCCATGCTTACAAATTTTATCTTATGAAAGATTATTCCCTGGGTTGGAGATATAAGCCAGTGGTAGAACACTTGCCTACCAGGCATGAGGCCTGGGTTTAATCCTTAGCACCACAAAAAATAATAATAAAATAAAAATATTCCCTTAATACAATATACTAGAAATTTGGGTGCCACAGAGAATCTGCTGGAGACCTGGAAGCCATGTTGATGTTGAATCTTGGTTCCTGGGGAACAGAACTTGATTGGGTTATCTTGCTCAAGATGATAAGGAGTAAAAAGCTACAGCATGATTCTGAGATACACTATCAGCTTGCCAAGTGTCACATGAGGAAAACTACCCTGGTTGAATAATATGCCTCCAAAGTTCATTTCTACCTAGAACCTGTCATTGTGACCTTATTTGGAAATAGGGTCTTTTTAGATGTAATAAAGTTAGGATGTCATATTGGACTAGGGTAGGCCCTAAATCCAGTGACTCGTGTCTTATAAGAAGAGGAAAGACAGAGATAGAGACACAGGAGAATCCATGTGAAGACAGAGGCAGAGACTCCACTGACCATAGAGTGCCAAGGCTTACCAGCAGCCACCAGCAGCTCACAGTAACAAGGAAGCCTTCTTCCCCAGAGCTTTCAAAGGAAGCATGGCCCTACCGAAACCTCGATGTTGCACTTCTGTTCCAGAACTGTGAGAGAATAAATTTAGATTGTTTAAAGTTTCCTGATTGTGTGCTTTGTTACAGAAGTCCTAGAACACAGGAGCCAAGTTCAGTGAGTAGTGTGAAGAAAAAGAAAGATCCAAAAATCCAAAAATCTAAGAACTGGGAATGAGATGGGAATGTCCACTGCAGGTTAAGGTAGATGTGAGGAAGCTTCTGGGTAGAGAACTAGATCAACAGGTTCTGTGCCTTGCCTTATTAACCTGGCACTGGGGTGTGACAAGAACGATTCAAGGACAAAGATTTAGTAATCAAAGGCAGGAGCATTTTTGAAAATACTGTGGTTTGTGAGGAGAGTTCTTTTAAAGGACAGTATAGGGAAACAAGGACAAAAGGATGGCTAATCCTTAGAACTGTCAGCCCAAATAAAAATCAGAGGGAAAGTCTCCAAAATAATAATTTATTTAGAAATGAACATTGCAAAAGGGAATATGAGTGACATAGTAAAATATGCATGTATTCAAGGAGGTTAATAAGGCTTGGGGATGTAGCTCAGTGGTAAAGCACTTGCCTAGCATGCTCAAGGCCCTGAGTGCCATTCCCAGCACCCCAGCACTGTGGGGGAAAAAAATCAAGGAAGTTGAGCAAGGGAAATTTTTTTAAAGGCAAAGTGAGATGGATTACATAGGTTGTTTTTGAAACAATAATCCTTTGCTACAAGATCAATAACAAGGGGCTGGGGATATAGCTCAGTTCGTAGAGTGCTTGCCTTGCATGCACAAGGCCCTGGGTTCAATCCCCAGCACCACCAAAAAAAAAAAATCAATAATAATGTACTGTCAGTACTGTCAGTTCAAGGTTGAACAGTCAGTGATTGGACTGATATCCTTGAAGAAGTATCTTATGTGTAAAGTTTCAGTGGTCTTTGCTTAAGGTTTCGGGTCTTGCAATAATTCTTTATTGGGCTGATGTGCATGAGTTTCTTTCCTTCATAACATACTGGCTTTATTTTTTTTTTTTGTTAGAGTTTGATACAAGCAATTCTAATTTTATTCTGACATCTTTCATAGGGCTTACTAAAAATGAAAAAAGAAGAGAAGCCATCAAAGAGATGGAGAATTGATGTGAGAGAAATGGATAAAAAACACAAATTTACTAAACCTGGCACAGGGGTGCATGCCTGTAATCCCAGCTACTTGGGAGGTTGAGGCAGGAGGATCTCAAGTTGGAAAACCAGCCTTGGCAACTGAACAAGACCCTGTCTCAAAATAAAAATGAAAATTTGTTGGAGATGTAGCTCAGAGGTACAGCACTTGCTGGGCATGGGCAAGGCCCTGGGTTCAATTCCCAGCACTGCAAAACTAATAATAATTTACTACTACAGGAGATGGGAAAAGAAAGGAGGGAGGCAGTTGACAACTAAACCATGAGCATCTTTTGTCCAGGGTCTTTGTACTTTCAGTGCCTACGGGAGTGCTCTTGGTACAGAGTAAACATTTAACAAATGTTTGCTAAATTAATAAAGAACCATTTTCTAATGAACGAGACACCAGTGAGAATGGAAATGAAAAATGGGTCTCTGATTTAAGCAAATAGAACTTAACATTCCAATCATAAATTTCTGTAATGTACTGATTCTTGGAATCAGAAATCATGTAGTCCATGTTTACTAATTTGGAGATGAGAAAACTGGGCCCAGAGATACTGTTTTTGTGATTGGAGCTCCTACCTAAAGTGATCTTATGTTACTACGTCAAGTGATTTTCTGCACTGTAGCTGACAGTCACCCTCTCCAATCATCAAGTTTCTTATTAATTTTTTTTTTTCTATCTCAGCCTTAGTTGTTAAAAACCAAACAGAATTGTTGGATTACAGTGCTAAAGTGGGAAAGCTCTGATTAGGAAAGGGAGAAGGAGTGAAAAAGGATGAATTTTATGATAGTTTGGAGTCACCATCTAGAACCCAGATTCCCTCTGAAGGATGGATAGGGCTGTGTGCAGGGTGTTCAGTGTAACTCCTAGAGCTTGGGGGCAAGGACGGCAGGTCCAGTAGCATTCTTAGGTTTGCAATCAGACAATGGTCACTGTTGTGGTATGTCATCTTATCCATTAGATTCACTCCAAAGTAGAGGTTTTCATGACTCATTTCTGGCATCCTTGCTGGGACTTTGGCAGCAAAATGAGCCATTAAAGAGCAGCATCTGTGGCAACAAGAGAGAGGGTACAATCGCCCAAATCCATCATAGGATGGCACTGAGCTAGAAAAACCCTGCAACCACTTCCAAGACCTAGCAGAAAGCCTGTTTATTAAATAGCTAGGAAAGAATCAAAGAGATCCTTTGAAAATTCAGCCATCTCTCCATGTCTACTCTTGATCTCCTAAGCCTGACACCTCCATCCTCTACTCTTTTTTTCCTCCATATTTTTGATATCCAAGAGGATTGGATATTCTGCCCCAATTCCAATCTGCAAAGATAGAGGGATCTGACAAGTCAAACACAGAGAAGAGTTTCTGCTATGAAAGTAGCCCTAGATTGGAGGCTGTTGTCACAATGTTGTTTATTTCTTTTGATTTGAGGTTTTGAAAAAATTTTGAGGGGAAAAAAATGAGAAATGTGCTTATGGGAAGCATGTGGGGCTGACGATCTGCTGGAGAAGGCTGCCAGCGGGGGGCTCTGAGGCCTCAGGAAAGGTAAGGAAAATGCCAGAGCTGGGGAGGAAGAATGGGCTCTCAGACCACCATTAATAGACATGGTTGAGGAAATTCCCTAAATGTAACAAGAAGCCTCAAGAAGCCCCCAAGTTTCAGTTGGACATGCTTGCCAAAAACATAGGCAGTATTCTACTCTATTTTAAATGGGTTTTCAGTGTGGATGTATATAAATTAGAAGATAACAAGTAATTATCAAGGTTAGTTTTTCAATACCCATCCTCTGCCAGTGTGTTGCTCTTAACTGAGGATTTTCTGGATGTTTCAAGATTAAAATAAGTTTGAATCGTATTTTCTATTTTATGCTTGAAGATATCATTCAAGTATTTAGAAGCAACTACTTACTGAGACATAAGTTAATTTTTCTTTTCAGTGCTGAGGATGGAACCCAAGGCTTCACTCTTGTCAGCCAAACTCTCTACCACGGAGCTACATTCACAGACACATGTTAAAAAGTAAAAGCACATGGTTATTTTACTGAAAAATTACTAATACTATTGTACTAATTAAATGAAAAAGATGGAAAATGAGAAATCTGATTTAACAAAATTTTCTTTCTCTTTTATCCGGAAGGCTGGGGCAGAAGGATTGCAAATTCAAGGCTAGCCTGGGCAACTTAGTGAAAACCTGTCTCCAAACAAAAAAAAAAAAAGATAAAAAGGGATAGGGGTGTAGCTTAGTGGTAGAGCACCCCTGGGTTCAATCTCCAGTATACATATATAAAGAAATATCTCTTCTTAAGTAAAAAGCAGAATGAGACACATTCACTAGTCAAACACCTGACAGGACCTGGCAACACCTGAACACGTTTTACCAACCCAGAGGGCAACTGCCACATTCATCACAGCCAGAATACTTAGTATGATAGAAGGAGATTTATGGCTGCCACTTAGAAATACTGCATGAAATAATGCAATAATAAGGCTATTCAAGGAAAATTAAAATTGACCAACAGATTTATAATAGCTACCAGGTTTTTACTTTCAACATATCCCTATAAGAAAACCACTAATATTTGTCATTGAAAGGAGAACTAAATTATATTTAACATGGTTTATTTTCCAGGATGTTGCTTGATTTATTCTTACCCTTACAATCACAGCATTTGTCGTGGGTTCCACAGAAAATACCAATTCATTTTTTTGTTGTTGCTATTGACAAAAGATTTAGATGCACAATAGCCTAGAGCTAAAGAGACTAATCAGTTTTACAAATCAAAATAATACCTAGTAAAGCTAACTAGCATCTACCTCCACAGTCGAGTGGGGTCAGATTCTATAGCACAAGTGACAGAATATTGCTGAACTACTGTATACTTCATCTGAGCTTCAGGCAAATCGCTTCAACTAGAATCTGTGGTTCTTCGTAACAAAGAGAAGTCAAGCATATCCAAAGAGGAATGTGTGTCTCAAGAACATGCCTCTGGCCTTTAATCCACTAAATTATCCTTGTCTTTCTTTGCTCTTTTAAGAAGATGCTTTTGGGACACATCAATGTGATTTGTGGGTACTTGCAGAAATTTGGGAAATGCTAGAAAGTTCCCTGATTACCTAGCAGTATTTTACTTGGCTTTGAAGTGGAGACTACACTCGCCAAAATAAGGTTTGTCAGATACATTGAAATAAAAAATAAGAGAACTGGGTTCATGACCTTTCCTACTTTAGGACTTCTGGACACCTTCTAGAAGGATACTACTCTTTCTCCAGCTGTCCCCACACATGAAAATGTTTTCAAAGCCCAAGTTGGCCCAATATTTTATGTCTCTCCCCTTTGACTGGATCTCCATTCTCATTCCCTCCACATGACTTTAGACATGTTTGAGGACCTATATTCAAGGATCTACACATTCTTTAAAACTATGCTGCTGGGGTCATCTCAGTCTATCTGCATGGAGAAACCTAGTGGTGTGAACACCCCGTGCTCTCCCACTAGCCTGTCTTTCAGCAAGATTCACATTTAAGCTACTTTACGTGCATTATCCTGTTTGATCCCCACAACTGTATGAGTTAGAGAAGCCACCATCAGCCCTGTTTTACAGATGAGAAAAATAAGAGGAAGAACTATGTTGTCACAGTCCAATGGACCCAGAATAATTCTCCTCTCCTGCACCTGAGGACCATTCAGCGCACTTCCCAGAAGGAAGGACTCTCCCAGGTAGTGGTTATAACATTGTAAACCAAAAATCTTGTACTTGCTCTTTGGGAAGAGAAATGTATGGGTCCTTTCAATCTAATGAGAACTATGACATTTGGTGAGATTATTATTCTTATTCTCCTTCTTCTTCTCTTTTAGTCCTGAGGATAGAATTCAGAAGTGCTTAACCACTGAGCCACTTCTCCAGATCTTTCTATTTGCAATTTTGAGACAGGATCTTGCCAAGTTGGTTAGGGCCTCACTAAATTGCTGAGGCTGGCCTCAAACTTGTGATCCTCTTGCCTCAGCCTCCTGAGATGCTGGGATTACAGAAATGTGCCACCGCATCTAAATCTTCTCTAATGGGTATTATCAGAGGGAGTGAAGACAACAAATTTATTCCACATTGACTTTCTCAGTTTAGCAGATTTAACAAGAAGGAAATCCATTTTATCCTGTATGTGCATGCTATCAGCCATATTACAATTAAGGAAATTATTCTGCAGGGCCAAACCCACTAAGGAAGTAAAGGGGAACTTACTCAAAAAGTGACAGTCATAGGCACTTACTATGTGTTGACAGTAGTAAGAAACTGCTAATCTACTGGGAATACTCCCAACATCTAAACATTCCTAATTTTTATGTCTCTTATATAAAAGTCTGCATGATAATATTGTTTTTTAGAACTTTCTCCCAAGAAAGGAGAGTCTCGTCAGAATATTTTACTGGCTAATAAGAAGTATATAGTCTAATATATCCCTTTTTATCTTGAACTTGCGGTAACTAGCCTAGGTTTCTTGATATATTTATTTCCTCCTCCTAACATTGGGGCTTTTTATTTATGACTCTGTTAGGAAATGTAGCTGCAAATAACATAAGACCCAAATAAAATTGGCTTTAAAATAGGAGTTTTAATTTCACACAAGACCCAGAATTAGGTAACTGTAGAGCTGATTGATATAGCAGCCCACCAACGGCAGCTTGGCCTGATTTCCTGTTCCCTCATTGCCACAAAATGGCTGCTACTGTGCCAATCATAAAGTCCACACACTACAACAGCCAAAGGCTTCCAGCCCTGAAAGTAACTTCTACTAGATTCGCCCACCTGTCATAAACAACTAGAAGGTTGGACAAGGTAGATGAGACATTAGACACCAGGTGGTTCAGCATTGTGATCCTGAGAGAAGAGTAACAAACAAGGTAAGCCCTGTGGATGTCTCAGCCTTCTGCCTGAAGGCACTTCCAGGCTGTGGTGCAGATATGGGGAACCCAAGCAGATCGCTACCATCTCACCGAGCTGATGGGACAGCGATTAGAATTTGGGGAGGCTGAGTCAGATGGAACTTGCCAGGAAGAAATATCAAAGAAACGATAGTAAAAGAGAAATCTGCATTGGTTTGCTTGAGTCTTTAGCTAAATGCTAAGCTATGCCTGTATGGTACGCATACAGAAAGTCCATGACTACACAAAGGGCAACTGAAAAATTCCCAGAATTCACATGGAGTTAAGAGACATTCAAATTTACTCTATTTACTAACCCTAAAATAAAGGTTACTCTATATTTGTCCTAGTAAGACTTAAATATTGGTATCAAAGAAAGTAGAGTTCAAAATAAGGAATACTACCAGAAATAGGGAGATATTTCATAATGCAAAAAGGCCAATACCCCAGACATGGTGGTGCCTACTCAGTCCCAGCTACAGGGGAGGCTGAGGCAGGAGGATTGAGTATACGATAACTATGTTAAAATTTTGAGGAAATTCCAAAGTTTTGAAAATCATTTGCAAATGTTTTCCCTACAACAGTGAGAGTTCCAACTTCTTCAATATTCTTTTTCTTCAAATATTTTTTAGTTGTTAATAAATCTTTATTTTATTTATTTATATGTGGTGCTGAGAATCGAACCCAGTGCTTCACACATACCAGGCAAGTGCACTACTGCTGAGCCCCAGCCCCAGCCTACTCTTCAACATTCTTATCAACTATTATTATTGTCCTTTTTATTGTGTCAAACCAAGCACGTATGAAGACAATCTCATCATATTTTCAGTTTGCATTTCCCTAATCATTAATGATGATGATCATCTCATGTGTAGCAATAGTTAATATAAAGTCTTTATCTAGTAATTCCAATATCTGGAGACTTATCCTATTCATTGCACCCTCCCCACAAGCGTACAGGACTATTTTCTTGGTTTGTTGTTGTTGTAGTTGTAGTTGTTGTTGTTTGTTTGTTTTGTTTTGTTTTGCATGCCAAGTAGTTTTTTTTGTTGAAAATCAGACCTTTAAATAAAGTGGCAACTCTGGAAGTCAGATTCTTCTCCCTTACTAGGTTTTGTTGCCTTCCATTAATTTTGTTGATCTTGTTTTTCAGTCTGTCTCTGTATTTCCCACTTTGCCTAGAACAGTGCCTAGAATATAATAGGCACTCAATAAATACCTACTGAATGGATGGATTCTCTCCATGAAAGAAGGACCTGAAAGGATGCTTAATGAAGGCAATTAGCCAGATAATTAAAAACATTTCCCCTAATACTTCAACAAAAGGTTTTTCGTTTTCTATACAGATAATTACTTTAATATGCCATATCATTCTTTGTGCACGTGAAGAATCCAATAACTTATATACATGTAGCCTTACAAAAAGTAGCTAACCTACTTGGATAAGAAATCATATCCACAGAAAAATAATGCAAGATATGATTAATGGTGTGATTTCTGGGGAGTAAGAGAAAGGAATTAGATAAATAAAGTCATTGGACTTGTACTTTTTATTGTACATACTCTGCACTATTTTAATTTTTGTGAATATATTAATTTTCAATATAATTTTTTTAAAAATATACTAACTTAGCAAAAAATGAGGCAGGTATTTTAGTTCTGAATGTTTTATGGGAGGAGTACTGGCAATTGAACCCAGAGTGCTCTACCACTGAGCTACACCTTCAATTCTTTTGATTTTTAAACTTTGATACAGGATCTCACTATGTTGATCAGACTAATCTTGAACTTGAAACATTTCTGCCTCAGTGTCCCAAGTCTCTGGGATACAGGTGTGTACCACTGCATCCAGTTTTATATCCTGAACTTTTGAGCTTATATACTTCATTGACTCATATTAGGGCATACAATCAAATGCGTCCAGGAGACAGCCAGAAATGTAAGTTGACAAATTGGACTGCACACAGATCACTCCAAGTGAGTCAGTATATGCCCTGCCTAACATGGCTGGGCACTGCTCAAGTATACCCAACTGTTGCTATGCAGGAATGTGTATCTGATGCTGCCAGATCATACAATTTTCAAAAGAAGTTAGCAAATGAAATTAAGGTGAATTTCCTGACTTTTAAATGAAAGCAACTGATCTACAGTTTTGTAGTTTAGGATGGCCAAAAAAAAAAAAAAAAAAACATGTCTGTGGCTCAAATCATTCTGTGGACTGCAGACTTTATAAACTCCAACTTAGGTAGTATTCCAGAGTAGTTTTGGTTTTGTTGGTTTGTTTTTTACTAAATGAAGATATTCCAAGAGACTTTTCATTCCTTGCCAGTTTTCCTCCTATGCAAAAATCAGTTAATTTTGCAGATCCCACAAAGGCTCTACTATTTACATGATGACCAAGCAATATGGCCTCAAAACTCAATCCTCTATAGGTTTGTGGACTTCTTCCCACTGTGGCACTCTGGGCCAGTCCTGATGAATAAGAGATGAGGTAGCACATTTCCTAAGAATTGTGAAGACCAAGAACTAATATAAAGCTTATAGAAAAGAATCAAACTGCTGATAGGGATCTGTCTTCAAAACCTTGAGTTATAGTCAAATGGTGTATAAAGTTCTAAAATAGTGATGAAGGCTACAATTTAGGATATGCCTGAATTGACATATGGATATGATCAGTGATCAAGATGTAAGAAGCATTTATTCCTACATAAAAATACTAGGAGAACAGACATATAGGAAAGGAGATGGAGTTCTTCCCAACTCAGACTTAGTTTCCAAGGTTGAGCCTTAAGGGAAGCATAATCCAGAACAGCCAAATATCCTCTTATCCCTTCTTAAATGCAACACCATTCAATAAAGACCATGAAGATACTGCTGTGCACCAGGCAAATGAATTCTGTCTGGGTACTTGCTCAATCGAGGTATCGTGCCAGCATTTTCCCCTTTCATACATCTGTCAGGCCACTTATCTGTACACACTGTTGAAAACTTAGCTGAAAACCTAGACACAAATGACATTAACCAAAAGCCCTCAAAGTATTAGAAATCACCCTCATCAGGCCAGACAATAAGGATTACAATGCCAATTATGAGGGTGCCCCTCCTCCTAGCTCATTTTGACAATACGTGACACACAAAACTCAAAGAAAATGGGCTGTCTGGCCCTTCAGTGAAAGTAGTTTTGAAGAAACAAATAAAGAGAACACCTGGCACATGGTAGGCATTCAATAAATTTATCAAGTAAATAAATTTATCAGCCAATTGCCTAACAGGGAGCAAAGAGATATTGTGAAAAGTTGACATAAGACATAAAATAACATGTGGATCTGAAAATATTAGGGGTAGGAATGATGCTCCTGAGGGAATCACTCTATTCTGAACAACACAAAGCAGATGCCTGATCTGGTTAAAAGGGTCAGCTGTGAAGCTAGGACACCTGGGTTAGATGCTACCAGCTAGCTGGGCAAACTTGGGCCAACAGTTTAACTTTGCTTAATTTTGGTTTTCTTATCTATAAAATCAACCTCATAGGGCTGTGAGACTTCAATGAGTTCATACATATAGAAATCTTAGAATGGTGCCAGGTGCATTAAAAAAAAAACTCAATATAACTGGATGTGGTGGTGCACCCCTGTAACCCCAATCACTTAGGAGACTGAGACAGGAGGATCAGCAAGTTTAAGGCTAGCCTCATTGATGGAGCAAGACCGTCAGCAAAGCAATGTCTCAAGATGAAAAAAATAAAATGACTGGGGATGTAGTTCAGTGATTGAGTGCCCCTGGGTTCAATCCCTAGTACCAACTCCCTCCTCCAATATACTCGATATGCTTTAGCTATGAACAAAGACACTGCTGCATCATGAAAAAGATTAGATTCATTCAGGCTATCTAATAAGACATGTATGGGAGACCTTCTTCTAAAATTATTAAAACAAAAAGTGTTGATTTTGTAGAAAGCTGATTTGTTTAGCTATCTGGAAAATACACATGATACTCCATTGATGACTGTATCCTTATATCTCAGCATGGTGTTCTAGGAACACTGGAATCAGACCAGCTGAGTCTCAGCTCTGTTGATCTCTAGCTGTGTAAAATTAAACAAGTCACTTAAGTGTGCTTCAGTTTTCTCATTCATAAAATTAAGGTCATAGCAAAACTATTATTAGAACTATATTATGACTTTCATGGTCCCTAGACACTTTAGCCTCCATAGGTCCCTTCCTTCATAAAATGATATTTAAAATTATATTTTATAACTGTACTACTACAAAGACAAACACAAGATGGGTGGATTAATTGTTACATATTGATCATTATTATTATTACCAAATTTTTCTTCTGACTTTGAAAGAAAATTAAAACTTTTTGTTATGGACTTGTGCCTACTGGATAAGTCAGCCCTGGTTGTCTTAAGTTACTAAACTAATTGGTGTTTGTAAGGCACTTGAAACAGTGCCTGACATAATATTAAGCACTATATGAGAATTTGTTAAATAAATAAACATTTCAAGCAGCAGACAAAATGGTATTGCTTCCTTCCAGTGTCCTCCCTGTTTCCCCTGCCATTCTGATGAATCAAGTCTATTTCAAAGTCAAAGTTTTTCCTACTACTAACTAATTTTTCCTACTACTAACAAAAATTTTCTACTATTAACTTACGTTAACTTACGTTAGTAGTAGACACTCCAAAACTATAAAGGCTTCCAAAGGAAAAATTAAGAGCAAGAATCATGTTTAATTAAATTCCATTTTGTTAAAAATAGGCAGTGTGCTGAGCGCTGTTTGCACCTCATTTCTGACTCAGCGTAACCTCAGGGCCTCCGAGCAAAATGCTGCTGCAAGATCCCAGCAGCCCAAGTGGAGAGGATTTATTGTCTGCTCTCCAGGCTTCATTATCAGGAGCAATGGCCTGTATCGATGCCCCCCATATATATGACTAAAGATGTCAGACCTAAGACAGAATGTATAAGGGTGGGTTTTTTTCCCCCCTTTCCACTGAAGATTAAAACACAAAAAAGGAATGTTATAGGATGTAATAGTCATTTTTTTCCAAAAGTAATATTCACATGAAATGCATAGTAGACAACCAGATTTTCATTATGGTAATTCATTCCAGTCTATAGGAAGGCTAAAAGAAAAATTCAGTCCCCTATAAACTTTTTCAGATGAGGAAAACATTATTGTCTTCATTTCACTTCTCAAGGATTAACAAGGGCTGTGCACATAGCAATTTCTGGCCTCACTTATGTGAATTTCAGTGAGAAGAGACCTCACCCACACATAAAAGAGACTGAAATACACACCACTGGGTGAGTGAGGATTCAGGATACCCTACCTACACATTCATCTGATCTCAACTTCCTTTCCTTTCTTTTATCTTCCCTGCTTCAAACTCATGATCCCATTGCCCTGGCTCCAGCCTGCATTTTGTGCCATGTATTTGACCCAACGTTCAGAGGTCAGCTTTACTCCCTCCTTGGACAGCCATCATCTGCCAAGTGTGAACCATGTAACTTGTGGGGCCCAGTACAAAATTCATATGTGGGCTCTCTTGTTTAAAAAGTGAAAGAAAAAGCGACTCTACCCCATCCCCGACCTTACTTCTTCTGCACTTTCTCTTGACTTGCTATGTGTTTTTTATTTGCTGCCTAATGTTGCACTCCCATGTTCAAGAATACTTGCAGAATAAGCCTAGCTCATGCCTGTAATCCCAGGGGCCCCAGAGGCTAAGACAGGAGGATCACAGTTCAAGGTCTACCTCAGCAACTTATCGAGGTCCTAAGCAATTTAATGAAGCCCTAAGCAACTTAATGAGACCCTGCCTTAAAAATACAAGAGGACTGGGGATGTAGCTTAGTGGTAAAGTACCTCTGGGTTCAATCCCTGGTACCAAAAATACATACATACATACATACTTACAGGATGAGTGAGGCCCAGCCCCACAACTGGACATGTGGCATGTGTGGGACCTGAGCATGCCTGGCCCCAACCCTTTCAACCACCACACCCAGATCCTAAGCCAGGGAAAGAGGAAGGGCGGCAGTAGTTGCTGCAAGAGTCTGGGAGTAGGGGACAACTGAGAATTCATTTCTGGGAGGCAGAAAGAAATGAAAAGCAAGATTGCCCAAAAGCAGAGGTTCTAAGACTCTGGCTCATGCTCCGTTGTCTGATTTATCATATGTTGGATTCCTATTTGGGAAATTTATATGATGCAATCACTTTGGAAATAATGCTTTCAATTTCCTTTTACTTTATATATTACAATAATTTTCTATTGGCTAATACGATGTTTTGACTTTTTGTTTTAGTATGTTTTAATATAAATATTCAGGGGCAAATTCTTCAGATGAATACATCTGAAAGTCATTCAGTTGATCGCACTGGCACTGTCCCATCCACCTTCACTTATAAAACACAAATTGAAGATGAAATTATTAAAATTTCTCCAGGAGCAGTGGCACACACCTCTACTCTGGAGGTTAAGGCAGTAAGATTACAAGTGCAAGGCCAGCCTGAGTGACATAGGGAGACCTTATCTCAAAATTAAAAATAAGAAAGGAATGAAATGTAGTTCAGTGGTAAAGCACCCCTGAGTTTAATCACCAGTAGGGGAAAAATTTTTTTTTTTCAAGATGGTGATCTCAGAAGGTTAAACTTCATGTATGAGGTCTTTCTGAACAGAGAGCCCTATACAACTAAACTGGTTTATGCTCATGAAGTGTGGAGTCTGATTGCTACCTTTGACTTCTTAATCCATGCTCAAGGGCTCACAGCCCAATCCCCATCTGGCTCCTTGGCCAGCCCTGGTGCTCTGTGAGGAAATCTTTCAGACACTCTTCTTTATAAATAAGGTAAACTCATGATCAGAATCCAGTTGAGTTACTCCTTGTACCTCTTGCTTTACACTATGTCTGGTTTCCCTGGATCCATGTATGAACATGAGCAAGTAGTTGAAAACAAAACATGAATGGGTTGCACTTTCTCAGGCCAGTCCCCAGATCCTGATCCAAAGGCATTTCCAACGGTCTGAGCTCTTCAGAGGAGGTTGGGCTAGATCCCAACACACACAAAGCAACAGGGCTCCCTTCATCCAATCCCTTTTTCGATCTCTTTTCTTCCCTCCTTACCTTTCTCAGACTCTGTCCTCTTACTCATGTTTCAAGTTTAGACTGTGCTAAATACAGGAAGTCACTGTTATTAAAGGGGCATTCTGACCCAGCCATGACAAGATAGGGAATCAATCAAAACCTGTAATGTTCTTCAGTGTTCTGTGAGTGTAAAGATTTTATAGTTACTGACCACATGCTCCTGGCTGCCACCATCTATAATGAATTTCTTGTTTACCCAGAAATCTTTTGCCAGTTCCCTGGAGAAATAAAATCAAGATGCCACAGATCAGATATGTCCTATTTATTTCATGTGAATAAAAGTCATAGTTGTCTTTAGAAAATTCAGTCCCTGCCTTATCCTTTTATTAGACATATTAAGTGAAATAATATTACTTGGTGTCATTTCATACCATAGTTTTAAGATGGAAAAGACCCAGAAGTCATTTCATCTACTCACTTCATTTTGTAGTTGAGGAAACCGAGATGCAGAGGGCTGATGCCCAGGGTCACACATGATCTATTCAATAGGGTTAGTAGGACAGCTAGAACTGACCTCTGGCTCTTTGTCCACGCTGTCCCAATTCAAGCACAATGACTCAAAGAATCAGAAGTAAGAGAGATGTCATTTAGCTATTTATAAGGTTCTTTCTTTAAAAAAAAAAACTAGCCTCAAATAAAAATTAAAAACTCCATTATTTAAAAATTCAAAGGCAAACTACATCCTGGAAAAACTTATTCAAAATTTTCAACATAGAAACATTATTGCTCTTATTATATAAAAATGTGCTTGTACACTGGGGCTGGTATATATATATATATATATATATATATATATATATATATATATATATATATATCTCTGTGACAGAGTACCTGCCTAGCATGGGTTCAATTCCCAGCCTTCCTTCTCCTAAAAAAAAAAAAAAGTACTTGCACACTTACATACTACAGACCTAAAAATCAATAATCCTTATCCAGATTCTTGAATGTTTGTTCCTTTGCAGGATCCTATGTAATGATTGTTTGGAGGTCAATGAAATACTGGTGTTACTTACATATTTACACTGGAATTACTTTCACCAAGTATGGTTTTAGCAGAAATGACCAAAACAATATTTGATTTAATTCACGTCAACTATATTGCATTAGATGCCAAAGAAGTGGGTGGAGGATAATGATGTTCTGGGCATAGCTGACTTGAAACACGTCCTGGGGCTCAGACACACTACACTGGCTTTGTCCCGACACCATAGCTGTGCATAAGGAAAAGAAGTGACTCATTTTCCAGGACCACACTCTGGCTGAGTGACCATGGAGAGCTATTCCAAGCAGTGTTCAGCCATTTAGAAGCCCAGAGGGGTCTAGGAAGCCTTTGCCCATGATGTTAGCAGGAAGAAATCCCTGCAGCTTGGAAGCCTCACAAACCCCAGCAGAGGAGTTCTTTCTGAGTTGAGAAGCCTTTGACAGCAGCAATGAGAGGAGGAGAATATCAATGAGAGAACTGTTTTCAGGGAAAAAAAAAAAAGAAAGAAAAAGAAAGAAAGAAAGAAAGAAAGAAAAGCAAGAAACACAAAGAACACCCAGAAAAGTCTGGAGATTGAGAGTACCCTGTGGTTCTCTGGCTGAGCTGGCCTCCTTCATTTGTCTGATATAACCCTGAAATGTAGGATGCCTGGTCTATCACTGGCACTGGTGCCGTTTGGACCAGGTTGCACAAAAGAGACTATAGGCCTAGTGTCTGTCTGTCTGGCCCCATTCCTCATCAACCAGAAGCAGATAGCATTAAAAAAATAGTGGGATAGTCCTTTGAAAACTAGGTTACAGTGTCATTTAAAACCACCATTTGACCCAGCTATTGCCCTTCTCGGACTATTCCCTGAAGACCTTAAAAGAGCGTACTACAGGGATACTGCCACATCGATGTTCATAGCAGCACAATTCACAATAGCTAGACTGTGGAACCAACCCAGATGCCCTTCAATAGATGAATGGATAAAAAAAAATGTGGCATTTATACACCATGGAGTATTACGCAGCACTAAAAAATGACAAAATCATGGAATTTGCAGGGAAAAGGATGGCACTAGAGCAGATTATGCTTAGTGAAGCTAGCCAATCCCTAAAAAACAAATGCCAAATGTCTTCTTTGATATAATGAGAGCAACTATGAACAGAGCAGAGAGGAAGAGCAGGAAGAAAAGATTAACATTAAACAGAGACATGAGATGGGAGGGAAAGGGTGAGAAAAGGGAAATTGCATGGAAATGAAGGGAGACCCTCATTGCTATACAAAATTACATATAAGAGGTTGTGAGGGGAATGGGAAAATAAACAAGGAGAGAAATGAATTATAGTAGATGGGATAGAGAGAGAAGATGGTAGGGAAGGGGAGGGGGGATAGTAGAGGATAGGAAAGGTATCAGAATACAACAGTTACTAATAGGGCATTATGTAAAATTGTGGATGTGTAACTGATGTGATTCTGCAATCTGCATTTGGGGTAAAAATTGGGAGTTCATAACCCACTTGAATCTAATGTATGAAATATGATATGTCAAGAGCTTTGTAATGTTGTGAACAACCAATAAAAAAATTAAAAAAAAAATTTAAAAAAATCCTGAAAGTATGTGGTTCTGTCTTACAGGATACAGTGTGTGTTTAGAATCAGTGACCAATATTTGGTGCTCTTTTATCTACGTCCAGAAGATATGGATCTAGGAAGAAATGTCCAGGTAAATGTGAGAATGACTCCTCCCACTAATACACCCAATAAGTTTTTCTTACAGATTTTTTTTTTCCTGTCTGTTCCTGCAATGGCAATCTCTTCTGGTTTAAAGCCTTTGTCCTAAAGGGAAGACTGCTTCCTTTCAAGGACATAACAATTGTTCTATATAATTGGAAAATTAGAATGCCATGTGGTCATTTTAGGGTCTTTGTGCCCTAAATCCATAGGCAAAGATTATGCTACTGAAATGGAGGAACTGTGATTAGGCAAAGGGGAGGGAGAGTGGGGAGGGTGCATCAGGGCAGGAAAGATGGTGGAATGAGATGGACATCATTACCCTAGGTACATGTATGACTGCACTTATGATGTGATGCTACATCGTGTACAACCACTGAAATGAAAAGTTGTGCTGCAATTGTGTACAATGAATCAAAATACATTCTGCTATCATATATAACTAATTAACATAAATTAATTAATTTTAAAAATTATGCTACTGGCTGGGATGAGTGACCTTGATTACCAAGAGCTAATTGTATTGCTACAACAAAATGAGTGAAGAGAGGATCATATCTCAGAGTCAGGGGATCCCAGACATATCTAAGTACTTGTATCACCAAGAAAGTTCATGGAAAACTCGGGAAACCCAGAAAAGACAGAACCACTGAGGATTTAGATACTTCTGAATTCATTCTGACATCCATTCAGGAATGAATATTTGGGTTAATTTATAAGGTATAAACTACCGATCAGCTAAGGTTCTAGCTGAGAGCATAGGAAACTTGTAATAGGCTACTTCAGTGTGTGTGTATGTGTGTATGTGTGTGCATGCACACGCGCGTGCACACACGTGCCTGGCTAAGGCAAGTGTAAACTTTTTTTTTTTTTTTTTGTAAAGAGGAGATAAATATTTTAGGCTTTGCAAACCACGTGGTCTCTGTTGCAAATACTCAACTCTCCCACTATAGCCCCAAAACAGCCTTAGATAATATATAAATTAATAGGCATAGCTGTATTCCAATAAAATTTTAATTTATTTATTTGGTATTGGGGATTTAACCCAGGGGTTACTCTAACACTGAACTATATTTCAGTCCTTTTTATTGTCTATTTTGGGAGAGGCTCTTACTAAGTCTCTGAGGATCTTGCTAAGTTTCAGAGGCTGGCCTTGAACTTGTGATCCTCCTACTTTAGCCACCCAAATTGCTGGGATTCCAGGTATGTGCCACCAGATCCAGTTTATAAAAGTGTATTTTTTAAATTTGGATTTGGTACATGAGTTGGAGTCTGTCCACATCTGGTAGCAACCAATTTCATATTTCTTTTCTTTCCCCTTATTTAAAAAAAAAAAAAAACAACCCACCACATACTCTTTCAGTAACTGAGTGTTCTGATAAGACGTTGAATTAGCTAAAATAGTTCAAATATATACAATATAACTGTCTCCCAGAGATAAAAAAAAAAAACAATGACTATTGTGATTCTGTGTGTCCTCCTTAAGAGAGAGCATCTTAGGTGGAAGAGGTGGAAGCCTGACGTTTTTGTTATATGGAAGCAAGGTGCTCATGATTGCTGCATAGCCAAAAGGGTAATTAAGCTGTTGTTTCTCAGCAAAAAGCCCACCTTCTTCTTATTCCCTTCACTGTGGTTTGGAGCTAGGAGTCTGTAAGCCTTGGTTCTCCTTTATCAATTGATTCCTGGCAGCTATGCTGATTGGGGACACTAGAAGAAGACTGCAAGGCTGGAGGAAGCAGGGACCCTTCCTGTGTACTTCCTGCTCCTTCTTTTCTTACTGTTCCAGTCAGCACCATCCTAACAATGGGTCTTCACTTGGTGTCAACAGAAGGTTGTTCAGGAGCACAGTTGATTCAATTTTCATTTCCCACCACTCACAGAGCCAGCATCATTATGTCCCCAGAGACCCCAACCCTAGTCAGTCAGTGCCCATCTTCAGAGGTTTGGGTCCCACTCCACCCTCACCAGGTGCCACCTTTGAGCTCCTGAGACAACAGTGCAGGTGAGCAGCAACCTCATCTCAGAGGTCTGAGCTTCAGCTTTGCAAGGTGCTTCCTCCAAGCTCCTAAACTTTAGCAATTCCACTCCCTTCCATGTATCCCCCCAGTTCTAGGGCAGTAACTGTTCTATTATGGCTATATTCTTTGTGTTTGCTTTTTGCCTTTTCATTTCTTCAATACTTAGTTAACAATTCTTCATATAAAATCTGTTAAAAAATGGTGCCATTTGTTTTCTAATACAATTGATCCTCCAACAATCTCTGAGATTATATCTATTTTTCAAATGAGAAAATAGAGACATAGACTAGGTCAATAATTGGGCCAAGACCACGCAACTAGTACATCACAGGTCTTTATGGTTGCAAAGCTTTGAAACACACAATTTGAAACACACTCTTTGAAACACACAGTTCACTCTCTGGTCTCTTCTAGCATAGAAACTGCTATTCAAATTAGATTTTGCAGAGGCAAAGTAGGTCATGTAAATATTAGAGTGACAGCACCTGGAAGCTTTAAGAGAATTTACGACACTGGGACCAAGTGAATTATATTCCAATGCACATGAGGAGCCTGCAGATGTGATATGAGATACTGTCATGATCTCCGAGAAAACATGAGGAGCTGCCAGAATGTTGGAGAAAGTTAGATTTTTTTTCACCCTTTAGAAAATAGATGTATAGATATTTAGTCTTAACAGAAACTATCTTGAAAAATCTAG
The DNA here is from genome assembly GCF_964194105.1 of Spermophilus citellus. Lineage (NCBI taxonomy): Eukaryota > Metazoa > Chordata > Mammalia > Rodentia > Sciuridae > Spermophilus > Spermophilus citellus. The sequence continues at coordinate 193,194,763 of NC_138182.1, read as the reverse complement.
AATGTTCCTGTGTGTGCTTTTTAGAAAAAACAGACTGATTGCCAGTTGGACCCATTGTATACATTCTGCAAGGAGATCAAGAAGTTCTGCTGCCACCCAAACCGAGGACTGGCAAGGGACTCAGGCTGGGCCAGTCACATAATCTCTCCTTAAAATCTGAACCTTGAGGGCAGAGCCAGATGACAGCTAAGATCCTTCAGTTATCCTCTCCGCACAGAAACACCTTGCTGAGCAGCTACACACACACAAAACTACCTTCATAAGAGCTAAGGAAATCAGGTGAGAGGCCACAATGCCTGCTGTTACTATAAAAAAGAAAACATGAAAAGACATATTGAATAAAGCAGGAAGTTACAGTGTCACCCCTCCTCAACTCCTAGCAGCCTGTATGTGGAGAGGCAGCTCCTGCTTGAGGGACAGAGACAGAATTAATGTGTCGGAATTAAACCTGAAATCCAGTGATAGGCCTACTACAAAGAAATCCAGTGCTGGGCAAAGATCCATGACCCATAGTGCCACGCCAATACAGTAGACTGATCTGTGGCAATCTCATTTGGCTGGGGTGGCAGAGATACTCTCTCTACCACCCTCCTCCCACCTTGTGGCAGAGTGGAAAGACTCCACCCAGTGGGGATCAGGGCACTAAAGCTAGTACAGGGCTGTATCTTGGAGCCTAGTGCTGGGTCACCATAGTGACATCCAGCACCTGGGAGAAACTAAAGGCTGGCCCCATACACAAGCCAAAGTTCATGGACAAAGCCTCTAGACCAGCTCCATCATTAGGTGCAGTCTGTGTACCAGTGGAACAGATTTGTTTCAGCTTGCATATTTCCATCTTTGGAAAGGGCCTGGAGTTTTGCCCTCTCCCTGAGATGGTGCAAGACCCCCATGACTGTGAGACTCAAGTGCAACCCAGCTTAGAATCAACTTTAGTAGCAAAGAGACTGTCTCTATCACCTATCTCCCAACCTTGGGCAGTACAGCTATTGCCAGGCCAATGCTCAGACAAGACTCTAGAACTGCCCCTGCACCAATCTGAGACCCACACTCCAGTGGGATGGGCTTGAATTTCAGCATGTGTCACCAGCAGTTTTGGCATGAGCCTTGGTGCACCCTGAGCAGGTCCTTGAGCCTGTGATAATTTGGCACTGCTGGAAGAAAACATTGAGGATATTGGAAAAAGTGAGAATTTTTTTTTTCTTTTTGGACAATGCCTCAAAAGCACAGGAAACAAAAGCAATAATGGAAAAATGGGGTTATATCAAATTAGACACTTTCCATCCAGCAAGAAAATAAAAAAACAGACTGAAGAGATAACCTACACAATGGGAGAAAATATTTGCAAACTATGCATCTGACAAAGGATTAATATCCATAATATATAAGAAACTCCAAAAACTCAATAGTAGAAAAACAACCTGATTTAAAAATTGGCAATAGATCCAAATGGGCATATCTCAAAAGAAGACATACATATGGGCAACAGGTACATGAAAAAATGCTCAACAGCTCTAATCATCAGGGAAATACAAATAAGAAAAAAACTACAGTGAGCTATTCCTCACCGCAGTAAGTATGGCTTTTACTAAAAAAGACTAAAGACAATAAAAGCTGAGAATGATGTGAGGCAAAGAGAACCCTCATACACTGTTGGTAGGAATATAAATTAGTACAGCCATTATGGAAAACAATATAGAGTTCCCAAAAAATTAAAAATAGCTACCATATGATTCAGCAATCTTACAACTGAGTGTATATCAAAAGGAAGTGAAATGAGCATGTTGGAGAAATGTCGTGAACCATCCATGGCTGTGTGTGGGGGCTATGTGCATTTGAGCCATATGAGGGGACTGGTCTGGCTTTGGGCGCTGATTGGGCTGTGCCTTTCCTCTTTTCCTTTGTGATCTCACAAAGCACCTGAGATGGGTGGGACTTGCCAAGATGTCGATCAATCTGCTGGCCACAAGACCTCAAACAAGAAGACTCAGCCTTTTGAAACCCTACCCCTTGCGTCATTTGGGTGGAATATTCTATCGAATGTCTTTTCCCTAATAAATAGAGGGCTTCTGGGTGCACTCTGTCTCTTGCTCCCTTTCCAGAGCTGCTCAGTGTGGAGTTGACCCTTAAGGTCGCAGAGCCATTCTGCCCTCCTTCTTAGAAACTCATGTTCATGTTTTGTGTGGTTTCTTCGATGTTTTCTCAGTTTATTGCTGCAGCCAGCTCCTTTGAACCCAGCTCATCTCACCAGCCTGCTAGCTAAAGGGAGAGAAACATCTGCACTCCCAAGTTCATTGTAGCACTCTTCATGATAATCAAGATTTGAAAACAAACTAAGATCAATAGATGAATGGATAAATAAAATGCAGCACATACACACAATGGAACAGTATTCAACCATAAAAAATATAAAATAGTAATTTGTGGCAAAATGGATGGAACTCGAAATCATTATGTTAAGTGAAATAAGCCAGGCATATAAAGTCAGGTACCACATGATTCCACCCATAAGTAAAATATAAAATAAGTTAATCTCATAGAAGTTAAGAGTGGAATGGTGGTTCTGGAGGCCAGGGAAAGTGGGAGGGGTTTGAAAAGAAAAGGATAAGTTAGATAAGAAAAGGAGTTCTGGTATGCTACCCTACAGGGTGACTATAGATAACAATAAAAAGCTGTACTTTCAAAAATCTAGAACAAGGGATTTTGAAAGCTTTCACTGCAAGGAAATGATAAATATTTAAGGAGATAAATATGCTTAACCTGATTTAATTGTTACGCAATGTATACATGCATCAAACATTAATGTACTCCGTTAATAAATATAATTTTATGTATTCATATATCACTTTAAAATAAATTTTAAAAGACTATCTGAATCAAAGTTACAAACGATTGAAAGCAACTGCAGTGGCAACATCAGTCCCTCAAAAAGACCGTTCATTAGTTCCTGCTATTTGGATCCAGAGCTGCCTCTGCTTGGTTGTCTCCAGGCTGATCCTCCATCTCCCTTCAAAATTCTGAGTTACCCCTTTATTCTCAAATAGATTTGCTTCCGTGAGCGAGTTTTTGTTCATCCATTTGTTTGCTACAGTCAAAAAAAAAAATCCTAATGACCCCACAAGGTGTGTTGGTAAGAGAAAATCTACAAGTTCTTTACAAACTTCAGAGTATGTACATATAGGACAAAAACCACAGTCTTGTTCTATATCATTTTCATTACGCATATTCACCAAAAAAACTTGGGGAGAAAACTATAACTTCTCTGTGTCCAGTACTAAGTTTTCTTTATTAACCACTAGATGCAAAGTGCCTGGCATAGAATAGGTACTAAAAAAATAACAGTTGCATGAATAAATGAAACAAGAAAGAGTTTTTCAACAATTTAAAGATGGAATCACTATATTACAAAGAAATGAGCTCCTTGACACTGATGAGATTTAAATAGAACTATATCTCAGGATGACAAAGGGAAAAAAAAATTTTTTTGCATTGAGTAGGTGGTTTCCAACAAGCATTCTAATTCTGGCATTGGATTCCACATCTATTCCCTATTTACTCTTAGAAAATGCATTTTAAAATAAAAAATAGAACGTGATATGCATTAAGATGAAATACACTCTAGGTGTTCAGGACAAAGATCTATGCTGTTTATTTTCCAAAGGTAAGAGCATTTTCTTCATATGCCCATAAAGAAGCCAAGAAAGGCTGCTGCAGGAGATGTAAACCACTGCTGAGCTTGTTTGCAGTGACCTACACTTGATCTATTTTTAGTCTTAAGGAAAGTGAAATAATAAGAAAATTGATATTTGGTTGCCATGGTTATTCCCATCCACCAGCTCACCTCACCACCCATTTCCCATCATTTCTAATAACCTAGTTTCCTGGAGTGATACCTTAGAAGCCAACAACCCAGGCTCTTTCTTAAATGGTTTCCTTTGGTGTCACCTTCATCTGGCCATTTTTCACAGCTTCCCTTTTATCTTGCCAGTCTTCAACTTGGATCAGGAATGGGAAATACCCAGCCTAAGGCTACCAAGGTGTTTCAGTGTAGGCAAGTCTTGTGCCTGGTTGCAAATATTTAGGAGTAGGAATGGTTTTATGTGTTCCTAAACCTTGAGGAAACTCCCACCCCCATCCCATGTAGCCAGGGCAAAAAGTAATTGAGATGGAAGGATGCTGTTTTTTTTTCATTTTATTTATTTATTTTTTTAATAAGCAGGACACCTTAACAGGGAAAGCAGGTGGAATTCAAGAAAACACGCTGGATCTAGACAGGACTTAGTTGGTTTGGATTTCTTTTGTAACAAAAAAGGATAGTATCTCAACTTTCGACAGAGGAGAATGAGAAGAGAAAGGATTTGGAGCCTCTCAAGGGGTACTTTGTGGGGAATTATGCTCTCTTAGCAAATTCTGTTCCATATCAAAACTGTGGAAGTTTGGCTTTCCATAGACTGGCACAATTTTTTTGAGATATTGCCGCTGTCACACATATATCCATGTGTCCAAACACTAGGTGGCAACCTTGTCTTTTATGTTAGCAATGAAAGCCATTTTATAAAACCGTAATTTCTAAGGAAATCAATCAGTCCATCAAATCTCAACCTTCCTCTCTCCCAACTCTACTTGAACATTGACATCCTCCTATGTCAAACCAACAAAGGCTGTTCCTGAAGGCAGACGCAAATTAGGGAAGCAGAAATGTGTATATTCATGAGGCATCCACCCGAATCCAGCAGCCTCTTAATTTTTAGACTTCTTTCACTCTCCTGGGTTATGAGGACACTCACTGATTATTTTTTGCTTATTAGTTTTCATTTTAATTGATTAATTAATTTGTTTGTTTGTTTTTGTACCTAGGATTGAACCCAGAGTCGCTTAACCACTGAGCCACATCCCCAACCCTTTTTTAATATTTTATTTAGAGACAGGGTCTCATCAAGTTGCTTAGGGCCTTGCTAAATTGCTGAGGCTGTCTGAACTCTCTGTCCTCCTGCTTCAGCCTCCTGAGCCACTGAGATTACAGGCATGCGCCACTGCGCCCAACCGTTTTTATTCTATTTTTATGAGAAGGTCTCACTAAGTTTCTGGGACTGGCCTCGAACTTACAGTTCTCCTACCTTGGCCTCTCAATTTCTTGGGAGTACAGGACTGCGTCACCACACCTAGCTGACATTCACTGATTAAATTCTTGTTCCGGGTATGAAGAATTCTATGATAAACTAGAGACAAGATCTTTGCTTCTGTGGAGCCCGCACCAAAGTGGAAGAGTCAGACATTAACCAAGTAAATGAAAATAATTCTAGATAATAACTGCAATGAAAAATGACACTGCAGTGTAATAGAATGGGAGGGGAAGAGGACAGAGGTCAGAAAGGCCACGAAGAAGCTAGCAGGTGCCCCAAAGCCTGAATGAAAAGGAAACAGCCGAGCCAAGAGCTGGTCCCCGAGTGTCCCAGGCAAAGGTCCATTGGAGCAGGTATAGCAGCCCCAGGTGGGCACAAGCTTTGGGTGACTAAGAACTCAAAAGAAGTCCATAAGGCTGGAGTGTGGTGGGGCGAGAGAAATGTAGGACAAAATGAGGCTGGGAGATAAGCAAGGAGCAGACCATGTAATGTAAGATTAATTTTCTCTTTTCTATCAGTTAAACCTGTAGTCTGAGTTTCCCAATATGTAACAAACACCTTTTTACTGTAACCTAAAACTTGAATTTCACAATGTGTGGTTAGATGGAGCCATTTTTAATTCCCAGCCATATGGCTAAAATATAGTCTTTCCAGCTCCCCTGCATGCACAACATACGTCCCTATATAAGCTGAATGCAGACCCTGATACCTATGTCACAATCCCCCACTATAATCTCCTTTATTCCTCTGTCTTCCAAGCATAATGTGTATAGTATACTCAAAGAACTGACCACAACTAGAGCCCTTCTTTTTTCCCTCCCCAATTTCAAATTAGCCAACTGCATACATTTTAACCCCTAGTTCCTCCTATCAGAACAAGGAGCAATGCTGCCTTGGGGATAAAAACAGGCAGACTGCCGCCCAAGTGTGCTTGCTTGCCAGACTTTGTTGGGTTGTATATCCTTTGGCAAAAGTAAAGTTTGCTTTGCCAAGTGACTTTGGAGCATGTGCCTGATTTTTTTCTTTTTGGGGTGTCAGGGGTGCCGTGTACTGGGGATTGAACTCAGGGATGGACACTCGCCCACTGAGCCACATTCCCAGCCCTATTTTGTATTTCATTTAGAGACAGGGTCTCACTGAGTGGCTTAGGGCCTCGCTTTTGCTGATGTTGGCTTTGAACTTGTGATCCTCCTGCCTCAGCCTCTGAAGCTGCTGGGATAACAGGTGTGCGCCACCGCGCTCTGTGGGTGCCTGATTTCTTGCGGTACCCTGATATTTCTAACAGTAAGGATTGGGACCATATTCCAAACTCGATAGAAAATACTAGGGGCAGTTTCAGAAGGTTGAAGGGAGCTGAGTTCATCCTCATCATTATCACCAGTGAGAATGGATAAAGCTCCTCACAGGGCTCACATAGACACGGCTTCTACCTTTGACCTGCCAACCCTAAGCAGACCTCAGAGGCATAGAACACCCCAATGAAGGCATCCTTTTGAGTGTGGAGCCCTGCTAGAAAAAAGCATAGCAGAGAAAAAAACAAAAAACCTAACACTAAACCCTGTGACAAGCATCCATTTCCTGAGAAAGTAATTTAATCCACAACCCCCGTTTAGACAAGAAAGAAAAACAAGAAGTACAACTTCCCCATCACACTATGTGCAGATGGAATTTAGTCTCTAGGACACGTGAATTCTGCATGGCCCTTTGCCTGGCACCTAATGATGAAGCTTTATGATAAATACTGATGGTGATGGTTTGATAGGAGACTTGGTCTACTTAGTACACTGAGGCAGTTTTAGTCAGAAGTCAAGCATTCAAAAGTAAATACAGCCTGACGCTGCTGGTTTTAAGACTTTCCTTTCAATACAGCCACACCCAGGTGGTTTCTGAGTGCTCTCCCCTGTAAACCATGTGGAATGGCCCCAAGAAGCACCTAAAGCTGGGATCAGAAAGGAGGAAGAGGCTTTGGCCCCTGACCACACAAACCAAAGACAAAGGTGCAGGATTGCATTTTCTCACACAACACAATGCTAACAGATTTCAGCTGCCCCTTTTTATGACTTTTCCTCCTTTTGAGTTTGTTCTGAATCATCATCAACTGAGAAACTGGCTTATTCAAGTAACATAAATGAGGAATGAATAGTTTGTGGGGAGAACATTCCCAATTGAAAGGGGACAGCGGCCACTTGGATTCAGCTGTTACAGTGCAAGAATGTGAGACCCAACATTACCTAGTCTCCTGATTTGTCTAGAGAAACTAGAAATTCAGATTTGTATGTGAATTCTCCTGATTTCTAAATATTTGCAAATGATTCAGTAAAAAAAAAAAAAAAAAGTCACTGACTGGTCAAATAAATCCTGTCTGTGGCTTTTACATAGCTATTTGTGAACTCTACCATTAGTCAACTATTTTCCAACATACAAAAATTTTAATTTTCATAGAAAAGTTGAAGCCAGGTGCGGTAGCCCATGCCTACAATTCCAGTGGTTCCAGAGGCTGAAGCAGGAGGATCTCAAGTTCAAAGCCAGCCTCAAGAACTTAGGGAGATTCTAAATAACTTAGGGAGATCCTATCTCAAAATACAACATGAAAAGCAGGGATGAGTCTGTTATGTGCTTCAGTAGTTAAGCACCCTTGGATGCAAACCCTGGTACAAAAAAAAAAAGTTGAAATTATTTTACAATGAATATCTCTGTATACGTATCACCTAGATTCTGTTCACTTTCTCATATACCCATTTTTTAAAATATATTTTTTTATTATTTTTTTAATGTGGTGCTGAGGATTGAACCCAGGGCCTCACACATGGTAGGCAAGCACTCTACCTCTGAGCCACAACTCCAGCCCCTCATATACCCATTTAGTTCTTTATTTTAACTCTATGAAAATTTGAAGAAGTGGGGAAAAGGCCTATAGAGGTAACTTTGGTATAGTAACCCATTTCTTAAATTTCAGCTGCTTCCATTTACCCAGTTTCTATTTGGCCATGACTTAAAACTGGACCCAGGGAATCAGAGATGTCAAAGTCCTGATGAGCTGGATAGCACTGAGAAGATCCACACTGCCTCCCCACAGGAGGTTCCCGGAGTGTGCCCAAAGTTTGAGGCTTTGGGTAAGGGAGAGGACACATCTTTCTCCATCTCCCTGAACATGATCAGAACCTCAGAACCCCCGATGTGAGATGTGGAAGCAGAGCCACAGGCCTTGGAGTGTCCTCCACTGCCCTGAGAGTAGCCAGGAAGGGCCAGACGCAGGCCTTGGGATTTCTAGCAGGAGAGAAAGCCAGTAAATAGAGGTGTCGCTCATTCTGAGTACGTGTGAGCAGTGCCTCCTTGTTCATGGGATGCTCATTTGTGGAGGAAGTTAAAGTCAAAAGCCTTGGCTGTGAAAACTGATCATTTTAATTAAGTCCCATGAGACTTGATGCAGAACACTTTTCAGAGGTTGAAAATAGCCTTTCTCAGGGTTCCCACATGTGCACAGGGACCCAGGGAAGGCATTTAAATCCTGACAGCCGCTCTCACATTGGCTTCTCTGGAGAGATTGATCGGAAGCCTGATCTTGTCTTTTGTGGCAACTGAGGAGTACCTGAGGGACAGAGGGAGAGAAAAAGCTTTTATACCTACTACTGTTACCACTGCTTTCCACTGTGCTTAAAGAAAATTACATTCCCCTTGCGGGAGCATCGTATCATTAAGGGGTGGTAATCACCATGGTAACCAAGGATAGTCTGCTACAAGAAAATGGAAAAAAGAAAAGCATCAGGCCAGAGCTTGCTACACCAACATTATCTCAAAATGCCCAAGCCTTTAAGCAACATGAAAAAGGATTATATTTTCTGGACTGACAACTGGACCAGATTTTAAAATCATTAAACTGTAAAAGTGAAAGAAAGCGTACAGAATGACTAGGGCAGCAACTAAATACCTGCAAGATCAGCAGATCTGTAAAAAAATCAGGCAGGTGACTCTGTGATGATGGTGGAGGGAATGAGAGAAGGGGGCAGCAGTCTCTTCAGCTGCAACTGACTGCAGCATGGGCCAGTCGGGGGCCCTCTGGGGTCAAATCACATGACTTGCAGAAGCAAGCTGAGAATGCAGATGTGGTGGGTGGGGCAAAACTGGGGATGGACCACAGGGGTGCGGTACCGCTGACCTACATCCCCACCCTTTTTTATTCCGAGACAGAGTCTCACTTAGTTGCTGAGTCTGGCCTTGACCTTGTGATCCACCTGCCTTATCCTTCTAAGTCTGAGAATATGGATTTTTTTGGTGAAGCATCCCCACTTTGACTAGCTATAAGCTAATTTAAAACAGGTGCCGTTTTCATTTGATTCAATACATGTAACTTCTCTTTGTCTTTAATCCTGAGGATACTGAGGTGTAGAAAAGTTGTTTTGTAGGTCATACAGTGAGTGAGCAAGTCAGGCCTCTGGTTCTGGACTCTCAGGGCAGTGTTCCTTCCCTTCTACAACAGTGTGGCGGCAGGTAAGCACGTTAATTGCTACCTTTCAGCCTTCTTATTGGCTGAAAATGTAAATACCATAAAAATTGTTCCTAGAGAGTAATGAGATGTGTTTATTTCATTAGAGATCACACAAAGAGGTGGGCTGTGTGGTGGCAGCACCAGAGGCCACATTGCAGTCATAACTCAGCCTGCTGTCTCTTGAGTCCCCAACCTCCCCATTCTTCTCATCTGTAAACTGAGAAGGCAGTACCTGTGGACACCTGAGCAATACATTGCTCAGTGTCCTGCAGACAATGGTAATCACCCTGCATAAAGACATGCCCTTTGTGTTGTTTGCCACCACTGACAGCTTTGCAGGCTTCCATGGTCAGCCCTTATGCAAGAGCAGGTAGTGGGCTAAGATCCATCTGCTACAGGCCAGAGGAAGAAGTTCTGAACCTTGTAGATGGAAAAGGACTAAATATTAATGGGGGTGGGCTATACCTATCAAGCGGGAACTGGGATGCTAAGGGCAGCTGCCAGTGCTCTTGCCTAAGTCTCTCTCCTCTACCACCCATCCCCAAGACCAGAAAGTTATGGAACCTATGAGAGTATCTTGGGCATTATTGTTTAGCAAGCACTTTATAAAGTGCTTAGGAGAATTTACATTTCAGCTTCTGATTCTTTTCTGAAGCCACACCTGGATCCAGCATGCTCCCCGGATGAATTGAGTTCTTTCTTTCCTGAAGTCCTACCATGTGCTTCCACATACTCAGGAACCATGGGAAGGCAAGAAGAAGCACACTGTGCTACCTTATTCTTTTTTTTAAATTTAGTTTCCTTTCTTTTAACACCAGTTTTATTTAAATTTTTTTAATTTTAATAGGGAATAGACTAAAGAAAGAAAAGAAAATCAACACAAGCTAAAATGTCTTAGTAAAAGAAAGTCAGCTCTTTCCGTTTCTGACCTCCCAAACCCCTGTTCCCTTCCTTGTAAACACAGCAATCAGTTTCTTATATATCCCTTCCAAAGCTAATCAGTCCGTATTTTCACATCATAGCCTTTGTTGTTGTTTTTACTACAAATTACAACATGCTACATGTGGTTCTCAACCTTACTTTCTTTATGTAATGTACTTTGAAGTGCCATATTATTACATGTAGCTCCATCTCCTTTTTTACCATAAAACATGTTATTATTCCATTGTATGAATAACAGTAATTTACATGACATTTCTAATATTAATAATTGTTTTTAATATCTTAATATTTTGATAATGATACTAATTTTATTCACGCAGATAAAGTATAGCTACTGATTAATTTCTAAAGGCAGAATTTCTGGATCAAATGGTTTAAGAATTTTTTAATGCTTTTTAAAAATTGTGTGTGTCTGTGTGTGTGGTGCTAGGGATCAAACCCAGGGCCTGGTGCATGCTAGGTAAGTGCTCTAACTTTGAACTACATCCCCAGTCCTTTTTTAAGAAAAATTTGAAACAGGGTTTTGCTAAACTGCCCAGGTTGGTCTCAAACTTGTAATCTTTCTGCCTCATACTGCCAAGTAGAAAACTATGTCATTTTATGGACAATTATGCATATAATATAATTGGAGCACAAAAGGGTATGATCTAATAGTAAAGAGACTTTAATAAGTCCATATTGTTTGGATTGCGCTTGATTACGCTTGGCCTCCAGGTATAGGACAAGACTCTGGAAGGAAGGTCTACTTTCAGGGGACATAGGTCAGGGAATTCTTTTATGGCCTGTTACAGGAGAGAAATCCAGAGAGATGACTATAATTGATCCAGTTTTACAGACTAAAGTGGGGGAAAGAAACAGGGACATTCCCTGCTTAATGCAACTTACCCAAATCATGTTGTTTCCTGACACTTTTCTTCTTCACGTCTGTCCTGTTCTGTTCCAGGCTCATTCATACACAGGTGGGTGCTTCAGGAACAAGATAATTAATTCCATGAATCTGTTATATATCCTTGCTATGTACTCTCCAATCTGCCCATCTAGGTCCTAGCAAATGTCCTTAACTTTTCTCTTTCATGCTGTTTTAGTGACAGCAAGGGGCAGAAGGTAAAGGCTATCTTCATTTTATTTAACAAAAGACATTTATTTAACATTCTCTGTAGGTAAATCATGATGCTAGAACAGAGAGGATAAATCATGAATGAGACCTGGCATCACATTTAGGATCCCATCTTGGGCTCAGCTCACTGTGAAGTCTCAATAAACGTCACGAATTAATAGGCACATATGGAAAAAAATAGATACTTTTATACACATACGTATAATTTCTAGCCTATGAAATGCAGAAATAATCATTTTTAAATGGTCATGGAATCTTTATTATCTTTCTCTCCTGTGGCTCAAAGCTGAGAAGATTTGCTTTTTAACATAAAATATACAAATCACTTAAACAAAAAGTAGTGATCAAGAAAATACACTTTATTGACTCGAAAAATATGCTGGACATGACTTCTTAGAAACTTATAAATAAGTCATAAATACCTGAAAAATTCTGAACAAAAATTACTTTTCTGGTTTTGAATTAAAAAAAAAAAAAAACTTCTTTCCTAAGTATAAAGAGATTAAAAAGCAAATTCTCCAAGAAATGTGAGATTCCATGAGAACCTTTGCACATTCAAATTCCCTTTGAGATGCTGTAGACCCTATTTTGTTCTCTTCTTTGAAAATTGTTCTAAACCACTGGCTCTTTTCTTTTCCCTATGAAATCACAGGGCAAAGAGAATGTCAAGGCAGGTTTTTGTTGCCTTCCTCTCCCCAGTGGACTTGGCTGAAGGAATATTGACCTAGGCTAGCAAGAACTGGTCCCCTAAGCCTCTCACTTAAAGATTTCCCTCCAAGGGAGGAGGGGTTGCTGTGTTTCTGGGCCACTCAGCCTTTCTCTGGAATCAGCAAACCCAAGTGTCAGGTCAGGAATGCAGAGCCCTCTGACTAAAGAAAGACCCAAAAACTCAGGGAAAACTATCTTTATGCTGAGTCTGATAAAGAAGTAGATAGAAGTTAGCAGAAACATGATTGGACATGACTAGGTATGATCTAATGGTAATAAAGGAAAGGGGGATACAACAAGGCCTGCGTTTTTCAGAGTTGTCTTGGCCTCTGTGTAGCATCCCTTTTCTCTGGGTATAAAGCAGGACACATATTACATGAGGATCCTATGACTTACTTTCTGTTATGGTTTGGTTGTGAGGTATCCCCTAAATGCTCATGTGTGAGATGCTGCAGGAAGGTTTAGAGGTGAAATAATTGGGTTATGAGAGCCTCAACCCAATCAGTGTATCAGTCCCCTGAGAGGATTAACTGAGTGGTAACTAAAGGCAGATAGGGTGTGGCTGGAGGAGGTAAGCATTGGATGTGTGCCTTTGGGGTATATATTTGATATCTGGCACATGAAGTCTCTCTGCTGATCTTCATGTGAGCTGCTTCCCTCCCCCACACTCTTCTACCGTGATGTTCTGCCTCACTCGCGCTCTGAGGAATGGAGTTGGCCTTCTATAGACTGGGACCTCTGAAACCCCTTCATGAGCCCCTAAATAAACTTTTCCTCCCCTCAAATTGTTCTTATCAGATCTTTTAGTCACATCAGCCAAAAAGCTGAGTAAAACACTTTCATTGAAGGAAGGTCAGAATGATCTTTCTAGTTTGCTGACTTACTTTGGAGGAGAAGGAAGGGTGCAGAAAGGAGAGCTTCTTGCTTCTGAGGCCTTCTCATGTCCTTCAATTCAAAAATACTCAGCATGCCAACACGTCATACTTTGGACTATCATGTTATGAGCCCCAGGACCACCATAGTGTCTAATGCATAGTAGACACTCAATAAATGTTGAGCCAACTGCTTGATAAAAGGGAAAAAAATAGTGTGTCATATGGTTATCGTGTTGCTTGGAAAGCAGATTTCCTTTTTGGTTTTTGTATGTCTAAAAAGGATCAACTCCCCTTCTATTTATACCAATTAAGAGCAACTTTAATATAAATTCTTTTATAGCTAAAGTATTTTGCAGATAGTGATACTGAGCAAGGGCTTGCTGCCCACTGTGCATAGAAGCCAATATTATGACACCAGGTTTTTGCAAACAGAAGCAGCTTTATTGTGCAGTCAACTATTATGGAAGCCATGAGTTTAAAAAAAAAAAAAAGCTCAAATCTCTTTCCACTATTATGTGGTTGAGGAATAATTTATAGGAAGGGAGAAGCTGCTTATTGATTGGGTGGTGAAAACGGGAAGTTTTAGGAATCTTTTGTACAAGCATGGACAGTAATCATGCCTGTTTAGAGGTTGCATGCTTCTTTGCAGAGGGAATGATGATCTGCACATGGGGATTTTGAATTATTGATATCAAAAGATCACTGGCGAATGAGAAGGCTTCTTCTGCGCATGTCCATGCTTGAAAGCCAGTTTCAAACTGTCCTTGAATGGATTCTGGAAACTTTTCCTGAAAAAACAATTTAAATGCTTTGCTATTTAAGGAATTTATGCCTAGGCATGTCCAGGTCTTAACCTATTCCTATAGTATGATACTGTGGAGAGTAATTTTAAATATTGAGAAGTTTTTGAACCTTAACAAATTAAGTTAAACTTAATTACACCAGCTACTGTTAAAAAGGAGACCAAGGGCATGAATGTCATTCAAAGAGCTATTTGCCTCAAGGCCCTTTCTAGTCCCTTCTGAACTCTAATCCACTCAGCCTCTTAGTGAGCAATCTTTCCCTTTGTACATAATCTAGAGGCTGATTATCCTCTAGATAATCCTTCCCCTACTGGGATGTTCTAGGGGCATTTCTGAGCCACAGACTAAGTCTCCTGCTTTTTCCAAAACATCAGCCCCCTGGATAGGAAATGGCATGATCAGGGAACTCTGCCTTGAGGTTACAACTAACACTCCTCCAGCAAGACTTCTGCAGGATAGCAGCAACTGTGCCCATGGATGATCTCAGTCCACCACTTCCAGCCCCTCTCCATGTGGGGTGGTCTGCCTAATAATAACTATCTCATCTCCTCTTTGTCCTTGTGTCATGGTCCCCAATTTAGGCTTTTGAGGGGGTTCACTCTACCGTGTGCTTGGAGAAGGTGATCCTGAGAGTGGCTATTAATTAGTTTAAGCCAGGGGTTAAAAACATTTCCTATACAGGGGCTTAGGAGGCTGAGGCAGGAGGATTGTGGGCTCAAAGCCAGTCTCAGCAACTTAGGAAGGCACTTAGCAATTCAGTAAGACCCTGTCTCTAAATAAAATATTAAAAAGGCTGGGGATGTAGCTCACTGGTTGAGCACCCCTGAGTTCAATCCTCAGTACCAAAAAAAAAAAAAAAAAAAACTTCCTATAAAATTTATTGTGCTCTTATTAAAATAGTCTATAAATATTTCCAACTTTGTGGTCCAGATAGTCTCTGTCACACCTATTCAATTCTGCTGTTATAGTGGGAAACCAGTGATAGACAATATGTTAACAATCAAGTGTGATTATGTTCCAATAAAACTTTATTTACAGGAACAGGCAACAGGCCAGATTTGGCCTGGGTAGTAGTTTGTCTACTCCTATTCTAGGCCAATCATGGAATTGTCTTCCCCTTACCAGTGGTTGTTTTAAGCCATGGCCAGTGGCATGTCGTGCAACTGGGGCCAATAAGACAAAAGAGGAAGTCTGCTGGGAGGGTTCTCCCTGACAGAGAGTGTCTGTCCTTCCTGAGTGGAAAGACATTGCGTAAGTGTGATGCCTGGAGTTGTGACAGTCATTTGCAGCCACAGGAGACAAGCCCGAGGATAAAAACCTACCCCGTGGATGACTGAGTGGGAATACAGAAGACAGATGCATTTTTGATGAGGGTGGGGAGGATTCATTCTCGGATCTGACCTTTTTCTCATCCTCCTCACAGCACATATCACTGATCAAACCCAACTAGAAGCCAGAGAGCCAGGGCAGCTCTCTGATACAATCCATACAGGGTGGCCTCTTAGGTTTAGACAAAGTGGAAGGGGATAATCTAGAGAACGAAGGGCCAACAGAAGCTATCCAGCATTAGACTCACATGGGGGAGTTCCCAAGTCAAACAGGAATTTAAACAAATTACTGGTATTGGTAGGATACTACAAAAACCAGTCACCACAATAACACAAAGCTAATAGCCTACATAAGAGAAATATTGCATCTAGAGCAATATTTAGAGAAATATTAGAGAAATATTGCATCCAGAGAATCTTCCTTCATAACCAGCCCTTGACCTCCAACGCCTTATTCTTTATCTTAGAGCTTTATTCACTCATGTCTTTGCAATTGTAATTTCTTCAGCTTTTGGTGTCTATCTATCTTGACATTCCCAATTCTTTTCTTATTGTTCAGAATACCCCCTTCTTCCAGTGTTTGGTTGAAACTCTTAACAAATCTTAGCATAGAATTACACCCCATTTCTCAGAACCTGTCCTACAGCAGCCCTGGTGGGCATGGCCTAGGTTTGTTCTGGAAGGCAGGAGTCTCAGCCACTAGCCTTTGTGATGCAGATTGTTTGGCCCACCAAATGCTGCCTTGCTCTGGAACCCTCCCTGTATTATTGTCGTGACACTCTTTGCGTGAACCCAACCTTCTGGCTGACTCTAAGCAGAGAGAGCAACTAAACAATAGGCAGTCTGGATTGCTCCTGTTGTGGATTAATTCACAACACGATGCCCAGAGAAGGATCTTCCATTTCTTGCTCCAAGCTTTCTTCCAGGCAGCAGTAATGATGAGTAGGAAAGAAGTGGCAAAGTTAGTATCCAACTCTAGGATTTGTCCCTTACTGAATTCTCCTACAGTCTGCAGGAAAAACAAGTTCCTTACCCAGAAGTTCTTTCTATAAGGGTTTGGTAATCCATTTTATTTCTTAGCTTACTAACTTCTTTTTTCTAATATATAACTCATTTTATTTCTACTAATTAGATCTCATGATTTTCCTCCCTTTTTACAAAACCCTTGTTTCCCTTTTACCAATAATGAACTCTCAATATTGCTTTTTCAGATTTAAAATTTGTTTATAAAGGAGTTTGAGCTAAATCCCCATGGTCCTGATCAAGTCTGGCCCCCCACCTTGTTTTGTTTGTTTGTTTTTGGTACCAGGGATTGAGCCCATGGGCATTCTACCACTCAGCCATATCCCCAGCCCTTTTTGTTTTATTTTATTTTTTAAATTTTGAAACAAGGTTTTGCTAAGTTGCTTAGGGCCTTGCTAAATTGCTGGAGCTGGCCTTAAACTTGTGATCCCTTTGCCTCAGCCTCCCAAGTTGCTGCGATTATAGGCATGTGCCTCTGTGCTGGGTGGGTACCCACTCTTATCCAATGACCAATTCTGCCTCCTGAACAAAGGTCTTTATCCTTCATATTCTCTACTCTATGGTATATTCTCAGTCTTCCTTTTCCTAGAACAGTTTTTACCTCCCTTCTTTAATACTGTCTCTTAATCCTGATGACTGGACACATCATGTCTCCTTCAGAGTGTCTCCCCTGTGGCCCATTAGTGTTTAAAGGAGTCGGTACCTTTCTGTGGTAGCTCACCATGACTGAGGTGAAAATGTAGATAGATTTGTTAGCCTACCACTTTCTTCCACTTAGAGTACCACACCCAAAGTTCTTGTTGCATTTAATCACGTTCTTAAGCATTTGTTAGAGCTCTCTTTCACTTAATTCAATCTTTATCTTCATTTTATTTCTCCCCACCATCTCTCTTTTCTTTCTTTCTTTCTTTCTTTTTCTTCTTTTGAGATAGAGTCTTGCTTAATTGTCCAAGCTATCCTCAAACTTGCCATCCGTTTTGTTTGTTTGTTTGCTTACATTGTGGTACATATGTGTATTAAGATTTGTAATAAAAAAAAAAAAAAACTTGCCATCCTTTTGACTCAGCTTCCCAAATAGCTGTGATTACAGGCATGCACCAGCACACCTGGCTTCCTCTCTCTCTTTCTTAGCCTTTCCTTTTTCTAAGCACAGCAGTGGAGGAGTATATAAATCAGATTGCAATCACAGGAGAATTTCTTTTCTCTTTTTATTTAGCTCATATCCTGGATTGTAGCTTTACACCAACATTTTTACTGTTGGTATAAAAAAGACAAAAAACAAAGCATTCCACAGTGAAATATATTGGCAGTGAAATCCAAATAATTTCAATACCTTACCACCCTTCTCATAGACAAAGCCATTGTTGGAATTGATTATAGTTAGGCCCAGGAGATCGTATGCACCAAATATTCTGTTTCCTCATCAGGATGCTTTTAAACTAGCTTGCAAACCTACAAGTTTTGTTCATTTAATGAATATTTGTGATAAGAGAATGAATAACCAAATAACTTGTAGAAAAACAACAAGTGTACTAGCCCTGAGAATAAACAGGTAGAAGAAAAGAGATGTTTGCACTTTCAAAAATATCCTGCCTTTAATAACAACTTTACACTGTAGATGCAAGGTAGAAACAAAGGGAGCCAAGTAAGAAATATGTCAAGAAGGGAAGATCAATGGGGATAACTCCTGACAAGAGTCTACTGGAATCATTGTAAAGTTAGGATTTATGACTATAGGATTCCCAATGGATTTCAAAAGGGAAAATTCTTTAGTAGCACAGGAACAATAAGAGAAAGTTGATCCCAGCACCCACATTAACTTAGAATTGACTTGTAGATAAAGACTTCTGTTGCTAGAACAGTTTCACAAAGGACCAATCAGGGTCAAAAATTCCTCCGCCCAACCTAAAGGAGGAGTTAAATACCAGACTGGTGAAGGCTACTGAAGGTGGATCCCAGTTCTCATGGCAAACATGAAACAGTAATAAATTTGGAAGTAGCATTAAGTTTCCTTTGTCATTCTCTGCTCAGACAGGACCCACTCACTCTCTTTTACTCTTGAGAGTGCTGTTTGCTTGAACTTTACTTTCACTTTACTTTCATAAAATTCTCTCGCTTGGCTTTTCATGTCTGACTTTAAATTTCCTTTCACTGGGACACAAGAACCAAATTTCATCTCCCCATTCACCTGTGACACACACCCATATTTAAATAGGAATTGTGAAATTGTGAAAATGGCCCAAAGATAAGAACCAGAAGTTACCTCTACCTAGAGATCTTTCTAGCAAAAGGAAGTGCATGACCCTGTGGAGGCTCATCTTTACCAGATCAGGAAAAGCTGATTATCCTAGATATGTTTAAAGCAATATTACAACCAAAGAAAGAAATCTGCTGACAAGAACATGGTTCTCACATTAATAAACATGAACAGGTGGTTGAGCAGCAGGTTCTTAAATACTGCGCCACTACAGAAGAGAGATGTTTGCACTTTCAAAAATATCCTGCCTTTAATAACAACTTTACACTGTAAATGCAAATGATATGTTAAACTTGTTGGGGGAATGGCATGATATTGCCATAGTTATTTGGTAGAACAATAAAACTATGTTAGAAGGAGCCCTGCTGGGCACTTGTAAGGCACTTAACATTTTCAAAGCCCCTGACAGGCAGCAATTCACTGTGAGGTTTTTCACAGGCTTTCCCTGGTGTAACAGAGCTTTAGGAGCATGAAAATAACTCTTTTCAACACAGTACCTTAATGCAACAGCCAGCTTGGTAGATATCCTTAGCTGATGGTTTTTAAAGGAGCAGTGATCATGTAGGAATCAAATTATGGACTGCTTAGCAACCTACAGATTAGCAGTTCTTAGCTTGAGACACTATAGAAAATAAATAATATTAACTTCTCTTTCTGATTTTCACTTTTCTGTGTGTGCATATTTCTTTTCAACATACTCCATTAATGAAACCTTAAAGAACACAGTTTTTAGCCAGATTTTATAAATGCACATGCATCAACCTGTCAATAACACAAAATTAATGGACTAAAAACCCCTTATATCTATCCCTTCCTTCCCCACACATTTATAATCCATACATGAATCCAAATATGTAAAAGCACTAGAGCTCATAAATTACTTATTTACATTTTTATTGGCTCAAGGCATATATTTCTTTTGAAGATGAGACTCCAAACTCCCTTAGATTGTTTTTTATGGTTCATTGTGGTCTGTTTTCTCTGGGCTAAATAATTAATGTTTACTGTCTACTTCTAGGAAAATTGCTCTAATTAAAAACACATTTTTGCTCACAACTATTTATTGTGAGCAAAAAAGACTCAAATTTTCTTTAGGCTGAAAAATAGCATAAAAACATAAATACTTAAATCAACACACCAGTTCAGCATTACTGAGGCTGTACTACATATATACATAGCCAGCTTGGCATAAGGATATAATGATGAATAAAAAATTATTCCTGTCCTTGAAGATTTCACAGCCTATCTTGGTAAAGGAACATGAATATGTGAATTAAATATAGTACTGTTTAAAATAGAGGTGGGGTGGGGTATAGTAGTGCACACCTATAATCCCAGCTACTTAGAAGGCTGAGGCAGGAGGATCTTCATTTTGAGACCAGCCTGGGAAGCTTAGTGAGACCTGGTCTCAAGAGATAAAAACAGCTGGGGATGTAGCTTGGTGGTGGAGAGCCCTGGGATTCAATCCCCAGTACTGAAAAAAAAAAAAAAAAAAAAAGTGGCAGGTGTTAACTATGGAGGCACAAAGGAGAAACTTCATTTTCTTGGGATCATAGGATGGTTAAAGAAAGTTTAATTATGAAGGCAAAGTTGCAGTCACCCTGGACAAGGAGAAGGAAATTATATGCAGAGGGGAGAGGTTCCACAAAAGCAAAAGTAGAGAAAAAGATGCATAGCACTGAGCCCCTCAAGACTCCTGGAGCCCAGGGATTTAAGCCCAGTGCTTGAATTCAGTGCTCAGCATGTGGCACTGGAGTGCTCAGGTGAAGGCCTCAGGGCTGGTGCTCCCCACAGATCAGGCTTGGACACCATCTCAATATGGTGGTGAAAGAGGATCAGTGGTGAAGAGGAGGAAAGGAGCCTTAATCAGTGCGGCCATGCTGGAAAGAACAGATCTGGAGATAGCATGACCAAAGGTCTGTCTTCAAGGGATTGATATGAACATTGAGGTTTTATAGAAAGCGGGAACAAAGGCAAGGCTTGGGAGGTTTGCATGGTTGGGGAGTTTGCATAGTTGGTAGAGTAAATCATCCCTGGTCAGACCATGGTCTGGTGATCATTATCTCAGGACTGTTTCTTCAAGGTAGCCCTGGAGAAGTTATCGCTTGAGGGGGCGATCAGATTCCCATGAGATGATTATTTCCTCTTAGGGGGCAGTCTCAGTTCCTGTCACCGAGGAGTTGCTCACATTTAGCGGGGTGATCTCATCATGGGGTTATCTGTCTGCAAGGCTCTGCTGTTCCTGGAATCAAGATGACTTCAGGTTTAGAGCAATGGCTTCTAGGCATCATTGCAAGGATCTGGCAGTTGAATGTCCCCAAGAAACTTAAAAATATCTTAGTTATTTTAGTGTCCTCAGTGTAAGCAAAAATAACCAA
The DNA here is from genome assembly GCF_964194105.1 of Spermophilus citellus. Classification (NCBI taxonomy): domain Eukaryota; kingdom Metazoa; phylum Chordata; class Mammalia; order Rodentia; family Sciuridae; genus Spermophilus; species Spermophilus citellus. The sequence goes on along the minus strand of NC_138182.1, from coordinate 193,173,726 downwards.
CGCAGTTTCAGCACAATTATGGAAGCACAAATACGCAGGACAGAAGCAGACCTCAAACAGATCAGCAAGTGTTCCTTTAGTCCACAGTAGAGTCCATCAGTCAGGCACTGGAGAGGGGTGGGGGGAGCTCATTTTCTGTGTAGAAAAATGGTCACTGATTACAGAAGGAGTCTTTGAGTTTTTTAGGTTGCAAAAAGGGTGAATTAATCATCAGAGACTGAAGCAGAAGGTGTGTCGGTTTGTTCAGAATTTGGTGTTCACTGCTTATCCTCCTTCCTCAAGAGGAAGGAAGAGCATTGTTGCCCTCAGCTTAACTGTTTGCCTTTCTCCTTCCAGGACTCATCAGTAATGGTAATGGGAAATGGTAAAAGGCCAGCGCCCAGCATTTCAGTATCCGCTTCCTCCCTTCAGGATGCATTGCAGTTGGGAAGGGGTGAAAGTTTGCTTTTTTTCCCTCTGGGGCCCATTGTTACTGGGAAAGGATTTACTGGAAGAGGATTAATGATTGTCTTCTTCTTCCCTCTTCCTCCAGTTCAGATAGTTTTGGGGGATTGTCATTTCCCTCTTCTGGGGGTTGTCATTTTCCATATACTTCATTCAGTCTTGAAGGGGAACAAGATAACTTAGGTAAATTTGGGCCAATTACATTGTATAATACTTCTTAGGTCATTAACATGTCTATGTGCACAGCTGAAAGGGAACTTACACAAAATATAAGGTAATAAAGGAGACAGAAAATGAGGGCAGAGAAGCCAAGCTTTATCCTGCTTTCAGTTACCAATTGGGCATCTGCGGGCCTAAGTAAAGAATCACTGCATTTAGCAAAAGCAGCTTCTAATTCTCTGTTATATAAACTCTTGCTGAATGCACAAATGCATGCATGGATGAAGGAATATGGGGGAAGAAACCATCATTCTCAAAATCAGGCCAATCCTAAGAGAGCTGATCCAGCTTAAGAACGACATCTGACAGAAGGCAGTTGCTGCACCTAATGAATTTGTGAAAGGCAGTAACAGGTCTTAGAACTCCAGCTGCATCTCTCACCGGATGAAGCTCTTGACCTCGAGGAAAGTTTCGGCTGAAAAACATCAGAACCTGGAAGGGACATTAAAGAGCATCTAACTCAGTCCTGAGAGCTTAAAATAATGAACTCAAGCTTACACATGAACCGGTTCTGTGTCTGACAGTGGTCTGCCCATGGTCAACATGGAGTGCTCGGTCACAGCCAAGGCCTCTGACCACTGTGAAGGAAGGAAGGAATAGAGGAAAGAAGGCAAGAAACCCTGGAAGAAAAGCACACAAGTCAGCAGGCTGGGTGACACATGGATCTGGGCTTTACACAAGATTTGGCAGTCATTTTGATTTTTCCCCTCAGTTTCTTGCTGGAAGGGAAACTCTCTTGAGCCCAGTTCCCATCAGAGTAAAGGAATGGCTTTTTACAACCTATTACACAGACAAGCCTTCCTTCAGACCCTCTGGGAGAGGAGGGGCTTCTGTGGGACTTTAACAGTGCTGTTGGTCTTTTTCTTCCCTGCCTCACCAGGGCAATTGGTTGCTAGTTTCCAACTCAGCATTTGCAGCTCTTACAGGAAATTGCTAGAGACTAATTAATCTGGCTACAAAGTCTTTAGCAGCTCAGCTCTGAAATCCTCCTTTGAATTCTAAAGGAAGCAGCAGGAGCATCTGGGCCTCAGTTCCCAGACTTCTTAGTCTTGGCCATGAGATATGGGTGGGATCAATTTGCCCATGTGAAATACAAATTGACCCTTGATTTGCTTGCCCCAGCATTCTCCGTACCAGGTGTGGAATTAGACAGTATTCCCACAGACAAGGAGGCTTTAACTCCTTAACTTCAGCACAAATTAGAATTACCTGGAAGATTTGCTCAATTACAGATTACTGGGTGCCACCCTGTTTCTGGTTCAGAGATCCAAGGTCTGACAATATACATTTCCAACAAAGTCTCAGATGACATCAGTATTTGAGTGTTATGACCCATGCTTTGAGAACCACTAAATCAGGAATCAGGATTTTTTTTAGTTTTTGTTTTACAGAGCTGGGGAATCAATCCTGGGCAAATGCTTTACCACCGAGCTACACTTCAAGCCCAGGGTTGTTTTGTGTGTGTGTGTGTGTGTGTGTGTGTGTCTTTGTTTTTTTGGTTTGTTTTATTTTTATTTTATTTTCTGAAAATAAGTTCTCTGCCCTCCTGTACCTCAAATTACTTTTTTGTCCTCCTTAGGCACATAATTATTTCACTGATTAATTACTGCTCAATCTACTTATGACTACAACAATTTTGTTCCTGGCATCATGAGACATGCCTTAATCAGATTATTTTATTTCCTGTCCCTCTTATCTAGACCAGAATCTTACTTGTAATCTCCAGACCCAAATACATGTAGAATAGAAATAGGAAGAAAACATAGCCCAGAGAACAAAGACATTTCTTCCTCTCTAAGAGAAAGAAGCTTCTGTTAAAAGCTTATGCAGGCTTTAGATACAAAATGGACTTCCACCCATATGGAGTGGTGATAAATCTCCTGCGAGCATTCTAACAGGTTCTGTTAGTGAGGGAAGTTTTTCCCTGGAGAAGCTTAGGAATTGGTGCCAAAATTAATTAAGGAAAAAAGGTGAGCGAATCATTTCCTTTGTCAAATACAGTTTATTCCATGTGGCTTTGCTTGTTCTAATAATACCAGACAAGGCATGGTGTGAGTTTCCGGATTGGTGCCCTGACTCCTGCTACAGAAGATACCAGGACAAGACCATTATGCTGGAAGAGGGGTAGGGTAAATGCACACGTACTCATTATGATTTTTCACACACTGGACTATTTTTAAAGAAGAAAGAAAAATCTATGGGAACTATTTCAGAGCTTGAGAAAGGACACAATCAGAAACCAGTTTTACAGGCAGTCATGTGGGGACCCCAAATGGATGGCCAGAGGTAGAAATAGAAAGGGACATGATCCACTTTAAATGTTACCAGGTACCAAATGCTATAGTTATTTGCAGGTGGCATAAGACTGCAGTGGAGACAATGGAGCAGATGCTAAAGGGCATTTGAGATGTAGTTTAAACATGGAAGACAATGTCTCCAATAGAAAGAAGTAACAAAGAGTTGTAAACAATTATGATGGTCTAAGTGAAAATAGGTTTAAGAGTAAGAGTCTCCTATCACTGATAAATACCAGATATTTACAACACTTATGAGATCAGCCTACTTCAAGTGCAACTGGAGATAAAAACCCAACCAAGTTCATGCATGCTAGGCAAGCACTCTACCACTGAGCTACATCCCCAGCTCTCATGACTATAATTTTAAACAAAAATGACAAGATCTTTCTTTTCATCAGCCTGAACTTCTATATGTAGGTAAGTGTATGGTTTGTTCAGACAGCATATGGATTTATATTTGTGTTTGTACATTGTCACCATTGTACTGTTAACCTAGAGTGCTCACAACTTTAAAAATCAACACAAATGTGTGTACAGTGTATGTGATTTTAGTAAACTTAGATAAATAAAAATACTAACAGTCTCCTGCGGGGAGGAGAGGGAAACCAAGCACATGCCTGAGGGCTGCATGGGTGAAGGAGCCCTAAAACCTAACCACAGAGATCCCAGGGAGCTAATAGTTTCCTTTGATAAGGACATTCTCTTTTTTTATACCAATATAGAGGAAATATCTATGAAGATAAATGGAACTTTCCTAGAGTATCCCTCTTAGCACCCAAAACAAGCTGAAATGCTAGGATGCAATAAGAAAAGGATATAGATTAAGGTTAGAGTTAACAGCCCTTTTAAGGAATGGTGCTGTCTATGGGTGGGATCATATGGCTGGGTGTCAGATCAGCATCTACAATTGTCTGAATGTTTGCATCCCCAAAGTTAATATCTCAAAAGCTGATTTCTGATGCAGTAGTTGATGGAATTAAGAGGAGCAGGATTTTCAATAATGGGATTAATGCCCTTTTAAAAGGGGCCCAAGGGAGCTTATTTGGCTCTTCTACCATATGAGGACAGAGCTGAAAGGTCCCATCTATGAAAAATGGGCCTCACCAGACACTGAATCTGCTAGAACCTTGATCTTGGACTTCCCAGCCTCCATAAGAAATAAATTTCTGTTTTATAGCAGCCCAAACAAGTAAGGCAGAATCCTTTTGTTAGAACTAGATTAATCATGAATGCTGAGATTATAATCCAGGACTGCCCCAACTAACTATCCAGTTTAGCTCTAGTAAATGCATAGAATAAGGATTTGCTAAGAGCCCACACTTGAAATAGCACTGCATACACATTTTCCTTATATGTATCTATATATCTAAGTCAGTGCTATAAATTCTAATTTATAAAAATGATATGGATGGCATTAGAGCAGATTATGCTAAGTGAAGTTAGCCAATCCCTAAAAAACAAATGCCGAATGTCTTCTCTGATATAAGGGGGGTGACTCAAAATGGGACAGGGAAGAAGAGCATGAGAAGAAGACTACCACTAAATAGGGAAGAGAGATGGGAGGGAAAAAGAGGGAGAAGGGGAGTTGCACGGAAGATGGAAGGAGAACCTCATTGTTATACAGAATACATATATGATGTTGTAATGAGAAAAAGAAAAAAAAGTGTGTCACATTAGATTGGATAGAGAGAAAGGATGGGAGAGGAGGGGAAGAGTAAGGAGGATAGGAAGGGCAGCAGAATAGAATTGACAATATGATTGATGTATGTACATTGCATGTATGTATTATATGTCAAAATTCATTCTGCTGTCATGTATGACTAAAAATAATTAATTAATTAATTAATTAATTTTAAAAATGATATGGGGAGCTGAGGATATATTTCAGTTGACAGAGTTCTTGCCTTGCATGCAGAAGGCCCTGGGGTTCAATCCAAACAGCTTGTGATGCTGAGGCAGGAGAATCAGGAGTTCAAAGCCAGCCTCAGCAACTTAGTGAGGCCTTAAGCAACTCAGTGAAAATTTGTCTCAAAATTTAAAAAATAAAAAGGGCTGGGGATGTGGCTCAGTGGTTAAGTGCCTCTGGGTTCAATCCCCAATATCAATAAAATAAAAAGTTATCTTCTTTTTAGTGTTCCCTGAATGTACCAGCATCCTGAAGCCCTCCAAATGATATCAGTGAATAATGAGAAAAACCTCTGAGGTCATCAATAAAGGTGCAGGAGGTTATTGTATGCTGGAGTTGGTCACCATGGGAAGTGTTTCTAATAGCAGTGACTGAAAAGTTTAGAACTGCTCTCTTCCATCTGTAGGAGAGATCTACATCCCTAGCAAGTTTATAGGATTTTATTAAACTTGCTACTAAATAGAACCTTGAAAGCTAAAAATGTAAGGAGCCCATATATAGGAAAACAAGGTAATTTAGTTTCATAGGTTCTAATTTCTCTCCGTAGGAGAAGGCTGAGAATGAGGGAAGCCTTTGTATAGAGGAGAGAGAGTTTGAGAGAAGAATGGAGATGATTGAACTAAGCGGGAGGGACAGCGGGAGGGAGTAAACCATGAAGCAGAATAGGACTTCCAGGTAGGATGGAAGGCCCATTTAAGTTGGTGAACATGGCTATAGAGTAGACTCAATCTGCCCATTTTGTGTGGCCTTTTTCTACAACTCTCTTCTGCTTGGGTCAAGGTATTGAGAACACAGATAGTTGGATTGATCCTAATCCCAAACCCAATGTTGGGTTTTGGCTCTGTGGGTATCAAGCAAAGAAGCAATGTAGGGTTTTGCCAAGAGAATTATTGAAATAATGGGCCAGCATATCCAAGAGAGATACTGATGGACATGAGATTCAATTATGCTATGGTCTGAATGTCCTCAAAATCCATGTGCTGAGACAATGTGATAGTGTTAAGAGGTGGGGACAGATACAGAAGCTCTACTGAGCAAATAAGTAAATGAATGCCCTCATGAACAGAATCATCAATCCCATATGCAAGAGGTAGGCCCTTTTTGCCCTTTCATTCCTTCCATCACATGAGGACACCAAATTTATCATCTTAGGAGGCTTCCAGGCACCATTTTGGAAGTAGAGACCTGGACTTCACCAGACATTGGACCTGCTTTATCTTGAACTTCCCAGCCCAGATTTGTGAGAAATAAATTCTATTTTTTAAATTTTTATTTATTTATTTACTTGTTTGTTTATTTATTTATTTATTTATTTTAAATTGAACCCAGGGGTGCCACTGAACTACATCCCCAGCATGTTATAAAAAATTTTTTTTGAGACCGGGTTTCACTAAGTTGCTTAGTGTAGTGACACCCCCTCTTTCACAAAAAGTCTTAACTAAGCTTCTACAAAAATCTTCACCACAATTGATTTTAAGACTATAAGCAAAAGAGTCTCCACAAAAGAGTTCAATGTAGATAAACTTCCTATTTTTGTGTTGCTCTATTTTACTTGGCTGCTAGCCTAGAAGATATCAGCACTCCAGGTGCTGGACACCCCCTTACTAGCTTTTCACAAACATGTACACAGTATAGTAGTTTGTAAAACATGTAAAAAGGCCTCTAGCCTTGAGCTGGAGCTTCACAGAGATGTCTACATTTCTAAGATAAGAGAAGTTACCAAGAAATTTTGACACATGGTAACAGCTGGCAGGGGGAGGAAAGAAAGGGGAGAAAAAGCTCTCCCCTTCTCAGGTGTTGTCCTTGAAGGGTTAACTTGCCAGTGCAGTGAAAGAAAAAGCTGCTTTTATGTGAACTTCTGCAGACTGTGAATTTCTGAGCCCCTCCCCTTACATGCTGGGTACAAAATTCTGAAACTCCCTGAACTCGGGGTTCAGGGGGTTGATTGATTACAGCAAAAACTGTGCCCTCTAAACCTGGCTGCAGCCAAATAAAACTGTTTCCTGCTATCCTCAGTGTCTTTCCTCATCTGTCCCTACAACATTGGAGCCTCACTAATTGCTGAGGCTGGCTTTGAACTTGCGATCCTCCTACTTCACACTCCCAAGCGCTGGGATTGCAGGCATGCACCGATGCACCTGGCTCTGTTGTTTATAAACTTCACAGTCTCAGGTATAGCAGCATGAAGAGACTAAGACAGGTTGATAGATTGGTATTGTAGGGAGACAGTATAGGATGGAGGATGCTGCTCAGTGGTAAAGTGCTTGCCTAATATGGGTGAGGACTTGGTTTCAATCTCACGAACTTAAAAAAATAGAGACAGTATTATATTATGGTTAAGAATACAAAGTCTGAAGTGAAACTGCCTGCCTTATTGCTGCATTATTTGACCATTTGGTGTCTTGGTGTCCTTATGTGCAAAATGAGGATACTAATGTTATCTCATGGGGTGATTATGGATAGGAAATAAGATAGTACATATTCTGGAACTTCATGCATATAAATGTTAGATATTACTTAGTGAGAAAATAGAGGAGTCAAAGGAATGGAGAGCTGGATAGGCTTCAAAAATGGTTGTAATGCAAGTAGTAGAACAAGCAAGCTAGAACAAGAGTTTGTGGTCAGAGTGGGAGGCTGGGTTTGGCAGTTTGAGATGTAAAAGAAAAATTCTCTCAAACCTGGTCTGGTACAAACCTATTTTATATTACTGAATTCCCAATCTTCTTCTGGGAAGAGATTAGCCTCTCTGATTAAATGCTTGGGCAAATTTACTCTAAACCTTACAGGAAATAAGACTTGTTCTAAGAAACTAGTCACCTACCCTCCCAGTGGACTGAAAGGCATCCAGGGACATTCAGGTATGCATTCTTTTTTTTTTTTTTTTTCTTTTTTCTGTCTTGTTTTATAATGATTTTCTTCTTTGCATGATACCCACGGAGCCAAAACCCAACATTGGGTTTGAGATCAGGATCAACTCAACTATCTGCACTCTCAATACCTTGACCCAAGCAGAAGGGAGTTGTAGAAAAAGGCCACACAAAATGGGCAGATTGATTCCACGTTACAGATTTTCTTTTTCCCTGTAAAGTGGTCCTACCAAGAGTACTCACTGTTTCTCTGCCATGTTTGAACCAGCCTGCTAGTGGCAAGAAATTTTGACACAGGCTTATAACTAAATGTCTGAAATTTTTTTCTTTAGCAGACAGAAAGTGCTGATGAATTTGGAGAATGGTTGTAGTGAGTGGCTGAACCAATAAACTGGGAATAAGGATTTTGTGGAAGAGTGGAAGGCTCAAAATGGAGTTTTGGAGGTTGGAAAGGTAAGGTTATAGGGATTTAGAATAAATGCTAAGACAGAAGAAACCCTGATGCCCACTTACACTTATCTGTAAGATTCGAGTGTGTGAACTATCATTGGAGATTGGATTTTGATGGAAGTAGGTACAAATTGAGATAGGCACTGGAAACTATAGTACTCCTTACTCAATAGAGTAAACGTAGGATTTCTGTGAGATTAAAAAATGTTAAGTGAAGACCGAGCTCAGGTGTACTTTGCTGGCTTTTTTTGATAAAGCCAGCACTTGGGAGCTGCTCACGCAGAAATCTTGCATGCTCAGGGACCCTGACAATAATTCCCAGAATAGAATGAACAAGAAGTATTCCTGAAACAGAGCCCCAAATCCCCCTGTGGCAAAGTGTAGGTAGGTGGGGTATTCCAAAGAGACTGTGAGAAGAAATGAGGGTTAGAGTGCTGCCCCCAACACCACCATTACAAGTAGAAATTATATGTTTGTATAGTTTCAAAACAAGTGTCCAAGGCTCCCCTTGACAGCCAAACGGATGCCTAAACTTCTGTGTTATAGAAATCCTGGCCTTCTGTCAACAAGAGCACGGAGTAGGGAAGGCAAGGGATTAAGAGAACCATTGAGCATTAGGAGAGGGATCAAAAAGCAAAGATGGCTTGTGTTAGTTTCTGAGGACTGCTGTGACCAGTTGCCATAAACGTGGTGATTTAAAACAACAGAATTTTATTCTTTGCAAGTTCTTCAGGCCTCAAGTTCAAAACCAATGTGTTGATAGGCCATGCTCCTTCTGAATCCTCTACAGGTAAATTTCTTCAGGTGGCTCCTAGTGTTTGTTGGCTTAGGGCTGTATCACTCCAATCTCTGTCTCTGTCTTCATATGGTCTCCTTTTTTGTGTATCTCTGTGTGTCCTTTTCTGTCACTTGTAAGGAAATTTTTATTGATTTTAGAGTTCACCCTAAATCCAGTAAGATACCCTTTGGATCCTTACCTTGATTATATCTGTAAAGACCCTATTTCCAAATAAGGTCACATTCTGAGGTTCCAAGTAGACATGAATATAGAGAAGACAATTCAGCTCACTCCTGGGCATAAGGTAGAGGGTAAGGAAGGCATAATTAATGCCTAGGAGAGTGGTTTGTGACCAGGTGAAGAAACATGGGGACACATGGAACAAACTGGTTAGGCCATAGCTGATTGCATGATCCTGGGAACTCAGTAGGGGTTGGAATGTTTCACCCAAGCTTTAAACATTCCCCAAGATTCCACAGTAGGCATTACTGGCTAACTCCTATGCCAATTTGTTACAAACTGTACTGCTCTTTTCCACAATAGGGTGCCTGGTGCTGGGTTTGTACCAAAATAACCAAAATAAAATCCCTAAGGGGAAGAAGTGAAAAGCATAACACTTTCCATTTTTGGAATAATCAATTTTTGGTTTGATAATATTTGTGCTTTTGATTTTCTTTACCTGAGTGTATCAGCTCATACCTAACTCTATTCTGTTTGCTTCTCTCCACTTCCTTGAAGAAATACAAGGTTCAACCAAGAATGTTAAGAGTCACAAGAGCAGGAAATCTGCACAGGTTGAGTGTCCCTAGTATGAGATATTTGAATTTCAGATTTTTCAGATTTGGAAACATTTATGTATACATAATGAGATATCTTAGGTTTGGATCTCAAGTCCAAATAGCACATTTATTTATAGTTTGTACATATAGCCTGAAGTATAGTATTATTAGTTCATCTGTGTCTTGATTGCAACCCATCATGTGATATCAGGTGTGAAGGAATTTTCCATTCATGGAGTCATGTCAGTCCTCACAACTTTTGGGGCCTGGAGCTCTTTAGATTTCTGATTTTTAAATTAGGTATGTTCACCCTGAGTGTCTGCCATAAACATTTGTTCAATGAATGAAAAGGAAGGGGGTGGTAATGTGAGGCAGGGAACTGGAAGGGAGTGAATCCTAGAATCCCCTTGACTAGTGCTACCACTTTTTGATGATGTGCCTTCAATCCTCATCATGACACCTTCACGATCTGTAAAAGAGGAATAATTATGCCCATCTTGCAGGATCAGCATGAGAATTAGAGAAACATCTGAGCCCAATACTGAGTTGGAACTCATTAAATTATAATCATGATTTTATTAGTGGCTTGTTTATTCTATATATTCACTGCTTTCACTGTTGTTTTCTTTAGCTACAGACAAGGACATCCTGAGGAAATCATGCCTATATTATTAACCCATGTTGTTTGCAATTTGGTGTTTTTAAACTCAGCAATATGCTGTATTGTCATCTGTTCCTCTTTTCTTAATTGAAAAGATGCCCCGAAGCAAATAACTAATCATATATAGATTGGACAACAATTTCCATACAGTGCACAAATACTCTGATAATGCATTTAACATGCAAGTCAATTGCACACTGGATTTTCCAGGCACACTCTCAACTTTCTGGATCAAGGGGATTTTACTTGCCATCTACTCTCCCTGGATTTACTGTCATGAGGATTACTAAATTGATATGCATTAAGTATGTTGAGCTGCAGGGAGAAAAAAGTGTCATAGAAACACAAAGAAGTATTAAATGCCAAAAATTGCTTTAATTTAATGGCATGTTGGAAGTTTTACTCCCCCCCCCAAAATCATAAGGAAATAGTAAATCATAATTTCCACAAATAACTCCCTTATGATTTTTCATACACATGTGAACTAATACACAAAATAGAGAATAATTCTAAAATGCATGAATTTGTTTTTATTTAAACTTTAAACATCTCAAAGCTAATTAGTTGTTTAGTTTTCATAAGTTCTAATGAAAGCACTTCACACATATGTTGGATCCTCATAGCACAGTCAAGATTCATCAAACGTTTTATGTGATAGCATTTATAATCAAGGCAAGATGCCTTGATTAAACAAGTAATTAGTCTTGAGAAAAGAAATTAACACAAAAGTCCAATTAGCAAACTTGTTAACTGTTTCTCCTGGTGATAGAACCAATAGCCATCTCCATATGCATTTAGATACTATAGTTACTTTGATTATGGGAATTACACATGATCCTCTGCAATGCACAGTGGCAAAAATAAAAACATGAAGGTGAGGCAATGAACTTGAATATTCATGAACTTGGATGAACTTGAATACAATGTTAGAAGAATAAAAATTAGACTAGAAGCCAAGAAATCTTCGTTTTAATTCAAGCTGCCACTCATTAGCTGCGTGACTTAGGATAAAGTACTTAACCTACCTAGCTTCAGTTTTCTCATAGGAGTTGGTCTAGATGGTTTCTAAAGTTCCTTCCAGTGCTAGTATTTTCCAGCTTACGTTGAAGAATTCATGCCTTTCAGTTCTCATTCTTGAAGCCACTGGCTTCCTAGCGCTGTGCCTGTCAAATAACACCGCTGCCAGCAATTTACAAGGTAAGTCTGTCAGTGCAAGAGGAAGGCCTCTGCCTGCTCTAGTTTTGTTTACAGTGGCAGCATTTCAGCATATCCTCTGTGCTTTCAGCAGGAAGCAGCCAGGCAGCAAAATTGCTCCAGCATAAAACAAATCCAGCTGCAGGGCATCTTCAAAATGCTCCCTACGTGTTTTTCGATTTAGCCTGCTATTAAAATTTTAAAGCACAGTTTAGAACTGCAGTATGCTGTCTTCTGTTACAAAATGAATTCGAGTTTCTCATCACTGGCTTTGGGGCAGTAGGGCAGGGTAGAAGGGAAGGGAGCTATTCTGAGAAGACATTTGAGAATGGGGAGCATGATTTACTTTTGACTTCCTTCTTTCCAAGCATTCATCTTCTGTACCTCATGCAGGGCTTCAGTCCCTTCTTCCCCCAAACCCAGCAGCTGGTCAGAACCACAAGGTAACAGAGGGAATTGGAGAAGGGACAACCCATTCAGCAGCTGGAACGGGTGGTTTGGGTGAGAGATGGGATCTGAGAAGTGTGGGTCCAGACTGGCATCAGGGGTGGAAGCAGTGGGCAAAGAGGACATCTAGGAAGAGAGGCAGTAAGAAGGAAGACTGTGATGTGTTTAGACAATGACAATTATTTCTCAGTGTATTTTCCTCTAATGAAAGAAAAAGCAAGAAATAAGATGGAGAGAATGGCAGTAGCCAGTCAGGAAAAATCTTACAGGACTATGTCATACTGCTTGCACCCCTCTGCAGGACTAAGGACTTCCAAAAGGGCTACTCTCTAGGAAGTGCCCTCAATTGCAGAGAGCTCACCAAGGTCACGCCCCATTGCCATGGGCAACCTACACCCAATAACAGGTCCATGTTGCGGGTTTGGGGGATGTAAATGCTGCAAATAATACTCCCTAGCACATTTTCTATGTGCTAATCTGCTCCTCAGAGTGCTTCTCAATTGTTTTTATTTAAACTTTAAACATGTTTTAATTTAAAGATGTTTTAATTTAAACATTTAAAATTTAAACATTTTTCTATGTGCTAATCTGCTCCTCAGAGTGCTTCTCAAGGAGCTGGACCTGCAACCCCATGATGGAGAGTTGATGTACCCTGATAGCCATGGTGAGCTGCTGAAAGGTTGGAGACAAGGGGTTAATCCTGATCAGTCTTGCAATTTTAAAACATCACTTGGGGCAGTATGTGTAGGATACATAGAGGTGGGTAAATACAGAAGAGTGTTGGTGGGACAAGATCTTAACACACTGTAACCTCTAAGTACCCAACAAGGAGAACTATCCCAGAAACAGAGCTAAGCCATGGAACAAAAAAAAAAAAAAAAAAAAAAAAATACACAGAGCAAATTAAAATGCTCAAACCACGCAGGTCATTAGGACAATTCAAAACACACAATGAGAACCATGCCGTAACCCCAGCTACTCAAGAGGCTGAAACAGGAAGATCGCAAGTTCCAGGCCAGCCTAGGCAACTTCGTGAAACTGTCTCAAAAAGAAAAAAGAAAAAGGGCTGGGAATGTAGGCCAGTGGTAGAGCACCCTCAGGTTCAATTCCCAGTACCACAACACAACACAACACAAACAAGGGGCAGGGGAGAGAAATGGAGTGTGTTAACACAGGTAGGATAGGGTACAAGCAGGTGAAAGACCCTGCTCCTGATCTTGTTCATTCGTCCTCTCTCTCTCATGACTCCCTCATTGACCTCCATCATGCTTCCCCCCACTGATGGTGTGTTCGCGAGGATGAGAGTTGAAGTTTGAACAAGGAACTCACAGACAGAAGGCACCCAAGGCCAAAGACACACACGTGCTATTGGAGGGATGCAGGGCTAATACTGCTGACCACAGCTACAGCTTTCCCAATAGCCCATCAAACAGCAACAAGTTTTATCTGCAAGTCTTGGACACAGCACATGCATTACAACAGGGGGATTATAGTCATATGAGTGTCACCACCAGGTGGCAAATTTAGGGGTGACATAACTGTTAGCCCAGTAAGAGCATTAATGATCTGTCTGTAAGCAACTCTCCTGCTTTCTACCTCATATTTACTATTTGTTCTATTTATTCTCAGCATGCCTTCCAGGTTAATAACCTGCTATTTACAGTTAACACATTTTATGTATTCTACCTCTGTCCCATGCTACTTATTTAATCATTATTATGCTTAACACATCTTATGAGTTTGTATCTCATAAGCTCTTCATTTACTGTTGATACTTTGGACTTGAATGAGGTGCAGTCATCCTGTTTGTTTTGTCTTGCATAGCCAAATTAAATATTCTCAAGTATTTCAGCTAATGTGCATTACAAATAGAAACCACTTTGGAGGTTTTTGCAAAAGTGGAGGCTATAGATTATATAGTCTTGAATTAGAGAAATGGGATTCAAAACTACTCCCCAGGTGATACATGAAAAAATTATGTTCAACTAGATGTACTAGGTAAATATGATGGACGCTGTTGGTTGGTTGGCTGACCTAACATCATTTCTACCTCCTTCTCTCTGAGCTCTTTTCAATGTACAGGTTAGAAAATCTACTCATTTGCAGCCTCTCTTGTTGCTGAGAGTGGCCATAGGCCATGGTTGTAACCAATGAGATGAATGTGAAAGTCTATTAGTGGATATGTCCGTCAGCTTTTTGTCACTGTGACAAAATATCTGAGAAAATAAAAGAGAAATGATTATTTTGGCTTCTGTCTGAGGTCATTTATCTCTGTTGTTTCTGGCCCTTGGTGAGGCAGAACATCATGATGGGGAGGATGTGGTAGAGCAAAACTGATCACCTCATGATGGTCCAGAAGCAGAGAGGGGTAGGGAGGAGAGGACATGTCCAGGGACAAAAATATACCTTTAAGAGGTATGCCCCTGGGACGAGCTTCCTCCAAGTAGGCCCCACCTCCTAATGTTTCTGCCACCTCTCAACAGTGCCATTAGCTGGAGACCAAGCCTTTATCACATGGTCTTTTTTGGGGAAGCATTTATAATCCAAACTATAACAAGGGGATTCAATGAAAGTGTTTGCACGTCTTAGTAATAAAAGAGAACGATACAGCGGAAACCATCCCTTTGTTTTTCTTCCTGCTTTAAACAGAAAAACAATACTTGGAACTGTGACAACCACTGTATATTGTACCACGATGTAGGAAGCCACTATGCTAAGAATGACAGAAAGGAAACATAGGAAGAGCCTGAGACTTGATGACCTCTTTTAGCCCTGGACTATCCACCTCTAGACCCATTGTTATGGAAGAAACCTGAATTCCTTTTGTTTTACCACCATGAGCTGATTTCCTACTACACTATAAATTCTCAGTGCAAAGGCAAGAGTAGGCAGGATAACTTAATCAAATGGCTCGTCTTCATTGCAAAAGGCACTGGGGAAAAAAAAAGCTGTTAGTTTAGGTGGCCATATATCCAGCTAAAAATTGAAAGGTCTCTTACTAAAATAAGGGATAACTAACATACTCCATAGTAAAATCCACACTGACATTGCACAGCAAAGTGAAGTCAAGTTTCCCATCTTCCCTGATTCTCTAGAATCCCATGATTGCTAACCAAGGCAGATTGATTAAACTAGAATTGTGAATATATAGGGTCCTAGGCTCAAAATTTTTAAAAGCTCCTCAGATGATTCTAATGAGAAACCAAGGTTAAGAATCTCTGCTTTTAATGAATATACATATTCTGGGATATGAATGCAGTCACTCCTTCCCCTTCTAAACCTAAACACGGTGAGCATAGTTAATTGGGTGTCTGAGCAGTGGTGGGAACAGCAGAACATTAGGAATGTACAGATTCCCGTTTTCTCCTACAGATTCACTGCAATACTATGAATCTGGAATGCAAACCATAGACCATGCTTTCTAGAACAAGTTAGTCTGAGTAACACACTCCATTTTTCTATATTGTTTTCATCAACAGCTGCAAGTGTCACCAAAATCCCCATCTACATAGAAAAGAGAAATAATCCTAATACCTTTTTTTTTGCCTGGAATTTTTTCTAAAGAATTCCTTTCCTAAGTTGAGCCTCCCCCCCCCCCCCCCCGCAGAGTAGAGAACATTTCTGTTTACCATGTCTCAATCCAGCCTAATATTTCTGGTGATAGAACTCAGACATGCAGAAATAGAAAACTCTGTATTTTCCATAACTGACTCTGATTTCTACATTAAGCCCCCATTCTACTTGGTGACAGCTAGAAACAAGTTGATTCCAGGAAAATTTGTTCCATGTGGGGTTTTTCTTCCTCCACACTTTGCCCTGGGGTCATGGAAGGAGACTGAAAGAACATCTGGACATGAAGGGGGCTCATCTGGTCCTGGGTTGTCATCTGTCTATGCTGGCATCCTCTGCCATGTCCTTGTTCCCAAGAGTTGCCAATTGTCAGTATCCATCCCTGCTGGCATCCGTGGAGGCAACTGAGTTCCCATCTGGCCTTTGAGAAGGACAGCGCCGACATCTGCTCTTGGGCAACCTCTTCCCAGTATGAAGCATCTCATAATCTGACAGACCTCTTTAAGTTACTTCTGTACCCATCTTGGGCAAAGGTGGATGCACACCTGGCCACTCTGAGCTACGGGAGACTCAGAAAATCATCATAGGCCCTCTCTCTCTTACCCTGCCAGGCTAAGATTTTTTTCTTCCACTCACACATTAGATCAAAGGACCTAAGAGTCTGACTTTCATCACTTTTCTGGGATCCCCTAAGGACAAAAAAAGAAGATCCTTTTGTCTTTGAGTCTTCTCTTTTTTCCCAATTCCCCATCCTCACCAGCCAAGAAAGGGTTACCCGTTAGGGTTCAGCAGCATCTCCCCCCTCCTCCCTCATTTCCATTCCATAGCATCCTTAGGGAAGCAGGGAAAATTCTGGCTCTATGAGTGGGGGCAGAGTAGGGGAGAAAATTACCAATCCTTTTAGCACACATTAATTTTCTATATTTTAAATTACATTTAATACATCAATAAATTTAAATTGTATCATATTTATTAAGACATCAAGTCTATTTAAAATACATTAGTACTTCAAACATATTGTTCTACCATACCTCCTTGTTGACCTGGGAAACATGCCTCCAAATCACTCATCATCCTCAAGGCTAGAAAAACTATGAAAAATCAATAAAACAGGACTTTTTTTTTCTAACAGTAAGAATACCATTTTTTTGTCATATATCATCTTTTCTACATTTTCTAAATTTTTGTTGTGAACTTTTTCACTCTATTTTTTAAAAATGCAAAAAAAAATGTCCACTAAGGGCTGGGGTTGTAGCTCAGTGGTAGAGAGCTTGCCTAGAATGTGTGAGGCACTGGGTTCAATTTTCAGCATTTATTTATATATAAATAAATAAAATAAAGGGCCATCAACAACTAAAAAAATTTTTTTTAAATGTCCACTAAATATCTGCTGGAAAAAAAGAAGGTATAGAAAGTACATGTGACAGAAAAAAGTGCTCATGTAAATAATAGGATGGGTAAACTATATAAACAGTTTATTACCAACAGCAATAACAAAAGGCAAACAGCCAAAACCCTAAAAATAATCTTACTCAAAATGATAGAAACGCCAACCAAAGCAAAGCTAAATTTTCATTTTTTGCTTATTTGTGGAGTAAAAAAAAATTGTAAAACAGCATTCAGGAACAGATGTTACACTACTTGGTGAGCATATAATTTTAGTAACTTTTTGGAGGGATTTGGTAATTTGGTCAAAATTAAAAATATGATTATTGCCAAAGTAAACCATGCAGATGAGATTGTAGACACAGATAATCATTGTGATAGTGCCTATAACTATAGCAGCAATGTGGAAAAAAGTAAATGACCATCAAAAGGTGACTGATCATATAAATTATAAATTATAGTACATGATGTCATCAAATGCAATGTACTGTTTAACAAGTGAAGTGATATGTTATATTCTAATACCAAAAAAATGATCCAAGAAATTATTATTTGCTGAGAAAAATAATGTGCAGGATAGGGTGATCAGTACAATGGTCCTTTCCATGTAAATAACCAAGTATATTATGTAGTTATTGGTGCTCACATATTCACAGAAAATATTTTCTGGAAGAAAATAAAGTACTATCCATTTCTCTGTAGTTGCAATTTTCTAACCAAGTCCATAATTAAATTTTATCAATTTTTAATGTTATCAACAATTATCTGCAGGTGGAATTACAGATAATTCTTTTTTTCATATGGATTTTCTGTTTTAAGAAAACAGCATTCATTTAATCCCCCCAAAAAGGGAAAGAAATTATATGTAGGATTTCATAAATTCTACTCACTCCTCTGATCATTAGTTATTAAAGAACGTGACAAAAAATTTATAGCTCTGCCAAGCATGGTGGTGCACACCTATAATCCCAGGGGCTCAGGAGGCTGAGACAGGAAGATCTCAAGTTCAAAGCCAGCCTCAGCAACCACAAGGCACTAAGCAACTCAGTGAGACCCTGTCTCTAAATAAAATACAAAATAGGGCTGGGGATGTGACTCAGTGGTTGAGTGCCACTGAGGACCAAAAAAAAAAAAATTATAGATCTATGCTATCCAATACAGTATCCATTAGCCAGTTGTGGCTATGAGCACTTGAAATGCAGCTATTCTCAATCAAGATGTGCTGTCTGTGTAAAATACACACTGAATTTTAAAGACTTACTATCAAAAAAAAGGGATGTAAGTGAATTTTTTATTCTTTTATTACATGTTGAAAGAATAATATTTGAATACATTGAGAAATAAAATTAATTTCGCCTGTTTGTTTTTGCCTTTTTAAAGTAAAATATGGTTTAAGATTATAATTTTAAAAATTATAGATGTGGTTAATATTATATTCACCATATTACTATTGGATAGCCATAGTATTTGTGGACTCTCTCTTCATATGCTTATAATGTTGTTTGCAGTTTCAGGTTCATCCATAACCCCAAATTAAATATCTGTTCCAGATATATATTAGGAAAACCAGAAGACAGCCATGTATTTGAATTGACCTACGTTGGGTCACCATAAGAAATTATTTTCTGAGCTCTACTTTAGTGTGATGTCATCAGTCTTGGCTCAGGATCACCATAATCAATATTGCTATGAATCTGTTATTTTAGTGACAATGGAAAATTTTGATGACTTTTATCAGAGACTCATCATAGAGGACCTTCCTAAAAAAAGTAGCCTCGGGTAGAGTTATGCTTCCTCTGACTAATTAATTTGTAATTGTAATAGCCAATATTTGTGGATCCCTTTGATACTCCATGCAGTATCAAATTCTTTACACCTGTTGCCTACTTAAGCCTCACAGTTTGATGCGGTAGGTACTCTGATTATCACCATTTTATAAAGTAGGAAATGGAGAACAATTGCTTACAGTGACTGAGCCACAAGTGGTGGCACTGACCCTCTATCCCAGTTCTGAATCTCCACATTTCCTATGGATCCTAAAAACTATAGACCCAGCCAGATTTTCTTTTTGGAAGTAGCTTCTAGGAAGCTTGGAACCATAAAATGTATAAGCATGGCACATTATCTTGCAGTATCCTCATTCCTGACCACATTGTATATCCCTTCTTTTTATTTATTTGTTCATTCCTAATTAAATCTCCTTTCCATATGCTATATGGCCAGGTAGGTTGCCACACAGCCTTGTCAGAACATGGCCTTGTGTTCACTTCCCTAGATTCTCCCAGACATTAGCTGCTTGCTCTGCCTCTGTCACCACTGTGATGAAAGCTCTGCATAGGCCCATGCAGACTGCAGCCTAACACATACCTTTGTCTCTGCTTCCTCCACCATTGCTGGACTCAGATGAGGTGCCAGAGGAACCCAGTGATGTAGCCAGGAGTTGTGAGGGGTGCTGTAGTTTGGATGTGTGCCCCACAAGTTCATGTGTAGGAAACATGTGGGCTGGAAACTTGGTCCCCCTATGCAGTCAGGTTGAGAGGTGGGATCTTGGGGAGGTGATTGGGTCATGAGGGCTCTGCTCTCATAAAGGGACTATTGGATTAATGGGTTATTATAGGAATGCTTTGTTAAAGTGAGTTTTCTCTGTTTCACTGTTTCTCACATCATGCACTCTAATACGTTATAAAGCAACAAGAAAGTTCTCACAGAAGGTAAGCAGATACTGGTGCCATGCTCTTGAACTTCCCAGCCTCCAGAACCATGAACTGAACTACACAAATCACTAATTTTTATAAATTACCTAGTCTCCGGTATTTTGTTATAGCAACAGAAAACAGATTAAGATAGGGCATTAACTCTGTAAGGTGACCCAGGATTGAATCTATGGTATTTAACCATTGAGACACATCCCCAGCCTTTTTATGTATTTTACTTAGAGACAGGGTCTCACTGGGTTGCTTAGGGCCTACCTACTTGCTGACGCTGGTTTTGAACTTATGATCCTGCTGTCTCAACCTCCTGAACTGCTGAGATTACAGGCATGTGCCACCATCCCTGGCTTATAAGGTGACCTTTAATCAATGGGCACTACAGGAGACAGGAAGATAATAAATAAATATTCCCTCTATTCAATAGGCCATTCCAAACCACATATTTTCTGAACAAATTCTCTGAAGATATCCCATGTGGTCAAGCAATCCACTGTGTCCCTTGAAATCTTGTGAAGAAACAGCCAGCTTAGTATTTGCTTCTAGTCCTTCCCTGTTTTTATTCCCTTTTTTCTCTCTCACTGACCAGAGATTACACCTCTCAATAAAACACCTCATAACATTACCTTATATTCAGTCTACAGGAAAAGTTGTAGGGAATTTATTCATTTTTAAGAAAAACTAGTCAGATTGTAGCCAACTTGGTCCTGCAAAATGCAGACGTTTGTCATTGGAGTCAGATAGTCAAGGAGGATTGCAACAGCCATATCAGAATTTTCAATTGTGATTACCAATCTGGCTTTTAAAATTCTCAAATTTGTGTGATTTTTCATCATTACAGTCACCTTCACCCCTGAATAATACATTGGGTCACTAAGAAAGTGTGAAATCAGAGGGATGCCTGCCCCCGAGCAAAGGTTCCATGATAGTTGGCAAATAGATGTGGATAATGGGTAAAAAATGAATTGATAAATCTTGTAGCATTTTAATTATAAAAAGTAAATTTACTTCGTCTCTTCCATCTGGCTTGTTCAGGCCACAAGCCAGGCAAAGGAAAGCTTCGTAGCAGGTGATGGGGCCACCATGAAACTCATGCTCCATTTTCTCCTCTATTCCAGATCTCCAACTTCTTGGCTCTGGGCTACTATTTTGAATTCCTTCCTGAAGCCTTATGTGTTTTGTCACCCAATCAGAATTACTTACTCAGTTCTAACCCTCAGCCCTTTACACATCATGCATACCTGACTCGAAGGCTTTGTGCTTTTACTGATACGATGCAGGTTGTTTCTACCTTCCATTAACCCAAGACCATTAAGCCCCTAGCCTCTCTGCTCGTACAGGAGTACTGGAGCTTTGCCCTTGAAACTCTGTGCAGTATTGACCCAGCCACAGGCCTAGCACCACAATCCTTGGAGGAAAGAGCATTGTCATGATGGTGGGCCAGTTTCTCTTTTGCCTAACTCCTTGCCTAACCACCCAGTCTAAAAAAGCTTACTTGCTCTACTTTTGAAGGGGTACAAGGAGGGAAAGAATTCTGACAGCTCCTCAGCATTTTCATTCTCAGAAGAATCTGGTAATAGAAGTAGGAGAGCTTATTTTGTGTGCACTTACTTCTGTTTATTGTGGTGTAAAAATATCTCCCTAAATTGATTTTTCTTATTGATTGCCCCTATCACATCACTTAGGGATTAAGTTCAATTGCAAATAGCAGAAACACCAAAAACAGTGATTGAAATAAATCAGAAATTTTATTTTTCCTAACTAGTAATGAGAAATCTGGAGACAGACGATTGGTGACAGTTAAGTCAGTTGTTTGAGGACACCAGAGCCAGGTTGTTTGTAATTCTCATGGCCTGTTCTTTAAGGTCACTTCATGCTATACCGTCCAAGCAGAAAAAAAAGAAAAAAAAAAAAAGAAAAAGAAAAAGAAAGAAAAGAAAAAAGAAAGAAAGAGCAAAATACAGAAGGGCATGTACCAACTCACCTACTTGTTCTCTGGACCTCTCCCCAGTGTGGGATTACATCTCTCTGACAAAATCTAAATCACAAGGCCACACCTCTCTGTGAGGAGGATTGGGATATTGTTGTACATCTGTTCACATATCTTTCTGCCCTCTCTCTAAGTTAGGGTTCTATTGAAAAGGAAGAAACAGAAAATGGATATTGAATAGGTAGGCAACTGGCAGTCTCAATTCCTGAAATTAGGCAAGGAAACAAATGACACTGAGAACATCCAATAAAATCTGAAAGTAGAGCTACAAAGAGAATGTGATTCTTATATGGGTGTTTTTTTATTGCCATGAACAGATGTCTTCCTACATAGTTCTCCTTACTGGTTTCCACTAAAATGGTGGTACCAAAAAATTATCTGCTGTAACATGACCAACTCCATATGCAAGTACTCATCTGAGCCCTTCTGCATTGTTCCCCGGGGCCTTGGAGCAAGAGGTACTGACACATAGGCTGATGCTGTCAATACTTATTGTGCTGTGAATAGTAAAGTCCTTTGTCCCTGGCCTAGGAATCTGTGTCTTCTACCAGCATCTGTGAAACTGTAGCAGGCTAAATTGTTAGCTTGCAAGTAGAGTAAAACTCTTTACAATTCTTAACAATAGCTACTCTAGACAGAGTAGACAAGGAAGTTTTTTCTTAAATGAGATTCCATGTGAGACTTAAAAGATGAAAAGCATTCTTCCACATGGTCATTCTGGAAGGACTAGAAGAATAAACACACAGAAGAATTGGCATACACAGAGGCAGGCCCTGACATCTTAAAAGAACTACAAGAAGTCCAGTGTGGCTGGAGTGAGGTAAAAGGGCAAAAAAGAAAGCATATGAAGCTCAAAAGATGAGCTGGCATTAGATTATGTGGGGCTTTCGTGACCATTGCAAAGAGTTTGGAATTTTATTCTAAAAGCAATGGTAAGCCATTGAAAGTAATGACATGATCCTGTTTCTGTTTTCACCAGGCTATTAGGCTGGGTGTGGCTTAATTATGAAAAGAGCAGAATAGAAAAAACAATTAGGTTTCAGAAGTAATCCAGGTGACAGCTGTCCTGATATATAAATGTCTCCTAAAAATCAATTTTAGTAAGATCAAACATCCAGTGGTAAAATGGACAAAATATATAATGAATTGATTACAAAAAAATAGAAAATAAATAGATCTTAGAATTGGAGAGTGTGTTTAATTTCACTTACTTAAAAAACAAATAAAATTATACTAAAATAATGGCAATAGTATGGGAAAATAGGCACTCTCAGGGATTCCTGGCACAACTCTGTGGAAAGCAATGGGTACTAGAAACTAAATTGACATTCACCTATACTCATGTACAATGTTATTTCCAATTGTTCACAGTAGCAAAAGATTGGAATCAACTCCGGTATTTATAAATTGAGACTCATTGTATAAATCATGACACCTCCAAGTAGTGGGATCCTGCCAATACAAAAGAATGGCAATGTACTTTCAGTTCTGAAATGGGTTGGTTTCTCTAAGACAAACTGCTAGGTAAAGAAAACAAGATGAAGAATAATGTATGTTTTTAAAGTAGCATGAAAATATATTTGTTTATATATGTTTCAATTATCTTTGGAAGGATACGTGTGATATAATAATAACCTTCATTTGGTCTTTGCCCCAAGTTCCTGGCAAAGAGCTCCTAAAGCCATTGGAATTTCATGAGTGATTGGATCATCCTTGGCCTGAGCCCATATTATACCTGAGTTTAAGTTGATGAGGTAATTCAGGGTGAGGGACTAGATAGTTTAAGGATAAGAGCTAGTCACCAGAAAGATCAAGCAAGTAATTAAAAGGTGGGCACTTCTAGATCCACACCCCATCTCCAAGGAGAGGGGTGCTAGAGATTGAGGTCAGTCACCAATGACCTATTTCAATCATACCTATGTAATGAACCTTCCACTGAACAACAAGCTTTGGTGAGCTGTTTGCTGAACACATCCATGAGCAGTGAGCTAGCCTGTCCACTGAAGGCCTAGAAGCTCTCCACACACCACTCACCCTGGTTTTGCCCTGTGCATCTCTTCCGTTGGCTGCTCTTGAATAGTATCCTTTATAATAAATCAGGAATCATAACTGAAGCACTTTCCTGAGTTCTATAAGTCATTCTGGTGAACTATTGAACCTGCTGGGGATAAAGGGTCTGAAGATAGTAAAGGGAAAAAAATTCAATCTCTCTCTCCCATTATATGCTCATAGCACAGAACTTTCTTGTGACCCCCCCCACACACACACACACACAAATGGTGTGGGGATTCTCTCCAACAGCATGCAAGTGAGATGGAAAAGGATAGGCAGTGGAGAGTAGGAAAGAGACAGTAGGGAATGTCAACAAGGGAGAAAGCATAAGAACAGCTATTTTAACATGCCCTGTTTCTGTTTCTCAAAAAAGACAGAAGTTTCCATCCTGTAGAAAATGACTGCTTAATCTGGCTACCCCTAGCAGGGAGGGAGGGCAACTGAAATATCAAGAACCAATCAACAAAGCACAACAAAGCACATACCCCTAGTAACAGTGAGGAACCAATCAGGAGTTGCTTATCAACTTCTCCTTATGTGCCTTTAAAAGAAAGAAGGCTGTAAGACTTAAACGTCACTCTTGCTCCTCCCAGGTATTGCACTGGGAATTCTGAGTCTTTTTCTTTCACTTTTCTTTGTAATAAAATTCCTAGGGCTGGGGATGTGGCTCAAGTGGTAATGTGCTTGCCTGGCATGCATGAGGCACTGGGTTCGATTCTCAGCACCACATAAAAATAAGATAAAGATAATGTGTCCACCTAAAACTAAAAAATACATATTTTAAAAAAATTCCTGATCATTTGTTTATCTCAACATTCTTACCTCAGCATTGATGGTGTTCATTCTTCAACTCTATGAAACATGAACCCAATCCCAACTCCTGCCAGTAACATCTTGGGGGCTCATAACATCTTGGAGGCTCCTCCAGGATCTCCAACCCCCACCAAGGTAAGTCATTTGCTCTGAACGCTCTTTGCCTTCATTATCCTTTTCCAGAAAACTGGGCATCTATCTGTCAGCCACTTAAAGGCAATCAGTGCAGCTGCCACTCAAGTCTCAGGTGATGTGTTCCTTTGTGTTTCTGTCCTGAATCATCTGCCCTGCAGATCAGGCATGTTGGGCTCTATGGAGCTGTTTCTACTTTTCTGTCCTGGCTTGTGGTGTGCCTAGAGCAAGTAGACATGGCCCCTGATCCTGGCCTGCCTTTGGATGCTAGGATTTGGGTGAAGTTGAAAGACAACTGCAAGATCCTGAGGCTACTTTTGATGACTCTCAAAGGCCCCTCTTCCAACCCTATTTCCCAACAGCCCCTTGGGGTACCCTGTGGCTTTTAGTTGAGCATAGCAAACATTCAGCGAGGCTGGCACCTCAGTATGAGCCACCTGCACCTCCTCCCTCACACTCCATCCTCCTAAGTGCTTCCCTAATAGCTAAAACTCTATCCATAGAAAGAGGCATATACTGGAGTGGTTTTTAGGGATGGGTTTGGGCTCCCTCTTCTCACAAATTGAAGGACTGAAGACTTTCCTACTGTTGTTTCTGTGCCTCCCCAGTTCCTTTGTCTGTAAGGGAAGAGGAGGCACCCATATGGTTTTCTTCTTTAGGGATCTAGGAGATACATTCTCACACATTCCCCCACCTTCCACCAAGGCTGAACTCTATCCCTCTGGGTAACCCCAACCCACAGGCTCACAGCCTGTTCATTAAATTCTCCCTCAAATTTCCATAAGGAAGACAGAAGGTCCTCTGACACAACCTGTTCTCTTTGTCCTTCCACGACCCCTGGATCCAGATTGTAGATGAAAAACCCACTTTAAAATGATTCTTTGTCCTTGACGACCTTGCCCTTACGTAATGTCCTTGGGCCTTGCTTGAAAGAAAAATTCATATTCCCTAGGCTTACCAATTTTGTAGACACACAAAGCAGAGGAATATATCCCACTGTCCATTGACATTTAATTATCAGCCATTGTATCTAGAAGTCCAATAGGGGCCAGAGGAGATCAATAAGGTTCACTAAGTCTGGTTCCTCCCGGTCTTTGTCATGTAGAAACCAAAGACTTGTGTGACTGAGCAGGTAAGGCAGCAATAAATCCACCAAGTCATGTAGAGTTAGAGGGGCAGGATTGTCAACAGCCAAGAAATGTCTTCAGGAAGACATCCCCATGAGATTGGTCAGTTCTTCTGGTGCAGTTGCCTGAGTTCTGTTTTCTCGTATCCAGATGAGAACTTCAGCCGCCAAAATAATGCCAGGTTCACCACTAACCTGCCATTGAAAATTTGGGACAATTTTGATCCACAGATGTTCAGCAAAAAAGTCTATGATTTTCTTCTGCTGTCAGATGTGATGGAGAATCATGGCCACCAGAGGGATGTATAAACTTTAATAGTATCTTGCTGCTTAATTTGTCTTACAAGAAGGAAGGAAAGTGGTCTGAGGTCCCCCATAATCAGACTTTTTTGCTCTGAGAACCCCAAATATTGTCATCAGTGTAAGCTAGACCCCATGAGGGAAAAGAAATCTAAGGACACACCTATCAGGATAGAAAAGCCAGAGAAATTCCAAAGAGTCCCAACCTTTAATAACCCCTGCCAACAGCTCTTATGTCCTCTCTGCTTAGAACACTCATCATCACCCCTGGAGGAAGACAAAACATACTGCTGCTTCAGGAGATGGCAGGAAGGGAATCTGGGCCAACCAAGACCCATGTTCTTTTTTCCCGTCAGGACCTGAGGCAAATAAAGATGGATTTAGAGAAGTTCTCAGAGGATCCAGATAAATACATTAAGGTGTTCCAAAACTTCTGTCAGGTGTTCAGTCTTACCTGGAAGAATATTATGTTACTGCTCAGCCAAATTATGACCTTTAATGGAAAGGAGACTGTCTTAAGGGCAGCTGAGCATTTTGGAGATGATTGTATTTCTGCAGCACAGACTAGGAGTAAATCTAATTATCAGTCTGGAGCACAGGCAGTTCCTGGGAATAAGCTTGAATGGGATCCAAATGATGAACAGGATGATTGAAAAATGAGACATTTTCAGGCTCTGGTCATTGAAGGTCTCAGGTTGAGGCAGAAGTCTATCAATTACTCTAAGCTATTTGAAATCCATCAAAGCCCTCAGGAGAACCCTGCAATCTTTCTGGAAAAACTCAGGGAGGCATTGTGAAATCACACTACAGTGGATCCTGAATCCACAGAAGATCACATAATTTTAAAGGATAAATTCATTATTCAGTTGGCCCCAGACATCTGGAGGAAGTTTAAAAAATTAACATATGTCTCTGATCAGTCCTTAGATAACATCCTTCGAATCACAAGTCTTTTATAACAGATCAGGAGGAGAAGAAGGAAAGGGAACATAAAAATTGAAGGTTGAAGTATTGGTCATGGCCCTGCAGGGAGCAAGATTTCAGAGTGTTAGAGGAAGTGAGTGTAATGGACCTAGAATCACAAAAGGAATTTGTTTCCACTGTGAAAAGGAGAGACATTGCCAGTGGGAATGCCAGCACCCCCACCAAGGCTCTGTCCTGTCTGTCAAGGCCATCACTGAAGGAATGAATGTCCTTAGAGGCACAGGGTCTGGGGGGCCTGAAGTCAACTTTAATGGCTCCTGTGACTCCCATTACCTTGCATGAACCCCGGTATGTTTCTCAGTAGGGAACCAAAAGGTCGGTTTTCTTCTGGACACTGGTGCCAGCTTCTCTATATTTGTCTCTTACCCTGGACTCCTTTCTTCTGATACTATGATGGTGCGAGATGTCTGGATGACCTATCACTAGGTATTTTATTCCCCTGGTAAGTAGTGAATGGGATGGGGTGAGGTTTTCTCATGCATTCCTGATAGTCTTAAAGTGCCCTACTCCTTTATTGGAAAGAGATATACCCTCAAAACTTCAGGCCTCCATCACCATGAATTTGGGAACCCAGAGCTCATTATGTCTACATCTATTAGAATGCAATGTAAACCCTGAAGTATGGGTCATGGAGGGCAAAATCAGGCAAGCAGAGTGCAATTCGAATTAAAATAACTTTGAAGGACCCCTCCATCTTCCCACGCCAGAGACAGTACCCCTTGCACCAAGAGGCAAAAAGAGGTTTACTGGAGATCATTCAAAAACCTTAAATGTCAGGGACTCTTCGTGATTTGTAATAATGCTTGCAATACATTTTATTTTATTTTATTTTTCATTTTCATATTTGTTACACCATAACAGATGCATACAAGATGTATTTTTAAAATCATTTTGAAAAGCCAGTATGATTGGTTTTGCTCAATTCCAAATATCATTTGAAAAATTCAGTAGCACATTTTTTACTCAGAGTTTCACATATGGGAATTTTTAGTCACAAATTCAAAAGTTGGTGCCAGCTATTCAGTAGTGTGCTCAAATGTTTAACAAGCAGCTCTCAAATAAATAAATACATAGCCCTGATGTGTATGACTGATTCCCATACTCATGCTATGGCAGATTCAAGCTACTAAGGTGACATCACTGAACTGTTAATCACCAGCATTTGAGTAATGGAGCCTGCAGGTATTGTAGCTTCTAATCTTTGAGCTGCTCAAGCTGATGTAAAACAAAACTAGATTTTGCCAAATTCTTTTCAAATTACGGATCATTGAGTCAAGTAAATACAGTTGTTTTGAGTCAGTAAATTTTAGAGTGGTTATATAGCTTCAGGTTCACTAGAACACCCTAGTTTAAATTGTCATCATGAGGCCATTTCTTACTCATATTTGCAACCCCAAATCTTACTGCTAAGCTTGCCACAGGGTAGTATTTAATGTTTTTTGATATAATAGCAAAGGGAGGCATAATTATATTTTTAAAAAAATGGTAAAAAAAAGAAGAATCATAATCTTTTTCAAGCATTCCAAATACTTCAACTAAAAATATGATACATCTCAGAAATCAAGAGTAGTAAATATATAGATTATAAGCACAAATAAATAAATAAATATTGAAAAACATTTCAGAACCAACTTTCCTAATCATTAGGCCACTATTATGATTTATGAGCAATACACTTACAATTAATGATGTCCCAGTGATATGCAATGTAAAACAAATAGGATTTTGCTTTTTGTCTTTGGTGACTGAGAAAGAAATTGATGTAGCATTTCTTTGAGGCTCAGAATTTTTTTAGTTGTTTGATTTTTGTTGTTGTTGTTGTTGTTGTTCTAATCAGTTATACATGACAGCAGAATGCTCTTTGAGGCATTGCACACAAATGGAGCACAATTTTTCACTTCTCTGGCTGTACACAGAGTAGGGTCACACCATTTGTGCAACCATACATATACCTAAGTTAATGGTGTCCCCGTCATTTCACCATCTTTTTTTTAATCCCTATACCTCCTCCCCTTCTCCCTCCCCTTTGCCCAATCCAAAGTTTCTTCACTCCTCCCATCCTCACTCCCATTATGGATTAGCATTCACTTATTAGAGAAAACATTTGGCCTTTGTTTTGGGGGGATTGGCTTACTTTGCTTAGCATGATTGCAGAACATTTTAGGAGTCCAGAAAATAAATTATCCTGAGTTCAATATCTCAGGGTAATCAGTGAAGCAGGTGTCCCTCTTCATCCAGTAGTACTCAGTCCTTATACTTTGTTATCCAAGATCCCAGCTGTTGCTGCTTGGTTTATTGTATTACATTTTAAGGATGTCTTTTTCTATATGCTCCTAGATAATCAGTCACAGTATCTGTTTGCCTTTGAAGACCCAGGTAGCAGATATCAATTGACATGGAGAGTGCTATCCCAAGGATTTAGGGATAGCACCCATCTGTTTGGACAGATCCCCACCAAGGACCTAGCAGAATTCAAGAACAGGTCATCTGTAACTGTCCTCCAATATGTATACAACTCCTATGTATTACCTCTCAGGAAGATCAAATGGTCACTACAGAGTAAATTATTTAGCTGATAGAGGGTATAAGGTCTCAAAGAAGAAAGCTCAGCTATGACAACCTAAGGTTCAATACTTGGGATTATAATTGTCACATGGAATCTGCAGACTAGGGAAAGAAAGGATGACCCTGTAGGATGATACCCTCTACCACAGACCATACAGAAAACCAGAGGATTTCTGGGGATAACTGGATATTGCAGGCTTTGACTCACTGGGTATGGAGAGATAGCCAGACCCCTTTCTTTATCAATTCCTCAAAGAAACCCAATACCAAGAGAAGGACACTCTAATATGGGAACCAGAGTATGTTAAACTTTTAAGGCCCTAACAAAGGCCTTACTTCACGCTACTGTTCTCAGCTTGCCTACAGAGCAAGAATTTAATTGGTTTGTGACAGAGAGTGGAGAAATGACCTTGGTGATGATAAGGCAAAGGAGTGGACCAGCCCAACAGTCAGTAGGATATCTCAGCAAGGAGCTTGATAGGGTTTTCAGGGATGGCTCCATTGTCTGTGGGTGGTGGTGGCAGTAGCCTTGCTGGTCCCTGAGGCAGTTAAGATAACTCTAGAAAGAGATCTTACTGTATACACCTCTCATGACATTTCAGGAATTCTAAGTACTAAAGGGGGATTATGGCTCTCAGATAGTCATCTCATAAAAATACTAGGCCTTGCTCAAATTTAAACCTAGCCACCTTTCTTCTGGAATCACTAGAAGAGAAACCCTGAATATGATTGTCAACAAGCCTCAGCTATAGATTACTCAGTCCAGGGAGACCTCCAAAGTTTTCCCCTGTCCTATCCAGATCTTACTATGTACACACATGGACGTTCTTTTATGGAAAAAGGGAACATAAAGCTGAATATGCCATGGTAACTTTTTAATCGTAGTGCTTGGGGCTATTAATCGTGGTAGGGTGCTGCGTCATTCCCGGCATACACAATCTACTCCAGAGAATAATTGAAACCATGCTACTAAACAAACTCCTGTCTCTTAACAACAAATCTCTTCCTCCTAGACACAGAGGAATCATACATGGACATTCATCTGGGACCTTTGCACCAGCCACCAAGGGAATCCTTGCTGCTGCTTCTCAACATCTCAACGATAGGAAGCAGGTACTGAGTAACCATTCCATGTGACTTCTACCTGGAACCTCTTGATCTACTGGATTGTCCCTAAGGGGAAACCCAAACTGCTTACTGTTCATCACCCAATTTCCCTTGCAGCAGTTATTAGGGGACTGAGATAGAAAAAGATAGGCAGTGGAAGGTAGGAAAGGGTCAGTAAAGGTCAACAAGAAAACAAGCATAAGAACAGCCACTGTAACATGTGCTGACATGTTATAAAACAGTTCCTGTGTCTCAGAAAAGAAGGAAGCTTCCATCTCCCAGAAAGTGACTGCTTAATCCAGCCACAGCCTGTGTGGGGAATAACTAAATTATCAAGAACCAATCAACAAAGCTCACAACCCTAGTAACAGTGAGCAACCAATCAGAAGGAGCCTATCTCCTTCTGTGCTTGTGAAAAAAAAGAATGCTCTAAGACTTAAAGGGCACTCTTGCC
Organism: Spermophilus citellus; assembly: GCF_964194105.1. Taxonomy (NCBI): domain Eukaryota; kingdom Metazoa; phylum Chordata; class Mammalia; order Rodentia; family Sciuridae; genus Spermophilus; species Spermophilus citellus. The sequence goes on along the minus strand of NC_138182.1, from coordinate 193,142,497 downwards.
TCTCTCAGGTACTACGCTGGGAGTTCTGAGTCTTTTTCTTTTGCTTTCCTTTTTAATAAAATTCCTGCTCACTTGCTTATCAGCATTCTTCCCTCGTCATTCATTCTTCTTTCTTCAGCTCCGTGGACTATGAACCCAATCCTGATTTCTGCTGGTAAACACAAGCAGTTAATTCAGCGGCAGACACCAGCTGAAGTGTCCTCTAATTCAATTCTGACACTATGTGCCTGGAGTTAACATCATACCTCACAGGTTGAGGGCTCAGTCCCCAAGACTACCATCACCAACCCCTGCCTTCACCTTTAGCTGCCAGTCCAAACCCCAAAGTATTTTTGGTTTTTGTTGGTTTTACCTGTGCTTCTGATGGGCTACAAATTGGAATTCCCACAACCCCTTCCTTGGTTTTGATTAATTCACTCAAGTAACTCACAGAACTCACAGAAGCATGTTTACCAATTTGTTATAAAAGATATTATAAAAAATATATATGAAGCGATGCATAGGATAAGGTGTAAGGAATGAGGTATGGAGCTTCCCTGTCTCTCTAGGTGCACCACCCTCCAGGAACCTCTGAATGCTCAGCTACCCAGAAGCTCTCCAGCTCCTGTCCTTTTGTGTCTTTTCGGAGACTTCATTGCATAATCATGATTGAAGCGTAGACAACTGTGCAAAAATGCAATCAGAAAAAAAGGCTAAGATCAAAAGCTAATACACGGAATGGGCAAGGCTTCTCTGCACAGCATTCCTTCCTCCCAGGTATGGGGCAGAAATGGGGGTCTTGGGATCTACTATCAGACAAAGTAGGTCAGAGAATTTCTTTATGGCTAGGTTTAAGGTAGAAAGGCGGAGGATGATTAGAGTTTCTATGAACCTCCTTGAAAAAGAGAAATTCTAGTTTCTATGCTGCCTTGGGGAAGGAATTATGCATCAGTAACAACAATGGGCAAAAAACCCTGCATTATATATGCAGGAATATAGAAGTGTGTGTGTGTGTGTGTGTGTGTGTGTGTGTGTGTGTGTGTGTGTGTGTAAAATCTCATAGTATCACAGAAAGCTTGTGGCAAATCAGACAGAAGTACAGGTAGCCCAGTGATCTTAGATTTGTCACTAGTTACTGTAGGGGGACAGTATTTTACCCTAAGTACTGGAGATTGAACTTAGAGCTAAGTAAGTACTCTACCACTGAGCAACATCCCTAGCCCCCTCTATTAAAAATTTATCTTGAGACAGTATCTCAGTACATTGCTCAGGCTGGACCTCAAACTTGCAACCCTGCTGCTTCAGCCTTCTGAATTGTTGAGATTACTGGTGGGCACCACCATACCCAGCAGTGGAGGAAGTCTTATAGGACTGATACCTCAACCTGTGGGGCCTGTGCTAACTCTGAATAAATAGTGTGAGGCTGAGTTGAATTATTGAACCCCAGTTGGTATCAGAGAATTGGGAAATGGGTGTTGAAAACCATAATGTATTTGGTGTCAGTAAATAAACCACCCAATGGGAAACAGCATTTGCTTCTAGAGAAGAGAACTAAATGGCTTGGGGACAGAGTTGAGAAGGTGTCTCATGTTGTATATTATTTTGTAGTTTTAAAATTTTAAAACCATGAACAAGTATTATGAATTGTTTTGTCAACTTTTCTGCACTATAACTAAAAGACCTGACAAGAACATTTTTAATGCAGAAAAGTTTATTTGGGAGCTCCTGGTTTCAGAGGTCTCAGTCCATCAGTGTTCAAGGTGAAGCAGAACATCATGGTGATGATGTTCTGTGGTGATGTAGTGTGTGGTGGAGGGAAGTGGCTCAAGACATCATGCCAGGGAGCTAAGAGAGAGACTCCACTCAACAGGAACAAAATATATACCCCAAAGGCACAGCCCCAGAGACCCACCTCCTTCAGTCACACCCTACCTGCCTACAATAACCACTCAGTTAATTCCTATTGGAGGATTAATTCATGGATTGGGTTAAGGCTCTCATAACCCAATAATGTCACCTCTAAGCCTCTTGGCATTATCTCACACATGAGCTTTTCAGGGACACCTCACATCCAAACTATAACATCAATTCAAAAATATAAATCAATAAAAATTTAAATGAGTAAGATACATGCTGGTGACCTTCTTAGGATTTGAAGATCTGGAAAGACATCTCTAGATTCAAGATGTATTTGTGGTAGGCTCAACAGGATTTGCTGAAGAAATAGATGCAGTTGACAGAGGAAAGAAGGGTCAAGAATGGCACCCAAGTTTCTGGTCTGTACAAATAGGTAAATGAAGACAATATCAACTGTGATGGAGAAGACCAAGGGGGACAGTAGAGGGAGTGTCTTAGGTTCTGTTTCCTAGATGCAAAGATATTGGAACATGTGTTTGCTTTGTTTGTTTGGTTTTTGGTACTGGGGATTGAACGCAGGGGCACTTTACCACTGAGCTACATCCCCAGCCCTTTTTTATCTTTTATTTTGAGATGAGATCTTGCTAAGTTGCTGAGGCTACTCTTGAACTTGTGATCCTTCTGCCCCAAGCCCCTGAGTCATAGGGATTACGGGTATGTACCGCCACACCTGGTGCACATGGTTTTTTTGAGGAAGTGTTCTTCAGGAAAAGCACGAAAGGGATAAGGGAAGCAGGATAAGGAAAGAGAAAGAATGCAACAAGGGAAGGCTTATCACCACATAAACCTCCCTGTAGAGTTTACTGTGCCTCATTCAGACAAGAGGCCCATCTGTGCCTGTGAAGACAAGTTCCAGGACAAAGTGGGTCTCTTCAGCCAAAGGCAATGCTCCAGAGAAGAGGCAGCTGTGAGTCATTAGCAGTCAACGCAGCAACTGGGGAATGGGTCTCTGAGCTGTAATGGGGATTGGGCAGGCTAGCAAAAAAGCATCCACCACAGGAAGTTAAAACCAGTGTTTCATTTTGGGCCTGGTCAGTTTGGATGTCTTTGAGAAATCAAAAGTCAGGTAAGAAGTTGGAAAGGGTAGAGCTCAGATAGGGATCTCTAACAGACATATGAATTTGGTTGTAGTCAGCATATTAATGGTACTTATTATGTTTTTATTTTGCAGTACTGGGGCTTAAATGATACTTTTTAAATCATCCACTATCTCTGTACTGATAGGGAAAGAACTCTAGAATATATATATTAAAACAAAAAGAAGCAAAGTGTAAAATAACATTGATGACATTTGTTTTGGGACATTAAAGGGGAACAATAAGGGCTGGGAATGTAGTTCTGTGGTAGAGTACTTAGCTAACATATGTGAGAGCCTGGATTTAATCCCCAGCACCACAGGGAGAAAAAGAAAGGGAAACCGTCAGAATATACACATGAGCTCACACGTCTACACATGCATGTATATGCATTTACATTTACAAAAGAAATGCTGGAAGAATACATAAGGAACTAATAAAAGTGCTTACCTGAAGAATTAATGGGTAGGAGTGACTGGAACAGGAGTTAAGCATGACACTTCTTCAAGTATTTTTGTATCAATTCAAAATTTTAAATTATTGCCTATTATAAATCTGATTTTTTTAAAAAAGAAAAGAAAGCAATATGGATGGTTGAGATATTCTATGAAGAAAGAAAGGAAAAGAGAAGAGGGCTCAGATCTGAGTCCCAAAGAAGGCTGACCTTTATTTGGCAATGAAGGACAGGTCAACAAAAAGAGCAAGGTAAGGCAAGAGGACAGAGCAGGGGAAAATTCAACAATACCTGGTTTTACAATTCGAGTGGCATATAAGACCCTGTTAAACATTAGGAAGTTGATATTGGCCATGATAACTATGGATAAAGGAAAATGTTGCAAGTCAGTGTTATCCCCATCACTACTCTGAACTAGTTTATCAGCACACCACCTCATGGAAGTCAGGTGATTCTGAAAAAGCAAGATAGTGTTCAACAGCATGCAACACTGCTGAGAGGCCAAATGCCATAATGACAGAGAAATATCTGTTATTTGTAGGACTCTCAACAGAGAGATGATTAATGATTCAGCAAAGGCAGTTTCAGTGGAGAGTTAGGAATGAAGCCTAACAGGAAGAAAAGGCAAGCAAAAGGTTAAGAAAATGTAGTGTTGTATTAGTCAGCTTTCTATCACTGTAATAAAATAACTGAGGAAAAAAACTTAAAAGAGAAAAATTTATTATGACTCATGATTTCAGAGGTTTCAGTCCATAGTTTCAGTCCATCATTGCTATGGGCTTGTGATGAAGTAATACATCATGGCAGAAGGGCATGGAAGAGCAAAGCTGCTCACCTCATAGTGGCCAGGAAGCAGAAAGAGACAGAGAGCTTGCAAGAGGCTGGTGACAAATATAGTCTTCACAGGCATGCCCCCAATGACCCCAGTAAATGGGTTACTGGTTGGTAACCCCCAATGAATGACCCATTGATGAGATCAGAGCCCTCGTGATCCAATCACTTCCCAAAAGCCCCACATCTGAACATTGTTGCATAAGGGACCAAGCCTTCAACACATGAGCCTTGGAGGACACTTCCAAGTCATCCAAGCCATAACAAGTATATACAATTCTTCCAACAAATGGGAAGAAATGGAAATTTAAAAGTTGCTGATTTGAGTGAGAGAAAGAGAATGAATGAATATTATGCAGAGAGAGGGATAATGACTAGAGAGGACTGTCCCTCAGAGAGTCTCCAAAGCACACAGGAAAGATCTCACAGTGGATAAGAAGGACATTTACACAATTAAGGGGGAGGTATATGAATATCCAAGCAGTACTTGTGATGGAGTTGGGGTGGGATAGAGAGATATGCTCAGATATACAAAGCCCTGCCATTTCTCTGCCTGCGAAAGTTCATTACCAACACCTTGACATTATTCTTAAGACAGGGTGCACACATATGCCTTTTGCTGAGACATAAAACCATTTAGTAAAGAAATTTTATAGACACCCTCAATGTATCAAAGGAAGCCAGAATATGTAACAAAAATTCCTCTCTAGCCACAGAGGAGAGAACCTGAAGTGTGTAAATATTCTAGACCAATGAGTTTCAAAAAGATGTTGGGAGGAATTATATCTCAGAATTTCACTGTCTGCCACTTCTAGATTATACTTGACTTCAAAAAATGTTTAACTAATACATTCTTGTGTTTAGTAGCTCAGCAAAAAGTGTTGCTTCTAGTGAACAGGCAGTACATTAAATTGAAACAATAAAGAAAAACTAAAGATGTTTGAAATGAGAAGGAACAAAGGCTTAAGAAAATGGAATTGATGATTATCTTCATTGTTTCAAAAGGAAAGAATTGGCATTACACTTAAAGGGAGGTGCTCCTGGCACAGTACCAATTTTCTACCATCCACTAACCCAATTTTTGTGGCTTGAAAGAGCAATACCTTGATAAGTCACAGTTGAATTGGGATCCTTGCTATGCTAACTGTGTGATCATAGAGTAATACTGGGAAAACTTTTGGATAAAATATCTAATATCTGCCTATGATGGATTAAAAAAACAGCAATTATTATTGTTGCCACTGTTGTTATCATTATAAATTCATGCTATTTATCTGTGAAAAGTCTGCTGATACTCAATATTATTACCTAAATGTATGGGCATTACATTAGATTTTTCTCTCCAAAGATGCTATCACAGGTGACTTGTATTATGATTAATAGCTACAACTTTCAAAGGTCTGGGACATAATGGCAAAATACTTGCCTAATATGCATGAGGCCTTGGGTTTGATTCACAACACCAGAGGGAAAGCAATCCTGCAATTTTTATATAAAGTTTGAGTTTCTGTTTGCAACTCTACTGGATTATAAAATATTTCCATTCAAGTGAAGATCTCTGTCTGTAAACATTCTATCTTGATGGTTGTCTATTGTAACTACTTCTGAAATTGACAGATTTAAGTGTTTCAGGGGTGCCTATATGCATCTTAAGAGTTTCAAATCAGTTTAAAAAAAAAAAACACTAAACAGACAAAAACAACATATATACCTTTGTGATGAGATAGAAGTCTTGACTATAGTGACTCCATTTTGTTTAGTAACTCCATTTTGTGAAACAGCCATGCCAACTAGAAAGGTCATGACTGGGGCAAGTTGTTTTTTCCTTTTGTTGTGGAAACCCTCAAGAACACGGAGCTATCTAACTGGGCTTCTGTTTCTGTAACTGGGGTGACTGGGCTCCTTTTCTATAACTGGGGCAACTGGGCTTATTTTGATTGGCTAAGCCTCCCACCGCCTGACTGCAATCTCCCGTTTCTATAACTTGGCTTGCTTGCATTGGCTAAACTTCCAAGTCCCTTCTGTGGTTTTTTGGCTTAAATATGAGGCCAAACTGAAGGGGGTGTGTCACTCTGACTATCTCGATTTTAGAGAGTGGAGTGTTTGCCGCTGGCCAGCAATAAAGGCTTAATTGGAATGGCAATGTGTGGTCTGAGAGTTATTTGAGGGTTTCAGCATTGGTATAACACCTATTTTCAGTATTAGATCATTATATTGTTAGGAAAGTTTTCTCTCACCCCCTACCCAGAAGGGTATCTTAGGACAAATTTCTTGTAAACAAAACCTGGATGAGGATTCCTGTGTAAGCAATTTGTTGAAATAATACAGAGAGTGCTCTCAGGAAAATACTTGTGCAGGAGAGAGGAAAACAGAACAGAGGAAGGTAAGATGTTAAACAAAGATGGATTTTCAGGAGACAACTAGCCTTAGCTTAATGTCTCGCAGAGCTCTGGAACATTAATTATACCACAGTTTGTTCTACCTTGAGGCACAGGGACTGGAGTTTATTCCACCCACTACCAGTCAGTCACTGACCACAATTTACCCTTATGAAAAGGAGGGAAACTCATAACTTCCCTGGCTTCTCTGGACAAGGTGTTCCCATACTTTAAGGACATGTTCCCCACCCCCCGCCCCTGCCATAGTTGTAGCTTCCTGCCATTATTAGTGGCTAATACATGCAGTGAAAGGAGGATAGATGATCCTAAAAAGGGGTATCAGGGTGGGATACTATATTAGTTTCAATGATCCACCATCTGCAAGCTATATTAGTTAGGGTAACTCAGAAAAACAGAACCAGTGGGTTCTATATAAATATATATAAAAGGGAAGTTTTATGGTTTAGATCTATAAATATCCCCTGAAAAGCTCATTTTGGAAGTATGTTCCCTAATATAGAAAGGTTCAGAGGTGGACTTTTAAGGTAATGATTACATCATAGGGGTTATACAGTGGATTAATGCATTTGATAGGTTGATAAATCAAATGGTCTACTGGTTGGTGACCATAGGCAGATACGGTATGGCTGGAGAGAGTAAGTAACTGGGGGCAGGCCTTGAGGATCATATTTTGTCCCTGGCTTTCTCTCTCTT